>NC_088799.1:84450179-85650179 GCF_011386835.1 Chrysemys picta bellii | reverse complement strand
GTTAACAGGGCAAGGCAGTAATAGCAAAAGCCCAGGGACACCCCGAACAGGATTGGTGGAATTGCTCTTGCTGCTTCAGGCCTGCAAAATTCATTGGTAAAATACAATGTATGTATGGTGGCACATACACCTCTGCCCCGATATAACGCAGTCCTTGGGAGCCAAAAAAATCTTACTGCATTATAGGTGAAACCACGTTATATCGGGTAGGGAAGGCTGTGCCTCCCCAAACAGCCTGGCCCCGCCCCCATCTGACCCCCACCTACTTCCCGCCCCCTGACTGACCCCTCAGAACCCCCAACCTCTCAGCCCCGGCCTGGCACCCTTAACACACCGCTCAGAGCAGCGTGTCGGAGCTGTCCCTAGAGGGGTGCGGGGCCCAGGACAAATCAGCCTCCCTGCTAGCCTCCTCACCGTCCGCCCAGGTCGCATTATATCAGGGTAGAGTTGTATCTATAAAAATCCTCGAGTTTCCTCCTTTGTTAAGTTTACCACTGTCCAAAATTGGCCCTGGTAAAACAAAAATCAATTATCCACTGGCGGGGGGCAGGAAATTGTGGCACGTCAGCCTAAAAATGTAACACCATGTATTACTTAGGTATCTTCCCCGTGGTGGCCCCCTGCCAAGAACCTCAGGTCCCCTGGCCCTGCGTATCCCTCCCCAATTAAATCCGAAACCCTAACATGCTTTCAGGTCTCCACCTTCCTCCCCAATTGTACAAGGGGGGGCACCCTCCAACTTCCCCTCCTTACACAAATGTTGGCCCCCACCGAAAAAAGCAAAGCTCCTTGTGGAATGGGGCTAATTTGGCAGTCAATATTTAAACTATTCAGTAAAGTGCCATAAAAAACAAGCAGTTAGAACAATTTAAAAAGGCCATAAAACTGGTCACAAGTGCAAATCTCACCCACCCAACAGTGGCCACTGCCACCTTCAAACATACTGCCAAATTGGTCCTCCACATGCAAAATACCTTGCAAAAACTAATTAAACCAAAATTAAGGCCAAAACCCAGCTAGCATAAAATTCTGTGTATTCCCAGCTCCAACAATATTTAACCCAACAAATCCGTAGCATCCAAAAAAATGTGCTCTATAAAGCCCAAATCATCCCCCATAAAATCCATTCCCACTCAAAAATTCACCCCCCAAAAATGGCCTTTTCGCCATTTCTAAAGGCTCACTAATTAAAAGTGCACAGGCATAGCCTGCTCCTCCATGGCCTTTGGTCCCATAAAAGAAGTGGGGGCCTCTACTATAAAAATCCAACCCGGCCTTTAAAAAGGCTGCCTCTAAAACTGGGTGGTCCATCATAATGTATAAAAGGTGGTGGCTCACCCCAAAAAATATGGCTAAGCAATATGTGCTGCCTGCATCCCCGGACTATCAGCACCTATGAATTGCAAAGGGCAACACCTGGCAATCTGGCCTATGGAGCCCCCTCAAATAATGTGTAAAAAAAAAAAAGGCAATGCCAGGCCACTTTTATAAGGTGGATCAACACATCTGTTGGGAAGGGGAGGCATCAAAATATGCTCCCACTGTAGCACATCTGTTTACCAATACCTCAGCGTGTGTTTAAAAAGCCACCAACCCCAGGGTGCCTCTCAATTTACTGTTAAAATCACAAACACAACATTTTTCAGTGCATTGGCCCACCGTTCTGCAACAAACTGTTAACATTTCTAACTACGTTGTGTGTAATTTTTTATAAATAACACCCAATGTGTTTTTCCCGTTGGCGCACCTCCAAAAGCAACTTTCTGTATTCCAAACAAATGCCTCCTCCTTCACAATGTTAAAACACACATTTAACCTAAAACAAAAAATGCCTTTGCCACAGCCATCCAAATAAGTCATCTATGTCAACAACAAAATATGTTATGCTATGTTACTAATAAAGCTAAAAGTCATTATTGGCTAGTGTATGCAATTGGTGCTGTCCTAACAATCTGGTGCATGCTGTATTGCTGTTTAGGTAAAAAACCAACAGTAACCCTTGCCACCGTATCGGAGGGAGAGGGTAAAAACCTAAGTGGTGACCCCTCCCAACAAAATGTTGATTTGGGGTCAACTGGGGGAATGTCACAATCCAATGGACCCCTCCCCTTAGGGAGTCCCCTGGAAAGGCAAATCAGCACTGTATATTGTTAATGCTGTTGCAAGCATCGCAAAGCATTTTGGGAAGGGTCAAAGGTGTGTGAGTGAAAAGTGAAAGTTTCCTTACAAAGTCCGAGAGGCCGGGGGGGGCAGGGAAACAGAAGAACGGGTTAACTCAACTAGGGTGACCAGATGTCCCGATTTTATAGGGACAGTCCCGATTTTTGGGTCTTTTTCTTATATAGGCTCCTATTACCCCCCACCCCCTGTCCCGATTTTTCACATTTGCTGTCTGGTCACCCTAAACTCAACACTGTAGCTAGCAAGCTCAGTCCAAAAATAAAAAGCTGACTCCCGTCCAAGGCCAGTTGCTACCTGCCAAAACAAAAGGGGAAAAGTCCAACCCCCCAACCAGCTATTAAAAAAAAAAAATGCAAAGTTGCAAAAACAACAAAAAAACAGTCTCCAAAGCCAAAATGTTTTAAAAAACAAAAAAGGCCACAGCAAGCCTGTTTAAACTGGTACAAAGAGCACCAGGCACAAAGGGCCCTAAATAACAACACTCCCCCAAAAACCCAAAACTTAAAACCCTCCCAAAAGCTAAAGCAATTTGAAAATTACAGTGAATTTGCCCTGAGCCCAGGGCAAAAACTCCCGTCCACCCCTCCCGCTCTTCTTCGGACGTTACACCCAGGCCTGGCCAGTTTTGGGTAGCACGTGTGTAAGTATAAAAGTGGGTTAGGGCTTGGAGCTCTAATGCTTTCTTTCTTCCCCTGAGTGACGTGGGAGCGTTCCCAGCACTCTCTGCTGTATTGTATTATTTTATTAATACATTTTTAAAACTTAAACCCTTGGTGAGCTTCGCCATCTCCACCCTAAAAAAATCCTGTGGCCCAGCCTAATCAACTGTGGCCCAGGCAAATTGGTAACAAAAATCTGTCACACTCTGTCCCCAGCAGAGATGGTCCCTCCAGGTCAGTCTAAGCTTGTGAGCTCTGGGAACATTGGCAAAGAAGTTTGCACAGTTGCTGCCTGTGCTGCACCTGTCCTGTGGATAAACAGAGGGCTTCACTCTCTCTCAGATCACAAGCATTTTGCTTAACAAAATACTAAAAAAAAAAAAAGAAACAAACAAACAAGGGAATATAAAGTATTTTGGGGTTCGCTACTTAATGTTTGTATATTGTACATGACTTTGAAGATACAGGGATACACAGAAGCACCCCTTGCACTGGGGTGGGGAGGTGGCAGGAATCATGTCTGCCTATCTCTCTGTACAGCATCTAGCACAATAAGGCACCAATCCGGATAACAAGTGCCCCAGATCAACTTTTCTGACACACTATGTATTGTTTTACCCGACAGTCACAATCAGCTGCACCAGTTATCAAAGAAAGATCTTTAGCAATAGGGCCAGGAGGTAGCTCTCTAGTCAACTTTAAACAAAAGAAAATGAAAATCCCACAAATTGTAGAAGGCAGAAGTGTGATATGACCCATGATACGGACAGCAGCCAAAATAGCTGGACCTACCAGGCCAGCATAGGTCCTGGCTGAGATGAATAACATTGTTGTCATTGATTCAGGACTCATATAAGGTGATTAACTAGAGAGAATATGTATAAAAACCCATTAGGTGTTCTCCTTTCCAGGGCTGCCTTACCTAAGCGAAATTGATTGGAGGCATTCCCACACGTCTGCTGTATTTCTGGGCTGTTCCATCCTAAGGGATACAAAGCACAGCCTGAGCTTATCAACAGCCCTATAAAAAAGAGAGAGAGAGAGAAATGTAAAGACGTCCCACAGAAGATTTAAAAAACCAAATAAAACTCCACCACTCTGGGGTCGTCGCGACAGGATCCCTAGAAACACAGACTTTTAGGCTGCACGTTTTATTTCATTCATCATCGAATAGATGTTTCTGAAAACCTCACTGAAGATTAACAGGGGAGTGGGAATTGACACAATTTAATAAAAAGCCTCAGTAGAAACAAATGCGGTTTGAAAGCCAAGCTAGTGTTCTGAGAAATCAAGCTCTCCGACTGCTCAGAGAGAGGACGCTGAGACTGTGTCTACACTGCAATTAGACACCCTTGGCCGGCCCCTCACAGCTGACTCACACTCGCAGGGCTTGGGCTGCGAGGCTGTAAAATTGCACTGCAGACGTTTGGGCTCTGGCTGGAGCCTGGCAGAGTCCCAGAGCTGAGGCCCCAGCCTGAGCCCAAACATCTCCAGTGCAATTTTACAGCCTGGAGCCCCCTCAGCTGGCACAGGCCAGCTGTGGGTGTTTAATTGCAGTGTGGACATACCCATAATGCTCAGCCACACTGGCCCATGTTGCCATGTGACTGAAAGGTGATGCTGCTATTCTGTCTCCTCGTACGGCGCCGTAAAGTGTAGAAGGGCCTACGGGGGCAGCTGCCATGTATTGTTACGTTTCAGACACACAATGTTAGAGAGGGAACCACTGAGTTCTCGCTCTGGTGGTGACTTTGGCCCATTGAGTTATTCCTGATTTGACTGAAAGCAGAACGGGTCTCTGGATAGTTGTTGTTCCTTGCTTCATCTAAAACAAAAGTCAGTAGACAGAGAAACACATAATGTGCCATAACAGGCATTAAGGACCCTACAGGAATGTGTACAGAGTTGAAGCAAACTCAAGTTAAAAATTCAAACAAATATTCACCCAAAAATGTTTGTAATATGCGCCCAGCTGTGGCCAAGAATCAGAAGAAGGGGAGTACATGTGTGGTGCTTACAGTGGTCTGAAAACTTTTGGGGGCTGGGAGGGTCTTTCATAATCTGGGAGCAGCAGCTTTGGTAAAACGGTGCTTAAAGTACAAGCCTCAGTGACCCAGCTTGATTACTTTATTAATTTGTTTGTTTGATTGTTGTGCTGGGTCTGTGACCTTCTCCTCCAACACAAACACACACACACACACACTGTAAGCCCAGCATGTGTGATGTGTAATGAGCCATCAAGAAGCTCATTGGCAGCATTGCAGAAAATTGTGCCTGCCCCCAAAAAAGATTGCAACTATTTGCTCTGGAACGACAAGGTTGGGATTGATCAGAAAACCTGTCCAACTGAGCATTTCTCTGATTTGGGTTTCCAACTCCTGGGCTTTAGGTTGTTGTTGGTTTTGTTTGTTTGGTGATGTAGCAATGCAGAAAAGCTCAGTTCTGGTCCAGTAACTGGTTCTGCCTTGTGTAATCTGTGCTGTCATTATCTTCCCGGGATCAACTCAGCAGTCACTGACCGCTGTA
Organism: Chrysemys picta bellii; assembly: GCF_011386835.1. Lineage (NCBI taxonomy): Eukaryota > Metazoa > Chordata > Testudines > Emydidae > Chrysemys > Chrysemys picta. Next base: position 85,644,813 of record NC_088799.1, on the reverse strand, counting down.
AATGGCTTGCCAGGGTATGTGTTTCCAGTAGATAATCATAGAATGTAACAATCCAGCAGAGAATGATAAATACACTATGCTCCTTCAAGTGGGTGTTGGGTCTCCTGCTGGGTCCATCATCATTCTCAGCTGTTTAATGATGCAAAGTTGCTTTGAATTCTCTCTCTCTCTCTTCTGGGACAAATGCTTTGAAGAGCTGCCTATTGCCTGTTAGTAAAGGATGCTAGTGAGTAACATACAAACACACACACAACCCCCAACCCCCTCAGTATCAAAGCTACAAGTTTCTAACCAAGTTTACAAACAATGGGCTCCATCCTGTCAGGTGCTGAACTCTCTTAAATCAATGGGATTTAAGGGGCTCTGTACAAGGGAGGTGAATAATTCGGATGTGTGTAGTTTATACAATGAATGTTGCCTCTTCGTCTGTTCGGATTATCCAGAAAAGGAACATGATTTTCTAAAATTTCATAATTATTCAGCCAATGATTTTTGAATTTTTGAAGCAAACAGCTTCTGTGAGCATTTAGTAATTAACCTTTGAAATACAAGTTGTTTTGATTGGACACATAGGTCATCTGGTAGGTTTCTGGTCCTTGACTGGATGAATGTTATTCTTAGGGCTGGTCCTCGTCTGGTGTAAACAGGTGTAGCTCTACAGAAACCAGTTGTGCTATGCCAACATGCGCTATGACACCAGCTGAAGAGCTGCTCCTTCCACAATGCAGATTACAAATCTGAGATTCACTAGCTGCTACTATCCTCCAATATTTGCTTAAACATAGGGCTGTCAAGCGATTAAAAAAATTAATCATGATTAATCGCACCATTAAACAATAGAATACCATTTATTTAAATATTTGTGGGTGTTTTCTACATTTTCAAATATATTGATTTCAGTTACAACACAGAATACAAAGTGCACAGTGCTCACTTTATTTTTTATTACAAGTGTTTGCACTGTAAAAAGACAAAAGAAATAGTAGTTTTCAATTCATCTAATACAAGTACTGTCGTGCAATTTCTTTATCATGAAAGTTGAACTTACAAATGTAGAATTATGTACAAAAATATTGCATTCAAAAATAAAACAATGTAAAATTTTAGAGCTTGCAAGTCCACTCCGTCCTACTTCTTGTTCAGCCAACCACTCAGACAAACAAGGTTGTTTACATTTGCAGGAGATAATGCTGCCCGTGTCTTGTTTACAATGTCACCTGAAAGTGAGAACAGGCATTCTCATGACACTGTTGTAGCCGGCGTCGCAAGATATTTAAGTGCCAGATGCGCATGTTGCAACGACCATTCCAGGGGACATGCGTCCATGTTGGTGATGGGTTCTGCTTGAAAACCATCCAAAGCAGTGTGGACCGACGCATGTTCATTTTCATCAACTGAGTCAGATGCCACCAGCAAAAGGTTGATTTTCTTTTTTGGTGGTTCGGGTTCTGTAGTTTCTGCATCGGAGTGTTGCTCTTTTAAGACTTCTGAAAGCATGCTCCACACCTCGTCCCTCTCAGAGTTTGGAAGTCACTTCAGATTCTTAAACCTTGGGTCCTGTACACTAGCTAGCTTTACAAATCTCCCATTGGTACCTTCTTTGCGTTTTGTCAAGTCTGCAGTGAAAGTGTTCTTAAAACGAACAACAACATGTACTGGATCATCATCCAAGACCGATGTTATATGAAATATATGGCAGAATGCAGGTAAAACAGAGCAGGGGACATACAGTTCTCCCCCAAGGAGTTCAGTCACAAATTTAATTAACACATTTTTTTTTTAACAAGCATCATCAGCATGGACGCATGTCCTCTGGAATGGTGGCCGAAGCATGAAGGAGCATACGAATGTTTAGCATATCTGGCACGTAAATACCTTGCAATGCTGGCTACAAAAGTGCCAGACAAATGCCTGTTCTCACTTTCTGGTGACATTGTCAATAAGAAGAGGGCAGCATTATCGTCCATAAATGTAAACAAACTTGTTTGTCTTAGCGATTGGCTGAATAAGAAGTAGGACTGAATGGACTTGTAGCCTCTGAAGTTTTACATTGTTTTGTTTTTGAGTCCAGTTATGTAACAAAAAAATAAATCTACATTTGTAAGTTGCACTTTCAGGACAAAGAGATTGCACTAGAGTACTTGTATGAGGTGAATTGAAAAATACTATTTCTTCTGTTTATCATTTTTATCATACAGTGCAAATATTTGTAATCAAAATATACACTTAGATTTCAATTTCAACACAGAATACAAGATATATATGAAAATGTAGAAAAACATCCAAAATATTTAATAAATTTCAATTGGTAGTCTCTTGTTTAACAGTGCGATTAAAACTGCGATTAATCACAATTATTTTTTTTCATCGCAATTAAAACTTTTTTAGTTAATCGCATGAGTTAACTGCGATTAATCAACAGCCCTACTTAAAAAATATCACTGTCTGATGACATTCCTGCCAGTAAACTCATTCACCAGAATATTCACAGAACCCAAATACAAAAGGGGCAACTGCCCAGCTGAATCACATTTATTTACAATTTAAATCAGTTAATGGAACATTTTTTCCCCCTCATTTGATACTATCAAAGCCTAAAAATTAGAGCCTGAAAAAAAACCCCTCAGGTGGAGTGTATCTGGATGTAAGTCATACCGGGAGAATAACAGTATGAACACAGCTTGACACTAATGCCGTCTGGGCTGAGAAGCCAATGCATCCTATAGTGGCAGTCAGCCATATCCCCCGAGAGCTTCTCCAAATAATATAATATACATGTGCAGCCGCACCCCCATGCACAATCCTTTTAGAGAAGTAAAAGGCACTAAGCCAAAAATGTATTTTGTGGACTCGTAACTGACAACTAATCCCATTATACTCCATCAAAGGGCTAACGGAAGCCCTTAAGGGCGTATTCTTAAAAATGAAATAGTAAGTAAATTATGCTGCAGTACATTTGCACTTTTCAGCATTTCCTATATTACATTTTATCAGAAGGGGGGAACTGATCCGTTTTCCCTGGTGATGTCTCTTTCTGATGTCACTGCTTGAAAACTAGGGTGATATACCCGATAGACAAATACGCGGGGCAGGGATGATGTCAAACCCATGTGTTTAGCACTGGCTGCATGTGCAATAATTAGCCACGTTATCTGCCCAATACTGACTGTGAAGCTGGATAGTATGGAAAATATTATTTCCTTTGCTGTAAACACTTCCATGAAATAGTGCATCAGCATTTCAGTGCTAGCTACAAAGGCCTATGAAGGGTTGCAGAATTTGAGTCAGCAGGAGGGCTGCTGGAACCAAGGATAAGGTGTAAGGAGGAGGCAGGCCACCAGGCATATCTTGCACTGCGAATGGGAGGAAGCTAGACCTCCAGGACAAAGTATGAGGAGGCCTCACATTGGCAAAAGTGCAAGGATCATATGGGCATGATGCTAGGATCATGCATTTAATATGCACGCTCAACCTTAGCTAGAGATGATGTTTGTATTAATTGAAACATGCCATGTCTTGCACCATCCAGGTGTGATCCTTGCACTTTTGACAGGTAGGGGGAGAAGGGATGCCTGCACCGTGGGCATGTTTCAGAGTGCAGCATTGAGCACTGACCTTTGAGAACACCAGCATTGTCCAGGTGCCCGGCCATAGGAATGCTTAAAGGGGGGAACCTCAGATCTATTTACTGCTACTATACAAATATTATACACACAAATTGCCAGCATTTATGTGGGAAGCAAATACAAACAAAAAATGTATCACATTTCTAATGTATTTTATGTGTTCCCCTTACAAGGCTGGAAGCCTAAAAACCCAGTGTCCAAAGGGTTAAAGAGCAAAACTCACCATAATGCTCTGTGGCCTTTTCAGATGGAGAATGTTACGCGTCAGTGAATGGAGGGACAAACGGCCTGTTTCTATCACCAGCAAAAGGAGCACAGAACTAATGTGTGGAAGTGACATATCTAGTCTCCTGGGGATATTACAGCCAGGCCATCACTGCAGAAGATTAACCTCGGCAAACCGCTGTTTACTCCCATAGGACATACTTGCAGGGGCCCTGCTCTCTGTCTCTGTGGTTAGTAAACAAACTGCTGAGTACAGCTGGGCTCAAAGCGAAAGGAAAATGTATCTGAGGTCTGGGTCTTAATGGACCTATTTTCTCTGCACTTTTTGCCATGCTGAGATTGCTCTGACTGGAAACTAATTGCACTTCTCCCCGAGATGTATTTCAGTTAATGTACCTACTGCCGAGAACCTTCTATGCCTGTCATAAAATCCATAGAGTTTTGCAGGCACATGTGAATCAGCATTGTGAGATGCTGTACAAGTTGAGAATCAGTGGACATCGGGAAGCTCCTGGGGGAAGAGACTGCTTTTTATTCTATGTTTGTGCAGTGCCTGGCACAATGGGGTTCAATCCCTGGTTGGGGCCTTTAAGCACTGTCATTATACAAATACTATCATTTAAATTACAAATCTAGTCTCTCCTGCAGCCTTCTAAAAAAACCTGTAAAACTGCTAGGCGGAGAAATGTTTTCTTTTAAAATAACGTTACTAGCTCCTTTATCTATAATGTACATTAACTCTGTAATGCAGCTGGTAAGAATAGTACTTAGAGCAGCCTTATTGGTTTACTTGTGCCGCTGTATGAAATGATTTAAACCTGAGTCTACACTTGTGTATCACTTGTGCATTGATCTATGACACTGCTATTAGCTATTGGCTAACTAAGCAATACTAATTCTTCCCAAGGAAGGAAAGAGACAAGTTGATTCATCCAATTACAGCATTCTATAACCTGCTACCTGCATGGCAGGATTGTCAGGAGACAGTAGCCACAAGCCAGGTTGGTTCATCATTGTTCAGGAACATGCGTTGCTCTTGGGCACATTTTTATTTAATGTTGATTGATTTTAATTGTTATTAGGGGAATTCACCCCTCCTTTTATCTACTTGGTGCTTAATAGCCCATGACCTGTACCCAGTTAAGCTCTACTAAGAAGCATTTGACTGGAGTTAAAAATATATATTTAAGCAATAACCATACGAAGGATCACACGCAGGGCTTAAATTCAGCCGGAGCTGTCCAGAGCAGAGCTCTGGTAAATATTTTCAAACCTTGACACTAGCCTGATGCTGTTGTGGTTCTAAACCAGGGATCTGCAGTCCTCTGGGGGGCCATGGACCAGTTTCAGGGGGTCCATGGGGCCCCATGGCTGAAGCCTGGAGCCCTGAGCCCCAGCATGCCCCGTGGAGAATGGAGGTGGGGAGGCGTGGTTGGCTCCAGGAAATACTCTGAGAATTTAAGCCCTGATCACACATGATGAAACATTGTGAGGTGGTGACCTTTCAGAATAAACTTTGACCTGCAGTTTTCATACAGTTGTCCTTTATTTTTTGGAAATGTAGGTTGACACCTAAAATACTGAGCAACAATTATTTTTTGAGGTATGCTTCAATGGAATAAGTAGAAATGGAAATTCAGGTAAACAAATGTTCAGCAGCCTTAATAAGACAAGCCCAAACCAGATCCCCACATACAGAAGTATTCTGAGGCAGTTCATATCCAGACCTGAACTTCATGGTTCTGGCCAATCTTAAATGTAAAAATAAAACAGTTTTCAATCTCTCACAGGGCTGGGTAGTAATGCGAACTACCTTGAGAACTAGCTAGATGGCGGTAGAACATACTCAAATGCTGCTAGATTAGTATGACGGCTAAATCCTTGTAGTCAGAAGTTCCTATTCCTTGGTCCTGAAGAAAACACTTAACAGGCTTGCCAACAGAAGTTAAGTAGAACAATGCAACATAATCTGAAAACTAGTTCTTCAACAGGAATAGTCACCCAGGGAGTGATTTCTGCTAATGTACATGCAACCCAAAGAAAACTGCCAGCATATAGAATATCTTACATCATTCTTGTTTCTCACAGTGTAGTATAGGACATGAAACTATATGGAACCAACATCAAAAGATTGCATTTAAATTGAATAATTAGGCAAATACAACTGTAGTGGGGAATTGCAGACTCTGCCCAGAATGTAGCTTGGCAGCAAAGTCCCCTACTCTACACATGGAGGGCACACTCCATGAGTGGCTCTACCCTGGTCTACATGGAAGGTGGAGGTGGTTGAACTGCTCCCCAGGGAACTGAGACTGAGGAGTGGTTTGGCGTGGCGAAGATCAAGGAGCTGTCCAAGGGATGCGCAATCAGCCATACAGGAGATCCGTGGAAAGGTCAAAAGCTGAGTCAGCCCTGCTGGGATTCTAGTCCTGATGGCAGGTACTCTAGGTATTCAAAACCTGATGCTTAGACCTCTTTCCCATCCGCTACCTCTGTTCATCTAAACCCGTGAAGCCTGCAACTCTGTCTCTACTCTCCGATCATCAAAGAATAATGTGCCTGATTTGCTGGTCTGGCCATGCTGCACTTGATGCTGGATCAGAGAGGGGCTCCCCTGATCCTGGGGCCAGCCCACCCTCCAATATAAATTACTTACACTCCCCAGAGCTAGTCTAGCAGCCAGGAACCACTGGAGTATATGCTCTGTACCACCTGTGGATTCTCCTTGTACAGGGATGAATCTTCTGGGTTCATGGCTGATAGAGAGATGCAAAGCAGCCCCAGCAGAGCTAAGAATCTGGACTATTTATTTTCCTTAACTGAAAATTATCACATCCATCACAAGCGGAGGTAACATCCATTGGTTTCAAGATTTAGTGGTGCATCTTAATGAATTTGGCCTTCATTGCTGTAGGATTCAAGCCCTTCACTAACATTAGTAGGTTCTCCCCCACAATAACGTAAGGAAATATTATTGTCCCTATTTTATAGATGGGGAACCAGAGTGCAGGGAGATTAAGTGTCTGACCCAAGGTCACACAAAGAGTCTGTAGTAGAGTCAAGAATTGAAGCGAGATCTAATGACTACAGTCCTGGGCCTTAACGACAAGCCCTTTCTGCCTCTCCTTTGTACCACTGTGCAGAACACTGCTACCCTGCTGTTACAGTCTGATGTCCCAGGGCAAGTTGCCTGATTCTGCAAAGAGCTGTTGAAAGCAATTTGTCCTCTGTTGCTGAGGGTGACTTGCCTGGATGGGAGGAGATCCTGGAGAAAAATGCATCTATTACAGAGCTCCGAGGGCGGAGGGACTCGGACAGCAGTCAATTAAAACGTTTGGATTCTGGCACCATCCCTGTAATATCTCCCCTACGGTTCTTGCCAATAAGGCTGGATGTGCATTTTTAAACAATGCCTCTTTGTTTTGTTCAGTTGGAAGCGGTCTCAAACAAACACAACCAGCTGCCTAGACAAGCCCATTGCATGCCAAGCTAAAGCGTAAAAGGAGGAAATTACGACCGTTCCAATATTTATCATATTTTTAAAAATAATCCAAATGTAGCACTCTTTCCCAGCAATAGTTCTTCATCCTTCGTGGTGCTGGTTTCAGAGGCTTGTGCAGCTGAAAGCCTCGTGGCAATGAGTGATGTAAATGATGCACAGCGTGCACATATGAGGACATCTTAATACAAAGGGATGGCTTTAGAGAAAATAATAGTGAGCTGATTTTCAGAGGTGCTAAGCAGCCACAATTCCCACTGACTTTAGCTGAAGTGGTAGGTCCTCGGCATTTTTGAAAACCAGTCTCCTCAGTTCCCTACAGTCTGGCAGCCAGATTCTGCTATCAGTGGCGTTCTTTGGAATTGATACTGACAGAACGGAGATCAGAACCTGGGGGGGATGATAGCCTAGTGTAATCATCGATTTCACATTTGAATATAACACCCACAAATGAGATTTATTTTTAACTCCTGGAGGGTTCCTTTGTTTAAACTTCCCCCTTAGTCCCAGCTCAGCTTTGTGGACAGGAACTCCAGTTTGCATTGCTTAGATGGCTGCTTCCAATCCATCACATCATGGTTTTATATGTATAACCCTTCATGCTCACAGCCCTCCTTTGTGAGAAGGAAGCAGTTGCACACTGGTTTGCTGTGGTGCTTTGCTGTGTGCTCTGTGGTTTTCAAGCTATTGTGTAAATAAACTAGCAGTATCATACTGGGGAGGGAAAACAAAGACGTTCCAGTTTATTACAAAAATGCAGACAACACACTAAGGCCTTGGCTACAGTGGAGATTTTGACTACTGGTGCAGCGGTGCAAACCCCTAGTGTAGACATGCAAAGACACAGGCCATAAGCCATGTTTTGCACCTGCTTGAAACTGGGATACGTTGCCCCAGTGCAAAACTACATTTCAAGGATGGGTTAGCGGCACTGGGGCAAATCACTGCTGGTAATTGTACACTAAGGGACCTCCCACCTGGAGCAATGCTGCTGCAGCTGATGGAAGCTTTGCCTTTTATTTTCCATCAGTCATCTACGGTAATTGACTAGCAGGCGCAAGGAGAGTATGGAACCCTCTGGGAAGGAGAGAGAAGAGAAGGTGGAGGCATGGTGGGCAGTCTCAGAGTGGGAATGAAGGCAGAGGGGGTAGGAGGCCTGGGGCTGAGAATGGAAGACGGACAGGAAAGGGCCAAGTAGTTGATCAGTTTGGACTGAACAAAGCATGGGGAAGAGAGGACAGAGATAGAGGCAGGATTCTTTTGTTATCCCACAGTTCTGGAGACAATGAGCCTGATTCACCAAGGTGTCACTCCAGCTTCACACTAGACTGATTTCAAAGGAGCGAAGCGGGTGTCAAACTGGGGTAACACACTGGTCCACATGTATGTAGGAAGGACATTATGGATAGGAATGTGTTCTGGCTAGGGAACTGGACAAGGACTCGGGTGACCTGAGTTCTGTTGCCAGCCCTGACACTTAACTGTTGTCTGCCACTGGGCAAGTCCCTGCCCCACTCTGTGCCTCAGTTTCCCTTTTCTTGTCTTCTCCCTTTGGATAGTAAGTGCTGCAGGGCAGGTTTGTCTCTAGCTGTGTGTGTATGGTGCCCAGGACAATGGGGCCCCAGTCTTGACACATTCCTGCAATACAGATAACAACAGAATTGTGGAGACAGACGAGGGCAGGACCGATAAAATGCCACGAGGGTTATGCTAGGTAGAAAGCCACATTAGGAGAATCTCTCCATAGCTATATCGTGACTGCAAGAAGAGGTGCATTTATTGCAGAGACAGCGAACCTCAGAGAGCTGCCACAACGTAACAGCCTGGTGGAGTCAAGGCACAGATGGTTCTCACCTGAATGTAGCTAGTCAAAGTCAACACTATATGCCCTGCCTTGGGTGGACCTCAATTAGCTGAGGTGAAAACTAGAGTGTCCTGTGTCCACCAGGAGGGAGCTATCTCCCTGCTTCCAGAGGCCACTATCATCCCACAGGTAAAATTATCCTTTTTTTTTCTAAAAAAAAGCGCCTACAAATATTATCCTCTCTGTCTCGCAAATTACGGTGGGTCCCTGCCAACTTCCCTCACTCACTCAACAAGACAGCACCTCTTGCTTGCAGTGAAGACATAGCCATGGGATTGTCTACACAGCAAGCCACTTCTACAGTGAGAGGGACCTGGCCTTTCTGAACTCTCTTAGGGCTTGTCTGCATGGCAAGTTGCCAAATGGCACGTCCCATTGTGAATCTACAATGCCTGAGCCGGCAGCGCAGTAATGTCCCATGCAGACACGGCTACAGCACAGCGAAAGTGCCGAAGCGCGGCTCGGTGTACTACCACTGGAAGTACTCCAAGCCGCACTCTGGGACTTTCACTGCGCTGTAGCAAAGTCCACACAAGACGCTACCGTGCAGCAAGCTGAGGCACAGTGGAGTCATATCCTGGCTTGCCGTGCAGTAACTTGCTGTGCAGACAAGCTCCAAGAGGGTTCAGAAAGGCCAGGTCCTCCTCATTCTGGAAGAGGCATAACTGAAGTAATCAGGGGTGTTAAAGACGATAGTGGAAATAAAGTACTGCAGTTACTGTCATCAGGGGACGTGTATTAAACAGAAAGAACCAGCAGCTAAAGTAGGCAGAATGTTCTCCCACAGAGATTCCTGGCTTTGGGGGAATGTTACAGCTCTGGGCCTGGTAACAAACCAGAAGAACATTTAATGTACTGAGAGTGTCTCTCGTAACAGACGTGGTATTTATGTAGAGCCTAGAGGAAATTAAAGACTATACATAAAACAGAAGGGTCAAGTATTGGAATAAAAATCATATTCATGCTACTGAGATTTACTTCAGATGTTTAGTACAGATGTCTCCAGCTCAGTGGATCTTTGCTGTTCTGAGCAGTGCTCTGAAGATCACTGTACAGTATTAGCATATGCTAATCAGCAACCTGAAGCCACTCACGTATGTAGCATAATGCAAACGATTTCCATTACCTCCTACAAACTGGGCTGCCCCCATGAAGCGTCCCATCATTCGAGAGATGAGCTCTTCCACACAGCAACCCAGAATGGCTGCTAACGCCACCAGGAGCAGCAAGGCACAGCCAATTCCCGTCACCACGGTGCAGATCTGCCAGGATAAGCTGGGGATAGCCCCAAAACTGGCATACCTCCCACATTCTTCCACCATCACCAGGTGCCTCTCCTCCGTCCGAGTTGGGTACGTGCACCGTCGGAAGGTGCCAAATGAAACCGGCTTCCCCATCTGGGAACCAACGAGCCAACAGGGCATAAAGTAACTGGCCGAGCTGGCAACTGCTGTGAGAAAGGATAGGAAAGCCCAGAGGGCCCCAACCAGCGTCAAACTGCTGCCCATCTTCTTAGATCTCTGGTTAGAAGTGAAATTGAAGGTAGCTGCCTCAGGGCATGCAAAGTGTCTCCTTGTCAGTGGTCTTCACAAACCTCAGAGAGGGACAAAAGAGAGGGCAATAGAAGGGACTTAGCCCAGAGAGAAAACAGGAACAGTGCGTCAGGTCTTCCTCTCTGCTTTCAGAGGCCTCCAGCTTCCTCCAGGCAAAATTGTCCTTTTTTTCAAAAAACGTCCTACAAATAGCCTTATCCTCTATATATTGCAAAAAACTATGGGTCCCTGACAACTTCCTCCCTCATCCAACAAGCCAGCAGCATCCCTATTATTTCACTCCATTGTGTTCTTAGTCCTTTTCCTGAGTTCTGGGCCCGGCCAGGCCTACTGACTGATACACTTGGGCCCAGAGACAAACCAGTGTTTCCAACAAGAGACTATTATTTGCTCAGGCTGCTGGAAGTTCAGATTCTGTTGTGCCGTTGTTAGTCGACCTCAAAGCCGGCTCTGACAGTGCTAGCAGGTCGTTCTGATGCAGTTGCTATGTTCAGCTGCAATCTCTGAAACAGAAAAGCCACCCAATAAGATTACTGGTTGAGCAATTTCATACTTTACATTGTAGGTTTCAAAAATTCTTCACTCCAAAAAAGTGTTTAGGAATTAATGTTACTTAAAGGTCCTCCTATATATGCAAACCATGGGCTCAGTCTCGTACTCCCATAGTTAAAAGTTAAACACATTAAAAGTTAAATGAAATTAAATTAAAAATGAAAAGCAAATTGCAAGTTATTGCAAATGAAAGAAATTAGCAACGAATAATCATTTGCTTTTTGTTGCAGTTTGTTCCTCAATGCCTGTGGCCTCTCTCAGACACAAGAATGTTTCTCATGTGAGTCAGTTTCATAATATTGACCGTGTTCCTTTAACCAAACTGAGACTTTATATAGCAACGTGTAATTCCCCCACTGAGCATTCCTAGGTGAACAGCGGCAGTGAGCACTCCAATCACACAGAAGAGATTGCACTGTATCTGTATAGACAGATAGTTTTGTGCCTTCTAGGTGACAATTGCTTTCTTTACTTGATGGCCTCAAAGCAATCCCAAGAAGAATTATACTTAGCTGTCTTATGGGGTTACCGTTACCATAGTATCTGAGCACCTCAAAAACTTTAATATATCTACCATCACAGCAGGCCTGAGAGGTAGGGTAGTGCTATTATCCCCATTTTACAGATAAGAAACTGAGACATAGAGAGCCTACAGATACATCTATGCAGCCTGCAGCAGCGAGCAACCCAGCCTGGGTTGAGAGACTTGGGCTTGTGGGGCTTGTGCTAGCACTCTGAAAATAGCTGCAAAGACCGCTCTTTGAATACACCCAGCTTAGGCTGGAGCTTAAGGATGCGAACCCAAGTCTCTCAGCCCTGGCTGGGAGGCTCGCTGCCACAGGCTGTGTAGATATACCCTAAGTGACTTGTCCAAGGCCATCCAGGAAGTCTGTGGCAGAGCAGGCAATTGAAGCTGAGTCTCTCAAGTCCCCAGCTAGCACTGGACCATTCTTCCTATCACAACAATGGATAACAATCCCAGTTCCACACCAGCACTAACATGCCTCTCTCCCTCTCAAACTCCTTTCCCTGGAATTTTATTACTGTGGCAGAGCCACGGGGTATTTTTTTAATTAAGGAGAAAGAGAGCCCCTTTGAGGACATTCATGAAAAGATAGCCACGCTGGAACACGGTGCTTTAATAACAGAATTTCAAACAGATGTTAAAGGCATTTGATTTAGGAAACTTTGAGAGGTTGTTGGGTTTTTTTAATTAAAATACAGTATAGCAGGAGCAGCAGGAGCTGTCATTTCTGTTCCTGCTCTTCCCTGCCAATATGCTCTGGTTGTAAATGTTTCGTCAGTTACATCTAGGGAGGGAAGGGAGAAAGTCAATGTTGCGGTCTAGTGGATAGTGCTTTTTTATTATTATTTTAATTTTAGTAAAAATATTCAAATGGAGACCTAGCATAAATGATTTTTTTTTTAAAAGCAAACCCGGACCCATGTCATTTCTCCGGGATCTATCCCCTCTACACACACCAGATATACGACAGGTCATTAAGCACCCAGTATAACTTTGGAATGATCTCGCTTTTGCTTCTTCAATGAAATACAATTAAAAAACAGAAGAAAGCTAAACAGATGAGGCAGCTGCAGTAACAAGTCGTCTGGTGAATACATTTTAACAACTGAGTGGGCTTGTGTGGCTCTTTTGGGCTCTGGTTGCTGCATCTATAGGCACTCTTTCCCTCCCCCTTCTCTCGTCCCCATAGCAGTGGAGAATTTCCTCTTCCCCAGTGAGAAGCAAACTAAATTTGTACTATATCTGCATGAGCCCTAAGCAACTTCAGACTAAAATCTGTTGGTTTGTGCTTCATTTTGGAACCAAATTTACCTCCCTACCACATACTCTTGGTGCTATTAACAGTCCCGTGGCAGGGGAGCCTGAATAGCTCAGTAGGCTATGCAGTCTTTGGGTAAAATACTGGCCCCACTGAAGTCAATAGCAAAACTTTAATAGAAAAAAGATGTCGCCGTTTTAATCTACTTCACTGGTCCAGATCCAACCCAGCTCAGAAGTGACTGGAAGTGTTACCATCTGGTGACTGTTCTGTCTCCTCTGGTAAATGAGTTCACGGTCTCCATTTAGTTCCTAGTGTGCAGATGTCTACATCACAGGACAACCATCACAATTACCCTGGCTGGCAATCTGAGTCGGGAGGCCAAGGAGTGAATGGGTATGGAAAAGAGAGTAGCCTTTACCTTTGCCTTTAGAGGTGACTTTGGCAGTTCAGGGTAGAGTATTGAGGGGGAGGTTTGCTGTGCTGCTACTCATGCTGTTCCTGTTCTGTTGACCGAGGACTTCAGTCTCCATGGTACTAAATTCATACGAAACAATTTTTAAAAGGAAATAAAATGACTCCATAATAGTTTTTGCTGGAATCGGGGTGTTAGCCACCGTGACCTGGCCCAAGTGAAGTACGGAATATTACATTATATCCCTGCCTAAATTCCCTCCTCTAGCACCTATTAGATACTGCTAGAGATGGGCCTGAACTGGAACCCCAGATGCAAACGCCAGCAGGGGTGGGAGACATTCAGATCCAAATCCAAACCTGATGCATCAAACCAGTGCGGCCCAAATCACCACATCAAGTCTAGACACAGCTGGACACTGGAAAAATTCCAGTTTGGTTGCAAGCTCTGTAATTTAGACCCATCTCAATGTGAACTGTTCTTCTCTTCCTGTGCTAAAACTTGGGAGATGTAATGTTGTTGTATGCTGATAAACAGCTGCTGGGCTCCACTCCAAGGATGACTGCATTTCTGAGTGAGATATGGTAGAGGAAGTGCTTTTTGTGTCTACTCCATGGGACATGTCCCTTTGAACATATGTGCCCAAAAGTTAGGGCCAGATTTTCCAAAGTGCCTAAGGGAATTGGCCGGATTTCCAGAAGCCCTACGCATTCCTCCAACATGCTGAACCCCTTTGAAAATCTGCCCCCTTCTTCTTGGTTCCTAACTGGGAGCTGAGCACTTTTAAAAATCTGGTCCTTCCAGTGCAAAGTAATAAGACTCCAAGCCCCTGAGCAATATTGTTCTGCCTTCACCTTCCCTCAGATATACAGCGCTGTGGGGCATCCGCCAAGAGAACATCATACAGGAACATGAATAAATAAAATACAAATGAGTAACCTAAAGCCCAGATCTCTTCCCTTCACGCTTCATGCTCCCATGGCCCCCCATCTGCCTTTCCTTCTACACCCTTCCTGTAACACAACGAAGGAGAGCGATGCCAGCCAACTCCTCCTAGCCGCTCCTGTGCCATGCTCTGCGAGGCATGAGTCACAGCCCCACAGAGCAAGGAGGCAGGCAGCAATGCACAAAGACTAGCCAGGTAATTTCCACTCAGCAGCAGTAGAAGGCAGTTTCCCAAGTGATGAAGGCAGAGGCAGTGGAGCAGGTGCCGTGGACTATTGCTGGAAGGACCCTTTGTAGTTTACTGAATCCCTGCTCAAGCAGGAAACAGCAGAGCTCTAGAGTGAAAGGTCCCCACATGACCGATGTGGTAGCCAGGCCTATGGTCAGCCTCCATAATGATTCTGTGGTTGCAGAAGTCTCTGCCATCATTACCCATTCCACAGCCTGTAGCCAGGTGGACTTCATGGTCACAAGCAGGCATAGACCCCTACCACGAGATCTACAAGATAATCTTTACTAGCTGTTCCACTATTAAGACCTTCATCCTCTGTGTGCATTCGCTCCAGGCAGAGCAGAAACATATTCGTATACAGTACTTGAGACAGACAGAAGTATACACACACCAGTCATCATATTGCAACTGCCTCATAACTGTGATGTAACGTGACACATAAATCATCGAATTATAGAGCCAGAGCCTTTCTTGTTATCAATTTCCTTTGAGCTGCTCTGGTGGCCTAATGGGGCAGGAAAGCCACCAGCTTCCCCCAGCTGGTGATTCCCACCACATGGGGGAGTTCTCAGCTGATACAAAGCCGGTGTACCTAGCTGCTGTGCCACACGTCCTATAGTCACCAGTGAAGGGGGCATGTCAGGGGCAGGAAAGCGTGGGAGGGAACATGACCAGAGCACTACCACCTGCCAGCAATCCACAGGTGGTCCTAGTTAGCTTGCCTACTTTACAGCAGCTCCTACAGTATGCCAGAGCCTGGATCATTGTAGGACTGAATAATACCATCTAACTCATAGATAATATATTTCATCCATAGATTTCTCAGCACTTTTCAAAAGGAGGTCAATATTATTATCCCCATTTTACAGAAGAGGAAACCAACGCACATCCAGGGAAGTGACTTGCTTAAGGTCACCCACCAGCAGAGCTAGGACTGGCTCTCCTGAGTCTGGACTAGTGCTCTACCCATAAGGCCATACTACCTCCCCAGTTAGCTCACCCACTTCTACCCCAAGCAGTATTTTGAGCCCTAGTCAAGGAGCTGTTCCAGAGACTTCATGAAGTCCAGTAGGGACAGCACTATTGCTATTCATTTTACATGGAAGGTGCTCAGATACTATGGTGATGGGCAGCCATATAAAACCATAAGATAGACAGACAGACAGATCGATCTATGGCTTTGACTCTCCCCTCCTCTGCACTACCAAATACAGCGCAGAGTCTAGCCCATGCTCTAGAGATGAAAAAGACCTATTAGCTCATATAGTGCTAGTGCGGGGCTTTTCCATTCTGAACATTTCATGGCATTTTGTCCAACCTTGGAGTAGTTTTAAATGCAAAAAGAAAAGTTGTTAGTAAACCATGTTTTATAGAAGTCCCTTTGCAAACTTCTAGAGTAAGGGAAACTATTGGAAGACATTTAAAATGTAATTATTTTATAACTGTACTTAGTCTTTCTAATCTCTGCTCTTTGATTTGACATATTATGTTGCCATCAGCTGTCATTTCCTTCACTCCCTTACAGACAAAAAAAAAAAAGAAAAATCACATAAGCCAATACAGAATGTCTGGTTGTTAAGGGAATACAAGCAATTTTAAAGCAATAAATGTGAAATCGGTGTAAACTTCATTTCACTGAAAAGTAACTTTCATATTTTCAATAAACATTGTGCATGATTAAGCCGATTATCTGAACCAAGCTCCAGTGGATACATTTATTTAACTCCTGTAGTGTTATCGCATTAGGAAGTTCTCTCTTTCAGATATTCAGTCTGTTGTCATTTTACCTTTAAGTCTTTGATGTGTGTTAATGGGAAAGTGAAATCCTGATTCTAATCCCAGGTAAGTATTCTACAAACAATAGCAAAACAGATGGGATTAGGAAAAAAACAAACACCCTATGACATTGCTCTTGTTAATAAAATAAAATAAAAAAATTAAATTTAACAACAAGGAATAAATGAATAGACTGGGGTTAAGATGCTGCTAAAGCCCTGAGCTTGTAAGAAACTTCCTTAAAGGCAATTTTAAATGCATTTAGCTCAGACTGCAAATTAATCTCCTTACCACTAAATCAGTCTCTCTCCTGTCAGGTTGTGATCTGAGAAACTTCTGCTGCTCTCCGACATTCTGCCAGTCACACTGGCACTGTAATGAAAGCTCCTCTCCTCTCGGAGTGCGCAGCCACTCACCTTTGGGAAGGAGGGGAGGAGTTCTCAAGACTCACTACCTAGAAGGAATTAACTCTGAGCATGCTGAATGGTTCCAACCTGGGCTGCTTGATGACGCTGGGTAGAACAGGCTACAGTCCTCCAGACAGCAATATCACCAGGTACTATCCAAGAACACCATGAGCAGTCACTATTATGTTAAAGGACTAATGCCAGACATAAAAGTTAGGGCACGGGGAGGGGTCATGAGGGGAAGAATTGGAGCCCATGTTAAAAATATCGGCTCCATTTGTTTAAATCCAGAATAGGTTTTGATTGTATATAGCAGCTTTCATACTCAACTTGAGGTGCTTTACCCTGATGAGTTAGAGACCAGCTGTCCAGGGACTATAAACCAACACAGCAGCCAGTATGTGCTCAGCCATAGCTCACTTTGTAAATTAAGGACCAGATTCAACCCGGTGTAAGTCAGCCACATTGGAGGAGGATATGGCTCTATCACAGGGAGGACACTGGCAGCTGGTTATTTCTGGCAGCAGGCAGTGCTCCACCCCTGCTTCCAACCCACCCATCACAGTGATGGAAAACTGATATGCTGCCCTGGCAACGAGCGATGAGGAATCACACCCAAAGGTGGAGGAGTTGAAGCCATGTACCCCCAAGGCTGGGAGGATCGCAGCCACCACTCCCAGGAGTAAACGTAGGGTAGTGGTGGTTAGTGACTCTCTTCTGAGGGGGACAGAGGCACCCGTCTGTCGCCCTGACGTGGCATCCCAGGAGGTATGCTGCCTGCCAGGGGCCCGTATCCAAGACATTACAGAGGGATTGTTGAGGATCATCTGGCCCTCTGACTACTACCCCATGCTACTCACCCATGTGGGCACTAATGATACTGTGAGGTATGACCCTCAGCAGATCAGAAGTGACTACAGGGCTCTGGGAGTAAGGGTGAAGGAGTTGGGAGCACAGGTGGTGTTCTCTTTGATCCTTCCGGTCAAGGGGTAGGGGCCCAGGCAGAGACAGACGCATCCTGGAGGTGAATGCCTGGCTGCGAGGCTGCCAGGAGGGCTTTGGCTTCCTTGAGTATGGGATGCTGTTCCAGGAAGGAGGACTGCTAAGCAGAGAAGGGGTCCACCTATTGAGGAAGGGGAAGAGCATATTTGGATACAGACTGGCTAACCTAGTGAGGAGGGCTTTAAACTAGGTTTGAAGGGGGCAGTTGACCAAAAGCCTACAGGTAAGTCCAAAACATGGAGACGGTTCAGAATTTGGGGGGAGCATGGGCTGTTATAGCAGAGATAAAGGAAGGGCAAGACAGAACTGGGGGCGGGGGGGAGAATCAAATCAGTATCTTAGATGTCTATATACTAATGCAAGAAGTATGGGGAATAAGAAGGAAGTACTCAAAATGCTAGTAAATAAACACAACTATGATATAGTTGGCATTACAAATACCTGGTGGGATAATACCCATGACTGGAATATTGGTCTAGAAGGGTACAGCTTGCTCAGGAAGGACAGGCAGGGGAAAAAGGGAGGAGGTGTTGCCTTATATATTAAAAATGTATACACTTGGACTGAAGCTGAGATGAAAATAGGAGTCAGACTTGTTGAAAGTCTCTGGGTAAGCATAAAAGGGGTAAAAAAACATGGGTGATGTCATCGTAGGGGTCTATTACAGACCACCTAACCAGGAAGAAGAGGTGGATGAGGCTTTTTTTAAACAACTAACAAAATCATCCAAAGCACAGAACTTGGTGGTAATGGGGGACTTCAACTACTCGGACATCTGTTGGGAAAATAACACAGAGGGGCATGATTGTCCAATAAGTTCTTGGAATATATTGGAGACAATTTTTTATTTCAGAAGGTGGAGAAAGCTACTAGGAGAGAGGCTGTTCTAGATTTGATTTTGACAAATAGGGAGGAACTGGTTGAGAATTTGAAAGTGGAAGGTAGCTTGGATGAAAGTGATCATGAAATGATAGCGTTCATGCTTCTAAGGAATGATAGGAGGGACAACAGCAAAATAAAGACAATGGATTTCAAGAAGGCAGACTTTAGCAAACTCAGGGAGTTGGTAGGTAAGATCCCATGGAAAGCAAGTCTAAGGGGAAAAACAACTAAAGACAGTTGGCAGTTTTTCAAAGAGACATTGTTAAAGGCACAAGAGCAAAGGAAAGATAGGAAGTATGGCAAGAGACCACCCTGGCTTAACCAGGAGATCTTCAATGATCTAAAAAATCAAAAAAAGAGTCCTAGAAAAAGTGGAAACTAGGTCAAATTACAAAAAAAGATGAATATAAACAAATAACACAAGTATGTAGGGACAAGGCACAAAATGAGATCAAACTAGCTAGAGACATAAAGGGTAGCAAGAAAACATTCTATGAATACATAAGAGGCAAGAGGAAGACCAAGGACAGGGTAGGTCTGTTCCTCAATGAGGGGAGAAAAACAATAACAGAAAATGTGGAAATGGCAGAGGTGCTCAATGACTTCTTTGTTTCAGTTTTCACCAAGAAGGTTGGTGATGATTGGACATCTAACATAGTGAATGCCTGTGAAAATGAGGTAGGATCAGAAGATGCTAAAATAGGGAAAGAACAAGTTAAAAATTACTTAGACAAAGTAGATGTCTTCAAGTCACCAGGGCCTGATGAAATGCATCCTAGAGTACTCAAGGAGCTGACTGAGGAGATATCTGAGCCATTAGTGATTATCTTTGAAAAGTCATGGAAGATGGGAAAGATTCCAGAAGACTGGAAAAAAGCAAATATAGTGCCCATCTATAAAAACAAAAATAAGGACAACCCAAGGAATTACAGACCAGTCAGCATAAGTTCTGTACCCAGAAAAATAAAGGAACAAATAATTAAGCAAACAATTTGCAAACATCTAGAAGATAATAAGGTGATAAGTAAAAAAGTCAGCATGGATTTGTCAAGAACAAACTGTGTCAAACCAACCTGATAGCTTTCTTGGACAAGGTAATAAGCCTCATGGATGGGGGGGAAGTGGTAGATGTGGTATATCTTGACTTTAGTAAAGCTTTTGATACTGTCTCGCATGACAGTCTCATAAACAAACTAGGGAGATGCAACCTAGATGGAGCTACTATAAGGTGGGTGCAAAACTGGTTGGAAAACCG
This sequence comes from Chrysemys picta bellii, assembly GCF_011386835.1. Taxonomy (NCBI): domain Eukaryota; kingdom Metazoa; phylum Chordata; order Testudines; family Emydidae; genus Chrysemys; species Chrysemys picta. The sequence goes on along the minus strand of NC_088799.1, from coordinate 85,624,796 downwards.
TTCCCAGAGAGTAGTTATCAGTGGTTCACAGTCATACTGGCAGGACATAACAAGCGGGGTCCTACGGGGATCAGTTCTGGGTCCAGTTCTGTTCAATGTCTTCATCAATGATTTAGATAATGGCATAGAGAGTACCCTTATAAAGTTTGCGGACGATACCAATCTGGGAGGGGTTGAAAGTGCTTTGGAGGATAGGATTAAAATTCAAAATGATCTGGACAAACTGCAGAAATGGTCTGAAGTAAATGGGATAAAATTCAATAAGGACAAATGCAAAGTAGTACTCCATTTAGGAAGGAACAATCAGTTGCACACATACAAAATGGGAAATGACGGCCAAGGGAGGAGTACTGCGGAAAGGGATCTGGGGGGTAATAGTGGACCACAAGCTAAATATGAGTCAACAGTATAATGCTGTTGCAAAAAAAAGCAAACATCATTCTGGGATGTATTAGCAGGAGTGTTGTAAGCAAGACACAAGAAGTAATTCTTCCGCTCTACTCTGCGCTGATTAGACCTCAGCTGGAGCATTGTGTCCAGTTCTGGGTGCCACATTTCAGGAAGTATGTAGGCAAATTGGAGAGAATCCAGAGAAGAGCGACAAAATTGATTAAAGGTCTAGAAATCATGACTTATGAGGGAAGATTGAAAAAACCGATTTGTTTAGTCTGGAAAAGAGAAGACTGAGGGGGACATGATAACAGCTTTCAAATATATAAAAGGTTGTTACAAGGAGGAAGGAGAAAAACTGTTTTTCTTAACCTCTGAGGATAGGAAAAGAAGCAATGGGCTTAAACTGCAGCAAGGGAGGTTTAGGTTGGACATTAAGAAAAATTTCCTAACTGTCAGGGTGGTTAAGCACTGGAATCAATTGCCTAGGGAGGTTGTGGAATCTCCATCATGGGAGATTTTTAAGAGCAGGTTAGACAAACACCTGTCAGGGATGGTCTAGATCAGGGGTCGGCAACCTTTCAGAATTGGTGTGCCGAGTCTTCATTTATTCACTCTAATTTAAGGTTTCGCGTGCCAGTCATACATTTTAACGTTTTTAGGTCTCTTTCTATAAGTCTAGAATATATAACTAAACTATTGTTGTATGTAAAGTAAATAAGGTTTTTAAAATGTTTAAGACGCTTCATTTAAAATTAAATTAAAACGCAGAGACCCCCGGACCGGTGGCCAGGACCCGGGCAGTGTGAGTGCCACTGAAAATCAGCTCGCGTGCCGCCTTCGGCACATGTGCCATAGGTTGCCTACTCCTGGTCTAGATAATACTTAGTCCTGCCAAGATTGCAGGGGACTGAACTAGATGACCTCTCAAGGTCCCATCCAGTCCTCTGATTCTATGATTGTTTTCACCTCGGCTTGATTTTACACCAGAAATTTCAGAAATTTGCCCTCCCTTGTAGCCACATCTGGGGTTCACTCTCTCTCTCTCTCTCTCTCTCTCACACACACACACACACACACATACACCCTCTTTTCTTTATAGGAAAGGTGGGGGGAAAGAACAGCTTGACAGCCCTGGAGAGTGCAGGCCTCCGTTTATCCCCAAAACCGGCCCAGCACAGGCAGCTGCAAGATGAACTTCCCCCACACTGCCCAGCTGCCACGGTGCCTCAGCCCTGAGCTTGGAGGATCACTTTCAGGGAGGCTTTCTTTCTTTTGTGCCCTCTCTGCTGAGACTGCCAATGAGGGTGACAGGTGTGGAGGGAAACTGGCAGGGAAACTGGCAGTGCGGATGCTTAGAGACAAACTCATTGTGGAGGGATATCTGGGGAGTCTGAGGCAAAACATGGCCCTTGTCCTCTACCAAGGGATATTTTTTTGATATCAGCAACTCAGCTCAAACGGGCCACTAAACACTTTCACTGACCTTGGTCAGATTTGAGCTAGTGACCTAATGGTGACAGAACTCTGCGCCATCATTACTAATCTGGGGTCTTAATTTCTTCCTGGAGAGCCCCTAGAACTGTGCAGAAAGTGTCTCATATCTCAGAGGCAGGACACTCGCTCTAATGCTACAGCATGCTCTCGCTAACCTCCCCTCACAGCTCTGCAGTGCTTGATAAGCACAGGATAAAGTGGGGCGTGAAGACATCCACTCTGCAAATCAGAATGCAACCAACTAAACCACTGCAATGTTCATTTTAAATAGAGCTTTGCAAACATCATAGCAACTCAGCCAGGGTTTTCTGATCAGAAGAATCATAATGATGATTCCAAGATGGTGTGAGAAAACAGCCTCATTCCCTCATTGCCCAGAACCTTTGCTGCATTTTTGCATTTTCCCTTTTTACCTGCCCGCTGTCCTGAAGCGTAGAAATATTAAACCAGGCAGAAATTTCATTTGATTCCTAATATAACTGTCAAAATTCCCTTCCCTCCCATTTTCTGTAATTTATACCATATAATCCATGTGTGTAATGGAGAGCAGAATCTGGACCCGTTTCGTACTATTCAAACTCTGGAAAGCACTTTGGGATACACTAGTAGGGAGGACACTGTTCAAAGGAGCATTGCATCACACTATGCAGATGTGACCTTCATCAGAGGTTATTTTGACTTTCCCTGCATTCCTTTTTCCATTCCCTGACTTGCAAGCCAGCCACAGGAATCATGCTTCGCTGATTAGCGCTTAACTAAGATATGGAAATGGAAAAGCTAGGTTAAAAACAGGGGGGGAAGCTCAGTTTGTGAGAGCCAAGAAATGTCAGCATACAAAGGTTTTCACCAGAAGGGCTGCTATTTGTTGGACAAGGACCTCTACACCTTGTAAAGCAAAATAGAGTTGATTTCCTTTTCAACCTGTTGCAAATCCCATCTCTTCTTCTCATCCTCTACCCACCCAATGAGCCATAAAACAAAGAGATTCCAATTCATGGTCTTTCATTGCTAGACCTGCCTGGACTGAACTTCTAAGAGCTATCAGGGCATGTTCTATAAAAGTTGTCATGGACACTAGGTTGGAACCAGGGCCGGCTCCAGGCACCAGCTTAACAAACAGGTGCTTGTGGCGGCCAAGGGAGAGGGGCAGCACCAACGGCAATTCGGGGGCGGCAGGTCCCTCACTCCCTCTAGGAGCGAAGGACCTGCCGCCGAACTGCCGCCGCCAATCGCGGCTTTTTTTTTTTCCCCCCCAATTGCCGCCACTGGTCGTGATTGCGATCGCATTTTTTTGTTTGTTTGTTTGTTTTGCTTGGGGCAGCAGAAATGCTGGAGCCGGCCCTGTTTGGAACTACTTAAGAGGCCACATCAGAAAAACGACCATTACAGTGGGCCCCTTTGCTGAGGGCTTTACCAATGAAGCCAAGGCCTAAAAGGACCAAAGAAGGCCCTAGGACTCTGTGAGATCCTGGGAGAGCTGGACTTTTGCAGAGCGCAGTATGTGGTTTCAAAGGAAACTTTGTGAGTGGCATTTTTGTCGAACTCAAATAACTCTTCACAGGCCCCCATGTAACCCAGGAGGGAAGTCTGCCCCACACCACTGCCACCACCAGAATCCAAACAGCAGCTGGCTTGCCACACTCATGTGGGTGGTGGAGAGCAATTTCTGCAGAGAGTTTCTTCCTCTTGATGCTTGTACAGTCCCACCAGTTGAGGAAGAAGGGCTCACTACAAGAGCTTAGATGGCATCCCAGAGCATCTGGAGACCCCTAAATCTGTGGGAGCCAGCAGAGCTCTGCAATGAGGGTGAAATCAGTCCCTACTTGCTTTTAACACGCTGCAAAGTCTTATGCAGTCTTACGCTGCAGACTGATTGAAAGCAGCAGCCTTGGTGGTTTCTGGAGAGACAGCAGGAGTAGGAACAATGCAGGGTCAGTCAGTCTGTCTGTCTAGGTGGGGATTTAACATGGGAAAGAAAATCAGCCTTCTGGAAGTGTAAAGCCAAGGTCTCACGCCTGCCACTACCGCAGGGGGTAGATGTTTTGTGCTGTTAAATCTCTGAGAAAGCCTTACTGTCGGGGTTGGTGTAAGCTCAATGGCAGGCGCTGCAGGAGGTCTCAAGCTAAGTTAAAAAAAATCAACATGAAATCACGTAACATTTATAAAGAAAAGAGAAGACAGCGATCACAGCAGAGAGCGAGGGGCTTTTGCCGGGAGCACTAACCATAACTGTGAGATGCAGCAAGTCCAGAGTACACATGGCATTTTAACCCCAACATGGGTGTGGTATAGGAGGGATGGGATCGGCCACTAAAGTCCTGCAGTGTAACACAGCATATTCACTAGCTTTTCCCTGCAGCTTTCAAACTAACCAATTAACACTGCTGCTTATAACATGTCCTGCTTCTGACAATCCCAGGGCCCCTGGGGCTAGAAGAGGGGCGGGCAGGTGGAGAAGGCAGAGTTTCAAAGCAGGTAGCTGGATTAGAACCGAGGCTTTGGGTAATTAGCCAGAAAAACTATTGGTCTGGGCTTGAAGCAGCACAAATGCCCGTGGCACCACTAGGGCTTTTAACTAGTGGAGGAGAGAAAGGGTGCTGGCTATTCAGGGAAGAGCCAACAAACCTACACTCCATTGTCCCATAAGCCTCTCTTTTCTCTATGTAATTACCTCTGTCTGTCTGCTTCCCCCACTGCATCTGCTCCCCTCAACCTGCACTTATTATTATATGGAGATATACCTATCTCATAGAACTAGAAGGGACCTTGAAAGGTCATCAAGTTCAGTCCCCTGCCTTCACAGCAGGACCAAGTACCGTCCCTCACAGATTTTTGCCCCAGATCCCTAAATGCCTCCCTCAAGGATTGAACTCACAACCCTAGGTTTAGCAGGCCAATGCTCAAACCACTTGATATGGGGCCTTCACATGCTCCCTTTGTACCTGCACCTTGAACAGTATAGTCACCTTGTTTGGTACCTTTGCTCCAGCTACACCTCCCCCTTATAATACTGTACCCTGCACCTGTTCTCCCACGGGCACCTTGCCACTCTGAGCCGCCACCACATCAGTGCTGTCCAGAACAGGCACATCTGAATCTGGTCACAAAGACACCGGGTTTATCAGTGGGGAGAGAACCCAAGAACTTCAGCAATAAAACCATAGCCTCTGCCACTTGAGAAGATGAAGAAGAATCCTATAGGTGGTGAGTAAGTTGCAGGCAATTATATTCAGTGGGGCCAGCCACTAGATGGAGACATGATCACTTAAGCTAGGGCTTTACATTGCAATCCACAGCAATAAGATAGAGGTTTGGGGTGCCATTCCTCCTTAACTCTAACAAAAACAAGCACCAAAACCCCTTTCACTCATGCCAGGTTGTAGAGACAGGCCAACAATTACCCTCTGGGTCTTCCACTGCTAACTCGCCAAAGTCCCCAGCAAACCACCTTCCTCCAAACAGACTAATGGCATAAATGTCTGAAACAGCCCCCTAGGTAGCTTTGCAGCTGTTATGCAAATTCAGCCTGTTCCTCTGCTGTGACTAATGGAGCCTAGATCAAAAGAACATTTAAGGACAGAGGTCTCAACAACGGAAAAGAGTTCACTTTCAAAGAGACAATGAGAGGGGGAGTGCTGGAGCCTTGAACGTGGCTATTGCTGACTTCACTTCAAAAGAGGTTTGTTTTCGGTGAGCATGGAAAAAGCCGGAGATGTTTGTTTAACCAGGATAAAAATGTCCTTTCAGCAGTTTCTGAACATAAAATGGAATTCAAAGGAACTGGTTTATTGAACCATGCTGGTGTTTGGTCTGAACATTTTTCCCCTAAAAAAAGGGAAAAGAATCCTGTTTCTTTACATGTTCTGTCTAGTGTTTGGGCGAATTGAGCACTAGTGAAGGGTACCAGAATGACAGCTCCAGAGACTGAAATTCTGGTTCTCTACAGTACTCACATAGTACAAGATCGCTTCCCCTACCAACGTGCCTCTTCTGGTCAGGAGGGCCCAAATCTAGGGGAGAGGAGAGCACTCAGCCTCCATTTCCCACTTGTTATTAGAAAGAAACTTATTTACTACTGTAGTGCCTAGGACCAATCAAGACTGGGCCCTATTGTCAGGCGGCTCTCAGTTGAGACTGGCAAGTTAGTGGATGGTGGTTTCGTTTTTTGTGATGTGGAATGACTAAGAATAGCCACAATATCACCTGCAGCTCATGTACACACACACACACACCCCAAATCGCCATGACAACAACTTTGGATCAATACTGACCCAAAGTGGATTTGAACTGGCAACTGAGAATAATCTCAGAATAATAGCAGGTGACCCTTCTTCTACACTAGACATATGCAGTTTGCATGTGACTGAGCCCTTTATACCTCTCTTGCTGATTCAGGCTGGTGGGTTTCCAGCAAATAACAGAGGTGCTGCTATGTAAAGGCTCTTCTAATTTCATATATGTAGAGCAACAGCAGGAGCTGTTAAGCTAATAACATAACAGACTTATACAGCCCTTTCATCCAGAAGGATTCCCAAGCACTTTGGGGGTTCACAGAACTAGACAGTTAGGGATCACTTTACTCATCAGGGAAATGCAACTGCTTCTGGGGTGGAGTGCATTGGCTATTTAACAGTGCACTGTAACACTGTGTAATGGTTTAAGAGAAGAAATCAAGGACAACAATGTATCTACTTGAACATGTAGGGAGAATTCATGCATACAGAATCTAACTACCAAGTTATAGTCTGCCCAGAACTCTTAGATATAACGCCTCTCGGACTTGTCTTTATTTATATTCTGAGCATTTTTCTCCTGGGAAAAGTACTATTGAGTCCTCTTTGATATTCTGCCAAAGCGCAAAGTAGCATTTTTCAGAAGAGGCTATCAAAGTACTTTACAAATAATTAGTGAAGCCTCACAACAAGTGGCAAACACAGACACATAGGGTATGTCTACACAGGGATAAAAAACCCACAGCTGGCCCAGGTCAGCTGACTCGGGCTTGCAGGGCTCAGGCTCCAGGGTTGAAAATCATTGTGTAGATGTTTGGGCTCGGGCAAGATCCTGAGCTCTGGGACTCTGCGAGGGTGGAAGGTCCCAGAGCTCAGGCTCCAACCCAAACCTGAATGTCTACACAGCAATTTTTAGCCCCTCAGCCCAAGCCCCACAAGCTTGAGTCAGCTGCCCTGGGCCACGGGGCTTTTATCCCTGTATAGACATTAGGATAAAGGTTAAGTGACTTGCCCAGGATGAGACAACGGGTCGGTGCCAGAGGCCTTATACCCAGTCAAAAGCATAAACCTTTTCCTTCTCTTACTAGTGTTTCTATGTTTTTAGCATATTGTTAACCAACGTGGCAAGTTCCATAGGGTACACAGCATTCACTGAAACACTAGAGCAAAAACTAAATAGCAAGGAAAGGCCCAGGTCTGTATCCGGGGAATGATTGCCCCATTTCTTGCTGCTGCACCTCCAACCCAGATAACTGCTTCCAAAATCAGATTAGGAGCAGGGCAATTGCAACAAAAGGAATCTGGTATCATAGTAACACACACGTCTTGCAGAGAGAGTTCTCAGAGCTCTTAGCAAAAGACAGCAGCAGTGGGGAGTCAATACCCACAATACACAGAACACCCTGGCCCCATAAATATCTGGCCCTTCAAATCTGTTTTGTAAAACAGGCAGGAGAGCAGCCGAGCTGGTTACCTGATCTAGCAATTAAAGATTAAATTATCTGCATGACTCAAACTGACCTGGAGACGAACCAGCCTGCTTTCATCAGAGCCATACCTTAACCAGGAGCCTGGGGAAACTTATCAGTCCCCTGCATTGATTATGGACTAGTAGGTGCACAGGTGTGTCAGGACCAGGAAAGCTCCTGGGGGTCACCCAGCCTGGAACTCCTGTATTTTGCAGAACTAATCCACGCATTATTCCCAATCAGGTCTCATGCGACCTGTTCTTGGGGGGCTCCTCGGTCATTCCTCGATACTATAAAGACAAAGACAAGACGGGCTAATAAGCAAGGGCATCAGGAAGAGAGACAAGTTCAGGTGCAAATTCAAAGACGACCTTCCCCACTCTTCAGGGCCATTCACAAAATACCCAGTCCCTGACCTAGTCTGTGCAACCATGTCTCCATCTAGCATCAAACCACAATACTCTGCACCTTTCTCACAACTAAAGGAGCTCTCCTTTAGTTCAAGTAGCAGGAGTCTGTGACATTTAGAGTGTAAGTGCTCTGGTGCCGTGACTGGGTTTTGTTCTGTTTTTGTAAAATGCCTAGCACTGTGGGGCTCCAATCCTGAGCTGGGGCCTCTGGGCCCTACTATAGTGCAAATAATCACAAAAAAAACCAGTCATTTTGGTGCCTTGGGTTCTGCTGGCCACTGCTGACTAGTACGTCTGTGTACCCGGAGCCACAGCTCGTTACAGGGAGGTTGGTTTGGCCCATTATAGAAATGGGGCTGGGGCTGAACTTCCCCAGAAGTTCTGGAGAGTCAAAACCTGGAGGTTTCTTTTGGGCGTGCCTCTATTAATAAAAAGTGTCCACTATTGCTAATAAGTTATGTCGGGATGCTCCCCATTTCATTGCTTTTGGGTGCTATGATCATTGTGATGTATGTTGGAGAAAAATGACCATTCTATGGTCCTGATGCACATCTTCTCTCCTGGGGGTATGGTGCTCCAGGGCCTACGCTGAGACTGTAATGTCCCACAACTCCAGTAACCAACACCTTGTAGATCACTAAGAGCACAACATTTTGAGTATTTCCTGGGTTCTCCTCCAGCAGAAGGTTATACATTTCTGATAGGGTTTAATGTACCTTGACACCAGGCCTATTAGCCTTTGGTTGGTGAGAATGCTTCACATGGGCTGTGAGTAGCATTTAAAGAGGTTATAGCTATGCGCTATAAATAATAGAGAAGGAAATTAGGTAGGGCTAGTGGATAAATCTACAGTCACACCTTTGGAGCCACAACTTGATCCAATCATGGTTATAAACTGAGCAAGCCTCTGTAGTGGCCTCACTGCCTATGACCGTGAGTGTATATCACAAGCAAAATGCGCCCTTGTAAGAATTCTCACCATAGTGCTTTTGGAATCATTGCAAAACATCTCAAGGCTCCTCAGTCAGGATATACCAAAAGGTAAAGCTAGCAGGAGCTGCCAGGAGGGCTCACTTTTACACAGAATTAGTCATCAGCATATCGGACATGTGTGTTCATGTAAGTACAGAAGGAGGGGCTGCCTATATCCTGGATTTCGCTCTGTCATCCTTACAAATAATTTCTTGAAGTTGGCACATATTCCATCATTCAAAGGCTAACATCTGAGAGATAAGGTAGGTGAGGCAATATCTTTTATAGGATCAACTTATGCTGGTGAAAGAGACAAGCTTCTGAGCTACAGAGAACTCTTCTTCACCAACAGAGGTTGGACCAATAAAAGATATTACCTCACCCACCTTGTTTCTCTATTATCCTGGGATCAACACGGCTACAGCAAACAACATCTGAGAGACTAATGGGATCTTTCCAAGTCACCCTAGGGAGTGAGATTATAGCAACTCACCAGCATCATGTTCTGCTGTAATATAATGAGACTTCATCATAATATTACATCTCAGGTAGCTGCAAAATGAGGGGAATAGATCTGAAACCAATGGGGTTGGCAAAGAGCTGTCTAAGGCTCCTTAGTACAAGATATTCATTTTTAGTAACTTCACTGAAAGTGCCAGCAACATAGGTATTTGGCACCAATGGTAACATCTTCACCTCTGACCCAGAGCCCCACACCAATATACCCAATGCAGAGGTTGTAGTGTATGATGGGGGAAAGCACTGCCTATTTGGGGTCCCTTTCTTCAGCAACATGGTAGGTGCAGACTGGTTGTGCTAGTAAATTTTAATGATGATGTTTCAAGGCTAGTTATGACTTAATATCCCCATTTTACAGATAGGAAAACAGAGGCACAGAGATTGAATGGGTCAAAGTCACACAATAAGTCATCAACAGAGGCAGCACCAGAACCCAGAACCCTGGCACGCCTCCTGTGTTCTAACCATACTACATAGAATTGAGGTGGGTGAATAACTTATAAGTAATACTATATGTCTTTCATTTTACCTCTCTTTGCCTGGGAGCAGATCACAATTTTATCACATTCAAAATTAATCATCAAATTCTGGGAATGATTCTTGGTCTGTAGCTAGTTCATTGCAAGTACTTGGCTGTCAAAATCTGAGTTCTTTTAATTGAACACATACATCATCACACAGTGGGTGAAATCCTGGCTCTATTGAAGTCAATGGCAAAACTCCCATTGGCTTCAGCAGAGCCAAGATTTCACCGAGTATGTTTCTATTCCCTAATTGGATTAACACAATGTTTAGAATCAGGTTTTGGGAATAAATACTCATGATCACAAATGCACCTTCCACAAACTCTCCCTAATATTGGCTGAAATTTGCTATTTCCCTAAATGTTCCTCCCGCTAAATGCATTTGTTAGGAGGGTCATGGAGAGTGAACACAACCGGGGCACAGACAGAACCCAGATGCATTTATTTAAATATCTGATCTAATATTTGTAATGGTTGTTACCAAGGAGACCAAACATACTGGACACAACGTGGGCTGTTGGTAAGAAGAGCGGCTCTCTTTTCACTTGTCTTTACAGTGTTAGCTGAGCAGTATCTTCTAACAAAAAATACATATAACTCTATCCCGATATAACGCTGTCCTCGGGAGCCAAAAAAATCTTACTGCATTATAGGTGAAACCGCGTTATATCGAACTTGCTTTGATCCGCCGGAGTGCGCAGCCCCTCCTCCTCCCGGAGCAATTTTACTGTGTTATATCCAAATTCATGTTATATCGGGTCGCGTTATATCGGGGTAGAGGTGTATATCAGGATTTTTCCCTAAGGAATGTAGCATCCAGTTTCCCACTGGTACATCATCTTGGTGGCATGCAGAAAGCAGTTACAGTGATTAGTGAGCAAAAATAAAATCCATGAACATGCAATAACAAAGCAGCAAATAGGAAAGTGATTAATACCTACAGATTCTAGTTTTTTCACAGCCACCCATCCCCCAGGCTGAAATAGGATTGTGATGCTAAGCCCCCCTGGATTCACACCCTACACACTATTGTAATAATCTTTGCACAAAATATGCCTTGTGAGGTATCATCTGAAAATGAATAACTCACTGATCATAATATTCTTGTGTGATCTATGTACATGGTGGATATTAAGGGTTATGGATATATGCTAGAATTAGGTCTTAGGTATGTTAGGTTGCCAGGGGGTTGGTAGACAGGTCTGCACTAGACAAAGGGCTTGTCTACACTTAAAATGTTACAGCAGCAAAGTGCTTCAGCGTAAGACTCTGCCTATGCGAACGGGAGGGGTTCTTCCATCAGCATAGGCAATCCACCTCCCTAAGGGCTTGGCTACACTTGCGAGTTAGAGCACATTAAAGCAGCCCTGTACGCACTAGCTCACTCCCCGTCCACACTGGCAAGGAACGTAGAGCGCTCTGACTCCGCAGCTAGAGCGCTCCTGGTACTCCACCTCGGCGAGAGGAATAATGTTTGCTGCACCCCTGCTGGAGCGCCCCAGCGTCAGTGTGAACGTGGTGTTGCATTACTGCGCTCTGATCGGCCTCCGGAAACGTCCCATAATCCCCTTAAGTCAAGCGGCCACTCTTGTCAAATAGCTGTAGGAATGCGGAAGTGCCCTTTGAAAGCTCCGTTTCTGACAGCTGGCTGCTTATCTGCTCCGAGACAAATCAACCATTACTGTGGAATGCTGTGTGTGAGAGAGAGAGGCGGGGGAAGAGAGGGGGTCTGCCGCTGTCTGTACTTACAAGACAGCATGCTGACATGCTCTCAGCCCCCCAAAAACCCACTCTCTCTCCCCCCACATACACACAACACACTCCCTGTCACATTCCACCCCACTCCACCCCACCCCCATTCGAAAAGCACGTTGCAGTCACTTGCATGCTGGGATAGCTGCCCATAATGCACCGCTCCCAATGCCGCTGCAAGTGCCGCAAATGTGGCCATGCCAGTGTGCTTGAAGCTGTCAGTGTGGACAGACTACAGCGCTTTCCCTACTGGGATCTCTGAAGGCTGGTTTAACTCAAAGCGCTCTACATCTGCAAGTGTAGCCATGCCCTGAGAGGCAGTAGCAAGCTGTCTGCCTGGAGATTTAGGTTGGCTTAACAATACTGCTCAGGGGTGTGGATTTTTCACACCCCTGACTGACATAGTTAAACCAACCTAATTTTCTAGTGTAGACCAGACCAAAGGAACATGTTTTTCCTACCTGGGAGTTACTTTGAAAGACAGTGAAAATGTATTTACATATCATGCGAACGGACCTATCCAGCTAAAAAAGGTTGGAGGCAAACCTCACACTAACAAGTGGGGGGAGGAGACAGCATGGCATCTACACCCAGCAGGAGAGAGAAGTTTGGTGCAGGTTTTACTTTTCAAAAAATAATTTTCAAGTAAATGTTCACTGGTCTATAAAGACAGGGGGCTGAACATCAAGTGATAAGCAATTGAATCAATTGATTGCATACAATATTACCGTATTATAAGAGAATATGGAACAAGGTCTTTTCGGGAAGCTAATGACACACTGGTGATTACTATAATTGTGAAACGCATGTATTAACACTATATAAGGAATTATGGATGCTCATTGATATTAGGCCATACAGACTGCTCAGACAGGCAGGAAGATCACAGCTGTCTACCTGTCTCCTGCGTAAATTAAGCATTGTGAGACCAGAAACAACGGAAGCTCCACTTACATAGAAATCAGCAGGGGGATGGGAAGCCACAGCAAGGGAAAAGCACCATGAGGTCATCCTCCTTCTTGAAACAAGTTCACTGAGCTTTGGAAGATACAAGCAAGGACAGAAGCACTCTTTGGCATTCATCACTACACAGACACAAGGGAACAGAGCACTAGCAAGCTGAGAAAGATGGGTCCTTCAACCAAAATGGGGTTGAATCTCTGGAACTGAATATAGGTGAGAAACCTGCTTAGGCAAAGATCTTTCAAGACAATGAGGGAAGCCAGCAACTTGTACTTTTGTTGAAGGTCCTGCCTGAGGGAAAGTCAGCCATGGTTGGGAAGAAAAATGACTGGTGAGAGAAACTGTCTTGAACAAAGCCTGTCTCTTGTTAGATTAAGTTTTAGGCTTTTCAATGAGTGTTTTCACTTTTATTTGCTTGTAGCCCTTTCTAATTTTATTCCTTTTACTTTGCATCACTTAACCTATGTCCTATTGTTAATCCATTTATTTTTACTATAAACCACCTTCATGCTGTGTTTAAAGGGAAGAGTGTATTTACCTCCATTAAGTTAATAAGCTGTGATGTGGTTTTGTCTCTTTACAGAAGCAACAAATCTTATATTATTTCTCTGAGCCCGCCAGAAGAGGGCTGGACGCTTCAGGGCACATAGTTTGGGGGAAATTCAAGACAAGGAGTGTATTGAGGTCACCTCGACGATTGTCACCAAGGCTGGGGTCAGAGCTGCTGAACCAGGGTTTCCTTGCTCACATACACTCAGGGTGTGGCCTGTGTGCTGGTAGGCTGGCTGTGAGTAGCTCAGGTTGGGAGCTGCAGCAGCAAAGCATTGTGGGAGATGCAGGGTTATAGGACAAGTGGTGAGACAACCTCTCACTGATCTGGGCTGCATACCCAAATCCCGACCAGGCCGTCACAATGGGACTGTATTTTATTAAAGAAAACTGGTAACATTTGCCACATATTGTTCTATCTCATTCTATATAGAACCTTGTGCTTGAAGCACTTTGCTCTTCCATGGAAATGGCCATATTACTAAATGAATGATCTGGTAACTGAATTCTTCCATCTAGCTGCCAGACTGGAAGAATACAGGACAGCACGTTGGTTAGTCTTACTCCCTCTCCCTATGTTCACTGCTCAAGTATTACCGTGATTAATATATACCCCCAAGAAAGATGCACTTCCCACTTTTTTCACCCCATCTGCTTCCTAAAGCAGACAGCGTCCCAAAGATGCAATCCACATTCCAGAAGGGCTCCTCACATCACTATTACTAGTCCATCAGGAGAGAGGATAAAGTCCAGATGACTTCAGGATTAAAGCTCCTTGGACTTCAGGATTAAAGCTCCCCGGGGTTGATAAGTGCTTTATTGACTGTCTGTGAAGCTAATGGCTAAAAAGTAACCAACAATGAACCGCAGGAATGCAAGTGCACTAAGGAATAAGCCACATTTTGAATCACTTAATAAGGCTTCTTCGTTTTTAATGAGTTGTAAAGACAGGGGGATATGAGGCTGCTCTGTTTTCCTTGACAGAGGCCTGCTGCTGGGCACTGCATTAAAAATGCTCTCTCATTCCTCCAGGAGAACATCTCCATGGCTCTATATTAGGGTGACCAGATGTCTCTATATTATCGGGACCATCCCAATATTAGAGGCTTTGTCTTATATATACAACTATACCCCTTCACCCCCCACACACACTAAAAAAGTGTCCCCCATTTTTCACAATTGCTATCTGGTCACCTAGCTCTATACTAGGGACCATACTGAGTCAAGCTTCACCACCAGCCATTTGTCTCTATAGACTGGCCTGAGCTTGATACAAAGAGACATCTCTCCTGAACCTTTCTGCCTGGTTCTAAACATTGCACTGAAAGGGACACTCGAGTTCAGGTTTAATTTGAAAAGAGACTCATTAGGCCTTTGCCAGTGAGCCAGACATCAAAAAGCACCTTTCCAATTACACCCAGCCCCTGCAGAAGTATACAGAGTTGGTGTTAGGTATACAGAGGGAGGAGGAGAGAGGCACTGGGGCATAGATCCTGGATACATACACTGCAGGGAGTGCCTGCTCATTAAAGGACTGCAGGGGGGCATACATATCCGAATTATTCTCACTCTTCAGATGTCTTTTCCAGACACACCTCGCCTCTTCGCTTTAGCAGCTATTCCTAAATCAGTCAAAATCACAGATTAAAGAGAAAGCTCTATAGTTAGACTCTATGGGCTTCCTTGATGGTGAAGAAAGTGGAGTTGCAGCACTGGAAAGCAGATGGCTTAAGTCACTGAGAGATCCCAAAGCAGAAATATCTCTGACGGAGAGAGAGACAAGCAAGCTAGGGGCTCCAGAGATAGTGGATTGTGAAAGACTCAGCAACTTGGAGAACCCTGAGAAAAATACGGGCTTGGACCAGTGTATATTTACCAGCATTATATCAATACACCCTCTACCTTCTTAGGTTCAAGTTTTAATTGGCATTTTGAATGGGAACTGGATTTTTAAAAAATCACCTCCTTTCCTAGTTCCACAGAGGCACAAACCAAATTTATGCAGGTTCCCTCAGGCCACCCTTTGGGAAAGAGATGACTGCCCATTGAACTGCAGATATCTACATGCTAATGTCCCCTAGAGGATGTTCTGGGGGCAGAAGGCCCCCTTGGTCAGCAAGCAATAGGACCCTATCCCTTATGAGTCCGTTTCAGTCAAATGAAAAGCCATTTCTGTAAAGCTCAACCAGGGGACTCAGGACATGTTGGGGGATATGAAATATTTAGGGAACTTTTAATCTGTAAATTATCGGTTTAATGTCCATCCTCTGTGAGTAATACATTAAAGCTGTTACCATATGATGGCAGTATGGTGACCTACGTGAAAGGAGTCTCACAGTCCAGTCCTGAACAGCCATGAGCATGGGTTATATAACTGGCCTTATCAGCAGTGGGACTGGTGATTAAATGAGCATGGCGGCTGGACTAATGAGGGTTCAGGGGCACTGGCAGCTGGTGGCGTGTTTGTATATAGGCTTACACTGCCCCCTACCCAGGCTGAATCTGTCCTGTAACTAAACAGAGGCCTTCGGAGCTCTCCAACTGGCATCTTTCCCTAACGCTAAATTCACGGGCAGAACTGTTGAAAAGGGAAAAGCTCAAACCAATTGTGGCACAATCAGCCAAACTGCTGATCCCAGCACCCCAGGCAGCCCATCAAAGGCTCTGGATAAACTGGCACCTTTCATCAGGAGCAAGATGCAAGTACAGGAGGAGTCTCCAGCGAAGTGGCAGAGAGCTGGAAACAGATTTGAATGGGAAGAACAGAGCAGTTTACTGTTACTGCTGAGCGTACCCTGCCCACTTTGAATTCGCTGCCCGAGTCCCCAGCCAGGCCTGCTTATCTGCCGCCTGATTTATCGAAGGTGACTAATGCCTGCTACCACTTTCTTCCATTAAAGCAGAACCACATCTTCCAGGAACCTGAAATATTCAGGTCTACTGGAGCTGGCTCCCTGCCATGCGGCTCTTTCAGAGAAACAAGGCTAATAATAGGTGATTGGAAGAGTGTTAAAAACCACAGAGCATCAGGAAAGCATGCGATACCCAGCTGATTAATGGAGCAATTGTCCTGCAGGTTAATTGTCCTAATCTGGGCATTAGAGCAGCTGATTCTTTGTCTGAATGATCTCAGCAAGAGCCTGTTCTTCCAGGCGGTGCTTCTGCCACTGATCCAGTGATAGCTAAAGCAGGGTTATAAAGGCCCCCTTGCTTTATCAAATACAACCTGGCTACAACAGTCCCCCTGCCAACATCGTACCACCGGAGCACAGCACATGTTGTAAGGACTATGTTGTGTTTAATCCTGCAGGAGTGCAAGAAGCCCTCTTCCCACTTGCCCCCTGAAAAGTTACCACGTGCTGTCATGCTCCTGGCCCTCCCAGAGATCCTGAAAGCAGTAACAAGTGTCCTGAGCCCTGCTCCTCATCCATAAAGTGGGCACAGGTGATTTAACCTCCATTTCAGCGCCCCCTGCTCACACCCACTCGTTTTTGGGATGCACGACCATAACAGACGTCAATGGGAGCTGCAGGTGCTCAGCACTTCTGAAAATCAGGCTCTAGATATTTCAAAGTGGGCACCCAAAATCAGTGCCCACGGTGGAAAACGGGACTGTCAGTGCCTGCCATTGGAGCCTGGCATTGTCCAGCAGCTCAGCTTGGTTCCATATCTCCCCTCAATGCTTGCCAAAATCGGTACTGGGGAGATCAGGGAGCACTTAAGGTACCTACTCTCAGACTTCGATTTTCTTCCCATCTAGTGGATCACTCGAGGCCAACAAGCCGGTTCCACTCTCATGCCCATGAGTACCTATAAGGGGCACCTCTGACCCCACAACACATCCAGGTCACATACTGCTGTGTGCTGGGCTGGAAGCATTGTTTCTTCTCTTCTCTGAGTGGTGGAACTGTCTCTGCAGGAGATTTCACCACTGCTTTAGCTCGCCTTATTTTCTATCATTCCGATAAAAAGCCAGTTACTTGTCGATACTTTACACTTTCTGCCAGCGTGGCTATACAAATCCAGACCCTGCTCAGGTTATACCCAGACAAGAGCACAGTCCTATGCTTCCATGATGCCATTGTTCAGCTAATACTTTTGTAACTCCCATTTCCTTTTAAACAAGAGTTCCATGTGTGATTAGCTCCAAGCTCCCTCTTGTGGTCTCCTTTAGGCAGTGTTACAAAAACCTCCCTCACAGGTATACTGCACATAACAGACAAATCTTCCAGACTAAATACAATCCAGGGGCCAGATTCTGGGCTCATCTCTCTCTCACCTCTAACTTTAGGCTTCCCCAGTGCTCCATGGGTGAAGAGGTTTCAGGAACATTTTTTATTGCTGGACAAAGAAAAAATTAAATCCAGCAGGGGGAAAATATGCTGGATATTCTTTCAGGGTGTTTTCAAGTGCTCAGGAATCACATGGGAACAATCCTGGAAAGCCAATAAAGAGAGAAAAAAGTAAATTGACACAACACATACACCTAGGAAATTCAGACACTCAGTATTCAACATATAGAGAATGTCCCCATTCAAATTCAGCATGCTTTCAGCCACACTATCATGCCAGAGAGCACACTGAGCGCAGACAGGCCTGAGTCATAAAGTCTGGATCAAGATTCCACTCTGAATCTGTATTGTGTCGGCGTTCCACGTTCAAATGTTGGGATCCGGCTTGCACGTTCTAGGGGTGAGTTTGAGTCACGCTATTTGGATTCACAGCTGCTCTTGGGTCTGCGCTTTCCCAAAGGTGTGGAGAGTCCCGATCTGATGTTCTATGTCCGGCCCATTTTAATACCAAGTTAACTATTTTCTTTCTTTCATTTTTGCAGTTAGAATATAGGCGGCACCTACTTGTGTCCAAACCCAGCACCTGACATTGAGAATACGCTGTGCAAGCTGCTTCTTTCAGGTTTTTTTCCTGAAGGGGGGGAGATTAATATACGTTTTCCTGACTTCCCACCATCAAAAAGTTGCTAAAAGCTGATGGAAGGACATTTATTATGTTGGAGAAGGAGGACTCCCAAAATAAGGGATGTGCTAAGCATATGGGGCCTATTTCACCACTGCCCTGCACCTTGTGTACTCATTTACTGGCCTGCAAAGCATCAGAAAGGCTGTGTTTTATACCAACCATGCACTTGGCACAGTATAAATGACAACACAAAGCACCCGGTGATGGCCAATGAGCCCAGGGGGTGGATTCCTCCCGCCCACGGTGATGTCAATCAGGAGGATTCCACTAAGTCAGTCCAGTGCTGGTGTAAGTAAGAGGATTGTTTCAACAGGCTTTCCCGGCAATTTATAGAGTTAAAAAAATAAGCAGCAGATCTGTGTGCAATGCTGCACCGCCCCCAACTGAAAGGATCCACGCAAGCTGATTTTAACTAGGCTGAGCCACTAAAGCAGGTGATCGGTGAAATCCACCTGAATGCAAAGCCATAGGCACCACTCAAGCCTCACATTAAGGAACCTTTCCATTGGGATGAGTATTCCATCAGCTGGCTGGTTAGAAGCTCACAGGGTGCGTCTTCCAAGAAGGAGGGTGAGGTGAGGGGTATGGAAACAGGAAGGGGTGATTGCTCTCACTTGGAAATGACAGGGTGTGACGAGGGAGAACCGGGGCCTCTTCCCGTTGCATCATCTCTGTGTTTTTATGTGGTTTTCCAAAAGGCCAAGTCAAGGTCACACCCGTTACTTGTGGTATTTCCATAGGAACCCCCCGTAGGTCGTTTGAGTTCTCTCTGTGTAGGACCAGTCAAGTGCTCGCTTTAAGGGGCTAGTTCAGATGAGTCTGAGAAATTGAATGTTTGTTATTTTGCAGCCTTTGTCCTCAGAGTACAAAAATAACAATCACACTTGCCAATCCACACAGTCTCTGGCCGTCTGTTCCTTTTCTTTTTCTTCTAAAGGAGCTGAACTGGGCACAAGATTATGGAGAAGAAATCAGCTCAATCATTTGCATTTATAGAGTCCCCTTCATCCCAATGGATCCCATGACAACTACAAACTGTATACGTACAGCACCAGAGAAACACAGCCACTTCTGGGTTGAAGAGAGGCAACCAGCTGGGATGTAGGACGCTGCATTATAGTATTGAGGGCTGAAGCAAACCCACATCACTGGGGGAGGGGCAAGAGAAGGGTACCTTTTAGCTCAGGGGCAGGCAAACTTTGTGGCCTGAGGGCCACATCGGGTTTCCAAAATTGTATGGGGGGCCGGTTAGGGAGGCTGTGCCTCCCCAACCAGCCAGGTGTGGCCCAGCCCTCACCCCCATCCGACCCCCGCTGCTTCTCGCCCCCTGATGGCCACCCCGAGACCCCTGCCCCATCCACCACCCCCTGCTCCCTGTCCTCTAGGGTGACCAGATGTCCCGATTTTATAGGGACAGTCCCGATTTTTGGGTCTTTTTCTTATATAGGTTCCTATTACCCCCCACTCCCTGTCCCGATTTTTCACATATAGGTTCCTATTACCCCCCACTCCCTGTCCCGATTTTTCACACTTGCTGTCTGGTCACCCTACTGTCCTCTGACCACCCCGGACCCCCCCCGCCCCGACTCCCCCCGCCACCCCATCCAATCCTTCCTCTCATTCCTGACTGCCCCCCCGGGACCCCTGCCCCATCCAACCACCCCTTCTCCCTGTCCCCCGACCACCCCCGGAACCCCTGCCCCGACTGCCCCCTGCCACCCCATCCAACCCCTCCTCTCATTCCTGACTGCCCCCCGCAACCCCTGCCCCCATTCAACCGCCCTGTTCCCCACCCTCTGACCGCCCCAACCTATCCACACCCCACCCCCTGACTACCCCCCCGAACTCCCCTAGCCTCTATCCAACCCCCCCTGCTCCCTGCCCCCTTACCGTGCTGCCTGGAGCACCGGTGGCTGGCAGCGCTACAGCTGCGCCACCCAGAGCATTAGGACAGCAGCTGCGCTGCCCGGCTGGAGCCAGCCATGCCACGCGCAGCACAGAGCACCGGGTCAGGCCACAGCTCTGCTGCTGCACTGCCCGGCAAGAGCTTACAGCCCTGCTGCCCAGAGCATTGCAACAGCGGCGCAGTGAGCTGAGGCTGTGGGGACAAGGGGACAGCAGGGGAGGGGCCCGGAGCTAGCCTCCCTCAGGGGCCGGGCAGGAGGGTCCCGCGAGCCAGATGTGGCCCATGGGCTGTAGTTTGCCCACCTCTGTTTTAGCTGTTAAATTCCAAATTGTGACCTCCTGCACAGATGTGCCCCAAGATTGAAATGTCTGTTGAAAAGAAAACCAGTCCTCCTCCTGGCCAGCAGGAAGGAAAATGTGAAAATAGACAAGAAAAATGTAAATAAAATAAACATTTAAATGAAATAAAAACAGTTTATGTAGGACCTACCGTATTTTGGCCAACAGTTGGCAGAGGGAGCAAAAGTTAACAACTCCACTTCTCAGGGCTATGACAACATTGATGGTGAAAAAACTGGGCCATAAGCAGAAACGTCTTGTCTATTTTAGAGACAAGGTGGGTGAGCTGAGGTAATACGTTTTATTAGACCAACTTCTGTTGGTGAGAGAGACAAGCTTTTGAGCTACACAGAGCTTTTATTTGGGTCTAGGAAAGGTACCTTTCACCAACAGAAGTTGGTCCAATAAAACATGCTACCTCACCCACCTGGTCTCTACTATCCGGGGACCAGTACAGATTATTACAGACCACCCGTCAAGATAGCAGTTGGCAGCATCCCCGTCAATGTTATTTGAGTCCATGGTAGAAATACACCGGAAGCTTAACTGGAGAAGCACATTGGGTTCAAAATCTAAAATAAATTTCCCAACACAGAAACCTGTTCTGCCTATAGCAGGGCATGCATGAGCAGCACATTCAGTGTCTCTCCTACTGGTTTCCCCAGAGAGCTACCAACCAGTGAGAGGTTTAACCTCCATGTGTCACAAGGCCCATGGAGCTGAGCTCCTGCAGCCACAGCCAACTACATCGAGGCTTCTTGCTGAGAGGAAGTCTTCAAAAATCAATGGGCCCAGCTGCTGAAGCCCCATGTACTTGGTATCAATAGCAGCTAAACACAATGGTTCCAGGGTTCAAATAATAGATAATGGTGCTGTATGAACATTAAATAATAACTATTAAGGATAGAACAGACACCTAAACCACACCCAAACTCACCCTCCTAAGTGCTTTAAAGGAAGCTTTCAAGATGAAAAGCAAGGACTGTCATTTTCCGCATGTTTGTACAGCTCCTAGCACAGTGAGGACTTAACCTGGTGAGATCTTTAGCCACTACTGCAATATAAATAATTAATAAAAGTAATTTTAAAAAATGCTCTCTTTTAAAATGTTCTTACTTGGATCATAAATAAAATTGTAGAAAACTGAAAAGTTGTTTTGTTTTGTTTGTACTTTGAATCAATTCTGCTAGGTTTTTCTTATTATTTATGAAACTCACACTTTAGGAAAACTGACCAGTCAAATTCCATTGTCAAAGCTTTCTGGTTCTCATGCCCTAGTTGTGCAGTTCTTTTGTGATCGGATGTCCAGTGACACAGGGAAATGCTTCAATCCTAAACCTTTCTTCTATTCAGTTACTTAGCAATTACTCCTATTTACCATTACTCCCGTCCCCTCCCCTCCCCACCCCACCCCCTTTGTCTCTCTTGTCTGTTTCAATTGTAAGCTCTTTGGAACAGCAACCATTTCTGGCTGTACGGCATCTACTCCAGTGAGGTCCCAGTCTGGGCTGAGGCCTCTAAGCATTACTATAACACAACAAAATAATAAGTAATAACTAAATACTAGGTTTTGTAAAAAACCCTTTTTGCAAGACTTAAATGTGAAATCTAGTACCCTGTCTGCAACAGTGCCAGCTCAAGATGTTGCTCCCCTGCCTCTAGCATCCAGCAGCGCAACATTTTCTCCCTGAGCCTCTCTAATGAGCAGCCCTGAAGCATGAGGACTGAAACGTAATGATTTGAGCCTAATTAGTTTAACTGCAGATGTTGCTAATGACTGTGCACATAAATGTTAAAAACTTTTCCACAATGCAGAATGCTAGTATCAGAAGCATGAGCATTAAAGCACCAGCACTATGAGATTAACTATTTACTGGCCTGCACAGTAACACTGGCTGTACTTGGTGGCTTCCTTTTTTCCCCCTAGAGGGTTATCAGCCTGTTGTGAATCTTCCTGGAAATGCCTGTTGCAAAAGACACTTTCATTTAGCTATTGACGTGCTTCCTCTATGTCAAAAACACCCTGTCAGACAAATAGCCCCCATTCCGGCATTAGATCAGTCCCAGGTAGCACTGATATTTACACGTCTGACATCATTAATATCTTTGGCTTGTTTACATGGATGCAGCTAATCTATATAACAACAACATGTTCCTGTCACTGTCATCCTCCTCCATCTCCTGCCGTCCCCTCACTCTTTGTTAAAGAGACTTTTCGGAGTCCTGGGATAAATTGGACCCTAATCCTTCAATCTGATCAGCAACCTTGTCCTGCTGCAGAGCCCCACTGAAGACATAAGGTACAGCCAATGGATAGAGCCAGTCAGAAAATGAGATTTTGATCAAAAGGAAAAAAAATCATAGAAAATTTCAACTGTGCAACAAACAACAACAAAAATTGAAACCAGAAAACTTGGACTCGGAAATGTCACTGTGACGCATCATGAGAAATGGAGTGCAACTGGGGAGCCCAGCCCAGCCAGAGAGGAGAATGGGGGCAGGAGGCACCTGAACTAAGACTCCCACGAGGAACTGCTGCGGCACATCCAAATTGAAATTTTCTGGTTTTAGCCAAAAGTTTTTGCCTTTCAGGTAATCAGTTTTCCAACTAAAAGTCAACATTTTCACCAAAAAAAAACAACTTATTTAGTCAAAAACTCAATTTTCCATTAAAAAACAGTTTTGACTGGACATTTTTGACCAGCCCCATCACTGCACTGCTCTGTAAGGGGCCTGTGCTAGTCGATCTGACTGCAGGATTGGGACCTTCGAGAGTAACCTCCTCGGAGCCTGAGAGCATTGCTACAGAGCCGAATATAATGGGGCTCTGCTAATGACTGGGGCCTCTGGCACAATACGAATAGGGTGACCAGATGTCCCGATTTTTATAGGGACAGTCCCGATATTTGGGGCTTTGTCTTATGTAGGCCCCTATTATCCCCCTGTCCCGATTTTTCACACTTGCTGTCTGGTCACCCTAATCACAAATAAATAATTGTCATCCCCATCCTCCTGGTTTGCAGTTGGCATATGTGACCCAATGGAATCTATAGGTCCCTCACAGCAGCCACAGGTCGAGCAGCGCCTTCAGGTTTGTTCCCGGGCTCATGTTTGCATGCTCTTTTTGCCCAGTTCCTAGCTGTAAACATCCTGTGATTTTCACTTGATTGTTTGCACAGCTGAGAGAGTCCAGAAGGAGCAAACACGTTCCCCTCCTCCCTCTCCCACAGCTCCCTGTGGCCAACCAGCAGCTGCAGCGGGACTTTGCCAAGACTGGAGACTTCTCTCCTGTACAATACTAGGGGCCCTTGGATCGCAAGCACTCTCCAGCGTTTGCAGTGCTTTGTCCTACCTGCTGGGCCTGGCTGCACCATTCTCAGCCTTCGCATAAAATGCCTTGAGATCCTGGGATGACAGGCACTCTAGAAGGCCAATGAATTAATATCACTGCAGCAGCTTAATAGGCGAGCACATGGCAACATGACAGGGAAGCACTGTCTGCCCAGGGGTGCCCAAGATTGCAGATCAGTACATTACATTTGCTGCTGCGTCCAGACCCCGCTGCATTCACTGCCCTCCTCCTGGCATATAAAGAGGAACCCTATCCTCCAACAGCCTCACTGTCTCCACAGTCATTGCAGGATCCAGTTCATTACTAGTCTCTTTGATCCCATCTTGCTCATGGACACAGATTCTCCGCTCCCATCAGTTAGTACCATCCTCCTCTCTGCCATTCATATGATCTGGCCAGAACTGAGTCTGCATGGAGACTATTTTAAAAACACCATAATATAGGCTCAAACGAAATGTATGCCCCCAAATTTAAAAAAAAAAAAAAAAAAGGTAAGAGGACCAAAAAAATGTCACCATGGTTAAACAGTGGTGTAAAAGAGGCGGTTAGAGGCAAAAAGGCCTCCTTTAACAATGGGAAACCTGAAATCTGCTCGCAGCCCCACAGGGAACTCTGGACCCCTGGTTGAGAACCACTGGTCTATACAATTATGAATGGTGTGGAGAAAGTGAATAAAGAATTGTTATTTACCCCTTCACATAGTACAAGAAGTAGAGGTCATCCAGTTGAATAAATAAGAAGCAGGTTTAAAACAAACAATAGGAAGTACTTCTTCACACAACACACCGTCAATCTGTGGAACTCATTGCCAGGGGATGTTGTGAAGGCCAAAAATATAACTGGGTTCAAACAAGAATTAGATAAGTTCATGGAAGATAAATCCTTCAATAGCTGTTAGTGTAGATGATCCAGGGCCCAACCCCATGCTCTGGATGTCCCTAAACTTCCAACTTCCAGAAGCTGGGACTGGACAACAGGGGATGGATCATTCAAAATTGCCCTGTTCTGTTCATTCCTTCTGAAGCATCTGGCACTGGCCACTTCAGAAGACAGGATACAGGGCTAGATGGACCATTGGTCTGACCAGGATGGCCATTCTTATGTTCATTGGTGAGAGAACCTTCTCCTTTGCATCTCTTCTTGCTAGCTACAACTCCCTTCCCTCTGTGATGGGTTGGATCACAGAAACTCCCTTGGGACTGCCAACTGATGTGCCAAGACTACTTCTAAGTCTGTTTTCCCTGGCAGCTTGGGACTTCAGTGCCCTGCCTGGTTTGAGCCAGACACGCTAGCCGGCTGCAAACCCAGACCCAGCTCTGAACCATGTCCCCTAACAGCTGCAGGCTTAACTGAAAGCAACTTAAGAAGTGTTCCTGTCTCTAACACTCAGATGCCCAACTCCCAATGGGATCCAAACCCCAAATAAATCCATTTTACCCTGTATAAACTTATACAGGATAAACTCATAAATTGTTCGCCCTCTATAACACTGATAGAGAGGTATGCACAGCTGTTTGCGCCCCCCCCCCCCCCCCAGGTATTAATACATACTCTGGGTTAACTAATAAGTAAAAAGTGATTTTATTAAATACAAACAATAGGGTTTAAGTGGTTCCAAGTGATAACAGACAGAACAAAGTGAATTACCAAACAAAATAAAATAAAACACACAAGTCTATGCCTAATACAGTAAGAAAGTGATTTCAGATGAAACCTTACCCTCAGAGATGTTCCAGTAAGCTTATTTTACAGACTAGCCTCCTTCTAGTCTGGGTCCAGCAATCACTCACACCCCCGTGGCTACTGTCCTTTGTTCCAGTTTCTTTCAGGTATCCTTTGGGGGTAGAGAGGCTCTCTCTTGAGCCAGCTGAAGACAAAATGGAGGGATCTCCCAGGGGTTTAAATCAGGGGTCTCTAACACGCGGCCCGCAGGGCTATTTCCTGCGGCCCACCAAGCGGCCCATGTGCCCCCCCCCCCCCCCCCGGCCTACCTCCGGGCCAGGGGTGGGCAAACTACACCCACGGGACTGCCCTCCTCAAGCCCTGAAGCATCTGGCATCACGTCCCTGCGGTGGGGGGGGGGAAGAGGGGGAGTGGAGAGGAGAGGAGAGCAGAGGGCTCCATGTGTTGCCCTGGTTTCCAGGCACTACCCCCCCCCCCCCCCCCCGCAGCTCCCATTGGCCGGGAATGGGGAACCGCGGCCAATGGGAGCTTTGGGGGAGGTACCTGGAGGAGCGGCAAGCTGCGCGTGGACCCCTGCGTCCCCCTCCCCCAGGGACATGGTTCCAGCTGTTTCATGGAGTGGCGCGGGGACGGCGGCAGGGACAGGAGGCAGCCTACCCCATCCCCAGTGTGCGCCGCTGCCACCCCAGAGCCGCTTTAGGTAAGCGGCTCTGGGCCAAAGCCCTCCTGCACCCTGCCCCCCAACTCCCTGCCCTGAGCCCCCTGCCTGCTCCCCAATCCCCTGCCCTGAGCCCCCTGCCGCATCCCACATCCCTCCTGCATCCCAACCCCCTTCCCTGAGCCCCCTGCTGCACCCCACACCCCTTCTACACCCCAACCCCCTGCCCTGAGCCCCCTGCTGCATCCCACACCCCTTCTACACCCCAACCCCCTGCCCTGAGCCCCCTGCCTGCACCCCAACCCCATGCCCTGAGCCCCCTGCTGCATCCCACACCCCTTCTGCTCCCCAACCCCTTGCCCTGAGCCCCCTGCCTGAACCCCAACCCTCTGCCACACCCCGCACTCCCTCCTGCATCCCACACCCCAACTCCCTGCCCTGAGCCCCTTGCTGCACCCCGACCCCCTGCCACACCCAGGGCCGGCTCCAGGCACCAGCCCACCAAGCTTGTGCTTGGGGTGGCACCTGGAGGGGGGCGGCGCGGCGCTCCGGCCCCCGGGGAGAGTGGGGCCACGGCCGGGCTCGCCGCCCTCCCCCAGGCGCTCTGGCCGCCCTCCCCCCGGCCGCCGGGGGGAGAGCGGAGCCCCAGCCGGGGCTCGCCGCCCTCCCCCCGGGGCTCCGGCCGCCCTCCCCCCCCCCACAGGGGGGGGGGCGGCTGGCGGCTTTTTTGCCTGGGGCGGCAAAAAAGCCAGAGCCGGCCCTGGCCACACCCTCTCACCCCTCCTGCACTCCACACCCCAACTCCCTGCCCTGAGCCCCCTGTTACACCCTACACCTCAACTCCCTGCCCTGAGCCCCCGCCACACCTCTCCTGCATCCTCTGGGGGAAGGGAAGGGGCGGAGTTGGGGTGGGGACTTCGGGGAAGGGGTTGGAATGGGGGCGGGGCTGGGGGCAGCAAGGGGTGGGGGTGTCAGTGATTCGGCCCTAGGGCCAATGAACTAGTCCTCATGTGGCCCTCCTGGTCATTTGAGTTTGAGACCCCTGGTTTAAATAGACTCTCTTGTGGGTGGACACCCCTCCCTCCCCCGGTGTAGCATCCCAGCTACAAGATGCAGTTTTGGAGTCACATGTCCAAGTCACATGTCTATGCATGACTCAGAATTTACAGGTAGCAGCCATGGTTCACATGCTACCTTGAATGTCCTCAAGTAGACTTCTTATGTGGATTGAAGTCTTCCAAGCTCCATTGTCTGTTAAGTGTTTCTTGATTGGACACTTAACTTGCAAATTCCTTTCTAAAGAAGCTACCCGAATGCCTTAACTAAGGTTACTTAAAATCAAACAAGTACACAGCCAATATTCATAACTTTGAATACAAAAATGATACATGCATACAAATAGGATGAATCTATTCAGTAGAACATAACCTTTACAGAGATATGTTACTTGGCATATGCAGCATAAAACATTCCAGGTATGTCATACATATATTCATAAGCATATTTCCATAAAGCATTATGGGGTGCAACATCACACCCTCCTCGTTCAAATCTGAGCTGTAAACATCTCTTTTCTCCCTTTGTTTCTCTCTCCCTCTGCTACTATTGGTTATTTAGTGCTGCAAAGTGCAGCATTAATCTCTATATAGGCTTTTAGGATATGCTTTGTATGAAATGCAATGTTATCGTAGAGTGGTAACCAGTGCATGCTTTTTGTGGGTTTGTTTTTCAAAGACCAGGTTTGCATGCATCCTCCTTCATTTTGTTTTGCTTTCAGCTAAACAAGGCAGCACTTATCTACAGGAGACTTGGAACACATCACTGTCCTTTGCATGATAAGGTCACGTGTTTGGCACTGTGCCTTCAACCCCAGAAAGTGAAATAAAGTAAAGCCTCAGGCTTTAGAGAGCCATATCCTTCTATTCCCCTGGAGGATAGGAGACACTCTATGGCCAAACTGAAGAATTTTAACTTCTTAATCCTACCAATTCTCATTCTGCAAGTAACAGCCGCACCTGCAGCTGTGATCTCATCAATTCTCACAAGTCCAGCAGAGTCAGGCTTGCTTGGTGCTTAGATGAATGGTTACCAAGGAACTCCTAAGTACTGTGGGAAATGATGCTAGTGATTCAGTAGGTGATACTCTTTCTTGTCAGTACTGGACGAATGCTCTAACATGATACTGAGATGCTGGCTTTTGGTGTAGACATAGACTAAAGTCTTGACCATTAGTGATCATTGAAGATCCCATGCTATTTTTACTAGTGAAGCATTGTTATCTTTGTTATCCTGGCCCAATCCCAATCAGGGTAATAACATGCCACCTCCCTAAAATTGTCCTCTGCAGTTTCAGTTAGAGATGTCTTCTTTTTCCTGTCCTAGACTCTGTGTAGTGCTGCAGGGTGCTATTAGACAACTGCTGTGTTCCACCCTACAGCCATCTTTCATTTCAGTGAGGGGGTCAAGGATTCTGTATTTGTCAAAGTACTTGGGGATGCTTCAAATGAAAAGCACTATTGAAATGGAAGACATAATATTGCTGTTCCAGGAAGAAGGACTGCTAAGCAGAGATGGGGTCCACCTGTCAAGGAAAGGGAAGAGCATATTTGGATACTGACTGGCTAACCTAGTGAGGAGGGCTTTAAACGAGGTTTGATGGGGGCAGGTGACAAAAGCCCACAGGTAAGTCCAAAACATGAAGACCTGGGAGAAGGGTCAGAATCTGGGGGGAGCATCGGCCATTATAACAGGGATAAGGGAGAGACAAGAGAGAACATAGAGAGGAAATCAAATCAGTATCTTAGATGTCTGTATACTAATGTGAGAAATATGGGGAATAAGCAAGAAGAACTTTAAATGCTAGTTAATAAACACAACTATGACATAGTTGGGATAATACACATGACTGGAATATTGGTATAGAAGGGTACAGCTTGCTCAGGAAGGACAGGCAGGGAAAAAGGGAGGAGCTGTTGCTATATATTAAAAAATTATACACTTGGACCAAGGTTAAGATGGAAATAGGAGATAAATTTGTTGAAAGTCTCTGGGTAAGGAAAAAAGGGGTAAAAAACACGGGTGAAGTCATAGTAGGGGTCCACTACAGACCACCAACCCAGGAAGAAGAGATGGATGAGGCTTTTTTTAAATAACTAACAAAATCATCCAAAGCACAGGACTTGGTGGTGATGGGGGACTTCAACTACCCAGACATGTTGGGAAAATAATACAGCAGGGCACAGTTTATCCAACAAGTTCTTGGAATGTATTGGAGACAATGTTTTATTTCAGAAGGTGGAGAAAGCTACTAGGGGAGAGGCTGTTCTAGATTTGATGTTGACAAATAGGGATGAACTGGCTGAGGATTTGAAAGTGGAAGGCAGCTTGGGTGAAAGTGATCATGAAAAATAATAGAGTTCACGATTCTAAGGAATGGTAGGAGGGAAAACAGCACAATAAAGATAATGGATTTCAAGAAGGCAGATGTTAGCAAACTCGGGGAGTTGGTAGGTAAGATCCCATGGGAAGCAAGTCTAAGGGGAAAAACAACTGAAGACAGTTGGCAGTTTTTCAAAGAGACATTGTTAAGGGGACAAGACAAGAGCAAGCTATACCACTGCATAGGAAAGATAGGAAGTATGGCAAGAGACCACCCTGGCTTAACCAGAAGATCTTCAATGATCTGAAACTCAAAAAGATTGGAAACTTGATCAAATTACAAAGAATGAATATAAACAAATAGCACAAGTATTTCGGGACAAAATTAGAAAGGCCAAGGCACAAAACGAGATTAAACTAGCTAAAGACATAAAGGGTAACAAGGAAACATTCTATAAATATATTAGAAGCAAGAGAAAGCTCAAGACAGGGTAGGCCCATTACTCAATGGGGGGCGGGGGGGACAGTAAGAGAAAATGTGGATATGGTAGAAGTGTTAAATGACGTTTTTGTTTCAGTTTTCTCCAAAAAGGTTAGTAGCGATTGGATGTCATAGTGAATGCCAATGAAAATTAGGTAGGATGAGAAGTTAAAATAGGGAAAGAACAAGTTAAAAATTGTTTAAACAAGTTAAATGTCTTCAAGTCACCAGGGCCTGATGAAATACATCCTAGAATACTCAAGGAGGTAACTGAGGCGATATCTGAGCCATTAGCAATTATTTTTGAAAAGTCATGGAAAACAGGAGAGATTGCAGAGGACTGGAAAAGGCCAAAAATAGTGCCAATCTATAAAAAGGGAAATAAAGACAACCCCGGGGAATTACAGACCTGAAAAAATAAAGGAACAAATAATTAAGCAATCAATTTGCAAACACCTAGAAGATAATAAGATAAGTAACAGTCAGCATGGATTTGTCAAGAATAAATTGTGTCCCTTCCAGTCCTATGATTCTACGGTTCTATATTCAGTCCTTCCCATAGGCCAGGAAGCTAAAGATGGCCAAGTTGCTCTTTGTAGGTGGTTTAGTGCACACTTATGGATGTAAAGATGGACAAAGATCAGAGACAATGGCAAAGGGGACAAAGGAGTTATGTGAAACCAGGAGAAGCAGCTCTGGCATGAAATAAAAATAATAAGAAAAGGTTAAAATGCAGATCTGCCCTGAAAAATGACTCTAAAAATGGCATAATGGGGCCTCAATTATTTCACATCACATCTCCTCTGAAGATCAAACGAGGTTCTATTCCACTCAGGCATTTTATTCTGCAGCTCAGTTACTGCCTTCAGTTACCTCTGTGCAACCCCATTGCCTTCGGATTCTGCCCTCAGCTAACCCAGGCAACTCTCCTGCCTTCACCTATTACAATGATTGTCCTCAAAGAGATTGCACAGTTGTAAACAAAGGCACCCTCTGACCCGGGTGATTGGAACCTAGTTACCAAGGCTGCTGACGATGCACAACCCAGAACTGAAGCTGACTGTTTCCAATGGCTGTATTTGCTCAGCAGGACTGACAGGAATAAAGAGACGTGTTGAACTTAGTTTTGTCACTGCAGTAAAGAGATGCAACTCTGGGCAGACAAAGAGATCAGGACCGTGGAATAAGAAGGTGCTGTTTTTATATAACCTCCTTTCAGACTAGAATCACACTTTTAAACTCTCATGCTTCATAAAAATCAGGGAAGAATCTGAAATGCACATGTACAAAATGAACTAGGAACCTGATCTTCCCAAGAGAGATTCTACAGCCTCTCTGCTCCCACATATGGGTCTTCTGTGCAGCTGGAGGAAGTTTAGAGGTTGGTGGCAAATGCACAAACCACTGGAGTCAAAGCTGATTCCTAAATATGAGGCATGTTTGCCAGGGGAATCTTAAATCCTTGTGGGGTTTGATTCTCTCTGCAGTTAGAGGCTTGAGAGTTTTACAAGGGTAACTTAAGCTCTCTGTGAAGCTATGAGGACAGGAAAACCCATCATAAAAAAAATTCTCCCTGGCTCCCAGGATATAGATAAATATCTCCCACAGCCCCCATCCAAAAAAAAAAAAAAAAAAAGAGGGAGGACTCCAATTAAGCTCTGTAAATTGATCAAGCACGTTGTTTGAAGTTTGTTTACTTTAAATGCAGTTGGATAAATATGGTGACCTAACAAACACACACACACACACACTGAAAAAGTGCCAATGAAATGTTTAAAGTTAACTGAGAACAGAACTTTCCTGGAATCCATCCTTGACCTCCCAAAACATATGGTTTCATTTTTCCCCCTTTTAAAAAAAAAAAAAAAAAAAGGCAGATCATGTGTTTCCAATAGATTCCTTTGATATATTCCCAGACAATCAAAAACAAGACGGCTGCCAAGAGGTAGGTCTAGTGAGTTTACTGTGAAAGAATTTATCATTTTACACAGAATCAATGAGCCATTTACAGCACTGTGTGTTGCTATGTCAGGGCTGTAGCCCGAGCAAGGTCACCTGTCACAAGCTGCCCGTGAATCTATTAGTTGCCGCTCCACCACCAAGGACAGCCGCTTGTAGCTGACAGTGATACGGGTTCGGGGTCACCTCCGTACAGATTGCAGACAAAGGAACAACCAGATACCAGTGGCTAGGGATGCTCACCCCATGCTTAGATTCATAGATTCTAGGACTGGAAGTGACCTCGAGAGGTCATCGAGTCCAGTCCCCTGCCCGTATGGCAGGACCAAATACTGTCTAGACCATCCCTGATAGACATTTATCTAACCTACTCTTAAATATCTCCAGAGATGGAGATTCCACAACCTCCCTAGGCAATTTATTCCAGTGTTTAATCATCCTGACAGTTAGGAACTTTTTCCTAATGTCCAACCTAAACCTCCCTTGCTGCAGTTTAAGCCCATTGCTTCTTGTTCTATCCTTAGAGGCTAAGGTGAACAAGTTTTCTCCCTCTTCCTTATGACACCCTTTTAGATAACTGAAAACTGCTATCATGTCCCCTCTCAGTCTTCTCTTTTCCAAACTAAACAAACCCAATTCTTTCAGCCTTCCTTCATAGGTCATGTTCTCAAGACCTTTAATCATTCTTGTTGCTCTTCTCTGGACCCTCTCCAATTTCTCCACATCTTTCTTGAAATGTGGTGCCCAGAACTGGACACAATACTCCAGCTGAGGCCTAACCAGAGCAGAGTAGAGCGGAAGAATGACTTCTCATGTCTTGCTCACAACACACCTGTTAATACATCCCAGAATCACATTTGCTTTTTTTGCAACAGCATCACACTGTTGACTCATATTTAGCTTGTGGTCCACTATAACCCCTAGATCCCTTTTTGCCGTACTCCTTCCTAGACAGTCTCTTCCCATTCTGTATGTGTGAAACTGATTTTTGTCTTCCTAAGTAGAGCACTTTGCATTTGTCTTTGTTAAACTTCATCCTGTTTACCTCAGACCATTTCTCCAATTTGTCCAGATCATTTTGAATGATGACCCTGTCCTCCAAAGCAGTTGCAATCCCTCCCAGTTTGGTATCATCCGCAAACTTAATAAGCATACTTTCTATGCCAATATCTAAGTCGTTAATGAAGATATTGAACAGAGCCGGTCCCAAAACAGACCCCTGAGGAACCCCACTTGTTATGCCTTTCCAGCAGGATTGGGAACCATTAATAACAACTCTCTGAGTACGGTTATCCAGCCAGTTATGCACCCACCTTATAGTAGCCCCATCTAAATTGTATTTGCCTAGTTTATCAATAAGAATAACATGCGAGACCGTATCAAGTGCCTTACTAAAGTCTAGGTATACCACATCCACCGCTTCTCCCTTATCCACAAGACTCATTATCCTATCAAAGAAAACTATCAGATTGATTTGACACGATTTGTTCTTTACAAATCCATGCTGGCTATTCCCTATCACCTTACCACCTTCCAAGTGTTTCCAGATGATTTCCTTAATTACTTGCTCCATAATCTTCCCTGGCACAGAAGTTAAACTAACTGGTCTGTAGTTTCCTGGGTTGTTTTTATTTCCCTTTTTATAGATGGGCACTATACTTGCCCTTTTCCAGTCTTCTGGAATCTCTCCCGTCTCCCACGATTTTCCAAAGATAATAGCTAGAGGCTCAGATACCTCCTCTATTAGCTCCTTGAGTATTCTAGGATGCATTTCATCAGGCCCTGGTGACTTGCAGGCATCTAACTTTTCTAAGTGATTTTTAACTTGTTCTTTTTTTTATTTTATCTGCTAAACCTACCCCCTTCCCATTAGCATTCACTATGTTAGGCATTCCTTCAGACTTCTCGGTGAAGACAGAAACAAAGAAGTAATTAAGCATCTCTGCCATTTTCAAGTTTCCTGTTACTGTTTCTCCCTCTTCACTGAGCAGTGGGCCTACCCTGTCTTTGGTCTTCCTCTTGCTTCTAATGTGTTGATAAAAAGTCTTCTTGTTTCCCTTTATTCCTGTAGCTAGTTTGAGCTCATTTTGTGCCTTTGCCTTTCTAATCTTGCCCCTGCATTCCTGTGTTGTTTGCCTATATTCATCCTTCGTAATCTGTCCTAGTTTCCATCCCACCTCACAGAAGCCCCTGGCAGGGCAAGCAGTGCCTCTCCCCAAGATACTTCTGCTAGTCACCTGTCAGAATAAACTGTCAGAGACTGAACTTCTAATGCACTGCTGAATCTGGGCTCAGCAAGATCTGAATCCGGTCAGCTCTTGCTTAACTCATGGACACCAATGGGAGTTTGATATTAAAAGCAAATGCAAATAGATGAGACTATCCAGATTTTGTCAAGGATACTATACTCCCACACAGCTGCCAATTGGATCAGGTGTGTACTACCTGCAATTCTTGGGAGAAAGTACGTGTGTAGGGGAAACCATGCTATAGCATTTATAACTGAATTAGTACTAGCTAGTGCATAGTCTATAAGGGCCCCAGCTGGTCTGCATCCTGGAATCCTCTGTACATCTGAACTCCAGGGGACTTCTGCACCTGGACCCCCTGGAGGAATGGACCTCATGAGCAGCATTTGGGAAGATATTCAGAGGGAGAGAGAAATTAATAGCCTATAAAGAAAATGGCTTTTTGTATATCCATAGGATTTTACTCTGACTGGGCTCACCATTTGCTTTACAGTTTCTTTCTGCAAGGCCTTGTCGAGTTCGTTCAAATACTCGGCATTTCTCTCTTGTGGCACCATTTAGCCAAGGATCTCGAAACGTTTTCCTAATGCTAATTAAGCCGTGCAAAGCTCCTAAGAGGTGGGGATGAAAATATGTTTGGGACACAATCAATCTAGAGTGACTGGCAGCAAACTGTAGGTCAGGATCTAAATAAATCTAACACCAAATGAATGTCTCTTTCAGAGCATTCTATTATACCAAAGAGCTTTGAAAGAAACAGACTGATTTGGGGATGGCCTCTGTTTATCTGAATGCTTGCTTCAGTCTAAACTATTCCTCACAATGCCCCCTCTTCCCAACTGTTGCAATTTTGTTTGCAGTAAAGGCTATCATGATAATATCCATATGTCAGTCACATAA
The DNA here is from genome assembly GCF_011386835.1 of Chrysemys picta bellii. Taxonomy (NCBI): domain Eukaryota; kingdom Metazoa; phylum Chordata; order Testudines; family Emydidae; genus Chrysemys; species Chrysemys picta. Next base: position 85,589,638 of record NC_088799.1, on the reverse strand, counting down.
ACTTCATGGCAGTTAGTGAGGACAGAACATTAGACCTTGCCACTTGAGCTGACAGAGGATCTCTGTTCGCTGCAATGGAATTTCGGTTTTGTGTCTTTTGTGTCTTTCACGCCCCAAGCAGGCAAGAGGGTCACCACACTAATTATGCAAGCCTGACACTGAAGGACAGTGATCCTTTTCCTAACAGTAATTAATTGAGGGACACATGCCTATGACACACGCCTCCTTCTGTGAAACACGCAGCAAACCTGTGAAGCCTCTATTTTGCAAAGGGGGAGTTTCTATCTTTATGGCCCTGGACAATGTGCATGGAGATGGTTTCCTGTTACTGAAATGTTATATTAAAGTGTAACCCTTTTCTTTCTTGAGTTGCCTAAGAAAAAGCTAGCGACATTTCAGGGTGGATGGAAGATATGTGGTCTATCTAAGACCCCTTCTCCATCGAGTCTTTGTCCCTTGCAATTCCCTTGCCCCCCACCAAATGAGATTATCTTCTTAGTCAAATCTTGGTCTTGGAGCAAAACCAGGATGGGTTCAGATCTGCATGGGGGTTGAATTGATGGCTTTCCTTTTAAAGACAATACCTCTATTATGTACCAGCTCATTTTCCTCCTTTAAAATGTCCATTTCAGTCTCAGGCTGTTAATAGACATCTGACCCTCAGTTCATCTTGCCAAGTATTTGCTTTTATTTCTGCCTTCTGATAACATTTTAAAATTCCTGACGAGATAAACAAGAGGATTAACTAAGTGATAAAAAAATGAAAACCTGTGATAAGGCATGAGAGGAGCAGCAACTCAAGCTAGGGAATGTAAATGTTTGTAAAATTTGTTCTCAACTAGAGAGAGTTACAAGAAAGACGCAGCCCTCTATTCTCTGCACTGCTATTTACAGAAAACAGTTCGCTGGTCTGCTACCAAGGTGCTCCCCAGTCATGATAGCAAAGAGACAGGCATCAAGGGTAGCTCAAGCAATTCCCTCAAAGCCATTTGACCTCCCGTCCCCACCCACAGCGAGGCTGGAAAGCCCAACATTCAGTGTGCGCCCTTCTCTTTACAACTCCCCACATAAAGCCCTGGTGGGAGTGAGGGTTGGAGATTGTTACAAGAATAGTGGGTGCAGGTTTCCTATTAAACAAATAGCGGAGGAAACCTACCTTCGTTCCCCTGTTTCACTGACATTTTCCAGTTTATTCTCTGCATCCTACATGACTTTTTTCAGCAGCTGCAACTTCTGTTCTATCATGAGCTCCTCTTCTTCCTCTCTCCTGTCCCTTTAAGGTTTTGTGTGTATATAACTACCACCATTGAACTGGGTGAAAACCACTTGACTTCTTCATGCTGGATGTCTGATAACACTGAGTATTTGAGAATAAATAGAACAAACTGGAATAGCCTCTTCAGTGAACTTAAGCCTGATCTACCCTTAAAAAGTCTTGCTGGCATAGTTATGGTGGTTGGGTGTGATTTTTTGCCAATGTAGCTATGTTGTCAAAAGCTCGAGTGTAGATGCAATTAAACCAGCAAAAAGTGCTTTGGTTAGTGTAGCTTATTTCACCCAGGGAAAGCTATACTGGCAAAAGGACTTGTATCCCAGTATAAGCTGTGTCTATACTGGGAGGGTTTGATAATCTACCTGGAAACATTTCAAGTGTAGGTGAGGCCTTACTGTCATTAGGATGCTAACCCAGAATTTTTGGCTTCTTGGGTAACTGTGTGTGTGTGTGTGTGTGTGTGTGTGTGTGTGTGTGTGTGTGTGTGTGTGTGTATATATTCTCCTTCCTTCTTCGAGCAGGTCCTCTCCTTTCACATAGTCTATGTAGTTATACTAGAGACCAGTATAGTTTGAAATATTTTAAACTGCACCAGTAAGAGGCTCTCATGGTTTTTAGCCAGATACTAGAGCAGCATGGTCCACTGGAAAGCACCCTGTCTGGCCTTGGCCAAGTCACTTAACCTCTCTGTGCCCATATAAGGTGAACTATATTTGCTCTTAAGTCTTTTCTCCATATATACTTTATATGGGCTTCTTTATTAACACAGACAAGTGAAAACTCTAGTCCTTTGGTGCCTAGCAGGGTAGATGTCTCAATTTTCCCAACAATTCATTAACAGGTGTTTGTTTTGGGTAGGCAAACTTTTTCCCAAGATATTACCCATCCACACACACAGTTATAGATAATGCCACAAGTCATCTCTGCTCAACCCTCGTTTTGGTTGAAGGTGCAAAGTGTTTCTTAGCTAACTCAAAGTCTGACATCTTTATAATTCCTTTCTGCATCCACTTGTCCAAAATTATTAGCTACGCAGTTATCTTTACTGAGGGTTTTCCCTATATATGTCCCCGAACTTTTTCCTATAGTGCAATTTGGTTTTACAATGTACTCCACACAACATTTTCCACACAGAGATGATAATAGGATTAGAGTGTAAAGCTTTATGTAATTTAAATAAACACCCTACTAAGGTATATGTCACTGGTAATATACTGTTTTTACAGTACATTTCCCCTGGGCATTAATGTTCTAGCTTTTAATTATAAAGAATAGATCTGTGCCATATTCAAAGTCTTTTGATGTACATTTGTTGTTTCAAGCCTCATTTGTTTAGTCACTATGTAATCTGGTTCGTTTTAGTCTGAAATTTTTGTTTTGTTTCTTTTGCAGAATATCCATTTGTAGCATTTGAAAACTAGTAATTAACCAGTGATGCTCCTACAATCTTTATAACATTACGCCTGCATCATAAGTTTAACATCTAGTGAGGTTCATACCTCTGCAATTCATCAGATAATTTGTTTTTATAGAGGTATTTTAGTCTTGAGTTGTCTTTGGCATTATTTTTGTTTTCATACTTTGTTTATTCCGATTCCAAAATATTTCATTTCTTTTCAGATCCAACAAAATGTCATTCTTTAATGCCTGAAACCAGCCAGCCAGCAAGTAGCGGTAGGACCTGCTAACTTAGTCCTTTTCACCTTATACCCTCATATACTGCTAAACTCTGCTACTATTGCTAGTGTTTTTGGTATCAAACAGCAGGATCTTGGACTAGGAACAAACTGTTATCCACATTCCATAGTTATATTCCTGCATCCTAGGGCTTTTAAAAATCTCCTTATTGCTACTGATAGTGATTCTAAAACTAAAGAAAACAGAATCAGAGCTAAAGGGCAAGCTTGCATAGTACCTTCCACAAAGGGCAGGTTTTCAGATGTGAATTTCCTGGACGGACGTTAAATTAGCCCCTCTGCAAAGATGCAAGAGCAAGGTTTTTGCATTATTTTAAGTCCCACTTAGGACCTCAAAATTAAGGCTGAAGTAGGATAAAAGTGACACGCAGGCCTTGTGCAAACTCTCTGCCCAGACTTGAATTTCACCCAGAGGCTTGATTCATGTGCTATCTTATTTATTTGGTAACCCTTTAGTTCTGTACACCGTCATCAGTGGCAAACATCAACAGTTCCCTACGATGAAAGCAAGAGCAACACCAAGAGATTATTTAACATGGTCTTTTGCCATGACATTGCTGGGAAGAGGGAAGCGAGGAAAAGAGTTGGGGAGGGCGCGGGCGGAATGAAAATACAGAATTTTTCATCTTCAGGATGTTGATTTAAATCCCAGGGAGGTAGGCAGTGACTAAGGGCATATTTACACTTACAATGCTGCAGTTGTACCGGTTGTACTGCTGCAGCGCGTGTGGTGAAGACGCTCTATGCCGACATTGAATAAAAATCCACCTCCGTGAGAAGCAGAAGCTATGGCGGTGGGAGAGCTTCTATGCACACTAGCTCTTATGCCAGCGTAATGTGTGTCACTTGGTGGGTGGACTATTCACACCCCTGAATGACATGGGTTTTGCCAGCATAAGTGGTAGTGTAGACATAGCCTAAGGGTGAAGTTAGTCCATTTCCTAGTGTCCACCACACAATGCGCACTGAACTACAGCTCAATTGAGAGTCTCACCGTGATCCAATTCTTGGCTGCTCTTGTGGCACAAAGGACCCCAACAATGACCAGATCCCCTAGCAGGAGCTTCCCAGCAACAGAAGGGCTCCCCACACTGACAGAAGGTGCTATAATACCCCATGCCCCTCACAGTCCCTGACATAGGGATGTGCCAGAAGGATAGCCAGAGTGCAGAATGCCCTGTCCTATCTGGGCTGCAAACCAGCCCACCAGCTTAGGTTGGAGCAGCTCCTAGAGCTATTAACTATATCACCGGCCATGCCAGCCCCTACTCCATAAATCCACTTTTGCCTCTTGCTTCTCCTGGGCTATAACTCCTGATTTCATGTCAAGAGGTGATTCCACCAGATCATGGGTAGGTAGGCTGGGACATGTTAGCATGCACTACCACTCTCTGACTTGTGAGAGTAAATAGAGATCTTCAGACTCCAGCAGAATCAGACTGGCCGCTTTGACCAGAATTAAATTCACACAGGAAAAAAAATTAAAGAAAAAAAGTTATGTTAAGCTAACCTTACAAACTGAAACCTTGTTGTAGGTTGAATTAACACCTCATTGAGATTAATAGGTGTGAGCTCATCCGTCAGTTAAAAGAACTGTAATGATAAACCCCTAAGACAAAAAAAGAACCCACCCCAGAGCTTTTACTGGTATTGTTTGGGGTAGAGGGTGTATGTGGGAAGGAGAGAACAGACAAAAAACTGGGAAAGATATACACAGCGAGAAAGAGAGTATGCACACACCTACCTGCCTGCCTGACCCTGGAAGAAACCTGGGGAGAGGTTTTGGGTCTGGAATGCAGGCTGAAAAAAGTGCTCTGGGGGTATGTCTACACTACGGGTTTAATCCGAATTTACAGAATTCGAATTTGGGAAACAGATTGTATAAAGTCGAATGTATGCGGCCACACTAAGCACATTAATTCGGCGGTTGTGCGTCCATGTTCCGGGGCTAGCGTCGATTTCTGGAGTGTTGCACTGTGGGTAGTTATCCCATAGCTATCCCATAGTTCCCGAAGTCTCCCCCGCCCATTGGAATTCTGGGTTGAGATCCCAGTGCCTGATGGGACAAAAAACATTGTTGCAGGTGGTTCTGGGTACAGCCTCACCCCTCCCTCCTTCCCTGCATGAAAGCAATGAACACCAGACAACCATTTTGCGCCTTTTTTCCTGGGTGAACACTGCAGACTCCATACCACGGCAAGCATGGAGCCCGCTCAGCTCAAGACAGCAGTCATGAACATTGTAAACACCTTGCGCGTTCTCGTGGAGTTTATGCTGAGCCAGGACCAGAAAAACGAGGCGAGGAGGCAGTGGTGGCGGCAGCGCAGCGACAAGCGTGATGAGGACATGGACACGGACACGGACACGGACACAGAATTCTGTCAAACCGCGGGCCCCGGTGCTTTGGAGATCATGTTGTTAATGGGGCATGTTTATTGCCGTGGAACACCGATTCTGGGCAAGGGAAACAAACACAGACTGGTGGGACCGCATAGTGTTGCAGGTGTGGGATGATTCCCAGTGGCTGCGGAACTTTCGCATGCGTAAGGGCACTTTCATGGAACTTTGTGACTTGCTGTCCCCTGCCCTGAAACGCCAGAATACCAAGATGAGAGCAGCCCTCACAGTTGAGAAGCGCGTGGCGATAGCCCTGTGGAAGCTTGCAACGCCAGACAGCTACCGGTCAGTCGGGAATCAATTTGGAGTGGGCAAATCTACTGTGGGGGCTGCTTTGATGTAGCCAAAGCAATCACTCAGGTGCTGCTACGAAAGGTAGTGACTCTGGGAAATGTGCAGGTCATAGTGGATGGCTTTGCTGCAATGGGATTCCCTAACTGTGGTGGGGCGATAGATGGAACCCATATCCCTATCTTGGCACCGGAGCACCAGGGTACCCAGTACATAAACCGCAAGGGGTACTTTTCAATGGTGCTGCAAGCACTTGTAGATCACATGGGACGTTTCACCAACATCAACGTGGGCTGGCCGGGAAGGGTTCATGACGCTCGTGTCTTCAGGAACACTACTCTGTTTAAAGGGCTGCAGCAAGGGACTTACTTTCTGGACCAGAAAATAACCGTTGGGGATGTTGAAATGCCAATAATTATTCTTGGGGACCCAGCCTACCCCTTAATGCCATGGCTCATGAAGCCATACACAGGCAGCCTGGACAGGAGTCAGGAGCTGTTCAACTACAGGCTGAGCAAGTGCAGAATGGTGGTAGAATGTGCATTTGGCCGTTTAAAAGGTCGCTGGCGATCGTTACTGACTCGCTCAGACCTCAGCCAAACCAATCTCCCCATTGTTATTTCTGCTTGCTTTGTGCTCCACAATCTCTGTGAAAGTAAGGGGGAGACCTTTATGGCGGGGTGGGAGGCTGAGGCAAATCGCCTGGCTGCTGATTACGTGCAGCCAGACACCAGGGCGATTAGAAGAGCACACCAGGAAGCGCTGTGCATCAGAGAGGCTTTGAAAACCAGTTTCATGACTGGCCAGGCTACAGTGTGAAATATCTGTTTGTTTCTCCTTCATGAAAACCCGCCCCCTTTATTGACTCATTCTCTGTAAGGAACCCATCCTCCCCCTTCCCCCAGCTTGCTTTCAAACCAAATAAAGTCACTATCGTTTAAAAATCATTTATTCTTTATTAATAAATTATAGAAAGAGGGAGGGAACCCGGGTGGGGTTTGGGAGGAGGATCGGCGGGAAGGAAAAGGCCACTAAAAAAGGTTAAAAAAATGACAGGCTTTTGCTTGGGCTGTCCACTGGGGTGGAATGGGAAGGTGTACGGAGCCTCCCCCCCCCCCCCGTGTACTTACACGTCTGGGTGAGGAGGCTATGGAACATGGTGAGGGGCGAGGGGGGGTTATACAGGGGCTGTAGCGGCACTCTTATCCTGCTGCCATTCCTGAAGCTCCACCAGACGCCGGAGCATGTCTGTTTGCTCACGCAGCAGCCCCAGCATTGCATCCTGCCTCTTCTGATCTTCCTGCCACCACCTCTCATCTCGAGCGTCTCTCCTCTCCTCACATTGGTCCCTCCTGTCCTCACGTTGGTCCCTCATGTCCTCACGTTCACTGGCTTCTTTCCTATACTTTGAAACAGTGTCCTTCCACTCATTCAGATGAGCTGTGTCACTGCGGGTGGATTCCATGATTTCTGCAAACATCTCGTCTCGCGTCTTCTTTTTCCAACGCCTTATCTGTGATAGCCTTCGGGACGGAGGAGGGAGGCTTGAAGAATTTGCAGCTGCTGGAGGGAGGGAAAAAAGGAGAGAATTTTTTAAAAAGATACATTTTGCAGAACAATGCTTATACTCTTTCACGGTGACCAACACTATTCACATTACATAGCACATGTGATTTCTGTGCAAGGTCGCATTTTGCCTCTTAATATTGAGTGCCTGTGGCTTTGCTGCTAGAGATCACAGACGCAGGTCTGGGCAACAGAATTCGGCTTGCATGCGGCCATGGTAAGCCATTGTCTTTCGGCTTCTGCGCCCTCCTTTCCCACATACCAAGCAAAGCCTGTTGAGTGCTGCGGTTTTCCTGTTAACATTCAGCAGCAGAAAACAAACTAATCCCCCCCCATCCAATTCTCTGGATGATCGCTTTATCCCTCCCCCCACCGCGTGACTGGTATCAGGAAAGATCCCTGCTAGCCAAACGCAAAAAGCTCTGGGCCAATCCCCCCCCCCCCCCCCCACGCTTGGCTAACTGCAGGGAAGGATTTCTTTTCAGCCACAGGCTGACAGCCCAGTAGGAACTGCCATCTCTGTCCCCTTAATTAAATTCCCGTATTTCAACCAGGTTACCATGAGCGATACCACTCTCCTGAGAATTACACAGCAAGATAAAGAACGGATGTTGCTTGAATGCCAGCAAACACCAGGACCATACGCTGCCAGGCTTTGTCATGCAATGATACCAGATTACTTCCTGCAAGCATGGCGAGGTCAAGTGTCCTACCATGGAGGACGGAATAAGGCTGCACTGCCCAGAAACCTTGTGGCAAGGCTATTGGAGTACCTCCAGGAGAGCTTCATGGAGATGTCCCTGGAGGATTTCCGCTCCATCCCCAGACACGTTAACAGACTTTTCCAGTAGCTGTACTGGCTGTGAATACATCCCAAGTCCTCAGGGCAAAGTAATCATTAAAAACCCTTGCTTTTAAAACAAGTTTTATATTTTAAAAGGTAAACTCACCTGAGGTCCCTTCCATGGGGTCATGGTCTTGGATACTGGGTTGGGAGGGTACTTCAGTCAGGCTGAGAAAAAGATCCTGGCTGTTGGGGAGAACGGAGTGCTGGGTGCTCTCTGCAAGCTCGTCCTCCTCCTCCTCCTCTTCCCCGTCCGCAGAATCCTCAGGTGTAGCTGATGAGATTATCCCCGCCTCGGAATCCACGGTCAGAGGTGGGGTAGTGGTGGCGGCCCCCCCTAGAACTGCATGCAGCTCGTCGTAGAAGTGGCACTGATTTGCCTTCTTTGTTTTTTGATAGGCTTGTCTGAGCTCCTTGACTTTCACGCGGCACTGATCTGAGTCCCTATTGTGGCCTCTCTCCATCATGCCCTTGGAGATTTTTTCAAAAGTTTTTGCATTTCGTCTTTTTGAACAAAGTTCTGCTAGCACTGAATCCTCTCCCCATATAGCGATCAGATCCAGTTCCTCCCGTACGGTCCATGCTGGTGCTCTTTTTCGATTATCGGCCTGCATGGTTACCTGTGCTGATGAGCTATCTGTGGTCACCTGTGCTCTCCACGCTGGGCAAACAGGAAATTAAATTCAAATGTTCGCGGGGCTTTTCCTGTCTACCTGGCCAGTGCATCCGAGTTCAGATTGCTGTCCAGAGCGGTCACAATGGTGCACTGTGGAATAGCTCCCAGAGGCCAATAGCATCGAATTGCGGCCACACTAACCGTAATTCGAAATGATAAAATCAATTTTGGAGCTACTCTGCTCGTCGGGGTGGAGTACAGAAATCGATTTAAAGAGCCCTTTATTTCGAATTAAATGGCTTCGTTGTGTGGACGGGTGCAGGGTTAATTCGATTTAACGCTGCTAAATCCGAATTAAAGTCGTAGTGTAGACCAGGCCTTGGTGTTGGGAGAAAAAGCAGCAGTTTCCTGTATTTGATTCCGTCTACTTTTTAGAGACAAAGGACTTCCAACTGTCTTTGTAAATAAACAAAACAGCATCGAAGACATACCTGACTGTCAACTATTTTTCCTCCTAACTGGAACAACCTACTAGACCCCAATATTTTGGCTAGCCGCTCGAGACAAAGGGGTGACAAGACAGACAGTAATAGCCCACAGCACTGTAAATTGAATTGTCATATATTTCTTTTACAGCTCTGTAATTTAAAAGAAATAGGTGACCACAAATCATTTAAAAATATGAAAAGCCAGCCAGGAAATCTGGCTGCAAATGTTGGAAAATGCATTTCTAAGTGAAAATGACTCACTTGGTTTTGCTCTCATGAGGAGTTAGGATAGAGAAGGGTTAAAGGCGTCCGGAGACTCAGGAATGCAGACCTGGCATTCCCATTTCACCTGAAACAAGCACTTGAGGGTTTACACACTGAACTAAAAATAGGAAAGATTTAGGATAGCGTTTGTCTTCAAGGAAGGGGAAACTTCTGAACACAAGAGGAAACAGGCCCCTTGCACACAGTGGGAGACCTGTTCTTTACAAGCAACAAATTAATTCTTGTTATGGATGAGAGGTCAGGAAGGATGTGAGAATTAAGTCTTCTGTTTACAGCCTGGATAATCTTCCCCGCACTGCTATGGCAACATACCATTAGACAGACTTATCCTGCAGCACCGTTAACCCTGCTCTGGGGCCTGATCCCGGAAGGTGCTGAACTCACGCTCACAGAGACAGCAGTGAGAGCGGAGAGCATTCAGGGCTAGGTTTACAAATGGATCTAGGTGCCTAAAGATGAAGCTAGGCACTTAATGGGATTTTTCAAAATGCTTAAGCAATTTAGGCACCTAAGTCCCATTGAAAATCAAGCCCTCGGTACCTTGCAGGACTAAACTCCTAATAATTAGGCCATGCCAAGGAATTAGGCCCTGTCATATTTAGTATGGGGTACTTAAGACATGGAAAATTAAGATTTCATTTTACATTTTACATTTCAGGGGTGGTGTTAGCTTGTTTTCACAGCTTTCAACATTTGAAGCAAACTAGATGCTTTTGGTTTTGTGCTGTATATTAAAGAGTGGGCCAAATTTGGATCTCAATTAGACTGAAGTAACTCTGAGTTACTCTGGATTTACACTCATATAAGTGAAATCAGAAACTAGCCCAATGTGTATATATAGAAGCAAAAGAGGTCTCCTTCTGTGAGATTTTCCAAAGCTCCTTACAACAATTCCTAGTCTGTCTCTGGCCCTTCCTGGAGTTAGCTCTAATTTTTATTTTTAAGCATTCCCTGTTTAGGTTCCATAGTTGTTGCATGTCTCATTGCTCATTACTCTTATTGCTTTACTTCATAAATTTATTTAGTCTAATTTTCCACTGGTGTGTAATCTGCATTTGACAGTCATGCAATTTCCTTTCAATTATTTAAAAAATATGTTTAGATGCAAACATTTTAATGAGTCCCAAATTTCCATGTGTGCAGTTGTAAACATTCTGGCATCTCTGTGCACAAAAACTCTACCCAAGGAGACAATCCAGATGAGGGCAGAGGCTTCTGTAAATGTGCACTGGTACCTGTTAAATGCAGAGAACTTGCACCCAGAACCTCTCCCTGAGAAACCCACAGTATACAGAGACAACACAATTACATCACTCAGGACTTTCCCCCATGTTTGGCGCAACAAAGAATAAACTGTGCTATTCTCAGTCACATCATACGGGCCCAGGCCAACTTCTGTTCAACAAAGGAAAGATTCCAGTTTACTTCAGTGCAAGACCAGGCCCTAAAGACCTGTGATAGAGTAAGCTCCCCCACAGACAGCCAATCTGTTAAAGTGCTAATTCACAAATTGTCTCAAACTCCCTTACTGAGTTATATGCAAAGTCTCAAGGAGAAGACACAAAAAGAAAACTCAACTGCATGGAGCACACTGCAAATCTGCTTCTTTCATCTTCCAATTGCTCTTATCTCAAAAAGTAGAAAGTTGGACATTCCTACCTTAAGACTATGCTTTTGGGAGGACTTCCTCGAGAAGCCAGTACTTGCTCATGGCTGTTGGACTCCATTTTAGGTCATGCGATAATGAGGCAGGTAACTGCTGCTGTTCCTACCTTAATACAGCACCAGCAGGTGTTAAGGCTGCAGTATTGCAAAGAAGGAAACAGTACAGCTTCTCATTGAGGGGGGGATTCGTGCTAATAGGTAGTTAATTTGCTCTTATTCTTTGAGGTGGTTTGTTTGTATGTGACTTGTTAGTGATAGACCCTTGTTCCCTCCTGGGCAAAGGAATTAGGGTGGGAAGATGTTTTAATGGGAGAAAAAGTCATTAATAAAAGAGCAAGAAAGAGAATGAAATGAAACCTGCATAGAGAAATGGAAAAGGCTGATTGGCTAAAACCAGGAAAGGGTGGAGCCCACGGATTATAAAACTGATCTCTAGCTCCAGAAACTCAATCCAGGTCAGGACTTGGAGTCAGTTAGAGATGGGCTGAAAGGTTTCAACCAGATGCCTTTTTGCTCTGAAAAGCAGGTTTTATGAAGGGGAGATTATTTCCTGAGACTGTTGTCACTGGACCATTGTCAGTCAAACTCTGTCTCACATGCAGTGATATCAACAGACAGTACATGTTACTGAGAAGCCCAGTTAGACCCTCCTTAAAATGGGTTGGATACCAGAACAAACCAGGATTAAATTTAAACAAACAGACTTTCCAGCATCCATCTACTCTTTCCTTAATCCTTGAGGGGGTCACACATATATGTTTACTGTGTATTCTTACTAAGTCAATAAAGCTATAACAATGTAAATGTAGAGCAACAGTTATGGGCCCAAATATTGTTGCAAAGTACACATTTCCTCTGCTGGCTCAGGTTGGATAGGTTTGGCATGGAAGCCCAGTGGGGTGGACATTAGCATGAGCTTGACTATACACAATAGAAGGGGCTTGTCTACAGGAAGAGAAGAAGAATCATTCACTTTTGAGTTCTAATCCCAGATCTGCTACTGATGTGCCTTGGCCAATTCACTTCAACTCTCTGTGCCTCAGCTTCCTAGCTGCCACATAGGGATGATTACATTTACCAGAATAGAGAGGTGGTGGAAGGCTTACTTTGCAAAATGCTAATGTTGTCCATTTACACTACTCCTCAATGAATTCCCTGAAGAGCGAAAGCCTGTAATAATATAAGTAACTCCACTGCCTTCAAACTCATTTTAGAAAGTTAACAGAAGGTTTTGTTTATTACGTAACTAATCCCCAAACCCACTGCTCTATTTTTCATCTGCTGGTGCTGCATCTGTACTTGTGCTAGTCTGTAAAGGTGAAGAGGAGGGGGGTGGGAGACAACATACACAGGATGTCACGCCTATTTTCCACTGAGCTACTTTTGCCAAGAAGTGACATTGTTGGAGCATCCAGCCAAAAATGACCGGGCTAACCGTAATCAAGTGATCTTTAAATAACTCCTGACAGATTTTTTTTTTTTAAATGAGAAGTCTTCTACATCTGATTAAACTATACTGCAAAGGGGGACTCATAACCTTTTCAGTTTCCTGGCCTCAGTCAAGGCTGTGTTGCAATTACCAAACACTGCACTGCAGTTTTTAAGCTGAAAGAAACATGTGTTTCAAACTCCAATTCCCTTTGCACTCACTCAACAGTCTCTTTCCACAGTTTCGTGATTTTCTCATGGAGATCAACCAAATTGGTAAAGTAAATATTTCCATCTAAAAAACTCTTCATGAAAACTGCAGGCGGTTCAGTTCTGTTCTCATTTGTACGCTGGCGAGGTAGAGGTAGAATTAATTGAATTGAAATTTAATATAATAATGTCAGACACAGGAGGTAGTGGTGAGGCCTCAGCCGGAGTACTGGGTCCAATTCTGGTCACCACCTTTTAAGAAAGGAAGACACATTAGCTAGTGGTGTGATAGAGAATACTGCATTGAACAGAGTATTTTGGCAGGAGCAGACACATGGAGCAGACCCCATTTGATATAATGCAAGGAAGAAAAAAAGTTTAAGAAAGATGGGACCAAGCTGGAAGGCATCCAGATGAGAGCAACAAAAAAGCTAAGGGGTTTAGAAAACATGACATACGAGGAAAGATTGAAAGAACTGGGCATGTTTAATTTAAAGAAGAGAAGACTGTGGGGAGGGACATGAAAAGTTCAGGACTGTTATACAGAGGACACTGATCAGTGTTCTCCATGTCCACCAAGGGTAGAACACATAGGCGCTGACTCTATGGGTACTCCGGGGCTGGAGCACTCACAGGAAAAAAATGGTGGGTGCTGAACACCCACCAGCAGCCCCCCCATCAACACCTCTCTCCCCCCCCCAGCACCTCCTGCCCACTGGTGGACTCCACCGATAAGCGCCTCCCCCTCCCTCCCAGAGCCTCCTGTGGATCAGCTGTTTCGAGGGGTCAAGAGGCACTGGGGGAAGGAAGGGAGAGTGAGGGCGCAGGGTACTTGGGGGAGGGGGTGGAACTGGATGGGGAAGAGGCGGGGCAGGGAAGAAGCAAGGTGGGGGTGGGGCATTGGAGGAAGGGGGAAATGGGGGCAGGGCCTGGGCGGAGCACCCCCCAGCAGCTTAAAAAATCGGCACCTGTGGTAGAACAAGAAATAATTGGCTTAGTTTGCAGCAAGGAAGATTTATGATAGATATTAGGAGAGCTTTCTGACTCTAAGGAGAGTTAAGCACTGGAACAGGTTACCTAGGGAGGTTATGAACTCCCCATGATTAGTGGGTTTTAAGAACAGCTTAGACAAACATCTGTCAGGAGTGGTCTAGGTACACTTAATCCTCCCTTAGTGTGGGGGGTGGACTAGATGATCTCTCAAGGACCCCCAGGCCTACATTTCTGTAATACTAAGGGGTGTGTGTGTGTGAGAGAGAGAGCGTGCGCACGCACACCTGCCCATGCAGGAACAGCCCTAGGCATTTTTTCTGGCGTCCTCCCAAAGCAGCCAAGCAAACAAAACAAAATTCCCAAACATGGACAAACAACACAGCCATACGGCACCCCCAGAGGCTGGTTCCCAGGGCACTGGTCCTGCTCACCCACACCTAGAACTGGCCCAGTGTGTGTGATAGCTATGTCCATCCAAAGATCTCACAGCACTTCAAACATTAGTCATCAGATCTCAGAACACCCACCTACAGTTTACTAATGAAGAAACTGAGGCACAAAAGAGGTTAATTGACTCACCCAACGAGAGTTAGTGTAAAACCCCTAACCAGAACACAGGAGTCCTGATTCCCAAGCCTATGCTCCAACCACTAGGTAACACTGCTTAAGCTTGACCAAGTTTGACCTTTTTTGACATTTGTTCAGAAGGGAACAAACTACGCCCTTGGGTTCCTTGTTCCTACTGCCAGTCCAAAGCCTGGATAAAGTGAGAGAGTTAGGCAATGACTTGGCAAGTAATCCCCATAAAAAATCTCTAGCTTTGACATGCAGAAGAAAAGGACATAAAACTTTGGCAGTTTCATTTGCTACTCACAACAGCAGCAAGTTTCAGGATTCATCTAAATCTTCTGCTACATGCAGAGGATCATGGTTCTTCCATAAACCAGAGGGGGAAGTACCTTATACAGAGATAGTACATCCACTTCTGCGGCGACATCAGTATCTGAAGATGGGATCATGCAACACTCATTCATTACCAGTTGTTGGGAAAATGACTCTTGACTGAAGAACTGGAAAGGTTGAATGTTGATATATATATATGGCGTGCAGGAGACTTGGTCGAATCTGAACACCGAGAACACAGCTTTGACTCATAGCGGTGAAATCTTTCAATTGTTGTATGCCTACGATACATCTAATGGGCACACTGGTGTTGCTTTGGTTTGTCCCTGAGGGCACAAAATGCACTACCGATTTGGCAGGCTTATTCCCCACTCCTGAGAGCCGCCATTATCAGTTTGAAGGTCGGACATGCGGTAGATATTAATGCACATGCTCCATGTGATGCCAGGCCTGATGCTCAAAAAGATGTTTATTATGCCATCTTAAAGATGACATTGTATCTAGTATATCACCCCAACTTCGTATTGTCATTTTAGGACATATGAATGAGAGAATGGCCAGGATAAAACTGAATTTGAACTGGTGGTATTCAGACCACACTGTTTACCAACAGAGAGCAGAAAATGGATGCATTAATAGATTCTGCTACCACACATGAACTATTTGTAATCGCTACGTGGTTTCTGAACAGGAAATGCCATAAGTATACATTCTGATATCTATCAGGTGATGGTGCAACATTGGACCACATTCTAGTTCAGAAACCCTTGACTAAACGCATCCAGGATGTACATCTATTTAGGAGTGCTGATCTTGCTCTGGATTCTGATCATCGATTCCTAATAGCAACAATTATGTTCCGTTTAATAAAGTTCTAGAGACGGGTATTGACTATATCGAAACACTTCAATATTGTTACATTTATTGATAAAGCAATTGCTCATAATTACATGGTAGTGATTTCCAACAAATATTCTATACTTCATGACCAGCTATCTACCACCAAGGAAGAGTGGACTTTATTTATGCATTCCATCACAGAGATTGCTGGAGAACAACTGGGATTAAGGGATAAATGAAAAAGCGTTTGGATTACAGATGATGCGATCAAATTATAAGAGGGGGGAAAAAAGAGGTGTGATGTAGAATGGATGCACTGGGCGGATGCTCTGAGCACTGGATGCATAGAGTCGAGTCAGTGAAGAGAGGCAGAAATGGGCAGTAGAGGAAAATAAATGTCTTGAACAACCAGTCAACAGAGTCTGTTGCAATGATCATAATCAACAGTTGAATAGTGTGGCACAGTGTATTGAGGAAGCCTCTGAAAGACATGACCAGAAATGTGTATTTGAGATTATGAAGAGCCTAACTAGATGTCCATTCTTGCAGCTTCCAACAGTTAAGGACAGAAAACAGAAAATCCTGCTAGGATTTTGATGCACAACTTAACTGTTGTCATGAGCATTTTTGTGAATTAATGAGCAAGTCCCCACCAAGATGTAAACTACAACTTAATCCAAAAATGAATCCAGCAGAAAATAGGCAGATGACATTAGAGGAAGTGATGCTTGAGGTCAAACAGTTACAAAATGATAAAAGACAGTTACCTTTTCCATAACTGGTGTTCTTCAAGATGTGTTGCTCATGTCTATTCCACAATAGGTGTGCGTGCTCGCCATGTGCACCGGTGCCGGAAGTTTTTCCCCAAGCAGTACCCCTAGGGGAGAGCCCCAGCGACTCCTGGAGTGGCGCCTCCATGGCGCGGTATAAGGGGCACTGTGCGTTCCCCCCACCCTCAATTCCTTCTTGCCAGACAACTCCGACAGAGGGGAAGGAGGGCGGGATGTGGAATAGACATGAGCAACACATCTCAATGAACACCAGTTATGGAAAAGGTAACTGTCTTTTCTTCTTTGAATGATTGCTCATGTCTATTCCACAATAGGTGATTCCAAGCTATATCTGCTGGAGGTGGGAAGGAGTTCACAAATTCTCAGGACAGAGCACAGCCCTTCCGAACCTGGCGTCCTCCCTGGTCTGAGAGACAATCGCATAATGCGAGGTGAACATGTGAACTGAAGACCACGTGGCAGCCCTACAAATGTCCTGAATGGGGACATGGGCCAAAAAGGCAGCCAACGAGGCCTGCGCCCAAGTCGAGTGTGCCTTCACAATTGGTGGCAGAGGGATTCCCGCCAGGTCATAACAGATACGGATGTAAGAGGTGATCCAGTTGGAGAGCCACTGAGTGGAGATCGGATGACCTTTCATGCACTTGGCCGAGGTGATGAACAGTTGCAAGGACTTTCTAAATGGCTTAGTCCGCTCCAGGTGGAAAGCCAGAGTCCATCTCACATCCAGTGTGTGGAGGCGGCGCTCCTTACTGGACACATGGAGCTTAGGGCAGAGAACCAGCAGAAAAATGTCCTGACCCATGTGATAGGCGGAGACCACCTTCAGGAGGAACGAAGGGTGTGGGTGTTTCATAAAGTTAAGGTCCAGCTCCACCATGTACGGGATCTTGGAGGTCAGGGCCCTAAGTTCTGAGACCCACCTAGCCGATGTGATCGCAACCAGGAAGGCCGCCTTCCATGAGAGATGTGACCAGAAGCACGTGGCTAGCGGCTCAAACGGGGGCCCCGTGAGATGGGCCAACACCAGGTTTAGGTCCCACTGCTCTATGGTGAAGGAGGTAGTCCAGAATAAGCTGGATCAGGGCGGCCACCGGGGAAACGCCCCGCTCGTCCGCCCATCTGGAAAACCGAGACCACTTTGCCAAGTCGGCTCGGCGCGTGGAGGGCCACCTGCTTTCTAGGATGTGCTGAACCCCTTCTGAGCACGTCTTTTCCTCCCTATCTAACCATTGATCAGCCACGCCATGAGGTGGAGTGCCGCGAGCTTGGGGTGGAGGAGGCAGCCCTGGTCCCTGGAAAGCAGGTCTGAGTGGGACAGCAATGGCCATGGCTGGGCGAACCCAGGCCCGTGAGGGTCCCATACCAATGCTGCCTGTGGCATGGAGGAGCAGTCAGAAGGACCCAGGCCTTGTGCGTCTTTATCTTTTCCAGGACCTTGCCGATCAGCGGGAAAGTCATAGAGAAATGGCTTGACCAGGACAGGAGGAAGACGTCGGCGATAGTGCCCCATCCAACCCCCCCGGGGACAGCGATGGTTTTGCTGAGTCCCCAACAGGTCCACCTGGGGAGTTCCCCACACTTGGAAAAGTCTGTGCGCCACCTCTGGGTGGAGAGACCACTCGTGCTGAGAGAAGTCCCTGCTCAAGCGATCCACCCGCACGTTCCGGGCGCCCGGCAGATGGAAGGCCTGTAGGCAGATGTCGTGGGCTATACAAAAGTCTCACAACCTCAGGTCTTCGTGGCAGAGGGCAGAGGATCAGGCCCCTTCTCACCTGTTGATGTAGAACATCGAGGCTGTGTTGTCTGTAAGGACCTTGACCACCCGGCCCTCCAGGTGCGAGCGGAAGGCCATGCATGCCAGCCGTACCCCTCTGAGCTCCTTGACGTTTATGTGGAGGGACAGATCCTGAGCCAACCACAGACCTTGGGTCTGAACGTTCCCCACGTGGGCCTCCCATCCCAGGTCCGATGCGTCGGACACCAGTTCCAGTGACGTGGCTCTGCCCCTGAATGGGACCCCTTGGAGCATGTTTCTCGGGGAGGACCACCACCATAGGGAGGTGATCACTGGTTCAGGCACAGTGAGGACTTTGTCCATCCTGTCTCTGGACTGGGAGAACTCCGAGGCCAACCAGAGCTGGAGGGGCCTCATCCTGAGTCTGGCATGGCGAACCACATACGTGCACGCCGAACCTGTGACCCAAGAGCTGGAGGCATGCTCTGGCTGTTGTCACCAGAAACCTTGTGACCGTGTCGATGAGCCCCTTCAGGGTCTCGAACCTGTCTGGTGGGAGGGAGGCCCTGGCCGATGTCGCATCCAGGACTGCCCCCATAAACTGTATGCGCTGCACCGGGACTAATGTGGACTTGGTGTTGTTTACCAACAGGCCCAGGGTGGCGCACGTGGACAGGAGGAGCACCACATGATCCCGCACCTGTGACCGGGAGCTGCCCTTGACCAACCAGTCATCCAGATAGGGGAAGATCTGGACCCCTTGGTGCCTGAGGTAGGCCGCCACCACCGACATACATTTCGTGAACACCCTGGGAGCAGTGGACAGGCCAAACGGGAGGACCGTAAATTGGTAGTGTTCCTGCCCCACTGTGAAACGCAGGAAGCGTCTGTGCCCCTCGAATATATGAAATGTGGAAGTACACATCCTGCAGATCGAGGGCGGCGTACCAGTCCCCGGGATCCAGGGAAAGGATGATGGAGGCCAGAGAGACCATGCGGAACTTGAGCTTCACCATATATTGGTTCAGGCCTCACAGGTCCAGGATGGGCCTGAGCCCCCCACCCTTGGCCTTCGAGATAAGGAAATAGCGGGAGTAGTACTCTTTGCGTTTGAACTCCGCTGGCACCACTTCCACAGCTCCTAGGCCAAGGAGCCACCCCACCTCCTGCTCAAGCAAGGCCTCATGAGAGGGGTCCCCCAGGAGGGATGGGGACAGAGGGTGGTTGGGCAGGGTAGAGATAAACTGGAGGGTGTAGCCCCGGGAGATGGTGTGGAGGACCCAACGGTCCGAGGTCATCTGCAACCACTCCAGGAGAAAAGCACACAACCATTTGGAGAAGGGAAGCTTTATTGCAGGTGGATCCCTGGTATGAACTGGTAAGTCGCCCCCGGGCGTCCTGTTAAAATGGACATTTTCCCACCTGTTTGCCCTTGGAAGGCCCAGGCTGGGGGGCAGACCAGGTTTGCCTCTGCAGGCGTTTCTTATAGTCCCAAGACTTTTTATAAGGGGGCTCATATTTAGAATGGGTGGCCTGGGTGGGAGCCTGCTGAGGCTTAAACTTGGTCCTGGCCAGAGCTGGGACATAGAGGCCAAGTGTCTTAAGCATTGTGTGGGAATCTTTCAGGCCGTGCAATTTCACGTCCATCTGTTCCGCAAACAGGGCCTTGCAAACAGAAGGTCCTGCAGGGAGGTCTGTGCCTCACTGGACAGCCCAGACAGCAGGAGCCATGACGCCCTCCTCATGGACACCGCAGAGGCCATAGACCGTGCAGCCGTATCGATGGCATCCAACACTGCCTGCAGGGTTGCCATGGCAGCCGCTGTACCCTCCTCCACCAGAGCCTTGAACTCCTTCCCGTCACACTCCTGGAAGGAGTCCTCGAATTTGGGCTCACAAATTGAACTCATACTACCCCAGGAGGGCTTGATGGTTTGCACCCTTAACTGGAAACTCGAGGACGAATAAACCTTCTTCCTGAATAAGTCCAGCCTCCTTGAGTCTTTATTTTTCGGAGTAGGGGCTGGTTGGCCCTGCCTCTCCCTGTGGTTGACCAACTTGACCACCAGGGAGTTGGGGGCAGTGTAGGTGTACAGGTATTCATGCCTGTTGGCGGGCACGAAGTACTTCCGTTCCGCCCTCTTAGAGATGTGGGGCAAGGAAACTGGGGTTTGCCACAAGGCATTTGAAATTTTTGCCACCCTCTTGTGGAGTGGAGGGCCACCTTGCCTGGCGCTGAGTCCAAGGGCTCCTCCACCTCTTTGGCTTGAAGGTTGAGGCTTGATGCCACCCTTTTCAACAGTCCCTGGCCTTAGAGTCCTCCTGCGGAATAGATGGAGGAGGGGCCGTAGTTGCCTTATCGGTGAGGATGAGGATGAGGGTGCAGTACTCTGCGTACCCGCTGGTGCCAGAGGTCCCACCACTTGGTCGCCCTCTGGGCCCAGAACCGGAGATGAACACCCCACTGACTCCTTCTGGGAGGCTGAGATAGGAAGGCCGACAGTCTCTCCGAGACTCCGGAGCAAGCCACCACCAGGGGCTGCGTTGGGGGCCACGGGGCCCATTGGTACCACAGTGCCGGCTAAGAAGCCCGGTGCCACTGCACCTGCTGTGGCACCGGCAGAGCAGGCTGTTCAACCTGACTAGCCTGTCCCATCGACTGACGACTACTATATAGGACTTGCAAACATTGTTGGCTGCACACGAGAGGACACCACATCCCCACTCTTCTCCAGAGGGCCTGTCTATTTCTGAAAAATTTAAGATTTAATTTAATAAAAATCAAGTTTCAGGCTCTTATTTTTAAAAGTAAAAACTTCCAAGGTAAGAAGCAAACTGATGCAATGCTGCCCTACAGTCTGTACTCAGATTTCACCACAGTTGCCAACTTTCACGTGGTAAATAAGCACCCCAACATTCACAAATCCAAAAATCAAGCCAATCTCTAAGAACCCCAACACTATGTGACTAGAGCCTCTCGGTGTGCAGTCTGGGACTGTGATGGGCCCGCTGTGCACCTGACTCTCCCCCCCCCCCCCCCGGCCTTGTCCCTGCTTGCCCCCTGGTGCCCCAACTTGCCGGGAGCCGGTCAAAAAAAAAAAGCAGCAACAAGCTACAAGCCAAACAAGCAACAAGCTATGTGCCAAAAACTAGCCAACAAGCAACTCACAAGCCAATTAAACCAAAAACAAGCCCAATTTCTGCATTTTTTTCATGGGTTTGGCATGTCTTGATGTCATGGTGATGGATACACAAGAACCTATGTAGAACAGATCAAATCTCTCATCAATATCTTCCTGCCTCCCCGAACAAGCTTTTTTACCAGCAAATAATATTTCCTGTTTTGCCAAATTTTTGTCCCGTATCCTTGTTGTGCTCCTTCAGACATGCATAGGAGAAAGGAATAAAAATTCATCCAGAAGAAATAAAAGACAACAACAACAAAATACTACAGACTGAGTTTTATTTTCCAGCTCCTGAGCATGGCAACGGAAAAAGAGAATAGTGCAAAAATAATTCTTCTGTTAGGAAACAACTCACCATAAAAGTCACTGGGGAAAGAAAGCAGTTACTTTGCCTAAGAAATGTTCCTTCTACCATTAGGATCCCATAGACCTATCACTGGTAAACTCCTCAGCTTTTTACTAAAATAAATACACAAATAAATAAATGTAGCTTTTTAAAAAAAAGGGGGGGGGGACACAAATTATTATAGATTGACAGAAACACTATTCCTCACTCTCGACATTTGTCTCATCAGTTTTTCCCCAAACTACAGAAGATTACATCATTACTCCCTCCCTCCTACACACAAAAATGTCCCTTTTAAGAGGCCTTTAACCCCTGAAGAGCAAATGGGGCCTCTTGCTGCCATCCGGTTTTATACATTTCTAGGAAGTCAATTTCAGTGTTACAGGATTTATTTTTACATGAAAGATGCTCAAATTCTACATTACATAGGGGAGGGAAAGCATTCATGTGCCTATGTAAGTGATTCAAACTACACTGGGATTCTGCGTATTTTAGCAATTGCTTTAAAGCGTCTGTTAAAATATAATAAAACAGGTAGTATAATAGTATAATATAATTATGCTTGAAGTCCAATTAAACCTAGGCCAGATATGAAAAGCTCAGTGGAAAGCAATAATATCCCTTTAAGAATATTGTCACGTGTACACTAGCCAATGAATTGTCCGGGTGCTTTATGCTAGCCTTCCATTGCTATACTGTATTCAATTAGAGCCCCTTTTCCTGGTAATGGGAGTTACATCCATGCCAAGGAAACAACAGAACCCTACATTTTTCCAGTTTCATTCTGCAATGACGGATCTATTTTTCCATTTAAAGATCCAGCCATTTAAAAACTGAGTAACCAATTAAATTAGAATTTGTTTTTAATTGAATCCCAAACATTTGGCACATCAAGACTCAAAGAGCAAGGAGAGAGAAAACTCACACCAAACACTTGCCCCAAAAGCGCTTTTCTAAGCAATAATACTGGGAACTGTGCATCCCGAAAGGCCAGAACACATTGGGACAGCTGTATTGTAAGGCTTGCCACGTATGGATATGCAAAAACAGGTCCGTCAAACACACTTGCTAAGTGGGTACAAACCAGTGCAAGGACAAGAGAGAACCAGACTTATCTCTGCAACAGCCCTAATCCAACACTCATTGTAGTCAATAGGAGTCTTTCTACACTGTCGCCAGTGGGTCCTGGATAAGGTTCCGGAACTTCAATGAACTTTCGCTACATCCACAATGAGTGGCCAAACTGTGTTATGAACTGGGTTTTGCACCATGTTTAAATGGTGTTTAAAAGGCCACTTTCAAATGTGCTACAGTTGCACTGCAGAAAAGCCAACTTTGCAGAAGGCCATTGCCGTTGTCCATGGATTGCACAGCTAAACAAGACAAATGAGCTCGCAAGCAAGGGAGACAGACAGAGACACACCCACCCTTCATTAAAATTTCTATAGTGCTGTGACCAATTGTTTTAATTTAACCTCTGGCTCCCAGATTTGCTGACCCAGTATTATTTAAGAAACTATTGGCAGCTCATGAAGATGAGAAATATCAAGTTCCTCTTCTAAAGATTAACAATGAAAATACATCAACTCCGACAAGCCTGCTGAGACCTACTCACCTCCAGATGATCAGCATTCTTTCCCTTCCAGTGCAAGATAGGGGGGAAAAAATAAAGCAATGGAAGTATTCAACTCATACCAGAAATAAACAAACAAACTTTACATCAGCAGCTTAAAGACAAAGGGCAAGCTTTTCAAAAGTAACTTGTGATTTTGGGTATCCAATTTCAGGCACCCAAAAATGGCCAGATTTTCAAACAGTGAGCCCTTCTCAAATTGGGCAACCAAAAATTGAAGACCCCTAAATTGTTAGTGCCACTCAAAATGTTCCACATTTAATTTTTTCAACTGGGGGGTGGGGGTGAGGGGGCAGAGGAGGGAAAAGAAAGGAGATGATTTTTTTTGCGAAACATTTTTCAGAAAAATTTGATCCTGTTTTTCTGACCTGCTATATAATTGGTTGGAAAAATTCACATTTTGCTTTTTTGACCAAAAAATTTTTCAACTAAAAAAGGGACAAATTTCCCCCCATAATTGAAAACACATTAGTTTCCCCATGTTTCAACCACATTTTTGAAAATGCGAGCCAGAGAACTGGATTCTCCTCTCACACTGGTTTCACAGTGGTGCAAACTCCATTTACTTCAGTGAAGCGATTTCCAATCTACACCTGTGTAAGTAAGATTAGAATCAGGTCCCAAAGTGAATTGGATTGAGTGTTAATACACTTTTTTGACAGAAAGAAAATGTTTGTGGTAATTAAAAACAAAAAAAAGCAAACCTATGATAAAAATAAATTTCAAAACACAGGATCCACATTTTAAAACACATTGAAGATATTTTTATGGGTAACTACAGACATGATAATACAGACATTTACAAAAGATTTAGTGCATATTTACACTTTTTAAAAAAAGAATTAAAGCTGCCACATTCTTCAAAGATTTTAGGGCTATTTCAACAACTGAGTTACAAAACAGTTCATTTCCCAATTATGAAATCAGCTTGACAGTTTAAACAAAAAGGAAAAAAATAATCCACACAATTTATTTTAATATAGATTTATATAGAAAAAAAGACCATTCTCTTGATACATGTTCTAAGGTTGTTAAATAGCAAACTTATCGTATTTCCATTCATGGTTTGATATTCTGGACCCTAAAGATAAGCAGCACATTGGTCAGTTTCTTCTGGCTCTTCCCTGTAGGTCACAACTCCAGGGAAAGGAAAACCAAGAGAGTATAAAATGGTAACCCATCTAACAATTACTATTCTATAAATGGAGAACTAGAGAACTAGAATCCTGGAGAATCTCTCTCAGAACCACTGAAGTCAATGGGAGTTTTACCATTGACTCTATGGAGAGGCAAACCTCTAAAGGTTCTGATCAGTATCAAGTTGACCTGTGGATGTTGTGTGGAATCCCAAGGGACAAGTCACCCAAGATTTATTTCAACACTTCTGCTTCTGGTCCCAGCCAGAAAGCAGAGGTGGCTGAAAACTTATTTAAACATTTGAGAACTAAAACAAAAACCCCAAAGGCTCTGCTTGAGTTAGGAGAAGGAAGGGCCTGTTATTTTAATCTAAACTCCTTAGCTCAGCACTTGTTTTACATTTACACAATAGTGCAAACAAGACGGGTTTCAATGCTTTCCTGAAAGCCTAAGAAACATTACTAGAAAATCAAAAACTAAAACTACCCTAGAGTAAGATCTTTTGGGGGAAGGAAAATAAGTATTTTCTTCATAAATACAGTAGTACAATTATATTTACTGTCTTTTACTTTCTAGACATAAAATTGCTAGCTTTTTTAAAAGTTCCTATATGAATATATGAAAAGAGAACCCCCAGGCACATTCGACACAGTGTGGAGAATCAGAGTAAATCTTGTGCTGGTGCTCACCAGTCCTAATGGGTGTTAAAATCCAAAGGCCAAAAAAAGTCTGTCCATACTAAATGCGCAGTGGTACACTGCCACCATTGTAATGACCAGATAAACAACAGTCTCTTTGGTGGCTGCTAGTAATAGGATTCACTGGACAGATGTCTAGAGAGACTATTGCAACACATAATTTGAGCAATGGGCTCCTGGAGCATGCAGAGTTCTTGGTAACTTTTGGGTGAATTGTGCAAACCAGCCGCATGGATAGCTCCTAGGAAAACCCACTAATTCATTTAATCAACAAACAGCTGTTAGATGGGAGCCATTTAAAGTCACTTGTGACATGGGGCCAGATTTGAACCAATCATCTAGTGATGAAAGTCTCTGACTCCTATTACTCAGTCCCCTGGGCCATCAAATCTCAAGGTAGTTCCCCATGGAAAGCATTTGTGGGATTGGACTCTTCGTGAGCATTTAAGGGGAAGAGAAAGAGATGAAAAATGTATGCTTGTTCTGGTCTACAAAGAGGAATATGAGGTTTTCCTTATAAAAGCTGCAACTCTGCTTCTAATACCCGAGTTTAAGACAAACTCTTAGTCTAAAGTTTGGTTTGAGATTTAAGATCATTGCAATTACTTTGAATTACAATCTTACTTCAGCAGAAAGTAGTCTACAGAAAGAAAAGGACCAGGTGTGCAGTTTGACTTCTTTAAGTAGCTTCTGTTTAAAAACAAAACTGAAAAATCTGTACAGAGAAAGACTGAAAACTGTATTACACGTCTCCCCCAAAGAAAGCAGCGTGTTTAGAGTCACATCAGGATCACTTAGGGAAGGCTTAGGGGAAAGAATATATTCCTGATGGCTCCTAGTTTGTCAGCTCAGCAAGAAGACCTCAGCTCCCCAGCTCACACAAGAATAATACACCGGTTTTTGCTTCCTTCCTTTTTTAAATGGCTGACTGTAATAAAAATTTAACTCATGACATCAGTGCTAGAAAACAGGGAAATTAACTAAAGCAATAGGAAATTGGGAGAAATGTTTCCTTCCAAACTCATTCACATTTGCCCAGAACTGTCAAAGCCACCATGTAATACTGAAGTTTTGCATTACTGGAGACTTCTAGCCTGCATTTTCAGGAGGAGAGCACTGCTGTGCAACGTCTGTTTTTCACTCAGAAAGCTTAACCCCCTATTTCTTTTCTTCATTAGACTAATTACAGTGGAATTTTGTTATAAGGAATGAGTTGGGGGAGAACAAACAACCAGAGTTGACTGGTCCATCCTAATCTTCCACACACACGGACCTATGCAAAGTGGAGTTTACCCAATCAGACATATGTGCATAATGGATACATAAATTTTAGTACTAATACAGGTCAATTGAGTTAGAATGGACTAATGGGCACAGGATGAAACATTTCTTACCTGCTTCCAAGTAGCACTCAAGAACGTACAGTTTTTCCAGACTAACGAAAAGACTTGCACTTCTCACACTGAATCTCTCTCACAGCTATGTTCTCAATCTCCCTAGCTGTTCACTGTATTAAACCCAGCCCACAAAATGTACAATAGGGAACAATCCTATGGCAGGAAGAGGGATACGGTCACACAATGCTTCCAATGACTACAAAGGAGGAGAGGCATCATTTAGAATCATCCAGGGTAGGCATTACTTGATGTCATGGGATGAAATTAAGCAAAAGAGAACATTAGCTATTTTCAACAGTGAGAGCTATGAGGCTGTGATGGGTATCCCCATGGAAAGGGGTAGAACACTTGCCTGGACAAAATATAACAGAATGAACTTTAAGGAACAATTCTGCACAGGCCAAGAGGAAAGATGAGGACCTATGTGGTAGAGATGGGCCAACTCAAAGTACAGCTCTGAATTATCCCACACATTGTGGGTGTCCAGTTTGGCGGGTGGATTCAGGCTGTTGGAGAAAGCGGTTAGTGGCAAAGTCAGGGTATTTGCACTGGGGCCATCTCTTACCAACATACGTTGCCATCTCTAACTTTTATGGTTCTAAGACTTCTCAATGATTAAAATTAGCAAGTGGCAAACCCACCAGGACCAAGAGGAACTGCCTTTCAAGAGTAAAGCGTGATCCATTTAGCTGAATGACTGCTTCAAGTAAAATATAATCTCACTCTGAGCTGATATTCAGGCATTACAGTGTTAACTTTGGGACAGTGGAAAATCAAGGAAGGTATCTGAGGCCTACTAATGGGGGACACCTTTCTGGGTTTTCTTCTCCCCTGTAAAATCCAGGCTGCTTCCACTGATCTGTTAGGGCCAATTACTTTGATCCTTTTAAAAGTCAATTAGCCAGAGGCTAGAAGACATAGTACCAATAGGTGATAGCCCTGCAGCATTCGTACGCCCACTGCAATTTAGGGCCTAATGGACTAAGGCGCCAAGTGCTTTCTACTCAGTGGGAGTTAAGGGTACTGAGTCCATTGCAGGATAAGGCTTGGTGCTTTAACATGAAGCTACGTCAGTCCATAGGAAGATTTGGCTACTACAATACTGTAGTGGAATTTTGGGATCAGCTGAGATGCTTTAGCAGCACTGTCGGGTAAAGACATAAAATTTAAGTAAACCAAGTGTTTTAAAACAAACTAATATTAATACAAGTATTTTCATAAAATTAAAAAAAAACACCCTCAAAACAAGCCTTTTTTAAAATGTGTCTGAACATCCCCCTGCAGGGTTTGCAACCCAAGCACTGCAGCATTTCGGCTAGTTCCTAAAAACCTGAAAGTGAAACTGATGATGAACAGATGTGAAACTTACTCCCTTAAATACTTTAAAACACAGAAAGGCTGCTCTCTCCAGTTAGAAGAGGGAAATATTTTGGAAGCACACAGAATTTGCCACTTGAAACTTTTGACAATAACCAACTGTACCCTTTACCTTGTGTAAGGTACTAACGCAGACACTTTGCTATATGAAAGGAGAATCCGTTATTTCATGGAATGAGGGACATACAAACTAGAAAGAGATTTGAAATAGAGGGAAATATACCAAAAATAATTCTCTATCAAGGTCTAATGCAGCCGATCAAGTTGCTAATATTCAAATACTACAGGGCTCAACACCTACACCGGTGGAAATTCAGAGTAATTTCACTGAAGACAGTGGAGTTTCAATAGTGAAAAACAGATGTTATTGAGATCAGGATTAGGCCCACAGTTTCTTCATATTTATTAACTTAAAACCTGAATGCAATATATTATTTATTATCTACTGTATAAATTACTCAAAATTATATATGTATAAAAGTACTGGGGACCCTCTGACACTGCTGAAAATGACAAACATAACAATCTCTGGAGCTATTAAAAACAATGTGACTGCAATAGAGTACAAAAAAAACCCCAAAAAGTGCATGAGCACATTGTGAAAATTGAAATCATTCTGGCCCTGGAACATGGGATATCCATGCTGACTTCGTACTACTGAGGGCAATAGAGAAAAAAAGCTCCCTTGATCATCTCTTATAAATTTTACAAAGCTACTCAGAATACCTGTACTCTGGAGCCTTCAGTGACATCCAGAACAAAGCACCGCAATCTAGTTGTGATGTTACGTGGTCATTGTGTGACCTGGTGCTCAATAAATTTGCAGAGTCATTATGCCCATCTTGGCAGTGTTCAAATGAAATTAACCAACTGCTGTGAAAGTAAGTACTATTTTTTTTTAAATACAAGGTTTTAAAAATACTGAAATTAAAAATAGAATTTAGTGCATTTAAGACCTTGGTTTTATCCAGACATTACCAGATCCAGTATTAAAAACAAGCTTGGGGAGGAAGAGAGAGGAGGAAACGACTTTCAAAGAACAAGTATTTTATAATTTAGAACAAATTATAAATTAACCTGTCCACATTTTTGAGACCTAATATACCAGAGCAAAGAGCTGAGTGTTCCTTTATTACTCAGGTACTATATTTTTTCCAATAAAAATGTCTTTCTTTAAAAAATTCTTGCTATTATGTCCCAGCTTTGATACAAGTTCAGCCTTTCAGATGAGGTATTCCACCATTTCTGCATCAGTGAGGTCCTGCCCCAAACTGTGAACAGGCGGTTTTCTTTCCAAAGTGCTGGAGTGGAAAACTGGCCCATCTGTATCAAGAGGAGGAAACAAAACAGAAAAGAATCAAGCTATAACTCCAGTTGCCAACTACAGCTATAGTGGGGATATGATTGGAACAAGGGAGTTTCCTGCTTATTCATAAAGGCAGTTTGTGATGTTGGCCAAAAGACTGACAGCAGCTTTTTAAATTTAAAAATTCAGATTTTCTCTCTCTTTCTTTACTTTCTCTCTTTCATAGTTATGCAATGATGTATAAATCTGCAGTGACTGCGTTAAAACCAGTATAGTCACTCTGTCTTTACACTAACGTAATGGAGATCAGAATCTGTCCCTTTAGCATTAACGTTTCACCAATGGGCCCTCTGAGACCCAGCCTTTACTGTGATAACCATCTAACTCATATCACCCTACCAACAACTAAACCCATAGAATTGGCAACCCCAAAAGGCTCTGCATGACTAGCACCCTGGGAGAGAAAGTACACGGACCTCATACCAATGCCCCCACTGGAGACCAGTTGGGTCTAGTTACCTGTTTTGTCTGAATTGTAGGGCACACTGGTAGTGGGGAGTCGCCCTGGTACAAGGGCCACTGCAGAGGAAGCAGCTTTATTTTGTTCACTTCCCCTGTCTGTCTGCGTGCTGCAATCTCGGCTGCCTGTTTTCGAGTGTGCAGACAGCAGCGGGGTGGAGGGAAGGACCGGCGAGGGAGTTGAAGGAATGGATTCCGAGCGATATTCTGGACCCAGCAGAACACCTTTGTGGACAGAAAGGGAAGTAGATTTTAAAGCACTTACGTATAAGGAGCATCGCAGCACTAGTTCTGCCCAGTTCACAGTTCTGCACTTCCCCACCTCCTTTCAACTGCCAATCTCAAAGTGCTTTACGAAGGACTGCATTATCCCCATTTTACAGACGGGGAAAGTAAGGCACAGAGGTTGGGAAAACCAAGGTCACTCAGCACTATAAAGGTAATGTTGGAATATGTTTAATCTCCCACGCCCTATCTCCAGCCACTAGACAATGCTGCTTCCCCTCCACGGCCCACTTCTGTGTAGTCCTGCTCACCCTGAAGTTAATTGCAAAAAATTCCCATTTACAGCAATGGGAGTAGTTTTGGGCCCCAAGCCATCTACAGAAAAAATAACTAATAACTTGGACTAATTACTACACATTTTCTCCAAATAAAGGCTGTGAGTCCTTCAGGCCAGTGACCATATCTTTGTATCTGTTTGTAGCGCACCTAGCGCCCTCGGTCAGTACATCGTCCTTCCATTGCTCGCACTCCCCCTGAGTAGTTTTAGACCGCGCTCCCTTAACATAGCTAGCAGTGCTTTTGTTAGGATTACAATGTTACCTAAACTGCCCTTCCAGCTTTTGTCCTCCCTCTTCTCTTCCAATATGGGAGTGCTGCTCAGTGTTGAAGAATGGGACAGCAAGCCTGACCCGGTGTTAGAAATTGACATCAGGGACTTAGCTGGTCTCATTGAAGATAGCTGATCTGTCTTACTGGTCTCTTTCCGGGAGCGCTGCTGGAGGACTTTAATCATGGCATCCTTTTCAATGATCTGAGCATGGAGAGTCTTTATCCTGAGAGGATAA
The DNA here is from genome assembly GCF_011386835.1 of Chrysemys picta bellii. Lineage (NCBI taxonomy): Eukaryota > Metazoa > Chordata > Testudines > Emydidae > Chrysemys > Chrysemys picta. Next base: position 85,558,945 of record NC_088799.1, on the reverse strand, counting down.
CAAAAAGAACAGTATCTTCAGACTGATGCTTCAAAGTCCACTGTGCTCCTGTAAATATCCCTTGCTTTTTAGGCATTCGGGGAATTAGTGCAGCTCTTTGTTAAAGAGAATGCAACCGAGCTAACTGACTTGAATAATGGGTGCTCACTGGCTCACCGTGCCAGAGGGCCAGATCATGGACAAGACTTTCTACACTTGAGAGATCTTCACTGAGCTGCCCACCTCAGGTTACTGGACACAACAACTGCAGAGGCCGTTTGAGATCCAAGAGCTGTGGTCAGACAGCAAAGGGATAAGGAAGAGGAGGGATTAATGCTCTTCAGCGAACCTGCACTGTGCCAACACCAAGACAAACACCCCCATGGAACCGCACTGTTAAGACATGATCCAAATGTATCTGAGCTTGGTGTTAGAGGCACGCGTCTGTATGAAGGTGGTGAAGAGGAACAAGAAGAGCAGACAAATAGGGACAGAACATTAAAAAAATAAACAGAATCAAAAGTCTGAGGGGCACTTATGAATCCAAACCATATCAATAGTGAAAGAAAATGCAATTGTTTTGTTCAACCAAGTGAGCACAACCCGGTATCTCTCATATTTCATTGCTATAAGTGGGGCTACCATACCCCGATGGGATGATTCGCAATAGCCTGCCCCAGCCATCAACTTAAAATTACAATACGAAAGAAGCTGTCTGAGAACGAACTGCATTTTACCTGCCCTCCATGTCAAGACACCGCCTATTGGCCATCAGGATCTCCTCTTCTTCCTTCTGAATGCGAGCTTCCAAGGAGGTGTCGTAGCTAGCATTAGGCGAGTGGCTGATCACAGTTGTGTCCCTGAGAATGAGCAGTATAGCAGATAAAGGACCATATGAATCCACTGTCCTCATCCCAACAGCACACAATGATCTCTCAAAACTATTTAACAAAGATATCCACTTCTTTGAGTAAAGGCTTGTTCAAGGTCTCCATTTCTGGCTATGGACCTCAAACCAGGAAAATCCATCTCCCAGCACTAAAGAAACAATAGAGATGTCTTAAGTCACTAAAAACAAGGGCCTACTCTACACACAATCCTGCTCAACTAAAGGAGTGTTCTTAAACTGATTTAGTTAAACCCGGGCAAGTTTGTGTGTAGTCAAGGACAAGGATGTAGAGGAAATGGCACTCCAGGATGAGAGGCTAGACACATATGTTCTCTTTTAAGCTAGAATATAGTGAATTTATGTCTGATGATTTTAGATATATAGTCCTCTCTCCTACAGGCTAGTGCTCAAATTTATTGGGTACTGGTTGGCTATGGAGCATAAACAGCCCTCTTTCACTTTAACTTCTATGCAACACACTTAGGGTTCCCCCATTGCAGTAGTTCTCAACCTACTTACCATTAGTGTGTTATGTGGGCCACATCCAATACTACCTGTATGGCCCTGAGGATGTCACATGGGCCACAGCTCTGTGCTGATTGGGCTGCAGGTTGAGAACCACTGCCCCATCGCAATCTTTGCATCGTCTGCTAAACCCACACCAAGTATTTAATGCTGCTATACACTTACATTTCCGATAGATTTTTTTTTTTAAACACGTCCTAGGAAGACCAGCCTGCCATTTAGGTTAAAAACACTACACACCAAACACTCAGGCTGAGATTTTCAAAATCAGCTAGGGGATACGGACACCAATAGGAACTGGGCATCCAAACCCCTTAGGTGGTTTTGAGAGTCTCAGCCCAAATGTTAGAGTAGGATGAGAAGAGAGTTTATGTTGATACTTTGTAGCATCCCATATTTTAAACAATGAGATGCAGGCTAATAAAACTAATACAGTAATATTACATCCCTTGTTCACTTCAATACCAGTCGTCATGCTATGCCATTATACAACCATGTGGGTCCTAACACTTAGAAGGCCCCATACAACATAAATGCACATTCAAATAATGTTAAGACTGCAGCAGCCTGAGACAGGATGAGAGCTACCAAATCATTATAATGTGCCAATTTTACTTCCCACGTCTGGCAGGGTTAAGAGTGGAGTGGCCAGCCTACCTCTCACTCTGCCAAGGCACAAACGGGGATGCAGTGAATGGCAAAACCCCAAAATAAGGAACACAAAGAGACTATTCAGACAGGAAACTTAAAAATGGTGTCGCCTTGAAATGAGGAACGGTTGGGAGGAATGGTGCCCAATCTTAACTTGGAATTAACTTTTTGTCCGTCAGATGCTAGTGCAGTAATAGATCTGTCTCTTTAAGGACCAGCAGTTGGAAGGAAATAGGAAACTAAAGTCTGGAGATGGGAGCTTTCCTGACTCTGGAAACCTTCCTTGCTTGTTTATTTAAATACAATGTCAACTGGCTTAATGTGTCCTCTCCCCATATGTGACAACCAACAGACCACACTCCTATTTATCAGCGTGGGCTGAAAATATAACATGTCCCCTGGACACACTTTAAAGAAGCCATTTAGAGAATCTCAGGGAAGCTGGAAAACAGTGCACAAGAAGCATTAATACCTTGAGGTAACAGGCTGCTTCTGGAGTGAGAGAAGATAACCCTTTAAATGCTAACACTGCAGATGCTGCAACTCTCCTCGCTGATTTTTACTATGATCCTGTAATATGTTACGAACGTAGGCAAAAGTAGCAAAGTTGCAACATCTGCACTTGAATCTGGCTTACAAAACGGCCAAAAAAACCTCTTCTGTCAGGAGCCAGGCACCAGTTAGCAATAAAATCACATGTAAGCACTACCCAATTGCACCCCATTAGCAGCACTTGCTCACCAGCTAACTGAAGCCTATTTACAACCTATTTATTTCTGGATAGTTGTCTTGGAATCTAAGTTGGATACCAAATTTCAGACACCATTCCCTCCCTGCCCCCACAAACGATGCCATCTCTACGCAGCCCCGAATGCTTTAAGGGGAATTTCTGTGTATGTGTCTCTGGTTAGCAGCCATATTATGGACAATACCACAAAGTAATTTGCAAAAACTGTCTGGTGAACAAGTGTGGCATTCAGGCTGAATGATGTGAATCACCAAGCTTCCCCCATCTCACATGACGGCAGCAAGGACAGATTCTTGTAAATCTTTTTCTGTTCTACCATCTATTTTTGAGTCAGCAGCTTCCAGGAACCATTCAGATGAATAAATGTATGAAAACACAGTTCTTTCATTTGATGGAACAGTCCCTTCAAAGTTTCTAAATGCTGGCAACTACGCAGGAATCCCAGCAAAAGCAGCCAAGCTCCACCTCTATTCCAGGAGTTTTAGCTGATGACATCTGGAGGGCAAGGAGAGGAGTCATGGAAAAGCGAGACTCAGGGTAACATTCATCGGTAGGAAATATGACATTCTACTGGAAAAATACCCTGCTATGAATAGTTTCATTTACCTCTGAGCAGCCACCGTAGCTGCCGCATCCAAAGCAAACTGTCTCATCACGCTCTCCTCTAGGTACTTCTGTTCCCATTTAGTCATGTCGGCTTCCAGGGCAAGAATTCTCTCCTCCTTCTCCCGCAGGAGTTCCATAAGTGCTGTGGCATTGTACTCCGAGGCGCTGGCAGTCTGAGATGTACCTTGACGCTGATTTTCAAAAGAACAAAACGCATCAGAATAGATTTGGAAGAGCCTGTTTTCACATGTGGGATGAGGAGGCCGGATTAGTTATCAGCTTAATGGAGCAATCACTGGGCAGAATTCTATGGCCTGCGTTAGGCAGGAGGTCAGACCAGATGATCGTAATGGTACCTTCAAGCTTTAAAATCCATAAATCACCAGCTGGGGCAAATCAGCTGAGCTCCACTGAAGCCATTGAAGATATGCTGATTTATCCCAGTTAAGAGAATGTGATCCATGAATAATTCTTTCATGAACACTGTGACCCAATTAAAATCCCCCCCCCCACGCCCGCCCACCCACCCCCACTACTATATATATATATATACACATACACACACATACACACACACACACACACACACACAGGGGCAGCTCCAGGCACCAGCGCACCAAGCGTGTGCCTGGGGCGGCCAAGCCGTGGGGGGGGCAGCCTGCCGGTCACCATGAGAGCGGCAGTCAGGCTGCCTTCAGCGGCGTGCCTGTGGGAGGTCCGCCGGTCCCGCCGTTTCGGCGGTAATTCAGCAGTGGGTATGCCGAAGGCGTGGGACAGGCAGACCTCCCGCAGGCATGCCGCCAAAAGCCGCCTGACTGCCGTGCTTGGGGCGGCAAAATACATAGAGCCGCCCCTATACATATATATTTTTGGAAAGCTGTATCACGTTACTCAGATGTGGTGCCTAAAGCCCATCCACACAGCCAAAATAATAGGGATCCCAATTCCAATATCACTCCGGATTTACACTAATGTAAGTAATGCTTCTACCTTAAATGGAATTACACCAGAGTAAGCAAGATCTGAATCAGGCTAAAGAGTTTAACAATCATTGGTAACGTTGTTGTGCCCACACTGAGTTATGAACAAGCGATGTGGATAAAGCCCAAGCCACATCATAACCAGGTTAAACAAATGCTTTTGCCTCTGTTAAGCAGATTTCCAACACAGCTCCAATCACAAGATGCAGCATGGGATATCATTCACTTATTACGAGAAGGAATATAATTAGTTAGAAAAGCAAGTTTTGTTTATAATGCAAACAATGGCATTATGGCAGATGGCCCAATGGCAAAAAGCCACTAGAGGCAAGGGAACTAGAACTAGGAGGAGACAATGTATGAGACCCCTTGTAATTTTTGCAAAATTAATCCCGGGTATTAGAAAAGAGGCTGAGATTAGATATTGTCACATATAAAGTGGGATCACATGCTATACTTGGGAACTGAGGGGGGGAAGTAATTAAATTCTAAGAGGAGGTTTGGAACATAGATACATTTATTCCATTTGGAGCCAATAAGCCAAACAGAGGCATACTGGAAAATACAAAAAGATGTTTGATATTTTCTATGCTAAAAGCTCAAAGAATAATATTAAACAGGAAAGTATTATAAGGAGATCTTTTCTTGCAGTGCAAGACCTTGTGCCCAGAAAACTAGTTATGAAAAGCTCATTTATAAGAGAAGGAATCAAGCAGACAATCTAATATGTGTGGCTCAGGATTCAGATTATTTTACATTTTCTGTTTCCTTAAGAAACAGAGGAACAATGGTTTAAAGCAGAAATCTTGTTACGTCCACTTACAAGTTGTTGGTTTTAAATAACCTTGGAATTTGTACACTTCAAATAATTCTCAAATTATGTCAATTCAATATATTTTCTATACTAGATAGGAAGAATTTTTTATATCTAGAATAACATTTATATCTAGACCCATTATAGAATGTGTTAAATCTGGTCTTCTTTCAGGACAGTTTCATCAATAATATAAACTTATTTCTTCCTTCATATACTTATGTTTAAACTTTTTTTTATTAATCCTATCATTAGAGTCAATCACATATATATCATATCATTTCTAGTAAAAAATGGAAGTAGTTTACCATTTAATTTACTATTATATCGTGGCATATGTTTCAATCAACTGGATTTTTAACTGTAATCTGAGACAGCCCCCACTGTCCCCAAAAAACAGTTAACTGCAAACTATCATATTGTAGTAATTCTTCTCCCTCACTTATGGCACGTCTGCATTTGCATTGTTAGTCCTGTTTTATCTTGTGTTAATTAAAACAATTGTTAATTCTAGAGCAAATGTTTGTTCTAGGGTTTAAACATTTGGTCCTAGTCACATTTAACACTATGTTGCAGTTAGGGCTGAACACAACTAGGAACAAATGTCTGTATCCTACTTACACCAGAATTTACAATCACATTAGTTCACGTTTGTTAACATGAGTTCAAACAGAACTAAACATTCAAATTCAATTCATACTATCCCCAGAAAAAATGTTTTCCTTTCTTCCCATTGTAAAAATGGGCTCGATACAAACTGTTAGAGCATAGTGTATATTAGCGGTTACAAATTTCCAGCAACAGCATTTATGTTATCAGGCTTCAAAAGCCTTCCAAAGAGCGTTCTGTCTTCAGGCCAATGTTTGAGGCTGTGTGAACACATGTGACCACCCAACAAATCTAGACTATATTAGGGGTGCCTTAAAACCTTATTACAAATTAAAATGCAAAGCCGGAGTCATTAAGAGTCCAGAACAATTTCTAGATATATGCCTGCAGCCTCCCAGATGAGGAATCAGCTATTATTTTTAATTTTAAAACTTTGGGATAGATTTAAGGGTTTACTCAATTGAGTGAAACCAATACCAACCTAGCAAGGTAATGGCAACATTTTGCAAAAGAATATTTTTGCTATAGTTCTATACAGCAGAGGGGAAAGATCATGCTCTGCTGCATGTTGTGTGCATGGTTAGACAGGAAAACCTTACAAGAAAGATATTTACATGAAAAACTGCTCAGTGCATGGACTAATCCTGGTTACCTGCTGCATCCGGAGAGACTCCAGTTCTCTCTCCAGGCGAGTTCGGAGCCGGTGCTCCAACTGTTCTCGCTTCTCACAGGCTGCCTGCAGCTGAACCAATGCCTGCTGCATCTTCTCCACCTTCTCGACATAAACCTGCTTCTTTTTCAGCTGAAACAAGAGAGGATAATGATCATAATGTTAGTTCCCACCTGGCTCCACGTTCTTCTTTCCTCTTCTCTCATTCCCAGTCACAGGCTCTATCTAGGTATCCATCTCATTCCCAGTCACAGGCCCTATCTAGATGCCCTCCCCATCCCATTGCCTTAGTATCTGGGCATTCACAAGCATTAACGAATATATCCTCACAACCTCCCTGTGAGGCAGGAAAGGATTATCTCCATTTTACAGATGGGGATCTAAGGCACAGAGAGGTTAAGTGACTTGCCCAAAGTCACACAGGTGGCTTATGTCAGAGCCAGGAATTACAGCTTGTCAAAAAATGCAGAAAAAGTTTTGAAAACATGAAAGTTTTTGACCAGCTCTACAAAGAATTACACCCAGAACTCCCGCGCCCCAATCCGTGGCCATAACCATCCGACCATAAAGAGGACAAAAATCACATTATAACTAGGTTAAGGACTTGTATTCTGTCCACACTGCAGACAGAACAGTGCTAGCAACAACTGTGTGTGGTTCTAGGCATTGTTTCTGCGGCCAGAGCGACCTAGGAAGTTCCACTCTATTCTTCTCTCTCACTGCCCCCAAAGACTTATGCTAGCCAAACCACATTAACCTGACCTATCAAACCCATGAGGCTGGCCCTCATTTATGAAATATTAGGGCCCCAGCAGGGTTAAAACATAATTCAGACTTGTATGATTTTGTAACCTCAATTTGGTGCTATCTACACAAGCAAGTCCAATCTGTGTTATCTGGATGATGGTACTACCAGATCACAGCAGACTCCCCCAGCATGGTAGTGTTCACAGTAATGAGATGTTAAAGACTACTTTGGGGAATCACACTATAGTCCCATCTACAGTATGAAATCTACCACATTTAAATATCATACTATAAGCACACCCAAGGGCCGTGCTAGAATATGGTTTGGCCTTTCTCATATGGAGAGGCCCAAACCATGTGTTAGCCGTGTTAAGGAACCATGGCCCAAATCTGTTTGAAGTGTTTAAACACAGTGGATACTGCAGTCCAAATGAGGCCTACAACACAGCTATAAAGATGGTTGCAGAGGGGTAAAATACGAACACAATTATTGTTAGCTGAGTTTGGGCTTCAAATGCTGGGCAGGACCCTAAGTTATGACCACCCACTGACTACCCCTGGGAGAATTCTGCGCCACTGCAGCACAGCAGAAAAATGTCCCCCTCTCCCCCGCAGATTCTCTTTGTTTCCTTGCAGAAAATGGTTTCTGTGGGGAAGAAAAGAGAGGCTGCACCAGTGCTCACTCACCTCTCCCCCTGGGGGGTTTGGGCATGGGGGGGGGGGTGTTCAGATGCACAGGGGTTGGGCAGATGGGGGAACAACTCCCTGTACAGTGACCCTTCCTCCCACCCATGCACCCCTTTCCTTCTCTGCACCCAGAACCCCACACCGAGTCCCTGTGCATACAGATTCACCCCACCCCCCCAAATTGCACCACACAGAACCCTGATACTCTTGAGGGAATTCTGTGCCAAACAATTAAAAAATTTTAAAATTCTGCAAAGTTCTGCATATTTTGTCAAAATAACACAATAGAATCACACCATTTTCAATTATTTTGGTAATTTATTTCAAAATACTTGTCAGAAAATAATTGAAACTGGTGGGATTCTATTGTGTTATTTTGACAAATAAATATGCAGAATTTTAAAATACCGTGCGCAGAATTTTTAATTTTTGTACAGAATCTTTAATTTTTGGTGCAGAATTCCCTCGGGAGTAACTGACACAATAATGGCTGAAGAAGGCAGTACTCCCCGGGAGAGTCAGAACCCAATTTGCAGGGAACCCTGTGTTGCAAAATTTAGATTCTCTTGATTTCGCCATGTCATCCCTTCAAAAAATTCTCATCATATGCTCCTCAGTCCCTCTGCATAAAGCCACTATAGACAGTGCTTAATTTGTAATGAAAGAGGTGCCAGGGCTCAAGCAATTTTTTTTTACTTTAGTAACTGATGTGGCAAGCCCAGAGATGCCGGGGCTATGAACTGCCAAGTCCAGAGGTGCCGGGGCTATGAACTGCCAAGCCCAGAGGTGCCGGGGCTATGAACTGCCAAGTCCAGAGGTGCCGGGGCTATGAACTGCCAAGCCCAGAGGTGCCGGGGCTCAGCACTGGCACAAATTAAGTACTGACTATCGAGAACCCAGTGTGACTAGGTAAGCTTCAAACAGCAACATCTTATTTTCCACCAGTCCCAAGTCTGGTATCATTTATTCCCAAACTCAGCAGAGACCTAATCTCACAGCATGATGCAGTGCTGCTGCCCTAGGGGATTTTCCAGAGACAGGTATTTTATTATAAAGGTACGATAAACGGTGAGTAACCCAACCAAAGATTTCCCAAACAGGGCACGTACAGTAAGTAGGTATTTTTACCTCTCGATTGCTCAAGATTTCACATTTATTTGGATCTGGAGATGCAAGAACATTTTAATGCAATTTTACATTAAACTCTTGCTATTGAAAACATTGATTTTAAAAAATGATGATAGGAAGATCGAGCTATTCATCCAACAATCTCAAAGTGCTTTACAAAGATTAAACCAGCCCTTTTAATTCCCCAGTAAGGTGGATATTACTGTACCCGTTCTACAGTTGAGTTATTGGAGGCTCAGAGCAGTTAAGTGACTGCCAAAACTCATATGCAGCGCGTCAGCAGCAGAGCCAAGAACAGAACCCAGGAGTTTCTGGTTCCTAGTCCCTTGTTTTTGCACAGGGGTCACACTTCCTGTACAAATGCAGGGTACAACATGATAAAGTGCTTGGAAAAATGCAAAAAGACAGTAATTCATGCAGGAAAGTTAGCAATGATCGGGATCTCTCTAACTCTCTTATGCATGAAATAAACCAAGGATCTTGGGGCTCCCAGTGCTATCCAATGAGTTACTATATTTCCAAAATTGTATAAAGCACAATTTTTAAAAAAAAAGCAGCCGATCACCTGCTAAAAGAAAAAACATTGACTAGTTTTATAATTAAATAAATGCAAGAATGTGTGTGGATTAAGTTTTTGGCCTACAGTCGACAAATACCAAGAGCCCAGCCAAAAAAAAAATTAGGCCACAGAAATTCAACTGAAATGTTCACTTTGAAAATGCTCCCAGCAGCCGAACCTGCAGGTGAAATGTTGTAACACAGGTAATTGCCCAACATAGTAGCACTGCCCGCACATGTTTAACTAATGTACCAAACCTAAAGTACAGGCATGGCTTGTTCAGTGGCTTTTCGTAAAGTCAGATTTATTTTTCTCTAAAAAAAAAAAAAAAAAAAAACCCTGAGTTATCCTTTCCATGTCAAGCAGCATTAGGTACATAAAAAATAAGTTTAAAAGGGGCTTTAGTGCAGAAACACTTTAACTCATCTTTGTTCAAGTAAATTAAAAGACGGGTAAATTTTAACATCCCTTTGGGTACGTCTGCACTGCAAGTGAAGCACAGCATGGGTAGGCATACACTTTATAACTTTAATCTAGCTAGCATAGATAAAAATAATACAAAGATGTGGCAACACTGGTCAGCAGTGGTTAGCAACCTGACTATAGAATCTAGAAATGTAGGGTTGGAAGGGACCTCAAGAAGTCATCAGGTCCAGCCCCTTGCTCTGAGGCAGGACCAAGTACACCTAGACCATCCCTGACGGGTGTTTGTCCAACCTGTTCTTAAAAATCTCCAATGACAGGGATTCCCAAACCTCCCTTGGAAGCCTGTTCCTGATCATAAATACCCTTATAGTTAGAAACTCTTTCCTACTATTTAACCTAAATCTCCCTTGCTGCAGATTAAGCCCATTACTTCTTGTCCTACCTTCAGTGAACATGGAGAATAATTGAGCACAGTCCTCTTTATAAGAGCCCTTAATGTATCTGAAGACTGTTATCAGAGATGGGAAAAATACCACTTCATTGTATAACTTTGCCATACAGAATATACTGTGTGTGGATTGAGTAGAATAATTGTAAGAGGTAACGTGGTATCTTGGAGATACTTCAGGGAAATCAAATTTTCTGACTTCTTCACTACTATGACTATCAGCTTGGAGGAATAAACTGTGAACCTGGATTCATCAGCTGAAGTCTTATTGCAGAAGTTTAGTTCTATTTTATCTTCTGGATGGATTTGTCCTCAATATAAAAAGGCCCAGGAATATTGCAGCCAAGCACAGCGGGATTTTATTAACATAAATCAAGACTATGACTATGTTTTCCTAAGACTGGAATTGGAAACAGCGTTTCTTGAACACTGCCAACATGCTGCAGGCAAAAGAAAAAAAAAAGAAAGCAGCAAGCTGAGGCTTGTTCTTTGTTAACTGTCATGGTTTCTGCCCCCCCAAGAAAACAAAACTGGCTGCTCCACGCCGATGACCAGAACAACATCTGCCAGTTGGAGAGAGAGCAGCAGGGGATGCTTCAGTCCTTCTGTAACGGGCCTCTCAGTCAACAGGTGCTCCACTTAGCTCTCTCTTGCTCATTTATGAAGATATAGAGAGCAGTATCTGCCACCCGTTCCTTCCCTTCCAGCAAGGTCTGGAAACTCTGGCGACTAAGCAGCTGCAACTTTGGACCAGTAACACCCGCAAGTCAAGAAGAGCCTGCAGGGAAGCACTTTACATTCAACGCGCCCTTTCCCATCACCAACAGCCTGACGGTTCCAATTTCTGCTCCAAAAACTCCTGGCTTCTCGACTATTTCTTAACATTTTCCCCAAGACCACCGAACTATTTAACTCCCAGATGCAAATTCTAACCAATTTGGATGCTTTGGTTGCTAGCTTCACTCTATTTCTTTGCATTTTGATATGAATTTATCCAACATTAAACCCATTTGTTAATCTTTCTCTTAGCATGGTATCAAATTAAGTTTAAATCTTGTGTGCTTCACGGTGATTTATTTGTAAAAAAATAGATTGAGAATGATATTTTTTAAACACACAAACATAACAAAATGGCAGATTTTTAAATGATACTGAATGTAATTGGGTAATAAATTAATGTTCACATTACTTATAGTAACTCATCTTCTTGGGGTGTGCTTTGAAGTTGCAAAGTACTCCATCCTATTAATATTCTTACATTAATCTAGCACCTTTTAAAATCAAAAGATCCCAAAAGACTTCAACTATGCTCATGCAGGGCTGGGAGGCTGCCAGCTACTGCACAGCATCCCAGAACAACCATGCTGGGAGACAGAACATTTTCTACTGTACCTGGTGCAATTCTAACAGCACAGGGCTACATACAGACATACAAATCCTTTGAACTTCACTGCCTGGCTACTTTGCAAAGTTCATTTCCAGATACCTACGGTGTCGTTTTAATTCTGTCAGACACGTTAACTGTAGCAATGATGTCGAATTTAACTATTAAAAGAGATGCTGTCATTTTTCCAGGAAAAATTTCAAAACAAGACTCTCCCTTCTAAAATATTCCTCCCGAAGTCCTGCCACACAGTTTTACACAGATGTCTAAGCGCGACATAATGGGAATAAATTGCACAAAATTAAAATCAGTCATTGAAGTGCCCCCAAAAGGTTCTTTGGTCTCCTGATCAAGCAGTTTGTTCATTCTTCTTCTTTTACTGTGAAGTCTGTTTCTGCAGTCAAGAGATTTCTGCAATAAAGAGCAGAAAGACAGGCTAGGGATTCTAAGGCTACATTGTTCAAGAGAGTTCTGGCTGACCTGAGCAGTTCTTTGTTTCCAAGTTAGTCAGAAAGATTTTATTGCTTAAAAATGACTGCACATTGAAATCCATGAACTACAAGGCTCCCAGCAAACGGAAATAAATCCATCTCTCTAAATACACAGGAATGAAATAATTAAACAAATACATTCACTGAGCTGTGGAGAGCAGGAACCAGCTCTTCACAGGGGAACATACTTAAAACACCCACTTCCCAGAACAATGCAGAGAATTCCTTAGCAATTCCAACCACCAGGCTACCTGAGGTCTTCTTTGCCACATGTCCAAAAATCAGTTATAGCAAAGAACAATGTGTTCCCATCTAGATACGGGCAGCTGAATATTATTAGATTGCTCACCAAAAGAGACTGATTGGTAAAACTCCAAGAGCCAAACAAATACAGTTCATCCATTTTATTAAGCTCTTTAGAGACAAATCCTGCAATATCCTCCAGGGCTCCAGAATCCTTGTAGTTAAACTAGTGCCATTCTATGGGGCAAGGCAGTGGGGTGCGGAAAGACAGCGGAGGTCACATCCATCCAGTGACGAGCCCAGCTCTGCTGGGGGTTTCAGGTGGAGGGAACAAAGGCAGTCAGGGCAGAAGACTCTTCCCTATACAGGTCCTTAGCTGCAAGGGGAGCACTATGGACACAGAGGCTGCTGCATCCTTCAGGCTGCAGTAGCCTCCATGGAGCAAATTCAGCCCAGAAAGCAATGACAGGAGAAAAGGGGGGAAATTCCTCCCCTTCAAAGAGATGCATAGCTCCAGACGAGTTACTCAGCGAGGATTTTTGGGAGAGGACATCTTGCGTAACCAGCAATGATTCAGAAACCCTCCCAGCCATTATCCTCTTTGTTTTGGATAGCACTACTGCAGCAAATTGGTAACACTTGTCAGCATCTGCCTCCCACCCGCCATTTTTGAGATTGTCAACGTATTTTTTAAATCTATCCAGTGTGTTTTGGTTCTATGATGGGTTTATCCTAAATCTGAATCAGTTCAGATGCAGCTAAAAATGTATTTCCCCACAGGAATTTGCTCACTATTGCCAAAACATACTAAGAAAAGAGGGCAAGCACATTTAACCCGTATATAATGTATATAACTCTCTCTCTCTGCTGTTGGAATATATTCCTGCAAGATTCCTGTGAACCCTCAGTTTGATTGAATTCAGTTCCAGTAAGACGCCACTGGCCACAGCAAGAGCTCATGCTGAAGCAATTTGGTAATACTATCCTCTTACTAGGGAGTAGGGTTTGCTGCATGGAAGGTCATAATATTGTCTCTCCATTTGTTTGGGTTACAGCCTCAAAGCCACCTCTGGAAAATTACTAACAGGCAGAAACAGAGTTGGAAATGCAGCAGTAAAAAAGCCATTTCTGCATCATTACAGAACGACGGGTCATTAAAGACGTGCACACACTACTTAAGGGGGGAAAATGTAAAAGCACCTTTCTCTTCTCCCATGGCCATACACACATGCATGAACAATGTTTGCAAATAAAGTATTTCCTTTAAAAATGATTGTTATGAATGACATCTCGGATACAGCATGTAAGATACAGTAGACACCATTAAGAAGTCAACATTTCAACAGCTGCCCACAGATAAACCTCACAGTGTAACCAGAAATATCACATTATTCCCCTACACTGCAGATAAACCAGAAAAAACTGGGCTACCTTAGCTCTGGTAGCTGGTTTATGTTCACATTTTATGGCTGTAATGTCTTAGGTCTTCTAGAAGCTTCCTTTGCAAAGAATATTTCCTTCAAAATTTGTTTCCAGGGTTTTTCCCAATGTGCTTTATACATGTGGGAGGAGGTCGTTTTCCTTTACATTGTGAGTTGTGCATGTGTTATCTACTAATCTGTACTTTTAGTGCCAATTGCTTTACTTTGGGACTGTTGTACCTGGAATGCTCGGGCTCTGTACCGTGGTGGCACCGAGAGGATGAAAGTTATACTCAGATAAAGTTGCATTTTGGGGGAAATGTGGCAGCCTGGTTGAAGTTTGGCCCTCCATCAAGAAGATGTTAAGAGTCGACTGGCTTAAGGAGAAATTGAGTTTAAAATAGTCTTTTTAAAATAAGACTTCTAAAAGCAGTGCTGATGACCCTTTCCTCCATTAGCACCAGCTGTGGCTGGGTACTGCACTAGGCACCTATGACAAATTCCTGATGCCATACTGGAAGCCGGGTACTCAGAGTCAATGGGTCTGGTCACTATGGCCAGTTCTGTAGATTCTGCAACTCTGTTAACATTAACTTTGCCAGATTAGTATGTGCTACCTATAGGCCCAGTGTCTTGCCCACTGTAGACTCTTAAAACCTGTTAGTTAGCATGTAACCCAACACATGCTAACATTGCAATTTTAAATCCTAGTCCAGACATGATCTATATTGGAACAAATCCTACACCCCTAGCATCTTCCTGCATGCTGTACACCAAGACCACTCAAACCTTTGCAATGCAATCGAGGACAGAATTGCAATCCATGCTCCAAAACTACTGAATCCTACAACAGGGGCTGAAGAAAAGTCTGCTTTAGTGGCCAGGAGTATTAAGTCCATAGTACACAATTAACCAGTTGGGATTGCAAGATATTTTACAGCCAGCGTGTATTTTAGTTCTGGTATATAGAATTCATGTAAACTATGTTTTAGTTATATAGACAATCAGGGTTTTTAAAAGAGGAGGAAAAGGCTAAATATTGCCCTAGAAATGGATTTGGTATGACATTGTCATCATTCAACTGTTACCGTGAAGCTGTGGCACTTAGTAATGAGGCCTAAAGTAAAAGGGAGAAGGAAACTGACTAGAAATATATTACCTACTTTATATAAAAATGTTGCCCCTATATAATGCAGCATACATGAAGCCAACCCATGCTAATGCTAAAATACTTGCACTTCAATAGCACCTTTTAACTTAAAGAGCTTTAAACCACTCAAGCCCACAACACTTCTATGAGATGGGCAAGTGCTACACCCTACTTTGCTCAGATGAGAAATCGATGCTATAGGGGAAATTTAAGTACTTGGCCCAAGGTCACACAAAGTCAGTGGCACAGCCAGCAACAGAACCCAGGAGTCCAGGCGCCTGCTCCAATTGCCAAATTGTCTCCCTGTCTGACCTACACTGTGCATTCCTGCCATGCTAGAAAAAATAATACAGCATAGCAATGGTTAACAATGATTAACAATTCCCTCAGCAACCTCTCACATAGTCTAGTTTCTTTTGCTTGAATGAGTAACAGGCATATGCCAGCTATTCTGCAGCCAGCCCATTCTTCTTTAAATTCAACGTCTCAAAAAAGCTAGCAATTTTTCCCATGATCCCAGAGGCAGCCACCAAAATAGCTGTCCTCTTGATCAGCCTGAGCTAACATGAGGAAGAAGATTCATTGGCTTGGATTGTTGGCATTAGTGCCAGCCATTTCCTTAACTACATTAAGTAAATTTTCTCCTTAATGAGACTGCCATGGCCACAGGAAAACACAGAGGTTCTTTGATCGGGAGTTTAACAAGTGTTTACTAATTTGCACCTACAGCCTAAACAAGACACATTTTGCTGCAAACTATAAGCCAGGTTTCCAAAGAGCTCAGCTCCCATTCAGGCACCTCAATGAAGAGGACAGAATTGCAAGTGTTCTGCACCTAGCAGCTCCCACTGAGAACCAGTGGGAGCTGAACTCATCTCAAAACTTGCCCTTGTGAGTCAATTGGTCTTCTCTTACCACTGATTGCTAAGCAGAAGTCCCCACTGAAATCAATGAGGTACGATATGAGGCGACAACGGCACGATGTGGTCCTAATATAACAAGATTTCTCCCAGATATATTGAGTAGTAACATTTTATTTTTAAATGCACATTAAATAAAAGCATAGTCCTTAACTACCAATGAGTAGTTATAAATACCTAAGATAAACACACAGAAAGATGGGGTTCTCTTTTTTCTCCTTGGGTTACTGATCTTGTTATATACATGCCCCTGGCCTACTGCGTGTTGAGAAACATAAGTGCCGGGCTTCTAGTCAGGCCTGCGTCTCATACATAGCAGTGCAGAGCTACCGCTGGCTCAGTTGTAGGTGAGCATCAGGAGGAGGGAAAGCCACAGTTCACATTACAGCTTCAAGCTGCTACTCAGCTCCTCCCTCAAGATCTTACCAAGGCCCTCTAGCAAAGGGAGGACAATTAAACCCTCATTATTTCTGAAGTGGAAAAAAAATATGGACAATAAACACCACCTGAAATCATTTTTAAAGCACAGATAAGCAGTTCAGGGCAAACATTATATGATACACACAGACATATACTGGGTACCTGTAGACATATTTGCTTTGAGTTCCCTTTAAGTATCCATGATCGTACCCCTACTATTGCTCAGAAATAAACCAACCTCATCTAATTTTAATTTCAATTGCACCTTATATTTTAAACTTTTATTTAAAGAAACATTTAATCTACTATTAACAGTGCAGGAAAATACTCTGTGAGCGTCCCTTTCTCCTACTCTAGCAGCCTCCACAATGTGTTTGGAGAACTCCAAGGAGGCTGCTTTCTCAGTATTACTAGTACTTATATAACCCTTTCATCTGCCACCAAGATCTTAGAATACAGAATATTAATTAAGACTCAGAACATTCCGATGAAGTAGGCAAGTAGTTTTATCCCCAGGTTTTAGAAGAGGAATATACAGGCTCAGAAAGTTAGGTGACTCGCCTAAGTCTGTGAGTCAGTAACAGAGCTGAGAAAAGAATCTCTTCATCCTGATTGCAAATCAAATTTTTAAGTTCAGCGGCACATAGTTTCTAGCTCTGATATAAACTAGAATAAATTCTGTTTTTGAAAAGGATCTGATAGATATCAGACAGGATGAGAATCTGCTGAGTAGGAAGCCAAAGAGGAAGAAGAAGAAAAAAACACCACACAATACAGGATGCAACAACTGAAATACACACATATACACACAGCATCCCTCAGGCCTTAAACCAGGGCCACTGCCAAGTGTTAACATAACTAACTCCACCCTCTTCTGCAGCACTAATTTGGAAATTCCTGACAATTATGGGGACTGCCTATTCGGGTAAAGCACGCGGGAATCAAAGAAATCATTGACAAATTGTTCAGATATCTTGGTCACTGGATACCACTAAATCATAGCCTGACATTTAGAGTCCTTTTCAAATTGTTACTCCGAGCACTGAACTGTTTCCTGTGCCTGCTTTTGGAAACTTACTGAAAGAGCAGAACAAGGATTTGAGAAGCCCTCACAGTTTAATGCCAATGAGGCAACAAATCCTTCATGATCCTAAGTATTTTAATGAAAAGTGATTTGGGAGACCTGGAAAGAGTGGTCATTTTTTCTCCATTCTCCCCATGCCTCCATTAACGAGTGCAACCCTGACAGTTAATTTCTGCTCACTCGCTGAGAAGCGTCCCTATTCATCTGCAACAGGAAAGGTGGCACTTCCTGTGGGCCCTAGATTCAAGCAACAGATGGATAAAAACCACCATAAACCTTTGTACAGACTACACTATAGTGCATTTGACCTAAAAACAGGGATCATTAAGTATATCCCATGTTTTATTTAAAAACATAAGTCTATTGGCAGAATATTTATAAGACCGCAGCATACCACAAATCTCTAGTACAAGATGGCTTTTTAGAAATACAACATGTGGATGTTTATATATTACTAATCTGCAGGAATTCAGATGCTACAATGATGGAAGCAGTGTCAGAATCTAAATAGGGGCTCAAACCTGCAAAGACTGTACACATGCTTAAAGTTAAGTATGTGCTGAAGCGCTTTGCTGGATCAGGGCCAAAGCGCTACACCCATTGCAGGATCGAGTCCTAGAATAATCTGCATCATCAAACTGCATCATGTCTCATTTTAAAAGCCTACACCTGACAACTCTTTACTCTCCTGAGCATTCACAAGGCCCAATTCAGCCTGGGCATAAGCTGCTGCAGCTCTTCTGAAGTCAATGGAGTTGTGTCAGCTGCAACCAGGGCTGAATTTGCCTCTTGGTCTTTAACAACCTCTCAGTCCTCCAGCCTCCTCCAGCTTCACAAAGTCCCCACCCCCTCTCAGGCCCACTTCCCCATGTATCTTGAGGAGCAAAGCCAAGTCTCCCACACAGCCGTGCACCGCACTATACCTGGGGCAGCTCAAATATTCTGCAGCATTAGTGTGACATTGTGCTGGTGAAAGATGCTAAAGGTCAACAGTCCCTGAGCCTGAATTCCTCTGCTTATCTCCAGGACAGGCAGCAGCAGGGCCAGCTTCCCCCACACAGGCAATTCAACCCTAATGTGCAAGAACCCCTCATATGTTCAAAGAGGAGCTCATAATCCATATCCATTCAACCCTTAACCTCTCTAATTCGGTGTAAAACTGAAGTTCCATTTCTCCAAATGACTCCTCATCCAACGCTCTCTCTCTGCCCTCTTCTCCTCCCACACCTCTAGAATTTGCCAAAGTCTTTCCCCAGACATCCCACTTTGATTGCTTCAACTACTTGCATCTTCATATCTTCTGTCTCAGACATGTCAATCCTCTCCTTTAAGAAGAATCTGAAAACCCTCCCATTCCACTGCAATAACCATGTAGCACGTGCATGGCTCCTGTTTATATTGTACTTTAGTCTGTAGTTCCTCAGGATAGGGATTCTTTTGGCTGGCGTGCACACACAAATGACAAGGGGATGCACACCAACCAAGCAGCACTGTATAAATGGGATCGTAATAGTCTGCAAAGATTGCCATTTGCCAACCATCATGGGGGGTTTTATGACACGGGTGTGTTTCCACTGGGAAACAGAATGTCGATTCTTTGCTTATTAAAAAAAAATTGTTAATTCAAATTATGCTTTTAAAAGTGTTTTCCTTTATTAGCTACTCTTCAACTCCATCCAGTTCAATGTGAGTAAGGAATACAAAGTGATCATTGTAGCTCTGTACCAGAACACCACCATAGCGTTAGTGGACAATGGGGTGAACGGAGTTTATTCACGATTAGTTAAAAGCCAGTCCTGACCTGAGTTCCTCCAAAATTTTGGGGCTGTTTGAAATGTTGCCGCTCAAAGGATGAAAGCCCTTAAAGGAAATACAGGCTTATGACTTATACACTCTGTTTTTGCACCAATTTAATTAATCGACACAAGCTGAACAGATACAGCTTTAAAGATAGCAGATTTCCTACCCAGTTTGTAAAAGGCAAACCACTGCCACATTCTCTTTTGTTAACTCGTACCAGGAGCTACCCCCATTTCTCTCTACCAGTGACCTTACCTCTTCCTCCAGTTTCACCACCTTGGCCTGAGCGTTGTTTAAGGCCTGATCCCGGATCTCAATGTGCCTTCGCTGATCCTCACTGGTGGAGCGTGCAGCAGCTAGTTCCATCTCCAGTTTCTCCTTCTCCCTCTGTGTTTCTTTATCTATAGAAATAAAGTGGGAAATGTAAAATGGAGGGAGCTTTCCTTGACAGACGTCTAGGAGTGGGGCATTCCCCTAAATTCTACCAGTGATCAAGAAGGAAAGGGTCTTTGCTGACAGCTGCTTGCTCTCCAAAGAAGGGAAAGGGCAGACATCTCTCTATATACAGAGGGACAGAAATAATGGATTGCCGAGAAAAATATGTTAAATTAGGTCATTTATCTTACCCTGATTAGATAGATGGCGAAGAGGACAGAGCACCTTTTATCTCTAGCTCACTGGTTTAAAATCAGAAAACAAGCTAACCTGGTAACATCACTGCTTGCTGGCTGGGTGATGGCAGGGGTGCAAAGGGGAGCTGTCCGGCTTAGGGCCATAATGTAACCTTTGCTTTTGTGACTCCCTATTCTGTGATGAGCACATTTTTAAATTAATCTGTAAATACAGAAATATAAATAAATACCATGGCAGCTCACTGACCTCAGTTCAGTTCCTGACGGGCAAGAGTCTTCACTACTGAAGTACCACCCCAGGAGCCCCCTTTGCCGGCATTTTTAGAGGGGCCAGGAAATGAATGAGCAATGAAAGCTCATCTCTTCTCTGTCGCCCTTAAAAGTGACACCCCAGGTGGGGACTGGGGCACTGTCACTGGTCCAATTGTACCCGTGCTTTGGTTACATAAGGAATTCGCCCTCTAAGGCATCACCTGGCACCATTTGCCAGCACTGTATGCCCTTGCCAGTTGTTTACATTGGATGAAGAACTGATGCTTGATACAGGAATTACTGGGTGAGGTTCTAGGCCTGTGTTGCACAGGAGGTCAGACTAGACGATCATAATGGTCCTTTCTGGCCTTAAAATCTATTGAATTGTTTGGATTTCGTATTTAACATTGATATTTGATGGTTTCTCATCTCTTGATGCAGGGATTAGTTGGCTCAGATAACACTGCTAGCGATGAGGCACACAGACTGCAAGCTTGGACTTCAGGTTTTTAAATCTTTTCCGGAAGCAGATTCACTTGGGCTATTGGTACAATTTTACATGTTTGCTTCCTCTGCCCTCTCAAGTGTTTATTTCAGTCCCGACTGTATTTCCCTTCAATTCTAACCTCATCAGGTCCAATTCATACTGTGAGAATCCAAGCCATGCTACTGGTGTCTCAGCTGGACAATGGGTGGTGTCCAGATTTACACACCCCCACAAATGCCAGAAGCAAACACACACATTGTCATCCTACCATGGAAACAGCCAAGTCAAGACAAGATCGACTGGAATCTACTCCATGCTCATTGACTGCTCCAGTTAGGTGGCCATCCGTCAAGAGCTGAACTTCACGAATGCCTCAGAATCCATGCAGTTAGACAGCATGTTCATTCACAGAAGAAGTAAACAGGACAAAATCAGGGACAGGGAAAATATAATGCAAGTGTGTAAAGCAAACCTATAAATGAGCAAAGCAAGAGAGCTGAGCGGCCTTGCTTTCTGCAGAGTCACTGAAGTCCTCAGCAGAAGCCAATTACTTGCACGGGTAACATTAATTCAACTTCAGAATGCACCCCTGCAGCAATCTACATTTGGCATTGAGGACACCAGAAAAACGGCATTCCAAAAACTAATATCTCATGCAAAGGAATGAGGACAAGCGGTGGAAGTTTTTGAAAAACAGATGCCAGACCTTAGCTGTTAGTATAGACAGTGTGTGGTGTACACCAGCGTATAAATATATCTATAGGCGCAGAGCAGTTTCCATTCTTCCACCAGAAAAGAGCCACGTGTGGAGTGTTAGCAGCATAGAGTGGCTACAAACTCCCTTCTGTGAGGGGACCAGAGCAGCCCAAAACATGGTTGCTGTGGCAGGGAGGGGGCATGACCAGGGCAGCCAAGAAGAAGCATGCCAATGCAGCATATTCCCCACAGGGGCAGCCTCTGAAGTGGGGCTGTTATGGAGCCCTGATCGCAACCTTAAGCTGGTTTCTGCTGGCAGAAACACGTGGGACAATAGGTGGCAGCAACACCACCTGCCCTTCCGTAGGTGATTCTTTCCTACAGCCCAAGGATCACATCAGCTGGTACTGCAGGTTTAAATCACAGCCTGGAGGACTGTAACCTACAGATTCACACATACAGGGCCCAGTTCTGCTCCCAAAGTCAATGGCAGTTTCGCTACTGACTTCTGTGAGAACAGGATCCAGCCTGTATAATTTATGCAGACAGACATCTCACATGAGCTATGGTACACCTCTATATATCAAGCAATAAAACACAGCATTTCTCTCCTCTTGTACTTTTATCTCAACATCTATTAATCCAGTTTAAAAAAACAAACTAAACTAATCTCACAACTAAGTAGACTTCCCAATACCATCTTCAGGGATTTACATGGACAGCTAAGCCCTGTGACTTCAAAGCCACATACTCACAACATGAATGGCTAAGTGAACAGAGGTAGATTGAGGACAGCACAAGGGAGGGATTTCAGCACTACAAAGAAGGAGAAGCGGAGTGTATTGCACCACAGCAAATCCTCTTTATTTTGCAATTTTATCTCTCCCTCTCTCTTTTTTTAAGCACATTACATAACACAACTGGAAAGAAGCAAGCACTGTCAGAAGGGTGGAGTGCACCATGGAATTAGGAGGAAAGTTGACTCACTGCCATAAGCCTCAAGATATTTCAGTATGGAGAAAGGCAAAATTTCACACCTGCAATTTTGGTTTGCCCTGTGATGGATCCACTGCTCTGGACATAAGTCATGACCCTTGGGTATCTCTGCCCAGCCCAGCAGAATAGAGGCAGAGCTCCTCCTTTTTATTCTTTTAGACTGAAAGTTCTCCCCGCCAGCATCTTTGCTAAGCTGATCATGCCAATGAGCGACTGTCTGGGAAATAGCTGGGGGATCCACAGCCCTGGATCTCAACTTAGCTCCTCGTCTGCCCTCACCGCCTTCCAAGCCCTTGCCCATGTGAGGTATCAGAATTCCACCCTACGCATGGAAGCACGCTGATGTTAAGCCCCTCACCACCCAGTGATAGGATTTACCCTGTAAGCAGGTTGCTTTGTGTTTGTAGGTTAGCAGATGTATTTTATGCGCTGACAGAAGGAGAAACCTGAATTCAACTTCTTCTTGCACTGGTAGTTTCAGAGACTCTCTAATGTGCCCTACATCACAGTAATATCTGAGTGCGTGACAAGACAGACCGATATGGAGTACACGACACCGCCTGAGTGGAGGATTTTTCACAGCCTGAATGGCATATTTTTCCTAGATCACAGTAAACCTCTGACTCACTTTGGGCAAAGAGCTGAGAGATGGTTTTCCGATTGTCCTCAGATCCCTCAAATTCCTTCTCAGCAAGCTGCTTGTTGGCCGTCTCCATACGCTCTGCAGAATTTTTTTTTTGAAGAGGAGAAACAACAAGAGAATGAAAAACTTTCAGAAATGCTCTTAAAATCACTAAGCAAGTTGCATCTACTCTGGACATGTGTAAAAACAAGTTCTATGCAAACTGGTTCTAAACAATGTGAAACAAAAGCTGGATCAGAAACTGAAGGGGCAGTTGCTTTCGCAACACGTACTGATGCTGTTTAAATATTTCTAGCTACAACACTCTTGGGGAATATTTTAGAGAATTCAATGGGGGATGAAGCTAACAGAATTCTACAGAAATTACTCTAAAAATCTATGTTGCACTGCAGTGTTGTTGTAGCTATGTTGGTCCCAGGATATTAGAGAGACTGGGTGGGTGAGATAATATCTTTTATTGGACCAACTTCTGTTGGGGAGAGAGAGACAAGTTTCGAGCTTACACGGAGCTCTTCTTCAGGTCTCTCTCTCAGATTACCTCACCCACCTTGTCTCACTAAAGAGCTATAATATGTAAGCGTTTAGAAAAAAAATTTAAAAAATCACAAGTGTGTTGAACCATCCTATGGAATTTTATCCCAGGGACATAATTTTCTTTTAAATAATACAGAATGCCTCCAAAAACCTATAGAAAGGATATCATTTTTTAAAATTAACTTCTGCCACGGTATGTAATTCTCTCGCAATCCTCCACTAAATCTTCTGGGCAGAAGTTGGAAAACTATAAGCTCGAGTGGCCTGAGCTCTGATTACCTGACTTTCCAGAAAAACGAATAGCCCTAACAGTAAGTGTATCAACATTTGTCTCTTGAAACAGCAGAGCTAACAAAAGGCTGTGTCAGTCTTAGGACATGTATATTAATCGCTTATGATGTCTGATTTGCTGGGAAAAAGAGGTTAGTTTATTTATTACAAGCTTCTGTACGTCACCCTCCACTGTAGTACTGGGCACTATGCATTTTAAAACCTACACCGGTGAGTCTCAGGCCTGGTCCACACTAAGCCCCCAGTTCGAACTAAGATACGCAACTTCAGCTACGTGAATAACGTAGCTGAAGTCGAAGTATCTTAGTTCGAACTTAAAAGTACTTACCGCGGGTCCACACGCGGGAGGCAGGCTCCCCCGTCGACTCCACCTACTCCTCTCGCAGAGCAGGATTACCGGCGTGGACGGCGAGCACTTCCGGGATCGATTTATCGTGTCTAGACAAGATGTGATAAATCGATCCCAGAAGATCGATTGCTGGCCGCCGAACAAGCAGGTAAGTATAGACGTTCCCTCAGACTCAGGCTTGCACTACATTACTAAAACTAGCTGGGTAGAGGTTTGAGCTCGGGTTCTGAAGCCTAAGGAAGCCTTCAGAACCCAAGCTCCAGCCCGAGATGCAACACAGGCTCTGAGAATGGCTGCTGTGGGTTTTTAAAACCCTAGACATACCCTACGTGACGTTAGACCGAGACAAAATATTTCCCATTCTCCCAAGTCACCTGGCTTTAAATGGTTAGAGACCATGAGGACAGCGACAGCAGATAACACACAGGGAAACCAGAAAGCTTTTATAGAAAAGGCTGACCTAGTTAAAATTATTCTGAGTTTATGTTTCTAAAACCACAAGCTGTTTTCGCCCTTTGAAAATTAAATGCTTAACCATTGCCAATCTAGGCTCGAACACCATTCGCTGACAGCCTCGATTCCCAGCCACGGTACTGCTGCAACTTCTTACCAAAAGCCAGACACTACTAAGGAAATACAGACAGCATCTTGCCCTGGAAGGAAAAGGGGAGTCTGAAGGAAGAGCTGCCTGAATTGATAAGGAATGTTAAGTGCAAAGGGGTCACTGGACAGGACATGAATGTCAGCATTCATAGTTTCACACTGGCACTTGAATAAAATGTTTTTAGAATACAACGTGAGAAATAGCCCCAGGATTATATCCTGGGATAGAGTTTTGGCTTGTCACTATCTTTCTGTTTCCTTAATGATTAACAGGCTGAAAGTTAGATATTGCAGTAATCAACCGAACCTCACCTTTCTACACCTCCAGCATTCTGCTGGCAACGCTAGACAGTTGAGAATACCTGGAGTATCATGTCATGCTCTGTAAGCGGATCAGCCATAACAAGTGAATCACAAAGGAAAACAGACCAGTACAAAAGAATTTATTTAAACAGACATTTTTAATGTTTTACCTCTCAAATCCCTGTTGAAATCATGAAGCCTACGAATTTCTCCTTCAAGCTTATTTCTCATAGCCTTTTCCAGGGCATCCCGCTTAGAGGAGGACTTCTCCAGGTTTTTATATGCTTCCGAAACTTGCTGAATTTCTGTTTCCAGCTGCAGAGCAAATTAAAGCATCCATTTCCTTTAGCGTTAACAATGCCTGGCACTTAGGTAGCATCTTTCTTCTGAGGTTCTCAAAGCGCTTTATTGAACAAAGATTTATTAAGCCTCAAGTGAGGGAAAGCATGATTACAGCCATGCTACATGTGGGTAAAACTGCGACACAAAGCGGTTGTGACGTACCACAGGTCACACAGGGAGTCAGTAGCACAGTTAGACATAAAGAGCTGGAGTCCTGTCTTCCAGGCCCTTGCTCTTGATTACAACAGTCAGTGCGTGGAAACAGTTACTTGAAAAGACAGAAACGCCCTTTTGCAGGTGTTGATGCTGGGGTCTGGGAGCAGGGGCACAACTACCCACCATGAGGTTGGTCCAAAAGCAATTTCATAGAAGGACTTTGATGCAGATGGGAAAAAAATAAAGCCAAAGAACAAGCAAAGCAGATAAATAAAAATTCTCTTTTAAAATATTAATACCAAACTGTAAATTACTGATGTGCTTTGCAGATTTGTATTTATTTACGAGATAACAATCCACTGTGGGTACTAAACCCTTCTATTGTGTATGTTCTACTTACAAATCTTCAATCTAATTAATAAATAACAATAATACCCAACTCATAGATAGTGTTTTCATCAATAGATCTCCAAGAGATTTACAATGGAGGTCAGTATCATTATCCCCATTTTACAGATGGGGAAATGGAGGCACAGAGCAGTGATGTGACTTGCCCAAGGTCCCCCAGCAAGCCAGTGGCAGAGCAGAGAACACAGCCCAGGTCTCCTGAATCCCAGTCTAGTATCCTATCCACTAAGGGCATGTCTGCAGTGGCACTTTGTTGGCAAAACTTTTGTTGTTCAGGGGTGTTAAAAAAAGCACACCCCAGACGACAAAAATTTTACTGACGAAAAGCGCCGGTACGTACAGCACTTTGTCGGCGGGAGCACTCTCCTGCCAACAAAGCCGCTGCCACTCCTCGGGGGTGGAAGTTTTTGGTTGACAGGAGAGCTCTCTCCTGCCGACAAACAGCAGCTACACTGTGGCTTTTGCCGCTAAAACAGGGGTGGGCAAACTACGGCCCGCGGGCCGCATCCGCCCACAAGCCGTTTTAAGCCAGCCCACTCCGGTGCTCCAGCCGGGGTGCTGGGTCAGGGGTGGCCCTGCTCCGGCTGGGGCGCTGGGTCTGGGACCGCACCATGCGATTCAGCCCTGCTCCAGCCCGGGTGCAGGGTCGGGGGCCGCACCACGCGGCTTCTGGAAGCCTTGGCATGGCCCTGCTCTGGCTCCTATGTGCTCCAATGGGAGCTGCAGGGGCGGTGCCTGAGGATGAGGCAGCATGCAGAGCCACCTGGCTGCGCCTTTGTGTAGGAGCCAAAGAAGGGACATGCCACTGCTTCCGGGAGCCGCTTCAGGTAAGCGCCGCTCGGAACCTGCACCCCTGAGCCTCTCCCCATGTCCCAACCCCCTGCCCCTGCCCCAGCCCTGATCCCCCTCCCGCTCTCCACACACCTCGATCCCAGCCCCACCCCAGAACCTGCACCCCCCAGCCGGAACCTGCACCCCTTCCCACACCCCTGCCGCAGCCCTGATCCCCCTCCCACCCTCCGAACCCCTCAGTCCCGGCCCAGAGCAGCCTCCTACACCTAGGGTGACCAGACAGCAAGTGTGAAAAATCGGGACAGGGGGTGGGGGGTAATAGGAGCCTATATAAGAAAAAGACCCCAAAATCGGGACTGTCCCTATAAAATCGGGACATCTGGTCACCCTACCTACACCCCAAACTCCTCATCCCTAGCCCCACCCCAGAGACCGCACCCCCTCCCACACCCCAACCCTAATTTTGTGAGCATTCATGGCCCGCCATACAATTTCTATTCCCAGATGTGGCCTTCGGGCCAAAAAGTTTGCCCACCCCGCGCTAAAAGTTACGTAGTGTAGCCACAGCCTAAGAGAGACAGCTCTGAAAAGAAACCAGACTATTTGGTCAGTCGTCATTTAACTTCAATTTACAGAGTCTTGAAGCCACAGTCATTTAAACAGTAAAATATAGCTTTCCCCATCCCCTCTCACTGTACAGCCTCTTGGTTTGACGTCTAAGCAGGGAACTGCTCACCAGAGACAGAAGCCAATTCATTTCTAGTTCTCCAAAGCAGGCAGGACATGTTAATCTCACTTTGGCATTAACAATCCACCAAACAGCAGACCTCACCAGACCTCCTTGGGCAAGAAGTTGCTTGGATGGGTGAGGGAGGGGAGGAAAGAGAATTCCTTTATCCCTTGTTATCAGGAAGCTGTCAAACACTTCACTGAAACACTTCCCTCACTGGAACCTTCCTAAAACCGAACAAACCAACCTGGGCAGAAGTCATGCTGGGAATAAGCAGCCGTGGGAAGAAACGGCAAACATGGGAACTCAGACATGGTATGAGAAACAAGAACAACTAGGTAAAAGTTACAACAGCCAGGCACTTCAAGAGCCTTGCAGGCTGTTCAGGGGCCAAAGTGCAGTTCAAGGCCCAAAAAGAGATTTGCAGAGTCCTGAACTGCAGCCAGTGCTCACCTTCTCTCTACATCTGCAGGGTAAAGGGAGAGCTGACTGACCGGCTGCAGGTTCTAATTGCTGGTGAATTCAGTAACCAACAAGCAATTTATTTTTGTTTATCTATCAGGCGAGCACAAATACAAACACACACTTCTTTTAAGAATGATAAAAGCCATACGTGGCAGTGTGATGGCGAGGGCTGACTCTCTTACTTTGCCAATCCCTGCTGTATAAAGCAAGCAACAGTGAGGCTACTAGAATTCCACGTGACTTGTGTTATGTTAGGGATTTAAGTGGATTTATAGTGCCAGAGAGAAGAGCTGGCTTGACAGCCCTGTAGGTCCAAACTTCTTTATTTACCCACAGATCGGGGTATACACAGCTGTGCAAGCTTCTCTCACAATGCCATTAGGCAGTTTTGGAGGGACCATTTCCGGGGACAAAACGGTAGTTCAGTCCCCATGACTGACTTAGTCTCTGGCCTATATAATCTCAAGTATTTCTGGAGAACCCAGCATCATAATACCTAAGCCTTCTCCAGACTTAACAGGAAGAGCATACCAGCTGCAGCCTCAATGTTATTAGCACTGGCTTTAAGTAACTGAGCTAACCAGTCAAGCAACCCACCTCTCGGACTGGTACCCTTATTGGGAATTGGAACAGACCCAATCATCTGCTAGGTGCAGAAATGAGGCCACCAACTCATCACACGTAGATCAACAAAACACCAGCAGATGATAAAGCTTAGGCACTACCAACATGGGCAGGTTCCAAACTGGGATAGAGATGAAAGGCTACAGAACAGATAACCAATCCCCTAAACCATGAGCAGCGGGTATAATAGGCCAGGAGAGGCTCTGCCTGCCCTGGCGCTACCGCTGGACCTCCAGTTGCCGGTTTTGGCAGTTTCCACGTCCACAGGAGGACGTTTTTATTATGTGCTATGCAAGTTCCGGGGTGGCCACAGGAGGACGTTTTTATTATGTGCTATGCAAGTTCCGGGGTGGCTGAGGAGGCCCCGGAACCTGCATGGTGCATATGAAGCTGAGAGGCAGCTCCAACCCACCCGCCACTGCCTGGCTGCTCTTCTCCTCCCCAGTGGCCTCCCCACTGCCAGTGACAGTCCTCCCTCCCCAGGATCTGGACGCCTTTCTGTCCTCAGACAGGTACATTGGCCTCTGGGCACCATGCCCCCTTAATGTGGGGAGATGAAGCTGCCCCTGCCCAGAGGACATGGAGCCCCCAAGGGGCAGGTTCCAGGGCAGGGGGGCTGCAGTGCAATGGGATTGGCGCCTCGCTAGGACCCGGGAGGAGCTGGCTGGGAAGCATGGCTGGACTCCCTGCCTCCCGGCAGCAGCAGCAGGAAGTGACTGTGACTTGCACTCCCACTCTGCTGTGTGCAGTGACTCGGGATCACAGGCTCCTTGCCAGGTCCCTGAGCCCTGGCTGCAGCTGGGAGAGGTGAATCTTGAGCAGTAACATTCCTGCTGCTCCCCAGGAGCCTCTCCCAGTGCAGAAACCTCAGCCTAGCTAGGGCACCCGTTCCTTGGACCTAGCCCCTGCCCCCAGGGAGGGCACCACTTGGATGGAAGGTAAAAGAGACCTTCACCCCTTGCCTCCCGGTTCTACCCTGGCTGCAGGGGGAGGGTTTGGCCCCAGGCTGCTCCCAGCTGGGCTTGCTGCAATTCCCTCCCCTGTGGCCAGGAAAGCTGCCTCCAGGCCAGCACCCATTCCCTGCAGGGTGTGTGAAGCCAGCCTGCGGTGTGCTGAGGGCTGGGACAGTGACACATGGGGAACAGAGACGGGAGAGCGTGCAGCTGCAAGGGAGCGCTGTGCTCCTTCTGCGCACACAAGGGGTTACTTGCATGCCCCTCGCCTCGCAGCCTCAGCTATACCTGCAGACGTGCACACCGCTCCTCTGCACGGTCAGTGCAGTCTTGTACATGCCTGCCCGCCTTCCTACCATGTGAGTGTTACTCATTACTTGCTACGAGATCAGAGCACTAACGGCTTGGACAGCGCAGTGCAGTATTTGTGCACAATTACCCTTCCTGTGCCATTTAAAACAAGAAACCGATAATGTTCCTTTCTCACAGTTTTACCGCCCCGCCCAACACCCCCCATGCCTATTAGGAGAGTGGCTTTATTGGGTTAGGGGAAGGAGGAGACTCTAACTGAAGAGATTACTCCTAGGTATCAGAGTTTTCCTGAGGAGCCTTTAATTTCCTCCACCAAACCCCCTTGCTCTGAATCTAAAGGAAAAGTTGCTGCTGCTTTTCAAAGTGGTATTCTTGAGCCTTCTCCGTTTATGAGGCTTATATTGCACTCTGTGTGCTCTGAAGCAGGGCAGCCCAGTGTACCTCTTGCAGGGGCAATCCACATAACAGCTGTTCGAGGGTGTGGGCAAGAGGGAATTGAAGGGGAAACAGGGATGTGTGAAGGGGCAGGAGGCGGGTGAAGGGAGATGCAGGGAGCAGGATGGAATAGGGGGTGGGGGCAATGGGTGCACTGCATGGAGGACGGGGCAATACAGGGGAATCAGGGGGAGAATTGTGGCGCTCTGGTAGGAGGAGGGATGTGAGGGGAAGGTGAGCAGAGGTGGGGGGGGGAAGGAGAGGAGGGACCAGCGAGTGGGGAGAAGGCAGGGCCTGGGACAGAGCGGGAGTGGAGCGGGGGCGGGACCATAGGTGGAAGAGGTGGGAGGGAGCGCTAGCCTCCCCAAGGGGAAGCGTCATGTGCCGCCCATGTCCTGAACCATCCAGCTCAAATTTGTTTTGTTGTCATTTTAACTACAGAAAATATTAGACAAGGGAGAAGGTCAGTTCCATTCAACACCCACCTTCTGTAACCTTGCCACTTTCTCATAGCACCCATCCAACTCTTGCCGTAAGGATCGGTTCTCCTCCGACAGGATCTCCACCATCTGCTGGGCCCTGGAAACAATGGCAAAAGGATCTACTTGCATCTGCTGATAAGGAGAAGGTATCTGCTGAGCTCTTGGCATTAATGTGTAGGAATCTCCTTGCTGCTGTTGCTGCTGGCCTAGACCGGGCTGGCATAGTCGGTAGAAATCTCCCTGATGGACCTGGTTTGACAGGAACAGCTGCTGGGTCCGTGGTAGAAAGCATGGATCTCCCTGATTTGGAGTCAGGGGTTGCTGATGCTGGGAAGGAGACAATCTGGATGGTGGTGGAGACTGCAGTAAGGTCAAAGATCCCAAGGACGTTAAGGAGGAAGTTGGGCTGTGATGGTGAGGGGGTCTCTGCTGTAACTGCAGGTGTAGATCAGGGTTTTGCCTGTAAAACAATAACAGCAAATTCAGCTGAAGTTCTGCAGAGCATCACACATCAACCAAACCGTATGGCAAGGTGCCGAATACAAGTACATGTACCAGCTGCTACTGGCAGGATGGATGTTCCATGCATAAGACTTTAATGCAAATACGTTAAGTATGAAAAACCATATAAAGAGGCGCTTCAAAACCACTAACCAGCTGTGTGGAAAAAAATCCCAAACATAACGACTGTCCTAAGCTCACGAGTACATTTGTACAGAGATGGCATAAGAAACTACCTTGAGATCCACTCTGTCAACCACTCCAGAATAGCACTATTGTAATTCAGAATACACTGGCAATATAGTTATTAAACATCAAATCTGCACTGTTGAAAGAGGAGAACTATTTTATGTGTTTACACTTTTCCTCACTTTACATGGATAAAATATTAAACTAAGGACAGTTGAGCCAGTCCTGTACTGAATTGCATAGGCTCCGTTGCAAAGGTCCTGCCAACAATGAATATCCTTCTGCAATTCAGGATACAGGTTTAAAAGGAACAGGCTATGGTCTTATTTATTACTGTGCCAGCTGCTGCTGGCTCAAGTACACTGAAATACCCACTAATGAGCCACAGCACTGCCAGCGAAGAGAGTTAAAAGGAGGTGAGAGCCAGCCTGACAGTTGGGATCAGAATTTGGGTCCAGAAGCTTCCTCAGTCCCAGCTCAACAGGTATTTTACAGATCATGTCTGTACCCGATATGCAGAGGATGAGAGTCTGTCACAGATCCGTCTAAACAACTTTTAACTCAAGCTGTAGCAGCTCACGCACGCAGCTCTGGAGGTCCCCAGCTCACATCCTGGTGTGTTGGTCAAGATGGCGGCTGT
Organism: Chrysemys picta bellii; assembly: GCF_011386835.1. Lineage (NCBI taxonomy): Eukaryota > Metazoa > Chordata > Testudines > Emydidae > Chrysemys > Chrysemys picta. Next base: position 85,526,751 of record NC_088799.1, on the reverse strand, counting down.
CACTTGAGCACTTCATATATCTAATAGACTGCTCAGCCTTAAGGAAAGGAGGGTCAGAGCTCCTCCCTCCAGAGACTCCCTCTGGTTGATGTGTGGAACAGCACTGTCAGCCTGCATGGGGAGCCACGGCCAGCCCTGGAGGAAAAAAACTCTCATACTGTTGTGGGAAGGAGCAAAAGATGAGGAAATATGAGGATCTCTCTCTCCCCATCCCACCATACATTTCCCACGCACATATGCCCACTTCCTTTAAAAAAAGTTCAATTTGGTGAAGTTCTGAGGACACTTTTTCTTTAACAGTCTAGTTCTCTAAACAGTGTCCAATCCCTTCCTAAAAGTTATCCTGGTACAGGACAAGTTTGGTATTTACCATTCTGTAAAACATTCCTGTTCTTCTGCTGTAACTTCTTAACCCTTTGGCTGCTGCTCAAACTTACAGGTGGAATGCACTCGCAACCCTGCATCAGGTATGGCCAGGAGGAATGACACCTATTGTGCTGCTTGCACTACTGAACGTACCAAGTACATCCAGTGGAATACACCTACTGGGCTGCTCTGCGGAACGTACCAGGGACGTTAGGTGGAACACACCTGCTGCACTGCAGAATTCTCCAGGTACATCCTTCCATTCCATCCAGCGAAACATTAATTAATGATTTCAAGTGCTTAAGTGGATTAGTAGCTAAAGGGTTACATGAAATATTTGTCAGAGGATGTTTGAGCACTTAGAATCGCCTTCCTGTACTGTACAAAAGCTCATGCATCAATTTTTCATACACATCCAAAGAGGAAACATCTGCGTTAATCACATCTTGTTAGCAAGATATTTTAGAGGTCATATATTCTGAGCTTCTGCATGGGATATACTACCTCGGGTTACATGTCCTATGCCTTATTTAACATAAATATGTCTGGTGATTTATCCCTGGGACGGGTTGAAGATGACTGTAAGTCCCTTCTGAGATGACTGTCATGTCTGCTCCTGAGTCAATTTTAAAGTCAATATTCTTGCCATGAATATAGGCAGTCCTCGACTTTACGACTTTCAAGTTACGATGAATGGCACTTATGACATTTGTAAATTGACACCTTGTTTCGACTTTCCAACAATGGTTTCGACTTTATGACGCTTGATCCGATAACATTGTTCCTATCAGTTCTGAGTTATGTATCCAACATGTGGTTATTACTTTTAACTGGCCTTCTTCTGGTCAAAGTCACCCCTGTTTACATGGACCAAGTTACATCTGTTGTCTCTCATTACTAGGAACATAGGGTAGAAATCCCCACTCTGGCTCTCACATTCCCTAGCAGGCTAACAAACGCAGCCAGAGAGGTAACTCACGTCACTTCAGAAAAACTAAGTACTGGTCTGGTTATTGTCCATATCATTACTACCCTCTAATGACTGTGGTACTTACTGTTTGCTAGCAACATTATTTCAATGAATACATTTCCCTAGGAAAGATCAGATGCAGCATGTGGTTTTCTTTGGGGGAAGAAAGAGAAGATGTGCAATTAATTTCCTCAGCAATGTTCAGCTCAGAAGTAACATCTGGTTATTTCTCTACTGGGAGGTCACTGCTTTAAACTTTTCTTTTAACCCAATAGTGGAGACTGAGGCAAAAAGGTCAAGAGACTTGCTCATGGTCAATGCTTCAACCAGGAGAGGAATCTGAGTCTTCCTGACACCCAACCCTTTCCTCTAACCATAAAACCTAAAAGAGAACCTGCCCCTAACATTCCACCTTAAATGGCCACAAATGTCTCACAGAAACCTCTGAAAAAATATCCAATTAGAAAAAATTCTGCAGATGAAGCTAATCTTGAGCTATTTTATTAAATCATCAAGGAAAGTTACATGAAAAGTTAGACTTTTGCTTCTTCAGAATTCACTGGCTCCTGGAGTTTATTCCCAAATGACATCATAATCCTCTGTGTGATGTCAATCATTTCCATAATAACCTGACCATGATGTCAAACACAGCACTATGTTGACCGACAGTGGTCCCATCAGTTTCTGTATGAATTTACATTTTAAATAAATAAGTTTCCAACCCTTATGTTTCCAAGAAAACCTTCCGGACATGAACTGATGTACCCTCTGTCCAAGTATGCAGCAGACAGCCTGAAGCAATAACCAACACAGGTCAAATGCCTCCATTAATCTAAATGGTTTGTTAACAAACACTGTAAGCCTAAGAAGGATCATTTAAATGTCAACATTATTTACTACTTCAATACAGATCATTTTAGTGGAAGTATTTTGTTACTCTGCAATGGTGAGTAAAGTTTGGGGAGAGTATTACTCTCTCCACCTCTTCACCTGATTGCAGGTGAAGAAAAAGCAGAAGGAGCAGGTAAGTATTGAAGGGAGATACCATTTTTGTGCATGTGTTCCTGATAACAGTAATAATTAAAAAAAAAAAAACTAGTGGAAAAAAAAGTAGATATAGAAAATCGCAGCTGGGCTATTGTTAAACAGAATACATTTCCAAGATTGCCAACAAGCCCAGGGTCTCAGAGCTCACCTACACTGCAGCTCACCTTTTAAAATTAGTCAGTTCTAGCACTGACCTGAGAACCAGGACTCCTTAGTGCTGCTACCAGTTCTGACACCAGATACATGTCTGATCTTGGGCAAGCCACAAATTCTAAATTCCTTTACTTTCCCCATTTGTAAAATGGGGGTAATACCATCACCTTTTTAAAACACCCTGAAATCCTCAATTGCAAAGCTCAATATACAAGTTCAAATTGTTATTCAGCGTTGTTAACTCCTGCAATTTTCTCGTGTGGTAGTTGGTGGTTTTCTCAAAGCCCCAGCTCCTGGATTCTTCTGATAATGAAAGAATTACAACTGTCACCTTATTTTAATATAGCATGTTTCCTCATAGGTAGGGAAAAGAGCTTGAGAACATGACCTCAGTGAACCACAGAGGCTCAGAAACCAGTAGACAAATACAATTAACCCAAAACATTTTGTGATTTTTGTTTGTTTGTTTGGCTTAAAAATCCTGAAGTCAAATACAATCTCATTGTGTTTGAGGCCCAACTCATTATTTTTGAGCACATAGGGCTGGCAAGTTATTAACCAACTCAACAAATACTTCACGCTGTGAAAGACAATGGCTATCCATAACTTGACGTTTTATGTATAGCTTAAAAATATATATTTTTTATTTACAGTTCTACTCACTACGCGCTAGACATTATCCAAACACGCAAGAAAAAGCTCACAATCTATGTGTGTATATATATATATATATATATATAATCTATTAATAGATAATATATATTATCTATTAAATTTGCGCCAGTGTACAACTGAGTGATAAGCTATACTGGATGGGGACATCAGAAATTCCAACTGCAGAAGAAATTAGAGCAATAATTTTATCAAGTGTTTCCCAAATTGGGAAAACCAACTCCTAAGGGGCCTCTTCACTTTCAAGACTGCATCTTGAGAGAATTCCTACTTCCTTTCCTCTCCCTGGTGCATCTCTGTGCAGCATACAACATGGAGCGGTGCAGATTAAGTACTTCGATTTGTAGTTTTGCCCACTAAAACAGTAAGTAGGTATTTTAGCTGTGAGGGCAGAGACGTTGGAAAAATACTACATGGTAATAAGAACACCAAACAAAACAATGTAGATTCCTGCATTAGAAGCCCTGAATGTTGCATGCACTGCACACATCAGATAATGCACAAAATCACCAGGTGGAAATAAAAAGACCAGAGAAGGTGCCTGGCTCATTAAAAACTCTCCTTCTCCCCTTCCTCTCCTTCATGCTCAAGCAGTTACACTTCCCCTTTCTCCCACAGCCCTCCCATCCCAAACTTGGAAACATTAACCACCAAAAAGAACAGGAGTATTTGTGGCACCTTAGAGACTAACAAATTTATTAGAGCATAATGATGCTCTAATAAATTTGTTAGTCTCTAAGGTGCCACAAGTACTCCTGTTCTTTTTGCGGATACAGACTAACACGGCTGCTACTCTGAAACCTGTCATTAACCAACAAAGTGAGCAGTCTTCACATGATCAAACAGACAGCTGAAATCTAACTGAAGAATTTTCGTTCTGCTTCCTATTCATACCTGATTATCATCTACTTTGACACAGCTCAGGCTGCAGAGGGGAAAACAGTATGCCGAAAAAATACTAATTATGGGCCTAATTCTGCAGCACTCGTTCACAAGTGCAGTCCCACTGCGGGCAACAGAAGTAGTCCCCCCACGCAAGATCTGATGGATCAGGCCCTAAATGGGGCTGGAACTTGAATTATTCATCATGAACACTGAAGTGCAACAGGCAGATACTAGGGAGAGAATCAGGCCTGTGAAGCTTCACATTTATCTTACTCATATTAAATTATTTTTAAAATTTCTAAAAGTGCCAAGTAATAACATGGATGTGTCAGCCTGAATCCCTGGCTGGCCTGATATTTCCGTGAATCCAACATCATTATGAACATATATATGTTCCCAAACTACCACCACCCAGAAGCAGGTGAGGCAGAGCAGACAGTTTGCAGTTGGTGGGTTAAACTTACCACACCAACCATTCTTTTCCCAGACTCAAAAGAGTGAATCATGAGAATGCTGTGAATTCCCTAGTGTTTATCTTGCTCAACCAGTTTTCATTTAACTGGGTTGTTAGGTCACCCTCAAATTCCACTGAACAATGGGGGGGAAAAACCCTCAGAAGTGGGTGTGGTTTCAACAGAAGAAAGAAAGGTCTTTATTTCCTTTATGTGCAGTTAAAAAAAAATTATTTATCAGGATTCATTTGGGTTTTCAAATATAAACAGCCCCAGTGCATGGACAAGAGAGAATTTTGAAGATTTTTAGCATTCCAGACGAGGCTGCAAAGCCATTCATTGTCCTTCCCTGACTCTCAGAAAGTGTCCCCCTTTTAAAAGTTGTGTACTTTTAAAATGCTCAGTCCATTACCCAGCTGCACCTTTAGCAGCACAGAAGGTTTATTGTTTTAATGACCGTATGTTTAAGGAGGGAGGGGGGATGGGTTTTGCTATGCTGCTCTGTAATTTATGGATTAGGAGTTAACATTTTAGTCTTCTAATTGTTCCACCATTTCAGCAGATGCTTCCAAAGGAAACCTCTGCCCTGTGCATCTATGCAGATTAAAAAATAACCTCGGTGGATTCACAGTGCTTTGAAGACAAATTTAAGTTACTTCCCAACACCTGAAAACTTGCCAGCTGAATCTCCTTCTCTCTGAATCCATTCTAGTGGCAAGGATCCAGCCAATACAGACAAATAGGCCGTTGGTGTGGTTTCAAATGCCTCTCTTTGTACACAGAAAATGGGCTAAGTCTCTGATACAAACAAAATTCCCAGTGAGGGATAATCGTTAAGGGTCTCTTGCCCTTTTCAGCTTGCATTGCAATTTGTGGCCTTGCCTATGGATTTTGTGAACCATTTGCAATCAACTTCTGCAGTCATTAGTCACATTGGAAAAAAACAAACAAAAAACCCCCCCCTCCTCCTTTCCTGGCTTATTTATTATTTATGTAGACAGATCAAAGGGCCTTCTCACCAGACCCCTTTGCTGCAAAAAGCATTTTGGATCATAAACAATGGCGAATGAAGCCTGAAAATAGCTTCCAATAGGGCTGGAAAGGATCCACATAGATTCAGATTCTCCAGAGCTCTGAATCTATTCCAAAAACATTGGCTCTCCTCTTCCTCCCACCCCACTCTTTAGACACAAATACACACAGCCTTCTCCGCCTACTTTTGTAATACTTCACTGACCTCATGTTTCTGCTTTAGAGCATTTTCCAGCCACAAAACAAGGCAAAAATTATTACACTGATGCCCACTAGCTTGAAACATTTTAAGTGGGTTTCCACTTGGTTTAAGAGAGAAATCTGATCCACCCGGGGCTGGGTCGTAAAGTTAGGTAGGACAAAAGAAAATATAGGTTAGAGCCAGGTTGCATTCCAGTTTAATAAACTTGATCTGCTTCACCCACCCAGGATTCAGTATTGACCCCAGATCAGATCCAACTCCTGAACTAGAGCAAACTAGAACCGGTCAGGATCTCAATTAATTCAGGGGGAAAATAATGGCTGCTAAACAAACAAGTCTGGGATGGTGCACTTTCCCCTTTCCTAAGTGATCTCATATAAAAACATTTAGGTGTGGTTTATACCCTAATAATCTATTGTCCTGGCAGATCCAGTTAAAGCCTGGCTTAGCCTTGCAGCAAGAGACTGCATGTTTCAACAGTGAATCATGCTACAGCTTTGGCTTTTTAGCAGAGCGGTTGCATGGCTCAGGAACCTGGATAAAACTCAGTATGGACCCATCTATGCTGCAAGGTCAAACTTTATTTTAAACAGCATCAGGCCACTCCGGCAAGGAATTTGGCCCCTAACACCTGGGATACAGTCCTACCATACTATAGCTATAGCCTAACACAACAGAGACAGGATCTTCATTCAAACACAACCTGCATTCGGAGGCTGAGTTTTGTCCCTTCTTTGCTTCTTACAAAGATAAAAACCACCGAGTTGGGAAGGTGACTAAGCAGTTAAGGGGCTCCTTACCGGATTGATCCATACTCAGGAGGATGCTGATATCTCATCATAGGCCCATCAGATCTACTCTGCTGGCTCATGCGATGATCACCATAGAAATGTCCAGGGTCCTGAGGTTTGCAGTTCATGGGTGGGGTGGACATGTTTTTGTAAGGGTACTCTGGCGGAGGGCCCCGGTGCTCTATCGCTTTCATATTCGGCTGGGGAGGCGTGGGCACTGAGTTTTTATAAAAATCATTGGAACTGGAGTTTTTGTACAGATCATTTGGCTGCTGGGGGGAAAGTGGAGCACTTGTGACAGGTGCGTGGGCCTTGACACCACTGGTGGCCAACGACAGCTGCATCAGCCTCTCACTAAGAGAGCGAACGTGTCCTTGCTTGAGGTCCTTAAGTCCTTCATCCTGATGGACTTTCCCAGGGTTCACTCGCTGAACCGTAGGCCGCCCTTCAGTCCTCATCTTTTGATTGGTTACCCCCGTCACATAAAACGCTGCCCCAACGCTAGCATGCGGCTGGCCCCTGAAATACTGCGACTGGACTTTGGCTTCTTCGTACGTTGGGAGGTCTTCACTGTTCTGAAGTCTTGGAGAGAGCTGCTTCTCCATGATGCTATTGTCCACCTGAATCTCCTGGCCCTGGGGCTCTTGGCGGGCAGCATGAGTCACAAGCTGATGGTCCTGGGTGCTCAGCCCTTCGTTCTGAGACCCTGGACTCCCATTGCTGTTGAAAGGGGGTGCATTTCCTGTGGCTTGTTGATGTAAGGCAAGGAGGTTGCGGTTGTCATTTGGGTTTCCGTATCGGAGCTGCTCCTGCAGCAGACGCTGTAAAACTGTCGTAGCTGTTTGCTCTTCTGAATTCCTCATCTCAAACTGTGGTGCCTTTGGGGTGGAATGCAAAAGCTGCCCTTGACCTAAGGAGAGGAGACACGGTTAGCAACTCTTCACTGCCTCACAGAAGGGACGGTTTAGGAGCAATGGCTTGAAACTGAAGAAAAATATAAGTTAGATATAAAGGATTTTCATAACAATGAGGGTCATTAAGACCGTCAGACACTGGAAGGACCCGCCTAATAAGGTGGCGAAGACTCCATTGACTGCAGGCGGCAGGGCTATGGACGAAATGCCCCAAACAGGAAGGCTGAGCATTGGCAAAAAGGAGACCTATAATTCACAACATGGTGGTAAAAATGACTGAGCCCTGTCTACATTGTACCCATTCCTGCCAATGGTGAATTCTGGTTCCCATTTTTGCCACGTAAACAAGGACCAAGAAGAGAATAGGGAACTCAGCACATAATCTGTTAAATTTAAGAAGAAAACAAGAGCTACACCAAGTAAGTTATATGCTTAGAGTGAAAAAGGAGACTCCCCATCACTTGTGTCATTTAAAGTAAACTAATGAACACCTGACTAGATGGTTTTTTTTAGAGTAGCTGTAGCTTTGGGGGTAGATTTTTAAAGCCCAGTCTCCCTTTTGCACCCACTACTATATACTGGTTTAACTTCTTAGATGTCTAAATGACATCAGTTGCAACCACACAACTACAGGGGGAGGGAGGGTGCTCTGGAGAGGAGGAGGAGTCATCAGATTGAGGCCCACAAAATCCAGACTCTGAGTTCGAGTCTGAGTTTGAAAGGAAAAACATTGTGAACGTCATTTAAGAAGCTCATAGATTAATGTTGAGTACATAACTAAGGCCTTGTCTACACTAAAGGGAAAAGTCGTGAATAGCGTAACTCAAATCGACGTAGCTTAGATCTACTTACCGCGGGTTCCACACTACACGACATTGACAGGAGACGCTCTCCCGTCAACTCCCCTTACTCTTCTCGATCAGGTGGAGTACAGGAGTGGAAGGGGGAGCGATCAGCAGTAGATTTAGCAAGTCTTCACTAGACCCACTAAATTGACCGCTGATGCATCGATGTAGACAAGCCCTGAGTAAGGGCTTGATGATCAGTGAGCCAAAGTGGTTAGACAGGGGACTAAGGCATTGAATCGCCCATTAGAGTTGCAAGTACTCAGCACTTTTGAAAACCAGGCCCAATACGTCCCTTATTGGGCATGCAATGCAAAATGACCTAAAATCCAGGGTCATTTTTGAAAGTGTGAGCAAAAATAGCTTGCCCCAAGTGACAGTCTGTGGCAGAGCCAGGGATAGAATCCAGGTCTCCTGACTCTTCTGAAGTCTTCTTCATTACGTGTCTTAACTACATGTCCATCCAGGCTTCTCTACTCTGTCATGACAGCTTACAGTGTAGATACATCAGCCACAAACTACTGCCTATGATGTACTGTCAAGAGAGAAGGCTCTTCTCCAGAGTCTACTAGAGAAAAAATTAGAACACGCCCTATTCCATAAAGCCTTTTCAACAATCTGGGAATTCAGATACTTACCCATATACTGGATTTTCACATCTTTGAAATCATATCTACTATGGCATGTACCTTATTTCCGTCACTTTGACTTCCTCAGTCAGGAGGAGCAGTTCTGATACATGAGGGGACACCTGGCCTTCCGCCTGCAAGTCCAAAATCTCCACTCAGAAATGGTTTTGGTCCCTTCAGTAATTGGGATCACTTGATGCTCTCTTCACTCCCCAAAAAATTCTGAAAAAGAGAGAACATTTTAACCAGCTGTTAGGAGACAGCAGGAGTTACAAAAGTTGGTCAATATTTCATGCTCCCCAACCCTTCACCTACTCCCCACTTTTCCCAAACCTAAGGATTTCAGTCCCTATGAGAGGAACAAATCCTACTGCACAACATCCAACTCCACGCACTTCTTAATCATTACAGTTTTCTGCCTTGAGAACAACTGTCGCCAAATCATGCTCTGTCCTATTTGTGCCTCCAAGAGAAACAGTGATAAAAACTCCCTAATTCTTTAAATCCATTGGTTTCCTTTTTGGTAGAAATGAAAGCTGCACTGCTGAAGATGCCCTGACGGCTGCCTTTCAATGATACTGTATATATATACACATCAATAATAAATATAGTACCTTCCATCAGAAGATCTCAAAGCACTTTACAAACATTAATAAATTAGGCATCATAACATCCCTGTGGGGCAAGTAAGAATTATCCCAATATTTAGATGGGAAAAATGAGGAACAGTTGCCACAGGTCTCGCAGAAGTATATGGCAGAGCCCAGATCTACCTCCCAAATCCTGTTCTTTAGCATCATCCTTTGCCCTTTAGGATGAAAAGCACTACAGCAATTTAAAATAATATTTTAATATCTTTGAAACAAGAGGGAGACAAAAATCAGATCAAACTTCTACATCTATATAAAAATCCCCCTATATATAAACAAATTCCTAGGTGTGTTCTTGACTCTCTCAAATAGAGATGTTAAATCAACTACTAAACTAGGTTCTCCGAAGAGGGAGTGAATCATGCAAAGGAAGTGGAACCTACTAATATATACAGCACTTACGTATTTTAAGAACAGACAATTATAACAAAACAAAATAAAGCAAGCAAAAAAACAAATTAGTCACTGAGGTGTATAATTTAACATGATTTCCTGGAATGCTGCAAAAAATAAAGTCAACAGATGCAGTGAAGGAATGCAGACATGAATGCTTCTGTCTCAGTCTTATTACAGCACACATCCACACCCAAAGAAATGATCTCAGGTCTGCAAGTTAACTACTTAGGATGTCATCAGCAATTTCAATACACGTGAACAATATCTAACTATGGAACAAGCCTGTGTTGTGTGGTGTGTTACATGCAAGATGGTGGCTAAGAACTAATACCTAATGTCAAATTCTTAACAAGTGACTTAACTTGAGAGGGATATACTGAAAACAGCTGCCAAAAACATGCAGCAAGAGATCCTTTAAACCCAGGCTTTAAGATAGCAGCTAACTAGAGTAATTTCCAGCCTCTTTTCCCAGTATTGCACAACTTAAGTTCAAGGATCCTTAGTACCACTCGTACCAATATAAAATTGTTTACTTACTTTTTACAAAGTTGCCCAAAGCAACCTTTTTTATGAGAGCACAAAAACGCTTATCATGTAATATGATGTTGTCTTTCCACTCAACTACAGTACTTCTTAGGTGTCAAGTGGGCAAATGTGGATTGTATCTTCCTGTTAAAATGCAGTCATTTGAGGGAGAAGTCCATAAATCCTGCTTCTCAGTTTAAAAGATATCTCAACAGAACAATTCAATCTGTGTGTGTGTCTAACACCCTCTAATATTCCTGAAACATTAAAGAAGCGCTAAGTATCACCGCAGTTATTTCACACATACACTTTTACATCAACACAGCACTAACTTCTTGCATTGATCCAATAGAAGAAACAAGACCACATTCCACTGCAAAAAAAACTACCAGTTGTGATTAAGGAACACTAAATAATCCACTTGTATTTTCGGCCCAAATTAGGAACCATCCCTGGAAAACTGAGACAAGAGGCGAATCCAGTTATACTATGGGAATGCTCTAGCCAATGGATCCTGCTTTCTTGAAACTCCAGCTGTTAGCAATGTTATTGCTAACCCAACTTTGTTAGCTACACCTTATTTAATTATCACTCACAAAGAGGGCCTTGTGCAACTTGCTTCTGTGGCAAGATCCTTGTATTCTGCAGCGCTCTTGTGCAGAATGCTGGAAATTCTACGGCAGACCCATTTAAATGGAGGTTTTAATGTAATTAAACATGAAAATGATCCATACAATCAGTACTGCAGCTTATGTGTTATTTATTTGGATGCCAAGTACTATTTATACTCTCCCAATATTTTCAGTTTTCCATGTGCCAAAGGTTTCTCCACTGTAAACACAGAAGTACATTGCAAGTTGTCAAGGGGAGGCTGGAGGTTTTGGCACCTGGAAAGGCATGGGAGGCTGGAGGCTGGGAATAATCACATTATATGGTACCTATGCCAAAATGATTGGCAGTGAACTAGTTCATGCTGCTATTTAAATGGTCAACTTTAGGTTTCAAGCTTAACCATTAAGATGAATGGGGCCACTCAGCCCTACTGTTTCAGACAACCTGCAAAGTCGTTTTCTTCCCAACCATAAAGGCTAGAAACACTTTTTACAAAGAAAGATTCAATTCTAGAGTACAATTCTGCTGCAAGGGGCCAATCAGAGGTGAACTTCACAGACTGCATCTATGCTGACAATTTTTAACAGTTCTCTCACCATTAGTGAAAGACCTAGTGTAGGAATTTAAACACCATGGTGACATCTAACCATGCTCAGACACGCATTCGTGATAAAGCAACAGTGGGGGGAAAATATTAAAAATTCTCAATGAAGACAAAGCCCATATGTGCCTGGCACTTTGCAGACACACAAAAACAAAGACCTCCGCCTCAAAGACCAAACAATTATACCATAGGAGTCCCTTGTCACTCACTCATTTCACTCAGATTTAGTCAAGAATTTAAAATGATCACATGGGTTGGCTATCAGGAAACATAGCAGTACTGTTCATTTCTGTGCATCACACACATTTGCCTGCATTATGAAAATATACTGACAAATGAAATACTCACCACTCTTGATGACAGGTTTCAGAGTAGCAGCCGTGTTAGTCTGTATCCGCAAAAAGAACAGGAGTACTTGTGGCACCTTAGAGACTAACAAATTTATTAGAGCATAAGCTTTCGTGGACTACAGCCCACTTCTTCGGATGCATACAGAGTGGAATAAATATTGAGGAGATATATATACACACATACAGAGAGCATAAACAGGTGTGAGTTGTCTTAATCAAGATAGCCCAGAGTTGGTAAGACAACTCACACCTGTTTATGCTCTCTGTATGTGTGTATATATATCTCCTCAATATTTATTCCACTCTGTATGCACCCGAAGAAGTGGGCTGTAGTCCACGAAAGCTTATGCTCTAATAAATTTGTTAGTCTCTAAGGTGCCACAAGTACTCCCACTCTTGATGAGTGACTACAATGATATAGGAGTAAGATGCCACAAGTACTCCTGTTCTTTTTGAGGATACAGACTAACACGGCTTCTACTCTGATACAATGATATAGTTACTTATTACCCTGCATGGAGTGACTGCAGCAGTAAGAAGAACACAGGTGAAAGGACGCATCTCTTTTCTGCTTGCGAAAGTAAGTGGAATGTAAGATTCCTGATGAATGCAGCCTGTACACACTTGCCCTGAATTACTGCTTAGCCAAGAAGCTAATTAGCTAACACATCAGGTGGGATAAGAACAGGTTCACCTCCTCCTCCTCAGAAGGGCTGAAGTACAGTTAAGCACATTCAGTTTTAATACTCAGTCCTGTACCATCCATACAAATAAAATATAATCCAATGGCTTTATGGACTCACAAGCTCCATACTTCCAGCCACTTCACAGTGGAGAATAACAGCATTCCCAAGTAGCCTAATGGCTTTGCTGGCTGGTGCTATGGTCTATTTCTTTAGAAATGTAGATATGATCCAGACCCTCCCCCAGGCTGGCAGGAGCAGATACAGCTTGGCTCTCTGTCAAACACACTTTAATAGGCAGCTGAAAAGTTCTGCGGCATCAGAGGTCTTTGCTTGCCCTTGTCGGGCTCCAGGAAAATGGTGAGGAGATGCTTAGTGTGAAGGTGACGGTCTTGGACTGTGTCAGAAATTAAAAGGTATCTCTAGAAGTGCTTAGATAAAGGGGTGGGCCATGAAGCTTAATAGATACCTTAGACAGGGCTGGGTAAAAGCCCAGAGGCTATCTATCTATCTCACATTCTGAGTGATCTGTAGCGAAGAAAGCAAGCTTCCCCTTACCATACAGCCTAGACATGGCCCCAATCCTGCAATCGCTTATTCACATGAGTAGCCCTGACAATCTTCAGGCCACCTGGAAATGCAGTTACTGCGACGCGTACACACACAAACACACCCTTTGAAGTGGCTGGAAATGTTGGGTTCATGAGGGTGAGGACATAGAGTCATTTAATGACTGATGCACATCAGGATGCCAGAACAGGGGGGCCCATGGCACCCCACTTTTTAACATGGGCATAGTTTGGGGATAGGGAGCCACATTGCCCCCGCCCAAACTGCAAGTCTTGGGCAGGCACAGAGCGGTGCAGGCAAGTGCTGCTGCACTCAGTGGTGGAGGAGCAGATCAGGTCCCCTGCCGCAAAGCGCAGTCCCTGCTCGCAGCGCCAGCCTCTTCCCATTGCGGGCCCCTCTCAGTGGCCCCACTCCTGCTCCTCTTAGCCCCAAGGTTCCACCCACTGGCCAGGCCAGCAGCCAGGCCAGGGAGCCGGGGACACGGTGGGGAGCCCTGGACCCTCCACCTGTCCTGGGCGGCGCACTCCGGGTCCAGGTGTCAGGGACAAGGGCTGGGGGCTGCTCTCGGGCCCCCGGCCCAGGACAGTTGGAGGGTCCCCAAGTTTACCACCACCTGGCTCCAGCTTTTTTCAGCCTGGCCAGAGGGCAGGGCCTCCGGGGGAAGAGGAGGAGCAGGAAATGGGACCATGGAGAAGGCGGGGCCACAGGGCAGGGCCTCAAGCCTCCCACCCCCACTTCTATCAAGGTTCCAGCGCTCCTGATACAGTTTATAACTAAGCATTCTTAACTGTACTCCAACCCTTTCCAAGGAGGAGAGAGGAGAATATATGGAAGGATTGCCCTTGAGAATAAAGGTTTAAGAGGTGTGCATGCCCGCTGTTTCAAATACCTAAAACCCCAGGGGCATATACGCACAAGTCCCCAGAGTTCTGATAATATTTTACCATCTGCGTCTGTGCTCAATTAAATTTCAAAGTACAGAGCCCACAGGTAAATGCCATCAAAGCAAATCTGTTGCCTAATATGTGCTTCCCTAGCTTAGATTCAATTATCCCTTTCTCAGTTACTTGTGTTTGCTGACTGTGTCTCAGGTGATCTTGCAGGTGTGGCACCCAGCAGGTGCATGTATCAGTGCCAGCATTACACATCTTCATACCAAAGGGACAGAGTCATCACACGAAAGAGAAAAACTTCCTCCTTTTAGTTAAAACCAAGAAGTAGTGCCACTTGGAATCATGCAAATTACACACATGCTTTTAGCATTAGATCATCAGGCACTCTACTGCAGTGAGGGGCTCAGGAACCTAGGTAGATGGATCATAGTTCTAGTGACTGATACAACTCTCAGGTACCATCTTGGCAAGAATCGTACAGTGGCTAAATACCCTCCCCACCTGCTCACCATATTGGAAGCGGATCAGAGGGAAATAAACGAAAGCGTGGCAAGCCTGAACTGAAAGCACCGAGCGAAAACCTTACTTGCACTGACCTAATAAAAGTTGAGTCATATCAGTAAGGGTAAAAGGCTCCTCAGAAGCCTGAAGGAGAGGTGAAAAGACCTCAGCCATACTCCCAATTCCTGTTCTTCCATCATAAAGAAAGTATCCGTTTCTTTACGAGGACCCTATCAAGTAATTTTAGCCCAATATAATTTAGGTTTTTTGTTGTAAAAAGGAAGCAGGAAATGCTTTACAAAATCCAGTATAAATGAAAATGTTTCCTGGGCTTGTTTTTAAATATTTCAGTAAAAAGATGTGTTAGGGGATTTAAAGGTTCTCCAGCAGTACTGTACTGGAAACCCAAACTCAACAGTGTTGATCAAATGGGTAAGGGGCATTATTCCTTTTATCTTGGTCAAATCGCAAGATCTACGGACATAAAATGTATCCAGCTGTTTCCAGTGGATGTGATATTCTTCATTTCTTGTCCTATACAGCGTTGGTGTGTGCTCTTACACAGCTGCTGCAATGGACTCCAGAGGAGACTATTGTTTAGCAAGAGACAGTAATTCCTGCACATCTAGGGTGAAATCCTGACTCTACTGAAGTTAATGGGAATTTTACTGTTGACTTGCATAGGGCCAGGATTTGACCATAGATGTTTGCATGATATAACTAGATTAATTTTGAATAGAATTAGTTACACTAGAAAGTGCAAGTTTTCTAATACAGACCAGGCCTTAAGCCGCATTAAGGTCATTGGTGAATTTTATCAATATATATTAGGCCAAATTCATTTTTGCTGAACTTCAGTGACTTCAATTCTTTAGTTTTTTAGAGCAGCCTTGTGAATTGTCAAACCCAAACAGCCTTTTGAATTCAACATTTAGTTTTGTTTTTACAGACACTTGACTCCTTAACTGCTGCTAGTACTCAGGCTGCGCTGAGCTTCTGTCGTCAGCAGCCCCATCCCACAAATATCCCAAGTATGCGTCGGCCGCATTTTCATTTCATTGTGTGGTTTCTCCATTCCTTTGCTGATTTAGTCCAGGCCTCTCTTTTGCATTCTCAGATAATGAAAACCATGTGAGGTTAAAATAAAATCTTCAAACCCATAAATCAGTTTCATCTGCATTATCAAGACTGAGCAAAATGTTTAGGGCAGTTCATTTGTCCCTATAAATAGGATCAAAATGTTAAACTGTGCATTAGATAAAAAGGTCAGAATCAACTTCTACATTTTAAAAAGCAGAATTAATTCCTACAGCATAAGACACAGTGACCATGGAAATGCATTACCTAGCCAGAGATTTATGTTACATGTTATTCTTAGGTAGTTTTTCCTGATATGTCAGTTATGACATACCAAAAAAATTCAGTTAGTGCAGATCTCCAATATTAAAAAAAACTGGCAGTGGATAATGGAAAAAAAAAAAACTTTAAACCATGGCCTGATGTTAGCATAGAATTAATTCCCTGGATTTTGCCCATATATCACAGCTCTAACCTTGTTTAGGGCCAAATTCTAAAAGCCCTTTTCATGCTGAGAGGCACTTTATTCTGCAAACAGTCATACTGAAGTGAAACGGCTATTGGCAAAGTGTGGGTATCAGAATCTGGCCCTTCGTTTTTTCAGGGTTTTTATTTGTAGAAAGAAGCCAAGTAAATACATATTTTTCTATCCACTGGCTAAGTATTGACAACTTTTTAATTATTCATGAGCCTCACAGACTATAAATACCTCCTTCTGAGCAACTATGACCCAATCCTCCTCCTGAGGGACTATAACCAGGCTCGGTTGTGGTAGTACTGAGACAACCCTAGGTCACAGACAGGCCTGTTATGTGGTACCCATGGTCTGAGGTGAACTGCAAAGCTTTTTTTTTTTTTTAAATGAAAGCTGGCTCAAGATCCTGTTTAATTAATGTTTAAAAAGTCAGAGCAGTTTAAAACTGATATGCGTTATTCTTTCATCATAATGATGTGTGATTTGCATTTTTAAGTACTTTATGAATATTAAGTCTCAAAACCCCTGGGAAAGGGAATATTATTGTACCTATTTTACAGATGGGTAAACTGCAGTACTGAGTGGTTAGGGCTGATCTACACTTAAATATTTTGCCAGCATAGCTGTGCCAGTTAGGGGAGTAATTTTTTTTTTTCAACAATATATAGCTATGCTGACAAAAGCCCTAGAGAGGATGCAGTTATACTAGCAAAAACTTGCTTTTTCTTGTATACTTATTTTGCTCAGGGAACTGGTATAAGCTATGTTGGCAAAAGGATTTGTTTGTCAGTTTAGGCTGCATCTACACTAGGAAGTTTTGCCAGTATAGTTATACCAACAAACCTTTTAAACATAGATCTGGCCTAGGTGACTTTGCTCAAGGACACAGGAAATCAGAGACCTTGTTTACACACAAAACTTGCACCAGTTTAATTAGAATTGGTTATTAAAATCAATTTTGTATAAACAGTGCAAATACTGATGAAGAGACTATCAAATCATATTACACCTGGTTTATATCCATTTACTTAAGGTCCATAATTTACCAACACAACTTAAAGCAAGAATTAAACTGATTTAAGTGTCTTCATATTAAGGGCTTGCACCAGTTTGACTAGATAGATTTTTAAATCAACTTAGTTAAATCAGTGTACTTGTCTAGTATAAGCAACGTCCTAGTTTTATGTTCTAACCATTACTGGTGTATTATATGCATTAACAGTGGTTGCAGGGAAAACAACCAAAAAATATTCCAAGCTCCCCATGATTTTCATATATTTTGTTCTAAAATATAATTGTGATGTAAGCTTATATGCATATGTCATTCATGATTCAGAATCTCAGACAGTATTAAAGAGCTGCTTCTGTTTTTTAACCAGAAGCTTGTTATTCAGAGATCGGGTGACCAGATCACCCAAGTCAAATATCGGGACGCGGGGGGAGGGTGACACGGGGGGGGGGGGGGGGGGGGGGAAACCCTTCCCTCCGCAAGCGCTGGAGGGAGGCCTGGGAGACGCAGGGGAAGCGTGGGGCCGGGGTGAGTAAGAGTCCGGCCTGGTCCCGAGCAGGCAGGACTCAGTTGGGTGGTAGGGAGAGGAGGGGGGCGGCCCGCGGTGCCAAGCGGCGGCTGTTCTCCCCCCCGGGCAGCGGGACTCAGGAGCAGCCGCTGCTGCAGCTCCCACTGCCGCGGGGGAGGAAGCGGCCGATGGCCAAGCTCAGCGGCTGCGGCTCTGGCGCCCCCGAACCCCCCGAGCCGGGGCCTGCTGCGGGAACCCAGCAGCGCGCACGCTGCGCCCAGCCCAACCCCTGGCCAGTCGCGTCTGGGCTGCTGCCCAGCTGGTGCTATCCCGTGGCGGCCCCGGAGTGGGGGCAGCAGGCCCCAGCCCCCCCGTCCCGCTCGGGTCCCGCAGGGGAATGAACGGGGCTGGGCTGCCGATGCCTCCGCCCCGGGGCCGCTGCGGGATAGCACCAGCTGGGCAGCAGCCCAGACGCGACTGGCCAGGGGCTGGGCCCAGCGTGCGCGCTGCTGGGGCCCAGCGTGCGCGCTGCTGGGTCCCCGCAGCAGGCCCCGGCTCGGGGGGTTCGGGGGCGCCGCAGCCGCCAAGCGCCATGGCCGGTTCCTCCCCCGCGGCAGTGGGAGCTGCAGCAGCGGCTGCTCCCGAGTCCCGCTGCCCAGGGGGGGACAAAAGCCGCCGCCTGGCCCCGCAGGCCGCCCCCCTCCTCTCCCTACCACCCAACTGAGTACTGCCTGCTCGGGGCCAGGCCGGACTCTTACTCACCCCGCCCCCGCGCTTCCCCTGCGTCTCCCGGGCCTCCCTCCAGCGCTTGCGGAGGGAGGAGGAATGGTGAGCCCGGGGAAGAGGCGGGGATTCGGGGAGGGAGCCAATCGGGGGAGGAGGGGGTGGAGTCGGGGCGGGGGAGGGGTGTGTGCAAGCACTTCCGGGCTCCAGGCTCCGACGCAGTTCCTTGTTTGTCCAGTGTCCCGACCGCACGTCGGTTGGGACGCGGGACAAACAAGGAAATATCGGGTCAGTCTCGATAAAATCGGGACGTCTGGTCACCCTATTCAGAGATAAATTAGACAACAGGCATCCTGGGAACTAGAAGTTAAAAAAAAAAAAAGGCTAAAGAGATCTGAATAGCATCTGAGTTTCCTCTGCAGGACAGCGAATGCAGAAGAACTCTTTGGGCCATTAAGGAAAACACATGAAGGTCTGGCTGTTATAAACAGGGAGAGGGCACTTGTGTTTTTATCACCAAACTGGCAATACATGACTTGCTCACCCCAACGTGACATATTAGTGTGACGGGCTGGATCACAGAAACCCCCCTGGGAGCTGCCAACCGATGTGCCAAGACTACCCCTGTTCCTATTTTCCCTGCCAGCTCAGGACTCCAGCACCCTGTCTTGCTGAGCCAGACACTCCCGTCTGCTCCAACACAGACCCAGGGTCTGAATTACTTGCCCCAAAGCTGCAGGTTTACCTGAAAACAGCTCACAGAAGCGTGCTTGTCTTTAGCACTCAGATGCTCAACTCCCAATGGGGTCTAAACCCAAATAAATCCATAAAGCTTATACAGGGTAAACTCAAAAATTGTTCGCCCTCTATAACACTGATAGAGAGATATGCACAGTTGTTTGCTCCCCCACGTATTAATACATACTCTGCGTTAATTAATAAGTAAAAAGTGATTTTACTAAATACAGAAAGTAGGATTTAAGTGGTTCCAAGTAGTAACAGACAGAACAAAGTAAGTCACCAAGCAAAATAAAATAAAATGCACAATTCTATGTCTAATCAAACTGAATACAGATAATCTGACCCTCAGAGATGCTTCAGTAAGTTTTTTCTCAGACTGGACAACTTCCAGGCCTGAGCACAATTCTCTCCCCTGGTACAGCTCTTGTTCCAGCTCAGGTGATAGCTAGGGGATTCTTCATGATGGCTCTTCTCTCTCCTCCTTTGTTCTCTTCCACCCCTTTATATATCTTTTGCATAAGGCGGGAACCCTTTGTCCCTCTGGGTTTCCCCCCACTGGAAAAAGGTTAAAGATGGATTCCAGTTCAGCTGACATGATCACATGTCACTGCAAGACTTCATTACCCACTTGCCAGCACACACATATACAGGAAGACTCACAGGTAAACCACAGCCATTTGCAGACAATGGTCCTGGTTAATGGGAGTCATCAAGATTTCAAACCACCATTAATGGCCCACACTTTGCATAATTACAATAGGCCCTCAGAGTTATATTTTATATTTCTAGTTTTAGATACAAGAGTGGTACATTTATACAAATAGGATGATCACACTCAGTAGATTATAAGCTTTGTAATGATACCTTACAAGAGACCTTTTGCATGAAGCATACCCCAGTTACATTATATTCACTTATTATCATGTTTTTATAAAACCATAGAGACTGCACAACGTCACAGTTCGATTTTATTACAGGTGGCTAACTAGCATTGACTTCCTGCACTACATCGCTGTGCAAGACTCCAGGACACAGGCCTGGCTCACTTAAAATCACCGCAGCAAACACCACGTTTAATACACGATTTTAGAAACAAACTTCAAGGCAGTCTATATTTCTCCACTGCTCAGGGAAAGGGTTGTTTGTTTGTTTATTATTTATTTTTAAAATATATCACTCATTAACTCTACCAGATCAGAGCCACTCATTCATTCCTCATTCTCTGATCTCTCACTTAAGTCAACTGTTTGGTTTGCACTTTAATGGCCATCAATATACACAACACATTTATACAGATAAGATTTAGTAAGTTATTATTTAGAAAATACATCTGGGTGTCTAAGTAAAGAAAAATTACAACAGCTTTGCAAAACTCCTCTCGCTTGGAGGGGTTTAATGGATAAGAAAAGTAAATATTATACAGCAGACTTAAACTTTAACTGGTCTTATGATTCTTTTGCTTTATTGTTTCCTGTCATCCCATGGGGGGGGGTTGGGAGATCTTTGCCTGAGCTATTAAAGTTTCATGACAGTTTTGCAAGGCTGAGTTATATGCAAATTACAGAAATATTATGGTTTTATGATGTCTTTTAATACACTTAACTGCAACATTTTCATACGGACAAATTGTCAATCTAGTGGTAACTCCAGTCTAGAGATACTTGAAGCATGAACCAAATATTTTTACAAGAACTGAAACTATCCCCATGGCACTGGGCCTGCAATAGATTCACTCTATGTGACTGGCTGGCACTGCATTCCAAAGCAGCTTTGGGATGCACTCTCTTTTTCTCTGAATAGGAATTTAACAAATTAGTGAATCATGCCGCCAATCTGGATTCATAAGAAAGCCATTTGCCTCCTCTCTCATAAAAGACAATGATCTAAAGCAGCAGTTCTCAAACTGTGGGTCGTGACCCCAAAGTGGGTCGTGACCCCATTTTAATGGGATCGCCAGGGCTGGCTTAGACTTGCTGAGGCTCAGGGCTGAAGCCCAAGGCCCACTGCCCAGGGCCAAAGCTGAAGCCCGAGGGCTTCAGCCCTGGGTGGCAGGGCTCAGGTTACAGACCCCCTGCCTGGGGCTGAAGGCCTTGGGCTTCAGGTTTGGCCCGTCCACCCAGAACAGTGGGGCTTGGGCTTTGCCCCACCCCCCAGGGCAGCGGGGCTTGGGCGGGCTCAGGCATCTGTCCCCCCTCCTGGGGTCATGTAGTAATTTTTCTTGTCAGAAGTGGGTTGCGGTGCAATGAAGTTTGAGAACCACTGATCTAAAGCAGTGATACTCAGACCTCAGTGGTTCAGGAGCCAAATTAGCAATCAACATTACCCAAAAGAGCCAGAGTCGTGTGAATTCATTGTTTCGTTTACTATATATATTATTCTCACAGCAAAATGACTGTCCAGTATTATTATTTTATCAACTACAATTGGTTAATAACAGAGTAAAAGCATCTTGACTGGTTAATAATTAAATCACAGTATTTTAACATCATGTGCTGCAAAGTGCCCCAGGAGACACATTAAAGAGCCACTTGTGGCCCTCTAGCCTCAGTCTGAGTATCACTGATCTAAAGACAAATTTCAGCTGATTAAATGAATATTGGGGGGGGGGAGGAAGAGGGGAATTCAGCACCTTGTGGAGAATCTCAACCCCAAAAGTGATAATGTCCTATAGGGGGGAAAGCAAGTAAGAGAGATGGATGAAAGTCCACCCGAGAAAATAACCAGATTGGACCAAATAAGACACACACAAAATTCTTGGTAACACGAAACTTGCCAATTTGCAGAAGCATCATGGCCCGGATTTAACACAATGGCATAGATGCTGGAACTAGGGGTGCTACCGCACCCCCTGTCTTGAAGTGGTCTCCATTATATAGTGTTTACAGTTTGGTTCAATGGCTCTCAGCACCCCCACTATACAAATTGTTCCAGTGCCCCTGCCCAATGGATTGAATTGTTTTGGCAAATCCTCTACTGCTTAATGGCACTTCATACCTACAGCAATGGGCAGAGTTTGGAACACTTATCTGAACGGCCAAGAGAGTCAGATCCTCATTGTATTCCAACCGGCTCTAAGGAGAGAAAGAGCCTTCTTCTACCTTATTGCCAGTCAGGAAGCATGGCCGTGCTTACAATATTACAAACACTTGGTCTCCATGGAAGGAGCATACCTAGTACCAAACACTAGCAACAGAGAACATTCCACTCCCATCCACAATAAGAGAAAAACTCTGTAAGTCTATTACCCTTAGAAAATCTTCCAAGAGACTACCCCACTCAATGAATATCTACCCTTAGCACCAAAAGTCCATGAAAACAGGATGTACCATTAAAGTTTGGGAGGGGTGAGGGTGTCAAAAGAGGGTCTCCTGCTTATTTTTAAATTATTATTTAAAGAGGGAACATAACCCAAGAGCAGAAACATCTAACAAGCCTAGAACCTTATGCCAGGCAGAAGGATCCGCTTTTTCTTTATAAATTAAAGCATGGCCCAAAGACAAACAGCATTCTGCCCCAGATCCAAAATCCCTGCGTTTACAGGTGTTCAGACTCAGGTTTTTTGATTTAGTCCAAATTCTAATGCAAAATCTTAACATTGAGGAACTGAGTTGAGTTGTACTTTCACTGGGGTAAAATCAATGGCCCCTTTAAAAGCCATCAACATAACTGAATGAAGAACTGAGAGCCAGCAGTGTGCCCTAAAAGGGTATCAACAGGTAGGTACACTCACAGCTGAATAATATTTTTACATTAGCAGACAAAAGGTATTTTCCCATTGGACTGCCAACTTCAGTTGATTATCGGGAGTAAAGCAGCATCACTAATTTTTTTTTAAAGATATCAGTGCCCTGAATCAATGTCAAATATTTCCCAATGTTAAAAAAAAATGGAAGTCTCATTGAGGAGTAGAATTTTTACATATTTATTATTATTTTGTGAAAGTTGTGAAATGTGAAAGTTCTACTTTATTATTTTGTGCTAGGCACTGTACAAATACAGAGCAGAGTGACCCATTAAGACATCCCCATTCAGAAACTCATTATTTCTAGACCTGCTTAGCAGAGGGGAAAAAATGGGATGTGAAAATTTGCAATCCAAAAATAATCAATTTCACTAGCATTGTAAGGAATGCTTGGCAATGAAACACTGCAGCCCTACTATTAAATACGAAATGAAAACGGTCAGTCAGTTTATATGGAAGCTGGGGAATGGGGAAGAGGAAAAACATTTAATTCTCTGTACTCCCACTCAGTCTTAATATTCTTTTACAACGCGAATGGCTTGCATTAGTCAGGGTACGTCTGAAAGTACATAATTCAAGCCTTTATTTACAATCATCAATCTTCTTTATTCTGGAAAGATCCCTACCAGGTGGCAATGAGTGCATAAATTGTTAAAGCCAACATTAAGTGCCTGTGCATGGTAAGTCATTTTGCATTTAAAAACATTAGTGCCTTTGACTATTAATGTGGATGGCATATACACCATCATGGGAACTCAATGGAAATTCACTAATAATGTACCATAGAAGTGTTGCCATATAACCCACTTCAGCATAAAGAAGCTGTAAAAAGACATTCTCCAAAGGCACTTTCACTATATAGTATTTTGGAAGGTAGTGGGGCAGAGATAAAAGTACTTACCAACTCTTTCCATATGGATCAAACATTCATGCTATAGCCTCTTCAGGCACTCCAGTCTAGTAACCTATGGAATGTGATCGTCTGACCTTAAGTACACCTCTACCCCGATATAACGCGACCCGATATAACACAAATTCGGATATAACACAGTAAAGCAGTGCTCCGGGGGGGGAGGGCTGCTCACTCCGGCGGATCAAAGCAAGTTCGATATAACGCGGTTTCACTTATAACGTGGTAAGATTTTTTGGCTCCCGAGGACAGCGTTATATTGGGGTAGAGGTGTACTTCCAAATCAGCTGCCCTTTTAAGTACACTATATACTAGTGAGATTTTATACATTCAAATTAAAAGTAAGAGGATGGTCTGGTGGCTCAGATCTCATATTCTACACTACATGTGGACCACAGATTCAATTCACAGTCACTAGACTGCCAGCCAGACTGGCAAAGGGCAATAGTCTTTGCTCCATTTCCATGAGCAGAAAGAACCAACAATGTCACTTCCCAGTTTGGAAATGCGGAAGCAGCCCCAGCTCTATAGCATGCTTCCTGGGACCTGACTCGGGGCTCTGGGGGTAGGGAGCCTTGGTGAGGTAGCAGAAGTGGAGCAAAGCAGCAGTCACACTGCAGTGTGCTCCCCTCTGCACCCCACAGATCTGCAACTAAATTTCCAGTCAGGCATCGATGCTGCTTCCTTGAAAAGTCGAGTCTGCTAAGGTGAAGGGACAACAGGCTAGCTAAGCAGAGACACAAGGCCTCTGCAGATCTCAAGAGATCCACCGATTTAGAGGACACTGACAATTGCCCATTCCATGGTAGTGGAATAGGAGGTCTTTTCACTCCCCTTCCACACCCCACACCTCCAGAAAGAAAGGGACATTGTGAAAGAAATGTTGCAAGCCAAAACTTGGAATTTCCTGTGTTATCCTCAGGGAAAACCCACACAGTGGGGAAGAACCTGGCACTGAGACAGGGAATGCCACAGAAGCAGCCAGAACTGTCCTAGGGAGACACTTCACATTTCAACATGGAACAAGAACCCTCTATGGATAAGAGCAGTCCTGGTATAGTTCGGGTGGAATCTCAGAGAGCCTTCTGTGGCCATGACACAGAGTTTTGGAGGAAGTGAAGGTGGGTGAAGCGGAGAGGGAGAAGAAAAATTAGAAGCAGGTAAAATAGTTCTCACAGACGAACCACAGTACATGTGCACTAACCCACTAAAGAAAACAGCACGCCACAAAAAAGTATGTTGCCCTGCTATGAGACTGGGCCTTCATACAGTCATTCTCTGCGCATGCCCATACAGAATCGTTCATCTTACTTAGAATGAAACCTCCGAGAGGCACAGCTGCCAACTACCTATAGGTTCAGTACAGCGCCAAGTTCACCCACCATGCTCACTAAATAATACATCATTATACACTCATGCACACGCACTCTATGCATTGGTGACCGACATTTTTATATTTAATCAGCACAACAGAGAATAAAACACATTAATTAAACATATAATTAGAACTTCAATGCAGCAGCAAAAAAACTTGATAAAGTATGGAAGCCAAGATTACACATGCACACCCCATGCATACACACACTGAGCCCTTGGTATTTCTCTGTGAAATAGGAAAAGCAGAACATCTTGAAATGTAGATTCAGATTTTAACTTTTTCCACAGAAGTGGAAGAAAACGAGAAACACCACTGCCGTTAACCAGAGCGGCGTGCAAACTCACTCAAGCCAGCCTTGCAAAATTCTACTTGCCCAGGCACCCAGGGCAAGCAAAATGTCATTGGTGCACTTTTAATGACAATTTTGCAAGGCTAAGCTTAAATATTTGCAGGAGGTGAAGGTTCAAATAATGACCCCAGGTTCTGATACCACAGTGATGGGCGAAGAAACTACCTAAAAGAGAGGAGAGCAAATCTAACTCCTAGATTTATGCTATCACACATAATGCGGGCTCCACTGTCCCTAAACACTTCTCTTACCTACTTTTGAGCTGGAGACAAAAGGATTTTCTTCTTTTTTTCCAAACTGACCGGACTCTTGTAACTTTTTGGGTCAGCTCCACAAAGGACGCCTTGCTGCCAACAGTATTTTGTCTTTGTGCTCTTTTTACCCCAGGGAGTAAAGGGCAAAACACTGGATTCAGGAGGGATGGTGGTTGCAGTACACGACGCAACAGGCTGGCTTGCAGAGATGTTGCACTTCAGCGAGATTTCACTGCAAATCCTTCATTCTCAGTGTCGATAAAACAGGCGGGAGAAGGGTAGACTTTTTTAAATTGCAAAAATAATAGTTTGCTTTAGGGGGTATTCTGTGGGCGAATTTATGGCTCGCCTTTTTTTAATACAAGCAATCAAGATCGACGTATAAAAAAATCCAACTGCAGTCAGATCAGACGTGCCTGGTTTTCCTGGAAGAAAGAATGCGGCTTATATAAAAATGGCAAACAGGAGAAGAGAACTTTAAAAGTTTCCTCCGTCCCAGTGCAAATTTGCTAAGTACAAATTCTGCTTGTCAATCCCAGAACGGCACAGGAAACTCCAGTCCCCCTCTGCCCAGGGAGGGAAAAGCGGCCATCCAACCACTGCATTCCGGCCTCGGAGGAAAGTTACTGATCTCAATGGATTGCTCTCACACACGAAGTATTTCTTTTTTAAAAAATTGCCTTGTGCAAAATCAGGTTCCTGATCTCCCCAGACCTCAGGGGCTGATCTCCCATTAATGCAGGAGACTATCCTGCAAAAAGAGATCAAGCCCAAGCAAAGCAGCTTCTCTCTTCCCTTTTCCTTCTTCCGACTCTCTCTCTGTCTCTCCCCCCAGCTCGGATTCCCGCTGGGATTGTGAGTATGTTATGAGAAGAATGCAGGAAGCACACCTCCTCCACCTCCCCCTAGCAGGAGCTTTCCCAAGCCACACTGCAGCCCTACTGCTGGAGCCTCATCATCAAGACACCCAAAAGGAAAATCCCTCCGAAAGTTGAGCTGAACAGAGTCCAGACTGCAAAGAGCAGTTTCAGTGTGTTGTAGAACTGCAGGAGGAGCCAGGAGAAAAGGAAAGCCGTCCCAGCCACTCTTTTTATGTCTATTGGACAGCCCCATCTTCGGTGCAGTTTTCTGTTGGCTGACTGGCTTGTCAGTCATGCCACACACGTTTTAAAAAAACCAGAAACCCAAGACAAGCTTCTATTGTATTCTTGCTGGAGCAGCAGGGAGACTTAACTCTGAACCTCTAGTCTCAGGAGAGGTGTAACCAGGACTCAGTGCCCCTGCAGGAAATACTGTAAGGAAAATGACATCTGTGGAAGAACTTCAGCCCCCTGAAAAAGCTAAAAGCCTGTTTTAATCTTGAGGAGGAAGGGGGGGGAAATAGAACCAACCATCTCTCCTGAATTCCTTAAAATACCTTTCAACAAATTGGAAGCAGTAGCACCAGAGATCGGATATCTTGTTTTACCTTGGTCACCTGAATCATCTGGCTTGCAATTCTACGGAAGAAAATCAAGTTAAATGTGTCCACAAACTTTGTAGTGTAATAGTTGGCCCTTTACCTGTAGTTGCTACTTGATTCACATTGGTAAAGAGCTTTGAAGGTGAAAAGCACTGTGAGCTATCATTGTGCACCGCTCATGCACACTCTGGCGCTACGCTTTCTATATAAATATGAGTCTATATACACAATCCTATTTAGATACTAAGATATACATTTTAAGTTGTAAAATATATTGACCACTTGGCACTTGTAAAAGCACTCAGATCATTGGATAAAAAGTGTGATGACTATGTGTTTTATTTATTTTATTATATATTATAAAATATATACTTCAAGCTGTAACATATTTTTACAACTTGATATTTGTAAAAGCACTTTGAGACCACTGGATGAAAAACACAATTATTATAAAGCATTTTTCATCCAATGATCTCAAAATGCTTTTACAAATATCAAGCTGTAATGTTACAGCTTGAAGCATATATTTGAATATATAAATATGATTTATATATAAATATGACTATATTCATAACATATTTTATTATATATACTTGTTTACATACTTATACAAAAAACATTGCATGTAAAATTATATAATAATAAATAAAAAATAGTAATTGCACTTTTCATCCAATGAGCTCAAAGTGCTTTTATAAATATTACTTTAAGCTTCACAACATCCATGCAAGGTAGGGAAGTAATTGTGATGTTATAAAAACAAGGGATGTTCTTGCGTATGTGCATTTGTGCAGTTCTTACTCACAGATATTTAATAAATAATTATATATATATATAGGCCTAATCCAGCCTTACTTCAATGCAGAAGGAAAATCAGCATGAATTCAGTGGGACAAGTCACTGGGATGAAGTCAGTCATATGCGTAAGTGTTTGCAGGATTAGGCCCCACATTTTTAAAACGCCAAGCCAATTCAGCATAACTAAATGGGATAACACCAATTTACACCACATGCAGAAAATAATTGAAAGCGTGGAAAAAATAGATGATAAAAATCAGGTAAATGCATTTAAGCAGGACATTTTAAAGGATAAGTCCCCTGTACTAAATGTTTTACTCAAAAATAAAACTATTAAATATTCTTCCAGAGCCCAAACCTGCAAGTTCTGCGTGTCTAAAACCCCCATTGCCCTCCCAGAATTGCACCTGAATGATAGATTTGAGAAGAGGGTATGCTCCATGCCTTCTCTAGACTTGAATATTTATCCCCAAAACAACCACGATATTGTCAACTCTCACGATTTTACAAAGTCTCATGATTTGTTTTTTCTTAAAAATCTCAGCTCCTAGAATCATGTGATTAACTTAAAAAAAAAAATAAGGAAAGGAAAGATGAAATTCTAAGGACGCTTCTTTCTAGCCCTCCTGGTTGCAGAGTTAAGCTTAAAAACACAACCCTCACCGTGCCTTTCAAAAATAGAAGACAAAGAAAAAGAACCCAAATGTAATATTTCCAAATCTCATGATTTTTAATCCAATCTCATTATTTGGGGGGCCCTATCTCATGGTTTTTCAACACTTGGGATTGGCAATACCACAACCATTGGTGTAGTTGTATGCAAACCTCTAGCATAGTCAAGCAAAGCTGCTATTGGCACCAGTGCTGGAGCTTGAAACGGGTAAGCTCCACTGGTGCAAATAGCAGCTTCATCTGTCTATGCGAGGGGTCCACTGCACCCCTTCCCTGTTCAGGCCAAATCCCCAATCCAAACAGGGTCTGGGATAACAATATGGCCCCTCCTCTCAAAGGGACCTTTTGGGTAGCAGAATATTTATATACAAACTATTTCCTTGCCTTTCTCACAATTCACCTCCTCCTTTGTTTACGTACAATAAACTCTAATCCTTTGTTTGCCACATCACTTCTCTGTGAGGTCATTTCATTGTCTGCAAAAGCAGGATGGAGATTACTGGGGTGACTGTTTATTTGTTTTGTGACTATCTCTTTCAGTAACTTGCAACTTCAAGAAAGAATAAGATGAAAAAGAAAAGCGGGAAGAGGTCTATCCCCCATGGCAATTCATCTCCCTGATTTTATATGTTTATACTTGCACCACTGAATAGCTTCATTTACTTTGCAGGATCAGGCCCTAAAGTAACACCAATTTCCAGAACTACTCAGCAAGCAGCAATTTCTATTGGCCACTGGTCAAACCGTGCTGCTTGCATTATAAAATTTGTCCAGTAAACGATATTACTGCATGAGGGTTTTTTTTTTAATTACGGGGGACAACTAATGTAAAAACAGGGACAGGAGTGCGGTCACAGGGTCAAAAGAAGGGAACCTGACGGGGACACCGAGCAGAGAACCCCGGACAGCGCCCACTGCTCCTCAAAGGCGTCAAGGGAGCCAGTGGACGCCGCCCAGAGGAACTCTGCCCGGATATGTGAACGGACAGAGGATCGGAAACAGGCCCCACAGTCACAGGAACCTCCATCAGCCAACCTCCTCTCCCTGGTTTTATAGATGGCCTGTTTAGCCAGGGCCAAGAGGAAGTTGACCAGGAGGTCCCGTGACTTTGTGGGGCCACGGATAGGGAGTGCATAAATGAGAAGGTGAGGGGAAAAGTGTAACCAAAAACGTAACATAATGTCGGTGAGGAGCCGGTGTAGGGGCTGCAACCTGGCACACTCTAAGTAAACGTGAGCCAGGGTCTCCCTCACGCCACAGAAAGGACAGGTGTCCGGGACAGGGGTAAACCGCGCCAAGTACACGCCCGTGCTCACGGCCCCATGAAGGAGCCGCCAGCTGATATCCCTGGCGGGCCTCGGGATCAGGGTGGAATAGAGGCTGGCTCACCGGGGCGTCTCACCCTCGACAGGTGGTAGAACGTCCCGCCACTTTGTATCGGGGCGGGACACGAGGGTGAGGAAGTGAAGAGTGTGGAGCACGAGCGTGTATAGATGTTTCCTTGGCGCGGTCAGGAAACGGACCGGCTGCAAGTCGTGCAGCCGGCTCACGGAGAAGGGGCGGGGAGGCCGCCAGGCGTCCGGCTTTCAACCGGGACCCTAGCAGCTCCGGTCAGCACCATTGACAGGGCCGTTAAAACTCCAGGGTAGGCAGGGAGCCTGCCTTAGCCTTGCTGCCTTAGGTAAGCGCCACCTGGTATGAGCCTGAACCTCAAGCCCCCTGCCCCAGGTCGGAACCCCCTCCTGTACCCTAACTCCCTCCCAGACCCTGCATTCCCACCCACACCCCAACCCCAACCCCCTGCCCCAGCCCTGAGCCCCCTCCTGGAGCCTGCACCCCAACCCCTTCTCCAGTCCTGATCCCACCCCCACACTCCAAACCCCTTAGCCCCAGCCCGGAGCTCCCTCCTGCACCCCAAGCTCCTCATCCCCAGCCCCACCCCAGAGCCTGCACCCCCAGCCGGAGCCCTCACTCCCTCTCACCCCCTGCCCCAGCCTAGAGCCCCCTCCCACACCCTGAACCCCTCATTTCAGGCCCCACCCCAGAGTCCACACCCCCTCCTGCACCCCAACCGCCTGCCCCAGCCCAGTGAAAATGAGTGATGGTGCGGGAGAGCGAGTGAGCGACAGATGGAGGGGGGCTGGTGTGAGTTGGGGGGTGCCTCGGAGAAGGGGCAAGGCCTTGGGAAAGGGACAGGGCAGGGATGTTCCGGCCCGTCCCTCCCCCCCACTTCCTCCCCAGAAAAGGAGAGAGAGCT
Organism: Chrysemys picta bellii; assembly: GCF_011386835.1. NCBI lineage: Eukaryota > Metazoa > Chordata > Testudines > Emydidae > Chrysemys > Chrysemys picta. The sequence goes on along the minus strand of NC_088799.1, from coordinate 85,495,654 downwards.
GGCTCGGACCGGGAAAAGCTGCCTACGGCACCTGGGATTCCCAGGCAGTCACCCATCCAAGTACTAGCCAGGCCCGGGATGGTTTACCTTCCGAGATCGGACGGGATCGGGGGCGTTTGGTCCGGTATGGCCGTAGGCACCCGGCTCCGCGCCTCCTCGCCCGCTTTCCCCGCCGACGCCCGGGCCTGCCGCACGGTGAGCCCCAGGTCGGACTGCCCCGTGCGGCAGGGCCCCCAGCCCAACCGCCTGCCCCAGCCCAGTGAAAATGAGTGATGGTGCGGGAGAGCGAGCAACGGATGGAGGGGGGCTGGTGTGAGCGGGGGGGGGGGATGCCTCGGAGAAGGGACAGGGCAGGGATGTTCCATTTTGTTCTATTGGAAAGTGGGCAGCCCTATACCTCATCCACTTTGTCTTGTCCTATTCAGGTCAGTTCAGTGGGACTATTATTCTGAGGAAGGACAGCCTGATGTGGCCCTTCACCTTTTAATTGCTTTATCCACAAGACTTTTATTTATATATGTTCACAAATCTACTATAAAAATAATCTGGAAACAATTTCAGGAAAATAAAACAACCCTCCCCCAGAAATTCCAAAAGCCTGCACATATAAATACACAATCTTTTTTCTGTAACTGATGCTCATTCGCTGGAAAATTTTAGCAAAAACAAATGTACAAACACATGTAAACAATTCATTAACATTCCCACAACATTACAGCTAGAACAGGTAAACAGAGGACAATATATGCCAGAAGTTATGGTGAGGAGTGTGATGAAATATACAGCTATAGCTGGATTAAAGATTTATAAATAACCCTGAAATATATGATCCCACCACATAACTGCCTCCCTTCCACATCCCAAAAGAAAATTTGTGGTGTGGCAAATGGAGGTTCATCAACAAAGCAAAATATTTTTAATTCACACTGTGAAAAATGGCTTGCCTTGCCCAAGGCATATTAACTTCAAGCCATCTTCCTCTGTTTATTCAAAAGAACATTAGTGCAGCGCTTTTTTAAAGCAATCAGAGATAACAGCTTTATCTGAACAGGAAAAGAACAAAGAGAGATGCATGAAATCCAAATTCTCCTCAGAAAATGTTCTTCCTTTGCATCCTCACTCCCCCACCCCTGCAGCTAGCGCAGTACTCATGAGCTATGGCACACACTGACTGAAGTGCTGCCAGACGAAGGAAGCTAGCAGTTTTCCACACAGAGATCACACTATAATGTGGGAATTCAGGAAACAGCACAAGAAAGAGGTTCCTAATAACCGCGCCAGCGTTCTCAGGCCAAGTTATGCAATCATGCAAAGGTTACATTAGGTGTATTCAAGGCAGAGAAGATAAATATCACTGTGGAAACAATTTGGAAGTAGAAAAATAAATCTTGAGCCCATCCTACACCTAGAATAGTACTCGATAACTTGGGATCCCCGAACCTATGATTTTGAGGGGCTGCTGCTCTTTGCATTCTTTAAAATTACTCCATTTAAAATTTCTCCCTGCAGCTTTGTTCTCTTTTCTCCTCGACAACTGGAGTTTAGGAAGCTGCTCATATCACCCTCGCTAAATGGGACAGATTCCCAGCGGAGCCTAATGTCTACTAAATACAGCTGAGGGGATGTAAATGCTGCAACACCAGCGCCACCCCCATCCCTGGCATAGAAAGTGTATTGCTGGTTATGGCCCCTGGGGCCATTATGTCAGCTGAGACTACACAGATCACAGCAGCACTGTGGCCATTCCCCCTTTTGCCCCAGCCCCCCCACCCCCACTGAAAGCTCCAGGGGCAGTGGTTATACTGGCTCCCCAATGCCCGTGAGTTCCCCACTGTGTGAGTGGCACAAAGTTGCCAGAGAAAAGAAGAGAATATGTAGGGTTGCCATACGTCCTCTTTTTCCCGGACATGTCCGGCTTTTCGGCACTCAAACCCCCGTCCGGGGGGAATTGCCAAAAAGCCGAACATGTCCAGGAAAATGGCGGCTCTGCTCCTCCCCTGACTCTTCGGCTCTGTTTAAGAGCCGAGCTGCCCGAGCGCTATGGGTTTCAGGCAGCCCCCTTGCCTCCGGACCCCAGCCGCCGGCCGGGCACTTCCCCTCCCGGGCTCCAGCGGCGCAGGGTCTGGAGGCATGGGGGCTGCCCGAAGCCGGTAGCGCTCAGGCAGCCTGGCTCTTAAACAGAGCCGAAGAGTCAGGGGAGGAGCAGAGCCTCCAGCTGCGGCGGCTCTGCTCCTCCCCGACTCTTCGGCTCTGTTTAGGAGCCGAGTGCTACCGGCTTCGGGCAGCCCCCATGCCTCCGGACCCTGCGCCGCCGGAGCCCGGGAGGGGAAGTGCCCGGCCGAGGGCGCAGGGTCCAGAGGCATGGGGGCTGCCCGAAGCCCAAGCGCTACCGGCTTCACGGTTTGCCGGGCAGCCTCCAGACCCTGCGCCCCCGGCTGGGTGCTTCCCCTCCCGGGCTCCAGCTGCGCTGGGGAAGCGCCGGCCGGGGGCGCAGGGTCTGGGGGCTGCCCGGCAAACCGTGAAGCTGGTAGCGCTCGGGCAGCCCTTTCCGCGTGGCTGGGAGAGGGAGGGAGGAGGGGGCGGAGTTAGGGCGGGAAGGGGCGGAGTTGGGGCGGGTGGGGAAATGGGTGGGGCCAGGGCCCGTGGAGGGTCCTCTTTTTTTATTTATTAGATATGGTAACCCTAGAATATGGCCCTACACACTTATTTCACTCAGAGATTTGTGGAATTTCATGAAAAAGGCTAAAGCTGCAGACTGAGTTAAATAATGGCTTAATATGAAAAGATCACGCAATCAATAGAAAAATACAGGATGGAACCAGAAAAAGAGATGTGGATAGGAAGTTTACTGAAGGTAGAGGAGCCAGAGAACAGGTAGTTAGGAGAGAGGATATTTCCTTGTCTTGCTCTCCCCATATAAATAAGAGAGAAGATACCAATGCTACGAAGTTGACTAAGAATCATTATTGCTGCTTTATAGAGAAGGGACTTGAGGTGCAGAGGGGATAAGTGATTTGCCCAACGTCAGTGAGTCAAAAGATGAGGCAGGAATAGAACTCAAGAGACTCATGATGCCTTTCCCCTATTGTATCCGGTGGATAACACTACCTACAAGAAAAGCCTCCTTAAAGCTTCCTCTCGGGTGAGAATGGGGTAAACTGCACTTTGTGAAAAGAGAAAGGTCAATCCACTTGTCCCAGCAGAAGTGAGGATGAGGCATAAATTCAATGTGAAACAGGTCATCGTACTCCCGAGATGGTAATGATGGGTATTTGCATACCAATGATTTTAAAAATTACTATTGTAAAACCTAGCACATTTGGGGTTATTAGGAAAATTCTGCCTTACAGAATACAGACATTTGAACAGTTATGGGCCCTATCTAATGGAGAACTCTAATGGAGAGCTCGAAAGCTCATCTCTCTCACCAGTGGAAGTTGATCCAATAAAAGATATTGCCTCACCCACCTTGTCTCTCTCATGGGCCATGTGGTCTTGTTTCACCCTCTCAGTGCTCACAGTGTCTTTCTACAGCAGTTTATTAACCTGCTAATTCTACACAATAAAATTTTAATGACCGTGTAATTTAGCAAACTGCTGTGGGGAAAGTAATTACTGTAGAAAACTTTTACTTAGGCCTGGTCTACATTACAAAGTTAGGTTGACATAAGCCACCTTGCATCTACCTACCTGTGCATATGTCTACACTTAAATTGGTCTCTTACCCATGTAAGTACCCCATTACAGCAACGCAGTAACTGAGCAACACTGAGCCATGGTCTACGTACTGAGGTTGACACAGCGCAAGTGTAGCCACTGCATTACTTATGTCAGCCCTAACAGTCCTCCAGCAGCTGTCCCACAATGCCTAACACTGCTTGCTCTGATCACTGCCCAGGGGTCACAGAGACTAGAAGGTCTCCCTCCCCTTTAAAGCCCTGGGAATTTTTCAAATGCCTTTTCCTGACTGTCCAGCTTGGCAAGCATACCTAGCTGCTTTCCACTGTTGTGTGCAACTGTCCAGCTGACCATGCCAGCTACACGCCCAGATGTGCTCCAGTTTGGAGTAGAAGGAGATATTCGATCTCCTGGGCCTGTGAGGAGACAAGAGTATGCAAGCAAAGCTATGGACCGGCTGTAGAAAAACTGACATCTACAAGCAGATTGCCAGGGGGATGCAGGAGAAGGGGTATGACAGAGATCAGCAGCAATGCCGTGTGAAAGCAAAGGAACTGTGTGAGCCATATCAGAAGGCCAAGGAGGCCAATAGTTGATCTGGTGCCGAGCCACAGACCTGCCGGTTTTACAAAGAGCTGCATGCCATACTTGGTAGAGACACTGCACACCACCATGGATTCCTTCCAGGAGCCCGAGACACGAGCCCCTAGTCAGTACCGGATTTACCATGGCGCCAGGCCCACGATCCAAAGGGGCCCTGGCCCGGCCCGCTCTTCTCCGCCCCCGCTCACCGCTCTCTCCAGCGGAGGCAGCGGGCAGAAGCTTGGTCCTGCCGACTCCTGCTGCAGGGCAGGCTCCGCCGGCAGCCAAGCTCGCCACTCCCCCGGCTCTTCCCCAGAGGGTGCTGCATTCCTTTCCTCCCCCAACCCCTGCATTTCCCCCGGTCACCGAACAGCTGTTCGCTGGCGTGAGGGAGGGGGAGGAGCAGAGCCGCAGTGTGCTTGCCGCTCGGGGGAGGAGGCGGAGAAGAGGCGGGGCCTTGGAGAAGGGGGCGGAATCAGGGCACACCTCCTCCAACCCCCTGCCGTGAGCCGTTCAGGGCAAAGGGCTGGGAGCACCCCCATGACCCCAGCCCACACCCCCAGCCCTCTGCCCTGACTCCTGCACCCCCCCACAACCCCAGCCCTGACTCCTGCACCCCCTCACACACACCCAGCCCCCAGACCTGACTCCTGCCCCCCCACATCCCCACCCCCACCCTGAGCACCAAACGGGAGCTCCTGCACACACACCCTCCCCCCCATATACATTCCCACCTGCACCTCTCGCACCAAATGGGAGCTGCCCCAGGTAGGCGCTCCACACCCCAACCCTGAGCCCCCTCCCTTACCCTAGCTCCTGGCCAGACCCTGCACCCCAACCCCCAGCCTGCTCCTGCATCCTAACTCCCTCCCAGACCCTGCACCCCCAGCCCTGTGCTCAGTGCACCTCCACCCTCAGCTCAGTGCAGAGAGAGACAAAGAGAATGGGCTAGAACCAGGGAGAAGTTAGGTACCCGCTCTATGTGGGCAGGAGTGGGGGGGATCCTGTTTACCCCCAGCCCTGCTGCGCTTGCAGTTTACCCCCAGCCCCTCCCTTGCTCCAGGGACCAACCCTAGCTCCCGCCCCCTGGCCCCTGCCTTGCTCCAGTCAGCGGGGACTAATCCTCCCCCCATACCCCGCTGTGCTCTTGCCCCTGGCCCCTGCCTTGCTCCAGCTGGGGACCAATCCTTCCCCCCCTCCCCACATGCCCTGCTGTCAGGGTGGATAAAAAAAAAAAAAACCCTTCCTCCGCAAGCGCTGGAGGGAGGCCCGGGAGACTCAGGGGAAGCGCGGGGCCGGGGTGAGTAACAGTCCGGCCTGGTCCCTTGCAGGCAGGACTCAGTTGGGTGGTAGGGCGAGGAGGGGGGCGGCCCGCGGGGCCAGGCGGCGGCTGTTCTCACCCCCGGCCAGCGGGACTCGGGAGCAGCCGCTGCTGCAGCTCCCACTGCCGCGGGGGCAGGAAGCGGCCATGGCGCTCCGCAGCTGCAGCTCTGGCGCCCCCGAACCCCCCGAACCGGGGCCTGCTGCGGGGACCCAGCAGCGCGCACGCTGCACCCAGCCCCTGGCCAGTCGCGTCTGGGCTGCTGCCCAGCTGGTGCTATCCCGCGGTGGCCCCGGAGTGGGGGCAGCAGGCCCCAGCCCCCCCGTCCCGCAGGGGAACGAACGGGGCTGGGCTGCCGATGCCTCCGCCCCGGGGCCGCCGCGGGATAGCACCAGCTCGGCAGCAGCCCAGACGCGACTGGCCAGGGGCTGGGCCCAGCGTGCGCGCTGCTGGGTCCCTGCAGCAGGCCCCGGCTCGGGGGGTTCGGAGGCGCCGCAGCCGCGGAGCGCCATGGCCGGTTCCTCCCCCGCGGCAGTGGGAGCTGCAGCAGTGGCTGCTCCCGAGTCCCGCTGCCCGGGGGGAAGAACAGCCGCCGCCTGGCCCCACGGGTCGCCCCCCTCCTCTCCCTACCACCCAACTGAGTCCTGCCTGCTCGGGGCCAGGCCGGACTCTTACTCACCCCGGCCCCGCGCTTCCCCTGCGTCTCCCGGGCCTCCCTCCAGCGCTTGTGGAGGAAAGGGGAATGGTGACCCCGGGGAAGAGGCGGGGATTCGGGGAGGGAGCCAATCGGGGGAGGAGGGGGCGGAGTCGGGGCAGGGGGGGGGGGCGCGAGCACTTCCGGGCTCCAGGCTCCGGCGCATTTCCTTGTTTGTTCAGTGTCCCGACCGCACGTCGGTCGGGACGCGGGACAAACAAGGAAATATCGGGACAGTCCCGATAAAATCGGGACGTCTGGTCACCCTATCCAGCTATGCCATGAGCCAGGACCTGTTTGAGATTCCACCGCAGACCAATCAGTCCCGACATGGTTCCAGCTAATACTAGGATTGGCAGTTTAAACAGAGTTCCTTAACCCAGTTCCCAGCCCAGCCCAGAGAAGTTGGAACTTTAGTGTGAACAAAAGCGGCAGCCTCGCCCACTGAAAATGGAAAATAAAATGAGCAACGATGTTTCTACCATTAATCCCTTTCGGTTACAGCCTGTAAGGGAAGTGCTATAATTAGCCAGCATGGGCCCCCTTTTACAGAGCAATTTGGAAGAAATAGTTAGAATGCTGTTAAGCAATCACCCACTACAGAAAATTAAATTAAACGTATTGGCTTCACTCTGGCTTTATCCATGCCCAGCATCGATGGACTTACATGGGAGTTTTGCCTGAGAAAGGGCTTCAAGTTCAGATTCTTGAGTAAATCAAATCCCTCCTTATCTCTAAACCAAGTGTATTAATAAGGACCCATCTCACAGAGGACCTGTGAGCACGCTGAGATCTTTGGGTGTAAAAGGCTATCACTGAAGTGTTTTAGGATTTAAAAGTTTACTGCTTGTCTCCACATAGGCTATGATCTAAAGCCCACTGGAGTCAATGGAAAGACTTACATTGATTCCAGTGGGCTTTAGATCAGACCCACAGTGGACTGTGTGTTATAAAGCAATGTATAAAAAGGCACTGCAGTGCCGGGGCAGCTTTCCATGCACTTCAACACAACGATCATTTGATCAAATTAGTTCGTATTCATCAATGAATATTTAAATGTGGGAATGTCAATTACAAACACCATTACCAATGATATCAGTAATTATTTGTATTATTATTAATATTACTCTGCTGATCTCCTTTTTTCCCCTAATGTCAACACATTATTAAGGAAAGGTGCCACAATAAAAACTGATAGAGGACATGAAATTCCAGTATAATCAAAACTTCGCCACATTGAAAATTATACATAGGCTTCTTTATTCTTCCCAACCAAAATTAATGCCTCTGTTCTAGACTGCAGTTTACTTGTCTTAAAGATCACTAACGAAGAAAAATATTAGACTCATGCATCTCTTTTTTTCCTCTTTGTGTTGTATAAAGAAAGCCATATCACACACACACATTTTTATATATATATATATATAAAACAAACTTTTTTTTTGCATTTGAAATTAGAATTTGCCCTGTACGACTCTATGATGAAGAACTAACAATATGATGACACCACAAAAGAATGAAAGTTTAGCAAGTGAGAGGGAAAAGGCTGTTTAGTCAGATAGTGTATTGTTTGTGTTGTTAATAGCTATTTAACTGCAGTGATTATTGAACATTTTGAAGAAAGGAAGTCTTTGCTAAAATTTCAATACTAAGTTCTGAGAACTCATAATAGAACATGTTCTGAGACATTCAGCAAGTCCTCCAGAAAAAGCAGACTTCATATTCTTGATATTTCTAAGGCTAAAAAAAGCAAATTTTCTTCTCTGAAAAAAGAAAAATCTTTCAGGGCCTCTTTATACATCATAAAGAAGCAAAGTAACAACAATAACAAAAAAAGAAAAAGAAAAAAAGAACACGAGCCCATTTGTATTTAAGTCTTTTGCAGCTTACTTTTAATGTTAGGGTCACAGAATTGAGAGCTGAAAGAGACCTAATCAGATCTTTTTATCCATCCCGCTGCAAGAATAAGAGTATAGCCTCAATCCTACAATGAGCTCCACACACACAGACCCCTCCTGCTCCCCCCATACCTGAGTGGAACTAATTACAGGATCAGCCTATATCCTCCCAATAAAAGCTGCATTAAATATTAAACTGATTCTAAATATTAATTCTGACCAAAAATATTAAAAAGAAGCAGTGAAATGAGAATACATTATCTAAAAAGGAGGATAATCTCTGCTGAGGACAAAACACATGAAACGCTATTCAAAGGGTTACAGAGAGAGTGAGCAAAAAAGACAACCAACATCAAGTTTTTTTAAGCAAATGGATAATTTTTAGAAGAAATACATTTCTCCTTTGATGGAACTAAATACAGCAAGCCAGTGAGTTTCAGACAATTGATTCAAACTTTATTTTCCTCAAATCAAAAAAGTACAGATTTGATCACAGAACAAGGTCTGATCAGATTTTTCCAATCAATTTGAAAGGCTGGTTCTGAGTTCTGACAGAGCACCAGCACCCTCTGCTGGAGATACCAAGTTTAATAGCCCATTTAGAGGAAAAATGAGCAAAGAAAATCAATTTCTATTTTAAAAACACAATATGCAATTTGTGTTTTAAATGGGCTACAAATTGGACCCAGTTCAACTTAACAAACAACAGCAACACTAAACAGCTTGCTAAACTTTGGCAGACAGAACAGTCACTTTTAAGAGACCAGATCATCCTAGCAGATCATTATGTTTGGTATCTTTGCCAGCTCAGAAACCATTGTTTATAATTTAGTCAATACTAGAATAAATTTAACTGTTGCAGGTAGTAAGCATCATTTTTACTGCTGTTCACAGTAGAAAGCACCTGTTCTGCACTACTGAATAGTCCAGATGCAGTCTGGCAGAACAGGGCTTCCATAATGCTGAATCTTCCAGCTAACCCCTCAGTGATGGCATTCCATCAATTTCATTGCTGCTGTGACAAATGACAGCAGCACATTAAAGGTGCATCTACACCACACTGTTTTTCCTTAAAACTTCCCACTGTAGCACTGGCATGGGTGCAGCGGTGCCAGTGGTATCAACAGCAGAACGGCTAGTGTAGGCTAGCCACTGGCTTTTTAACTAAAGTGCAGTCCAGACCTGCTCTAAGCCCTATCTACACTAGAACTTCCATCATGAAGCTGCAACAGCGGTGTATCACAGGTCCCAATTTTCCTGGTGTACACATAAGCCTTGTCTACACACAAAAGTTATATAGTTAAAATATAGTATAGTTAAAGTGGTACAGCCTCCCTAGTGCAGACTCAGTTATACTGGTATTTATACAGGTAGTATTGCATCCACACTAGGGGTTGTATTGGTATAACTATATCGGTGAAAAATAAAAATCACACCCCACCCCAACATAGTTATACCAGAACAAAAACTGTATGTAGAGCAGACCTCAGTCAGAAGGGTTAAGACTGGCAAACTGAATCTGTGTGCAGCTCATGAGAGTGTGGGAAACAAAAGAGTCAATGTGAGTTCAGGACAGAGTATTCATTAGCCTTAGGATTGAGTTTCCTGGTTTTTGCCAGTTTGTTTCTCATTGAACAGTTTTCAAAAGTAGCTTTTTGTTCTTCTGATTTCCTTCTTAATATATAGTAATGGAAAGCCATGATATTCAAATTATTTCTTGGAGACTCGTCTCTTCAATAAATACACATTAAGCTGCTTAAAATGTTTTTTTTTGTTTGTTTTTTAAAGTCTTGAAAACAGGAATGGGAATCTTTTGATGGACTGTAATGGGCTTCAGCTCAAACCCTTATATAATATACTTGACCCAAAGATCTCAGAAGGCCTCACAAATATCAGCCTAAGGTATTAAACACATACATAAAGAAATTTATTTTTTTTAAATACATGGGGCTTTGGCATGCATCTCCATCAGTGCAACAGTACGAGCCGAACTACAGACCTGCTGCTGGAGTTTTTACCACTGTGTCCTCTAACCCTTGTCTCTGCCTCAAGAGCTCTTTCTTATTGGCAACATTTAATGAAGAGGCACAGGCTGCAATTTATTCACCAGACTGAGGACACCCAGCTTCACAGCTCTACCACAGCTGACCTGGCCACAGCAGTGGAACAAATTACCCAGTACTTCTGGATGGAATTTTCAGGAGTTCAGCACCCAACACACTGAGGTCTTTTGAAAATTGGCCGTAAGCATCACAATGGGAGCTGCTGGATGCCAAGCCCTTCTGAAGATATGACTCTTAATTAGGTGCCTAAATAGGAGTGGAGCTCTTTTGAAAATCTAGCCCTCATTGTGGATGCTTGAGCACTCCAAAATCTGGCCTTGGGCTCTTTTATATATCACCCTATATAACCATGGGACTGGGTGAGGGCTAACTGTTTGCTACTTAATCCAGATAAAACTGAGACAAGGGCAGTGGTTTGGAGAAAGCAGCCAGAACAGTTGGCAGATGTTGGGGAGGGGATGGACTGAGGGCTGCAGGGGCTTGGGTCTGTTTTACCATTCTCATCTTAGCTGGTAGATATTTATTTGCATGTCAAGGTGTGGTAAATAGTCCTTTATAGTGTATTTTGTATTGTGTGTTTTAATTTATGGGATGGCCATAAAGACAATAGGATGGACACCTACAGAGAGTTTTATAAACCTAAAACAAATAAAATTGTGAGGGCTACTAAGAATAAAGAAATAATAATAATGATAATCAATAGTACAACACAAATAGATAAGATTCAACATACAGCAAGGTCAATTTCAACAGCAATTGTTCTAGTTCTGGAGAGCTTCATCCTAATAATAACACTTTACACTTACATATAATCCCAAAGCACTTTTTAACCATACAATCACCAGTGAGATGCAGTTAACTCTGGGGTGGAGGGTGACAGCCAAACAACACACAGCACGTTGCACAAACCATGTGGGAACAAAGGCTCCTGAGAAGGCAAGCAAAACAAACTCCTCCTCTTACTCAAAGTGCCAGGTGGTTTCAAACCTGAGGCGCCACGCTTTTCAACACACTGATACTCAGGTCCATGGCAGGTATACACGAGGAGATCACTGCAAGATTGGAAGGTGCTAAAAGCAGGAGTCCTAAGAATTTGAAAGGAATTGTGACACCAGTACAGGACACTTATACCACAGAAAGTTTGGACACTTCTCCCTTTTATTAGCTGTGTTGTACATGCTGGGCCGCTCGTACACCCCCTCCCCATACTCACACTACCCCTCGCCTCAGTCAGAAATATGAATTCAGTAGTCAGCTCTGGCCCTTGATCATGAATGCAGACTCCTAGGCTTCGGACATCAATAAGCATTTCATACAAAGTGGAACAGCTCCACCAGGAGAAACTCCCACCCCAGATTACCCTAGCCCACGGGATGCTACGTTCACATGGGAAACCTGGGTTCACATCAGGTAAAGTAGGGATTTAAACCCAGGTCTCCCACATCCTCCACCACCTTTATGAGAGAAAGGGCTAACCTGGCGTAGGCATCTAACTTCAAGAAAGGAGTCGTGGCTTGTATTCTGAGTAGAGGGAGGCACCTCCCTCTGGCCCAGAGTTAGGAGCCCAACTCCTTTTGAGGGGCAAGACTTAGGCCCTACCTTTCTCTTCAGCATTTCCCACTGGCTAGCTTAGGCAGCTCCCAGCTCAGTTTGCTGGCTTGGTGGATCCCATTCTTAGGTGCCTAAATCTCCCAGGCATTGTACAGGAAACCTGGTCACCTAATTCAGAGCTGTGGATTCGATTAGGAGGCACGGCACCTAAAAATGAGGTGCTGCTATTAAATCTCCTTTGCAGATCTAGCCCTAATTCTGTAGTAGCACCAGGAATGGCACCTAGACCATCGTTCCTTTCTCTTTAGTTCCACCTAATATTTGAGGCTCCTTCAATACTGGCAATTTTCAAGAATTTTCCCACCCTTGTACTAGCACTGGTGCAATTCCACGGTGGTAGCAATGTGGGAAAGCTAGACCAGGCCCAGGCATTTTTACCTCCATTATCTACACCTGCTCAGAGAAGGGTTAGACACCAGGACTCTAGCCAAGGTCTTTAGATGTATTAACCAGCCTTATAACAGCTCATTAAACAAATGAAGTGACAGCACTGATGGCGCATTGTATTCTGAGGCAATGATCGCTTTGGTGAGAAGACAAACCAAAAGGCCACAATCAAGTACTTTTCCTACAGAGTGAGAGTGCTGCAATTAGGTCATCATTGAGCATTATCATCACAATCCAGGGCAGACACATTCCTAGAGAATAACTATGACATGACATCAAGCATTCAGACTGCAGAAGAGGATATTATCTGAAGTGGTACTCAAAGTGAACACTGTAGGGAAACATCAATCCTGGGGTGTTCTATTTCCAATAGGCAGAGGAAGAGGACAAGATATGTAGATCTGGTTTAGCACTAGGATAGGATTCAGAGTTTGTGTTTGAGGCTGACACAGGAGAATTCAGATCCATTTATGACAAAGTGTCACATGCTGACCTTACAAAATTTTGCCCCAGCATTCTTCACAAATTTTCCCTCATCTTAGAATAATAGAATATTAGGGTTGGAAGAGGCCTCAGGAGGTCATCTAGTCCAATCCCCTGCTCAAAGCAGGACCAACACCAACTAAATCATCCCAGCCAAGGCTTTGTCAAGCCGGGCCTTAACAACATCTAAGGATGGAGATTCCACCACCTCCCTAGGTAATCCATTCCAGTGCTTCACCACCCTCCTAGTGAAATCTTAGGAGTCATGTAAACTGAATTTAGACTCTGAGTTCCAGTTCTGGGCAATCTCTAATTCTGAATGATTCTTTCTCTTCTATGAATAGACTGAAGTAGATCCAGGGCCAACTCTGATAGGTTCAGACTCCAGCTTTGAATAAGTTCCCTAACTTTCAGATACTTATTTGAATGACAGAACTTGGATAAAGGACCAACGGACAGAATATTCTCCACAAGGCCCCTCAATCCTGGAATTCACTCCCCAGCTCCCTTTCCTTTGGTCTGTAATAACCTAAATACATTGATCTACAAGACACACCACAAAGCCCTTTGATTTGAGCAGGTGCTTGAGGAGAATTGAGATTTGAGAGCTAATAGGGTATGGAGTTTTATTTGATATGGAAATTGTGGTTTTGTGGAATGGCTTCCCGTGTGTGGGAAAAGGTCATTGGTTTGTCACTGCTGCTTTCATTAATTGGATTGTATTCTTAATGATCTGTGGAGGGTGCCCAGAGCCTGCAACAGGCATCCTTAATGCGGATAATAATACTTACCTGTTTTGTAAAGCACTTTGAGATCTACTGAAGAAAAGTGCTAAGTAAACACTAGGTATTATTATGATATATTGGAATCAAAATAAAATTCAAGCAGAAGCTCTCCTCCCTTGAACAAGTCGTATTTCCTGCTTCTATCACACCGCCTTGGGACTGAAATCAGGATCTTTGCCAGGATTAAGCCACTAATTTTATGTGAAGTGACAGTTAGTTCCAGAACTTTGGTCCCTGCTGTGGCCCCTTTGAGACACGCTAACCAAGCAGCTGAGGATTCCTCCAGCACAGGAAGCAGCAGGAGGAAGAGGCATTACTGAAGACCCTTGTGCTTCAGGCATCCTGGGCTAGTAGAACAACCCCTAGGAAGCCACTGCTGTGGGAACTTTGGGCTGCTCCAATTTATATGGAGGGGTCTATCAGCTCTTGGCTGCCCCCAAGAGAACAAAGGAGGTTTAAACCCACCTTGGGTCCAATTTATATGCTATGCTTCATCAGTACCCAAAATCTAGCTTTTACTGCCCAATCTTGCAGCCCTTACACAGGTAAATACAGGACTGGCTCTAGGCACCAGCAAAGCAAGCACGTGCTTGGGGAGGCACAATTTCAGGAGCGGCATTTTTTTGTTTGTTTGTTTTTGTCTTGGCCAGTTGCGCTCTCAGAGATTGGGGCGGCAAATGTTTTGCTTGGGGCGGCAAAAAAAAAAAAAAACTAGAGCTGGCCCTGGGTAAATAGTGCACTGAAATTAATAGGATTTATTCCCTGTGCTTGGATTGCAGGGTCAGGCTCATAGTGGATATTTAATAGGTTTAACAAAGACAGAATCCCAACCTACATATTCTCCCAATTTGCCATCACCTCAGTGCCTGGCCTCAAAGATCATTAGGCCCAGATCCTGCCCAAGGCTGCGGTGATTAGCAGGATCCTGACACTTATTCAAGAACAAAGAACTGAAATAAATGTATGGAGCTAAATGTGATTTGCAGGAAGTGGCACAAAACTATAACTACGGACTCTGCTGGGATTATTGCAAATTGAGTGAAAAACTTGTTCTCTTGACACATCCCAGCTGGTGGGTATGGATTCACTTACCCTCTTTCGAATGTAAAGAGGCCATAGGGGACGGATGGAAAAAGAGAGCAGAATCTTTATGTAGATGCTATAATAAAACTATAATAAAGAACAATATTGTCAGACATATAGATGAACATCATTTGTTGAGGAAGAGTCAACATGGTTTTAGTAAAGGGAAATCATGCCTCACCAATCTACTAGAATTCTTTGAGGAGGTCAACAAGCATGGGGACCAAGGGGATCCAGTGGATATAGCGTACTTAGATTTTCAGAAAGCCTTTGACAAGGTCCCTCACCAAGGCTCTTACGCAAAGTAAGCTGCCACGGGATAAGAGGGAAGGTGCTCTCATGGATTGGTAACTGGTTAAAAGATAGGAAACAAAGGGTAGGTATAAATGGTCAGTTTTCAGAATGGAGAGAGATAAATAGTGGTGTCCTTCAGGGGTCTGTTCTGGGACCAGTCCTATTCAACATATTCATAAATTATCTGGAAAAAGGGGTAAACAGTGAGGTGGCAAAATTTGCAAATGATACAAAATTACTCAAGATAGTTAAGACCCAGGCAGACTGTGAAGAGCTACAAAAGGATCTCTCAAAACTAGGTGACTGGGGAACAAAATGATGGGGTTTAAATTAGCTGTTACCACTCAAGAAAGATTTTGGAATCATTGTGGATAATTCTCTGAAAACATCCACTCAATGTGCAGTGGCAGTCAAAAAAGCAAACAGAATGCTGGGAATAATTAAGAAAGGGATAGATAATAGGACAGAAAATATCATGTTGCCTCTATATAAATCTATGGTACGCCCACAGCTTGAATACTGTGTGCAGATGTGGTCACCCCATCTCAAAAAAATATATATTGGAATTGGAAAAGGTTCAGAAAAGGGCAACAAAAAATGAGTGGTGGTATGGAATGGCTTCCGAATGAGGAGAGATTAATAAGACTGGGACTTTTTAGCTTGGAAAAGAGACGGCTAAGGGGAGATATGATTGAGGGCTATAAAATCATGACTGGTGTAGAGAAAGTAGATAAGGAAATGTTGTTTACTACTTCTCATAACACAAGAACTAGGGGTCACCAAATGAAATTAATATGCAGCAGGTTTAAAACAAATAAAAGGAAGTATTTTTCAACCAATGCACAGTCAACTTGTGGAACTCCTTGCCAGAGGATGTTGTGAAGGCAAAGACCACAACAGTGTTCAAAAAAGTAATAGATAAATTCATAGAGGATAGGTCCATCAATGGCTATTATCCAGGGTGGGCAGGAATGGTGTCCCTACCCTCTCTTTGCCAGAAGTTGGGAATGGGCGACAGGGGATGGTTCGCTTGATGATCACCTGTTCTATTCATTCCCTCTGGGGCACCTGGCAGTGGCCACTGTCGGAAGACAGGATACTGGGCTAGATGGACCTTTGGTCTGACCCAGTAGGGCTATTCTTATGTTCTTATGCTACAGGTTTGGGGCTGGGGGTGCAGGTGGGGCAGGGCAGTCCCACACTTTGGTGTTGGGGGAGGGGCATGTGCTCTCTCTGGGCTTTAAGGCAAGCTGGAGGGGGGAGGGAAACCCCTTCCTCTGTCTGATAAATACCCCCACCCTTCTTGTATCCAAGTACCTCACAGTTATTAATTAATAGACTTCCTTTGCCCCCCAAGGTCACAAAAGGAAGCTGTGGTAGAGCCAGGAACTGAATGCAGGTCTCCAGGGTCCCAGCTCAGTGCCTTAGCTACAAAACCCGCCCTCCAGCTCCTGCCTCCGCCCGCTAGAGTGGGGCAGGGGGAGAGAGGCAAGAGAACCCCGGGCTCTGAATTCCGGGGAGCGCAAGACAGCTCCTTTCGGGCGATACAGCGTGGGCAGGGAGCCAGTAAAGCCAGACTGCACCTGCAGGACTCTGGTGCAGGTGCAGAAAGGGGACAGAAGGGGAGGGCAGCCCCCCTGCCACCTGCGGGGAGCCAGGAGGAGGGCAGCCCCACCCCCGGGACTCTGGGGAGGGAGTGGAGCGGACTAGGACAGGGCTTGGTTGGGGGAGGGGGGAAGAGCTGGGCAGCGAGGGGAGGCGAGGCCAGTCCCCCTCTCTCGCGGCTCCGGGGGGAGGGGAGGGATACAGCCGGTTTTGTTTCTCGCCGCTGCCCTTTGGAGGGAGCTAGAGCCGCAAATCCCTGTCCCAGCAAACGCCCTTAAAGCCCCGTGACAGCGAGAAGGGGGAGGAGATCGCCGCACCCCCCCCCCCCCCCTTTGTTGGCGGACACAAAGCAGTTCAAAGGGCGGCAGCGGAAAAGCGATGGCAGATCCTTCTTCCTCCCCCTGGGCTGCCGGGAGCCGCTCCCGGGTGCACCCGAGCCTGCCGCACAGCCCGGGCACGGCCAGCGAGCCACGCGCCCAGCCCCCGGGGGCAGCAACTGGGTGTAGCCAGGTACGGAACCGCGCACGCTCGTGTGCCGGGTAGATCATCCCCCTCCGCCCTGTGGGGCAGCGCCCCAGCTGCTTACCCCGCGGGCACCTGCCCCAGCAGCCGCCCACACTTCATCCATCTTGCGCCGCGTCCCCTGGAGGTGACAAAGCCGAAGCCGGCACGACAATGAGACACACCGAGGCGCTCTGGGAACTGCCTACCGCCGCTTCGGTGATTAACTTTCACCAGGCACCTCCAACTACGACTCCCAGCATGCCCCACTGTGGGAACCCGCTGCAAAGTCTGCTGGGAAGTGTAGTTCTCTCGCCCTTACACGCCCCCAAAAGGTCCCCAGGGAAGACGTGAGTCCACAGCTGTGCTGCACTGGGGGTCTCAGCCCGGATCCCAGTGCCTTGTGAGCCATAGTGAAAATAACCACCGCTGTTATGTGTCTATATATACAAAAAGCAACCTTTCGCTTGAATGTTAGGCTAAGGCAGAGGGTGTCCAATTGTCTCTTGATGAGCTGGCTGTCCTAACTGTTGTTTTATACATATATGTAGTATTATGTACAGTACACCTACAGCCATAGAGAGAGAGAAGAGAGCATTCACCATAAAGACATGTTCCCTTCCCCAGTTTTTATCCAATAAGCTACAACCCCAAAAGCCTGAGATTTGTAATGAGTAGATTGCATATGAAGTCTAAATATTTATTACTTTTTACATTTGAGACTAACTGTGGAATCCAGTGTGGGACTGAGGGAGAAAAGAAACTAGAAATAGCTTTAAAAAAACCCCATTTTAATTTAGCTTCCTCTAATCATGCATGAATACTTACCTAGATTTTTGCAGGTCTGGCTTCTAGCTATTATTCACGTTTTGTAGGCAGCTGTACTCCACCATGTTTTATAACAGCCCTGTCTCATTCATCCAGCCCTGTTGACAACACAACTCATTGGTGTAAACTCTTGTTCTTTTATGCCATTGGATTGTGGGGGACCAATAACAAATTCCTTATGTAGCTGCTTTCTCAATATTTCCAGTAAGAGGTTCGTGTGTGCCCATTAAATACTAACAGCAATTTTTTCATCAGCAGTGCCATAAAAATTGCTCAGACTCCAATGTGATTAAGGGCAGCATCTATGCACCGTGATTTCGATTAACAGCATTTTTTTGTTGCCTGATTCTGGAACTTGCTACTCACATTTAAAAGGTTTCAGTTTCAATATCACTTATCTGACTTCGTTTAGATTTCAAACCTATGAAACTCACTGCCCCCAAATGATCCCAAGCCTTCACAATGGGATTTGAGAACTCTCTCTTTACATGTGCCATCCCATGACAACAGGGCCAAAGAAAGAGAAAAGGGGAACATTCCAAAATGAGCATACAAGGTATCCACATACTATCTGTAGATATTTGTATTAGTAGGCAGTATAGTTCACAGCGATTTAAAATTTTATGCAACCCTTAATTTTGTTTTAGCACCTAGATACCACTGTACAGAACCAATATGCTACATTACAGCACAAGCCATTTAAAAATTAGCTACAGTATAAATATCTTGATAGACCACTTTAATGGCTATTTCTTGTGCATTGCTGGATTTGCATTTTTTTAGATAAACCTTGCATAGTTTTAAATGATACTCTTGTAGATATGATTTTATTATTCTGCTTTTATGTTTCAATTGTATTTGTTTAGAATTTGATTGGGAGGGAGTGAAATCAAAAACATTAAAGGTTATCTCCATACTATATTAGTTATAAATCATCCTACAATGGAAATGCGGTGCTAGAACACAGAAAAATCATGAGCTGATGATGGCAAATGTACAGAATAATATATTTAGCAAGTGAAGAGTAACAAAAATATAGACGCAAGAAAGAACTTCAGCCCTTGCCGCTGGGAGTTAAACATTTTAAAATAAAAGGCTTGAAAAGACTTGTGTGAATTTAGTCCTGGTGCTAAGTGTCACATTCACAGCAGTTGAGTGAAGCCTTTCATTTATGCACAGAACCAATATGCTACATTACAGCACAAGCCATTTAAAAATTATCTACAGTATAATAAAAAAAATCATGAGCCACCTCAGTACTTCATCAGCCCTGTGGATAACATCAATCCTAACTTGGAAAGACCATCTTTAGAGGTGTGGGGGCCATACCTCATTCAGTCCTCTGTCAGCTGAATCTAACAAGGAGGCCTATTACACCAGGACTGCCACACTTGACAGTAACAGTTGTTGATTGTCAACTGTTACAATTTTATTATCCCTTTTCCTGCATTTCTAAGGCATCTGCATGTATGCGAGAGCAGCAGCCGTTTCCTGAGTCACAATAGATTCAGCATGTCAGAGAGAGACACTGTCTTTGGATGCATTACTTTTGCTCTTCCTTGTTTTATTTCTCTTGATCTAGGGTTTCCTCAAACTTGTTCATAATCCAGGCCATATTTTAACATTCTCATGGATGGTGCCCTTTTTCTTTACAAGTGCATGATATTCTAGTGGCAACTACTGCAATTGCTTGCATGGAATAGTGATGTTACAGGAAAAATTTTAATGTAGTTGTCTTTTAAGTGGATCCAGTAGCTGAAAAAGAGCAGACTGGGGTGGAGGCAGAGGCAGAGGGTTGTATTTATAAATGCCAGCATTAGAGGTGTTCAAACAAACAAACAAAAAGGCAATTTTTTCATAACCAGCTCTCCCAAAGCATGTGTGAAATTCAACTCAGCCAAGCTGTAAAAAAAGTGTTCTTGTCTGTGTAGACAGATGTCAGAGGGCAGTGTTTTAGGCCCAAGTACCTATACCTGCAAAAACTTGTTTTGTTTACACAGATAAGAGAAAGTCATGTTAGATCACCTTTACCTAACAGTAATGTTTCACAAGTTACTGCTGTAGCATCTACAGTCTGAACAATCCATGGAGAGTCCAGTAGGAGTCAGTCTAGTAAGAAGCTAATTAGAGGTTTGCTTACAGCATTTACGTTTCAGTCCAAAAGGCACATAAGGTACCAAGCTCCCACATCTCACTGATACAAGATATGTCCCAGAAGCCAGAGCATATGCCATCTCCCTTCCGCCCAGTATTTTTTTCTGTTGAAGACTGGATATTTTAGAACACTGTCGCTAAATGTCCTGTACTGGGAAGCTCTTAGGAGTCTCCTCAGCTGCTACATCCTGTTATGTAACACAGCAGTTCTCAAACTTTAGCAACCCAAGGACCCCCATTTTGATTTAAAATTTTCAGGGACCCCCAAGCCCTGCTACTCAGCCCCTGCCCTATTCCTACCCCTTCTCTGAAGCACTGCCCCCGCTCACTCCATCCCCCCCCCTCCTTCCATCATTCACTCTCCCCCACCCTCACTCCATTCCCCCTCCCTCCATCGCTCTCCCCCACTCTCACTCGCTTTCATCACACTAGGGTAGGGGGTTGGGGCGCAGGAGGGGGTGCAGAGTGTGGGCTCTGAGAGGGAGTTCGGGTGCGGGGTGCAGGCTCTGGGCTGGGGCAACGGGTTGGGGCGGGGGCTCCAGCCAGGCAGCGCTTACCTCGGGTGGCTCCCGAAACCTCCAGCACAGCCCTTTGGCAGCGGTTCCTAGGCAGGGGGTGGGGGGGTGTCAGGGGTCTCCGCGCACACAGTTAGCTCCCATTGGTTGCAGTTCCTGGCCAATAGGAGCTAAGATGACCAGACAGCAAATGTGAAAAATCGGGACGGGGGAGGGTGGTAATAGGAGCCTATATAAGAAAAAGACCCCAAAAATCAGGACTGTCCCTATAAAATCAGGATATCTGCCAACCCTAATGGGAGCTGTGGAGTCAGCACTTGGGATGGGGAGGCAGCACATGGAGGCCCCCTACTCTGCCGCTCAGGGACACGCTGGCAGCTTCCAGCACTGCGAAGCTGGGGCAGGCAGGGAGCCTACCTTAGCTCTGCTGCGCCATCAGATTTTTAGCATGCAGGAGGCTCTGAGGGGGAGGGGGAGGAGTTGATCAGTGGGGCTCGCAGACCCCCAGGGGTACCCTCGGGGACCCCCAGGGGTCCACAGACCCCAGTTTGTGAAATGATGTAACAAGTTTAGAACAAGCGGGGAGAGGGGGAGATGGAGGAGGGGTTCTTTTATTTTAAATTTATTCTCTTTAAAATGCAGTTTCTATGATTGCTACCCAATTATCCTCTAGCCATGGTTATAGGATCTCGGCTAAGAATTTCAGCTAAGCCACACTTAGTGCTTTTATAATTGCTTCCCATAAGAGTTTGAAAGGAAGTTGATTCTCAGAGTGAGCCTTTGTTTCTTCCTTTGTTTCGCTTGTGTTTGCATGCATGCAGGAGAGGGAAGAGAATGCTTATTCAAATTCTATTTACCTAACTTTCAGGGATTCCTAGATTTCTAGTATATCCAAACTGGATTTATCGATCATATCAGCTAAATGAGCTGATTTTTCAGATTTGCAAGTGCTTATCCATGTCTGAAATTTTCATCCTAATCTGTTATCTGAAATTAATTTGAGCTCTTATCTTATCAAATAGTGCAGAAGTTCTGGCATACCAGTATATATGCTGATTTTTTAGGGTAAGGTCTTGTTGTTGCCCTGATAACATAATATGGCATCTGCAAGTGCTTCAAAGCAATGAGCATCATGCCATGAAAAATCAGTTTCAGGAGTATATATTAGGATGCTTATAATTCCAAACACTTGGACAGCCTGAAAATGCATTTTAGAAGACTGCAATGCATTAGCACAAAAGGGAAAAAACCCAAACAATAGGAAGCATAGCTTTAGATGAGTGTGTTCTTGTGCAGGTGACCAACTCTGTGAAGGAAGGAACACATACCAATTGGTTAGCACTGACATTTATTCAGCAGCTATTACAGTCAATCTCAAAAACAAATTGTTTTTGAACTGTGTCAAGTGACAAAAAACAGCTGCTAAAAACACTGATAAAGCTTACCGCAGCAATCTATTTTGAGAAACAGACATTTAATAAGGGTTAATCTCTTTAAAAGGCAAAATATAAATATATACACTCTAAATTAACACCACCAATTTAACGCACTACATTAGTTCAAGTGGGATAACAGTGGACAAATCCACATCATGTAAACTGTAGACTCAAGCCATCTCGGTTGTCATCTTCTCATACTACCATCTAATTTCGGTTTACATTCTGTGATCTGCCTCTTGCAGAGATGAGATACAGAAGCGCAGCAGTGTTGATGGTTAGGGGCTGTGCACAGGAACATACTGGGGAAGTGTTCCGTCCATTACACATTGCTCAGAGCATTCACACCAGGAAGAACTTTACCTGTTAGCAATTTAAAAACCCAAGGAAAAAGTTAGGTTTAACCTAGTGTCTTGGAACATTTTAACAATCAGTCACAACTGAGCTGCAAGAGGACACTAACCCCATATACCCCTGTTAATTTTTGTAGCCATTAGTATTATACTTAGCTGCTTTATATGAGCAAACACATATTAAAGCGCCAATGAACATTTGATACACAACTGTATTCATATGAAAACAGAAAATCCCTTTACATAAAAGTTTAAAAGTCAAGATTCTTCTGCACAATTAACATGACTTGTACAATTCTATCCAAGTCTCTCTTATGGACTAATCCAAAGCTCACTGAATTCAATGGAAAAAGACTCCCATTGACTGCAATGGGCTTTGGATATGGCTGTTAATGCTGTTCCATATTTTTGAATCATAGGTGACCTGGAAATGGAAAGGATTTTGTGGGGAGTTAATATTATAAGCCTTTTGTTTGTTTGTTTTTTAAAGAATTACTTGTGTTAAATACCAAATTATTGAAGTACAGGATTTTTTTTTTCCCCAAAAAAGTCTAATTTTTCATTGTTTATGCCATTTTACTCCTGCACCTCATTCGGTTTGGATGATGAAAATAGACTATTTGTTTTCACTTTTGTTGAGTCGCTCTTATTCTTATGCTGTAGTACAATGCTGCAATAGCTGATTTTTAAAGAGCTCACTAGTGTTCTCAACGCAAAAGTTACTTTTCCAAAATTAAAGTATTTCTAATCTGTGAGGGGTTTATTAAGTTTAAAGAGACTGTACACACAAAACCTACATTTGGGCCAAAACTAAACAACTTTGTCCTTTCAAGTCAGCCAGCTGCATAGTGCCCCTTCCAGCAGTTTGCATTCTTTCCCTTCACCATTACTCCCTAAGCAACAGAAACAAAAGCCCTGTCTAGCATACAACTGCTGAACTGCACTACTGTCTATTGTGGCTTCTCTTTTATACAGTATGTGACAGCACTAGAGAATTTACACATATTGGAAAACAGCTAATTATCAGAGGAAATGAAAACCCATATACAGTACAATGCAGCCCCCAAATCTACTAGAGTTATAAGTGACCACTAGAGGGCACCTTAAAACTAGTGGTTAATTTAAAAGGATGTTCTAAAGCAGGGGTCTCAAACACAGCTCTTCCCTGTGGCCCGCGAAGCTCCCCCCCCGTTACTTCCTGTTGCCACCAAACTCCCCTCACCCCTGCCCCCCCCCCGAGTTACTTTATGTGGCAGCTAAGCTCCCTGGGCGCTGTTCCCCAATGTTTGGGGCCGGGTCTCTCCCCCGGCTCCGCTTCCGGCATCACCTGCTGCTGCAGGGTCCTAGTGCCCCCCTCCAGAAGGGCCAGGGCAGGCTGCCCTTCCCCTGCCCTAGTCCTGAGCCTCTCCAATGCCCTGAGCCTCTCCAATGCCCCAAACACCTCATCCCCAGCCCCACAGCCCTCACCCCCTCCTATCCCCAAATTCCATCCCAGAGCCTGCACCCAGCACCCAAACTCTATCCCAGAGTCTGCACCCCAGACCCCCTCCCCCATCCAAACTCCCTCCCAGAGCCTTAGGCAAGTGGGGGTGGAATTGGGGGGGAGGGGGGGGAGGAGACAGGTTCTGGGCACCACCAACATTTCTACAAACCTGCCACCCCTGGAAAAAGCAGAGCAGGGGTGGAGTGGTGGTGCAGCCCAGTGCAGTGGGGGGGGGGGGGGGGGGAAGAGTGGGAGGGTTGAGGGGCTTTACTGAGTGTATATATTTTATTAAAACCAGTTGTAGGAGGAGGTGGAGAAGAGACGGGGCAGGGGTGGGGCCTCATGGAAGGGGTGGAGTGGGGGCGGGGCCAGGGGCAGCGAGCGGGGGTGTCAGTGATGCAGCCCTTGGGCCAATGCACTAGTCCTCATGTGGCCCTCATGGTCATTTGAGTTTGAGACCCCTGTTCTAAACCTACTGTAAATTTTGGCTAGAAGTACAGACTACTCCGCCTTTTTACACAGGTTGCTTTATGAAACCCTTTAAAGGAACTATTACAAGGAATAACCAACTATGCTTGGTGTTAGCATCTGAGACAAAGCCTCTTAGTATGTTTAAATTTTCCTTTTCTTTTTCTTTTTTTTTTTAAAATGGGGGTGTGCAGGGGAGAAAGCAAAAAGCATGACAGGGAGTTTAAAAAAAAAAAAAAAAGGCCAGTACTTAAAATAGTCCGTTCTAGTTTCTACTGATCCATTTCTGCCCCTTCTGAAATGAGAAACTCTGTTTTTGGAATAGTATTGGAAGAAAAGAGGAAAGGAAAGAGAGTAGAGTAAGGAAGGAAAGAATTATTTAAAATACAAGTCACTAGGTATCTCAAAGGTAGTGACAAAGCACGTCCTGTGGCTAGTGAAATACAAGGGACACATTACACTACTGTGCGACCACAAAGTAAGCCCCAGCCTCGCTGAGAACAGGCAGATCTACTGCCCCTCCCGCCTCAGTTTCTGAACTAGATTAACAGAAGAAAAGAAGTTACCCTCTAGAAGTTCCAAGCTGGCACCACCTCCGGTGCTGACATGGCTGACTTTATCCTCTGTGTTCCATTTAGCGCACGCAGTAGCAGTGTCTCCACCACCTGTTTAACAAGGCAAATTAATTATAGATAGAAGGAAATTTAAGTTCATCCAACTAAGAAAAAGCTGGCAAGGAAGAGCGTGCTCTTCCCTGCAAGGCTATGTGTCAGCCGAGTCCACCGCAGAAGTGTGCGCAGCATCCTTCAAGGCCATACTTGCTACCAGAGCAGAACTGAACTGAACATTCCCTTAAGGAAGGGCATGAGATTTTACAATCACTTAATAACTTGATGCCAGCAAACAGCAGCTTTTCCATTTGAATTTAAGAGGGGAAAAATGTATCTCCACAAAATCTTACCAATAATGCTGATGCAACCCTGGCCAGTAACTTCCACCACTTTATCCATCAGCGCTTTGGTTGCTTTGGCAAACTTGTCCCACTCAAATACACCAACTGGACCATTCCACACAATTTGCTTGGCCCTGCCCACAGCTTCCACAAACTTCTTAGTACTTTCAGGACCACAATCCAAGCCCTAACACAGGTAAGAGAACATGGATGCAATTACTATATAGCTTCATCAGAAATCACCCACATATAGGTGGCTAAAAAATAAATAAATAGAACACTCACTAAATCAGATTCCTGCACCACCTCTTAGTCATATCAACCTGACAGGTGCTAGCCACAGTCTGAAAGACACTGTCACCTCCTTGCGACAAGGACCAGTGGACTTGTTTATAATGCAGTAAGCTCACTGTTGGTGCAGGAACAGCAACAGATTGGATAAGAGGTGAGAGCTTTTTCCCCCTCCCCATGCAGTGAATATTGAGGAACTGTTGCTGCTATATGGTGAAGCCTGCTGTGGTATCTCTCTTATTATGAACAGTCATTTTAAAAGAAAGTTAAAGCACTCAGAGCCTTGGAGATGAGCCTTTACCATTCCGAATAAGTCTAAATACAGAAATTGCTCAACCCCTATTCTAGGCAGAACCCTTCTGATCTGAAATCTGAAGGTTTTAAAGGGAATTTTATTTTATTTTTATCTTAGGATCAGAAAAGTTACTCAAGCTTTATACTTAAAAATGCAAGACAAGCCACATTTTCACAACTTATTTGGTCAATATACACTAAAGAACCTGCACAAGCTTCCTGCACAGAATCTTAGACAAGATGCACATCCTCTCCCCAGAGTACTTTCCCTAGTCTTTATTTCTTAGTGAGACTGGAAATAAGGTGTCCATTTTTAACAGGGAGGTTACTTAGCCATTAAAAAACTGCTCCAGTTCAAAAGAATTATTTTGGGGAAGATTTATGGCTTGTGCTATACAGGAGGCCAGACTAGATGATTACAACGGTCCCTTCTGGCCTTGGAATCTATGACTCTTATTACACCTACCATCCAGCCAGCAGGGATCCCCGAGGCCACAGTGGCTTCCCCACTTTGCGCATTCTCATCAAATTTATCTGCAGTAATAAAGTCAATGGGCAGAGTGATCCTCACACCATTCTTCTCAGCCTTGGCCATCAGGTCCTTGATGATCTTTGATCCCTCTTCATCAAACAGAGAATTGCCAATCTAGAGGAGGAAGAGCACAGTGGGATATTTGAAAAGAATTTATTTCAGCTTTCAATCAGTATGGAGGGGTTGCTATGGGTTTACCAATCTGAAGCAACATGGAAAGCTTATTTTGAGGCTCCAAAGGGCTATCTACATTATGATAAACTTGTGGCACCAAGTCTCAGAGCCCAGGCTACAGACAGAACTCAAGTGTCTAAACTGCAGTTGTATAGCCCAACACCCTGAGTCCCACAAGCCCAAGTCGATTTGCTAGCCATAGCAGTGCCATGGGTCTTTTATTGCAGTGAAGATATACCCTAATATGTGCTTTGAGAGGGGAAATTCACCCCTGGGCAGAGGCTCAGCATGAGTTCTATGCCCCACAGAATTCCTTTTCTGAAGGTCGACACTTGATGCCTAGCCCTTGTTGCTGGCTTTCTGTACAGGGCTGAGCTTCGCCCAAGGTCTAAAGTACTTAATTTCAAAACATTATTCATTCCCCGACAGTATCCAGACCTCAGCAATAGGCACTCATAATGCTGGCAGATTGAGACCACTCAGTAGTACATTTGTTCTCGAGTTAGATTATGAACTTTCAGTTCTGAACTCCAGGAGAAGGGAGAGAGAATGATCTAGTGCAAGCATCTTTACATCTGGCCTCCCTCCTGCTCCCCCTAAAATAGAACTGCTGGTTTCATACCTCCATGTTGTTAAGTACTTTGAGGAAAGTGAAAGCCATTCCACCACCAATGATCATCTCATTGACTTGATCCAACATGTTATTGATGAGCTGAATCTTATCCTGAACTTTAGCGCTGGTGGGAGGAGAGAGGAAGAGAAAGCAAGTAATATAGAAAGACATCACTTCACTATTTGAGCAGGATTTATTTGATTTAAGCAGTGCATTTTTGCTGGATCTCTGTACCTTTCAGGAGGTGACAACATGCAAGGCAGAGCCATTTTAGCTACCCAAGAATTGCAACACTCAGCCTGATATGCTCCAGGCTTTACATCTCAAGGCGGTCTTGCAGCAGCTGGTATAATAAAATCAGGAAGTAAAACAACAGTAGCACTGGAAGCAACTCCTAGGAAATATTCAGCACTTAATATTTTCATATCGCTGTATAAATATCACCTATTCAAGTCTCACCACACCTATGTAGCGGCTACAATTCCCATTTTACAAACTGGGGAGAAAAAGTGACACTTGCCAGGCTTCCCAGCAAGATAGCAACAGCTCAATTGGTGGGCAAGTTTTGTAGGGTACACAGGGCCAAAGAGCAACCTAGAAACCAGGTCATATAGAAGTCCCACGCCCTGTGCAGCCAGCAGCAGTCCCAGGCTGGAAGAAGATGCACGTGATAAGAACATTCAAAATGATAGGGTCTAAATTAGCTGTTACCACTCAAGCAAGAGACCTTGGAGTCATCGTGCATAGTTCTCTGACAACATTTGCTCAGAGTGCAGCAGCAGTAAAAAATGCTAACAGAATGTTAGGAACTATTAGGAGAGGGAAAGAGAAGACGACAGTAAATAGCATGTCACTATATAAATCCATGGTACGCCTACACCTTGAATGCTGTGTGCAGTTTTGGTCACCTCATCTCAAAAAATACATTAGAAACAGAAAAAGTATATAGAAGGGCAACAAAAATGACTAAGGATATGGAACAGCTTCCATATGAGGGGAGATTAAAAAGACTGGGACTTTCTGGCTTGGAAGAGAGACTAAGAGGGGGATATGATATATATCTATAAAATCATGAATCGTGTGGAGAAAGTGAATATGGAAGTGTTATTTACCCCTTCATATATCACAAAAACTAGGGGTCACCCAATGAAGTTACAGACAGCAGGTTTAAAACTAACAAAAGGAAGTATTTCTTCACACAACACAGTCAATCTGTGGAACTGGTTGCCAGGGGAGGTTGTGAAAGTCAAAACTATAACTGGGTTCAAAAAATAATTACATAAGTTCGTGGAGGAGAGGACCATCAATAGCTATTAGTAAGGCTACATTTTAGTCACGGGTATTTTTAGTAAAAGTCACGGACGGTCATGGGCAGTAAACAAAAATTCACGGCCCATGGCCTGTCCATGACTTTTACTAAAAATACCCATGGGGGCGGGTGGCCTGGCTGCTTGAGGGGGTGGGGAGGGGACGGTCGGTGGCGCACAGGGGGGGGGGGGGGGGGGTCGGGAGTGTGGCCAGCGGCACGCGGACCAGGACTCCCGCTTGTGCTTTGGGGGTTGGGGAAGGGGTTGGCGGGGCCGGCAGGCTCCCTACCTGGCTCCAGGCCTCCCCCCCGCAGCAGCAGAGTTTGGGTGTGGGAAGGGACAGGGGGTTGGAGCACCAGAGTGTCAGCTTCGCAGCTCCCATTGGCCGGGAACCCCCCAGGTAAGCACCGCCCAGAGCCCACTTCACGCTGTCCCCTCCCACATCAAACTCTGCTGCTGAGGGGGCAGTGGTGAGCTGGAGCCGGTTCGCACCGGTTTGTGGGAACCGGTTGTTAAATTTAGAAGCCAGTTTAGAACCGGTTGTAAAGGGGTGGGCAAACTATGTGGCCCGCGGGACCGTCCTGTCCAGCTCACCTGAGCTCCCAGCTGGGGAGGCTCCCCCGGCCCCTCCCCCACCTTCTCCCCCTCTCGCAGAGCCTCAGTGGGGCTGCGAGCTCCAGCGGGCCGCGCAGCATCGATACACACTGCCCTGAGCAGCATGGTAAGAGGGCCAGGCCGGGGCTGGGAGGAGGGATTGGATAAGGGGCAGGGAGCGGTTGGAAGAGGCAGAGGTTCTGGGGGGGCGGTCAGGGGACGAGGAACGGGGGGGGGGGGAGGGAGGGGTTGGGTAGGCGTGGGAGTTCCAGGGGTTTGTTGGCGGATGGGGTCGGGACAGTCAGGGGACAGGGAGCGGGGCGAGTTGGGTAGGGGGTGGGGCAGTCGGGGGCAGGACGTGGGTGGGGAGGCACATGGGACTTGTACTCATCGGGCGGTTCCCTACCGGGTCTTCAGTGGCAGTTCGGCGGCAGGTCCTTCACTTGCTCCGGATCTGAAGGACCCACCGCCCAAGTGCCACCAAAAACCCAGAGCGAAGAGCCCCCCCCTCCAACCGAAGTGTCGCCAAGGACCCGGTAGGGAACCGGTTATTAGGATTTTGGGAGCTCATCACTGCGGGGAGGGGCGACGCTGTGGCCCGAGACTGCCCCAGCAGCAACTGGTGCGTCTGGCACAGGAGCTGCATGAGCTGCCTCTGAGCCAGCTACCTCCGGCCAATGCAGAAGTCACAGAATCCGTGACCTCCGTGACGAACTCACAGCCTTAGCTATTAGCCAAGACAGTCAGGGATGCAACCTCATGCAGTGGTGTCCCTAAGCCTCTGACTGCCAGACACTGGGACTGGATGACAGGAGATGGATCACTTGATGACTTCCCTGTTCTATTGGTTTCCTTGAAAGCATCCGGCATCAACCACTGCCAGAAGACAGGACACTGGGCTACATGGACCATTAGTGTGACCCAGTACAGCCATTCTTATGATCTTATTTGCAGTGTGATCTCTGATTTCACCAACAACCTTGATGTTCTGATAATCCAGCCATTCAACATGCTCCTCGAGCAGGAGCTTCCACTAGAGAAGCAAAGCGCTGCTCCCTTTAATTCTGAAAGACTCATTCAGGCCAAATGCTCCCATTGGTGTTGTGCATGCAGCTCCTGCCAGTCTAGGAGAGCGGTATGTGCATATAACAGAAGGCAAGGTGTCAATAAACGCAGCATTGTGGAGTGTTGCGAAGCCCAGGTCATGTTATGAAGAATGAACAATGGAAATTTGAGCTTTTTATATTCTATAAATAAAACAAAACTGAGTATTTCTTAGGTAACAGGTTACATTTATGGGCAGAATGAGGAGAGGAATAAGTCATATTCTCTTCTGAGATTACAGTGTTCATGTTACTTAATAATCATGTCTTACTGGACCACAAGAGGCTATGCAAAGTCCAAGGCTCATATCACTTAGCCAGATGTCTACATTATGTTTTTATTCATTCCTCAGGGTCAAAAAGGACTCTGGCAGAGCCATCATGCCAGTCTGAAAAGCGCACACACATACCACAAGAATGAGCGACACATGGGGAGATTACTCTTAGTTACTCAACAGATTTCCCCCCGGGGAAGTCTTTGTATATTAATTGCCTGTAAAGAGCTGAAGTGAATCTAGCTACAGTAGGTCACAGTTGCATAATGACAGGTAGTGTCAACTTACATAGAGACATGCTGAGTTTGCATTAGGTTTGTACTCTGAACCCCAGTAGAAAGGTCGCTAACTGACAGCTCTTCTGGTTCATTTGCACAGCATAATGCTGCTGGCTAAGGCTGTGTCTACACTGCCACTTTCAGCGCTAAAACTTTAGTCATTCTGGGGTGTGAAAAAACACCCGAGTGACAAAAATTTTAGCGCTAAAAGCGCCAGTATAGACAGCGCTTTACCCCTTGTTCGGGGTGGTGGTTTTTTTTAAAAATCGCCGGGGGCAAAAGCATGTCTACATTGCCCACGTCACAGCACAGCCACAGCCGCACTGTAATGTGAGCAGTGCAGACATACCCTTACTCTGATTAGGGCAGCTAAAGAACTAGTATAGTAGTAAAATAGAGCCTGCCAGCAACACTGGAGTAGACAGGGCCAGTCAGCTCCTCTGTAGGGTGTGAATTACATGGGACTCAAGATGTACATACCATTTTTTGGTTAGGAAGAAAACAATTCTTGTTCACAACACAAACTCGTAGAACTGTTAATTCACTCTAACACTGAAGTGGGTGTACGTTAAAAGGAAACAGTGCACATAAGATACACTCTTGGCTCTTACCCTCCAAGGATTGCCAAGAAGGGCCTCTCTGGACTCTCCAGAGCCTTTGCAAAGTAATCCAGTTCTTTCTTCATCAGGAAGCCAGCAGCTTTCTGAGGCAGATTAACGCCTACCATGGAGCTGTGGAATCAAAAGGGGGTGGGGGAGGAGAAAGAGTTCTGTAATCTGTATTAGAGCCATCCAACAGCAAAATCCTAACATTCCTAGTGCCAGGGGACCTTTAATGGTCACAGCAGCGTACGTTAACCCTTTATTCAGACGCAATAATAATAGCAACAGCAGCAAGAGATCTGTATGAAAACAATGACCACACATGCATCTACTCTTACTATGTTTAGTGTTCTGCAGATAGCTCAGGGAATTTTTGCATGGACCGTTTGACATGCAAGGGCCAACATCTGAAATTCTGGGGTGGGAATAACAAAGATAAAAACGGATTCATCTTCACATAGCCCTGGATTATGAAATAAAGCCGGGCAAGCAGGCCCTCCCTGGAGTTTGTGCACGTATATTTGCACACCCCACACATGTGCATGTCTGCTGAACTAAGTTTAAACCTTTAGGGCAAAGGATAACAATTACAGAGTTGTTTGCCTGATGGCTAGGACTTCTCTAGACAAAGTGATTTTAACTCTATTATGTCTGATCTTTCACTACTTGTCTTCAAGGGAAACTTAAATAAATCTGCTAGATACCAAAACACCATGGACTTAACAGGGACACTGATTTTTGGCTCATTACAAAAATTTGTAACACACACACACTGCCAGTTACCCTTAAATTGCCCACTTCAAACTCTTTATGCATAACAATCTAACCCCGAATTGCCCACTCAGTTTCTAGTGACCATTTCCAACACACATTATCCCTTTTGCTTAACAATCTGTCTGAACTTTTATTTGGCCAGACCCTCCACTTCCTTCTCCAGACTTGAAGAAGAGCTCTCAAAAGCTTATACCTTCCACCAACAGAAGTTGGTCCAATAAAAGGCCTCACCCATTTTGTCTCTCAAGTGATTTAAGTTTCAATAGCCTAAAAGTCAGTTCAAAGTTCATATGCTTGCCAATTCTTATAAGAGGTAAACTCTAAACTACAAAATGAACAGGACTCGACTATACTTTAGCTAGGTTAAATTCAGCCATTTGCTCAGAAAGGGTGCATGGTCATGGGTAAAAGCTCCATAGACTATGTCATTCAAGACTGAACTTAGTTAGATGACAATGGAACTGTGGATTTCTCAGCATACATCCAAAAATAATGTCACAAGGCTATTGAAGGTAAAGCTCTATGTACATTTCCCACATGGTAGGAAGCTCAAGTTAGCAGGTCTTTGGAACCTGGAAAGATATGGGAGCAAATTATTAAACAATGAATTTGTAAGCACCTAGAGGATAATAGGGTTAACAAGGAATAGCCAGCATGGATTTGTCAAGAACACATCATGCCAACCTAATTTCCTTCTTTGAGAGGATTGCTGGCCTAGTAGATAAAGAGAAAGGAGTAGATATATCTTTATTTTAGTAAGGCTTTTGACACATCCCATATAACATTCTCATAAGCAAAACAAAAACATGCAGTCCAGATGAAATTACTATAAGGTGGGTGCACAACTGGGTGAAAGACCATGCTCAATGGTTCACTGTCAAACGGGGAGAACATATCAAGTGGGGTTCTACAGGGGTCAGTCCTGGGTCGAGTACAGTCAATATTTAAACTTAGAAAATGGAAAGAAGAGTACGCTTCTAAGATATGTGGATAATACCGAGCTGGGAGAGATTGCAAGCACTCTGGAGGATAGGGCTAGAATTCAAAACAAACTTGACAAACTGGAGAACTGGTCTGAAATCCACAAGACGAAATTCAATGAAGGCGAGCACAAAGTACTTCACTTTGGAAGGGGGGAAAAAAAAAAATCAAATGCACAAACACAAAATGGGGAATAACTGGTTATGCAGTAATATTACTGAACAAGATCTGGGGATTATACTGGATCACAAATTGAATATGAATCAGTGTGATGCAGATATAAAAAAAGGCTAATATCATTCTGGAGTGCACTCATAGAAGTGTTGTGTGTAAGACACAGGAGGTAATTGTTCTGCTTCTACTCGGTACTGGTGAGGCCTCAGCTGGAGTACTGTGTCCAAATCTGGGTGCCACACTTTAAGATGTCAAACGGGGCAGAGTTCATAGGAGTGCAACAAAAATGAGAAAAGCTTTAGAAAATCTGACCTCTGGGGAAAGGGTGTTAAAAAACTGGGCAGGTTTAGTCCTGAGAACAGAAGATGGAGGGGCAACCTGAGAACAGTCATCTTCAGGTATGTTAAGGGCTGTTATAAAGAAAACTGCCCTCCATGTCCACTGAAAATGGGGAAAGTAATACTGGGCTGAATCTGCAACAAGGGAGATTTAGGTTAGATATTAGGAAAAACTTTCTAGCCATTAGGGTAGTTAAGCACTGGAATAAGCTTCCAAAGGAGGTTGTGGAATCCCCATCATTGGAGGTTTTTAACAACAGATTAGACAAACACTTGTCAAGGAAGGTCTAGATTTATTGGATCCTGCCTCAGCACAGGAGGCTGTCTTACATTTCTATGATTCCATATTTGGATCCCCCAATCACATCCCAACAGGCTTCATTTCCCTGAAGATTTATACCCATTTTTGAACGACTAGGGGTACTCAACATGCAAATGTCAAACTGGTTGATTTCAGCAAGAACTGCATCAGAGTTGAGTTGCAGTTGCTAATCTGAAAATCCTTTGCAGTGCTCTTCAGGATACCTTGCTACAATAGAAGACCAGGACTAAGCTAACTCGCGTATCCAGAGTGAATCCAAAGGACAGACATCATTCCGTAACACTGCCTGTAGAAGGTGGTTAACGTACCTGTGAGCTCGGTGGGCAGTTCCAAAAGCATCATTGACATAAACATCTCCCAGTTTAGAAAGAGATGCTCTGAAAGCATCCACCTTTGCAGGCTCAGCCTTGATCTGAGGGGATAAAGAGACAAGTTTGTGTTACTTAGTTATAATATGAACCAGGAGTTCTGCAACGAATAAGTGCAAAGCTGACTCAAAATTGTTCATTTTGGGTCTACAAATCCAACTACTGAAAGGAGGGATCATCTGAGAAGCTTGTTAGTACCCATGACCTAGAAGACAGCTTTTTGATACTGGTCAGGACTTCTCAGCCTCTTTTCCAGCCCAACCATTGGCAACAAGAGATTTAAACTGAATTTAGTATTCATGACAGACACACACCATTTTGCTCTTGTGGGCTGAGAAGAAGGGAAGCCAAAAAAGAATTTCAGAATTTAGACTAATGCTATCAGTATCCCCTAGTCTCCCAAGTTGAGCAATTTAAGTGCTTCTCTTAGAGCCAATAATAGCTAGAAGCAGAACAGGAGATGGATCTAGATGTAGGTATCACTGCAGATTGATGGGATTATAAACTTCAGAGATTTCCCATCATGTTCAGTGTGCACCAGAAATTATCATTAGCTCCACAGAGCCACAAATTAGTAATATCTCTGTTACTGCAGCATCTATTTTCATTCTGTTGGGACAAAAACCAAGCCAGCCACATCCTTGTTTATTGTCACACTCCATTGTCTGTGCCCCTGTTGATATGCTACAGCATGTAGTCAGCCAGTTAGAGACCTGAAAGTAAGTTGGAACAAGTACAGACAATTATTTCTTTAGGAAGAAAATGAGTCTGTCCCTCTCTGTATAAGACATATTGTCTTCCAAGAGTTAGGTTGTGGCAAGAAATATCAGCCGTTCATGGTTTCTTAGTACCCATAACGGGAGCACCCTCTCTTCAGAGGCTCACTTGCACTCCAGGCTATTTTTTCTAAGCTACAGAGTCTTGTGTGTCAGGCTATAAAGGGCACCGTACTGTACATCAGCATTCCACTCCATGCACTGTATCTGAAGGGAGCCAAAGCCTGCCTGGCTAATGGGGTCACCAACGCTAAGAAAAGAAACCATCCGAGAGTAAGTGTTCTTCCTGACCTTCAAGAAAATGTCAGAGGTACAAGGCAGCACAGACCCTGTATGGCTGCTGATGGGAAAGCAGCCTTATTCAAGGTATTTCAGAGTGCTGGTACAATACAGTGGTTAAACATCCCATTAGTACACCCTAGAAATAAGACTGAAATAGACACATGGTTCTCACAGTTACAAAGAGGCAATAAATTCTCTCCTTCCATACTATATTTTCTCCCGTTCACATCCCAAAATAAAAACTCTTCAGCTGCAGCCAGTAGCCTCCCCATAACCCTTTGCTCTGCTCCGCCCTTTATAATAGTGCCAGCTACTGCACCTTCATCCCAAGTTCCTGGCATCAACAGCATCATTTTTCAATTTTTTACCTGTCAATATGGTCACTTAATATCATAATGTTTACATATGAGC
The DNA here is from genome assembly GCF_011386835.1 of Chrysemys picta bellii. NCBI lineage: Eukaryota > Metazoa > Chordata > Testudines > Emydidae > Chrysemys > Chrysemys picta. Next base: position 85,459,991 of record NC_088799.1, on the reverse strand, counting down.
AGTGTGTTCTCTAAGGAAGTTGTGTATTTTTTGCTCTAGTCATCAGATGCTTTTAACCTGCCAGGAAGTTGTCAGATTAGCTAGTAATATTAAAAGCAATACACTAACATGTCCAATCATTTCAGATGAGTGGATTATTTTATTCCAAACTGTAAAAGGAAAAAAAAAAAACCCTCCTGTCCATCAAGAAAGCTTCAGGACCAGGTGGCTAGTTTTTACACCACACCTATCACCACAGTATGCAATGGCAAATCCAGAACACAGCTACTAACCAAGCATCTGGTCATTCCCCTACTAAATTCTTTTGCATTTCCACAGTGGCCTCAAGCAAGCAGAGCCACATAGTGTTTTATGTGGGATCGTATTAGTGCCTTTCCCACTGGCATTTGGAGAGTAAATGCTGCCAGCTATATCAGAGTCTTTCTAAACACATTCTATAAAATATCCCACACAGCCCCTTGTCACTCCTGCTTGCCCTTTAATAGCGAATAAGGGAGAGACACAACTGAGTTAAAAATGAGATGTTTCACCTTGTTTCCTGAAGCATCTTTCCCTTTCCCTTCTTCTTCTACATGGAATCGGAGGTTTTCCAAGAGGATGATGGAGCCAGTTGGAGGATCAGCACAAGCCTTCTCCACCTCTGGACCCACACAGTCTTTCAGAAACAAGACCTTCCTGGAAGCACGAGTCAAGACACACAGATGCATCTAACGTCAACAACATCTTTTCTTAGAAGATCCATTTATAGTGAGAGTCTGCATAAACTGAACAGCTATTATACTTTACCTGCCAATCAATGCTTCAAGTTCTCCAACCACTGGTGCCAAGGAGAATTTGTCAGGCATCGGGACTCCATCAGGTCGACCCAGATGACTCATCAGAACCACAGATTTGGCGCCATGATCCAAGCAGTGCTTGATGCTAGGGATAGCTGCCTTGATTCTGCAACCACAAAGAAAATGACAGAAGAGAAGTTGGTAAGGGGTTCAATTTGAGCTCCCAGAGAGCTGGGCTTGTTGGCTATTAAGCACAGGCAGCAGACTCTTCAAGGCATATCTGCTAGGAATCACCTCTAACAGAAATAAGGGCAAGCTGAAGAGAGAAACAGCAGAAATAGGTTCTCATCTGAACAACTTGCAAGACATTATTAATGAGGGGGAAGTCCACCACAGTTTTCCCTCAGATATTTGTAAAATCCATCCTTATTCTCAAAACACAGCACAGCATTACCAACAATCCTATACCATATGGGATATCAAGCCCCTCCATAGGTCTGCAATAGGCACTGGTTATAATGATTAGTATGGTGTATGTTAACATCCAGGAGCCCATAAGATAGATCTTTGCACATGGAGATTATCCAGTAGCATGCACTCAACAGCAGCAATGGCACTGTGGGGAGCTTCAGGAGTGCACTGGTATAACTCTGACATGTTCATACTCAATTCATCTTGCAACCAAACAGCTTCAAAAACATTAAGTACATCTGCACTACTAGATTTCCTAACCATTTTTCAGTAGCTGGACTGCTGCTATCTTCTACTGTAGACAGGCCACGGGAATTTTATATACATCATCTAACCCTGGAAGTTGTTCATGGTTAGACCACCAGCAGACACTGCACCTTACAGAAACTAGCACCCACCCAATTGTTGCCCTAGAAGCTGAACCAACAGAGTCAGAGTTTAAGGCCAAAAAGGACCAACAGATCATTTAGTTTAGCCTGACCTCCGGTATGTCACTGGCCACCAACATCACCCTGCACCTGCACACTAAATCCAATAGCCGAAATGTGACCAAAATATTATAGCCCACAGGAAACTATGATGTGCCCCCGACCGAAAATAGGGGAGACCAAGGTACAGCAGAGCCCAAGGCCATCACAGTGGCAGAGAAATGATTAAGCAAGGTATGCCCAGATAATCCTGGCAAGTGATCTGAACCCATACACTATTGGGGGGGGGTCCCATCTCCAGCCATGGCTATCCCGATGCTTCAGAGGAAGGGATTCCCCCTTCCCCCACAAATACATTCCCTTCCTAATCCCTGCAGGTGGCCGGTAGTAATGGTGGGAAATTTTAGCAAAAATATACTTGTGTAAACAAGGCTAGTATCTGTCTATAGGTGCCGGAACAGTTACAAGGACAAGCAGAAACAACTAACCATTTGATCTTAATGTCCCTAACAACTGTTTCCCTGATTAGAAAGAACTAAGATCCCATCTGCACCAACTGGGGTGGACCAAAATGACATATGGCACATTTTTCACATAGGTTGTCCCCTTCTAGAGCCGCAAAATAATCATTTTCAAAACCCTGATGGGGTTGTATGAGAGGAGAGGTGCCTTTGGCACCCCATGTCAACTCTAGCAGATTCTCACATGAGGATACAGCCAGGGAAAAACACAATTTCTTGACAGTCATAACATTGCAACCATGCTTAGTATGGAAGCAAAGGCTTTGGTCTCTGCTAGGGAATTTTTTTATGAATGTCCCACCATTGCTAACACCAACAGTTGCTAATCTGATCTCTAGTATAGATAGTTTGCTGACAGCCACAGGCATTTTTAATAATGTTTCGGAGTTAGGCTTTCTCCAGGACAATTTAGATGACGTGGTGGTAGCAGCTGATGGCCTAACCACACTAACATGTTAGCAATGATGGACACCACTGGAGCTGAACCGTATAGAATATGTCCTTAGTATAGACAGGGCCATCAGGGCTTCTACTTGTATTTTAAAGAGGAGTCTTACCTTTGGTTGTTTGTTATTTTGTTGTTCTTCATTGGAACATTGAAATCAACCCTAAAAGTAAAGAAAAAAAGTTTTAAGCTCACTTGCAAAAACGGATTTCCTTTAAAAAGAGGTTGGGAACTTGCTGATCAAGGGGCTGATTAGGAAAGCAATTCTGGAGCACTAACTTCAGTGCAAGGTTTTCAGTTCTACCCTAATATACAGCAGGTCCCAACATGAAACTGGTATGTGATTGAAAACATCGGAATAGTGAGGTCACAGTAGCCAGGATGTAGAAGGCAAGAAAGGAAAAGAAAAAAGCTACATTAAATCTTTTCTTATGGAGTCAATGGATGCTGCCACTTGTGAGTAAACATTAGTATCCATGAAAATTACATTGTTATAAGAGAAAGAAAAAGAGCATGGAAGCTTAAGGTAAATTAAAGCATGTCATTTACAAAGGGAGGGAAGAGAAGCACCGTGTTTAGTTATAAAAAATCATGAACATTGTTAAAAGAACCATGCAATGTGACTACAGATAAAGGCATGACCACATCTGAGCCAGGAAAAAAAGGACAGCAAAATTATGCAATATTTAACTTTGCATTGACAGTCTTGCAGCATTAGAGCTGAACGGCAAGCCTTCCATAAAGCTGACTCCCATAGGTCTGATGGTTTGATATCAATACGAGTACTATATGCACGATCAGGCCCCATGACATGAAACCCCAATGACACGGTTTATTCTCAATGGGTAAGAAAAAGATTTATGAAAGATCAGCTAGTTTCTTGCTCTTTGGAAGTCGCTATGGAGACTCCTCCACTGAAGTGGAGGAAGGCACAAGTAAAGAGGGAGATGTTCAAAGACAAATGGCAAGTTAGGTGCCTAGCTTCCAATGACTTCTATGGAAATTAGGCACCTTTGAAAATTGCTCTAAAAACTCCATTTCTCCAGCAGGATGCCAAGATTTACTTTCCACTTCTCTCAGAATCTTCCAGACCCACCAGTTAGTCATAAAGCATCTTCTTTAAAAACAAAAAACATGTATTTATTATCTCTGCCTGTCTCTGCAGTCAGCCTGAAATAGCAGCTTTGGATGGTGTGTCCTTCCCTATTCATCTCAGTGTGTTAACTTTGAAGCCTATTGTTTACATTTATGTGGTAAACACTGCTTACAATTTTATTACTGATCAAATCACACAACAGTCATCCCTCCTTCTTACTAGGACCTGCGTTTTGTGAGTAGCATCATGTTCTGGTAAAGCAACTGGGCAGGGCTTGGAAGAGTACCATTACTTTCTCTTCCCTGCACAATTTAGACTCACTCTGGCGCCCGCTGAAAAGGTTAAGTTGATGCTCAGCTACTGAGCTGCTGTGAAAGATGAACTGGCTCTGCAGACTGCAGTTCTTCAGCAGTAAAAATAAAACACCCTTAGGAAACCACATCCCCAGAACAGTTAGGGCCAGGGGCCTTAATACTGCAGGGTAAAGAGAGGGAAGAAAATAAAACAATCCTGGTTACTCCATCAGGGTGAGAGTGCTGGAAAACAGAAGGATTTCATGAAGTATTCCAGATATTGCCTGCAACTCTGATCTCTTCCATTTATTCTGTATGCACCCATGTCTTTCAATCACAGGATTTTCAAAGCAGAGACCTGTGATTTTTGTTGGTCCTGTTGGTGAACTGTACTGTGCACTTAATTATCCCTAGTCTTTCTGTGGATTTGGAGGGTAATTTCCCAGCAGCACATTGGCCAGATGGCGAGAGGAAAGGGAGGCGTTTCTGTCATTTCTGTCTAGCATACTAGTACCCATAAGCTAAGGCGTGACAGGAAGTTGTGTTGCATAATAACTGAAGGCAGAACTTATTCACAGGATGCCAGAATGACAGAGAATGTTAGAACTTAATGAGACCAAATCTCTCTTTGCTTTTACTTTGAGCAATTCTGATAGGAAAATGTTGCTGAAGCATGACAACTAATGAGAAAAGCCTTTTAATTTGGGGGAAAACAGTAACTTTTACTCTGACTGTATCCCAGCATCTGGATGAGTAAATGAGATATTACCTTGGAGTTTGAAAAGGTCCCAAAATCCAACAGGCTGCATGCATTTTTCTCTGCAGTATGCTTAGTAAAAAATACACAAGGCCAGAGCTTTAAAAGCTGCCAGCAAAATAGGAGTAGCTGAGCAGAAAGAATTGAACTGGCAGCCCATGGTACAACAGACTAATTAAAGAACAAAAACAAAAGAATATGCACCATAACACTGTTTTACAATCATGAGGCAAATGAACAATTTGCTTAGCAGTCTCCAGTCCACCCTTGCCTCCCTCTGCAGCCTTACAGCTAATAGACAAAGAAACCCAATTGCTCCTTAAATGGAATAAATGTAAGACTAATGGAAGTCACTAAACCACCAGTTTTGCTTAGGTCCCCCGCTCTTTGGCATTAGCACTGAAAGATAGGTGGACTATATATACACACACGAAAATTACCTGAGCGAACAGGAGTAAAAAAATTGTTAAATTCAGTATCAATTAGAAGACAAGCTGATTCTTTTCAGGGAAATGGGCTTCAGACAAAAACAAAACAAAAAAAAAAAAAAAAACGCACAGATCAACCCTGACATCTTGGCTGCACTTTTGTATTTCTGTTTAGCAGCCTGCATTATGGTACAGATACATTTCAAAAATGAGCAGCAATACTGTGTTAGAAGGATGGTAATCAAGCAAAAACTAAAGTGAGTTTAGGAACTATTTGGGTGACTTGAAATATTTCACCTCAGATGATGAATGCATATCATTCAGCAGACTTTGGACGGTAGATTGATTGTATTGACCCCACAATTCAGAGGGGAGAGAAGTAGGAAAGACATTTAAAGCCTTTGGTACAGCAGACATAGATAGGATAGACTAAGTACAGATACCAAGCTAAATTGGTAAATATGCAAGCCTTTGATCAAATGAGTCAATTTTCTTCATAAGGTACCAACTGAACCACTTTTAAAATAATATTATTTCTTAAATCACAGCAGTTAATAATGGAGACCCTCTGATTTTACTAGATTCTATCACCCGGTCCATCTTCTGCCAATGCAGGGTTGTTCCCTAAAACACGTCACAAGAAAAACTGGTCAAATAGCAAGTAGTTAAAGAGATAAGACTGAAATTCTTGTTCTTCTGTATTTGGGAAATGAACTTGGAGGCATTTTGGGTCATTAAAGGATTTTCTCTGGTTGAGTTTATTCTGTCCATCTGGCAATACCAGACTCCCGATAGCCAAAAACTTGCTGAATTACTTCACGGGGGAAAAAAGTCATTTTTACAGATTAGGAGCAGGCACAAAGGAAGTTAGTGGTATGGCCATTACATTACACCTGCCACTCACGCACCAAATTAAGTGGTATGCACTTGTTATGCTGAGATGACCTTGGGAAAAGCTTCTGCCCTAGAAAAAAAAAAATCTAAAGCTTACCTGCATGCAGATGTGCCCCAAAGCACTACTGCACCAAAAGAGTTCACAGTGCCTAGTGTACCAATTCCCAAGTCAGGCTTAAAATTGATTTCTATAAAGGCCAACTGAATTTCCTGTTTAAGAGTCTGAAATTGGGAGGTGCAATGCACCAACAACTCAATGAGACTCTCTAGTTGCGCTAACAGGAATCACCTTATTCAGTTAATAGCAATTACTTTATTTTCAGTTGTTTATTGGAACAACTGGTCTAGTTTAAAGGGGGGGAAGGGGTATTAAGTAAATAGCAGTACATTTATAGCCTGAAATTTCAGTCCCCTGGGTAAGTAGTGGAAGATCTATACATGTTCCTATGTCAGAATGGATATTCAGAGCCATCAGAGGACTATCCCATAAACTTTTGCCAGGTGAACTCACATCCGTGCCTGTCAATCATAAACTTTCCTAAAAGGAAACATCTATTTCATTCCATCTTATTCCGATCAGAATTCACATTATTCCATTGCCAGGCTGATAAAGTGCATTTAAAGAAAAGCCACAGAAAAAAGTTTGTTGGACTAATTAAAAAAAAAAAGTGTGCAGATGATTGCCTGCTGGTTAAACGGGATACATGTTTAAGCAGACCGGTGCAATGCATGTCAAACCCCCATGAACAGTTTGAGTGAAAATTAGACCTAATTTTGTTTTTCCAAAATGTCCTCATACAGTTTGAAATGCCTCCTGGATACAATTGTAACTAAAAAAAAAGATACCCTATCCGCCTTTCCTAAAGCCGATCCCACTGGGTGTGTGTCACAATCACAGATAGACACCGCACCGCATGCCCTGCAGAGGAGCCTGCTCACTGATGCATCACTCACACAAGCTGCGGCAGTTTCATGAAACTGGGCCCAAGGAAAATATGAAGCAACACGTGGTTGCTAGATTGGGGGGCTAGGATTTTTTTTTTTAAATGTCCTGCCTTTTTAGGAACGTGGACTGAGATCATTAGAATAAATCCCTGAAATTCACTGGGTCACTAATTGGACACAGACCTTTTACTGATTTTTGGCACACTCATGAGGGTAACATTAAAATAAAAAAAAGGAGCATGAAGAACGACTCGCTGCTGCTAACTCTTGTGCTACCTGATGCCTTACGTAAAGCTCCAGTTGCTAGAGTCCTAAGAGTCTCATTTTCATTAAGAAAAAAAGAGAGAGAGAGCGAGAGAGAGAGAATGAGAATTTCTGGCCCTCGCGGCTGTGGAGAAAACCTGGAAAACGTGCCCCGAGCCCATGGGAAAAGCTGAAACACCGGAACCCAAAAGAAAAAAGAATCTGGATTCTGTATTTCAGAAGCTCATTATTTCTGATCCAGTCTCCTGGGGGGAGGGCGCGGTTGACTCCTGATTTCTGAATGCCCGGCTGGGCTGGGGGAGTGACATTACCAGGGCTTCTCCTGCCTGAAGGCAGCCAGCGGGAGGGAGAGGAGGAGGCCGGGCCGCAGTCACCCTGCCCGGGAGCAGGCGCGCACAGCAGAGACCCGGTCTCACACCTGGGCCGGCACGCGGCGCGCACGGTGGTTCTCCCTCATCCAAGCGGGCCCCACTGGCTCCCTGCCCCCGGGGCCCTGCCGCCCGGGCCGCAGCCGGCTCCGACGCCCTGCCCAGCGCGCGGAGCACCGGGGCGGCGCCCAGCCCGGCTCCTCACCTCATGATCACCCGCTTGCCCTTCACATCCACCTTGTCCAAGGTGAGCTTGGTAGAGAGAGACATTGTGCCCGCAGCCGGCTCCGTCCTGTCCTGCCCGAGATCCGCCGCCTGCTGCTCTGCTCGGCGCCTAGGTCACCCCGGCGCGGCGGCAGAACGGCCCGGCCCCCGCCCGCAGCCCATTGGCCACCAGGCCGCGCCGAGTCAGGCAAATGGCCGGGCCGCCCGTCAATCGCGGAGAAGCGCCCGCCTCCCCGGGAGGCTGGGCCTGCCTGGGTTGGGCGATCACGTCCCGCACGGAGCCCTGGCTCACCGGGGGCGGGGACATGGGTGTCTGAGGGGCGGGGCGCGGGACCCGGCTCCCGGGGATGCGGGCTGTAGGCCCCCCCCCCCGTGCGAGCCTGAGGGGCTCGCGGGGGGCTGTGTTTAAGCGCTGCAGGAATGGGCTGGGAGAGTAGCCGGTCTGGCCTAGGGCAGGAGCAGGCAGGGCTGTTACCAGGGCCGGATTCACCTTTTGTGGGCCCCCCTGGAGGCAATGGAGCATGGCGCTGGGAGGTCAGTCCCCGGAGCCAGCGGCCAGCCAGAGGCAATGGGGCATGGTATGGGAGCGGGGGCTCCGCTCCACCCAGCCCATTTACAAACCGGCAGTTGCCAGACACACAGAGGCCCACCTGGCCCTGTGCTGCCAGCATGCCCCTTCCCCTTGGGGGCAAGCCCATGCCACACCACACAGTCCAACTCCTCCACCCAACACCCCCCCAACTCCCTATAGCCAGAGGCCCCCCAGACCCACCATATCCAGCCCCACCCTCCCCCCAACCCACCCACAAATGCACAGCACCCTGCACAACACCACCCCTTCCCACAGCTCCACCAAGGCCTGTCCCGGCCAGCGTCCCTCAAGATGCACTTGTCGGGAGTGGCCAGGCCAAGCCCTCCACACTGTCCCCTACACACACAGCAGGCTAAGACTGGCCAGGCTTCTGCACCAGTCCCGGACAGCTCAGCTCCAGGAAGACAGGTGGGGCCCCACTGGTGGTGGGAAGCAAAGATTGCCCTGACCAGAGGTGCACTGGGGTCCGGCCCGGGGGCTGAGAGGAGCAGGGAGTGGAGAAGAGCCCTCAACTAGCAGGCAGGCAGGCTGAAAGGAGCAAGTGGTGGGCAAAGGGAGCCAGCAGGGTCTCGGGACACAGTGCAAGCGGAGCAGGCTGGGGACCCTTCTGATCATGGGCCCAGCTCCATGGAGCCACTGTAAACCTGGCACTGGCTGTTACAACCTGTTGGGCCCTGGCTGGGGAGAGACAATGTGAGTGAGGTAATAACCCGCATTGGACCAGCACCACAGAGCACTTGTCCAGCTCAGGGAAAGTGGAGTGGGCAGCTTGTGGTCATCACCAGAGCCGTTGGTCCTATCAGAGATATTAGCTCACCCACTTTGTAAGAAGCTGGAAGCAGCAGCTTTGGGAAAATGGGGCTTGAAGTGCATCCCATGGTGGCCCAGTCTATGCACTGCTAGGCCTGGACTCCTTGTGACATCCCCACGCACCCACTGGTGGATACACAGTTACATGCCGCCATGCGTTTCATCTCTGGCCCCGTGCGTCCGACTCCACACCCATGGCTTCCTGTTCTGAGCTAGTGGCAGGTTACTGGAGAAAGTATGTGCCAACTCAAGCCTGTTGCTGCACAATGACCTTTTAAAACCACCAGCTGGACATTTGCCGTCACGTTGCCCATTATGGTCTCATCCATCACCAGGATGTTAGGGCAGAAACACTCTGGGGAGAAGAATGGATATGTTTTATAATCCCCAACCAGTCCCTTGGGACCAACCCCACAATTTGTCCATCTGGTTTTGACCTGCCCCATCACCAATGGTCCCTGTTGAACAGGTTCCGGACCGGGCAAGGTCTCTGTGCAGCCAACTAGTATCGCTGGGGCCTTCATTACAGCCCTTTGAACAGCTATGGTGCTACACAGACGATGACGTACATTGTCAATGAATGCCTGCTGTCTAGGTTCAGCGGTGGCCTAGAAGAACTGCATCACACCACTGAAGATGCTATTGCTTGGCTGGATGCCTATGCACACGCTAAATAAAAACACACTAAACACCGGTGACAGGTGGAGGTAGGGTGTTCTGCTCAGGGTGATGAGTGTGTAAAGACCCTGTTCTTTCACCAGAGAGATCCCAGGCACACAGACCCCAGTCTGAAACATTTAGTTCTAGGCTGTTTGATGTTCCATGCTGTGTGTGTGTGAGAACTTAATAGAACTAATTCTGCCACTTCTTTTTACCGCTGTCACAGCCTGTGTAAAAGTATTAATGCATAATAAATGCCTTTAGATAGACTACCTTGACTCACCCTATCTTTTACTAGACTAACTTCTGTTAGTGAAAGAGGCAAGATTTCAAGCTTCATGGAGCTCTTCTACAGGTCTTTAGTAGAGGTGTTCATGTGCAGAACAAGTCCTAGTGTATTACACATTAATATGTCCACAGCACTGTAGGTAGAGTTGAAAACATATATACTCTGAGATAATGTTGCCTTCCATTCATGTCACATTTCTAAGTATTGTATTGTCTAAATATACTACATGTTCAAAGCCCTGTCCAAATATGCACACACTGATCCACTGATTACGAGTTTTGTCCTATGTGTTAGACAGCAGTTTCTGGAGCACCTAGTGTTCATTTATTTTTAGGATTCTAAGCATTGTAAAAATCATGTTCTTTCAGTCCTCGGGTAGAAACTAAGATGAATCAGCAGGGAACACTGATGGTGGATGCTGACTTCTTTTACCACGTGGGGGCTGATGACACACACAGCCACAGCCGGCCCTGTCTATGAAACATCACAAGGAAAAATATACAGTAACATTCAAGGCTGTCAGTACCCAGTTGAATCGTGCACACACACATTTTCCAACCACACTCACCCTATACCTAGACCCTCCCAAGGAGAGATCTGACTCCTTACAATATGATCATAAACCACAGTAGATTTCCTTAGTGCAACATTTATATCCAGAGCTCAATTCTGTATGATAAGGGTATTTTATAAGTGTTTCCGTACCTTATGGAAAGCTTGCAAAGGCTCATCCATCTCTCTGACTACTACTCCATGGTAATCATCCACATCCAAATCATCCACTAATAATACTTCCAAGTATAATACTGAGCACATCAGTAGTAAGTGCAGGGTTCTGGGAGCAAAAGTGAAGGAGTGGGTGCACAGGTTTTTTTCCCTATCCATCCTCCCGGAGCAGGCTGGGGACCCTTCTGATCATGGGCCCAGCTCCATGGAGCCATTGTAAACCTGGCACTGGCTGTTACAACCTGTTGGGTCCAGGCTGGGGAGAGACAATGTGAGTGAGGTAATAACCCACATTGGACCAGCACCACAGAGCACTTGTCCAGCTCAGGGAAAGTGGAGTGGGCAGCTTGTGGTCATCACCAGAGCTGTTGGTCCTATCAGAGATATTAGCTCACCCACTTTGTAAGAAGCTGGAAGCAGCAGCTTTGGAAAAATGGGGCTTGAAGTGCACCCCATGGCGGCCCAGTCTATGCACTGCTAGGCCTGGACTCCTTGTGACATCCCCACGCACCCACTGGTGGATACACAGTTACATGCCGCCATGCGTTTCATCTCCAGACCCGTGCGTCCGACTCCACACCCATGGCTTCCAGTTCTGAGCAATATTGCTCCATCCTCCCGGTTGAGAATAAGGGCCCAGACAGGGGACACATGCAGCCTAAAGATGAATGCATGGCTGCGCAGTTGGTGTAGACAGGAGTGCTTTGGCTTCCTTGATAGTAGGATTCTGTTCTGAGAAAACTGACTGCTGGGAAGAGACAGAGTCCACCTGACCAAGAAAGGGATGAGCATCTTCAATCACCTACTTGGCAACTGAGTGAGGAGGACTTTAAACTAGCTTCAAAGGGGGAAGATGACAAAAGCCCACACACAGGTAGTAAAAAAGGTGACCATAACACAGAGATAGATGTTGGGGGGTGGCGGTTGTCAGGGAAATGAAAAAATTCAGTAGGGTCATAGGAACAAGCAGGATAACAGTGGGGGAAATCTGCTCAACATCTTAGATGTCTATACACAAATGCAAGGAATATGGGGAATAAACAGGAACAGCTGGTAGTATTTGTACATAAACTGAATTATGACAATTGGTATCACATATTTGATGAGATAAATCTCATGATTGGAATATCGGCAGGGCCGCCCGGGGGGGGGGGAAGTGGGGCAATTTGCCCTGGGCCCTGCAGGGGTCCTCACAAGAATATAGTATTCTATAGTATTGCAACTTTTTTTTTTTTTAAATGGAAGGGGCCCCCAAAATTGCCTTGCCCCAGGCACCTTGAATCCTCTGGGCAGCCCTGAATATCGGTATAGAGAAGCATAGCTTGTTCAAGGAGGATAGGGAAGGAAAAAAGGGAAGAGTTAATGCATTATACATCAAGAATGTATATAACTTGTTTAGAGGTCAAGAAGGAGTGCACACTGCATACTAGCACTTTCAAAGGACAGGATTAAAATTCAAAATTACCTTAACAAACTGAAGAATTGGCATGGTATCAACAAAATGAAATTCAATAAAGACATGTGCAAGGTACTAAGGAAGAAAAAAAATCAAATGCAAAAATACAAAACAGAGTAACTAGCTATGGGGTTTATAGCGAATCTGTAGTGAAGCGAGACTCACTGATGCAGCTCCTCCTGCTGGTTATCCTGGGAATTAGCTCTCCAGCGTACAGAGCACCTCCTATTGTTGGGTGTCTCGCCTGCCTTAGGGCCCCCATGTCTCTCCCGGACCCCAGTGTTCCTTTTCCTCTGGGTTCTGCCCTCAGCAGTAACCCACAGTCTGGATCTCCCCTCCCAGGGGAACCCCCAACCCTCTATCCCCACCTTGCCTCAGTGGCTACTACCGGTCGTCATCTAGCCCCCACTCACTGGGGCAAACTACAGTCTGTAAACCACTTATCGCACGGGGGAAGGAGGGTTTGGAGCTGCTCCCTTTCCCTGCAGCCCAGTACCTCTCTTTAGGCTTTGAACAAGGCCTGCAGCCTGGGGAGTTGCCAGGCTAGAGCTCCCCAACTCGCCTTTCCCCAGCACTTCTATACCTCTGGTACCTTGCTCCCACTCAGGCAGCTAGGTCCTTCTCTCTGCATCGCTAGAGAGAGACTGACTTAGCTCCTGGCTCACAGCCTTTTCATAGGACCAGCTGTGGCTGCTTCCCCAATCAGCCTAGCCTTTTCTCTCAGGAGCGGGGTAACTGCCCCGTTACAGGATCAAAGATTGAATAAAAGTCAACAATGTAATGCAGTTGTAAAAAAAGGTTAATATAATTCTGGGGTGTATTAACAGGAGTGTCATGTGTAAGACAAGGGAGATAATTATCCCACTTTACTTGGCTCTGGTGAGACACTAGCTGCCGTAGCGTCCAAATTGTGGGTGCCACAATTCAAGAAAGATGTGAACAAATTGAAGAGTCCAGAGGAGTACAACAAAAATGATAAAAGGTTTAGAAAACCTGATCTAGGAGGAAAGATTAAAAAAAACTGGGCATGTTTAGCCTTCAGAAAAAATGATAGCGGGGGTAGGGGGAGAGAACCTGATAGTCTTCAAATATGTTAAGGGCTGTTACAAAGAGGACTGTGATCAATTGTTCTCCATGTCCACTGAAGGTAGGACAAGAATGGGATTAATCTGCAACAAGGGAGAATTAGAACATTTCTCCTATTATCTAACCTGACCATAAGGCTATATACGAGTGATGGAGTCAAGGAAATTCATGTATGCGGATGATATTGCCCTAGCAGTTCAGTATACAAGCCTCCATACCATCAGCTGCACCCTAACCCAGAGACCTTAGCACTATGGCTGATTATTTCCAGTGCTGGAAATTTAGGCCTAATCCAAAACAAAAAACCCTATGATAATTGCTTTCCATCTGAACTATAAAATGGCTAATACCAAACTTGATGTGCAGTTCTACGACGAGAGCATCAGCCAAGAAGCTAATCCAAAGTATCTTGGCATTACATTGGAGTTTGACCTTTCAACAACACCTTGAGACCACCCAAGATAAGGTCAGATCTTGTGTCGTGCTCATCAGAAAATTGGCCGGAACATCATGGGGCTCCAGTCCACAGACCTTATGAAAACAATTGCCTTGGTATAGTCTGCAGCTGAATATTATGCACCAGTGTGGTCTCATAGAAGTCACACTAAGCTCCTTGACACGCAACTCAATAATGCTATGCGCATAGTGTCAGGGACGCTCAAATCTACTCCAGTTGACTGGCTCCTGGTCCTATCGCACATCCAGCCTCCACAGATTAGAAGAGCTGCTCAGACATCTCACTCTCTTATTCATATCAATGCAAATACGAGGATCCCACCAGATCTGCACCATGATCTGCAGAACCCATCAAGGAAGAGATTAAAATCCCACAACGCTCTATGGAACTGTATCAAGATCCTTACACCCAACTTTGATGCTGAGGCTCAATGGAGAGTCACATGAAGCACTTTGACCGCTCAAAATAAACAAATCGTCATTGATCCGGTTGAGGAACCACCGGGTTTTAATTTATGCTGGAAAGACTGGTGCAGATTGAATCGCCTCAGGACGTCTCATGGGAGATGTGGACAAACCCTCTTTAAATGGAAAATGAGGCAAACACCTGTATGCAACTGTGGTCACCAAGCACAAACAATAGAGCACATCATATCTGAATGTCCCCTTCAACCTTTGGCCGGGGGCCTGAAGGACATTCACCAGCTCACTGCTGCAGCAATGTGCTGGCTATCAAACTTAGATATAAATTTGTAGCTGTTGCTACCTACCCAAGCCATATGAAAGAAGTATAAGGCTTCCAAGGAAGGTTGTGGAATCCCCCATCACTGGAGATTTTTAAGAACAAACACTGTCAGGGATGATCTACATTTACTTGGTCATGCCTTAGTGCAGGGGGCTGGACTAGATGACCTCTTGAGATCCCTTCCAACCCTACATTTCTAGAGTGTCTTTGCTTTTATGATAAAAAAGTGTGAAGAAACTAAATGAAACAGTTCTTGTCAGGTTAAACAAAATGGCTTGTTTGCAATTAAATTTGACAACTTTTTTGATTTGGTGAATTTTTTTTTAGAATTTTTGGTTTATGGGAAGAACAGGATTTATTTTCTGATTTTTCACAAATGCAAGCAAATGTAAAGAGTCATTTGCCCAACTCTAGTTGTGAGGATGAACTCCATTATGGAGGGGGAGACACTCAGTCAAAACAGACATAAAAGTAAAAAGACAGACTAGGCAGTTCTCTTCTGGTGGTCTTCAGGCAGCTCCCAGCATTCTTGTTAAAGGCAAAGAGTTCTCGCTTTTTCTCTTGCCCATCTTCTGTAAACAGCAATCCACAGTGGTTATAGGTACATCTTCTCTTTAGATCCTACTGCCATGTAATCTTATCTATTCTGTCTTTCAGTGTTTCAAATGAAGATAAAGAGATGAACACACCTCTTTGACCAAATTAATCTTCCTAGGTTACTCCAAACCACTAGGCATCCAGGGGTTTACTCCTTAGTTCATGTTTGAAAGATTAGGATTTGTGTACACACACACACACACACCCTAACTAGAAATTGGTTTTAGTCCCCACCTTTAGATAATTTGGTGCAAATCTATGTGGACATTTCTTTTGGAATAAGAATGTTCCATGTTAATTTAAATTGGTAAAAAAATAGACCTCAACAAAATAGGACAGTCAATCTGAAATAGGTGTGTCCACACACAGACTTGCACCAAAATAGCTAAAGGTGTGAATTAAAACCAATGTTGCTAGTTTGGTTTCAGTTTGTGTGTAGACAAGCCTCACCACCACAATGGCTAGAAATGTAGGTCTCATCCCTGGACTAAAATTCACAGACTTATGTGCGTGGCACCCCATTAATTTCAATGGGGATCTGCACCTGCAGACCTGTTTGCAAGAGTCCTGTGCTAATATTTTTTTTAAAGGAAAGATAATGACCCAAACCTGCAAAGACTTAGGCTATGTCTACACCGTACACCTTACTTACAGCCATGCCCCTGTAAGGTATGCAGTGTAGTCATCCTTTGTCGGTAGAAGAGAGCTTAGGGGAGTGATAGCTCAGTGGTTTGAGCATTGGCTTGCCCCAGGGTTGAGAGTTCAATCCTTGAGGGGGGCCACTTAGGGATCTGGGGCAAAAATCTGCCTGGGTAGGGTTACCATTCGTCCGGATTCTCCCAGACATGTCTGGCTTTTTTGAGTTAAAAATAGCATTGGGGGGAATTTGTATAAGTCCGGACTTCCCCCCCATGCAGAGCGCGCGCGGCTGACAGGGCAGCCGGCCGGATCCTGCCACTCACACAGGGCTCTGGCAGCCAGAGCCCCTCCTCTCCCCTGTAGCTTGAAATCACTCCTCTCCTCTCTCCCCCTCCCCCTCCCTGCATTCACAGATCACTGGCCGGCCGTTCGCATCGGGCCTCCAGCAGTCTGGAGCTCCTCCCCTGCTGCCCAGCGCGCCGCTCCGCAGCACTCTGAGCGGCATGGTAAGGGGGCCAGGGGGTTGGAGAAAGGGGCAGGGAGGTTCTGGAGGGGGCAGTCGAGACAGGGAGCAGGGTTGGATGGGTCGGGAGTTTGGGGAGGGTCTGTCTGGGGGTGCGGATAAGGTTTTGGGCAGTCAGGGAACAGGTAAGGGGTAGGGTCCTAGGGGGCAGTTAGGATAGGGGGATCTCAGGAGGGGGCAGTTAGGGGACAAGGAACAGGGATGCTTAGGTAGGGGGTGGGGTTCTGGGGGGCAGGGGTCCCAGGAAGGGGCAGTCAGGGGACAAGGAGCAGGTTGGGGGTTCTGAGGGGGGCAGTCAGGGGGTGAGAAGTGGGAGGGAGTGGATGGGGGCAGGGCAGGGGCGGGGCTAGGCTAGAGCAGGGCTCACCCCCCCGCCCAGTATCCTCTTTTTTGATTGTGGAAATATGGTAACTATGTCTGGGGATTGGTCCTGCTTTGAGCAGGGGGTTGGACTAGATGACCTCCTGAGGTCCCTTCCAACCCAGATAGTCTATGAAAATAAAACCACCCTCAATGAGGGGCAGTAGCTCTCCCGTTGACAAAGTGCTGTCGACACTGGCACTTTTTGTGGGTAAAACAAAAGTTTACCGACAAAAGTGCAGAGTAGACATAGCCTTACACACACACTTAACTTTCCACCCTGTAAGCAGTCCCAATAAAATCAATGGGACACCTTGCCATGCAGAAGTTAAGCACCTATTTAGATCCTTGCAGGATCAGAGCCTGAGGGTGACAGAGAGGACTTATCAAGCAACTGACTTTTTCACAAAAGACAGAAATATTTCACAGCCAACAATGCCTTTACTTATACATTCATAGAGGCAGGGATAAAGTGTACATGATGCTGGAAAAGCAATCACAGGAAGGGGAACAGAAAGAAGCCTCAGGTGGAGAGGTGTATT
Source organism: Chrysemys picta bellii (assembly GCF_011386835.1). Lineage (NCBI taxonomy): Eukaryota > Metazoa > Chordata > Testudines > Emydidae > Chrysemys > Chrysemys picta. The sequence goes on along the minus strand of NC_088799.1, from coordinate 85,442,599 downwards.
TTGCAGGTAGCAAAATGTTAGAGGCAGTTCTATTGTTTTTATTTTAAATGTTGTGTTTGGGAGATTATACTGTGGAAGTCAGCAGATTAGCCAGTGAACTCAATGGTAAGCCTCCACCACATTGCCTGTCATTTTTGTGTCCTTGCATCTTTCATTCTGTGTCCCTTGAATTATTGCAGCAATCATTCTGGCCATGCACAGTACCTGCAGAGATCTAGGACTTAGACTTACACCCTGGTCAGAACGAAGTGCCATGACCTCACACAGGGGCCCTCAGGTTAGATTTCTTCTCTGTTTAGGATGCTTCAAGTACAACTTTATGCTAGTTAGCAGTTTATTTTGGATATGGGGTGACCACATAAATGAAAGGTTCCAGTCTGCAATAATACTATGAGATACCTTTTACCCGAGAATCTCAAAGTGTGCAGAACCAACATTAATGGACCATGCCCACAGCATCCCAGCCCATTTTATAGCTGGACCAACTGAGGCAGAAAGTTGAAATTACTTGCCAAAGATCATATAGGGTAGCAGACCAATGGCAGAGCTGACAAAAATAAAAAAAATCCCGATTCACAGTAAATCACATTCCCAAATAAGAGGGTCACCTTTGAAACTGGAAAGAGGGAGCAAAGTTGAAACAGCATGTAGTGCCAGACAGATGGTTCCATAATGCCGACCCACTACATGTGGAATATCTAAATATGCTACAAAGCAACCCTACTTAAGTGAATGAAGAATCCTTTCTAAAGGCCATATATTTTAAGCTTTATAGTAAAGCACAACAATACAGGGATTAGTCAAGTGCAGCTGGCAACGATATTTTTCCAACTTCACAATAGGAGTATTCAAAATGGAATTCTAGAAAGCACTTTAAAAACCAGGCATTGGACATTACATTTTGACAACATTATAATTATAAAGTTGAAGGCACAGTCTTGACAGAATTAGAAATGTAATATTACATACATATAGGTGTACATTTAAAGAGACATAACAGTACTAAAATTAGTATTTCACAGAATTGTTCACCATTCCTTTTCTGATACCAAACTTAATAAAAAAGATTTCTCTAAAGTTAAAAATATTTGGTTGGAACTTCTGGTTTCTTGGCCAGAAAACAAAATATTATTATCGGCTCATGTAATTAAACATTGCCCTGCTTCTGTTCTGACTTGGTTGGTCTTACAGCTCCTTTTGGTATGAAATTGATTACATGTAATAAGAGGCATGCCTGTATCATTTGTAAAAGTTTACTGGTAAATCCAGAGTAAAATTTCAGACTGATTATTTTCAGGGCTTTGTTTTGTTTTTTTAAGTAAACCAGAGGTCTTACTATCTAATGACAGTACAGGAAATAATAATAATAAATAAACTAGTTTGATGCATAGTTTCATTTGTAACTGAATATCTTAAAATGGTTTTGATGACACATAATCACATGATTTCAAGATGTCCATAGACAGGAGCAAAGTGTATTTACAGAAAAAATTAGCACATGTACATGTGTGCACATATTTTACCTTTTATGCTATTTCACCTCCACTGTACATTCAAACTGGAAAACATTTTGGTTTTTCAACTTCAAGCATAGCATGAAATATTTTATTCACAAGGCATCAACATAAACATTCTAAAATTTCAGCAAATTCCCACACAGACGTTTACCGGGAAAAAAAACTGTTTTCAAAAAGGCTGACTCAGATTTTCTGGACCAGATGTACAATACTGAGTATGTCAATGCAATGTATATTCATTCAAGTGCAAAAACAAATTTACAGTCACCTGATTAAAATAAGAGGCTTCTTAGTATTGGATACCACTGTGCATGTGCAGTAATTGGATCAAATACTGGTTTTAATGATATAGAAAGCATTAAAGAGGGACTTTCATACAAGGAAAACTTGCAGATTTAACCACATCTATTCATCTTAAACATTGAGTAATAAATTGTTCTCATTACCGTATGTTTGCTAACTACCAACCAAGAGTTTAAAACCAGGATTTGTCCTAAGTGACCATTCTTGATTCCTGAAGTAAAAGTCTTAATTTTGATATTTTTTTCCATGCAACAGATGTCATAAGCATAGGATTATGAACCTGTTCCTGCTCCCACATAAGTCAGTGGCAAAATTCCCATTTTTGAGTAGGACAGGGCCCAATCATATTCGTTGCAGGATCAAACAGAAGATGACCAATTACTAGCATAATTCAAAACCAAGTTCTCTTGTATAAAGAAAGAGGCTGCTGACATGTGAAAGTTCTTCCTTGAGAAAACAAATCATGCAGAATACTCCCCATTGGACCTGCTGAGTCTTGCCAGAAAGAGCCTCTGAAAATGAGGGTAGGTGAAAAACAAAACTGGAATCATGGAAGCAACTTATGTGATCTTAAAGCAATAAATGCTGCATGGCAGTATTATATTGGTTTCTATATAACAATTCATCCACTAATCAAAAATAGCTGTGTTGTTCAATATTGAGAACACCAGACAATAGAATGTCTTTACTATAGCATAAATTAAAGTTTCCTGGCACGAGAAAGGACAAATATAGCTATAATCTAGATTGAAATATTTCTTAAAATCTTATCAGTTTGTGATCTCATGAAACCAAATTCCTGAATGGAAATTTGTTTTTTTCCTACTCCTAATTTTCTCTTTAATATGGAAACAACAAAAAAGTTATATATTGCACTCAGCATTATGATATGTGTAAAATACTCTCTGAACGCACCTTAGGGACAACATATTCTGCTGCACAAAACTTCCTGTTTTCAGATTTTGATATTTTCCCTTATGAAGTGAGAGACACTTCAGTAGTGAAAATTATACAATATATCAAACATTTGCTTTTGACATTTTACATACATTATGTGTGCATTATCTGTGATTCACAACTTAAAAACTAAAACACTAACATTTACTGTTCTCTGTGTCTATTCTCTGATAAATGTGCTGACCTCTCTGAAAAACACAACTGAGAATTAAATGCTCACATCATGGATTAGACTTCATGGTATAGTTCCTCATAATTATTTACCTAGTAAACTGTTAAATAGCTCTCTTAGCGAAGGATTTAAAGAATAAAATTTGCAGATTAGTCAATATTCCAGAGAGGTAAATGGGTGATAAACACCTAGTTGCTTTCTCAGTGAGAAATTTCATTTTTAAGATTTATGATTAGCAATCAAAAATCTAATTTTGAGAATTCAGTATTGTAACAAGTGAAGGTGGGCCCAATTCACAAAATCTGGATCTGGATATTCCCAAATTGAGGTGGTTGGGAACCAGGGTTTTGGTTCAGGACCATCTCTGGTACACTATTAACATCTTTAAAGCAATTGACATTATCTCAGTAGGTAGTAAATAGAGCAAACACTGTGTGGTAACATTACCTAAATGGGAAGGCGTAATTGTAAAGATTACAATGGTGGACCTTGTAACATCAATATGAATCACTGCAGTTCATTTAAAGGGAATTGGCAGGGCTGAATGCTAACAGACTTTTTAAAAACCCCAATAATTCAGGTAGTAGCATACTCTATTACTTCCTCAGATGAGCATGAGAGAAATCTCAGGTGGTATGTTTTCTGAGCTAGCAGAGGCTCAGAGAGGCAAGACCAACCCATTGTGTGTGTACTTAATGTGCTTTCTAGCAGACAATCTCAGTTGCAGGAGTGTATTGGGACACAGATGTACAGAGAAAGGAAAGAAGTTAAACAGGGAGAAGATGGGGGGAAATAAACCCAAGCTCCCGCAATTCTCTCTCTACATATGACCAGGATCCAGATCAAGGGAGAAGAGATGGCAAGGATTTGGTTTAAAAAAAAAAAAAAAATCTAAGATTTTGCAGGACAATTTCTTGTATGGAATAGGTTATAAATGAGAGTAATCCCAAATGTTATGCAATAAGGCACATCCATTTGCAAATGAAGAGCACTTTCAGTGTTTACAGCTGTGGTCATCAACATCTTTGATACAGCAAACATATTAACCACGCTACACATCAAGAAACTGTCCCCAATTGCCTGTTGGTCAGTCCTCTACTCCATTTCTGGTTCCCCTGTGTGTTTTATTAATTATATTTCAGCATTTTCTAGAAAAATAGTGTGACATTAATAGCTTCTTAGTGACATTATCCAGCTTCACTTGCAGACTCCAGTTGCCACTGCCCTTTCTTTCTTTGCCGTGTCTGGTAAAAAATACTGGAAGGTCACTGCAAATAAATGGACCAGCTTCAGTGTTTAAAACATGAAAAAAATATTTTCTTTCCTGTACAATTGGGCAATTAAAACCTAGAGAAGATAAGAGGAAAATCCTTAAAACAAGTCAGACCTCCAGAACTTATCAGTGCATACAGAATTCTAGCCAACTGTATCTTTTCAAGAGCTTTTCATAATGCTGTGTCTTCTTCCTCTCTGAAATCTCCCACTAGAAGTGAGTGCTTATCTGGTTCACTGAGAACTATACTGTTGAGGGAGCGTTTATCTGAGAACAGGGAATTTAGTGAGGCTCTACTATAACTGATGATTTGATCCATTAGGCTGAGTTTGGGAGAAGCTGTCCCAGTATCATCAATTCCAACATGGACACAGATTTCTGAACGGCTCTTCTGTCTCATATAGCCACGGGCACGGAGCTCATATTTCTCATAATTTGGTTTCTTGTAGCTAAGGGAAAAAAAATCCAGTATAAATTAGTTGGCAGTAACTGTGAATAGAAACAACTCAATGTGGAAAGAAACTACTGTAGATGCTCATGTACAAATCAGTACAGTTAATACCCACTGCCATTCATAATTTGAATACATAGTGCAGTATTAAAAACTTCTAATTTCTCATCTTTTGGTTGATTCTAATACCAAATGAGAGCTTTATTTTAAAACAGTACACAGAAGGGGAAGGGAGAGCAAAGCAGATTCATACCACTTCTATTTAACTGCTTGACTGGTGTTGAAATTCCCAGGTACCTCCTGGTAGAATGCATCTACAGGTTTTGTTAACGGAAGAGGCATTATAGAAGTGTTCTGCTATAATTAGGAAATCATCGCCTTTTCTACCCATGGCCCTTTGACACCTGCACTCACTGGTTCCCACACTACATGGTATCACATCTACCACAGCTCTCCATTGAAGTTGGCTGAGGGGTAAGAAATAAAACAAGCCATGGCATTTAACACAGCATTGTTTATTGCAATACTTCATACTGTTAAGTCCTCAATGCCAGTAGGTGTGGTGTTCCCAACTGTGTTGCATCATAGCCACAAAATCTGTAAAAAAGCCAGCGTGATCTGGCAACAAAACCTCCCACAGATTTTCAGTGACAAAGAGTTATTACATACTAGTGCACTACTGAGTTTTATAGTTCCCATTATGTGCACCTGGCCGGGTTGCAGTTCAAACTCACATGTTTAACAAAACTGCCTGACATATTTTGGATTGACTGGCTACTCCGATGAAGCAAAATGGATAAAAAAGAAATCAAGAAGGAAGTGTGTTGAGAAAGTGATCGGCCTGAAGACAGCCACTACTAAAGATGGACTTGCCTGAATTCCAGAGCTAGGATTAGAGTTTAGGAGCCTCTAACTCTTCATCCTGTGCCCAGTTCACTAGACCCCTCTGCCTCTAAACTAAGAGATCTGTGACTGCAAATCAAAATAAATACAGAATTTTTCACTTACAGCTTTAGCAACAGAGAAGAACACACAACGGAAACAGAAGAGGCAGCCATTGCAGCAGAGCCCATCCACGGCTGCAAAACGATACCAACTGGCAGAAAAACACCTAGGAAAGAAACCAGCGCTGATTCCAGATAAACCACATAAGAACAGAATATTCCTTATACAGTACCTTTAATGCACTGTATACAACCAAGTGTCCCTATGGATGTCTATACATGAAGTTTTAGTTGCATTTTAACACATTAACAAACATGTCTGTAAGTTCTAGTGTATGCAAAACAGAAATACAGGTAGGAATAATAATTTTGTCATTTCTATACTAGAATTTACAGCTGTATTAGCTAAAATGGGTTATCTAGCATGGGTTAAAATACAACTGAAAGTTCAAGTGTAGACATAGCTTGTTTTCCCTGCAGTAAAGGATTCTCTTAATGGAGTCAAAACCATGGGTTTTCACACCTCATTCAACAAAATGTTTCTCTTAAATATATGTTGATGTACAGACCATATCATAATAGGGGATAGTTTCCTGCTACTCCACCACCATCCTCTCTAAAGATAAAGAACTTGTATTGATAACCAGTCACAGACAAGAACGATGGGTACCATTTTATGAAGAAAAAACACTGCAATCATCTATTAAAAAAGCATGTCAGTACAACAACAGAACACTCACGTACCAGCAGCAACAGGAATTCCCACGAGATTATAAATTAGAGCAAAGACAAAGTTGAACCGGATTGTTCTGACGGTTTTCCTTGATAAATCTATACTTGCCACCACATCTAACAAATCGTTCTGCAAATTAAAGTGTTTATAGGAAAAGTCAAAGAAAACTAATGTCACATATGAAATGTTATCATATTACTGTTTTCAAAGCTAAATACTGTGCACTGAGCATTTCTAAAATATATGTAGATATATCTATCTCATAGAAGTGGCAGGGACCCCGAAAGGTCATCAAGTCCAGCCCCCTGCCTTCACTAGCAGGACCAAGTACTGATTTTTGCCCCAGATCCCTAAGTGGCCCCCTCAAGGACTGAATTCACAACCCTGCTAAAAAAGGTCAATGCTCAAACCACTGAGCTATCCCTCCCCCAAAAGATGCAAGTGTCTCTCTAGTAGGTGTTTTTAGCTTGTCAGTCCTTCCTCTATTTTATGTTTGTGCAGTGCCCAACACAATAAGCTTTTGGAGTCCCTGGGCACTGATGCAAAACAAATAAATAATATGTTTACAGCAACGTTAGTGTTGCTACAATCACTTGTCAGGGTTCCTATCGAACTCTGTTTTTTAGGCATTTATAACCAGGCTGTGAAAATTCATTCTTAAGTGCAACTTAGCCTGCAGGAAGACATGATCACCAGATTCTAGGTGTTATAGCATCCTTCCAAAAACCCTCATTCCCTCTCCTTTACCCATCCTCAAACTTGGCACTGTTGCCACAATACATCCAGCAAAAGAAAGCTGGCTGCAGCTTCCTTCAAGAGCCAATGAACATCACACCCTCAGGAGTCAGAGAAAGATAGTTTCCTCCCTGCTCCACTTCCATTGGTCTGTAGGGATGGAGCACATCATCTCTGCAGTTGTCCCAATCAGGCCAGTGTCAGAGTGAGGGACTGAGCACAGGTCCCAACAATGGCTTTCACTTCACGGTCTCTGGCATGCCCCACCCATGTTTCTTTAACGAAACAAGCTTAGTTCCATTACTTACCCTAATTAAAACAACATCTGCTGCCTCAATGGCTACATCAGTGCCTGTGCCAATTGCAATTCCAACATTAGCCATGGCAAGAGCGGGGGAATCATTGATACCGTCTCCCACCATTGCCACTCGCTTGCCCTCTTCTTGTAACTGTTTCACTTTGGCTACCTTGTGTGAGGGAAGAACCTCAGCAAACACTTTGGTGATGCCAACCTAAAGGAAGAGAAAGAACAAAACCATATTACAACTTTTCCATGTGCTGTCCAAGATTCTGTCTCTGAATGTATATGCTTTCTATTCTCTCTGGTGAGGAGCAGACAGTATCCCTTTGAGTGAACAGTGAACCAACTACAATTCAATTTCACTTTAAGTACCATACCACACTGCAGACTATTTTTTTCCCACTGCCACACTATTTTATCATTTCCCCAATGCGGTCACTGGCATGAGAGAAAGCCTAGTCTATTTTAGGGATGTGACTTGATTTTAGCAAGAAAGGTAATAATTGTGATTACTGGATTAGCAAAGGGAGACCAATTCTGTTAAAAAAACTGAAATTTAAAAAGTAAATAGGAAGATACTATATAAAGCAGGAAACAGTCCTAATTCATCCTTTCAGCAGAGAATGTACATACTGCTGAGAAGACACTAACTGCTATAACAACTCAAAGAAACCAAAGAGATCTATGGCACCTTTAAGACTAACAGAAGTATTGGAGCATAAGCTTTCGTGGGTGAATGCCCACTTCATCAGACGCAAGTAATGGAAATTTCCAGAGGCAGGTATAAATCAGTATGGAGATAACGAGATTTATACCTGCCTCTGGAAATTTCCATTACTTGCGTCTGATGAAGTGGGCATTCACCCACGAAAGCTTATGCTCCAATACTTCTGTTACTCTTAAAGGTGCCACAGGACCCTCTGTTGCTTTTTACAGATTCAGACTAACACGGCTACTCCTCTGATACAAAGAGATCCAGATTTTTATATCTTCAAGAGTAATCTTACTCCAAAGATCAATGTATTTTTATACCAGCTATTTAAGTAGAGATACTTAAATAGATAATTGCTTGAGGATCATTCAAAAATAAACTGATTTAATTATGCACTATGAGGGTTAAAAAGGAACATCATCAGGCTAAAAGTCCTGGTCCAAATCTGATGTAAGAAGTGCAATACACTGAAGTCAGAATTATAGCTGCTTACAAAAAACCTACAAGTGTTTCTGAACTAGTTACTAACAGCTTAGATTTTTTTCCCACTGTTGGCACTTTTCACCGGCAACCAATTTTGCTATGTATCAGCCAGGGGGGCACTTAAACATGAGAGGAGATATTCCCTCCCTCTGGAGTAGAGCATAACAGAGTTCATTAGGAGGGTGGGGAGAATACCATGAAGAAAATTGTAAGTCAATTAGATATTCAGCAACTTACCTCAGAGGCAATATATCTCGCTGTTTTACTGTTGTCTCCAGTCATTAGAACAACTTCTAAACCCATAGTCTTCAAAATGTGGACTGCCAATTCAGCTTCAGGTTTCACTGTATCAGCAATAGCTATCAAGCCACACAGCACTCCTAATACAGACAGCATGAAAATGAATGTGTTCCTATTAAAGTTCCTTTCCCCACCTTTAGCAGGAAATGGGTCCTAAAAGACCCTCTCAGAGCCCAAAGGATCCCCTCTTTTTCTTCATGAGTCTCCTAACCCTTAAAAGTCCTTGTAGTATGCCCAAACATCTGTGCAGTAGAGGAGAGCTGGACAAGGCTCTACCTTTCAAAATGTTACAAAAACTTGAAAGCTAGAAACTCATTTGTGGTCACATGATTCTATACAAGCACAAGGTATTAATACTTGTTATTATTAATAATAATCATCCAGATTATAGTTTCAGGGTCAATTGTTTCCCTCATCGCTTTCTATTTAAATGCTCACAAGTCAAACCCAAGAACACAGAAAAGGGACAACAATCTTACCATCAACAGCTACAAGGACTGCAGTGCAACCTCTACGTTCGTGTTCAATCATGGCATTATCAATATTGCTTTTAAGAAGAAGGCCATTTCTATTCATCCATTCCCGGTTTCCAATGAGAACAGAATACTTTTGATGATTCAAGGTAGCTGTAGGAAGAAAATATAATCCTACCATCATGTGGATACATTCAAGTTAATCCAGACAAGAGTTCATAGGGTGCTCAAACAGATTAGTGGCATCATTATCCAAAATCTAAATAATGTTTAGGAACAGTTTTCTTCTTACCCACCCCACAAACGTTTTAGCTGTTCTGCAATAAGAGGCTGCTAGCATTTACTTGGACCTACAGTTCTAACATGGGACAACACTGCGTAAATTTCCTCTCTCTGAGCTCTACTACACATGAAAGTCATGAGTTGAGCCTCTTTTGAGCAAAGACTGGTCAATAGTGTAAGTTACATGAAGATTTTGGGTAGTAGCACAGTTTTAAAGAGAACACAGAAGGGCAGTGGGAGCGGACTCCAGTGTTCTATTTCCAGTTCTGACACGAATTACCTTTAGCACAGAATTTGAAAATCTCTGTGTCCCATTTTAACAGAGCTCCTTTTAGCCCATGTCCTTTAGAGATACGCAAGCTTCAATTACCCCATTCCCAGGGCCGTCGCTTCCATTTAGGCAACCTAGGCGGTTGCCTAGGGCACCAGGATTTGGGGGGGGCGGCAATTCAGCGGCGGGGGGTCCTGCCGCGCTCCAGATCTTCGGCGGCAATTCTGCGGCGAGTCCTTCACTTGCTCCAGAACCCGCCGCCGAAGTGCCCCGAAGACCGGGAGCACGGAAGGACCCCCCTGCCGCAGAATTGCCGACAACCACCAGGAGCGCGGAAGGACCCCTGCCTAGGGCCCCAAAAACCCTGGCGCCGCTCCTGCCCATTCCACAGATGAATAAAATACATAGCTATTAAATTAAGTAAAAAGCAACTCCTTTGTGCCTCCAGGAGGTTGCAGACCCGGTTTTCCAGATGGGAAAGGTTAGTGACCCATGGCAGCCTCTTCCCCCAGCATCCTCAACAAAAGTCAGACAAAACCAGATCATCATTCTTGGCACACATTTTATTTTACACACATGTGTCAGCTTACTTGGCAACTGGGCATCAATAATCAAGGCAGGTTGCATTGACTCCTCAAAGTTCTCATCAACTTTTATGAGTGTCATATTCTTAATATTATTTTCTTCAACCTTCTCGTTCCTCCTGTACAGCAATGCTTCAATATTGGTGACTTTACAGCTAATGCCACAGCCTGCTACTACCTGAAAATCTGTACAGGTTCCAAGGGTTTCTGAGTCCAGTTCCTAAGAGAAAAGGTCAAACATTTTCTGAAAAATACAGAACCACTTGCATTTATAAGAATGCGGACAGTAAATTACACCCAAACCCAAATCTAGAACATAAGCAGATAAACTTGTGTTTTGATGATTGCATTTTAAGTGTCAGGCTCTAGTGTAAACAGTACTAAATCACTCACATGCCTTCATAATTTTCAACTTTCAGAACTCTCCAAGTAAAAGGCCACTTCAGTAAGCCAACCACTTTCTAGTCAGTGCAAGGTTATTCACAGATGCACACACAATATTGAGACAAAGCTCTACAGGAGAGGATCTCTATCACTGCAAAATATTCTGCCCATCTAAAAGAATCTCAGTACCATACCTTCTTGCAGTATTTTGTTATTGCTGTCCCCAGAGGGTGTTCACTGTTACTCTCAGCAGTCCCCACTATTGCCAAAATCTTATTACGTGGCATCTGGTTATCCTCCACTAGAATCTTCACCTGCATCACTACTGGAGTTCCATGGGTAATGGTTCCTGTTTTATCAAATACCACCACCTTTACCTGCAGCAAAACAGAAAACTTCATTGTTGCAAGAAGGTCTTACTGCAGAATCACTCAGATGCAAAGTTACTGTCCAAAGTTACTACCTGGCCACCTACAGACAACATGTGGTGATAACTTCTGTGTTTGGAAACAAATGTAGAATATTGGCATGTAGAGTCCTACTATAAATTAAAGCCTTGGAAAAATAAATTAAATTTTTTACCTTATGAGCCATCTCTAGTGGCTCTCCACCTTTGATCAATATGCCATTCTGAGCTCCTACCCCAGTACCCACCATCACAGCTGTTGGGGTTGCTAATCCCAATGAACAAGGACAGGCAATGCACAAAACTGTGATGGCGGCTTGGAAAGCAAAGCGGATTATTACTTCGGTTTTGGAAATGCTCTTATTGTAACCCTGTGGACACAGAAACACGTTTTAGTAACAGAATAAGGAACATTGTAAACCATGTATTCAACTATATATTTTCTTAGTCACAAAGGCATATTTGTAATTACATACAATAATATTCTTCAAACATAGATTTTTAAGTTGAAAAGTAAAGCGCTCAAAAGTTAGGAAGTACCAGAATTCTGATTGCCCACACAACCTTATTCTGTCCTGTAGTGCATACACCTATTACATGCTATATTTTACTCATAAGACCCCTGCCTCATTCTATTTATTTACTCAAACTAAAGAATATAAGCCATGAGACTCCCTTAAACTGGACCATAATAAACAATAATCACCATATGTAATTATTAGAGTCATGCCCGATAAATACGCTCCACTAGAATCTTCACTTGCATCCTCTGTCAGAAAAAAATAATCAAGCAAGAAACTGCCATCGTAACTGTCTGATGGTGCAAAGTCCTATAAATGATGGGCCCCAGTCCTATAAATGAGATCCACCAGTGTGTAAAGTCTATTGACTTCAAGCTGGATTCTCCATTGGGGCTGTGCCAGGAGATCCTGATGCAGAATTGGGACCTAGATTGAAGAGATCATCTTTCCCAGAGGAAAGGAAATTGGAAAGTTTCAAGGTTTTTGTAATGTCAAGTTACTGTTTTGTTTGTTTTAAACAGTTAATAATTAGTTTAATATAAAACAGGTATTTTTGTTAATCATTGAACTCATTCAGGTTTGTAAGTTCAATACTTTTTCAAAATAAAGTTCCCATTTCTGAGTCTGTTTAGTAGTGAAGTTGATACTTTCAGTCCTAATTTGTATCAGACAGAGCCATTGCTAAGTAGTACTAGTAAGACAGCAGCCTATACTCAAACAATATCCCTATGGTTGAATGGAGATGAACAGTGGCAAGGATGTCTAGTAACTGCTTTCTAAGTAGTTTTAAATATTTTGTAAAGACTTAGTTAACTATCACATGCTATATGACTTTGCAGTTTTCCTTTCATAAGCAAAAATATAGAAAAACATTGCAGCATGTGAACAATATACTAGACAAGTGACTGTGAGGATATTCTAGGATGGAACTGTTGCAGTCAAACAGACCTCTATTATACCTATTATTTAATAACATTTAAGAGAGTCACTTACTTGAAAATATGTTTCCACAATTTCAAAATTGACAAATCCAATTACAATCCAAGCAAAAAGGGTAACCACAGAGATAGCCACAATAAAAGGAACAAAATAGCCACTAAGTTTGTCTGCAAATTGCTGGATTGGAGCCTACGGGGGAGAAAATACATAAACATCAATTCTGATCACATGATACACTTTTCCATGCTTTAAAGCACCAGTATAAACAGAGTACTCAGCATATTCAACAAATACTTCTAATAAAATCTAGATAGTCTCTCAATAGTTTTGACATTTTGACATGACTTTAGAGAATTAAGAGACTCAGAACTTTGAAGGTTTTGAGTTCAAAGTTTCTCTGACTGATATGTCGAGATTGCTTGGTGTCTAGATTTTAAGACTTATGCTGAGGTTTAAAAGACTCTAAGCTTTATGCAATTTGCTGAATAGAGGCCTAAATGAAGAGGCAGAAACTAATAGTTTAAATCAACGCCACTATTCAGTGAAAGTACCTTTGAGGTTTGTGCCTCCTCCACAAGTTTGACAATCTGAGAGAGAGTTGTATCAGCTCCGACGTGAGTTGCAGAGATCAGCAGTGACCCATTCTGATTAATAGAACCGGCAATAACCGTACTGCCAGGTTTTTTAGCCACAGGCATTGCTTCACCTACATAAAGGCCAATAGCAGACATTAGGGTGGTAAATTCTGATTTTGACAGTGTTATTTTTCCAACTGCTACCTAGTCCTAACATACCATTAGAAAACAAACAAGCAAATTAGTGAACTTTAATCTCCCTTGTTCATAAATATTTGATACAAATAAATATTTTAAATTTTTTTAAAAAGCAAACAGCTTACCTGTGATGAGGGACTCATCTACCATAGACTGTCCTTCAATAACACGGCCATCAACTGGGAATTTGCCTCCTGGAACTACTTTGACAACATCACCCCGTTGAACCAGTTCAACGTCAACCTGATCTTCACTGAGAAGGGAGTACAGTACATTTAATAAAACATGGCTAGTGATGTTACCAAGTCAAAAAGCACTTTTCAGCATTATATACAGCAGAATCTCACCAATTCATACATTGCTAATTGAAAAAGGGCATTTTGTGATGCTTTATCCTTGTTTTATTACTTGTTTGTTTTTGTATACTTGCCAATTCAGAAAATCCGTTCAATTTCAAAGCACAAATTAGCAAGGTTGCACTATGGCATATCAGAATGGTATCAATTTTATTACATTTTAATGTTACATCTGGCAAATTCTCTTAAGTTGAACAAGTTACTTGTTGTGCACATCTTCAGCAAGGTAAAAGTGTTAGTTCAAAAACAAAGAAAAGAAAGGAAGGACAAAGTGAAATACCTCAAAAGAACGTTGTCTGGTCCTAGGTTAACAAGAGTTGCTTCTGTAGCTTGTAGTGAAATTAGTCTTGAAAGGGCTTCCGATGTTTTACCCTAGAATATGAATTTACACATTTGTCTTTGATCACGCTATTGACAAAAAATAATCACAGGCTAAACAGCTACATGCAATACAATTGACCCTTTAAAACAAATACTTCTTGCAAACTGACTAGAAAAAATAAAATTGACATTTTAAATAGTTTTCAAAATTGCTGAAAATCGTTTTGCAACATGAACAAATGATAAGCAATCAGGATCACACTTTCCCATGTGATTTCATTTTAAAACATGTGCACCCTATAACTACACCCATGTAGTTTCCTGCAATTTGTAGATGTGACACTTTACACCAAATAACGATTTATAAAAATACAAAGTTTAATCTTGCTTCTGTTTTCTTACAAGCTGTGATTTTGCTTGCTAAGTATTTCCTCTGTATCTCACTAAAAAGTTAATCTTTCATTCTTTCCAGTGCCAACTGTCTGGAACATTTTATAGTATTTTATTTCATGTTCAAACATACGAGCAGGTACTTTTATTTTGCTTTACCTTTGCCATATGCTCTAACCATCGGCCCAATGCAATGAACACAAATAGCATAGGAGGTGTGTCAAAGAAGGTCACAGGATTCACTTTTGCTTTTTCAGCCATTGCAACTAGAAGAATAACGAAGGAGTAGACAAATGCAATGGTGGTTGCCAAAACAATCAGCACATCCATGTTAGCAGTTTTATGCTTCAGTGCTTTGTATGCTTGAATGTAGAAGTACCAGCCCCCAAATAACTGTAACAACAACAACAACCACAATGGTACTTTACTCAAAAATACAAATGCAAAAATTACTGCTCTAAAGCTACTTTATTGAAAGTGAGAGGTGCAGGATTCTTTTCTGTATGTCCTTTTTTAAAGTTCAGGTTTAAAAGTTTAAACATTAATATTTCAATAGATATGAAGAACATACATTTAATTAGTCTACTGCAAATCAAGGGAACTCAAATTAAAAAAAAAAGACTAATAATTACAATGCTAAAATACAGAAGATGATGGATCCAATCCTGCTCCCACTGAAGTCAAAACACCTATGGATTTCAACGAAAGCAGGCCCCATAACAGTTTCAATAAGCATTTTGAATCAACTGTAATTCACAAAGTGATCTTTTGTGCTTAATATTTTTAACATTCCATTATAAAAAGACAATTTCAATTTGTGAACTTCTAATGACAGCAAACTGAAAGTCACCATGTTTTTATTTACCTGAACAGGGACACACAATAAAAAAGACAGCAAGTTCATTACAGACAATCCTGGCAGGACCTGACGCTCCAAGAACATAGAAGAGTGATAGGCCTCCATTTCCTCCTTGCTCATGTTGCGATGCTGGTGAACATGTGCGAGATGACTATCCATAATCATCATGTAAATCATCAGCGCCATTACAGGAATGCAGAAAAAGAGACTCACAAGAAAAGATCTTTTCCATCTTAGATAAGGAAAAAAAATAATAATGAAAGTCTGACTTGTTTTGCAAGTAACAGATAATTAATCATCACACAGATAACATTTTAGCTACAATGTCTGCAGAGACCAACAAAGTAATTTGTGAAGACTTCACTTCTGGTTCAAAAACAGCCTCAAATTTTAAAAGAAGAATCAGATGAACATTTAAATAGAATTTAAAACAGGCTCAATAATACTTACTGCCTTATTTCCTGTTTGTGGTCTAGATGGCTAGCAGATCTGTCCTTCTTGATTAAAGAAGTATCAAAACCTAAATCCTAGATGAGAAATGTATCAAGGATTTGATTTTACCATACAGAGAATTAACACCACAAAAGATACACTTTCATCTTGATTTGCAGGAAGTCATCAATACTGAACACAGAGAAAATACTTTTAGCTGTACTTCTTTGTCCAGGCAAGTAAATATCACCTGTGATATTCTATTTCCACAATTTATACCATGCTAACTGCTCTACAGAACACAAAAGCCATTCCCTGCCATCTAGAAAAAGGAATTTGCCCGCTGGCACAGACAATTGAAACATACAGATGTGGGCAATATAAAACTAATTTCTACTTTTTTTAAAGACATCTTGTGCTGTATAGAGATATTTGTAGGTTATCTGGTGGAGCAGGCCATGCATTCAGCTTGCTTCATTAGCATATTTATAAGGTCATTCTTTCACTTTCCATGTCAAAAGGTACCTCAGAAATAGCTGTTAGATTTAGGCTTCAACTTGTTCTAAAATGCTCTTTCAGCATTTCCTTGCAAGGCCTGGACAAAGTCACCAAGGAGTACTGTTCTGCTGGCATATGGAGTTTCCCTTACTGCCAGAACACCTGTTCTGTATGTTGACTTCTCTACACTGATGGTGAGAAGGGTGGATGGAAGAGAAAGAGGACAGGATTTTGGCCTTGATGTACCTCTGTTCCATAACCATTACATACCAAAAGTTCTTATATTCCAGGGTTTAGAACTCTGGGAAGCATAGTGGATATTCTACAAGATTTTCAGTGGCCCAATGAAACAGTTTAATACCACCTAAGCACTTACCTTTACTGTTTGTATAATGCCTCGAGGACCAACAATCTCAGGATCATATTTAATGTGTGCTTTGTTGGTTGCAAGAGCCACTGAGCTGTATAATACACCTTTAGTCTTCATAAGGGTGGATTCTATTTTATGTACACATGAGGCACATGTCATTCCTCTGACCTGTTAAACACAAATTCTTCCTGTTATCAAAACCAAAGACTGATTTTTTAAAATATTAGTGAATACTTTTTCATTTATTACAGAGAATCTGAGAAAAATTAGGAAACCATAAACTGCTTTTGTTATCTGAGTTATAGCATCCCTAGATGATATAACAAAAACCAAAAAAAAACCTTTTGGAATATGCAGCCATCTGACCAGCAGGTGGCACTGTGGCTTGATCTTTGCATAATGTTTAGGTTAGCAAATCCACATATAGTTTGTAATATTTATCTATCTTTAGGTTTTATTCTGCTGCCTATCACCATAGTATATGAGCAACTTCTTATCAAATCAATTGCAATAACAAAGTCTCTCGTAGAGGCATATAAATTGCACATCTTCAGAGAAGGTAGAAAAATTCTGAATGCTACCTTTTTCCATTTATAGTCAACATACAATTTTTAAAAAGACTGAAGAGGTGGTACAAAAGGTCAGCATTTCAGCTTTTTGGGTCCTTGTTAATATTCCAAACTTTCAATAAAAGGCATGAATCGAATACACTGGGAAAAGGTACATTTGCCATACATTTGGGAGGTTTGTTGCTATTTGACATGTATTATTGCATTTGTTTCTCACCCACCTGTGCATAGCTTTCCACTGACATTTAACCTTGTAGAAGCAGATATTCTATTCTAAAGTCGCATTTTCGTCTAAAAACCGTCTACATATTATTGGTAAAAACAATCTTTAAGATTACTGTAACAAAGATTAAAAGATTAGATGGGGAAAACAGCTTTTTCCCCCTTTTTACTCAGTTCCTCGTGTAGACCAAGGTGTTTGTGCATTGGTCTGCACTGGGTGAAAAGTTATCTTCAGCTGTTTTGTTGATGATCAGTCACATTTCCTGTCTCACTCTTAGCATGAGGACATCATTCTCAAGTCTTGCTCTAGGGGTGCTCACATGCATGCTCTATCCCTAAGCTCTGGAAGAGTATGTTTACCAGTAACAGCAAAGCTGGAATTGACACTGAAGAGGACACATGCAGCAAGCAGGAGTATGCATGGAGAAGAAGGTGGGGAAGAGGCAACTGGAGAGGAAAGATGGTCCATCGACTAAAACGCTAGTCTGGGATTAAAGAGACCTAGGTTCAGTTCCCTGGTGCTTCCTGTGTGACCTTGGGCAAGCTTTTTAAACAGGGATAACTTTATTTCTGTAGATCACAGGAGTGTTGTTAGAATAAATACATTAAGAATTGTGAGGCATTCAAGTACTATTGGTAATGGGTGCCATTAAGACAGAGACCTCTATGTAAAATCATGTTTTGTGTTGCTATTCTCAGATCTACCCGTAAGTCCCCTATAAACATCAGAGGAACATAAGAACTCTTAATTTTTAAAGTATTTTTAAAATTCTGTACTATTTAAAGGTTCTTTATCAGAATCTTGAATTTATCTTTTAATCAATGTCCTTTTAACTACAGATTTGATCTAATGATAACAGCCAAATGCAGCCACACACTTACAAATATCTATTTTTCTTTAAATCAGACAATCCTATCTGTATGGAAAGTTTTCTAGGAAGTAAAAACATTACGCATGCACTTTGAACAGCTATAAATGATTGATATAGTTTTATTAAAATGATCTGCTTACAACAAGTTCTAGAATTCCATCTCCATCATAGTTTTCCATAACAGTAGCTCCAAATCCCAATTCACGGATTAGATCTGCTATGACTGATGGCTGTATGATAGCAGGGTCATACCTCACTTCTGCCTTCCCTGCCATTAGAGCAACAAGCACAGAACATATTCCTAGAAATATACAACCAGAAAGTACAGTGTTAATTAAACATTATATTAGAACAATGTGCAAACATGTTTAGTGTAGTAAACATATTGTACCTCAATCACCGTATTACAGGAGGCTAGCAATTACCCACATTCACTAAAACTGTGAAATAGGTAGCCTGCACGCAGAATACTGCAGGGGCACTTTCTGAACAAACAACAAAAGGTAGGCTCTGAGAGAACATGTGAACTGGAAGAATTTAATTCTAGAGGTAAAGGAAGATGAGGGAAACAGAGGGGAATGCCCGATTTACGACTTATTTAAATTGGTTAATTTCAAAAAATCCAGTTTATGATACATTAAGGGCGCTCTAAAACATCCTCAATTTTTTCCCCCAAAGTTCCTTTTAAGAAATTTAAGAAACACACTTTGTAAGTAAGGGTTTTAGGGCTCCCCAGTATTTGTACTTCTACAGGCCTTTTCTGTAAGAAATAAACTGATTGAGAAAGAGAAATGAACTAAACACACAGTCCTGTCAAAAACAGAATGAAAGAATTTTCTCTACCAATTTCTCACAGCACCAAAGGATTAAAGCATCAAATAGTCCAAGATTTGTCCTACTTTCACATTATTTTAAACTGATTAAGTATAGCCTTCATTTGCCATTGTTATTTGACTCTGCAATAATTTGCTCTTGCAGAGCTCCTCATCCTGTCAGCAGAGGGAGCACAGAATTACGGTCATAATTATAAATTACATTTATGACCATGTAACAGTGTAAGAGCTTGGCTCTTTATCCTTCCCTACTTGCTAGACCACAAATAGTTTTTATGAGTCTGCCAATGCCTCCAAGTTACCAGGTCTATACGGTCCTTTAGGTCAAACAGTAACAGCTCATTGCTTTTAGTTCCAGGGGCCCTGGGGTCCATCCCCACTGATGACCCAAGGTGGGTAGGAGGAAAGGGGAGAAAGTGGTTACAACAAGGAAGTAAAGCAGGCAAAGTATGGTTAAGTTGGTCTACATAATGGGGGGAGTTAGCTAACATGGAGTTGAAAATCTGGAAAGAGTTTTAAGTGTGCTGAACAAACAAAATGCAATTGTCTAGCTTCTATGAGGGCAATAATAGAGAGAATACCAAAAAAAAAAAAATTTGAATGGAGAAATGAGTGCCATTTTAAAAGAAATTACTTGCCCTGCTAAAAAGTTGAAAATTCATTTTGTACTGACCAAAGTTTTTAAGGATTAAAGATCCACTGTGTACATCAGTAACTGGTTTATGCTCAAAGTGCAGGAGACTCTCTGTATTGTACATTGTCAATGTGTTGCACATCTGAATGCTAATTAATACCATGCTATGGGTGGGACAAGCAAACAGTGGGTATGTACCTAGGAGTGAGTAGGGGATCAGAGTTTTATAAGCTGCAGCCCGAATGCACAGGGGAGTGATGTACTGATGAAATGAGAAGCTTCAACTTTATGTTACCCTCTATGCTCTCCCTTGTGCTTTGGGGCTGCAGCTTATAAAACTTTGTTTTAATCTCCCTAGAAATCTGAAAGTTGATTTTACAATGTGTTTAATCCTTTGAGTGCTATAATTCCACTCCTGCCAAGGCAATTTAGAGTAGAATCTATCAAGTGTGGCAATGGAGCTATATAGTTAGTGTGCAAGGCCACATGCTTTACTGGATATAAAGTAAGAGTGTGTAATATGTACACTGTAAAACAATCAAAATTCAACAGTGGTTGTTTTTCCCTCTAACCCCATGTTAAAATTCCACTACAACAGCTGTAAAGACATCTCTAAAACACGGCTAGAGATTTAACAGGTTTTACTGAAGTATATCTCACCATCTTCTCTCCTCAAATTTCTCTCAATATTTGCTACGCAGGAAGCACAGGTCATCCCAGTGACCTGGATGTAACACTTCGATGGAGTCTTTGCCTCCTGTTTATCATCATGGACTGGTGACACTTTGGAGTGCGGTGCTGTTTTGTAAAGCATATTATCCTGAGAATCTAACGGCACTTCCAGTGAAGGCTGAGTTATTAATACCAATGGTTCTGTCTTTGCTGGGGGGTGGAAAAAACATCACAAATCATGAATTTATTAACAACCCCTGAAATGAGTTATGACTCGGACACAACGTAACATGAGTGCACATTACTGTAGTATTCCTGACTGAGAAGCAGAATTGTACTCACCTTATCAGAAAGATGCATGTATTTGCTCTGTGGGTGCTAAGTCAAATAACTAAGCCTACCTCTGCTCTGATCCCTAGAAACCACTCCCTTAGATACTGGTTAGGCAACTGATAAACTGTGACTTCTGTTTTTCTGCTCAACTGTGTTCATTTCATTACCTTTTTTACTCACCCTCCCCCATCATCTTTATCTTTTTTGTCCTTTTGTTGTATCCTGTCTGTTATGTAGATGGTGAGCTTTCTGGGGCAAGGAATGACTCCTTGTTATATGTCTGAACAGTACTCAGGCCATGTCTATATTAGGAAATTAGGTCAGTGTAACTACATTGCTCAAGGGTGTGAAAAATGTACCTTCTTGAGCAATACAGTTAAAATGACCTGAGACCTGGTACAGACAGTGCTAGGTTGACAGGGGGGCTTCTCCCGTCGACATAGCTACCACCTCTCGCAGAGTGGGAGTACCTACATGGACGGGAGAAGCACTCCCATCAGCGTAGGTAGCGTTTTCACTGAAGCGGCGCCATTGCACTGTTTTAAATGTAGACCGGCCCTAGTTGTGACACCAAGCACTGTTGTATTTACATCTTACCCATTATGGTAATAATCTTCATACAAAATATACCTTAAGAGGTATTATTTGAAAACTGGTAACTCACTGATCATTAATAATCTTGTATCATGTATGTACATGGTGGGTATTAAGACTTATGGACATAAGCTGAAATGATAACTAGAATTTGTTCAAACCAGGTATATGAGGGGGAGTTGCTAACCAGGTCTATCCTAAACAAAGGAATATGTGTTTACTGCTTATATATAAATTGAGGTAAACAGACCCATGAAGCTAACAAGGGTAGAAGCAAAACTTACATTAACAAGTGGGGGAAAAGACAGCATGGCATCTACACCCAGCAGGATAGAGACGCCTGGTGTGGGTTTTACTCTTCAGTAGAATCCGTTTCAAAAGTTACTGGTCTACAAATGCAGGGGGTCTGAGCCTCAAGTGATCAGCAACTGAATTAACTGAGTATATACAATATTACTGTACTATAAAAGTGTAAAAAGAAGAACAGGAGTACTTGTGGCACCTTAGAGACTAACAAATTTATTAGAGCATAAGCTTTCGTGGACTACAGCCCACTTCTTCGGATGCATCGTGGGCTGTAGTCCACGAAAGCTTATGCTCTAATAAATTAGTTAGTCTCTAAGGTGCCACAAGTACTCCTGTTCTTCTTTTTGCGGATACAGACTAACACGGCTGCTACTCTGAAACCTATAAAAGTGTATAGAGTGATATCTTTTCTGAAAGCTAATGACAACACACTGGTGATTAATATCGTTGTGATATATATGTTGTAACATTGTGATGCTGGCAAGCCTGATGCCAACTCTTGCCCAGGCTGCAGACATTAGCTAAGAACTGACAACCTTGTAGCTGGAGATCAGACCAGTTCACCTGTACATTAGTTTTGCTCAAAATAAGTATTAGTCTTATGAGAATGTGTTTAGACTCTATGAAATGCTCGCAAGTTGCTGCACACATTAATTTCGCTTGTAACGTCTGTATTCCATGCTATAAGAAAATATGTAAATTTTGCTTTATAAAACTTTGAACATGTTTGCTCTGAACCCAGGCACAGAAATTGTCCCCACTGCCCATCTAGAAGGACTATCAAAATCATATGGCCATCAAGGAACATCACAATACAAAGGATTGGTTAGTGGCTCTATCGCACCTTGGAAATGTTATGTCAAGGAAGCTCGTCCTGTGGACTTGAAAGCTAAATGAAGAAAATAAAACAAAGTCGTAGGAAAATTTTCCATCTCTGCTCTGTTTGAACTCTGACTGGGCTAGAGACACCAAACTAAAGTCACAGATCCCCAGGGGCTGCCTCCTGGGTCCGCCATGAAAGACACTTTGAATTGACAGATATAACTTAGAGAATTTTTTCACTTCAAGGTCCCAGAAACAAAGGCAAGGTTTTCATCTCGAGGCCAAAAGACCAAAAACATCAAGACACTTGATCACGGCCTTGGATAGACCAAGAGACTACACTTGACCAGAGCTCAGTACTACAACTCTGTCACTCTTTGGATTTAAATGGTAACTCATTTGTATGCATATCTTTGCTTTCTTTAACCTGTAGTTAAACTAGTTTCTTTTTCTAGTCAATAAACCTGTACATAATTTATTACAGGATTGGCTACTGGCATTTTCTTTGGTGTAAGATCTAAGGTACCAATTGATCTGGGTTAAGTGACTGGACTCTTGGGTCTGGAAGCAACCTGAATATTGTGAGACTTTTGGCGTAAGTGACCGTTTATCACTAAGTCCAGTTTATCTGAGCAGCAAAATAGACTGGAGAGTCTAACGGGACTGTTTGTTACTCCATGGTAAAACTGTTGCAGTGATCCAAGAGTTAACATTTGTTACTGGCCTGGTGAAATCTAATTATAGAACACGCCATCAGTTGGGGTATCTGCCTTGTTTTTGACAGTCTGCCCTGAAGTAGGCACTCACAGTCATGAGCCACTTCCAGCAGGCGAGACAAACATTATAGAAGGAATTATGAATGCTCATTGATATTATGTTTTAAAGTGTATGGCCGAACAAGGGAAGGAACAGTTCTCACCCAGACAGGAGTCGGGGCAGTTATTTACCTATCTCCTATGTAAATTAAATATGATAGAATCAAAACAATGGAAACCCCATTTACATATGGGGGATAGGAATCCCACAGGAAGGGAAGAACAGCATGAGGTCAGCTTCTTGATGAACATAGCAAGCTGAATATACAAGGGCTTCCTACCTCATGAAGCAAGGTCATTGAACGCTCAAGAACAGAAGCCATCTTTGGCGTCCATCACTAGACAGACAAAAGGGAAGAGAGCTCTAGCAAGCTGAGAAAGATGGGTCCTTCAACCAAGAGGGGGTTGAAGTCTCTGGAACTGAATATAGGTGAGAAACCTTCTTAGGCAAACCTATATTTCATCTATAAAGATAAGGGAACTTGTACTTTTATGAAACGTCCTGCCTGAGGGAAAGTCAGCCATGGCTGGGAAGAAAAATAACTGGTGAGATAAACTATCTTGAACAAAGCCTGTAGTTTGTTAGATTAAGTTTTAGACTTTTAGATGAGTGTTTTCACTTTTATTTGCTTGTAATCATTTCTAACTTTATTCCTTTTACTTAGCATCACTTAGCCTATGTACTATTGTTAATCAATTTGTTTTATTATTATTATTATTATTATTATTAGAAGCCACCTCTATGTTGCATTTAAAGGGAAGGCTGTATTTACCCCACTTAAGTTAATAAGCTGTGATTTGATTTTGTGTCTTTAGAGGAACAAACCAACCATATTATTTCTCTGAACTGTCCAGGAGAGGGCTGGACATTGCAGAGTACAGGGTTTTGGGAAAATCTGGGACAGAGAGTGTGTTGGGGTTAACCTGCAAGTAGTAACCAAGACTGGTGGGACCCAGAGTGGGGCTGTAGACAGATTGCTGGGGTTAGAGCTGCTAAACCAGGGCTGTCTAGCACACAGACCCTCAGGATGTGACCTGCATGCTTATAGACTGTTTGTAAGAGGCCCAGGTTGGGAGCTACAGGAGCAAAGCATGGTGAAGCACCCAAGATTACAGGGCAGCGGGTGACAACCCCTCACAGGTCTGGACTGCACCCCAGAATGTGGCATTGGTACTTGGGACCTGAAGACTGATTGCTGTTTCTAGGCATCACCATAATACGAATAATAATAAATCTTCAACAGACATTACAAAAATTAATAGCCACTTCTAATTTTACAGAGGTACATGACATGACCTCCATTAACTAAAACAGTAGCATTATGCATTACTCCAGATCAAAGATGCTACAGACTTAACATATTGCAATCTGATCAGGTAAATGTGTTATTGACACAGTCATATAGTGACTGTTGATATGTAACAGAACCACACTCCTTGCCAATTTAGCATAACATTTATAGCAACTCTCTCTCACTTTATCTTTAAAAGACAAAACTGGCATTTGATATAGCGGGAATTGCCTAGATATGGTAGGATAATATTTAGCACTTTATTTGTTCCACGTGCTGTATAACATTAATGAAGATGGAGTTAGTATTATTAACCCCATTTTTACAAATGGTGAAAGAGATGAAGTTAAGAGGAGTGGCCAAAGTCACACAGCAAATAAGTGGCAGGGATGGAATTAGCATTCAGGATTTCCTTCCTCCCAAGAATCAATGGATAATTTAATTCCTGCACACTATATAGAAATGATGGATTAGGTTATAGGGGTTGGGGAGCAGTCCTGTACAGAAAAGATTCCCTAGAATATCAAAAGATTTTTTAGGCAGAGAGCACCACAAGTCAGAAATATGGATGGCTACAGTGAGTACAACTACTCCAAATATAAACAGGACAAACATTTAAAGCCACAGTCTTGCAAAAACTTATGCATGAGTTTAACTTTACATACCGTGAAGAGTTCCACTGACCTCACACAATGGGTAAAGTTAAGCATGCGCGAAAGTCTTTGCAGGGTAAATAGGCTCTCTCAATACCATGAGCAATTGCTTCCTGTAGCAGTTCCTTCTGGAGAATATTCTTGACTTACTCTTGAGTAACACACAGGAGCTGGTTGAAAGAATCACTGGAACTAGAGATGGCCATCTAGTCTCATCTCCCTACCTCTGAAGAATAATTGTTACCTATGGTATGTTTGTCAGTGTTTTATCTAGCCCTAGTGATTCAGGCTATGGGGCTTCCACCCCCTTCCCTTGAGCAGCATCTCTTTTTACTGATAGTCAGCCTAAATTCTCTCCCATAATTTTATATCATTACTCCTAGTCAAACATCTCTTCCCATTTCACATATAAAGGGGTGCCAATCACCATAGTAACGAGATGCTATTTAATGAATTCCTTTTTCTCCTGGATGTTTACACCATTCCGATACTAGTAGACAGTTATACCTATGTCTCACTAGCCATTGTTTTGCCAAGTGATTCATACAGAGCTCTTCTAATCCTTCCCCTTCAGCCACAGAGTCATTTTTGTTTTCTCTGAATTTCTCTACAATTTGTCAACATTTTTGTTAGTGAAGTGCGAAGGACTCTCCCCATCCCCCATATTCATCTCATTAAAGATAGACAGCAACAAAATACTTGACATGAAATGAGGGGAAAATTTTCTTAGGCATCTTGAGTTAATCATTTTCAATTAATCCAGAGGACTAAGGAAATGAGTCTCAACACTATAGGGGTGGGTCTCCACATGTACAATCCCATTAGCATGAAAAGTAATTATATAGCTAATACCTCATTCAGCAAGTTGAGTCTGTACCCCACACTTCTGTACATACTAGGCAGTATGATATGCTAAAGGGAAGTGAATTAGTCATACAAACTCAGTACAAAAAAATGTAGTTTGGCATTACCTGATAAGGAAGCATCAAATCCCATGTCCTCTATTGCAGATCTTAAGTTTTCTGGACAAGTTAGGAGAGGGTCATATTTTATAGTCCCATTATGATTCACAAGAGACACACATATTGATTTTACACCTGGCTTTCGGGAAATGACTCCCTCAATAGATTGCACACAAGAATTACAAGTCATTCCCTCAATATTTATCACAGTAACTTGAGTAACGGACTGATTGGTGTTGTTTAAAGCACCTGAGAAGGTCTGAGAAGATTTCACTGGAGAGATCTGTACATTGAAAAGCTCTACATTTTCATATTCATCAGGAAGACTGACTTTAAACGTCTCTGGTGATACTGCCTCTATGGCTCTTCTCAGGGTATCTACGCTGATGAAATCTGGGTCGTACTTTACAGTAGC
Source organism: Chrysemys picta bellii (assembly GCF_011386835.1). Taxonomy (NCBI): domain Eukaryota; kingdom Metazoa; phylum Chordata; order Testudines; family Emydidae; genus Chrysemys; species Chrysemys picta. The sequence continues at coordinate 85,415,865 of NC_088799.1, read as the reverse complement.
TGTTTTCTTCTCTAAAGAAACTACTATGCTTGCTACAGATGGGAGTGCTGATATGCTGCTCTGAATATTTAAGACACACGAATTGCAGTGCATGCCATCGACTCTGAAAACAATGGCCTTTAAGTCATTAATATGCTTTGGACTTTTTTGAAGCGTTCCCTCTGAACATTTGGTTTGGGTGTTCTTTAAACGCTCCACATCAATAACACCCAGCTTGATGGGTTTGGGCTGTTTTTTGATAAATGCTGTGAAACCTGCAGCTTCAATTTGGTTTTTGATTTCCTCTGCTGTAATTAGATGAGGCTGATACACAATAACAGCTTCCTGATTGTCCAGGGAGACTAAAAATTAAACAGAAAAATGTATTAGTGTCTTTGCTCCCCATCCCCTCCTCATAACATTCCATTTAAATATCACTGACCATAGAGAGTCCTATGAGCAGCGCATCTTGTCAATGGGGTAAAATTTTCAAAAAGTGATTTAATCACTAAGTCTCACTGAAAGTCAATGCGATGGATTTAGGCTCTTAAGTGCTTAAATCACTGAAAAAGGGACTTGGGTACTTTTGAAAACTGTACCCAAAGTGATCTCGTTTTTCTACCTTTGGTGCCTAATACTGCAACAAGTCTTAATCTCCTGTTGCCTCATTTTTTGACCTTTTCCTAGAAAGTTCATGCCTTGCCCAGCAGTATGTTTGTTTAGCATTAATGTAAGAAATAACTAACTCTTCTATCATAGACCCCCAAGTCATTTTCTTTATGTTATAAACAATTAATTAGGTGTTTCTGCCATCTCCATTTACGACACTACCTTACATACACCATTATTAGTTATTTAAGGTTAGATGGAAAAGAAAAGTTAAATATAATTAGAGCTCTGAAAGGAAGAGGAACACTATTACTCCTGTCCCAATCAAAACGTAAGGCATTCATGTGAGACCAATAGCCTGGTCAGACACTGGGTTATTTTCTTTATGACACTGTCAGCGAACTTCAATACTAATTTGCATCCTGTTGTCTTTAGGCCTGGCAGTCTCCTGAGCATAGATGATGCACTGTACCAAACTGTAAACCGATTTTGTAAAGTAGACAAGTGTTCGGTCACTGGGGAAGTGAAAGAGACTAGAATGCTCCTGTTAGAAACTAGAATCGGTTAGAAACTCATTTTAACTTGCGCTCTAAAACAGTGGTTTTCAAAGCCGGTCCGCCGCTTGTTCAGAGAAAGCCCCTAGCAGGCCGGGCCAGTTTATTTACCTGCTGTGTCTGCAGGTTCAGCCGATCGCAGCTCCCACTGGCCGCGGTTTGCCGCACCAGGCCAATGGGGACTGCGGGAAGCGGTGCGGGCCGAGGGATGTGCTGGCCGCCCTTCCCGCAGCCCCCATTGGCCTGGAGCAGCGAACCGCGACCAGTGGGAGCCGCGATCGGCCGAACCTGCGGACGTGGCTGGTAAACAAACCGGCCCGGCCCGCCAGGGGCTTTCCCTGAACAAGCAGCGGACTGGCTGAGAACCACTGCTCTAAAACATGGAACTGGGTATCCACTGATACACAGGTGAATCATCCTACTGAACCACCTAGCTTCATGACAGATTGCATCAACAGATATGAAAAAAGGACAGTGTAATCAATTAATCTACATGTAAAATTAAAACAAGGCATTACCTTTAATCCGCTGTACCCCTTGCAGTTTTCCAATCTTTCCTTCTATGGTGCTGGTGCAAGAATGGCAGGTCATCCCCTCTACCTTCATCCTTAGCACAACATCAGATGCTTGGGACCAAATGGAATCTTCACCAGTCCCTGATGTCTTCTCTGGTGCGGCAGTATTTAAATCTATGCCTGGCACCATTTGAATAATCTGGTTGCCATTTATAATGGAAGAAATGAATGTCACAACTGCAGTTTTTTGGTCAGAGGAAATTTTAACATCCAAGATACCTTTGTTCTTTAGTAGGACGTTACAGATCTGTTCACATGTTACATGTGACTGAGTAGGAATGGTTAGAAAAGTAGTGTCAAGTAAAACAGGTTGTGGGTCTGAATCAGGCAGGGTAGCATCAAATCCCATGTCAACTATAACTTCCTGAAGGGAATCTGGCGTCTGGAGTCTGGGGTCATAGATAATGGTTGCATTCTTTCCTTCTAGAGATACCTTGAAGGGGGAAAAAAAAAAGACTTAGCGCTAATACGACCCACTAGTTTACTGTCAAATAGCTTATACTTACTGTAGGATAAGCATGAAATTAAAGTATTATAGTTATCTTAAGTTTAGTTAAGGAAATATATACATGTTGTAAAGAAAGGCCCTGATTAACAAGTAGAAGGAAGGCCTTGAAAACAATAAGGCCAGAAGGAATAAAATAGGGAGGATGTCCGATTCAAAGAATAACTAATGAGATAAGGGAAAGTTGCTAAAAAGAATGCCTCTAACCAATAGGGGTGACTGCAGATGGTTTTAAATAAGACAAAAAGTATCTGTCTTAAAATGAGACAACATGGCCTTCCCAACCACATACCAGTGTTAAAGCTTATGTGAACCCAGGTGCAATGGAAACACTGTTGGTCCACAAGAAGGAGGGGAGGAGATAGGGAGGAATGGCCTTGTAAAGCTTATCTGGGTTAAGACTGGAAATAAGGGTGAACTGTCTCAGATCAGTTTTTAGCTGAAGTCAGTAATTGGCAATGACATCACTTTTCTGCTGAAGAGTATAAAAAAGTAAATTCTGAAAGGGTTCATTGCTAATACCTGCCTAACCACGCTGGAGCCGACCAATATAGGTTTAAGCACCAGAGATGACCCACGCCTGCCAATAGTGAGGTGGCAGAGTGAGGGCAGCCACTTCAGCAGTGTTACTGTGCATGCTCAGTCCATGCGAGCATGTTCAGTACAAGCCAAGCAACAAATGGGGAGGGGCACATGCCCCTGCATGGCTCTCAACCCCCCTTCCCCCCATGCATCAGCTCTGCTAAGTGCCCCTGGGTGTAGCCCTTTTGTAAGTATCTTGATCAAATGTTTATAAATGTTTTGTTACTGTTTGTATGTAGTAAATTGCTTATTATTTAGAGCAACTGTATAAGTATCATTTGGCCTTGGATTGAATAGAAAAATGTATTGTTAAATTAGTGTTTGTTAGTTTCCCATACTAATAATTTCAAATATTAATATTTCCAACACCTGCCATAGTGACACTTCTCCATTATCATTTGCCCTTTAGTGCTCACCTTGAAGAAGTAGTTTGAGACTGTACTTATGAAAACCATAAATTAACTTACGTTCACCTGTGTAACAACATGATTGGATATGGGAGGCTCTACCACAGAAGCAGTCTGCCAATTTCAGAATCTTATGCTCTGTTATACTGTATACACTGCTCTCACACAGCAACTGTCATACATTGTCTCAATGTTTTTTACAGTACATATTAAAACCCTAAAGTGAAGCTCTGTTGAACTGGATTAGTCATTGCAGACAAACGTATTAGATCTAATCTTAAAAAGCAGAAACTGCGCAAAGGCACAACTCTAATCTGTCATACAATGGTGTAGTGATGGATTACGGGAGTGTGGGAAGAAAAAGGAAGGAAACAGAACAGGGTGTGTGTGTGTGGAGGTTCACTCTAACATTCCCAGGCATCTGTTGAATCTGTGAATATAGCTCTCTGTTCAAACGGAGCCTTACATATAATCTAAGTTGTGTGTTCTACAACAGTCTGTTTTAGAAGTCTGAATGGATTATGTAGAGAAAACAGGAGAGGGCGGGGAAGCACTAGGTGATGGGCAGGTGGCTGAAAAAGTAAGTCTGCAAAAGCAAGGCTTTTTAAATATTATTTAAAATGTATGTTGCAGAAGTGCCTAGAAACCAGCCTGGTCAGCTCCTCAATATTAAAGCTAAGATTTTGTCACGGATATTTTTAGTAAAAGTCAGGAACAGGTCACAGGCAATAAAGAAAAATTAACTGAAGCCCGTGACCTATCCCTGACTTTTACTAAAAATATCCGTGACAAAATGGGGACCCCCTAGGATTCCCACCACCCGTGGGGGCTCGGAGCTAAGGGGTCCCCCGCCAATGGCAGCTGGGAGCTGTGAGGTCCCCCTACCCACAGCGGCTGGGAACTGTGGGGTCCCCCTGTCCGCAATGCACAGCGAATGCCTACTCGAGCCTCTGGCAGGCAGCTAGTGCACTTATTCCTGTTGCCTTAAGTTCCTGTCTCTAATCACTTGTGTTCTGAGCAATAACACTGGTGGCCGGGAGCCACAGGGGGCAGGAGAAACCCCAGAGTAATTGTCAATATTTTTGTGATGCCAACACCTGTCCACTATGCACTGGATGGTGACCACTAATTCATTTCACACCATCATCAGATAGTAAATTTTCTGTCACTTCCAACCCAGGCCAGTTTTGTTTAGTATGTAAACCACTGCTGAAGATATAACACCTCATTTATTATTTAAGATAAGCAAAAGAGCTATAAGTTTCTAGTATGAATTCACCAAATCACTTTAGTAGAACTTTGCTAAACCTTATTTTACTAACACACACACTTTATAATCTGGATACTCAGAAAAAAATATGACCCTCCCTTCTTTGCAACAAAGGTTTAAAACCAGCGTCTTGGAGTAAGGCAGTGGTCCCCAACGCGGTGCCCGCGGGCGCCATGGCATCCGCGTACTGGCCGGTGGACGAGCATCCACTGAAATGCCACCAACAAGCAGTGTCATCCAGAGGCGTCGCCACTGAAAATCAACGGCATTTCTGCGGCAACGCCTCTGGATGATGATGCTTGTCAGCAGCATTTCGGCGGATGCTCGTCCGCCGGGCGGTGGCTCGTCATCTGGTGCCTGCCAGACGAAAACGGTTGGGGACCACTGGAGTAAGGTTTCTTGTTACTTTATATTTAGAACTTTCAGTTACTGAGAACATTTCATAATGTGCTAAAATACAAATGTCAAAACAAATAAAGCTTTGTGATGTATTATTCCTTTTTATTATATTTGCTTACTCCATTTGCAAAATTCTATTATTTGCAATGACCCTCCCATTTTCAGTACGATTCTGCTGTAACAGATAAATCAAATTAAGAGGTGGTTGGTTGATGCTGGCCCAGTGATCTTGTAGAGATGCAACACAGTTCCACTCAGAGGGAATTATTTTGCATACATAGGCTGCCAGCATATGAGAAGTTCAAGAGAAAATATCTAAACTACAAACAAGTATTCATATTATAACAAGCAGAAATACTTAGAGCCTGCTTGCTACTCTCTAAAAATTATACCTAAAAGGTGTATTATTTCTTACAGCTAGGCTTTATTCTAATTTTTCCCCATATCAGCAGTTAATTCCTGATGCTGACCCATAATTATTGAAAACATGCTTATTCTAGGTTTTGTACAGACTCTACAGTAATTTCATACTGGTGAGAGTTACAACATTTCACATTTGCTTGTGCTGCAAATGTAATTCTCTCTGCATGTCCCTTTCCCCACCATCAGCACTTAAGGGATGTTCCTCTTTTCATGCCTGCTATTTATGTACGTATTTAGCAGTAAATCCTGCCATAATTACACATTTCTGGAGAAAATTAGCCGCTGCCCTGAGTGGTGCTGGACAAATTATTTACAGGGTGTTTTCTTTTTTAATTTTATTTGATACATTTTGTGATGTCGTGTTTAACTATCAATCTTTAGGTCATAATTTAAATCCAATTTAACATGAAATAAGGAAGTTTTCATAAACCGTTTATTGAGGAAACAGATATCCTGTATAGGAAACCTTCTTTCCAGTTCTTCATATGGTTCCTTAACATCTCTATGGAATGGTCCATCTTTTTGCTCTGTGTTTGTACAGCACCTAGTACTACGGGCTCCTGGTCCATAACTGGGGCTCCTCGGTGCTACAGCAATACAAATAAATAATATAATGGCATAAAATACCCCTACAGATGATCTTGAGTGGGGACATACAGACTGAAAACTGAAACCCAAGTACAAAAAAAATCTGTTGACTTCCTACCGAGATGCATGTCAACTGTTAGAACAACATATGAATGCCCGCCCGACCCGCCCGCCTCAGGCTCTGCGGGGCTCGGCCCGGCTCTCGGGTGGCGGGAGGGCGACAGGCCCGGCGGCCCGAGTCAGGCCTTGGGGCCCGGGCGATATGTGCCTGTGTCAGACCAAGTCCCTGACACGCCGGTGGGTGTGAACCCGCCCCGGCTGCACCCTTCCCACAAGCAGCTCCCGGCCGGGCTGGGGGGCGGGGCGGGGCCTGACCGGGTCCGAGCTCCCAAGGGCCGAGGCAGATGGAGCCCCGTGCTGGGGTCAGTGAGCTGAACGGGGAGCGGCACGGCACGGGGCGGGGGTAGCGGGGAGTTGCAGCAGAGTCAGTCGGGGGTCAGAGCGCGCCGCGTGAACCATGCGGTGACGTTGCAAGAAAGGCCAATGTCCCTGTGGGGTGGGAGAGCAGCGTTAACCGGCGTGTCATTGCGGGGTAGTTTATCCCCCTCGAGTTGGCACTGTCAAGGCCTCCGCTGGACTCGTCTGTCCAGGTTTGGGGGCTGCACGTTAATAAAGATGTGGTCAGATTGGAGAAAGCCCAAAGGGGAGCAACAAAAATAAGAGGTTTAGAAAGCATGGTCTATAAGGAAAGATAAAAAGAATGAGGCATGTTTAGAGAAGGCGGAGGGGGACATTATGACAGTCTTCAGATATGTAAAGGTAGTTAGAATGAGGTAGGACAAGAAGTAGTTGGCTTAATTTGCAGGAAGTGAGATTTATTTGCAATGTAAGGAAAAGGTTTCTAACTATAAGGAGAGCTAAGCACTGCAACAGGTTACTGTCTTGGAGATTTTTAAGTTCGGGTTACACAAGCATTTGTTAGAAATGGTCTGCGTATACTTAACTTGCCTCAGCAAAAGGGGACATTAGAGGATTGGGCCAAAAAAAACCTGATGAGGTTCAACAAGGACAAGTGCAGAGTCCTGCACTTAGGACGGAAGAATCCCATGCACTGCTACAGACTAGGGACCGAATGGCTAGGTAGCAGTTCTGCAGAAAAGGACCTAGGGGTCACAGTGGACGAGAAGCTGGATATGAGTCAACAGTGTGCTCTTGTTGCCAAGAAGGCTAACGGCATTTTGGGCTGTATAAGTAGGGGCATTGCCAGCAGATCGAGGAACGTGATCGTTCCCCTTTATTCGACACTGGTGAGGCCTCATCTGGAGTACTGTGTCCAGTTTTGGGCCCCACTCCACAAGAAGGATGTGGAAAAATTGGAAAGAGTCCAGCGGAGGGCAACAAAAATGATTAGGGGTCTGGAGCACATGACTTATGAGGAGAGGCTGAGGGAACTGGGATTGTTTAGCCTCCAGAAGAGAAGAATGAGGGGGGATTTGATAGCAGCATTCAACTACCTAAAGGGGGGTTCCCAAAGAGGATGGAGCTCGGCTGTTCACAGTGGTGGCAGATGACAGAACAGGGAGCAATGGTCTCAAGTTGCAGTGGGGGAGGTCCAGGTTGGATATCAGGAAAAACTATTTCACTAGGAGGGTGGTGAAACACTGGAATGTGTTACCTAGGGAGGTGGTGGAGTCTCCTTCCTTGGAGGTTTTTAAGGCCCAGCTTGACAAAGCCCTGGCTGGGATGATTTAGCTGGGAATTGGTCCTGCTTTGAGCAGGGGGTTGGACTAGATGACCTCTTGAGGTCCCTTCCAACTCTGATATTCTATGATCCTATGATAACAAACATAGAAACACAACTTTGTCACATCCTACTTATATTCCAAACATGTCAGTTACGGTCCCAGCTGCCGCCGGGCGCACCCAGGGTCCATCTAGGCTGCCGGCCCCACGCACCTGGGGTCCCTCCAGGCTGCCGGCACCATGGCCAAGACTCTGCTGCTGCATCCCGCCAACCCGGCCCCGTGCCGGGACTCTGCTGCTGCCCAGCCTCACGACATGGCTGGAATCCAGTCCCAACTACCAGGACCCCAGGCACACCAGCACTAGGGTGGCAGCGGGTACCCCCACATAAAACATGGGGGTGCTGCAGCACCTCTAGTTCCCCAGATAAACTTTTAACCGTGTAACTGACAGAATTGTAATCAGTTACATGGTTACTGTTTTTACACATTATTTACATCCCTAATGTCAGTGCACTCTGAAGAGAACTGGTTACAAGGACACAATCTAATGGAAAAGATATACATATGAAAAACCTTTTCTATAAGGGTATTTCATATTTATATAGCACTACTGTCGTACATGGTGCACTATGACAGCTAAATTCTGCCAAATAAACAGGGTCTCTATCCAAAGACCTTGTGTGATGCATGGCTAGAAAGGGTTAAATATCCCGCAAAATAAATAACCCTCAAAAGACATGTAGGGAGATAATGTTTGTGTTTTCGTGTATTTACATATGTATGAGTAGGGTCTATAATGTAATCAACAGTCCCTGTCTATACTGTATCCTGATAATTCAGAGGTCAAAAAAAGATCCCATCATTTAAATGAATTGTAAACACAGGATATCTCAGTATTCATGTCTCTTTGAAATGTACTGTGAATGTTGGAGGAACAAGCAAATGGCCTTATGTTAATTCGTACAGCTAAGTACCCATGATGGACCTCCTTCAAAGTCATCCTAATTACCTTTTGATCCCCAAGGAAATCCCAACTTGTCAAAGAGGACATGAAATTGTATAAAAGACCCCTGGGTCCTGATTCTGTCATCTCAGATCTGCGTAGACTTCATCAGGGGAAGTTTGAGTCACAAGACTGAGGTCCCAGTTATGCTGGTACGCCCTGAATATGAGATTTGGACTTTGAACTTGCCCCATAACCTCAGCCGTGCTGAACACAACACATCAACAGCCTCAGGAACAACTCTGACATCATAATCAAAAAGGCTGAGAAAGGAGGTGCTGTCGTCATCATGAATAAATTGGAATATGAACAAGAGGCTGCTAGGCAGCTCTCTAACTCCACATTCTACAGGCCACTATCCTCTGATCCCACTGAGGATTACCAAAAGAAACTACACCATCTGGTCAAGAAACTCCCTGAAAAAGCACAGGAACAGATCTTTACAGACACATGCCTAGAACCCCGACCAGGGGTATTCTATTTGCTACCCAAGAGCCATACACCTGGAAATCCTGGACGCCACATCATCTCAAGCATTGGCACCCTAACAGCAGGATTGTCTGGCTATGTGGACTCTCTCCTAAGGCCCTACGCTACCAGCACTCCCAGCTATCTTCAAGACACCACTGACTTCCTGAGGAAACTACAATCCATCGGTGATCTTCCAGAAAACACCATCCTGGCCACTATGGATGTAGAAGCCCTCTACACCAACATTCCACACAAAGATGGACTACAAGCCATCAGGAACAGTATCCCCGATAATATCACGGCTAACCTGGTGACTGAACTTTGAGACTTTGTCCTCACCCACAGCTATTTCACATTTGGGGACAATATATACCTTCAAATCAGCGGCACTGCTATGGGTACCCGCATGGCCCCACAGTATGCCAACATTTTTATGGCTGACTTAGAACAACGCTTCCTTAGCTCTCGTCCCCTAACGCCCCTACTCTACTTGCGCTACATTGATGACATCTTCATGATCTGGACCCATGGAAAAGAAGCCCTCGAGGAATTCCACCATGATTTTAACAATTTCCATCCCACCATCAACCTCAGCCTAGACCAAGCCACACAAGCGGTCCATTTCCTAGACACTACTGTGCTAGTAAGTGATGGTCACATAAACACCACCCTATACCGGAAACCTACTGACCGCTATACTTACCTACATGCCTCCAGCTTACATCCAGGACACACCACACGATCCATTGTCTAAAGCCACGCTCTAAGATACAACCGCATTTGCTCCAATCCCTCAGACAGAGACAACAAGATCTCTATCAAGCACTTAAAACTACAATACCCCATCTGCTGAAGTGAAAAAACAGATTGACAGAGCTAGAAGAGTACCCAGAAGTCACCTACTACAGAACAGGCCCAACAAAGAAAATAACAGAACGCCACTAGCCATCATCTTCAGCCCCCAGCTAAAACCTCTCCAGCGCATCATCAAAGATCTACAACCTATCCTGAAAGATGATCCCTCACTCTCACAGATCTTGGGAGACAGACCAGTCCTCACTTACAGACAGCCCCCCAACCTGAAGCAAATACTCACTAGCAACCGCACACCATACAACATAAACACTAACCCAGGAACCTATCCTTGCAACAAAGCCTGACGCCAACTCTGTCCACATATCTATTCAAGTGACACCATCATAGGACCTAATCACATCAGCCATACCATCAGGGACTCGTTCACCTGCACATCTACCAACGTGATATAGGCCATCATGTGCCAGCAATGCCCTCTGCCACATACATTGGCCAAACCGGACAGTTTCTACGCAAAAGAATAAATGGACACAAATCTGACATCAGGAATCATAACATTCAAAAACCAGTGGGAGAACACTTCAACCTCTCTAACCACTCAGTCACAGACTTGAAGGTGGCAATTTGGCAAAAAAAAACTTCAAAAACAGACTCCAAAGAGAGACTGCTGAACTTGAATTAATATGCAAATTAGATACAATTAACTTAGGTTTGAACAGAGACTGGGAATGGTTGGGTCATTACACTAATTGAATCTATTTCCCCATGTTAAAATATCCTCACACCTTCTATGGGTCATCTTGATTATCATTTCAAAGATTTTTTTCCTCTCTCCTGCTGATGATAGCTCATCTCAATTGATTGGCTTCTTACAGTTGGTATGGCTACTCCCACCTTTTCATGTTCTCTGTATGTATAAATATATTCTGTGTGTTCCATTATATGCATCCGATGAAGTGGACTGTATCCCATGAAAGCTTATGCTCAAATAAATGTTAGTCTCTACGGTGCCACAAGTACTCCTGTTCTTTTTGCGGACATTGGACTATGACCCATGAACTGAATTCTAAGAGAACTCTTTGCAACTATGAAGCTCGCCATCTATGTAATGTATAGAAAGCTGAGAGGAAATTATGCTATGAATCTGCACCTCAGTGAATTGAACTCATGTCTGTATGTATATTGATATTTTAACCATACTCTTTCTTTTTTTTTCTTTTTTTTTTAATAAATTTTAGTTTAGTTAATAAGAATTGGCTGTAGTGTGCATTTGGGTAAGATCTGAAAAATTCATTAACGTGGGAGGGCAATGTGTCCGATCCTTTGGGATTGGTAGAACCTTTTCTTTTATATGATGAAATAAGATTTACAGAAATTTTCATCATATTTGATGTGGGTACCTGGATGGAGGCCTGAGGCTGGATCATTTTAAGAGAACTGTGTTGTTTGGACTCCTGAGTAACCAGTGAGGTAATAAAGAAGCTGTTTTATGCCGGCTTGGTAAATCTAAGTATTGGAATATCCACCAGCTTTATGGGGATTATCTGCCACATTCTTTGCAGTTCACCCTAATTGAGTGACCACAGCTGGCTCCCCACTAGAACCCCGGTCACAGCTTGCAATCCAAAGGCATAAATTAATGCAATACAGAATAGTAAATCTTTATAGCTGAAATGCTTTGCAGAACAGGTGGGTTTCAGAAGCATTGTGAATGAGAGGACATAGATAAAGGGGAATGGTTAGGAGATAAGTTTAGGTGGAGCACAGGGATGCAGAAGGCCATAAAGTAGGAATGGTGGATGTGGCAGACAGAGTTTTAAAAGTCAGGAAATGTTTCAATTTTATGAGGAAAAGGAGGAAAGATCAATGCAAATAGCCAAGAGCTGGGTTGTGTATTAAAGAAATGGACAGAGCAGAACAACGTGTTGTTAGTAGCAACATTTGAGATATAAGGGAGAAGGAGACAAACTGGAGAGAAGACTTCAGTACTTGGAGGTGCGATAACACCAGAGCATAGACTACCATCTAAGGGTATGTCTACACTACGAAATTAGGTCGATTTGATAGAAGTCGATTTTTAGAAATCTATTTTATACAGTCAATTGAGTATGACCACACTAAGCGCATTAAGTCAGCGGAGTGCATCCTCACAACTGTGGCTAGCATCAACTTACGGAGCAGTGCACTGTGGGTAGCTATCCCACAGTTCCCGCAGTCTCCGTTGCCCATTGGAATTCTGGGTGAAGCTCCCAATGCCTGATGGGGCAAAAACATTGTCGCGGGTGGTTTTGGGTACATGTCATCAGTCGCCCCTCCCTCCACGAAAGCAATGGCAGACAATCGTTTTGCACCTTTTTTCCTGGATTACCTGTGCAGACACCATACCACGGCAAGCATGGAGCCTGCTCAGCTCACTGTCACCACTGCTGTGCATCAGAGAGGCTTTGAAAACCAGTTTCATGACTGGCCAGGCTTCAGTGTGACAGTTGTGTGTGTTTCTCCTTGATGCAAACCCGCCCCCTTTGTTGATTTTAATTCCCTTTAAGCCAACCACCATCCCCCCTTCGAAATAAAGTAACTATTGTTTTGAAACCATGCATTCTTTCTTTATTAATAATAAAAAAAAATGAGATAACGGACAAGGTAGCCTGGGTGGGGTGGGGGAGGAGGGAAGGACAAGGTCACATTGCTTATTGTAGCCACACTAAAAATCAAACTCTTTGAATGACAGCCTTCTGTTGCTTGGGCCATCCTCTGGAGTGGAGTGGCTGGGTGCCCGGAGCCTCCTCCCACACATTCTTGGGCGTCTGGGTGAGGAGACTATGGAACATGGGGCAGAGGGTAGGCGGTTATACAGTGGATGCAGCGGGGGTCTGTGCTCGTTGGCTTTCCTGCAGTTCCAACAGACACTTTATCATGTCCATTTGCTTCCCCATTAGCCTCAGCATCACGTCCTGCCTCTGCTCTTCGTGCTCACTTAATTCTTTCCTGGCCTCTGTCACTGAATTAAGCTGTGCCCTATCAGTGTGGGAGGACTGCATGAGCTGGGAAAAAATTTCATCGTGAGTGCGTTTTTTTCACCTTCTAATCTGCGATAACCTCAGGGACGGAGATGATAGGGAGACTGCATGGTCACCTGTGCTGTTGAGTTCGCCACGCTGACCAAACAGGAAATGAAATTCAAAAGTTCCCGGGGCTTTTCCTGTGTACCTGGCTAGTGCATCAGAGTTCAAAGTGCTGTCCAGAGTGGTCCCAATGGAGCATTCTGGGATAGCTCCCGGAGGCCAATACCGTCGATTTGCGTCTGCACTACCCCAAATTCGACCCAGCAAAGTCAATTTTAGTGCTACTCCCCTCGCTGGGGAGGAGTACAGAAGTTGATTCTAAGAACTCTCTAGGTCGACAGAACGGGGTTGGTTGTGTGGACGCATTCATTTTTAAATCGACCTAACGCGGCTAAATTCGACCTAACCCCGTAGTGTAGACCAGGCCTTAGAAGTAGGGATAGAGAGGATCAAAATCTAATGAATGAGACACAGCTTTAGAATTCAACATGAGAACCATTAAAGAAAAAGGTATCCTTTTTCTTTAAGTTTTAGAGGTTCACAGACTTCCTAATCTTTCACATCACACAGTACGAATATCCCCAATTTAATTTGCTTCCAAGTGGCATGGAATCAAACATTATTATTTCAATTTCCAAAAGGGCAAACCAATACCAGTCACAGGCCCAACACATTATCTTCCAATTTTATCTTTTCCTTGGGCAGAAAACAACCAGGAGACCATTGCTGTGATCAAATTAGATCAGTTTAATCATTTTAATGACCACCTTTCTCCTTTTCTGTCATCAATTATGCAATTTGGCAGAATCAATAACAAGGATACAGTAGTTTATTGGTTTTCTTGCAATTACAAAACAAAATAACCCAAATTAAAGCTCTGTGTGGCTGCATTAGACATCCAACATATGCTTCCTTTGCTGGCCTATCTGATAACCCTTAAACACAACAGTGCCTTATTACTGACAGAGATTACACGCATGGGCCAAAGGAAGAATAAATCTGTCCACCTAACTCAAAGTTTTGTTTCTGTAATGTGGACTAAGTATTAACTACGACCTCTTGATTTTCGTTATAAGCCTCTTCCACTTAAACTTTTAGTCTCTACAATATATTTTTTGCCAAATATGACTTGGCAAGAGGTGTATTAGAATAATATTTCTATCCCACTGTTTCAAAACAAAGTGGTTAATGCCTTTCTTTTAAACACCCATTTCACAGTGTACTTGCTACTAATGGGGCTATACAGAGTATGTTATCTTCAGGGAGGTCACAAATTCCCAGCACAGGCTTCTGTGTAAAATTTTCAGGAGGAGGGTGGAACAATTTAAACTATAAAATGTTGACATTCTAGAATGTCAAGCCTTTCGGGTAATTTTCCAAATGCACCAAGGGAAAGATACTAAAATAATTTTATTTTGGAGATAGTATTATTCATTCATTTCAATTCTTCATTTTACTTAGGTTTAGTGGAGGTTTATTTATTGGTCTGATCGCAACATGTGCTCAATGTTACTACTAAAGTAGTATCTCCCTTGCTAAAAACAATGAACTATTGATTTTGCCAGCGGATCTGTTCTTTGTTATCAGAATCAATCAAGTTCAAATTCTGTTACGTCACCAATGCAGATCAAAAGTAGGATCTAGTGTAAATATCACTGTTGTTCACAGATCTCTGTAGCCAGCACCAACTCCTAGTTTAGGCAGAAGTAACTTGTACTAGCTGGCTGCACCATATCCTCTGGTAAGCAGCTGCACATCACAGCTAGTTATAGTGAACACATGCCAAAAAACAGGCTCCACTGTTTTAGCAAGCCCAATGTTTGTCTAGACCACAACTATTAAGATGGAAATACCTTCCTACAGAAAGCAGGGGTACATTGTTTTATGCACGATTATTTAACTGCCACAGAATGTTAAAACCTCAATTTGCAGGGGAAAACTTCACCTATGCACCAAGCAGTTAGGATTAACAGCACACTGCTGCTGTAACTGGTAGGATTAAATATGCCTTCTGGCACCAAACAGGTCACAAGACTAGAATGGATCAATAAAGTGTTAAATTGCTTTATTATTTGTAAACATATTGTAAAATGGATGTATTGGTTAGAACAGAACAGCTTACATGTTAAAAATATTCCCCAGTGAGTTTTGTTTCAAGATAGACAGATTCTTGCACCAGAATAGCCCATGTTACAAAAGCTGGATTTCTTGTTTGAGCCAGAAACTCTGAAGATATTAAGTTTTGATTAAAAGTAGATCAATTATTTCTGCTAAAAGCTCAACCTCTTTTAAAAACACTTTTGTATAGTAATAGTTAAATTAATAAAGAAGAAGAAGGAGAACTACTTTTTCCCCTTAAAAGATCACGATGCAACTAATACCACCTCCCATTCCCATATAAACACAGTAAAAAGGAAAGGGAATTCTGAATGCCTGGCAGGGACACCAAGAATCTCACCTTTCCCTTGCATTACTCTCCATCCCCACTCTCAAATTCCACATCATAGTGACATTCCTTTGCCTGGTGAAAGGCACCATAGTTAATTAGCTTGGGATTTACTGAGCAACTCAAGGCACACCCTCCTTTCACAGGCGATCCAAGCTGCCTCACTACATAGCCAGTCTGGAAGAAAAGACCTGAAGAGATTTAGGGTAAAACAGCCACAGTAAGGCAACGGGACAGAACACTGGACTGTGATTTAGGAGACCTGGGGCAAGTCACTTCACCTCTGTGCCTCAGTTTCCCCTGTCTGTAAAATAAGAATACTGATGCTTACCTCCTTTGTAAAGGTGCTATGAGATATCTAATGGAAAGCCCTACGTAGGAGCTAAGTGTTATTACTACATTATACTGGGATTAAAAGTGGACCACCACCACTTTTCCTGTTGTTTGACCTCTATCTGCTCTCTTCTTTTGGACTCTACATAATTTCCTCTCCTCAGCTTTCTATACATTACATTGGTGAACTTGGTTAAGTATGAGAGAAAAGGTGCTTTAGAAAAAACATGAAATGAATTGTCATCAATTGCAGGAAAAGTATCTCTCTGGCACTGGAAATATGCCAAAGCCACTCTAAACAGCAGATCCACAGGTAATAAAATGACTATGTACTTTTTAAGTCCTTTCCTCCTCTGCTGCATACTTCAGATCAATCGTTATTATGGCTTCTCCCATTAGAACCATATCATGTAGGAGACTTTGGTAGAGTTACTTACTCTGATATTGTGAATTCCATTCATTTTCCCAATGTGTTGTTCAATGGTCTGAACACAAGAATTGCATGTCATCCCCTCCACGAAGGCTACCATGGATCTTGGCACCACTGACGGATCCATTTTGCTTGAGTCTTCACATTCCTATCAGTCAAAAGGAAATATTGAGACATGAATAAAAAGAAAAAGCAATCCAACCTCATATTTGCATTGAAGGTCTAAAACAAGGTGACCTGCATACGATTAAATAGATATTGTAACTGGTTGCGTATAATTTAAGTACAAGTAACAACTTGGTGGGGGCAAGGAACTGCAGAGAAATAGATGTCTAAAGGAATCCTTTAACCATTTACATAAATCCTCTACCTTTGAAGTATATACTTATTAAGAAAAGAGTTCATACATTTAAAACTTGCTCTGTGCTATAGTCAAGACAATTTAATTGCATGGATCAGCTCTGAATCACTAGTGTTCTACCTCCAAGCAAGGAGTTAACAAAAAACAATAAGATGTGGCTTTTTGTAATGTCAATTACCATGTCACTGAGTGAAATCTGAAGGAGAGAAGAATGCGCGAGAAGAGAATTAATCTTCCACGGGTCTGTTTGTTTTACACACTATTGTGTGACTAATAAGAACAGCAGCCATATTGAATGTAATCCTAAGAAATGAATTGTAAGAGATAGGGGGCCTTTTTGACACGTCCTTGAGGCAGCTCTACTTACTACTACTTAGCAGGATGTTGCATTCATTTCTGTTTGTGTAAATGCTAAAATGTACTGAACCAAATAATTAAATGGAAGGCCATTAAAACTATATTTTCAAGTTTGAAAATTTAACTAGGAGAAGTAAACAAACAAAAGTAGAGTTTGAGGCAAAATATTTAGATTATGCAAGCCATTGGCAAAAAAAATTAAGTCATAGAAAACAAGAATAAGCTTCGAAACAAGGAGAAAAAGGGGAAGGAATTTATGTCTTTTATAAATAAAAGTTACAACAGACATTTGACCAGGAAAATGTATGAGCAATTGCCAAAGAAAAAAATAAGTAACTGCCTAATGTTTGACAGCAATGAAGACAGCAGAGTATGTAGATGATTTCAATGGGACTACTCATGCATTTAAAGCAAACCACAAGCTTAAGTGCTTTGCTGGTATGGGAATTGATTGCAGGAAAACTAAACTACAGTATAACATTCAAAATGTTTCATAAAACTGGTTTTGCAGAGAGACTTTACCTCCTGTAATTCATTCAGAATTAATATGCTGTTCCTCCCCATGACACAAGATATGAAAATATCTGGTTTTGCTTTGAAATCTACTAGAACAGCACAAAGATTGTCAAGTAACCACTTTAATATCAGGATTATCTCTTATCTTGAACTCACATACATGACTATTACAAGAAAAAACACAAAAGTTGAAACTCTTTTGAAGCCTAAATGCTTAATAATGAGATGAAACGTGAGTGACACTTTGGTCTAATTAGCATTCATTTCAACAAACTAAGAATATATGTTTTTCCTCAGAAGATTTCAAAGTGAAGGGGAAATGTAACAATGAACATTTCTGAAAAAGAGCTCGGTGTAAACTCGAAAGCTTGTCTCTCTCACCAACTGAAGCTGGTCCAGTAAAAGATATTATCTTGCCCACCTTGTCTCTCTAAGGCAGTGGTTTTCAAACTTTTTTGGGGGGGGACCCAGTAGAAGAAAATTGTTGATGCCCTCTATGATGTTCCCCTCTGGTGTTGTCTGGACTGGTGATCTGCTAGGCCACTCCAATCCTTGACTCTAGGAGCCAGACTTACCCTGCTCTGCTGTGAGAAACCCCACTCCTGGGCTGTTCACCCACAGCCTCTGGCATGCAAGCTCCTCCCAGCTACTTGCAAGCGAATGACACTAGCCAATACCTCTGGTCCTAGGAACCTCCATCTTGTAGTGTCTAGTTATGCCCGCTGGACGTTGCAAGCTTATATAAGTTCGTCAATTTAACAAAGAAATTGATATGTACCAGGCAGCGCTCGGGGTAGGGGCAGCGCGTGGAGCCCCATGGCCCTCCACCTAGAAGACGGACCCGCTGCTGGCCGCTTCCGGGGCACAGCGTGGTGTCGGAAAAGGTAGGCACTAGCCTGTCTTAGCTGGGCAGCACTGCCGACGGGACTTTTAACGTCCCAGTTGGAGGTGCTGACCAGAGCAAGGCAACCAAGCGCCTTGCATGCCGTGACCCAGTAGTGGGTCCCGACCCACGATTTGAAAAACACTGCTCTAAGGAACTTGTCTGTCAGGCAGTCACTATTGGGTGTGAGAAGAATAAATGGGATCAAAAATCAATTTTTAAGAAGCATATGGCTATATTCACCCAGCTCTCTGGACACAAACATGACAAATATGTGTCTTAGCTTCCTTGTTTTGCTACATAAATTGGTGGCTTTTGGCTCCATAAACACAGCACAAAACAAATTAACTTTAAGGAATACGGGAATTTCTTAATTTGATTATTTTATTTTATAAAACTAAGTTTCAACAACTATCTCCCTCTTTACTGTTGCCTCAGCATGCTCTTTCAAGGTCAACCACAGGAATGTTTCTGCCATTTTATAGCCCTGTTGACACCCCAAGGGAATATTCAGAAAGACATCCTACTTTCCACATAATGCTGCTGCTATACAGTGAAACCTGTTTTAAGTGACTACCCAAGTGACTGATGGTAATTGGCTTCTTCATGGAGGTAGTCTTTTAATGAAAGGAGGCAGAACTGTACTCAACGTGCTCCCAGTTCAAAAATACATCCCTATTCATATTCAGGAGAATGCTTAAGTACACTCTTGAGCGCTCTCCTGAATAAAAATAGACTTAAACGTGTTCATAACTGTTTTCCTGAATCAGGGTCAGTGTTTGTGGATACTCTGCAACAGTCGGGAGAAAGAAGGTGGCCTAATTAGTGGGGGAGCATCTCTATTACAAATTTCAGGGTTTTTTTCTCCCCTCCTCTTTATATTACTAGAAAATTTTCATAGGGAAAACAGGATCTTTAAAAGTTCATCTGCACCTGCTGCTTATTTGTTACCCAAATTCAGAACCCGGTTTATTACACAACAAATAATTTCAGTAAAGATTATTTCTTTCCACAACAGAGAAAAAGGATTTCAGGCGAGGAATAAGCAGCAGCTACACATGAACTCAAACAAAAGGCCTTTTTCATCCAAACATCCTCCGTAATAAAAAAAAAAAATGTTTATCAGCAGAATTTTTCTCCACTTTTCCCCTAGATATCAGTGACTAACATAGCATGCGTATATGCTGGGATTTCCAGTAATGTAAATATTAATTCTGTAATACATTAATATAGCTTGACATATTTATTGTTCACATTACAATTAGCTTACAATGGATCTTGCCTATCTCTCTGCCCTTATCTTCTCCAATACACTCCCTCTAAGGTTTACTTCTACACTCCCTTTATATCTCACTCATTTAGTCACTCGTGACTTTGGGTGTGCCCCCAGAATGGCCTTCCCACTAAGGGCTGGTCCCCACTTAGTCCGGACTTCGGACTAAGGTACGCAAATTCAGCTACGTTAATAACGTAGCTGAATTCGAAGTACCTTAGTCCGGAATTACCGGGGTCCAGACGCGGCCGGAAGTCTCCCCCCGTCGACGCCGCGTACTCCTCTCGGAGAGCTGGAGTACCGGCGCCGATTGTGGGCACTTCCGGGATCGATCCGGGATCGATTTATCGCGTCTTAACCAGACGCGATAAACCGATCCCAGAACATCGATTGCGTGCCTCCGGACCAGCCGGTAAGTGAAGACTAGCCCTAAGGTATGCCAACCTTCCTCCTCCTCCTCTAAAAATCTCGTTAAAACCCTCTATCCTGTGATGTGCTCCAATCACAATAATCCCCACTACTCAGTCTTCATTATTTTATTGTTCTATACTGTACTGGTTTGCATCACTGGACAGGGCAAAGTGCCTGTTATTTGCTTGGCATAGACCCCTTCACCCCCCAAGCATATAGTGTGTTGCATAGTTATTTATATAACTAATAAATGCCACACACACAAAATTAATGGCATGACAAACTCTACATGTAAAGGAATTAATCTGGTGCCTTTTAAAAATGTAAAGCAGAGTAATGATGAAATGCCAGCACACAAGCATTAACATTTTTCACTTATTGAAAAGTTTTAAGTGCAAAGCTGGTAATAGGAAAAATGATAAAGTTTCTGGCAACCAACTAAATTTTTTCATATGGCATAACTTTGCTAGAAAAGAATTCATCTGATGATGATGCATAACTTAGTGAATATAGAGCCTCACACACTAATTTAACAGAATCACTTTTTAGGGTACAGCCCTACTTAAAACACTTACTTATCTCATTACATTTACTTCAAACATTTCAAAAGTTTTTAACTTAAAATATTTAATTAGAAATGATTCTCCAATTTGTTCGGTTCATACCCTTACAAAACTTGAACAACCTAGTTTAAAATCACCATACTTCAATGCATTTAGTAATTCTTTGGAAGGCTTCTGCTACTGCAGGTAAGGGATTGGTCTTGCAATGAGCTGAGAACACACAACAGCTGAGTGCCCTCAGTCACAACTGAAATAAGTAAGAAATGAAACCAACACATTGCAGGTTTGGGCACAAAATGACTAGAACCTGGCAAGGGGCTCAATCCAACTCCTCCTGAAGACAATGGGATGTTTCTGGCACTCTGCTATAATTACAGTTAAGAAAACCTCTCTGTTTAAAGATTGACTTTCTTACGTGCTCTAAAATTTGCACATCTACTCAGATTGTCTTGTAATTTGTTGTTAATACAGAGCTCAGGTTGCCGGGTAGTATCTTATGGCCATCCAGGATGTCAAATTCAGCAAAATTCAAACCTCTGAAAACCAGGAAATACAGAGTTAAGGTATACTCCAAGACAACCTTAACTCTGACCTCTTTGAGCAATGTTCCGGCACACCCTTAACACATACTTGCAGTCTGCCTTTGCAGATATTGCAAAACACTCAGGGAAAAGGGTACGTGACCACTATAGGACAAAGTCTAATGCCTGTGGCATTACGCCCCATATTCTTCATAGTAATATTATTATGATATGAATATGGCATAATGACGATATATTTTGTGCAAGATAGGGCACCTGAGATATCACTGGAAAGGTTATGATTTACTGAATATGATTATCATATTTATATACATGTATCATTTTTATATCTGAAGTTAGAAATGTTATCAATGCACCTATTACAAATATGTTTACACCCGGGAAATGGTCACTAGACAGAATGAAATCAGTCTAGATTGATGGCTGGAAATGGCCATTCAGAAGAACAATAGGTCATAGAAGATGCTACCCTCTCATCGGGAAAGGCTTCCGGGGAACGCTGCAAACAGCCTCTGAGTTATGGCTGCAGGGTCATGTGATCAAGTCACCTGATACTGGACTCCATGATAATACTAGTATTTTTCCACTGACCAGAGGTAGGAATCACACTGGAAGACAAAGGATTCCCGCCATATGTAAAACCTATTTAAGGTAGGGGAGTGACATAATCAGGGTTGGTTCTTCACCCCGCCCAAGATGGCTGCTGTAAACATCTAAGAAACAGACTGAACGAGGGGAGAAGGACTGAGCTCAGGCTGGAAGGTTGTCTAGCCTGTGAATGAAATATCTGAAGGTTAAGCTGCAGGCAAGTGCAGCTGGCCTTCAAGAATCTCTGCAATCTGCCTAAAACAATATTTGGGGTGAGAAATTACTACTTGTAACCAGTTTCTTTAGTATCTTAAGCTTAGATTGCGTTTTTGTTTTATTTGCCGGATAATCTGCTTTGATCTGTTTGCTCTCCCTTATAATCACTTAAAATCTATCTTTTGTAGTTAATAAACTTGTTTTTGTTTTGTTTGAAACCCAGTGTGTGGAATTCATAACTGGGGGGCAAAAAGCTGTTGAATGTCTCTCTCCACATTGAGGGAGGGGGCAAATTTCATGAGCATAGACTGTATAGTGCTCTGTGCAGTGCAAGATGGTACAATTTTGGGTCTACCCTCTTGGGGGGGGGGCATGCACTTGAGTACTGGGCAATTCCTTAGCTGAGTTTTTCCATGCAGAGCTGATCTCAGCATGTGTGTCTCCCTACCTGTATGTGTGCTGGTAAAGTGCAGTCTGAAGCCTGAGGGAGGACTTGGCTGACTTCCCTCAGCAATACAGTGTGAAGGGAGCCCAGGCTGGTGGGTCAGGCGGACTCAGTGGTACCCCAGTCCCAGGTAGCACCCTAGGGGGGGAGGGGAACCTGTCACAATGCCTTCTCTTTGGTAAAGACAAAACTCATGTTTAGGAGATCTGTACTGAACAGGAGCTACCTACACCTGCCCTACACTCAAGCATGTAGCCCACAGAAACAACAACACAGCTGCTAAATATTAAAAAACCTTCACTCCCTTTTATAATCCCTTCACCCTTATGCACAGGATGCTATTTAACACTATATTTATCATTAAACCCATAGAGCAGTCTCATTTGAGGCCTCACTGCTCATAATCCCCAGGATAAGTGCGTTGCTACTGACACAAGCTACAGAACTTTCTGACCCTATAGAGCAGTGGTCCCCAACCTTTTCAGTGTGGCGGGCGCCTGACGACTAGCCGCCGAAGAGCACAGCCGCCGGAAAAGCAGCCGCCGAAATGCGGCAACGCAAAGAAGCATCGCCACCGAAAAGCAGTGGCATTTCTGCGGCGACGCTTCTTGACGTTGTCGCTTCTCAGAGGCATTTCGGCGGCTGCTTGTTCGGCGGCCGCGCTCCTCGGTGGCGGGGCACTCCCTTGTCAGTAAGCGGACGCACACAGATGCCCTGGCAGGTGCTGTGGCGCCCGCGGGCACCGCGTTGGGGACCACTGCTACAGAGCATCTCTGAAATGAGGCATGCTAATTTCTCAAGAAATACATGCATCTTCTGACTTCGATTACACAAACGGGGAGCCAAGGGGGGGGGGAGAGTGGCCGCACAAAGGGGAAGAGACCCCCAGATCTCCTCCTACCACAATCACAATTATGCCAAGCTGCTCCCTCCACCATTCAATACAGCTATACAACACAGTGGGAGTGAATGTAGATAATTCCCAGGTCCAGAGTCAGAGTTAAAGACTCATTGATATGTCCCTTAACTTTGTATTTCCTGTTTTTCAGAGGTTTGGTGTTGCTGAACAAGACATTCTGGAAGGATAGGAGATACCAAAAGGCAATCTTAACTCCATGTTAACAAAGTTTCTTTTTTGTCAGTGAACTGATTTCAAAGTGGGGGGAGGTGGATTAGGCCCAGTCTGAATACCATCAGCAACATCTCTTGAACCTTTTTTTTAAAAGCCCATATATAAAAAATGCCAGTAACATAGGACTGATACGCAGAAGGAAGCTGCATTATATAAACAACACTATGGACTTCTAGATTGTAATTAGTGTGCAAAATTTGGACATATGCCACAGGCATGATTTTTTCCCTGGAATTATGGGATCAGGCAGGGGAAATAACTATTAAAGTTAAATTTTAGGCTGTTCAATATAAATCTGTAAAGTTGCATTATAGGTAGATACAAGCAAACTAGAAGTACTACTTTAATGCTTTATAAAATGTGTTATTTAGCAAATTCTAGCAATTCAGTTAGCACCCTTATTGATAATAGAGGTGGGTAAAATTCACCAAACAAAAAATCTAATTTGGGATCAACCAAAATTATTCGTGAATTTAGGTCAAATTCAGCAAATAGTGTCAGACAAAAAAAAGAAGAAAAAAAAAAAAACACCTGAAAGCCAAAAAAAGACATTTCAAAACTCAGTTCAAAATTTACCTTGGTTTATTGAAAAAAATTAAAGGATAAAAACATCCAAAAATTAAATGGAATAAAAAAAAGATGTTTGTTTCTAGTTGAACTTAATATTTTGTTTAACCTAAAAACAATTGTTTGAGAGATTTTTTGGTGCAGACACAAAATCAAAAAAATCAATTATTTGTCACTCCAGTTGATAGCTCTATCAGAAGCAATGGCTAAACTCCCCTTTTAGCTAAGAGGAAGCTGTCTCTTCAAGTCACACTTGAAAAGCAACTATAATAGCACTATCTAAAAATACTTGTTATTTTAAAAATTGACTACATTGCTTTAAGCAATTGAAAAATAAATTTAATAATCGTTAAATAATTTATAAAAAATTCTTAAGAGCTTAAAAGCTGCGTAACAATACAAAAAAATGCTGAAAATAATCACTATCAGTTTTTGAAAAGCAAGAGTTTACACTATAGAATTGTTACACAAACATTCACAGTAACAGCTGTGATGGTAGATTAATACTAAACAGTATCTGATTATTATATCTTGTAATCAATATTATCTCAAATAAGGATAGAAGTAACATATCAAGAGAAAGCAAGTTCTAACTGTTAAAACACATGATGAAATCAGTAGATCTGGGTTCTATTCTGGGTTTTGCCATAGATTTCCTGTGTGGCAAGTCAACCTGCATATTTCCCTATTTGTAAAACAGGGACAAGGGGTGAAAAAGAAAGAGTGCAGCTTTCCCACCTTATACGGGTGCTGCAAAGCCTAATGTAGGCATGTTAGTAAAGTGCTTTGAGACATTCAGATCTGGAAGGATCTAATTTGATTACAGCCAGGCACCCAATCATGACCACCTAGCAGGGCTGTCAACTTTCTAATCACACAAAACTGAACACCCTTGCCCCACCCCTTCTCCAAGGCTCCATCCATGCCCCGCCGCTTCTGCAAGGCCCTGCCCCTGCTCCAGCCCCCTACTTGGTCACTCACTCTTCCCCACCCTCACTCACTTTCACGGGGCTGGGCCCAGGGATTGGGGTACAGGAGGGGGTATAGGCTCTGGACTGGGAGTGCAGGCTCTGGGGTGGGACTAGGGATGAGGGGTTTGGGGTGCAGGAGGGGGCTCTGGACTGGGATAGGGGGTTGGGGTGCAGGTGGGTGAGGGCTCCAGCTGGGAGTGGGGCCAGGGATGAGGGGTTTGGGGTGTGTGCACGGGTTCGGGCTCCAGCTGGTGCTAGGGATGAGGAGTTTGGGGTGTAGGAGGGGGCTCCAGGCTGGAGCAGAGGACTGGGATGCAGGGTCCTGGAAGCGCTTACCGCAGCTTCGAGGAAGCGGCTACCAGATCCCTGCAGTCTCCATGCACATGGGCAGCCAGGCAGCTCTGCACAGTGCGTGCTGCCTTCGCGCCCACAGGCACCGCCCCTCGCTGCTCCCACTAGTCATGGTTCCTGGCCAATGGGAGCTGCAGAGCCTGTACTCGGGGCGGGGACAGCACATGGAGTATCCCAGTCCCTGACCGCCCCAGTATGTAGGGGCCACAGGGACCTGGCGGCCGCTTTTCCGGGAGCAGCGCAGAGCCAAGGTAGGTAGGGAACCTGCCTTAGCCCTGGGCCACCAGTGTGCCGCCGACCGGACTTTTAACAGCCCAGTCAGCACTGCTGAGTGGAGCCACCCGGCCCCTTTTCAACTGGGCATTCCGGTTGAAAACCAGACACCTGGCAACCCTATCACCTATACAGCTAGTTTGCATACTGTCCTGTCCAGCATAATCTCTAAATAAACTAATCTCAAGATTATATCACTCCAGTTTGATGGGTTTGAAGGTGTACGTTTCATGCACAGAAAAAGACTTTTCCTCCAAAAAAGGATCCTCACCAGGAGCAGAATATATCTCCAATGATTTGTTAGGACTTTCACAAATTTCTGTCAAGAAGGGCAGGCTTTGTTGTTGTTAAAACTTTGAGGCCTTCTTTGTATACCATAATTGATTAGTAAAAAGCACACTATTTTTGCTCTGCAGTTCATGTGAAAAATAGTTTCCCTAACATAAGGATACTGAAGAATGTTTAAGAACTCTAGCCATTCCTGATATGGATGGCTATGTTGAGGACACTAAAACAAGAGAAACCTCTATTTCAATATAGTCTCTGGCACTAGAAATTCCTCAAGCCACTGGTCTTTTTTTAATATATAAATATCAACTATGAATTACAGCATTTTCTATGCAGTATGTGTGTATTTTATATATCTTTAGAAAGCATCCATATTCCCACACTGCTCTTTTGAAAAAAACAAAAAACAAAAACAGTGTATTTATTTTTTAAACTTAGATTTTCTAACTCTTCTCCTCTAAAATGCGTACTCCAGTTCCCCAACATGTTGCTAGAAAGGCTGGATACTTTTCCAAATCCATTTGTCTTCTTGGGTGCATGTTGCTTGACTTAGCTTTTTATGCTGTTAATTCATCACACTAACTTGGCTGAAGTTTTGTCAGAAATTGCTATATTAGTTATTTTTTGTACGAAGGTAATGCCTATAGCCCCAAATCAAGATCAGGGCCCCATTGTGCTAAGCACTCTTCAGACACTTACTTCCAATCCAAACAGACAACAAGTGGGAGTAGAAACAGAGGGGAAGTGACTCGCGGCAGTTTACACATCAGCTGAGCAGCAGCATTGCAATTAGAATCCAGGTCTCCTTACTTGTGCCAATGCCCTATCTGTTGGACTACACGGCCTCTCGTTTAGGTTCTCCAATTTCTTTCATATATGGACCCAAGGGCAGAATTTCACCCTTAGATTAGACAATGTTATCAGATCTTTAGGATTTACTCATTGTTGTACATTCCCTTGTTAAGAGATATTTATGATAAGAACAGTATTTACCAGAGGCCTGCAACCAAAACCAGGGTTAATGTGACTTGTTGCAAATGTTCATTTGATTATTTTTATTTGATATAACTGCACTCAAATCTAAAGGTGACACGGAAAGAAGCATTTTCAAATAAAACTGATTTTTAAAGTTATGTCCATTGAATACTGATTGAATGTGATAATCTAGTCTGACATCCCATACTTCCGGCATGCAAGAACATAAGAATGGCCATACTGGGTCAGACCAATGGTCCATCTAGCCAAGCCTGATGCTGAAGGGAATGAAAAGAACAGGCAATCATCTAGTCCAGGGGTAGGCTACCTGCAGCATGCGAGCTGATTTTCAGTGGCACGCACACTGCCCGAGTTCTGGCCACTGGTCCGGGGGGGCTCTGCATTTTAATTTAATTTTAAACGAAACTTCTTAAACATTTTGAAAACCTTATTTACTTTACATACAACAATAATTTAGTTATATATTATAGACTTATAGAAAGAGACCTTCTAAAAACGTTAAAATGTATTACTGGCACGCGAAACCTTAAATCAGAGTGAATAAATGAAGACTCGGCACACCACTTCTGAACGGTTGCCGACCCCTGATATAGTCCCAGCATCTGTCAGTCAGAGGCTTCGGGACACTCAGACTGTGGGGTTGCATCCCTGATCATCTTGGCCAATAGCCATTGATGGACCTATCCTCCAGGAATTTATCTAATTCTTTTTTGAATCCAGTTATAGTTTTGGCCTTCACACCATCCCCTGGCAAAGAGTTTCACAGGTTGACTGTGTGTTGTGTGAAGAAGTACTTCCTTTTGTTTGTTTGAAATCTGCTGCCAATTGGTTTCATTGTCTGACCCCTGGTTCTTGTGTTATGTGAGAAGAGTTTCCCAGGGCTCTGCAGGGCAGGGTCTACCCTAATCTGGGAGCCACAGTTTTTACTGAGTCAGGGTTTAAAGCGATATTCTCTGCTCCAGTTTCATGTAGTTATTTTGTCAGAGCTGCTACACCCACTGGGGTGGAGTCCCAGCTGTTGTAACTCTGCAGGGCAGATGAGGTGGCAAACCAGCAGCCCCTGACTTCTTAGCCAAATGCTCTAACCACTACACCACCTCCAATTACAGCTGTTCATACATGTTGTGCCACCACTCATACTCCAGTGCTGGATGGAACACTCCACATTGAGACTGGAATCTGCATAGTCTGCACCTCCTTATTGATTAGCAGCAAGTCATGTGGAAATTAGTGGACCATGCTGTACCATGACACAATATGGCCATCCTTGTCTATAACAGTTCAAATTTTCATTCTTCATAAATCCTGATCATTCTCTTGGTATTAGGTTTACACACCCACTATTGAGGCAGAGTGACAAAAGATAATACAGCTAGTGACAAAATACTGTATTTTGCACTTGGATAATTTTTATAACCTAAATTTTCAAGTGCGCCTGGTGATTTGGGGTAACTACTTTTTTGGATACCCCTGTTGAGACATTTTAAAGGAATCTGATCTTCAGAGAACAAGTGTTAGTACTTAAAATTAGGCCCCTTCAAAGTGTTATTAACTAGACACCCAAAAATTAAAGGTACCCAAAAAGTCCCTGATCCGTTTTGAAAATGTAGGCCTACATTTTAAAAACATTAACTCAGTCACAAAACCCCACTGTCACGTAGGGAAGTATCCCCATTTTACAAATGGGAAAACTGAAACACAACATTAAGTGAGATGCTGGATATCATGCAGCAATATATAGCATATCAGTAACCAGAACCTGGTAGCTCCTAACTCAGTACAATATTCTAACTCCTAACTGACCTACCTACCAAAATAAAAGTTATCAGAAGCTTGATAAAATTATTTTTAATTAAGAGCATTAAATTGTTTGAAAGTGAGATGTGCACACAAACCAGGATCTGCTGGTTCCTGGAAAATACAGCACCTAACTGGTCACTTTTGACCTTTATTTTTGACAAAACAATATATGGAAAGAAATAATTATTTTAGGGTAAGTATCCAAGAGAAGTAGAAGGCATCTTTTTACATCATCAAACTTTTTGCAAGAGATGTGCAGAAAAAGAAATGAGAAGAGTCATCTTTGAAAGCAGTTCATTTTATTTTTCCTCTCATCTATGCCTGGTAGCTAAGACCAGGAAAAGGCAATTACCTTCTGACTTGTGAAGATATCTTTCAGTTATGTTGTATCTTGCTAAACTGTGATTCCTTTATCAGGAGAAAACATGTTTTTCAGGAAAAGGAGTCTGTTTCTTGGTATAAAATCCAAATTAAGGCAGACAGAAGATGTTGCCAGTTCAGATAGCAAGTATTCTGATAGGGTGGGGTCATGCTTAAGGACAGCAAGATAAGCAAGAGCTTGGGGCACTATGCAGTTTCCATTCACAGCTCACTCTCTCCTTCCGGCAGAGTGACCAGAGAGGAAGACAACTCACTCATCCATCCCTTTATGTAGGAACTTCCGATGTCATGAAATTGAAACTGTTATTGTGGTAAGTACCCTTTTATTAGAATAAGGATGTCATAAAAATCCTAGAAGAGGGTATGATACCATCTTCCTCTCCTTCACATATGGCCAAAACAACAGTTTTAACTTAAATTAACAAAAAACAAACAAAAATTTACATCTGAATTAGGGCTTGTCTACACTGGCACTTTACAGCGCTGCAACTTTCTCGCTCAGGGGTTGTGAAAACACACACCCCTGAGTGCTGCAAGTTTCAGCGCTGTAAAGTGGCAGTGTAGATATGCTGCCAGTGGCCTTAAGTCACAAGGTTCTACACTCAGTACTATTTCTAAGGGCAGAAAGGTCTGGTTGAAGCTGAAGAGGAACTTTGTGATCAGAATTTCTTCCTAGTGATAATATTAAATTAAGACAAACTCTCCATTAAATAGCCTGTGACATGCTAATTATATTATGTAATTTGCCTAGCACAAATATTAATAATTAATCCTTAAACTCCTGTGTTGAAGATACATCTTACCCCCATTTTACATGTGGAGACAGATACCAAAGTTAAATGACATGTCCAAAGCCACACAATGAGTTGAGAGTGAGACAGGATTTGAACTTTTGAGTTCCTGATTCCCAATCACGTCAATCACTATACCATTGTTTATTGAACTGTTCCAGCCATATCATCTTCAAATCCATATGGTACGAAATATTCTACCAAGTTATAAGAAGCAACATTACTGAAAATTAATTTTTAAAAACCATCCTGGGGCATTTTAAAACTCCCATAGGCAGGGACCATTCTAATGAATTAGAAGGCCCACACAGATGACTTTCACAACTTCTCTAGCTTATGTTAAGGGTTGGGTTTTTTTGCATACATTAATAGGATTTGCTAATCTCTAGATGCAATCAAACAACCATAAGCGTTAAACAACTGCTACCGCATGGTTATTTAAAACAACTAAGGCCCGGTCTACACAAAAAAATTAGGTCAATTTACTATGTCGATCAGGGTATGAAAAATCCACACCCCTGAGCAGAGTAGTTAAGCTAACCTAAGTCCCCACATAGATAGTGCTAGGTCTACAGAAGAATTCTTCTATAGACCCAGCTATCACCTCTCGGAGAGGTGGATTACCTATGGTGATGAGAGAATCCTTCCTGTTAGCATAGGCACTGTCTACACTGAAGTGCAGTAGCGGGCACAGCTGTGCTGCTGTATTGTTTTAAGTGTAGACAAGCCCTAAAATATGTTATCTCTCTGACCAAAGAGACACCAGTTCCCCTAAGCAACTCCATCAGTAAATGCCTTTGTAAACAGATGAGCCTTGCAGTATGCCACGAATGTCGAACTTGGCTTCTGTGGGACCAATGCTGTACATTACTTTACTTCTTTTGAATAGCAACTCGGAAAACAGATAGCATTTATAGAGCAACAGAATGTTGCCATCTTAAGTTCCAAATCATGGTCATTTGTGAGATGGAATAAATCTGAAAAGTAGCTTCCACTTTATGGAATGCAGGCTGAAGGATTATCTCCTGTATCAAGACTACAGTGGGTCAAACTACAACATGGTTTTATCAATACATTTAGAAGGACACAGGCTACCTATAAACTCAAGGGCATTTTTTATCTGCAGTAGCTCAGAGAAGCAGCTCATTCTACAAGGAATTATTAAAGTCTGATGATGGTAGAGGCAAGATCTGGCTGAAGCTTCATCTATAAATCAAAATCCTATTTAGTGTCTGAAAAGTATGTCAAGTAGCATATATTATTATATACTAAATTTTAAGATCGTAACCATTACACCAGCAGGCAAGCAGTGTCTAGTGAGTAACTTGTAATACAAGATTGTCAAGTACACATTTATAAAACTGTATTAACTAGAGGTTCCAATCACACTTTGTTTTAGAGATAAAAAATGGCTGAACTCAAAGCCAAGGTATTGCTCCAACTGTAGACCTTCTACAAAGAAAATTTAGGATTTGCCATCACAAACAAGTGGCATGTCAGTCTAAGGCAGGCAGTTTCTACCATTAATTTAAACAGAAACACAACTAGGATGCAAGAAACCGAAAGGTTCTCAATGCATCACTGCTATGCTGGAAGAAAGTCAAAAGCATCATCATCTCATATACAAGCTTGGGCTCAAATGGGATTTGTAAGGCACCCGATAGCTTTTTATTGTACTTTTTATTATATTCTTCACTATGTAATATCCTTAGAAACGCCTTTCTCGGCCCGTTTTTATCCTTTCCCATTATTCTTCTCCCTGTGTTTTACAAAACACAAAACAATATTACTTCCTTGTTTGTATATCGACACCATCAATGAAGTCAGCACAAAACTAGGAATAGGCTAGCTCTGTAATAGCAGAATACCAAATAGCGAAGATGCTCTCAGCAGCTGAGTAGCAGGTTTATAAAAAATATTTAGACTCCACAGGACCTTCGCCACTAGACTGAGGTACTGTAGGCTTCATTATTTGGTCTGATTGTCTCTCTAAGTTTGATTCCAAGTACCACATTTTCTCCAAGGGACTCAACAAAAGGTGTTTGCAATAAGTAGTTGAGGAGACACAAAGGGAAAGAACCTATATTTCTCAAAGGCAATTTTCACTGTAAAAGAGGAAAAGAAGCTGTAATCAGGCATAAACTAACACAGAGATACTATACCACAACCAGTTAAGCCACCCTTTCTAATGTGCAAACAGTGAATTTTGAAAGTAGAATAATCACAAATGGAATCAACTGAAGCTTGAGGAGTCCAAAATATAATCACTCACAACTGCATGTTACCATGTGGACATTAAAAAAAAAAAAAAAAGAATATCAGTCATGTAAAATGAAGGCTGCAAGACTGCTAAAATCCCAGACTCTCAACTGGGTGTCCCACCTAAAATAAACTAAAGGTTTGTATTATCTGTTTTATCCTTATGACCAGTAAGGATATATAGCACGTATGCAAAACTGACAATTTTTCTAAGTTTTGTACAAATATTCATCCTCAAAATACCTTTGGGAGGGTCAACACCTCAATTTACAGCTGGCAAAAATTGAGAAGAGAGGTCAGTGGACTTATCTGAAATCATACAGCAGGTTGGAACAGAATCCCAAAGGTATTATACTAGTATTCTATTAACCGCTAGAGACAAATTTAGGTTTATAAACCACTGATTTCTCATTTATACGTATTCATATTTATTATTTGTATTATGGTAGCATGAAAGATGTGTTAGGAATTGTATGAAAAAGAAATATGCGGCCCCTACCTCAAAGACATTACAATCTGCAAAGATACAAAACAGGCAAAGGTTCAGTTAAGGGACATAGCACACAAGGTATATGATCAGGCTGATAACAGGCACATGTCTTGTAGGACCAGGTTGCCAGATATGTTGTAATTTATTGTTTCTAATTGTTAAAGCATTTGTTTGTAAAACTAAAGAAGTGCAGTTTTTTGAGTGGTCTGGAGGGAAAGTTACACCAGAGCTTCCCAGTGAAGCTAACCTAATTGAACTTTTTGGTCTCTACTGGCAAATGATTACATGCACTGCTCTTACCTATGCAGTAATGTAACTAGATATTCCAGGGATAACAGCACATCCTAAACACACATCTAAGCTTTGTGAGACTCTCAACTGGTTATGTTTCACTCTGCTTGAATTAAAAACTGAAAAAATCCAGATATTAACGAGTCCTGCCTGGGGTATATGGATTATGAAAAATCCTTTCAGGGCTTCTAGCTCTTTATAAGATGCACATCAGAAAGTATAAATGGCAAACATTTTTACTACAGTTCAAACTAGAGCTTAATAAAACCTGAGATCAATTAATAGCAAATCCTGTTTCTTGCTTCTATCCTTCCAGCAAACACTACAGACAATGGCAAATGGAGGGTTTTGGAGAATATGAATATAGCCCAAATAGGACCATGTAAACATTAAGGGATAGAATGCATCTTAAACACCTCAATTATGTGGATACATAATAAGACTAACAGAGGCTACTTATTTTTAGGATTAGTCTAAAAATGCTAAACAAGAACAATGCATAATGAATTATCCAAGCGTAAATAAAAATATGAGAACAGTAAGAACAGTAAATGACATGTTCACCACCTGAAGAAGAGGCAAAAGGTCTATTCTTCCGTTACATGCATTTAATCGAAATAACTTGACTAGAGAATGATAATTATAGTTTGCGTGTATGTCCAGACAATAGATTCACAGGTGGTATTATACACACTTCACTATACCTTTGCACTATCAAGTATAAACAATTATTTCTTGGCCAATTTATTATTACACCATCAAATTGAAGATTATTTTTGTATAAATATGGTCTCTTCCAGCAATATTACCAATGAAGAAATCCAAAAAAATGACATAGTTCCCATTAGGTATGCTGCCATATTTCAGCCAAATGGAGAAAGCGAAGGATTTAGTTCATTGGGAGTTTCCCTTTGAGAGGAAGAATACCTCTCACAGATAGAGGAAAGGAAGGAGGGAAGAAAGTAGAAAAAAAGTACATGACAGATGTGTTAGTCTTCTTGCTTAATGTGATATTACAGTGATGAACACGGTATAAAAAATAGACTAGGAAGAAGCCAAGGAATTTTCCTCAGCCTTCTCAAAGGTCCTTCCATATTTCTTTACAACAGCCTGATGGCATCCCCTTCCCTGCCACTCATTATGTTAGTTTATTCTTCCTACCATAAGGGACTCTCATTAGAATGTGAAGTGAGTTTGGTGGTCTCATGGCTGAGAACTTAAAAACTGGATGGTAACAGACTGACTCCCAGTGATAATTAAACCTGGTGATATTCTAAACATAAAGCGCTCTCAACCAGGCTTGTAGCTGTTTCCATTGCTTCACACTGACTCAACAGACATTCTACGCTTCAAAGTGGCAGAGTGACAATCCTGGAATCTTATTATATAGATATGCAGTTATATTTAAATGAACAGCTTTTTGCTTGGACTAGACAAAAGTTATGCTGCAGGCCAGCAGCTACATTCCAAATGGGGATAATGATACTGATTTCTCTTGTAACACATTGAGATCTGATGGAGAAAAGTGATGTAGAAGAGCTAGTTGTTATTATTATCATCTCCTAGTTAGACATCACTTAACCCCTTGGCATCAGCCGTGTCTGCAATAATGGAATTTATACTGATACTATTCCAATTAAGCAACAGCACCTGTTACAGGCACTATCACTAGAGTAAACAAATTGGTAGAGAAGCAAAGCAATTAAGTAGGGAACACCTTATTGGGTTCAGTATACACCCATCGGTCTATAGAGTGCACAAAGTAGGTGGGGCACGAGTCACTCTCACCACCAAAAATTGGTCACCCTCCTTATCTCTCTAATGTCACTCTCCTGAGACCAGTCCGGTCACAACTACACTAGATATAAAGTGCACAGTCACTCTGGTAGCTAGCTGCTAAATAAAAATGTAAAAGGAACATTCAACTGAAATTTGGCTCTAAACTTACACTTTATAACAAACAAAAATTGCCTTTACAAAACTTAAGACCAGCACTAAGTGCCTCTACATTTTTTGGGGTGGGGTGGGGTGGGGTGGGGGGAAGAAGGGGAATTCCAATTCAAACAGACTTCCCCTCACCCCCCTAGAAAAGCCAAGCTGTTGAAAAAAACTGACTTAAAGAGGGAAACTGAATCTGTTGACTTTCACAATACAAGCTGGGAGAAATAAAACAAAACAAAACACACCATCCCAAACTGTATTAAAAGAGATGCAAGGATTGTATTAACTCTTTAATCATCTAAAGTGTTACCAATAGACTCAGGTTTGATTACGGCATGTTACTAAGCCAGCAGTAGCCTTTTAATCACCACCTTGTTTCCCGAAAATGACCTGGGTCATCCTGAAAGACCAGGTGGGTCAGGTAATATATTTTATTGGACCAACTTCTGTTAAAAGAGACAAGCTTTTGAGCTTATACTGAGCTCTTCAGCTCTGAGTGAAATAAAGCTTTTTGTACACTAGAAAGTTTGCCTCTTTCACCAAGGGAAGTAAAAAATATTACTTGACCCACCGTGTCTCTCTCATAACCTGGGACCAACAGCTACAACAACCCTGCATGGATCATCCTGGCCATATCTAATCTTTAGGGGATGCGAGGGAGGCTTCTCCTGCTGGCATAGCCCCTCACACCAGCTGCAGAGCTGATGCATTCTCCCTCCCGACCTCCCCCAACACACAAATAACTCAAACATTTTGCGGGATGGGAAAACTGTTCCCCCCATGTTCCTGGTGCGCCCAACACGGCGATCTGTGCGAGGCTCTGGTCCGCGTGGTCAGCGGCTCAGCGACCCAGAGAGCGGGGCGGCGGGAGGGGATGTCACCAGAGCCCGGGGCTGTTGGGCCTGAGGAGCGCGCTGCCGGCTGTCACGGCTTCCCCTACCCCATGTCAGAGCCCAGGGAGCGGGGCTAAAGCCCACCACAGCGCGGGGGCAGCAGTGACCACGGCAGACGGGGGAAGGAGATACGCGCGCGTCAAGGGACGGGGCCAGCTGCCCCGCACGCCTACCGCGGGCCCGTCAGCGCCAGGCGAGGGAACGCGCACACGGACTCACCCAGCAGCGCTCCGCCAGCTGAGCTCCTTCTCTGCCACAGCAGCGCTAGCAGCTCCCGCCCCCTAGCGCAGCAGCGGCAACTCCGCCCCCCATGGCCTCGTGCCACGTTAGCCCCGCCCACGACCGTTGCCAGCCCCTCTGCGCCATCCCAGTGCAGAAAGCCACGTGACAGAGCTCGGTCTAGTCCCCCAATCATGTGACAAGGGGGAGACTCAAGAGGGAGGGGCCTCGTGAGGTGGAGTGGCACGTACGAGTTTCAGGTCCCACCAATGCGAGAAAGGGAACGCGGTGGGGACATTTTCAGTCAAGCGTTTTTGCTGCAGTAAGGCATCGGCACATCGCACCCTAGAGAAAGTTTGATTTTTTTTCTCCTTAAGGAAAATACCATTTCTAGTCAAGTGGCTGCCATTTAGTTTTGAAAAGCAGACAAACATCACAGGTTAATTAATGTTCTCATTTACAAACATCAAAGCTTCCACAAGCAAGGGGAGATAAGATCATTTTGTTCAATTTTTTTCCAAGAAAGTGAGTGGAGCTTTGTGACAAGGAAGGTGAACCTAGCACCAACCATGGAAGAAGAGGAGGTGGTGACCAAGACTGATTGCTGCCCTGGTTTATTTTTCTAAGAGTGATTAAAGTTTGGAAACCTACTGTAACATCAGCATATGAGGGTGGGTACAATACAGTACATTACAATACAATACATTAGAGAGGGTTATCTTCTGTTCTGCCCTGTTTTCACTTTAGCACCTATCTGCAGAAGTGTATATAGACTTTTTCTAAAATTAAGTACTGTGTTTGTTTTGACCATCATACACAGACCTATGTAGTTCCTTTACCAGATACCTTAAAAAGCAAGAAGCAACTATATTAATGTATTTTACTACCACAATGGAGGGCAGGGGAAAGATGGTGGGCATTTGCCCTGCACACTTCTAACTGAAGTGATCTTAGCACAGTGAATTGCACCAGTAAACAAATATTAAAAGTTACTAAGATTTGTTTGTAAAAATACTCCTTTTGGGGATAGAACTTAAAAATCAGAAGGGATTAGGCATCAAAACAAGCCTTAAACCACTAATGTCATATACTGCCAAAATGAAAAAGGGCCCTATAATCATCAGAGGTAATATTCCCACTTCCACTCAGGCCAGAAAGTCAGTCTTCAGCCTTATATGGCAGGATACATTTGAGTTTCAAATCATAGAACTAGAAGGGGCCTCAAGAGGTCATCTAGTCCAGTCCCCTGCATTCATGACAGGATTAAGTATTAATTTTTAACAAATTGAGGAAGTGAGATGGTCAGAACATTCCAGAGTTATCAGGAGCCCTTGCACAAGTGCTGTAACTAGTTCCTCAGACTGGTTTACATTGCAAAAAGGTACAGTAGTGTCCTAATACCCCATTGTGTTAGGCACTGCTCAAATATACAACGAATCAGCAAAATCCCAGCCTAACTGAAATTAGTGACAAAATTTGCATAGACAATTGGAATGATGATTTCACCCACTGCCTCTGCCTTTCAGTCTAAAAACAGGTTCAACCTACAGACTTCTGCTTGTATAGGTATGTTGATCAGGTGTGTGAAGAGTGATCCCTGACAGACAGTTATGCTGGCAGAAGCCTCTAATGTAGATGCAGTTATACCATCAAATCCCATCCTCACTGACACCGAAGCACTTTTACTAGTATACGCTGTTTCACTATACCAGTGGAAAGCACAACCGACATAGCTACAGCCAAACTAGGAGTGCTTTGCTGGTATAGCATCCAGCATTCCCATGTTGGTAAAATGCTTCTGGTATAGCCAGAGCCTCAGTCAGACCTTTAAGAGCATTCTCGACTCCAAAAAGCACCACAGATGGCGAGAAGGCAGGTACTACCAACTTCCCACTGACCTTCTGAGTTCAAGAACCATTTCAGCAGAAGTCTGATGTCAAGCAGAAGCCATGTTTGGCCCTCTTATACAGGCAGTCTATTTTTGAACATTTTGGCCTCCCCTCTATTTTAATCACTAGCTACTTACTTTTGCAAACTGTAAGCATACACTTCTTGCTGCTATCTCCACACTACGATTATTCTGGCTAATGGGTACTTTTAAAATTTACTCAGGTAAGTTCACTTTCTAAGTGAGAAGTAGAGGATGCTAGGTTCCTGAAAGGGAGATTTGATAAACCAGTGCCCCTTGCAGCCATAGAAGATTGCTATGTGGCAGAAAAAAAAAAAGGAGAGTACAATGCTTCTTTGTTAAAAGAATTGCGATTTAAGAATGAAAGATGTGTCCCTGCAATAAGTCTGCATGCAGAGTCCAGCTGAAGTGAATAAAGTCTACACAAGTAGACGTGTCTGCCCACATGGATCTTCTAAACCAGACATTTAAGAGCATTTGCCTTCAGTTACTTCATCATCTGCATCTAACCTAAACTCATCTCAGTGGTTCTTAAGGAATATCATATATATAACATTCAAAATTTTATAACCAAGCAATATTCCTAAAATTGCTCACTATACTTTTATAGCAAGCCATGAAACATGGGACAGGAATAAGACCTAGATGAACAAAAGAATTTTTAAATATATTTATTACACCAGTAATGCCACATCACAGATGGCAATAATCAGTGAACAGATGCCATTACAGGCATGGCATAAATGAAAATTCAGACCAGTTCAGGATTACTGCACATTTCAGTCCAGAATAAACAAAGGCTATTTCTCTCTCCATTCTTTTGGGGTAACTCTGCCAACAGGTGATAAATTCCACTCAATTCCAGTTTGTGTTGCCACCTGTAATAGATTAAAAAGTTATATAAGAACAAGATTGTCACATTCTAAGGCCAGAAGACCACTGATCATCTCTAGGCTGATCTCCTGTATAACATCATAGAACTTTCCCAAAATAATTCTGATAGTATATCTTTTAGAAAAACATTCAATCTTGATTTAAAAAGCGGTCAGTGATGGAGAATCCACCATGACCCTTGGTAAATTGTTCCAGTGGCTGATTACTCTCCCGTTAAATAATTATGCCTTATTTCCAGTCTGAGTTTGTCTAGCCTCAACTCTCAGCTATTGCATCATGTTATACCTTGCTCTGCTAGATTGAACAGACTATTATTAGGTACCTACCACATTCAGGGTTCATTTTTGTAAATTTCACAGTTATCACATCTTTAAAATCTTGAATTTCACGGTTTCAGATATTTATATCTTAAGTTTCAGTGTTGTAATAAACATGAGTATGTATTTAAAAGTGGTAAAATATAAAAACACGTAAAGCCCTTAAGACTCAGCATTTCTCAAACTAGGGGTCCTGACCCAAAAGGGAGTCACAAGGCAATATTGTGACCCTCCTACAATAGCCACTATTATTTCTGCACTGCCTTCAGAGCAGAGTGGCCGGAGAGCAGCGTCTGCTGGCTGAGTGCCCAGCTCTGAAAGCAACACTGCCACCAGCAGCAGCACAGAAGGGTGGCAATACTGTGCCTCCCCCTACAATAGCCTTGCTACCCCCTTTTGGGTGAAGGGTGACCAGATGTCCCAATTTTATAGGGATAGTCCTGATTTTTGGGTCTCTCTTATATAGGCTCCTATTACCCCGCACCCGCTGTCCCGATTTTTCACACTTGCTGTCTGGTCACCCTATTTGGGTGGGGACCCCCAGTTTGATAAAAGTGTGTACTTGTGTATACTTTTACCCTGTAGACTAGGGTACTTACTATAAAAAAAATACCCTATTATATGGTAAAAGTACACAAAAGATTTCATGGTCCGTGATGCATTTTTCACAGCCATGAATTTGATAGGACCCTAACCATTATTACCGGTAATAGTTAGTAGCCCTCAAATCCAATAAAGCTATACAGAGTAACAGTTATGAATATTAGGGGTCTCCTTTTAGAGTGACAGTTTTATAGTATCTTTAATCTATGCAACTGTTCAAGAACAAAAAGTTAAAAAAAGAATACAGTTTAGGGGCATCATTCTCTATCAGTACTGTTTTTAGACTCAGATTTGACATCTTATTCAGCCCTTTACACTGGTTCCATTGGTATTACATTTATACTATTTTACAATAGTAATTTGTATTACAGAAATATTAAGAATAACTCAACAACACCAGTCTTTTAATAAACTCTACATAAAGGGAAACTTCTGTCACATACTGTATTAGAAAGCTATATTTAAAACATTTTAAAACTGATACTGTGAAATTCAGGGGATAACAGCATCAGTCTAATATTTAGCTCTTATAGTACAGCCACACAATATTTTCACCAACATAAAAGGAAAACTTGAGGTGAATAGCTCACTCATCCAACGGCCCATTTTGGAAATGAATTATTAGACAAAAGGAAGTGTGCTTAGCTTATATTTAATCAAGCTGTCTTCAGTTCTGAAGACTTGCAGTAAATTGACATTCAAAATAAGTGCCTATTGAAGATCTAGGTTTAAAGTTGGACTAATGAATCGCTTCCCTTTGAGGTATTAATGCATACAAAATTACTCTTTCAGGAAACCCCAAAGCCCTAATACTTCAAGTTGCTTCATATAGGCAAATCCTTATAAAGGTGTGTAACAACTTGCAAATTCAGGACTATAGTTATAGCAGACACTAGTGATAGTACCAGTCATACAGTACTTACATATCCCCAAATGGAGACACAAAATAGGGCTCCACCAAGTAGTATAATGTTGCCATATTTATCATGGAAGTCAGGCACAGATTTGTGGTGACTCTGTCTTGCTGCAATCCACTGAGTGCCCCGAGCTAAGAGAAATGGTCAAAAATGTGTATCAGTCCATTGGTACATCTTACATCTATTCAAGTCTCTGGCAGTCCTCCCATCCATCCCCTAGAAAAGATGGACTTCAGAACACTAAGAATAAGGATGCTCTTCATTACAACAGAAAGATAGACACAAGACTTCATAACATTCCGGCAGCATTACAAAGCCACACAATTGCTGGAACAGAGAAAATTATCTATTTTAGACAAATCCATCAAAGAGACTTAACATTTTATTCTATTTGGTTGGCAAGCTACTTTAAAATTTGCATTAAGCAGGTAACTATAAAATACACCCACAGAAATGAAGACTTTTTGTTCACTCAATTTAGAATCTCTAGTGCCATTCTAGGTACGATCACTTCCTCAAATGCTAAAATATATGGTCAGTTTATGAACTGATCAATACACACGTTATTTTTCACAGAGAATGTCTGTAAATAATCCAAGTGTTTTCAGAAGGAGCAAAGAAGCCAGAAAACTTAAGATGATCTCACAGGAAAAAAGAAAAAGACTCCTGCACTGTGTAGACAATGCTAATTGAAATATAAATCCCAATATCTGAAAAATTGTGTATGAACTTACTCTTGTGAAATTAAATGTATTAGGGAAGATCAAGGCCAAGACAACCAACTTCAAGAAGGCTGTATCTGAAGTTATTTCCAGAGCATTTTATGTAGGCAAAACACTGAAATTGTGTTTTAGTTTGTGACTGTCTCCCTAACATTAAAACATTTTTTTCCTCCACTTTAAAAACCACTTAGCTTAAATTAAACGTTTCCCCAAACGTTTACATATGTGCTAAAACACAAGATATCACCCGTAAATCGATAGGCTTCCAGGATATATCACGCCCACTCTGCTTTGGAAGGTAACAATCCAAGGTCTCAGTCCTACAACAGCATCCATACGAGACCCCTGTGCCCAAGCCATTCCCCACGCCTAGGCAGAGGCTACCCGGACCGGGAACGGGCTCCCGGAGGCAACTGACTGACTCGGTTCCAGTGCGGACCAGTCGCTGCGGAGCGGCAGGGAACCCGGGAGAGGGGCGCTAAAAGGGTCAAGGGCTCTGGGACTCTGGGGGGGTACCCGCCCGGCTGTGCCCCGGAGGACTCTTCCACAGCTCACCGCTGAGGCGCACCGCGGTCTTGGCCAGAGACAACATGCTGGCGCCGTGGACGGATAATTTCTGCCTTTCTCCTTCTTCGCCTTATACCCTTGCGAGCAGTGAAAAACAAAATGGTGGCCAGCCAGGAAGCCCGCACGCTGCGCATGCGCCCCGTGGGAAATGTATTTCACTCTCTTCCTGAGCGCGGCCCCACGGCATT
Source organism: Chrysemys picta bellii (assembly GCF_011386835.1). Classification (NCBI taxonomy): domain Eukaryota; kingdom Metazoa; phylum Chordata; order Testudines; family Emydidae; genus Chrysemys; species Chrysemys picta. The sequence goes on along the minus strand of NC_088799.1, from coordinate 85,373,750 downwards.
ATAGGAAATGTAGTTCCCGCGCTTGCGTGGAGGGGCTCTTACAGGCATACGGGAAGAAGCCCTTGTACCCGCCTACCTGGGGGCCCGGTACTCCCACGGGCTCCCCCACACTGCCTAAGCTAGTGATGGCTTTTGCCACGGGAACTAGAGAGTCGGGGAACAGTCCTAGTGGCGCTGACTCTGCAGTGAACAATAAGGATCTCCCAGCTGCTCATATTAACAACAGTGTCAGGATGGCCGAGTGGTCTAAGGCGCCAGACTCAAGGCTTAAAGTGCCTTCCTCTCTCGAGGGCTGGGTGTTCTGGTCTCCGTATGGAGGCGTGGGTTCGAATCCCACTTCTGACACATTTTTTTTTTCGTTTCGGTGTTTGTGTGTGTAAAACACCGAGTTTAACTGTAATAATCACCGGAGGAAACGTTTTACTACACGGCAGGGTAGGGATCACCTCACGCAGACAGAAATTTAAACCATATAAATATAGATTGGGACTTACATTATAAAAATACTAAATGAAGACACGGATTTACAATATATATTCAGAGAGATCCTTAACTGATTCATAGGAATGATCTAACTTGATCACTGATGTGTCGATCTTAATAATGTAAAATCCCTGTGGCTCTGATTTTCCAAATATATGTGCATATGAGTAAAATTAAACATGTAGTTATATGATTGAAAGATCACAGTTTATATCTATACAAACGGGTGCATATAATAAGTATAAAGAACATATTTAAATACTTACATCACGTAAACTCTTGCATATGTAATGGCTACCGATTTAAAATCTCTCAGTAAGAATATTTCGAGAAAGATAGAATTTAAATCCATACCTATATCATACATAGAAAGATATAGGTGTGGAAATCCATTCCATCTTTCTTGATATTGCTAGCTTGCTATAGATATAGATATGATAGTGCCTGTCTTTACAGAAAGAACATACATTCCTGTATGTATAACGTACATCTCTATTTGTGTATAACTATGTATGTTATCGATATTGATCTATTATAGCTATACTGATATATTCCAGACAGTTTTTATGATCCATCAAGATCACAGATCGAGAAGCTCCTCTGCTTAGGTCAATGAGGCTCTACATGCGTGCAAGGGTCTTCTTAGAAAGACGCAGTTACAGCACGAGGGCCCAAATCTGCACAAAGTATGACAGCATAAAATAAATAAAACTTGACGGATCAAGATGATACTTTAAAATAAATACCATAGAATAGGAATATAGAATTGTGTAGCTGCATGAGGGGGGTATGCTTGGGTATTTGAGGATCTACTAATAAGATTATTTTCCTAATTATAATATTCCCGGCATGCTCTATTTTTTCAGCGGCATCCAGCCATCCTGTTGGTTGCTCCCGCTATCCTGTGTCTAACCGAATATAAATGTATAAAGTGTCTTCTGTGTATTAACAGACCCATCCTCCTTCAGAGGGTCGGTGCCTTCAGATCTCATGGACTTTTCATAGACGTTGAAGCTAGGGTGACCAGATGTCCCGGTTTTATAGGGACGGTCCTGATTTTTGGGTCTTTTTCTTGTATAGGTTCCTATTACCCCCCCATCCCCGTCCTGATTTTTCACACTTGCTGTCTGGTCACCCTAGTTGAAGCACATGGTTAGCAGTTAATTTCAGGGGCAAACAGTTGAAAGTTGTAAAAAGCAACAGAGGGTCCTGTGGCACCTTTGAGTCTCAAAGGTGCCACAGGACCCTATGTTGCTTTTTACAGATTCAGACTAACACGGCTACCCCTCTGATAGTTGAAAGTTGGAAATGGAGAACCAGTGACGTAATGGATCGTGCTCAGAAAAATGGAAGCCAAGGAAAGCAATCTGGAAAACGGACTTTTAGCTGAAGAGAAGTCCTTGTTAGTCCTCAGTAATGCTGAAAACCATCATTGCAATGCGAGCTGCAGGTGAGACTCCCAGAGAAATAATTGCGGAAATAGCACCTAGAATAATGTGCAAACAAGACTGGACTCCTCGGTACCACGAGGCACCCCCTCTGCGTTGCTGATGCTGCCCTGTCTGTAATTCTGTCCTTACTCCAACTATTGAACTGCCATGGTGCTGCTGCCCCAACTCATCCCACTCCAACACCCGGCCCAGCCTGGCTTCCCTCTGTACCCTGCGGTCCCTATTACACCGTATCCGACTGCTAGTTCCGCTCCCTTGCCCTCCGAACCGACTCCTCCCAATTCATCAAACAGCCAATGGAACTACAACAGCTTGCCTCGTTATGATTGGCTGACGGATGAGGACATTAGACCAATAGAAAACGAGCCTGAGCCAAGGATGTGAATGGGAAGTAGCCTGTCAGTCTTGCTCGTGAGCAAGGGCTTGAGTAAGGGCTGGGCCAATAGGCGGCGGGTGCCGGTGGAAGAAGCGGACATGGCGGCGTTGCGAGTGCTGATGTTGGGAGTCTTGGTGGTGCTCATGGCCTGCGAGGGACCCTGGGCTGCAGGGCAGAAGAGGAAGGAGGTGAGAGCCTTCCGCCGCCAGCTGGGCTGAGGGAGAAACCAGCCCGGGATCCCCGGAGCTATAGGGGCCATAGTCTGCCCGGCTACCTTCCGCCCGGCCATGTCCTCGGGCTGCCCAGCCTTGGGGAGCCGGGCCCCCGCCCGTGGAGCGCCCTCCGCCCGGAGGGGGGGCAGTGTGGGGAGCCGGGCCCTGCCTGCGGAGGGGTCATCGGTAGGGAAGAATTGTGGCCCTTGCTTAGTTGCTGTCACTAAGATGTGTCCAAGCTTACATGCAGATAAGTATTTGTATACGTGAAAACGAGCGCACTACTTGTGTATGGGTTTGTCTGGATTAGCTAAAGAGAATGGAGCCTATTGACAGTATCAGGAATAGAGAAATCATTGCAACTGAGCAGTTATTTTTTGACCAAGATAATGTTCTTCAGTTACAAGAAGTGATCCCAAACTAATCTGTAATTTAATTTAAATCAATAGGCTTGCTTGGCATTACTGGACAATATTAGGATCTGTTTTCTTGGTACATTAATGCCTGGTCATTGGCTTTTGACTTGATTTTTTGGAAGTACTGAACACTCAGAACTCCCATTGAACATTGTTATAATAAAGAACTGCGGACTCTCTCAATCTGACCACATAATGTGTGTCTTGCTTTCTTTTGGATTTCAGTCATCTTGTTGAAATGTCGTCATGAGACTGTTAACGGTTCAGAGTATCAAAAGACAAGACTCTCTTTAATGTTCAGTCCAGTTTTTAAAATAAAAATTATTTACTTTATTTTTTAGATGGTTTTATCTGAAAAAGTTAGCCAGCTGATGGAGTGGGCCAGCAAAAGAGCCGTTATCCGAATGAACGGAGACAAGTTTCGTCGCCTTGTAAAAGCACCACCAAGAAATTACTCAGTGGTTGTGATGTTCACTGCTCTTCAGCCTCACAGACAATGTGCTGTGTGCAAGTATGGACTTAATTAAATTCTAAGGAACTTAAATTTAATGACAGAGTCCTGTGGCACCTTATAGACTAACAGATGTATTGGAGCATAAGCTTTCATGGGTGAATACCCACCTCATCAGACTACATCTATTATCTATAACAGGAGTAGGCAACCTATGGCACGTGTGCCGAAGGCGGCACGCAAGCTGATTTTCAGTGGCACTCTCACTGCCCGGGTCCTGGCCACTGGTCCAGGGGCCTCTGCTTTTTAATTTAATTTTAAATGAAGCTTCTTAAATGTTTTAAAAACCTTATTTACTTTACATACAACAGTAGTTTAGTTATATATTATAGACTTATAGAATGAGACCTTCTAAAAACATTAAAATGTATTACTGGCACGCGAAACCTTAAATTAGAATGAATAAATGAAGACTCGGCACACCACTTCTGAAAGGTTGCCGACCCCTGATCTATAAGGTTCCACAGAACTCTTTGTCGCTTTTTACAGATCCAGACTAACATGGCTATCCCTCTGATACTTAAATTTAATGATTACTGTAAAACGTGCCATATGTTCTGAGTGGGTAAAAGTTTTACCCTCCTACTTTGCAGTACTTTTTTCTTGAATTTGAGCAGTTTCATTCAAAGTGGGAGAGACTAAGATACAATAGACTGTAGTAGTATTTTTCTAATGCAATCTCTTATATATGCAGATACACAGATCATCTAAAGTCACATTAACTGTATTGATCTCTGTGCTGCAATAATTGCAGTTGTGCAGTATGAAAAAGGGAAGCTTTTGGACAAATGAAAGGGTTAACGTTAATCTTTTTGGGTGAATGGCTAAACACATTTTTTAGCGTTTGCTGTTGAGGCTTGTAGTTTGAAATTTTGCTCATATCTAGAGTATTTATTTACATTTATACTGGTGCAGATCCTGGGTTCTGCTTCTGGCATTTTGCATTGCTCCAGAGATATAAAGGGACTCTGAAGAAGGCTTTAATGGCTAGTCTGGGGAATCTCTGGGTCACCTCCATGTACAGCATGCTGGGGGAAGAGGGAACACCTTGAATTTTGCTGCATTCTGATGATCCTCAGCTGTCATAACAGCACCTTGGAGCACAGGCAGCTGTGCACAATGAAGAACAGCCTTGAGCATCAGCTTTGCATGTACCCTGCCTCCCGATTGTGGGCCCAGTGCAGCTTGACCAGTCCAGAAGATCTGCCTCCCATCTTAAAAACAAAAAACTCCATGTGCCCAGTGCTGAAAACAGTGTGAATGAGCAGTGAAGCATGACACGTCTTGTTAGTTTTAAAATCTTAACTTAAAAAGAGTTTTGGTGGGGATGGGAGATGTGTTACTTCCAGTGAGATGTTAAAGCTGTTCATAGGTTATATGTTCATAGGTTCCTCTGTTTTTGACATACTCTCATGAATATAGCATCTGGTTTTATATGTTTTTTCAGGCAAGCTGATGAAGAATACCAGATTCTGGCAAACTCCTGGCGATACTCCAGTGCATTTACCAATAAGGTTTTTTTTGCCATGGTGGATTTTGATGAAGGCTCAGATGTATTTCAGATGGTAATCTATTTTTCATTTTTTTAAAGTGATTTTTAGTTGGGGGGAGTGATAAAGAAATCTACAATTCAGAAGATATGGTAGAGTAGTACCATAATGAGGGATGCTGGCCAATCTGTAACGAAACAGCTGCAAAATAAAAATTGCAGAGATTTTTTTTTTTAAACCGCAACAACCCTCTAATCCATGAGAAATATGCAAGATTTGTTTGCTGATGTGACAGTAGCACTAATAGGCCAAACTACTACTAATATGCAGGGAACAGTGCTGAATAGGCATGAGTGATAGATTGGATGACCTGATTAGGTCTTTTATGTCTAACTCCTGTAATGCCATTCAATGTAATAATGGAATTAAAATGACTTATAAAATACTGGAACTAATTTAAATGTTTGTCAGTTTGCAAAAGACTTCTAACTCAAAGCAGTGGGGGACGGAAGAACCTTTAATTTCTTATAAAGGTATTTTTAAGGAAACTCGGTGTCCCATTTAAAGGAGGAGTGTCAGAAAACTGATTTTTTTTTTTTAAACTGACTGAAAATATTTTCATGTCCATCTGATTTTCAGAAATGTGACAAGTTACTAGGAATGCACAGTAAATTACTCTTTAAAATGTCCACTTACTTCATTTTTTTCCTAAAAAGAAAAGTCCATGTTAGTTATAGGCAACAATCTGTGGTCTGTCTCTTAAGACACACAATCTGTTTTTGAAAGAAGTGCAAAATCATCAGAAGAAACTAGAAACGCCACCCTCCTTGCATTCTTTCAAGTTACTTGGAACCTGTGCAGCTCAATCATACAAGTTATTATTCAGAATGTACATTATGTTTGTGTTAATTTGTTTTCAGAGAATTATCAAATCTTGATCTTGGAGATTTACAGTTGGATCTTTACAAACCTGTGATTTCAGTTTCATGTTGAAGCAACTCAAAAGGAAAATCAGATTTTGTAGCTGATTTGCCAAGCTTTGAGTGCCATGATTGTTTCAGTCTAAAAGCATAATTCAGTCCAGAGCCACTGAAATGTTTGGTGAAGCCTTGCTGTTGGAAACTTTGTGCAGGTCTTTTATGACAGAAATAGCTGCTTCACTATAGGAATATGCTAGAACACAATAAAAGAAGGCTCATCAATATTCATTAAATGTATGTGATTATCTTTTGATGCCAATACATGTTTCCTCTAGATACTACTATATAGATTTCTTTATACATATACTTGTATACAAAGACTCAAAAAACCTTCCTTTGTGAGCAAGGGCAAGAATAGTACTTGACCATATAGACAACTCTCAGGAGCTTTCTCAATTATCAGCAGATTTCAGGTACATGTATTAACTGTCCAGCCTTCTTTGAGTTCTTTGCCAACCACAGACGTGAGTACTGAAGACATGAGAATATTGATTATAGTAGAGATTAAACAGTGCCGTGTTAAACCTAATGGGAGAATAACCAATCTCAAACTGCTTTCTGAGATGTGCATTATTGCTAGCATTGGGTATCAAATAATTGTGGGTGTCTCAGGACATTCTGGATACTGAAGAGAGAAGAAAGTATGGAGCATCCAAGAAGAATGTGCCTGACTAATGTACTGTATACATAATTTTGTGTCATGGATATCCTAGACCATTTTATGAGGAAAAAAACATTCAAGCTACTATACCATTTTTTGTTGAAATACCCATTAGATCTATTTTATGAATAGCCCTTTTGTTTAATTATGTGCATAAGCACCAGGACAAAATATGAATGATAATTTTGCAATAAAATAAGAAAAGTTTAAATGGCTAAATTACTTTATTCTTGATGCTTCACTTCTACTTTTATTTATTAATCTTTTTAATGCAGCTAAACATGAATTCAGCTCCAACCTTCATTAACTTCCCAGCTAAAGGGAAACCCAAAAGGGGTGACACATATGAGCTGCAGGTGCGAGGTTTTGCGGCCGAGCAGCTTGCTCGCTGGATAGCTGATAGGACTGATGTCAATGTAAGTACAGATAGACTTTCATTTCCTTCCTGTGATGTAAATCTAGCTGTGGAGAGTGTTTGCCAGCTATACAATATGGTTAAGGAAAAATATTCTAATTGGCTACTCAGTGACACTATTCAAAGCAGGTCCTAAGCCCCGTTGTGTCTAGCTGAGCTTTATAGATTTAAGTATATTTTAAAAACAGTTACCTTTTTTACATGCCACATTATAATATTTTACATTTATTTAATGCTCTCCATCTAGAATATTTCCAAATCACTTTGCAAATTTATGTGGATTCACCCACCAGTAGAAGCATCCAACTCTATGAAAATAAAGCTGTTTTATTATCATCCTCACAGGCAGAATATCAAATATGGCCTAACAGATTTTGCTCCATAGTATGTATTATTGAAACAAAAGAGAAAAAGTATTAATTTCTGAACTACAGTTAAAATTATTAAAGAAATATTAAGTTGGCGTATTTTGTACGTTGGTATGGTTTTATTTCTCCATATTCATCATGGGTTTTTTTTAGAAAAAGAATTTTTTTAACATAACCTTTTGTGCTTCCATAGATTCGAGTGATAAGACCCCCAAATTATGCTGGTCCCTTGATGTTGGGTCTGCTGCTGGCAGTCATTGGTGGCCTTGTGTACTTACGGAGAAGCAACCTGGATTTTCTCTATAACAAAACTGGCTGGGCTTTTGCTGCTTTGGTAAGCAAAATTACTTTTTTTAACCTCTCCCTGTTTCAACTTGATCCAGATTGAATATAAAGGGAAGGAAATATTGCATTTGCTTTGTTACCTCTCCTGCGTGGAAAACTATTTAGTGGTGAAACAAATAATCTTTTCCCTTCAACTGGGCTTATTATAAACCAGATTCTCCCACTGACCTCAGTGTAAGCTGAACATGAGCAATTTAGGAGAGCATTTGTAACCGAACAGATGAGGCCAGACCACATGCCACATCCCTCCACACTCATTATTAGTGTGAATTTTATTTAAAATGAGTTTTTTACCCAGTTTATACTGATCTGATTATCCCTAGTCTATTTCAGTAAAACTCATTTTTCAGGATATTAAAATATAAGCTTTAGACTCAAACATTTGCTATTTGGCCTTTGGAATTGCAGCTCAAAGTCCAAAGTATTGGTACAGGTGCTGGATTTATAAAAAGGGCTGAATAATTTTATGACCAACAGGGTTTGAAGTTATTCAAGATACAGTCAGTCAAACGTTATATATCAGGATATATGTTGATAGCATTCAGAAGATCGGAAAGCATCTCTTTCCTTCTATATGGCTTTGGTGTGGTTTTATTAGCTATTAGTTGATACCAGATTTGATGGGACAGTGGTCTGATCTAGTTTGGCAAATCCAATGTTCCTTGAAATGTGAGCTTATTGTTCTTCTAAGAAGAGAGGACATCTTGGCTAGAACATAGTCACTGTAAAGAGTCTTTTGATCATAATGGCAAAATCCAGAAGTACTGGGACCGAGAGTTCAGTGTAATGCAGATTATATTACTACAGTATTAATATTTTACATAAAGAGTTATTTGTGCCACAGACTTTCAGGTTTAAGTGCAGATGATTTTTAAAAGACATGACTTCTGGAAGGAAAAGTCCATACTTTTGGTTAAAGTGAAGATGAGGTTCATGTATCTTTCCTTCTTGGTTGTCTGGTAGTACTACTTGATTGCAAGCTTTTCAGTTCAAACTGTGAGAAAACATTATCAATAAATAATAGATGCTGTGCTATGCATAGTACAAGGCAACATCAACATCTGTACATTACGGGGTGAAGTGAATTGCAAAGATGAAAACTGAATAGAGACACATATGAAGTCCATACTAATTTGTCTTATGTTGTTCCTTTCTTCCTTTCTAGTGTTTTGTGCTAGCAATGACATCAGGCCAAATGTGGAACCATATCAGAGGGCCACCATATGCTCATAAGAATCCCCATACAGGACAAGTGGTAAGTCTTTATCTTTTTAGGATTACAGTGAAAAGATCCATGTTAAAAAACACAAAATCCAGGATGCAAGTTTTGTTTCTGATTTCTCACTTCCTGAGTCAGCAAGAGTAGGAATACTATAGAAGGAGCTCTAGAGCAGTCAGTGGGCAAATTTGAGGAATTGTATTAACTGGCTTAGAAGGAATACCTATCTATTCTTTGCCGAAAGTATAAGAATCATGAAAGAAGGGCCTTGAGAGTAAGATGTGTGAACAGAAAGCTCCTCAGGGCTCCAGCCTGGATTTAGAGGGACCCATATCTGGTCCTATCATTCTTTTGGCTAAGAAACAGTCATGTTTCCTCCTCCTTCTTAGCCAAAAGAGTGATAGGACCAGATGTGGGTCCCTCTAAATCCAGGCTGGAGCCCTGAGGAGCTAAGAAGGAGGAGGAAACATGACCGTTTCTTAGCCAAAAGAATGATAGGACCAGATGTGGGTCCCTCTAAATCCATGGATTGTGATTAATATTTTGGATGTTATCACAAAACAATGAAGTCAGAATTTGCCAATCAAGTTTACTACATAGTTGTTAGTACTTACAGAACATAGAGTAAATGTGACAGTATATACTAATTGGTTTGAATTTCATTACAACCAGACTGCTATTTGCTGTAGTGCTTTATAATTTAGCATCAATGCCACAAGAATGGTAGTATTAACCCTATGACCCAAGAACAAAGGCTGCTTAATGTCTGGTTTAAGTGTTTTGTCTTTTGTAGCTGTTTCTCTTGTGTGCAATAAAATACATAAAAATAAAACTAGAAATGTAGTCACTAATCAGACTAAGAATGATCATTTTGACCAGACAGATAACATGCCATGCTCAACTCGTTATGATAATTCACTCTAATTCATGACTAGATTGCATGTAATAGCTAATACTAAAAAGGGAATGGTCTAGACAGAACCCTGTATTAGGAGCAGGGAAAGCCAATTCATAAGAGGGCACTACATTGTCTATAGTTCCATTTGTATTTTATTTTTTTAATGCTGAGGGACTTCTTAGTTTCAGGTATGCTGCATTTTAAGAGGAGGCTTCCGTTTGTCGCTGTAGACATATCAAAAGCTAAGTGAAGATACAAAAAAGAATTACCGTATATACTCGTTCATAAGCCGATTTTTTTTTAGAAAAAAAGGGAAGCACCAGAGAAGGGGGTCGGCTTATGAACGGGTATAGAGAGGGAGAGGTGGGACACAGCCCCTCCCCCAACAGAGGGAGCAAGGAGAGGCAGCACAGCCAGCGGAGCCAGAAGGGCAGAGGCAGGGCCAGAGTCTCTCTGCTTCTGGCCACGCTGCTCTCCCCCCAGCCTCCAAAGCAGCTGCAGCTCCGGGGCTGGCGGGCTGCAGCTGTGCCGCTCGGCCCCACCCGCAGAGCAGGCTGTGGCTACGCCGCCCAGCTTGCCAGAGCACGCTGTGGCCATGCCACCCGGCGCAGCCCGCTGGAACATGCTGCGGCCACACCACCCAGTCTGGCCCGCCGGAGCAGACTGCAGCTGCACTGCCCAGCCTGCCAGAGCAGCTCCAGCCAGGCCAGAGACATCCTCCCCTCGCCCTCCCCAGATAAGATGGGAAGGGAAGGGAAGGGATGGGATGAGGAGAGTGTGGGTGTCATGTGGGGGGTTGTCACGGGTTACTCCCCTGACCCCAGCTTCTCCCTCCCCCCCCCCCCCAAAAAAAATCCCCACCAGTTGCTGTCCCGGGACACTTTGTTTACTTAGGTTTACCTCCGTGCCTGCAGATGCTTGAGGTAAACACACCATCTCGGCCTGCCAGCGGCTTATCCTAATGGCCCATGAGCCAAAGTTTGCTGACCCCTGAATTATATGGTCAGTTTATGAACGTTCATAAAAATTTTCCATTTTTACTTATCCATCTTGGGGGGTCAGCTTATAAACTAACCGCCTTATGATCGAATATATACGTATTTAGGGTAGATAAGTACCAATTATCGTGTTACATGTTTGGTGAGTCAGAAATGATACCTGTTTTATTTTCTACTTCCAAACTTGAAATTGCATTTTATAGATATTGTGCTAACCACTTGTTTCCAAAATATATTCTTGTTACTAATCTGTTTTAGAGGAAATGCAACAGTTGCACTCTGCTTAGACTGTGGGGGTACATTATTTTAACCTAATTGGTTTTTTTAATCTACTTTTTATCTCAATCCCTTCTTTTTTTGTTTCGACTCCATACATTTTAATTCCATCTCTCATATGCCCTCCGCTGCTCTACTCTGTCACTTCCATACACACATCTTAAAAAATGAATCTAAGACATTTCTGGGCAGTGGGAGAAGTGACAGCAGTTGGACTTTTAAGCAGCTTTTTTCTCCTGCTTTCAGGTTCTCTGTGTTAAACAGTTTTATTGCCTCGCAGAACCTGGCCTTCCTTTTTTTTTTTTTTTAACATGTACAACTGCTCTTCTCTCCTCACCTCCCCCACATACCCAGTAGCTAGTATGTAAAACCATTATTTATATTTGTATGTATTCAGACATGCTTTTGTTCTTTGGTGATGTTTTACTGAATTTTATAAGAATTTAATCCTATGACTCATTAAAAAGTTATATTAGCCTGTCTTGTCCTCTTCAGTTCTGCCTTGCATATCAGATAGGCAAGATGCACCTCAAGTGCTTCTCAGTTGTACTGGGCGTATGACATCTCTTGAGATGCCTGTGCCCCAGATATTGACACTGAAATGAATGCTGCTTCACAGATCTTTCAACTAACCTGTGAGGAAAATGTGAAAATATTTCTGCAGCATATCTTGATCTTTACCTAGACAGACACATACGCTTTCAAACCATGTTCCTTTTTAATTCTCTGAGCGTTATAAAGTATTGCTGAGCTGCTGTCAAAAATGTTGTTGTGCTGGGATCTAACATAACCCCACATACGCAAAGCTTTCCAAATGTAACTGACTAGCAGTAAAATTTTATCCTCCATATAGTCTAAACTGTTTGTTAACTTATTCAGTTTGCAACCTTTTAAAAACAAACAAACCATGCTTAATATCTTATTGTCTAAACCACATTGAGTGAAAATACTTTTCATTTTTAATATATTTATCAGCATTTCCTGTGTTTTGCTATTGCTTTCTGTTTATCTCATTCTCAAGGGCACATGTGGCAGATATTTTTTTCGACATAATTAAAAAAAAATTTTTGTTTAGACTTTAGCTTTATTCTTCATTCTGTTCTTAACTTTTCCCATTGGTAACTTTCTTTTGGTTTCTTTATTTCCCTTTTTTATCCTGGAAAGACCTTAAGTGCTTGATTCTGGGGCCCAACATGTAGGGCCCATAAGGTGCTGGAGGAGAATTCTCATCACATAGGGGTGTGGTGTATGTGAGTTTATGCTACTCCTCTTCACAGTACCCAGCAAACAGGGAGAGGAAGAGAACTCATCGTGGGGGTGGAGGGTGGCGGGGGGCAAGGGCAGGAGAAGGCATGCTTGTAGTATTCCACACTGCACTAAAGGGAATCTGGGCAGCAGGGCAGGCCAGGTAACACTTCTGTAAGTTAAGAGCCCTGGGGCTATGCTCTACCATACACTTGAAGGATGGTTTTGGCCTTGCAGCAGCCCAATACACCTCTACCCTGATATAACGCGACCCGACATAACACGAATTTGAATATAACGCGGTAAAGCAGTGTTCTGGGGGGGCGGGGCTGCACACTCTGACGGATCAAAGCAAGTTCGATATAACGCAGTTTCACCTATAACGCGGTAAGATTTTTTTGGTTCCCGAGGACAGCATTCTATCGGGGTAGAGGTGTATCTGGATGGTGCAAAGGTTGCATAAAACCACTTTTGTCCCCACTGCTCCTGGGACACCTTTTCTGTGCTTTGTTCCTGAGAGAGAGAACACAGAATCTAGCCCAGGTTTTATATCCATTACTAATTACTGTAAACTCTGCTCCGAAGTTTCTTTCTTAATTGAATTTTGTCTTTTACAGAACTATATCCATGGAAGCAGCCAAGCCCAATTTGTGGCTGAAACACACATTGTTCTACTGTTTAGTATCCTTTATAATGAAATATACACATCTGATGGCAATTTAATTTTCTGCCACACCTATACCTTCTCCCTTCACTACAGGAGTAGTGCCTTTATAATATGCCAACAGCCAACATTTCCTTATGCCCACAATCTGTCAATTTAACGGGATTAGGTTACTATCGTTCTCTTCTCTTTCTCCTGGGACTCAGTATGTCCTTAAATGAAGCTGTGGACCACTGCATTCTTTGAGACAGCCTGTGTTGGTGTCTGGCAATAGGTAGGTGGAAGCAGAACTCATCATTCTTTCTCCCTCTGTTGGTGGATTCTTTCCTCTGTACTAAGATTTCCTCTCCAATGGAATCCCATAGATGCTTAGTTCATGGGCCACTGCACACTTCTAAGTTCTCCTGTTATTCTCTTAACCTTAGCTATTATGCTAATGTTTCACACCTTTTGTTTACTGTCTTGACAGAGTAAACTTACAGCTTTGTCACCACTGCCTTCAACCTATGTTTTTAAAGTTTATTAAATTTTAAAAATAAATACATGGTGTCTGTCAGTTTAGCCTTAAACAGCTTTTGCAGATGGTGGTGTTACTTTAGGAATGGTACTCCTGCATGAAGCTGCTACCTCTGATATGGATGTGGGGAAAAGAAAAAGTAAGGACTACTTTTTAATCCAAGCAGTGCATTTTGTTGCTTAATTGAATCTCCATCAAGGGAAGATGCATTCAGGAAACGTTTCCAGTGTGATGATTTACTGCAGTGCTGGCACTTTTCTTTTTGGTTGTTTTTTTTCCCCCAAGGTGTTTAGGTTCTCTGCATTTAATTCTTCCTTCAGTGTTGAAATCTAGCAAAACAATAAAATTCAAAGTTATTTCACATTCCATCTTTTATTCATAAAATTGTTGGAGTGGACTTGGAGCACAGAGGAGAGAAGCAAGATAGTGTTGAACTATTGTCTCGTTTCTCTGTGAGAGACTACTAAAAAATCTCAACTATTAAACTCATAATGGAGGGATGAGGACTAGGGTCGCTCCAGGTTATCAAATATATATTTGATCTTATAAGAGGGCCTTTATCTGGATTTTTAGTTAAGTCACCATCCAAGAAATGGACATAAAGCTCCAGACCTTAGTCCTTTTAAAGCCCTTTCCTCAGGGTTTGTTTATTTGTTATGAACAAAATTATCATGAAACAGAGCAAATCAGCTGGAAAACACTGGGCAATATTTCCTCAGAGGCTTTCGTTGCTTTAATCAACCAGGAAGGGAGAAGCTACAGCTTTCTTCTTTGACTCACCTTCCCCTTCCATTTATACTTCATCCTGAATAGCAATGTAACAGGCAGCGACCTGCTAATCCTTTACACACTGCGGTGCCTTTACCTTGTCACATTCCACAGATCTATTTTAGTACCTGATAATGCATGTACACCTCAAGTAACATTATATACATTTGGTTTGTATAACTCAGCCGACTAATGTTCTTTCAGTCTATTGTCAGTTCACAGATTATTGACCCAATAGATTGTGGCAGTTATGGTTTATCACAGAGGTTCTCAAACACTTATTTGTGGGCTGCTTCTTAAAGGGACACTGTCACCTTTAGTTTTTTTAAAATGCTTGTGTATGGTCTGTGTTGTCTGTTTTATAGAAATGTTTTGCACATTTCCTTCTCTACGGTTCATGATGGTTGGTTCAGCAGAAAAGTATACGCTGACCCAACCACAACCTTCTATATTATACTGTGCAAGAACTCTTATTTGGCTGTGCACTAGCTCCTCTCATTTATCTGCAACAGTTAATTCTGCTCAAACTCCCCCTGCACATTTGGCCCTGTGGATGGAAGCAGGGAGTTATTGACACCAGCCTTTGTCTCCTTTGCCCTGCTACTTCCCAACCTAGAGATGGAATTACCTTCCCCTATTCTGCTGCTCCACAACGTGTGTGAGAGAGAGATGCTTTCCTCTACCCAGTTGTACTATTGTGCATAGTATATCCTGAAAGAGGTGAACTTTGTTTCTACAGAAGCATTTGGAGGAGCTTAGTGAAGTGCAAGAGAGGGGAAAAAAGGCACGCTGGGTTATATGGACTTTTATAAGTGCTATGTAGTATTTGCTAATTAAAAGAGATGGAGGGGCTTGCTTTTCTATACTGGATCTGTATTATCAATATAGGGTGCGTCACACTGTCTGGAGTGGCTCTCTACCATGAGTGCCAACCTCAGGGCAGATTGTCAAGAAGCAGGGCAAAGACCCCAAATTGGTTGTATGTTCTATAATTAGATTTCACCAACCCAGTAACAGTGTGGACTCCTAAAGCACTATAAGTCTTACCAGGGAGTCACAGTCACATTGGACATTCCAGTCTATCTTGCTACCAGGCGAGCTGGACTTAGTGATAGGTGGTTGCTATACACCAAAGATCAAAAAATATTCAGGTTACTCCTAGAGCCAAAGGACCTTTCACCTACCCAAGTCAATTTGTACCTTATATCTCACACCAAAGACAATGCTTGTAGCCAATCCTATAGTAAACGATCTAAGGATTTATTAACTAAGCAGAGAAATGAGAGAGTTATTACAAGGTTAAAGCAGGCAAACACATATAAACAAATGAGTTGCAGTGTATGGTTTCAAAAGGCGACAGAGTTGTTGTAATCTGTCAGCTCTGAATGTCTTTTAGGACTAACCCAGGTTGACCCTGCAGATCTCTGCTTCTATTTCATAGCTCTGGCCCTGTGAGAGTCCAGACAGCAAAAGAGATGAAAAATTTTCTTGTCCGCTATTTGTATTTCCTTCTTCCCAAATTCAAGCTGATGGGACGAGCCCTTTTGCATGTAGCCTCTTCAAGGATGGAAGGAGCAATTAATAAAGGCTATGTCTACACTGCACTTTTGTCGCTAAAACTTTTGTCACTCAGGTGTGAAAATACACCCTCCCACCCCCCTCCTCCTGAACGACCAATTTTAGCAACAAAAAGCACTGCTGTGGACAGAGCTTCGTCGTCGGGAGCCGCACTCCTGTTGACAGAGCTACCGCCCCTCATTGGGGGTGGTTTTATTTTGTCGCTGGGAGATAAAGAGCGGCCACAGCGCACCTTACAATAGCACGGCTGCAGCGGCACAGCCACGCCATTGTAAGGTGTGCTGTATAGACATAGCCAAAGTCTTTGTATTGTGATGTCCCAAAATGGCCCATTTAGTTTTGATAGGCCTTCTTAATGGACAGGAGCCGATCCCTCCTGACTGGGCTCAGTTTCAGAGCAAACTTGTTTTTTACAGTTACAAAGCAAAACCTTAAATATTACCTGATAGCATGCGATAAAGATATTATAAGTGAGATTAATGCATGCAGCAATTTACAAGCATTTAATAAAGTCTAAACACCCTGGTTGTAAGTTCAGTACCCATCTTAACCATACTAACATACAGGAAAAAACAGACTGGTTTCCAGCAGTGAATTTGTCAGTGCTCGGCTGAGGCCTAAAGCTTTGACAAGAGCTAGCACCTGGTCTGCCAGCATCGCAGGTTGGGATTTTTCAAAGGGACTCAGCAGCGCTCCTGTTGACATCCACAGTTAAATTCCCATTGAGTGCAGCAGGTGGAGATTTAGCTGTTGTTGAGCGTTTTTAAAACCTTATCCATAGTGGTGTTTTCAGGGTGGATTTATCTGTCTGATCACTTTATTCTGCACTCTGTTGCTTATCTACAGTAATGTGTGTAGCTGGTGTTGGCCTGGTGGTATTATTCTTCAGCTGGCTGCTCTCTGTCTTCAGATCTAAATATCATGGCTACCCATACAGGTATGGCTTTTTTGCTGCTTAAATTGTTGTCCTTTAATACATAGGTGTTGATGTAGCTATATTATATTGATTAGAACAGAGTAGTGTAGTAAATAAAGGTACAGTGACTTAAAGCATTGAGATTTTATAACCATATAGGGGTGCTACTTGCACGGTTTACAATGTAACTAAAAATGAATAAACTGTTACCTTACATTCACTCTGATTGGTGTTTCCCTTCACAATAGTTGTTTGACAAAAGTGGGTGACTATAAAAAACACTACTTTGCCTGAAATCCACTTCAGAAGGAAAATTGAAAACATGCTGTCCTGAAAACACTTTTCATTTTTTGGTGAAACTAGCGGCATAAAAGCTAGTTGATTGCAGTAATGAAACTTTTGTGGTCAACAGTTAGTCACTATTTCCTCTATCCTATTCAAAACAAAAGAAAAAGTGCTATGGTACTTTTTTATAATCTGACAGGTATAGAGTAAGTAAGAACCCAAAGATTACTTAGTATTAAACATTTTTCATGCCACACTGTCATTACTCGCCATAAATTCGGTAATAGGAGTGTAGCACATTTGATGACCTTAAAGCTTTTTTCCTAGTTTTTTCCAAATCACCTCTTTCTTAATCGTTACCTCATTAGAGATGAGTTTGTTTTTTTGTTGTTTTTTCAAAGCTGCTTAAGGGATTTGGACCCCAAATTCTACCTGGAATTCAAAATTTCTTCGGTTGAGATCTTCCAAGCTGCCTGTGTCTCTGCATTTGTTATATGGAGCATCTAGTACACTTTTTGAGGGGCTGAAGTCAGGGGTGAAAGTAACTTACAGGACTTACCTGTACTGCCAGAGTCCTGAGCGGGGCGTGGCCTCATCCAGAAGAGGTATGCCCTCAACCGGAAGAGGCGGGGCCTCTCAAGATTTAAAGGCCCTGGGGCACCGGCTGTGGCTGGGAGCCCCCGGGCCTTTAAATCAACCCAGGGCTCCCAGCTGCAGAGGTGGCTGGAAGCCCCCGGGGCTCAGGGACAAATTAAAGGGCCTGGGGCTCCGGCTGCCATGGAGCTCCGGGCCCTTTAAATCCCCACCGCAGATCCGCAGCTGGAGCTGCAGGTGGGATTCCAAGGGCTCTGGGCTCCCCACAGCGGCAGGGAGCTCCGAGCTCTTTAAATCCCGGCCCCAGCCTGGCTGCTGGGCTCGGCTGTGGATTTAAAGGGCCCGGAGCTCCCGCGGCTGCGGGGAGCCCCAAGCCTTGCCGGGCTGGGGCCGGGATTTAAAGGGCTCTGAGCTCCTCGCCGCTGTGGGGAGCCCAGAGCCCTTTAAATCCCAGCCACCGGAGCTGCGGGCGAGATTCAAAGGGCTCTGGGCTCCCCACTGCAACAGGGAGCTCTGAGCCCTTTAAATCCCGGCCCCAGCCCGGGCGCCGAGCAGCAGCGGGGAGCCCAGAGCCCTTTAAATCCCCGCCGCGGAAGCCGGTGCGGTCTGGCCTGGCGTACTGGCTCTTGCCGATATGCCTTACCGGCTTATTTTCACCTCTGGCTGAAGTCCTAATCAATAAGACTCTATATAACACCAAGTTTTGATTTGTAACTATTTTATCCTTTTGTGGGGGAAATTTTAAAGGTACAAATGGGAATTAGGAAGCCAGCTCCCGTTGACCTCCTCTTCTGTTGCTAGTTTATGATTTACCCTTGCTTCTGTAGGCTGATATTTTCATCTCTCTGCCAGGGCAATCGTTCTTTCAAAAAAAATTCTATTAAAATCCATAGTGTGTTTTGGGACTAATGAGGGCGTGCTTCCAGAGCAACGGACAGAGTTGGATCACTGCTCTTTCTAGTGACTGATACGGAAGGAGACTGTCAGAACCCCCACGTTTTCAGCTTAACTCTCCTACCATCAATGAGCATTGTATGTTAATTAACTTTGTAGCCCAGGAGGGAGGAATGTGGTTCCCTCCAGAGCCAATCAATGTAACATATGAGTTACTACAGGACTTGCTGTAAAGGGTCTTCTCCCCAACTACTTCCACCTCAGCTGTACCATACCCAGTTCATGTCATGTTACATTCTCCCATATGCCCCTAATCATTCTGAATGAAAATGTCTAGAGAACTAAATGGAATATTTCTTTCTTTGACTCAGTGCTTTTTTTTTTTTTTTTTTTAAATATCCTGTGTTTTGTTGCAGTTTCCTGATGAGTTAAAGGATTCCACAGGCTGGGAGCATTTGAAAGGTGTCAACTCTGAAATTGCGTGTAATGGAACTGAAGAGCTAAATGTGTATGGTTCATGCTACCTCTCTTTAAAGCGAATGAGATAGTTAAACACTGAACCAAAGAAAATGTGTAGTGCCTTAATATGACAAGCAGTATACTCTGAAAGTCACATGGAATATTAAGATTGTCTTTTTTTCATAAGCTTTACATCATGTTAAACCATTTTACTTTAAACCTAGTGGAATTCAAAGCTTAGAATATGGACTACTAGTGTTTCTTTGAAATAACTAGAAACAGTACTGACATTCAGTTTGATAATTCGTTTGCCTCATTATTCCTGCTCCCTCACCCCCCACACACCTTTGTCCTTTTTTTTTTTTTTTTTTTTAAATTACGTTCTCTTTCCTGTCTACCCGTTGCTGCTCTCGCTGGCATTTTTCCTTTACCTTTTTTCATAACTCTGATGCCTGAGTCATACCCTTTCGTGAATGAGGGGGCCAAATTCAGCATGTACCTGGAAACCTCTTCCTTTTTTCTGGAATACTCTCCAGCTTCTAGTGGCAAATGTGCAAATCTTACAGTTCCTCAACTTGAATCTCTTGTATTTAACTGCAATGCAGTGCAACAGATTACCCCCACAGAGTAAGGGGAAGTTATCAACATATAGCACTGGTGAATGCATGTGGAATCTTGAATTAAGTTATCTAGAGTGGTTTAATATTCCCCTCAATGCTCAACACTCCCAATTATCAAAAAGACACTGATATATTTTTTAAATAAAATGACCACAGTTTGTTGCAGTCTCTGCTATCCTGAGCTGTCTAATAGGTCTAGGAAATCCGCCCTTCCCCTCTGAACACATTGTCCTTTTACTAATTGGCCAGTGAGGACTCTCTTTGACTGCCTAACACCGAAACTCCCCTGTAAGCAATAAATGCTGGCACCGTGAGTCCAGTCTACATAGCCCAAAGTCAGGAATGTTCTTAGCCTTTTCTTCCTTCTAAATAGTTGATTGTGAAAAACTAATCTGAAAAATAGCCCAAAAGATAGCTAGTTTCAGCTGATAAAGCAGAGGGATCCTAAATGTGGTTTAAAAATATTCTCAGAATCCTGCCAAACCAGCAGACATGCCAGCACTTTCAGTCATTATCACTTGGATCTGTGACTTGCCACCTCCTTTAACTTGTTCTAGTTTCCTTCAGCCTTACTTACTATGGAGATTGGGTGCGGGGGGGATACAGGTATGATCCTAGGATAAACATTACTATCCCAGTGGAGATTGTCTTAGTCTTATAGTAGCCCTTTCTGTTTTATTTTCTGCTCTTATTTCTTCTAACAAGCATAGTGTGACCCTGAGACACTTCCTTCTCCATCCCATCCCTAAGAAGGAGGAGACTTGACTTCTTGTGCCTCAGCCCAAATAGTCTTAAGAATGGGCCATGACTAGGAATTCCAGCACCTGTACTAGTGGGAACTCTTGCAGCTTGACTAGATAGTGCTACCTGCTGCAGGGCAGGACAAATGCTTGGAGGTAGTTTATCATGGAGGATGTTATAAATAGGTAATTTCTCACCTCCTGTCCTCTTTCCTGTCTCAAAGGGGCAAGGGATATGGAAGTCTTCTTTAGACTGAAGAGTACATGAGAAATAACTACTTCATTCAAACTAGAATGTTTCTGTTATGCAAGTTTGCTACGTTAACTTACATCTCAAGTGCCTTAACTACACTAATCTAGTCTTTTGGTAATAGTTCAATTTAAATATTGAGATATGTTTTTGTACAGCTCAGAATGATGAGCGTTAGTGGCACAGATAATCACATGATTGACTGGATTTTGGACAACTTTCAATAAAATGTTTTACAGTCTGATTCTTGTTCTTGTGTCTGAAATTTAAACATGCATTATAAAATATTCTATTAATAAAATAGAAAATGAAGTTAATTTTTCTCACTCTGGTACATTGCTGACAAAAAGTCTGTTATATCTATATGACTAGATAAACTGTCTGGGGTCTACTGGACTAGGACAGAAAGTATGACAGTGTTAGAATTTCGTAGCCAGAAGAGTAGTTTTCTCCTATTTTGATCTTATGGATTTTCTTGTACATTCCCTCTGATGCATTTGGCCACTGTCCTGGGAGAGGATATTGGGCTAGATGGACTACTGGTCTTATCCAGTATGGCATTTTATATAGGAAGAAGCAAGCTAGCACTGAGTGCTGGAACTTTGAAGATGTTTGCAATGCAATTATGAATGGTTTCATCTGTTGTTTTTTCATCAATACTCCAAGAATTGATATTAGATATTTTCAAGCTTGCTGAACTTCAACTGTTGGGAACCTAGAGTCATGATATCTAAACTATCCAAACCATAGCCACTTAGGACTCTGTTTCTGAGAAGGTAAAATCTTTGTTGCTTTAACTGTTATTAGGCTTGTTTCTAGTAATAGTTTTAAATACATGAGGTACATTTTATCGGCTCTTCAGAGGAGAACATAGTTCTATGACTGACTAGCTTTCAGGCAGTTGCAGGAAACCTGTGGACCAGACCATTTTAGTGGGTAGAGAGGAAGGTTGACATTTATGGTTAAGGCAGTGGACTTACAGTCAAGAGATCTAGATTCTCCTGCTCTGTGACTTTTAGCAAGCCACTTAATCTCTGTGGCTGAGTGCCTCACTTATAAAATGGGGATAATGGTGTGAGAAGTAAAACATTTCTCTGTCTTCTCTACCAAGACTGTAAATACAATGCATAGACTTGAAGGGAAGGTGAATTAAAATAGAGCAAAAAAAGATTGTGTTCTAATAAAGACCTGTAAAGTCCCTGTCTTGTGCCAAGGAGATCTGCTTAAGGATCTAACAGTTAGGTTGAAATACCTACACTCTGTAGCACCATTAGTTTGAATTTTAGCAGATTCCACTTGGCCCTTCAATTCATCTAGATCAACTGAACCCCATCAGTTTCCTCTGGTGTGCCTTTAGACCAAAGGGTTGTGTCTGTTCTGTGCAGACATTAAAGATCCCATTATGCTGTTCAGAAGAATGAGGGGTTCTGAGCTGGCCTTCTCAGCAAAAATTTCCCATTCCAGCACTGTTGTGGTGTGATCTGAGTTGACTGTTGCCCTCAGTTGTGCTATTGTGGTAGCTATACCTTTAAATATTTTGGAATTACAGACTATGTGTAAGTGTAAAACTGCAAACAGCATAAGGCAGATACATTAGGCTTGGCTGTAAACTGCTATGCAAATTGGGTTTACCAAATCATGTAACCAGACTGTCAGACTAAGCATTTCTAGTCTTAAGGTTTAATTCTGCTTCTTTAAAAAAACAAAAATAAAACTACACTTCTCAGTTGGAGGTGGAGAGAAATCAAATAGCTTTTTCTGGGTAATGCAGCAGCAGTGAACATAGGGGTTCATGTGGAATACAGCGGTGGCCACATTTCATATTACCTTTTCCGCAGGAGATCAAGACAGTCATGCTTTGAAGGGAGAGTTCTTATAAATTAAATTCCCTGCCAACAGAGCAAGTTTGTGCCCACAAACCAAAGTGAGAGCATTTTATGTAGCAGGAGTCCTGCAGTTAAGAGAACAATTCACTATATTAAAAAAATTGTAGAAGTAGAACAGGGGAGGGAGGGCAGTTTTTTCTCTAATGAAATAGGAAATTGAGTGGAAAATGAACAACTGGAGTGATTTTTGTTTATGTAGACAAAACCTGACAATGAAAGTGTGATTCCTCAGTATGGCAGAGAAGAGAACTTGCTGGTTTCCTCCTTTGAAAAAATGACTGAGAATGAATTCTTTAAGGTGCCACCAGCCTCCTTGTTGTTTTTGTAGATATAAACTAACACAGCTACCCCCTGATACTTGACACCATGCAAGGTAGTGAATTCTTTGTGTATGCTAGACACTGCTTTTAGAATAATAGTAATTGAATGCAATTTTTGGGAGCCCTTTGGGTGCTAAGGTAGGTGATTGTTCTACAAAAAGAGTCATCTGGATTATTTTAAATCTGGTTCCATCTGGTAAATTTGTCCAAGCAGGACAAAACCATATTGTGCAACTATGCTTTAACACTACATGTCGATCATCTCTCTCAATGGCCATCAAAGAGTACTGCTTACATTTCCTTTTCTCTAAAATGGAGACAATTAGAAGCTCACTTACAGAGGTGTTGTGAAGTTTAACTAGTGACTATAATATGCTTATGATTAAAAATAGTAATAGGTTAAAAAAATCAGCACAAACTTTGGAATGCCATTATTTTTATTGCTTGTATAGCAAAAGTCACCAAATACATAGAACCTAAACTTTCATTTTTTGAAAAAAGTTAATTCCTACCCCTATTGTAGTCAATGGGACCAGGATTTCACCAACTATGGACAGGGGCTAGCATGAACCAGGACATGAGGGTCACAAACAAGTACTTCTGCTGGCCCTATCAGTTTCTGCAGAATTTAAGCATTAATGTTTTAGGCTGGATGCTTTTGAAGATAATCTCCTGAACATTACTCAATTAAATGCTCTCTTCCCCTGTCTTCCCCAATCCTCTTAATGGAATGTTTAGTCTGAAACCTAACATTAATGTCACTGACTGTTTCAGTAAAAACACTTACCTACTGTGAAATTTTGTTTGGGGCTAAAATAATTTAACATTTCCTCCTCCTCCCAGTTATGCAGGAAATTGGCACTATCCAAACAAACCTCTCTAATTCACATCAGTAAGATGTGAAGATTAATGCATAGATGAGATTTGCTTGTTGAATAGTATTGTGCTTGTAGAAGTTACAGTCTCTGTCCCAAGGGTTTTGTGATATAAGAATAGAAGCTCCCAGCCAAGGAATAGAAGACATATATCCAATTGCATAGCAAGGCTCATTCTAAACTTATTCAAAACATAATAGCAAAAATTATGATAAAATGGTTACCTACCTTTCTATAACTCTTGTTCTTCAAGATATTGCACATATCTGTTCTACCGTAGGTGTGTGCATACTTTGTGCACAGTTGTCGGAGAACTTTTTTCCTCAGTGGTACCTCTTGGGGTAGCTTGAGCACCCTCTCTCATCGCGTGTGCTAGTATAAGAGATGGAGCCATCCCCAGTCCCCCTCAGTTCCTTCATATGGGATAGACACTGATAGAGAGAGGGGAGGGAGTGTGGGTTGTGGAATGGACAGTTGCAATGTATCTCAAAGAACAACACCATGCTTAAGACCTAAGTTCCCTGTAAGCTGTGCAGCCGCGCAGGAGGCTATCAAGGGCTGCACAGGCGGGGAGAGATGCCCCTACCCAGGCCTGCCAGAGTTGCCGGGAAGAGGAGCCCCTCCGCCAGCCTGGCCCAGCCCTGCCAGAGCTACCAGGGAGAGGAGCCCCTCCCCTAGCCTAGCCCAGCCCAGCCCAGCCCTGCCGGAACTGCCCAGGAGAGGCACCTCACCCCCAGCTTGGCCTGGCCCGGCCCAGCCCCACCAGAGCTGCCGCAGCCGGGGAGAGGCACCTCTCACCGAGCCCTGAGCTGCTGCGGTGAGAGAGGGCTGGCAGGAGTTCTCTCTTCCTACTGCAGCCCAGTGGCAGCCTGTACCCCAAACATTTCATCTCCAGAGCCTGCATCCCCTGCACTCTAATCCTCTGCCCCAACCCTGAACCCCTTCCCACACCCCAAACCCCTCCTTCCCAGCCCCATTCCGAGCCCACACCCCCAGCCAGAGCCCTCAACCCCCCCGCACCCTAACCCTTTGCTCCAGCCCTGAGCCCCCTCTCACACTCCAAACCCCTTGGCCCCACCCCCACCACACATCACTGCCATAGTGGTGCATATAACAAAATTCATTCTGCATATGGACGTAAAAAATTAGAGGAAACACTGCTTAAGACCCATTAATCTGATGTTACCTGGGCCCAAGCACTTAGGAAGTGGGATAAACAATTTGTAAACAAAAGGTGGGAAACAAATAGAACAGGTACACCACCTTCGACCAATGCATCAAATGTCTGTTTGGATGAGGGGGCTGGACAGGATAAGCCCACTGATGCTGAAGAGAGTGGTGGTGGATGTTGTCTTCTATAATCCCTGTACTTTCTCTTCAGCGGATCTTGAGACTTGGAAGCAAAATCCTGGTATCTGCATGGCAGTTGAAGATTAAACTGTTGTTTCTTTGTTGCCTGAGTATAGTACCCTATGTCGCCCTGGAATCTTTTAGGCTTCTAGGTCCTCGATGGTCTACTGGACTTCTGAGGAGATCCCAGACGACTGTAACCATGAACATCTCATAGAAATGGGTGATGCCAGGGTTTGAGCTGCCATGTTAGTGCCATCTAAACTGTCCTGAATAGCAGTTCTACCAACTAGCTTGCCCTCACCCATTATTACTTCAAAATTCTGTCTACGGTCCTCTGGTAACTTGTCTTTAAATTTATAATGCTATCCCAAAGGGTGAAGTCATAGTAGCTCAGCAGTGCCTGTTGGTTTGCAATCCTGAGTTGCAGATTCCCTGTAGAAGAAAGGTTGCATCCAACAAGTCCAGCCTCTTCAAAACTTTGCCTTTGGCTGTCGATGGTTGGTGTCCTTGTTCATTAGCATACTCTCCTGTTCATTAGCAACTGCCACCACCAAGGAACTTGCGGAAAGGTGAAAGTATAAATGGTCATTCCCCTTAGAGGGGATATAGTATCTCTGTTCAGCTTGTTTTGCTGTTGGGATAAGGAGGATGGTGTCTGCCACAGTGCCTTGACTGGCTCTATAATGGCTTCCTTAATTGGGAGAACCACTCTGGAAGAATGTCCACTAACTTGTGACAGCTTTCACGCATCTCCTCTGCTTGAATGTCAAGAATAGAGGACACCCTTCTCAATAGATTTTGATGAGCTCTGTGGTCTTCTGGTGGTAGTTGATTCCTTGCTGCCTCAATAGCCTCATCTGGCAATGAAGAGGATGCCACAAGATTCTGAGGTGGTGGCTGCTCCATGACTTGTGCTGGGGAAAGCTGCCTGAGTGACTTCTGGCTGCTCAGTAGTGGGTACCGGAGAATGATGCTCTTGGTGCCGATAACCCGAGAGCAGTCTCAATGACAAAGAACTAGGTGGTTGAGGGGGAGTCCTAGTGGGAAAAGGGGTGCCCCACATGACCAGAATGGCCACTCATATGGACCTGAGACCCATCCTTGACTGGGCAATTGCTCCTTAGAAGGAGGCCAGTGCTGTGAGTGTGGCATGACCTATAGTTCCCGTCTCTGATGGATGGTATGCCCTCTGTCTTGGATGTCATAAAGATGAATGCACCTCTGAGTCCGACGAGGAAGAATCTGAAATGTCTGACAATGGGGCACAGGGGGCCAGAACCAGTTGGAACTGGGGGTGGGTAGTCTGGTACCAGGGATATCATCCTAGGCTTGCCCTTGAACTACACTGGCCTTTGCGGAAGCTTGGGAGGTAACGGTACTATGAGGGAAGCACTGCAAGCATCGGTACTGAGTGTAAACCTTCTTGTGCTGTTGAGGATTTCGGTACTGAGAAGCTTAGAAGGTCCCTTGTGGCTGCTTAGGCCTCCACATGATTGAGAGCAAGCAATGACTGGTCCTTGGGAACTTGGAGTAACCAGAATGTTGCTGTGATTCTGGGTGTAAAGGACCATCTGTGACAAAGGTAGGCTTACCTGGGTGGCAAACAGATCAGAGTACCCAAGTCTGTGACTCCATATAAGGGCCATTATAGTGTCTGAGGGGTTTACACTTGCTAATTTGATGGTGAAACCTAAGTATAGAACTCTCAACTAATTTGGGGTTTGTGCCCAGCTTTTTAATAGTCTGTCCTGAGGTTGGTATTCACACTTGATTAGAGCTACTGCTGGACAGCTTGACACCTTCCACTCCTACTCAGCCAGATAATTTTAAAATATTTCAGGATTTTTTGTGTCACATAGAAGAGACTTTAGACATTCCTGTGGAGGTTGTGCAAGAAAAACTGCATATGCCACTATATAATCTGCACTCCTCTTATGCCTGGTCAGATTACCATGATCATTAACGAGGGGCTACTAGAACAAGAAAAACATTTGTGGCAGACTCCAGCATCTTTGTTGCTCTCTCCCAGTGCTGGTGCCACGACTACACAGCCATGTTAAACCGCTGCTGTGGCAGCGCTTTAACATGGCTAGTAAAGACATGCCCCCTAGCTGCATGAGGCCACACCAGGGGAATTGCTCAACCTTGCCTGGAGACAGCAATGCCCACCCAGACATGCCTGGACTTGTGCTTTCCAAGCACATGGACTGAGGGTATAAAACCAAACACCGGGGGCCCATGCTTGGCCTTTCTCCTTCACCCACCTATACTGCAAGCAACGAGGACACTCTGAAGACTCCAACTGAGGGGATGTTAATGAGTCCCCAAAAATATTTTGTGTTCCCAAGAAATTATTATTACAATTATGCCTAGAGACTTAAACTGAGCTGAAGATCCATTGGGCTAGGTACTATACAAAGAGTAAGAGAGAGTCACTGACCTGAATAGATTACAGTCTAAGGTCCTGATTCTCCATGTGTCTACTCATTTAAATTTACAACGGTGGGTAGTTGCATTGATTGTACAATAATAAAGTTAATCATGTACGTAAGTGGTCATATCAGGGCCTAATTTATGCAAAACGTGCGAGGAAAGGGACATAACATACAAGCAAAGTGATGTAATGACTTGAAGTGTCAATCAATTTTTTTATTTTGAGTTTTAATTTTTAAATCTGTAAATGCTGCAGTGCACAGACATTTTCTATATTGATGTTTGACACATTACTACACTGATGTGCTTTTTGAGAAGACATTCTCTACTTCGGTCATGAGTGACACTATGTTTAAGTATCATGGTGATAATAGTGTACAAAAAATAGCTAGAGAAAGACACAATGTTGCCTTGCGAAGTGTCTGTGGCTGCAGCTGCCTGGGCGAATGAGATAGGTTACCCATGTAGCCGCTCAGAGGACAAAGTGAACAAGCTTTCTTCTCCTTTTCATGGGTAACGTCATACCATTGCATGCCTGACGTCAAGCCCTCAAGGATGACGTAACCATTAATACAGCCAATCACAGCTCGAAAGATGACGTAAACGACCTTAGCAACAGGCCCAGTCCGAGCCGGCCAATTAGAAAATCGATGGGGGTGGCAGGTAGCCAATGGGATACGGCGAGGGAGGAAGGCGGCAGGAGGCCGGTCGTCTCCCTCATCTTCCCTCTGACAAGATGGCGGCGGCGCTGGCGATGGCGGCACTAACGGCTTTGTGTCCCTTCAGTGCCTGAGCTCGGTTCCGGCCTGGCCGGGGGTACCGAGCAGCGGCGACATGACCGCGGAGCCCATGAGGTACGGACCGAAACACCCTCCCGCCAGGGTCTGACTGGCCCCCGCTGAGGAGAGGCGGCTGGGGATACTGTAGTCGCTTTCCTCCCACCCATGGAGTAGAGGCGGCAGCGCCGCTCCCCGCTGCGGGCCGGTACCGCAGGAGGGTGGAGGGGGATGCTGGGGAAGGCATCGCCAGAGAAGGCCGCGGGGCTGAGTAAGGGATCGCGGGCGAGAGGCCAGGCAGGGGGAGGGGACCGGCGGGACGGAGGTTAAGTGCGGTCTGGCTGCTGCCTGCGTGCGCGGGACTTAACCCGGCCGGGCTGAGGGAGAGAGGGGCCCGTGGGCTTGGGGGCAGTGCTGCGCCCCCGGCTCGGCCTGGTCCCTCTGCCAGTCCCACCGCGGGGCGGAGGGGGCCCCGCTCCGAAGCCTGCGTTCTGAAGGTTGGGGGCGTTGATGCTTCGTTTCCATTCTCTGTCTTGCCCGGAGAGAGTCGGAGCGGGACCTGGCTTGGCAGAGCAGGTTGAGGGGCGGTGCCGTCTCCTGACCCCCAGCCCTGGATAGAGATTTTTGCGTCATCGAATGTCTTGGTACCACAGTGGTCCTGCCTCTTCTCTCCTCCTTCCCCAACGTGTTTCTCCCACAGTGAAAGTCCCTTCTCCTTTACTGCCCCTCCACAGTAAAGGATCTATTTTTGTATCACGATCAGTGTCTGCCACCGCAGGAAAGCTGATCTTCACACAAGGTGTTCACCCTAAGCATCTAGGCAGACTTTTTTCTAGCTTGCAGACTGGAAACGTTCTCTCCTCCTTCCCAGCAGGGGAGGCTTCTTGCAGTTCTTTGCTTTCTAGGACCTACTCTTGTCTGCTGTGTTAAATTCCTTTCTTTGCTGCATACAGTAAATTATGCTATGCAAGGCCACAAATCAGCTTCAGTGCCGACAAACAGGTGCTATGTTTTACCATTAATACATAATTAGTTTTGTGCGCTTTCCAACATACAGACATTTCAGGGGAAGGTGACTAAGGAGCATGGTCCATCAACTGCACAGCACTCTGAATGCTTAAGATGTGATATGAATAATAAACAAATGATTGTCAGTTAACCTTCATGATTGTTGACTAGCCTTGTCCACAAAATCAAAACAAAAATTGAAGGGAGAGTAGCATCACATGAACTTGTATTATGATCCTCAGTAAAGATTCTTAAGTAATCATAATTGTTTACATGGATTTTTTTGCTCTGTAGCTCTAAACTCTATTTTGACATCTTTGCAGTTGGTAGCACACTAACAGTACAGCATCCTCTTTGTGAGGTTTGGGTTTGATTACATTTCTATTTGTTTGTATTATTTTTCAGTCAAAACAAAGGGGGGGGGGAACTGATTTTTTCCTTTGCTTTCCCTTGTTTGCGTAGTTGTTTGTAATTTACCATAAACTCCCAGTAGGGTTTCTGCCAGTACTGATAGAAATGGTAATTTTCTCCCCTTATATGTTCCCTGCCCTGAAACCCTTTTAATTTCTTAGTTAGCTGTGCCTGAAGGCCTCTAGCAATGTAAACAAAAATACTAACCCAGTTAACATAAAGCAGGTTGACCAAATCCAGGAGCAGAAACTACAACAAACAAGCTGTCCCTAACATAAAATAGGGTGACCTTAAACAGATACAACACAGACCCTGTGATGGTGTATATACATTTTTTTTTATTTTAAATTAATTGATTTATTATTTTACAGAAGGAGCAATCTCCTCAGACACACCCCCCCCCCCACTGCTCCCCTCAGACACCCTCCATGAGCCTTTGGGTCATGATCTCCAAAGTTTGGGAAACACTGGTTTGAAATGTTCAGTATGAGAATATAAAACAGAAGCAGTGTAGTCACTGGAACAAATTAACCCTTAAAGCAGGGGTTCTAAACCTTTTTCTGAGGCCCCCTCAACATGCTATAAAAACTCCATGGCTCACCAGTGCCACAACAACTGTTTTTCTGCATATAAAAGCCAGGGCCAGCATTAGGGGGTAGCAAACAGGGCAGTTGCCTGGGAGCACCCACGCAGCTACATTGCTTAGGGTTCAGGGCACTGGGCTTCAGACCCATGCGGTGGGGCTTCAGCTTTGTGCCCTGGGCCCCAGTGAGTCTAATGCTGGCCCTGCTTGGCGGACCCCCTGAAGCTTGCTTGTGGCCTCCCAGGGGGCCCTGGATGACTGGTTGAGAATCACTGTCTTAAAGGATCCTTCATGAGTAATGGTAACACACTGTTTTGGGGGGGAGGGGGGGTGATTTGGTATAGGAGGGGGTAACAAACTTGGTTATTTTCTTAGAGGAAGAAATTAGTCACGGAATTATTCTGTGCTGGTAGTATGGGGTGAAAAATTGATAACTTTGGAATGTACTTAGAAATATTTTCAAAAAGTCAAACAATACTAAAGATAGTTTGAGTACAAAATATCTACTGCTGGCTTCTTTCAAATTAAATTATTGCTGCATTACACAACATGCAACATGTCATGCTGCAACATCACTTGTTCAAAGTAAATGGATGCAGGTTACCTTAAGAAAGAAAAATGAGATCAGGTTTCCCACCAAGATTTTAGGGCAAATCTCTCAACATATGCTCTGTACAAGACAACTATTGAATGTATTAACTTGAAAGCTAAAGCAGAGTTGTTAGTTCTATTGAACTATGCATTATTCATCTGTAGCATCATTAAGGTTGCATTGAAAAAGGCCCCTTTACTCAGCAGAAGACAGGTGAATTTTCTACAAAGGTGTTGTATGAATTTTTTTCTAACTGCAGAAGAAACATTTTAAAATAACTCCCTTTCAGAGTTTTCTCTGTCTTCATATTTCTTTGAGTTCTGCATAGTCCACTCAAACTTCACATCTGTTCTGGTAATATCTTGGACGTAGGCCATTTCTGAATGTTTAACATTAAACATCTAGTTAGTTATTCTTCTTATTTGTCATAACCTGAGTACCTCCCCAAGATTAGCAGCAGAACTGCTCAGTTACTTTAATTTTAAACGCTGGCAACCTGGGTTCCAAAAGCATGACCCCCAAAAAAGTCTGTTTTCAATAAAATTTCATTTTTGACTGGGTTTCCAATCAGTTCTATCCCTGACTTGCCAGCTGTGCTCTGTACCAGAAAAGATGAACCAGAAAAGCTTGCTGGACAGCAGTAGGCGCTGGGGTGGACTGTGGGGTGATATCAGGCGGTGAGCAGAGATGCAGGAGTCAGGGAGAAAGAACGGGGCTTGTGGGAGAGAATGGGGTTAAGCAGGGATGATTAAAGGGAGAGTCACCCATGGCACAGTTTCTGTGCCAAGACAGTACATCAAGGGCTACTCTCATACTGCTGCTCTCCTCTCCACCTCTTCCCCTGGTTCAACTCAGCTTAAGCCCAACGTTTCAATCATATTCCCTGCTTACTTCCCATGGTGCCCTACAACTTCATGCCTCATACACAACCCTACTCACCCGTAGAACAAAGGCTGCAAGTTGTCCAGATGAAATATATTTGGGCTATGGATTATGAAAAGCAGGTAGTTCAAGCTGAGAAGGGGAGTTAATAAGTGGATCAGAGCTGGGCATCGAATGATTTAACTGGTTATTTTCTTGCTGTTTAGAGGTTAGAACAGGCATCAAACATATGGGCCAGATCCAGCCCAACTGATGTATTTATGTAGCCTATGTGACATTCAGATTGTGCAAAATACTAGCTTTCATTTAAAAAAAAAATGTTTATGGCCCTCCCAGTTTTGAAGAAAACCTTCCAAATGTGAAAAACAGTAAAGAGATGTAGTAATGCCTTCCCAAATCTGCAAACAACCTAAAACAATGGCTTAGAACAGTGAACTCCCATATCCCCTATTAATCTCAATGGAATGGCAACAAAAACATTTTAATGTGAACACTAGCTATTGCACTGCTGATCATTTTAACAGATGGGAGTGAAGCTCACAGGAGGGGTACAGGGAATAGAAGTTGCTGCAGGAAAGGAAAGACAGAGGAAAAAGTAGAGGCGATACAAAAAGACAAGGAAGCGGGAGAGAAACAGAGAAAGAAGGGTAAAAAAGGAAGAAAAACAAAGGATAGAAACAGTAGTAGCCCAAACAAGGAAAGGAGCATATTTTAACTGTAGACTAGTGCAGAATAAATGTGTGTTACTCTGCTGAAAAAACAGCATGAAACCTGTATCTATCTGTGCCTGGATTTATCTTGGGAAAAACATTCTTTATTAAAAGTGTATTTTGTGTGAGGCAAAGTGCAGGTGCAACTGCACATAGTCCATGACAAAACATGTCACTGAATTGGAATATTGGATATATCTGCAGTAATCATGAAGGCCTTAGTGTACTGCTGAGCCTCACATGACCATATTTCATGTCATTGGACCTCAGTTCTGGCTGACGGGTGATACAGAAAGATGAACTGGTTTGTGAATAGGGCAGTGGCAAGTTGTTCCAATGATGGCTCAGAAAGAAAAACAAATACAAAAATATAATGGCAAACATGATGTATTGTTTTACACTGATTTGCAGCCATGGTATGTAGTGTGCTCTGAAGTCTAGCTGCAGAGTATACGGTGCCTTGAAAGTTCTTGTAACATTTAGAGACCAGACAGCTGTCACTGAAAGATAAAATTAAGGCTTTTTTTCAGAGAAAGCTTGAAGCCTTGAAAAATCAACAAGGCTTGATTACTCAGACTAGCAGTGTCAACACCAGTGCCCTTCAGGCGACTTATTTGGTGTGTCTGCAAATCACACAGTTGTGTATGGTGTATATTAGGGTTACCATACGTCCTCTTTTTCCCGGACATGTCCGGCTTTTCGGCACTCAAACCCCCGTCCGGGGGGAATTGCCAAAAAGCCGAACATGTCCGGGAAAATGCCGGCCAGGCACTTCCCCTCCCGCGGCGGCTCTGCTCCTCCCCTGACTCTTCGGCTCTGTTTAAGAGCCGAGCTGCCCGAGCGCTATGGGCTTCAGGCAGCCCCCTTGCCTCTGGACCCCAGCCGCCGGCCGGGCACTTCCCCTCCCGGGCTCCGGCGGCGCAGGGTCCGGAGGCACGGGGGCTGCCCGAAGCCGGTAGCGCTGGGGCAGCTCGGCTCTTAAACGGAGCCAAAGAGTCAGGGGAGGAGCAGAGCCTCCCGCGGCGGCTCTGCTCCTCCCCGACTCTTCGGCTCCGTTTAAGAGCCGGGCTGCCCGAGCGCTACCGGCTTCGGGCAGCCCCCGTGCCTCCGGACCCTGCGCCACCGGAGCCCGGGAGGGGAAGTGCCCGGCTGGGGGCGCAGGGTCCGGAGGCATAGGGGCTGCCCAAAGCCCGAGCGCTACCGGCTTCACGGTTTGTCGGGCAGCCTCCAGACCCTGTGCCCCCGGCTGGGCGCTTCCCCTCCCGGGCTCCAGCTGCGCTGGGGAAGCGCCGGCTGGGGGCGCAGGGTCTGGGGGCTGCCCGGCAAACCGTGAAGCCGGTAGCACTGGGGCAGCCCTTTCTGCGTGGGAGGGAGGAGGGGGCAGAGTTAGGGCGGGGAAGGGGCGGGATTGGGGCGGGGCTAGGGGGGTCGGGAAATGGGCGGGGCCAGGGCCCGTGGAGGGTCCTCTTTTTTTATTTATTAAATATGGTAACCCTAGTGTATATGATTGTTTCAGAATTTTGTTAGGGTTAGAAACATCTACCAGATAACATGGTTTCTCATAAAAAGAAGAACAGGAGTACTTGTGGCACCTTAGAGACTAACAAATTTATTAGAGCATAAGCTTTCGTGGACTACAGCCCACTTCTTCGGATGCATATAGAATGGAACATATATTGAGGAGATATATATACACACATACAGAGAGCATAAACAGGTGGGAGTTGTCTTGCCAACTCTGAGAGGCCAATTAATTAAGAGAAAAAAAACTTTTGAAGTGATAATCAAGCTAGGCCAGTACAGACAGTTTGATAATAGGTGTGAGAGTACTTACACGGGGAGATAGAGTCAATGTTTGTAATGGCTCAGCCATTCCCAGTCCTTATTCAAACCGGAGTTGATTGTGTCTAGTTTGCATATCAATTCTAGCTCTGCAGTCTCTCTTTGGAGTCTGTTTTTGAAGTTTTTCTGTTGTAATATAGCCACCCGCAGGTCTGTCACTGAATGACCAGACAGGTTAAAGTGTTCTCCCACTGGTTTTTGAGTATTTTGATTCCTGATGTCAGATTTGTGTCCATTAATTCTTTTGCGTAGAGACTGTCCGGTTTGGCCAATGTACATGGCAGAGGGGCATTGCTGGCACATGATGGCATATATCACATTGGTAGATGTGCAGGTGAACGAGCCCCTGATGGGCTGTAGTCCACGAAAGCTTATGCTCTAATAAATTTGTTAGTCTCTAAGGTGCCACAAGTACTCCTGTTCTTCTTTTTGCGGATACAGACTAACACGGCTGTTACTCTGAAACCTGTCATGGTTTCTCATGTTTGTGACATGGGTGAAGATATATGAGAGAAACTGCTTTCATAACTTTGGAAAAGTCTCTAGCTGGCAATTCAGCTTGATGAGTCAAAAGAAGTCTGAATATATCTCTCTGAGAGTATGTCTACACTGCGAAGTTGTCCACAAAACTTTTGTCTTTCACGGGTACTTAAAGCCCACCCCACCCCCCACGAAAGACAAAAGTTTTGCTAACGCAAGTGGCAGTGTGAACGCGGCTTTGTCTTCTGCTGACAAAGCTAACACCGCTCCGGGGCTGGAAGTATTTTGTGGGCAAAAGTGCTGACAAAGTACTGACAAAGAGCGTTTACACACGCTGACTTTTAGTGACAAGGCTGTGTCGACACAGCCTTGTGCTAAAAGCTGCGTGGTGTAGACAAGCCCTAAGATACTGCCTGATCTGAGGGGTGGTTTGATATCTCTGGTGCTACACAGCTAATTTTTGTAAAGTAGGTTTCTGATGGTTCTGTTTGAGACTTGATCTTCTGTAAAGCACAACAGTAGAATGCCATTCAAGACATTTCAAAATGTGTTTAGACTTCCACATTTCGTAGGAGCTGTGTATGATTATCTGGATGCATAGTGCCAAAGTGGTGACAGATAAGGGTAGTGTACTAGTCCACTGATGAAGAACATCACACCAAATACATCCCTGCCTCACTGTTTCATAAACTGCTAAACTGTTGATAAGAAAATGTCTGAATGTCTGTGTCAGGTCATAGATGAATTCAAAACTTTTGCATTGCTCTGTAACTACCAACAATCCTTTCAGACTGAAGAGTTGTGAGACGATTTTCCTTCTGTCTCACAGATGGGAAAGAGATGTAGTGACAAGTGAAGTGTTAACTTGATTCTTTTAATTACAAGCAAAAGTGGAGATTTCCCATAATAATCAATGATCTCCCTGTAGTGAGGGAGCGTGGCCTCCCTCCCAGATGGACAGGGAAACTCCCTCACTTAGCGCCTGGTGGGCGGAGCCAGGGCATCCACACCCACCCCGCTGGAAATAAAAGGGCGGGACAGGAACCAGAAGTATAATGGGTGGGCCCTCAAGCTCAGTTGGGCCAGAGCCGCCAGAGGAGAAGGACATCTCCCACCTGCTGCTCGAGCTTGAGCCTGATGGACCCCACTACAGCACCAAAGCCCCAGGTGCTGGGGATGCCGAGGAGCTGTTGGGGCTGCTATTAGCTGTCTACCCCGGGAAGACTGATGATGACCCTGAGACCCAAGTACCACACAATGGGAGTGTAGGAAGTAGCCCAAGGGAACCAGATGATAATCTGGTTGTATTGTGACCTGAAATAAGGTCAGCATGTTTTGGGCAGATCCCCGCTGACCAGTGACAGAACACTCTGCCCAGCCCTGGGCTGGGATCCGATCGAGTTGGGTGGGTTCAGGTCCCCCTACCACTCCACTCCTGGGGTGGCAGCCTCCCCATCCCAGGCCAAGATGCGTCTGCTGTCTGCCGGAGCTAGGACATCAGACTGTTTGCTGTCTGTCCAGACAGAGAGCTGAACACCTAACTGTTTGGTGCTCCTCTGTGCCTAGGGGCAGGGTCCCTAGACTCCTTTGCTGCTATGCCCTGACTGCAAGGCACGGCTACTTAACTGTTTGGTGTTCTGTCCTGCCGGAAGCTCAAGCTGCCAGTGCTAATTCCCCCTGAACTTGACGCCTACAGCAAGGGGACGTGGCCTCCCTCCCAGATGGACAGGGAGGGATGAACCGACCTCCTACACTCCCCTTGCTGACACTCTAAATAATTCATATGGGTGGCATATTTAGCCTACCTCATTGACATCTTTGATCACCTGAACCCACTGAACACTTATTTCAGGGCAGAATATGAATGATTCTGCCTGCACAAACAGGGTTAGAAACATTCTTTAGAAAATTTGTTCTTCTGAAGTGCAAAGAAAACCTGGAGTCATGACATTCTGTACCTTGGGGGAGCGCTTTGTAACTCCCGTATTCCTCATTTATATATGATTGTGATCTTGCATATAAAGCAGGCCCTGTGAGTATTGGGGGAAAGGTTATGATCTGCTGATCATTTCCTTTCTCTATCCGTATATGTATATCATTAATGCATATGAAGTTATGAGAATTGTGTTGTATGGTTGTCACTAAAACATGCTATAAGTTGGGGAATCTCCCCAGAGGCAACGGAAAGGAAAGTAGCCAACACCCGGGTGGGGTGTCAAATAACCCATCACCAGCCATTGTCCAGCAAGGGAGCTACAATGCAATGACTCACCTGCATGAGGCCACACCGGGGGAATTGCTCAACCTTGCCTGGAGACTCAGCAATGCCCACCCAGACATGCCTGGACTTGTGTTTTCCAAGCACGTGGACTGAGGGTATAAAACCAAACACAGGGGGCTCATGCTTGGCCTTTCTCCTTCACCCACCTACACTGTAAGCAACAAGGACACTCACAAGACTGAAGACTCCAACTGAGGGGACTGGCACAGATTTCAAGGGTGAAATGTGTACTATGAACTGGGGTGCGAAAAACCGCTTAATCTAGATGTTGCCCAGCCTAACAGGGTTGAGAGTTTAGACTGCATGCTTACATTTTCTTTTCTTTTGGTAACTAACTCTGACTTTTTGCCTATCACTTAATATCACTTAAAATCTGTCACTTGTAGTCAATACATTTGTTTTACCGTTTATCTTTACCAGTGTGTTTGTATGAAGTGTGTGGCAAATCTGCTCAGGTTTTGCAAAGGCTGGTGTAGATCTACTTTCCATTGATGAAGTGGTGAACCAATTAATAAATTTGCACTGCTCATTTTGAGCAGTGCAAGATGGTATATTCCTGAGGTACAGTGCTGGGAGCTGGGGGGATTTGGCTCTGGTGCTTTTCTCTGTATGATTCATGAGAGGCTCTGGGAGCATTCATGCAATCTAGCTGGCTGTGGGGCTCCACATGTGGTTGCGCTGAGTGATCACAGCGCCTGGAGGGGTTTGCTGTTGGTCACTAGCAAGGCATTATGAGAGACGGCTCAGGTTGAAGAGAGTTCAGGGGGCACAGCAGTCTCTCAGTCCCAGGCTGCACCCCGGGGATCCCATCACAGTCATTTTTATCTTCTTTGAGGGAATTTAGGATGCTATCAGACTATCAAGTACTCGTAAATCACCTTTGAAGGGAACTTATGACTTAATTATTAGACTGTTTTTCTACTGTCTCATAGTTGTGGAAAGAAGTTTACCGCTATTGTCTTTACCTTTGGTGGTGTTGATGCTGACTGGGTCATTGCAAAAAAACTGACGGACCACTCTTGGGCCAAAACCCACAACTAACTTGTCTATGGAGTTTCTGCTAGAGAATTGTCTGTCTTCTGAAGGAATCGCCAGCCATCTTTAGTTGCAGAAGCCATGGAAGTTTTAATCTCACCTTCATCCCTTATTTCCGTAAGTCAGGTTTCTTTTCAGTGGCGATTTTTTTATCACAACTGCCTGTCTATTGAAAGTGAAGTAGAATTGTATCGCCCCAATTCCATTTTGTCTGAAATATCATTCATCAGCAAAGCAGGTTCATTCATCAGATACAATTGTGAATGTATATAGATAGTTCAGCCTGCACCCAATTTAACAAGAAAGAGGTGCTTCTCCACTTGAAAGCGGTGAAGAGAAAGCAGAAGTCAGGAAGAATGGTTGTAGCTGAGGGTATGTATGAAAGAATTGCACAACATCACCAAGGCAATTCAGATGGATAAAAGCACACTAAGTATAAGAACATAACTTTCTACATCCAGAATTTCAGTTTCTATGTCCATTTAGCTTCCCCCTTTCCTTTTAACAGGCTGAATATTGAGAAGAATTACAAGTCCTCAAATGTGGATTTTTGTACTCCGAAAACAAACCTTATTCGTATACGTATTAGTGAAATGATAACTAAAACTCAGGAATGCACCTGAGAGAAAGGGGTCATAGTCCACAAATAAATATATGAATTGGTTGCCACCTTTGTGGAAACAGGCAGTGCTGGAGCACCGGATGAGGACAGGAGAGCATGATCAGTTCAGACATATCTAAATGAATTTAACAGTAACAGTCTTCACAAAGAATGTGATAGGATAAACTTAATCTTGTTTGGGGACCTTCTTCAGAAAATCTGAATAGGAAGAAGTCTTCAAAATAGTATCTGAGTTGCCTTTGTTATCATTAATTGTTTTGTTTTTGGCTGAAATGCGAATTTTTGAAGCATTGATTGAAAAATGAAACTCTTCAGAGGCAGGAGTGTGTGTGGTTTTAGGATGAAATTAAGCTCAGTGCAAATGTGTACTGTATTAAAGACTAAAATAGATTGGGGCATGGGGGGGCGGGGAAGGGAGGAATTGTGGTGGTCAGTGTATATTATCCAAGCTCAAGGTGAAGTGAAGAGACTTGAGCCTGGATAAGACTGTGAAATAAATATTATGTAGACCAAAGGTGCCTCTGCCTAAACAGTTTTTATTGCTTGTTTACTATCAGCAGTTGCACATTTAACAGAAACATAGGCTACCAGGAAAACTGAGCAGGAATGAAAATTGTGCAGTAAACTCTGGAGAGAAAATAGAGCAAACCAAGACAACTGATATCTTAAGAACTGGTGTGTCCTTGTTTCAGGCATAAATGAAATACAGACCAACCTTTAGACTTTAATGTGAGGAAACACTAACCTGGGACCCTTTGCCGGACCTATTTGGCTGTCGCTAGTCCATGACAAAGATATTTGGCAACGTCCTAGGGAGGCCTTCATTCAAAATGAGGTAATGATGCAGCATCATAGAGAGTTTGTTGGAAACAGTTCAGAGGAAAAAACAGAAAATAATAAAAGCAATTTTTGTATTAAAACAGTGAAGTATTTATCTGTCATTGGATGTAATCCTTGCTTCTGTATATCTAAAACTGTTTTACATGAAAATGACTATTGCCTGTCTGTTTCTGTTTGGTTTTTTATGCTAAACTTTTGCTTTGATTATGCTTTTTTGGGGGGAATCTAGCATTACCAATAGCAGTGTTTCTTAACCTTTTTGTGCTGGCAACCTCCTTTGGACATTTAAAAAAAAAAAAAAAAATTTCCCCCTCTTCCCCCCCCACCCCTCCCACAGATTAAGCTCAGGACTTCAGCTTCAACTTCTCACGGCTCAGGGTTTCAGCCCAGCATGGGGCTGAAACGTGTAAACTAGCTTTGCAGGGTCTCCTGTGGCGTGGGGCCCCAGGCAATTGCCCTGATTCCTATCCCCTGCTTGTGACACCCCCCCCCCCCCATCTCTCCAGCAACCCTTGTGAGGATCACAACCCCAGGTTGAGAAACACTGCCTTATGGTATTTTTATCTATCAAAACTCTCTGTATGCTTAACATTCCTTCACTTGTTCTCCAGTACCTATTTTTTTTCTATTTTCAAGCTTGTCCTAAGTAGTCTTCCTAGTTATCAACTTCTCAACTTGGTTATTTGAAAAGAAAAATGTTTACCCTTTTAGTGCAACGGTGCAGCCTTCAGGAAAACCCATGCTATTGTCAGGTAGTTTGGATACCATCTGTATAAAACTAAATTGTTTAATCTTCCTCGAATAGAGTACAGATTCTCTTAGTGAACTTTTGTTCACCTGTTCTCCATTTCCCTTTTATGAACAGTTAGTGTCTCTAAAGAGTCTTTCGTGATGTTTCCTTTCCTTACTCATTATACTTTGAGGGCATTTCATTCATGTCCCCAAATGGCCTAAAGTTTGCTGGGTATCCTTTGATTAGACCCCTGTGATTATAAAGTCAGTTCTTACCGAAATAAGATATTAATCAAGTAATAAGTTAATGAAATCTAAGAATAGCACCTCAGGATATAATACAGTAATATGGGACATGATGCCTGCGCCGTCTTTTTAAAAAAATCATTACTTTGATAGTCTGCTATTTTTGAGGACATTCATGGTTTGAATTTTCAGGTTGCTACCAAACTAAACTTAATTTAAATTGTTCTGGTAATTGAGTCACAGATGTAAGCAAAGACTGAATTGAAATTGCTTAATTAACATATACATTTGAAATCATTTACAAAAATGTTCAGTTTTAGCCCAATATTTTGAGCTACCACAACTGCTGCCCCAGTTGAAAACTGTTAATGAGTTTTGAACATTTAAATTAACTACCACAAAGGACATAACTTAAATT
Organism: Chrysemys picta bellii; assembly: GCF_011386835.1. Taxonomy (NCBI): domain Eukaryota; kingdom Metazoa; phylum Chordata; order Testudines; family Emydidae; genus Chrysemys; species Chrysemys picta. Next base: position 85,332,796 of record NC_088799.1, on the reverse strand, counting down.
GTTTTATATAGATATAGTAGTAAAAACATACTTTTTATGTCATAGGATGGTTTGATTTTTTTACAATGTATTTTGGACTACTATTTGTATACTGTATGATGTGTTAAGTACTTAGTGCAAGGCAGATTTTTTCACTTCTCCTATGACTGGTTATCTGTAAATGAGTAAAATATTTAATTGTATACATTGTCTACTTCAGCCCTTTTCAATTTGTCTGTTCCATGTTCTTGAGTCATTTTTCATGTGTATAACTGTCAGACCACAGCCTGACACATTTTATGGGAGAGTACTCTGTAGTCTCTTCCCTTTTGATGGAGACCTCTGAATTGGGGTAAGGCTCTAGACATCTTTTCTTCTGGGTGTAGCGTCCCTTCAGGGTTATCTGTGTGACAGTTCTGAAACGACTGTCTGAAAGTAATGGTCTCATCAAACAAGATTCATAGAGACTAGAGAGAAAACAACATTTAAAAAACATTTAACTGTATGCATAAAGTCCAGTTTGAAACTGAAAACCTTAACTAGGTAGCCTCACTATAGTTTTACTTACAATGAAATAAGAACACTTTCAATTTTTGTCCGCTATTAGATCAGGGAACATTTTGGAGACTTTTTCACTTTTCCTCTCTCCCACTCTGGCTATGGCTAGCTTATCATACCAGGCACACTTCAGAGATATTTACATAAATGTTCTCTCTGATGGGGTCATCATTGCTTTAATGAAATAACAATTGTATATTTTAAAGTCATGCATTCTAATGTCCACTGGTCTTGTTTAAACCGATTCAAGGGGTTTTATTTTATTTACTTTGCCTTTCTTTTTCATATATTTATTGAAAGGTGCATTTCTGCCATAATAGATTTTTCAGTCCTCGTTTGCATTTCCTCTATCGCCTGTGTGCTTGTCTTAATGAAAGATATTAACTTTGAAATCAGTTAATTTTCAGTCCCTTAAAGAAATAGTTATATTTCTTTTAGTCATTCCATCTTATCAGAATCCCAACTGTAGATGAAATATGAATTCACAGATGCAAAATCCATCACATTGTAACTGACTTTACCACTTAACTGACACTTTTGGAAGTAAACATATTTAAATGTTGTAAGTACTTAATACTGAACAGACATTGGTCACTATTGACATAGGCTATACGCAGTAGTGATTTTGAGGTGAAGAAAATCACTCTTGTTACCAGTCACTTTAGCCATCCAGCTCCCCAGAATTTTAATTGTGTGAAATTGCAGTGTTGTAGCCATGTTGGTTCCAGGATATGAAAGAGGCGAGATGGGTGAGGTAATATCTTTTATTAGACCAACTTTTGTTGGTGAAAGAGACAAGATTTTGAGCTACACAGTGCTCTTTTTCAGGTCAGAAATACTACGTCATCCACCTTGTCTCTCTAGTATGTGAAATGGAAGTTATAGAGGATGGGAGAGTAAAGTGAATTAGTACTCCTGTTTATGACAATTTACCCAACCTCTGTCTGCAATTTAAAAAAAAAAAAATCTGCATAGATTTTAGAATCAGTAAAAAGCTACTTAAATTGTGGCCACTGAGTACTCATTATGCTGCAAGATGCCATTTTACCTTTTAAAGTGGAAAGTGATAATGATTTAACATTTTATAGTTGCCTAAAAAAGGTAGTGAAAAATCTTGTGTACTTTAAATATTAAAAAAGCTACAACTGACTAAAGAATCTGCAGACATGTGAGCTTGTGTTCTGATAAAGTAAGCTAATGAAGAACACAAAAATTGCTCTCAAAGAGATGTTCTTGGAAGATTTTTAATTTAACAGCGGTTCCTACACCATTGATTGTCAGGAACCATTCAAAATTCAATATGTTATATGTGTGGATAACTTTAAAAAGAGTGGGGTTTCAAAGAGGAATGTGGAAGTAGTTTAGTAAAAAGGAAGGGTATATAGAAATTTATAGTTAGAGTAATTAATTAATTATGAGGTAGTCCATACCTGTATTTTGAAGATGCGTGAGGAAAGTAATTCTAAATAATACATTTTGGAAAGTCACAAATTAATAGTTTGTATTTTTAAAGCACTTCCATCTAAGGATCTCAACATTTTTGGAGTATATCTAGATTAGGAATTTTTTTTTACTCATTTATCTTAGTCTAGATATACCCTAAATGTTTGTAAGGCACTTTAACTAACATGTTTTAAAACCCTAGTGTATTTTAACTTTCTCTGTCTACGCTAAGGTTTTAAAACATTTTAATAGACATTAAAAAAAGTGTTATCCTATCCTATGCTACCCTTATAAAATTAAGACTTACAACACCACTGTGAATGCAGGTCATTAGCAAATATACTGTAGGGAACAATGCTACATGGCAAAGGAATAGACTGTAGGACTTAATGGTTCTATTCTATTTCTGATTTTTTATTAAGAATTTTTTAAAAATTACCATTTAAAGGGTACACAGTCAGAAAATTGGATGTCCTGGAAATAGTTTTAAAAAGCACAATTTGGATGTGTCCCTTTAATGGCAGTGTTGAGAGGTTATCTTACACAGGGGTTAGTCTAGCTGATTATGTATGATTTTTTCAGTAACTGTACAAACAGCTGGAAAAAGGCATATGAGCACAGGAAAGCTTTTGGACAGTGGTCTCCAACCTTTTTACGCACAAGATCACTTTTTGAATTTAAGATCAACCCAGGATCTACCCGGCCCCATCCTCACTCTCCGTCGCTCGCTCTCCCCCCACCCTCACTCACCTTCACCGGGCTGGGGCAGGAGGTTTGGGTGTGGGAGGGGGTGCAGGCTCTGGGCTGGAGCTGAGGGGTTTGGAGTGTGGGAGGGGGTTGGGGCTGAGCCTGGGACAGGGGATTGGAGTGCAGGTGAGGGGTATGGGCTCTGGAAGGGAGTTTGAGTGCAGGAGGGGGCTCTGGGCTAAGGTAGGGGCTTGGGGTGCAGGAGAGGATGAGGGGTGTAAGCTCTGGGAAGGAGTTTGGATGTGGGGTGCAGGCTCAGGGCTGGGCCAGGAGGTTAGGGCCTGGGTCTAGGAGAGAATTTGGATTCAGGAGGGGGCTCTGGCTGGGGCAGAGTGTTGGGGTGCAGTAGGGGGTGAGGGCTCTGGGAGGGAGTTGGGTGCGGGCTCAGGGCTGGGGCAGGGGGTTGGGGTGCAGGAGGGGGTGTGAGATGCAGGCTGCGGCTGGGAGGCGCTTACCATAGGCAGTTCCTGGTCGGTGGTGCAGCAGGGCTAAGACAGGCTGCCTGCCTGCCCTGGCCCCACACCGCTCCTGGAAGCAGCTGGCATGTCTCTGCGGCCTGGGTGCCCGCAGGTGGTTCTGCGTGCTGCCACTGCCCCCGTCCTCCAGTGCCGACTCCGCAGCTTCTATTGGCTGGGAACTGCGGTCAGTGGGAACTGTGTGGGCAGCGGGCATGGGCCTGTGCCGGCTGCTTCCGGGAGTGGCGTGGGGCCGGGGCCAGGGCAAGCAGGCAGCCTGCTGAGCCCTGCTGCGCCACCAGACTTTTAGCAGCCAGCGATTCACTGGCAGAGGCTCCAGGATCGACCAGTCGATTGCGATTGACTGGTTGGTGACCACTGCTTTAGGAGGTGGGAGAAAAATATGTGGAAGGCCTGAGACAAGAAACCTTTTTAAATAAGCAGTGCTAATAAGATAACTGGTGAATTAGAGCCTTGTCTTATTCATAAGAAAACTTGTGTACATGGGAGAGAAATGACCAATGTTTCTTGTTCTAAAAAACTGGCTAATTTAAAATTCTGTTGGCAATCATATCAGTAAACTAAGTCAAGTAAAGATATCAGGCAATCATGTGATCCTACATAATTGTCTTTTGACAAGTTACACATGTTGCTGGTTATCTTCTGAGACACTCAGTAAATAAATTGGGATGGCTGGTTTGATGTAAGCTTTGTATGGATAATTTAAAATAATGTCTGATTCCATGCATCTTTACAATTTTTTTTTCTTTAGGCTGTGTAGAGAAACTGCTAGCAATTGCTGTTTGGGTTATGTATCCACAGACAGACCAATATAAGTGATTCAAATTTTTAACTATTATTTAAAGAATCTCTTAGTTAAGCACAATGTTTTAGCTATGTTCTTTTCTTTTAATTTCTTTGAATAGCAATGCACTTTTCTTGGCTTTTGTAAATCTTTAATTTTTTTAATGACATGAAATACAGCTTTTAAAAATGTGACATGCTTTATTGTTAACTTTATACTAATGTAGTCCTAAATGCTTATATTTCAGTGCCAAATCTGCACTTACAATTTTTTTTCAAAATTACAAGTGGGTTATTTTTGCTTATTTTGGTATCCCGTTTTGAGATAGATGCCTTGGTAAAAAACAAAGCCTTGCTTTGGAAGATCTTCAGTTCTTCTATGGATATGTAGTACTTAAGAACAAGCAGCATTCATTTCAAGCTTGAACTATAAATTAATAAAGTAGCATGAGATAGTGAGACTAATTTCAAGTGACACTTCTGTGTTTTATCAGTGAAAGCAAGTTGAATACGTTGGTGCAGAAGCTTCATGACTTTTTGGCTCACTCATCCGAAGAATCTGAGGACGCAAACTCGCCTCCAAGACTATCTGTGAGCAAAAGTATAGGTAAAAATATATATATTTTCCCTCTTTTAAATGTACACTCTTATTCAACATCTTGGAATGTAGTGCAATAAAATGCATTTTGATGTACAGATATGCAATATTGTTCTTGCTGTTTCCTTCTTAAGTGGAGATATCTGGATAAATATACAGTAGATTCTTGGTATAAATTGCTTTTCGTTTGTGAATATAAATGTTCTGTATGTTAAAACATTATAAAACCAACAAAAAAGTATACCAGTATTTGTTCCTCAGTATTCCGTTTCATGGAAGTTAAACTCTGTGTTCCTGGGGTTTGGGATGTTTGTATCTTCCTCTGGGATACTTTTGGTTCAGATTTCTCATGGTTCCCTATATTAACACTGTGTAATAGACATATCTTGTTTTTCTGCTGAAGTTAAGATCTTTTGACCCTCACAATTGTGGAACAGAGTGTGGGGGAGTTGCTTTCATGTTAATTCACAAAGTGTTTTCACAATTAAGTCAGAAACCACTGAAAACAAAAGGGCTCTTCTAAAGTAAATGATTAAGTTTCTTCTCGAAAATTATTGGTATCTCCAAAAAATCTAATAGGTAAGTGCTGGATTTAAAAACAAACAAACTTAATTTTAACTACATTCAATAATGAAAGCTTTTAAAATAAACACACAGGAGAAAATTATAATCTAATGTATAGTAGGAATCTGGCTTTGTTATAGATATAGACCTTTTCAGACTCCAACTTTCTTAAAATGCTTTCCATAGCAATTAACTTAAAAACTGTTATGAAGTGACTGAGAGAGGAAAGTTGGGATTGTATTAGCTGAGGAATATAGTTTCTTCTATTTTCACACAGATCCATGGGGTCTCTAAAGGGACGCTTTCAAGAGAAATAGTTAACTTTTCACTAACAACTCATTTACCTTATTAAAATTGACAGAAATTTAAAATCTAATTTTACTTGATTACTATCTGTGGTTTTTCTCTTGTACTTCTCAGATCATATAGTGAAATAAGAGTGGTCATTTTCACTTTGTAGTTACTTCAGCTTTCTTGTTCTCCTGATATAACAGGATGCAACTGTTTTGCATTTCTAATGTTGTTTAGGAATATTTGAAATAAAAATTATTTTTATACGAAAAAAATAATTGCTCTGTCCGATACTCAGCATTGATTTCAATGGAGCTAAGAGAATTTACATCAACTGAAGATCTTTATATTCATATTGGGTTATGTAAAACTTCTGTTAAAATCACAAACTTCTGCTATACTTGATAATATCCATTAAATCAAAGGGAGTTCTGCTTAAAATTTCATTTGAAGTATAGCATTTCTGAAAATATTGTCCCCTTATTACTGCACTGTAGTGTCAACACTGACTGTATGATTCAGTTTCTGTTTGGTACTTCAATACTTTATTTCAGGGCACCTTTGCCAAAACCAAACTGTGACATGGATAAACAGATAATATCTGTCATTGTGAAGTTGTTCTGAGGAGGATACTGTTTGCAGCACCTCTTTCCTGGTCCTGTGTAGTTACAAATGTGACTCTAGCTCTTGTCCGTGAAATAGAGAATTACCGTGGAGCAGAGATACACCGATTGCTTATTCCTTTTGACAAATTTCAAGGGTGTGTGTGGGTGATATCACACACACATACATTATATATAATTACAAAACACTACTGTTCCCTTGTGCGTACGAATAATGATAGTCTTTACTCCTTTGGTTGCATGCTATTTTTCCATAGGACCTCTGCCTCCTTCAGTGCCCTGCTCTGGGGATGAATTGTGTAATAAAAAAAGATGGTCTTTAAAGGCACCTTCCTCATTTGTTGGAAGGTGTCTAGTGAATGAGGCAACGGATTTCAGAAAGAGAAAGGAGGTCTCATGGTCTTCATTGTTGTCCTGGAGAACTGGATTTTGGCCGTGCCTCTGCCACAGAGTTCCTGTGTGATGCTAAACAAGTCACTTAAACCAAACCTTTGAGGTGCTTGCTAATTGTGTGTGTCTCATTTTCTGAGTGCTTAGCTTGATATCTTGAAATCTGATTGTCAGAAGTGCTGAACACTCATTGAAATCAATGGGAGTTGTCCTTTGAACATATTCTGAAAGTATTCTGAAAAATCAGATCCTAGGATTTTCAAATTGGGTCCCCAAAATTAGTGGATGTTTTTGACCATAATCTCTGTGCCTCAGTTCCCCATCTGTAAAAGCAGGATATTATCACCCCCGCATCTCAGAGAAGTTTTGAGAAGACCAATTAATTTTTCTTTGAAGCACTCAGCTTAGTATAGTGATGAGCACCATAGAAAAGCCCATGTGGAAATAATTTTTTCTTCATAACAGGATTTGAACAGTCTACAATAAATTGAACAATGTGGAGAAAACAGAATATTGAATAGCTGCTCATTAATCACTGTTTATCCAGTGCACTGAATGAGGGCTGCAGTCCTGTAGAAAAATACTGTGTGATCATATAGTTTAACACTATATCGTAAAGCATGCACACAAGGGGACTGAATGAAGCTTGTTTGGGCAACTTTAATCTTGGAAGTTCCTAAGTTTTGTGTGCCTGATTATGCAACCTTAGTGGTCTTTTAACTTAGTTTTTGTGTGTGTAACTTTTTCTCATTTTTTTTTTTTTTTTTTTTTAATAAAAGAACAACTTCGGTTTTTTCAGTTTGCTGTCATGTGGCATCACAACACCACATGGGTGGAACCTTTAGATACACTACACAGACTTCTGCCACTTGAACTAGTGGAGTAACTGATAGCAATAGTAAGTTGTTATCCTCTATGTGGATCAGTACTAGAGGGACATCAAACACACATTTAACCAGTGGTTTTCACAGATATTTGCTGACAGAGGAGGAATAGTGAGACTCAGGAATCTGCCATTCCAGGCTCTGGAGGGGAGTGTTCTCTAGTGGTCACAGCCACTTCTACCCATTTCCTCCAAACTTGACCCCCTTCTGCCTCATCCCTTCCAAGGTGTTCCAGTCCTTCCCCTCCCCTTCCCCCTCCCCGGCTCCTTGCACCAGTCTTAGTATCCTTATCTTCCCAGTCTCTACTCAAGCTTCTCGTTCCAGTCTTCTTGCCCAGCAAGTTCTTATTCCCCCCTCCAGGCTTGCTGTCATAGTTCAGATCTCTGACTTCATCATTCTCTCATCCCCTCCCCACACCTAGTCATGGTCTCTGCCCAGCCAGTTCTGATTTCACTCCCTTTTGAGCTCCTTGCCCACTCTCTGTCCTCCCCACCCCTCCTACTCCTAATTGCATTCTTCTTGTCCAGTCTGTCTACCCCTTCCCCACTCTGACTCCTAGTCTTCTTGCCCAGCAAGTCAGTCTCCCCTCAGCTTCCTGCTCCAGCCACTTCATGTCCAACTGCATAACTGTTGTCTCAGTCTCACCAGACTTTGTGTGCCAGTATACGTTCCTTCCTGCCCAGTCTGGCTTCTGTCTCCTGTGTATTTGAATCGGGCAGCTTCCTCCTTCATACTGCACTGCCTGGATGTGTTACAAGAGAGTAGAGGTGTCATTGAGAACATAGGAAAGACAGGCTCCCTGCTCTCAATTCCCCACCCTGATGCTCTCTCAGCTCTGTACCCCTAGACTGGAGAGAACATGCTTAGTTGCTGTGTGGTGATGACATGTTCAGTCTGGTCAGCACTGTGATGCGAGGGGGTGCAACATGCTCAGTCACTCTGTGGGCACGGTGAGAGTCCGGTAACACGTAGGTGCAGTGAGATTTGAGCATGCTCAGTGAAGATGGATTCTTCAGAAATTTAACTGCTAAAATCAAAGTATTCTCTGCTGAGCATGTGCAAACTGAAATTGTTACTATTTAACCAAAGTTAGGTGACTTTTAATGGGGATGCCAAGAGGGACATCCTTAGCACGTCACCCCTCAGCCAAATTTCAAGTAATTAGTTGTCACAATTTTGGCATGAGTGTACCTTATACCCCTCTCTTGGTCTCTTAAGGGCACCCGCTTAGGGTTTTAGGTACTCAGCCGTCGCCTCTCAAGTGGAGACATGCATCTCTCTTCCTCTTGATGGGGATTTTAAGGCTTCCCTTCCCAACTCCCTGCACTTTGATATTTCTAGCAAGCCAGTCTACTTAAAGGCCAGTCTACCTGTGCTTTGCTTTCTGTCGGAAGGCTATGAACAGCATATAACCATCAGTTTCAAGTTACCATACTGCTCTTTCTAAGCAAGCATGTTTATTCTTAAGGTAAAAGCATTATAAGCGGGGGAGGGGGAGAAAAGTTCCTTCAGGCATGCTAAAAGCTTACCATAGGTTACCCATTATTCTTATAGGGCCTTAGTAGGCCAGAGTCTTTCCAACCCTTCAGTTTAAATGCAGCCCTTTTAAGCCAAAAGTCCTTTCTTGGTTTTCCTAGTCTCTTGTAACCCAGTTTGACTCCCTGTATGTAAATACCCCAGCAGGTGGTACCTGTCTGGTCAATGAGTGATTCTCCTTAATCACCCTACAGTGTTTTAGTTCCTGAAGGAGCTGTAGTAATTCATCCCCATGGAGTAGAACACAGTCATACATATAATTCCTGGCCCACAGTGATACATAAGCATAATATAATGTTTCCCCAAAGACACTGCATATGGTTGCAATATCTGTCACAACAGTCACAGGGTTTAAGGCCAGAAGGGACCACCAGATCAGCTAGCCTGACCTCCTGTATGTCACGTGCCACCAACACCACCCAGCGCCCACATGCTAAACCCAACAATTGAAATGTGACCAAAATGTTAAAGCCCACATAACACTAAACTGTTATGTGCCAGAGGCAGAGAATAGAAGGGACTGAACTGCACCAATGCCTCAAACCCCTGCAATGGCAGGGAATTGATTAAGTGAGAGATACCCAGATGACCCCAGCAAGTGACATGCACCTCATGCTGCAAAGGAAGGTGAACCCCTCCCCAAAGTCACTGCCAATCTGACTTGGGGGGGAAATTCCTTCCTGACGCCACATAGTGATCAGAGCCTGAGGATGTTAGCAAGAAAAATCCAGCTAAACACCTTGCTGCAAAACAGAGGGACATGAGAGCACTTAAGAGAAATGGTCTGAAGAATTTAATACATGGAAAACATACTTTTCCTTACTTTCACTTTCATAAACACCTGCATTGTATTGGCTGAAATTTTTCAAAAAAACATTAAGCCTGAGGCAGACACAGCCAGTGTGGAAAAATTCAACCCAAACAGTTTGCATAGTTATAAGCAACTGAAAATAGGTCTTATAATGTAAAGAGTGCTATGAGCCTAATCTATAATAATCACGTGATATCCTTATGAAAAATAACATTTTTGTACTTCCCATTAATCCATTTCCTGTGAGACTACTTCTAACATTCTAAACCTTTGAGCAATTTCATATAGCTGCATTATAAAGAATGCTGAAACGGAAATATTCCCGTCTCCCCCTCAAAAAACCTGTAACATTTCTCTCAGAATTACACTAAGTGGGGGTGCAGAACAGGTAATAATCAGTCCTGGACCAATGACATGTTTAAGGTTTAATATCCCACAACCCATTAGGGCTAGAAATAGGTTGGTATATCTGGAAAAAGGAGAATCCACAATATCAAATGGGATACATCACTTACTTTTAGCTGTGCTAGATAGGTCCTTGATATTTCAGTCCTTAAAGTCACAATGTTATGTACAGAGATTTCAGGAATTTATTGGTTGTTACTGCTCTTCGTGTAAAGCATATATAGTTGCCCTCTGGCTCCTGTAGTATGAGTTCTTTATTGGTGGAAAAAGGTTGAAAAATAGTAGCAATGACATTAAAAAAAAAAATCTAATTTTTTTTGTAAATTATTTGGCATATGTGCAATAAATGATGCTGTGGTGTTATGCAAAGGTTTTATTGTGCTGATATAAATCTCACTCCTCATCCCCACTGACTAATTGTCCAATTAGTAATGTTTTTTAATAATGCTGATAAAATGTTTATACCAAACCATCATTTATAATTTAAAGAATTGTTAGTGGTTTCTACCATTCAGTGAATTATACTTTTTCCCCCCCTGCCCAGGTAAAAGTAGTGGGCCTGAAAATAGTCCAACTCCAATGGAAAACAACAGGGAAGAGGTAGGAATAAAGTATATGGTGCATTTGATTTATAGTAATGCTGGTAATTCAAAAATGGCTGGTATAAAATATATTGATTAAATTTGAATTAAAATCTGTATTGGATTACACTACCATATTTGCTGAATGTGAAAGTTGATTAGGGAACTTTTTTTCTAAAAGTTGAATTAAAAAACCACAATATAACCTTTTAAATGTATATGAATGACATCCATTATGACTTAGGAGCAATTAAGCATTCACAATTTAAAAATAAAAAGAAAAATAATAAATTCAATGTGCTTTCATAGTTTTGACTATTTCCATATTTTTCCTATTCATAATGCATGAATAAATGTATACTTTGTGGAAGGTATCACATTGTACTATCATGAGGCTTCTAACCAGTATTAAATCTTTGCTGAGAAGTGGGGAGCTGCTGAAATTTTGTGGATTATCATGGTTGAGGATTGGCAAATTGCATAACAGTAAGTTATACCCCTATTCATGGAAGTATTAAGGCTGTCAATTAATCACAGTTAATTCACACAATTAACTAAAAAAAAACCCCTAATCACGATTAAAAAAACAATTGCGATTAATTGCAGTTTTAATTGCACTGTTAAACAATAATAGAATATCAATTGAAATTTATTATAAATACTTTTTGATGTTTTTCTACATTTTCAAATATATTGATTTCAATTACAACACAGAATACGAAGTGATCAGTGTTCACTTGATATTATTACACCTCTACCTCGATATAACGCTGTCCTCGGGAGCCAAAAAAAACTTACCGCGTTATAGGTGAAACCGCGTTATATCGAACTTGCTTTGATCTCCCGGAGTGCGCAGCCCCGCCCCCCCAGAGCACTGCTTTACCGCGTTATATCCGAATTTATGTTATATCGGGTCGCGTTATATTGGGGTAGAGGTGTATTTTTAATTACAGTTATTTGCACTGTGTAAAAGGTAAACAAAAGATACTGTTTTTCAGTTCACCACATATAAGTACTGTAGTGTGATTTCTTTATCGTGAAAGTGTAACTCACAAATGTAGATTTTGTTTTGTTACATAACTGCACTCAAAAACAAAAGAATGTAAACCTTTAGAGCCTACATAGTTCATTTAGTTCTACTTCTTGTTCAGCCAGTCGCTAAGAGAAACAAGTTTGTTTACATTTATGGGAGATAATGCTACCCACTTCTTATTTATAATTTCACCTGAAAGTGAAAACAGGGGTTTGCGTGGCACTTTTGTAGCCGGCATTGCAAGGTATTTATGTGTTAGATATGCTAAACTTTCGTACGCCCCTTCATGCTTCGGCCACCATTCCAGAGGACATGCTTCCATGCTGATGACGGGTTCTACTCCATAATGATCCAAAGCAATTCAGAATGATGCACGTTCATTTTCCATCTGAGTCAGATGCCACCAACAGAAGGTTGATTTTCTTTTTTGGTGATTCGGGTTCTGTAGTTTCTGCATCATAGTGTTGCTCTTTTAAGACTTCTGTCAGCATGTTCCACATCTTGTCCCTCTCAGATTTTGGGCAGCACTTCAGATTCTTAAACCTTGGGTCGAGTGCTGTAGCTATCTTTAGAAATCTCACATTTGTTCTTTCTTTGTGTTTTGTCAAATCTACAGTGAAAGTGTTCTTAAATTGAACAGTGTGCTGGGTCATCATCCGAGACTGCTATAACATGAAATATATGGCAGAATGCAGGTAAAACACAAAGCAGGAGATATAGAATTCTCCCCAAGGAGTTCAGTCACATATTTAATTAATGCTTTATTTTTTTAATGAGCATCATCAGCATGGAAGCATGTCCTCTGGAATTGTGGCCGAAGCATGAAGGGACATATGAAGGTTTAGCATATCTCGCACGTAAAGCGAGCAGCATTATCTCCCGTAAATGTAAACAAACTTGTTTGTCTTAGCGATCGGCTGAACAAGAAGTAGGACTGAGTGGACTTGTAGGCTCTAAAAGTTACCTTGTTTTGTTTTTGAGTGCAGTTATATAACAAAACAAAATCTACATCTGTAAGTTACACTTTCATGATAGAGATCGCACGACAGTACTTCTATGAGGTGAGCTGAAAAACAGTATCTTTTGTTTACCTTTTTTACAGTGCAAATATCTGTAATCAAAAATAATATAAAGTGAGCACTCTACACTTTGTATTCTGTTATAATTGAAATCAATATATTTGACGATGTAAAAAAAAAAGTCCAAAAATATTTATCATTTCAATTGGTATTCTATTATAAACAGTGCAATTAATCACACCCTCAAGTGACTCACGAATATTGATGATATGCTTTTGAGTGAGCCACACCCAGTCTTTAGCCCAGAAAGTTGTGAAGTGCGAGCCTTAACTGTTAAATGGACCCTTTGGGATGGGGGATTGCAGGGAAATAAAATCTTATGCAAGGGTACTCTACTATTTTTAATACTTCCTTAATTTCCTGCAAATTTGGTGCATAAGAAATATGGTGTATGATTCTGTGAATTTCTCAAATCACAATAATATTCCTTTATAATTTCTGATGCAGTGTATGCTTGGTGGGGTTCAAAGTATACATTAATTTTAAGAGATCTTAATCCAGGTAGTAATTTATAAACTAAAAAGTCTCGCCATTGAACCCAGCTACATTTACAAGCAAAACTTTAATTTTTGTTCTGCTGCCCTTGATATGAAATGTAGTATTAACAAGAAATGGGATATGATTGGTTTAAACCCAGGTAGAAATTGACTTCTGAGTTGCTGCTGTATACCTAAGAATCCAAGAAATTAAATTTTTGTTGATGTATGTTCTGGTCACACACTAACAGAAGTTTGTGACTTCAAATTTTTCCTTGTTTTTAGGGCAATAGCTCTTCAGAAAGATCCAAATCTTTAGGATCATCACGTTCAAAAAGGTTAGTTTGAAAAGGAAAATGTGAATAATACTATTTGTAACTAGGTGTCTTCCCTAACTTGGTCTACAGAAACAATCCACGCAGGGCCAGATTACCATAAAGTGTAGATTGGCATGGAGCCATTAACCTCAGGCTGATTTACACCAGCTGAGGAGGCTCATTATATCAAGTCCAAATTTACCCCCTTCCTGGAGTATGGCTTGATTAACAAAGTCTTTATGGTATCTTGTTTTCTATCTCAAGGCTCATCAGGCATAAATGCTCATTGGGTTCCTCTTTCAGGACTACGCACCCCACACCCAGGATTTTTTTCCCTTGGAAAAATCATTTCTTTGTATCCAAGTGGGGTAATGAGTTTACCCTGCCTCAGTGAGTCAGTAATACTCAGTATCAGAGGGTAGCCGTGTTACTCTGAATCTGTAAAAAGCAACAGAGGGTCCTGTGGCACCTTTAAGACTAACAGAAGTATTGGGAGCATAAGCTTTCGTGGGTAAGAACCTCACTTCTTCAGATGCAAGTCATACCCAGTTTACTCTTTACCAATAAAATCAATACCTGGTAACAGTATGGGGTATTTCAGGCATACACTGCCAGCCTGATGCACTTCAGTTTATTAATTTTTTTTTTTTTTTTTTTTTTTGCTCTCTTTCAAGAAGTAATGCACAAAGGTAATTGCTTATCAGTTTGTGCCTAAAGAAAACAAATTCTCAGTGTGGCCAAAAATAACTGCATTTTAGCAACCTTACACTGATCACATTCCTTCTTGTCTTTTGCTGTCTTATGGTAAACCTTACGGTTCTGTCCTTCACAGCCTTTTAAAATATGTAAAACAAAACAACATATCTTTTCTCTGGGCGGATTAAAAAAAAACCTATGTGTCTCTAAGAACAAAATTCCCCTTCTGTTGTTTACTGTTGTCACTCTTGCCCAGTCTATTTCTCTCTGCTTCGTCATCTCATGCAGTTAAAATTAGATTAAAAAATAGAATTTAAAATTACAAGGTTCCTGATCCATTGAGATTGTGTTTGATTGCAAAGCACCATGTACACCTAAATTGCTATAAAATATTTATCACAAATGTGGATTTTTTTTCTGTTCATACAGGAAACCTACAGTTGTAACAAAGTATGTTGGATCAGATGATGAACAAACCTTACCCGAAACTGTAAATGAAGATGTTTCAAATGAAAACTCAGAAAATGATGTTGATATGAAAAGCTTACCTAAAGGTAGATCATGCGTTTTCTGTGTGTCTGAATTCTGTGAATTAGTGTCAAGACTATGATGGAATATGCATAATAGCCACAAAGGGAAACGTTGCATACTTTGTCTGTGTGTTTTTTTTTTTTTTTTTTTTTTTTGTAATATGCCAGCCTTAGCAAGCAGGATACTGAGGACCTACTATGATGATAGCATTCAAAAGGTTAAAATATTTTGTTTTAAATGTCTGCTTTGAACCCCACATACATAAATCACTGGATCTACCAGGATGCACTGAATACTTAATTCAAAATATGCATTGAAATCCATATTTTTGTGGAAATAAAGACATGAAACAGGAAATGGTATTTTGGTTTTGTTTTTTTGTAAACATTCTGGGTAAAATTTTCATAAGTATCTAAGTCCCATTTGAGAATGGGATTTAGTTCTCGTAAGTGACTGACTTTGAAAAATTTACTTTTAAGCAAAGGGTATCAGAGGTTAGGCCAGATCTTGAAATATATTTAAAAACAAAACAAACAAAAAAACTTGTAATTTTGGGTTATTTTTAGGTACAATACTTTTAAAACACCCTCTACACCATATTTTTAGTTTTAGCATGGTTTAAAAACAACAACAAAAAAGCTTGCTTTTCTTAGCTCTATAAAAGCCATAGTATCCCAGAGAGACCACTACTGCCCCTTGTGCCAGAAGCAGTCATTGTAGGGTTATTTTTACAGAATGTTGTATTACTGCAAGTTCCCAGGAGACACAGGATTGAAACCCAGCTCTAAATATGAGATTACACTTTTTTCTTCCTGTAACTTTGGTTAGCACTGTTCAGTTTTGTTTAAACATTAGTAAATTTAAGAATTTTGTAAAAAAGAAAATGAGATTTTGTCCTGTTGGTGGGGGAGGGAAGAAATTTCTATGGCTTTTGAGAGATGCTCAGTTAGCTGTCCTAAAACTCCTGGAGCCACAGAACAGTTGCATTGCAAGCTCACCCACATTGTCTCACTGTTATGCTTTATTCTGTTCTTCATGGACTGCATCTGGGGGTAGAGAGGATAGTTCGCTCTCCAGGGTCCATTCAGTTTTTGATCTCTGTCGTAAAATTGCAATATCAGTGCCAGTTCAAGGTGTGTGGTATTGATATTTGTAATATGGACACATGTGCAGTAGGATATGTGTTGTTTATCAGTCAGTCATCATATAGCTTGTTGGGGAAAAATATATGCAATGTTGGCTTTTATTTAAACAGGAGTCTTGCAGTTCACTGGAATGTCACTTGGATATGTAATGGTTTCCAACTTTTAAATGAAATCATTCTAGGTACAGTGGTTGTACAACCAGAGCCAGTGCTGAATGAAGACAAAGATGATTTTAAAGGGCCTGAATTTAGAAGCAGAAATATCGTTAAAATGAAACCTGAAGCTCCCAAAAAGCGTGGAGGTAAATACATTTTATAACATGTTTAAAATGGGTTTAAACTGCTGTTTATAGCCACATTTGGTACATCCAAAAATTGTACATATTTCCTAAAAATACCTCCACTCTTCTGGCTTTTAGTTCACCTAAGGGTTCTGTCCTGCCGAAATTAGCCTCCATTGCTGTTCCTACAGTGCAGCAATGAAAGCTAAGATTAGTTTTTGTAAAATCTCCTGCCTTGGGTAGCCATAGCATGCTTCATTAGGTATTCTGTGTAAATCTTCACTCTATTCCCAAGAGTTTGATTCCACTCTGCTATTTTGCCATACCCTTTTTTAGGGAACAGTGGCATACCATTGCATACACCAGAATTTAAAAAAAACATGGTCGATCTGGTAGCCTGTGGGCTGAATCTCACCTGCAGGATAGTTCCATCTGGCCCCTGAACACATATTGTAGAACAAAATGGCATCCTCCGCATAGTGAGACCTTGTACATACGGTACATCTGAAGACAGTGTGTGAAGGGTGCAATTTTGGACTTCTTAAGGCATGCAAGTATAACTGCATGCCTTATTAAAAATGTCATGCATGTCACTGCTAGGGAAAGATGTTGGAATTCCACTGAATGTATTTTCTGAGGCTCCAAGAAATCCATACACATGTAAGCAGAGACAGAAGATTTAGTTGGTGAGGAAGATGTTTTTGTTTTGAAATCCCAGATTAATTTCTTGGCACTTCTCTGGGTATTGGTTGTATACCTTAGGTCATATGTGGAAAGTTGTTATGCCAGCCAATTTTCCTCGACCTCTACTAGAATTGATATGCAAGTACATAAATGTTAATGGATAATATAAGTTCATCTTTTATGGACTTAGCAAATAGAAAAGAACAAGCAAGAGGCCATGCATAAACTACTCTGAAAAAAATAAAAATAAGTGACTTTACATTCCTTTTCCCTCTTTATAGTACAGGCAGTTTTGTAATTCACATAGGAAAAATAGTAATCTGTAACTTACTCCACCCTAGTTATTCCTTTTTTAGTATATTAGTTTATATAAGTAACTTTTTTCTTCCTCATATGTAGTTTGGGTAATTAATGGGAACCAAAAAAAAATGACTGTGAAAAAGTTTATTTGCTCTTTTGTGTGTGCATGTGTGAGGTATTTTAGGGGTTTTTTTGAACATTGATCTTTCCTCTAACTAGATGGTTTATTTTTAATTATATTATTAGATGTTACATTCAGGACAGAATCTCATGGTTTTTTTCTGAAGTGATAAAGGGCGATCACTGAGGTCGTTCCTGCTCACCGCCACATGGTCCGAATTGGAGCCTCTAGTGTTCTTTTGTCTCTTGTGATGTACCTTTTTAAAACACAGGGAAAAAAAGACTCTTTTATTCTTTTAAATGGTATTTTTGTTATTTTTGTAGTAGTTTTAGTGTTAGTAGTAGTTTTTAGTATTTTAAGGACGTTGGGACGCCATTTTGCCGGTCTCCCTCCACTCCTCCAGCACCCATGCCTGGGTACTGGATTATGCTGAAGACACTGGGGTTCAAGAGCTGCGCTTTCTCCCCTCGCTCGTTCTCAGTCTGCGACAAGCACCAACGCTGCCTTTACACATTGCATCCAAGTGCAGTATCTGCCTCTCCTTCCCAAGCCATACCCAAGAAGGCTGGGTTCTCAACCTCAAGAAGCACCTCATGGAGGTTGCCATGAAGCTGCAGTTGGATCCAGATCAGGGGACCCCCTCGTAGATTGGTCTGAGCAATCGAGGAGAGTGCCTCCTACCAAGGAGCTCCAGTCCGGTTCTGCTGGTACCAGTGCTGTGGACCCCGGGCCGGGGCCTAGTCGTGAGTGAATATAATGGCAGTAAGTTTTCCTCCAGGCCCAAGAAGGATACTGCTCCATCCACGAGTTCTGTCCACAGGGAAGTGGCACGTTCCAAAGCTTCCAAGCATGATAAAAAGTTGCAGAGACCATTGCATCTGCCGGTTCCATCCACTGAGCCACGTACGCCTTCCAGGTTGGCACCGCTGAAGTTAATGGAACCTTTGGTTCTGAGGCAGTCCTCTGTTTGGCTCCCGTTCTGGCTCTGGTTCCGACTACAGTGCGTGCCACTGACACCAGGGAGACTTGAGTTGGCCCCTGAGCCTCATGAGCTCTTTGTGACGGAGGAAGTGAGATCTCCGTGTTTTCAAGTGCCATCACCTTCTAGGGGAGTACGCTCTCTTACATTAGACTTGCCTGTTACTCTATGGCTTCCATGGTTCTGCTGGTTCCAATGGCACCACCATTCATACCAGACTGACTTTTCAGCATTGGAGGACTTGGACAGAGTCTGCCCCTCCCATACTGCCAATAAAAGTACCCCAAGTTCTGCTGACTCAATGGCAGTACCCTCCCTTTCCCCAGCAACAGAGCCATTGATACTCTGCTCCTTCGGGTTCTCCATAGCAACTGCCGGATCTGCCTGGTTGGTCCTACCTGGGTCGCAAGGTATTCTCCTCTGCCAGCCTCCAATTTCGTATCTCCAGTTACTTGGCTCTATTAGCTAAATACAATTTCCTTTCCTACAGGAAGTTGGCAGACCTGGCAGACAAACTTCTCCGGCAGGATTGAGCTCGCTTCCAGGCTATCCTACAGGAGGGGAAACTAGTTGTGAGAACAAGATTCCTGGACGTAGCAGACATTTCTTTGCAGATGATGGCTATGGGGATTGCTATGTGGAGGGAATCATGGCTGCCTTTGTCAGGTTTCCAGGGGAAGTCCAGAATAGCATAGAGTGGTGTCCCTAAACTGTGGGGCATGCCCCCCCGGGGGGCACTGAGGAATGTTTGAGGGAGTGCATGGTGGGGCCTGTATCAGCCCCCATGCAGGGAGGGAGCACCATCCAGTCGCAGGTCCGGCCCCAGGCCAGCTCCGCCTATAACCTCCGCCCATCCCCAGTTCTGCCTCCAGCTCTGCCTTCAGCCCAATCTCATCTGCTGAGCCAACTATGCAGTGGTGGTGGTGGGGCATAGACGCATTCCATTACTGGTAGGGGGGAGGAAGGGTGACAGGAAAAGTTTGGGCACCACTGCCATAGAGGACCTCCCTTTCAGTGAATCTTATTTCTTCAGTCAGAACACTGATTCCCTTCACTCCCTTGAAGACTCCAGAGCCACTCTGTGATCTCTGGGTATCTACATATCTGCATCCAAGTGCATGTTTTACCAACCGCAACTGGTGCAACATTCTAGAGCTCCCCATTTCTTCCACCAGGAGTCCTGTAGCTGCCTCACAAATGGCAACATGCCCTCCGGGTTCTTCTTCACAACCTATAGCATCTCATACTCAGTCTTTGTAGAGGGCACCTAGAGAGCCGGCAACCACCCTACCTCATGCCATACTTCTGACCCACCCCCTTCAGGAAGCATTTAGCACACTTGTTTCCAGTTTGGAGTGCAATAATAATGGACAAATGGGTCCTGGATGTCATTTGACATGGCTATATGATCGAGTTCACAACGTTACCTCATCCATGTCCTCTGGCCTCGCCTCAGGGACCACACTCACGACAGTATCCTTGCTCTAGAAGTGGTCTCCCTATTGCAAAGGGGAATGATAGAATGTGTTCCTGTGACCAGTCTGGCCACAGGGTTCTATTTCACTTATTTCCTAGTCCCCAAGAACATAGGCGGTGGATATAATAGGCCAGGAGAGGCTCTGCCTCCCTTGTCCCAGCCACCAGACCCCTGGTTGTGCTGTTTGGTGATGACATTTTTGCTTTATTATGCCCCATGCAGGTTCCGGGGCGGCTGAGGAGGCAGTATGTGCTATTCAGCTTTCCGGGTTCATCAGTAATCTCCCTGGACTCCAGAGAGATTACTGAGGAACCCAGGAAGCAGAGTTTGAAATATCATCTCAGCCACCACGGAACCTGCATTGGGCATATCAAAAGCGTTGGGAGAGACACTTTTCCCTGGGGCGGCTTGTGGTCTGGGGAGGGGAGGTGTAGCTACAGCTGTCCTAGGGCATGGGCAGGGCAGGGCGCTCCGGACAAGTGGGAGGAGGGCTCGGGGCTTCAGCCAGCCCGGGGCTTCTCCCAGCCGGGAGAGGAAGGGGCATGCTTGGGGATTCAGCCAGCTGGGGGAGTGGGTGCACTTGGGGATTCAGCCAGCCCAGGGCTCCTCTGGTGTGGGGGGACGGGGACAGGACACATATGTTCGGGGTTTCTCGGGGAGGGGGCACTTGTGTCTCGGGCCACGGCCCGGGGGGGGCTGCAGCTGGAAGTGGCAGAATTGGGGGTTCCACCTGCTGCCCATGCTGAAGAAGAAGACTGATCTTAAATCTCTGTCGTCTCAACCGCTTCATATGCAAGCCAAAGTTTCATATGGTCACCATAGCAGCCACCATTATTTTGTTAGAAAGAGGCATGTTGTTTATGGCCCTTTATCTGTAGGACGCTTACTTCTACGTGATATCCATTCTACCCACAGACGTTTCTTGAGATTCACGGCAGGCCTTTATCACTTCCAATACAGGATTTTACCGTTCCAAATCACCACTGCTCCATGGGTCTTCACCAAAGTTTTCTTGGTACTGGCAGCCCACCTCTGGCGCCAAGGGATCCTTATATTCCCATCTCTCGATGATTGGCTGCTAGCAGCGTAATGAAAAGGGGAGGGTTGCGCCTTGACCTCCATGCTGCTCACACTCCACTCCTCTTTGGGGGTGAGTGTAAACATTGAAAAATTGCCTTTGGATCCTATACAGTCCCTGAAATTGATTGGGGCCCACATCCATGCAATCTTGGCATGCGCCTACCTACTTGAGGACAGGTTCCAGAGCCTACAAGAGCTGAGTTTCCAAGGCGATTTCGAGTCCTTCTATTCAGCCTAAGACTTACCTTTGTCTTCTTGGCCACATGGCAGCTGGCACATATGTTACTGCCTTCACTTGTCTCCACTTTTGCTGCCTACAGTTGTGGCTCCAGAGGACCTATTCTCCCACACGTCACACCATGGACTTCCTACTGACTGTTTCCCACAAGGTTCTCTCCTCCCTCAAGTGGTGGATAGACCCAGGCCAGGTCTACACCAGGATACCATTCCTTCTATGCTCACCAAGCATGACAATCATAACAGAGGTGTCCTCGTTGGATAGGGCGCCCACACGAGTAAGCACATGACTCAAGGGAGTTGGACTGCTCTGGAATCCCGGATGCACATCAACATTCTGGAACTTCAGTCCGTGTGGAGAGTGTGTCCTACATTTCTCCCATCTATCCACTCCTGTTATGTTCTCATCATGTCAGACACCGCCGTTTGCTACATCAACCAACAAGGGGCCTGCGCTTTGTGTGGAGGCAGTTCGTCTGTAGGATTGGTGCATTGCCCACAAGATCCTGTTGTCAGCAGTAGGGATGTAAAAGTTTAACCAGTTAACCAATAAGCATCAGTCTTATTGGTTTGGGTTAACGATGAGATGAAACCTGAGAGTCTCTGGATTAAGTTTAGAAGTGTGAGCCACAAGGGTGATGTCGTGGTGGGAGTCTGCTATAGACCACCAGACCAGGGGGATGAGGTGGACGAGTCTTTCTTCAGGCAGCTAACAGAAGTTACTAGATCATAGGCCCTGGTTCTCATGGAGGACTTCAGTCACTCAGATATCTGCTGGGAGAGCAATACAGCAGTGCATAGACAATCCAGGAAGTTTTTTGGAAAGTGTAGGGGACAATTTCCTGGTGCAGGTGCTGGAGGAACCAACTAGGGACAGAGCTCTTCTCGACCTGCTGCTCACAAACAGGGAAGAATTACTAGGGGAAGCAAAAGTGGATGGGAACCTGGGAAGGCAATGACCATGAGATGGTCGAGTTCAGGATCCTGACACAAGGAAGAAAGGAGAGCAGCAGACTATGGACCCTGAACTCCCTCAGGGAACTGATGTGCAGGATCCCTTGGGAGAATAACATGAGGAGGAAAGGAGTCCAGGAGAGCGGCTGTATTTTAAAGAATCCTTATTGAGGTTGCAGGAACAAACCATCCCGATGTGTAGAAAGAATAGTAAATATGGCAGGCGACCAGCATGGCCGAACAGTGAAATCCTTGCTGATCTTAAACACAAAAAAGAAGCTTACAAGAAGTGGAAGATTGGACAAATGACCAGAGAGGAGTATAAAAATATTGCTCAGGCATGCTTGAGTGAATCAGGAAGACAAAATCACACTTGGAGTTGCAGCTAGCAAGGGATGTTAAGAGTAACAAGAAGTGTTTCTTGAGGTATGTTAACAATAAGAAGGTGGTCAAGGAAAGTGTGGGCCCCTTACTGAATGGGGGAGGCAACGTAGTGACAGAGGATGTGGAAAAAGCTAATGTACTCAATGCTTTTTTTGCCTCTGTCTTCACGAACAAGATCAGCTCCCAGACTACTGCACTGGGCAGCACAGTATGGGGAGGAGGAGACCAGCCCTCTGTGGAGAAAGAAGTGGTTAAGGACTGTTTAGAAAAGCTGGACGAGCACAAGTCCATGGGGCTGGATGTGCTGCATCTGAGGGTGCTAAAGGAGTTGGCGGATGTGACTGCAGAGCCATTGGCCATTATCTTTGAAAACTCACGGCGGTTGGGGAGGTCCCGGATGACTGGAAAAAGCCTAATGTAGTGCCCATCTTTTAAAAAAAAAAAAAAAAAAAGGGAGGAGGAGGATGATCCGGGGAACCACAGGCCAGTCAGCTTCACCTCAGTCCCTGGAAAAATCATGGAGCAGGTCCTCAAGGAATCAATTTTGAAGCACTTAGAGGAGAAGAAAATGATCAGGAACAGTCAGCATGGATTCACCAAGGACAAGTCATGCCTGACTAACCTAATTGCCTTCTATGACAAGATAACTGGCTCTGTGGATGAGGGGAAAGCAGCGGACATGTTATTCCTTAACTTTAGCAAAGCTTTTGATATTGTCTCCCACAGTATTCTTGCCAGCAAGTTAAAGAAGTATGGGCTGGATGAATGGACTATAAGGTGGATAGAAAGCTGGCTAGATCATTGATCACTACACGTTGATCCCAATGGCTCCATGTCTAGTTGGCAGCCGGTATCAAGCGGAGTGCCCCAAGGGCCGGTCCTGGGGCTGGTTTTGGAGGATGGCGTGGATTGCACCCTCAGCAAGTTTGCAGATGACACTAAACTGGGAGGAGTGGTAGATATGCTGGAGAGTAGGGATAGGATACAGAGGGACCTAGACAAATTAGAGGATTGGGCCAAAAGAAATCTGATGAGGTTCAACAAGGACAAGTGCAGAGTCCTGCACTTAGGACGGAAGAATCCCAGGCACAGCTACAGACTAGGGACCAAGTGCTTAGGTAGCAGTTCTGCAGAAAAGGACCTAGGGGTTACAGTGGACGAGAAGCTGGATATGAGTCAACAGTGTGCCCTTGTTGCCAAGAAGGCTGACGACATTTTGGGCTGTAAAAGTAGGAGCACTGCCAGCAGATCGAGGGATGTGATCATTCCCCTCTATTCGGCATTGGCGAGGCCTCATCTGGAGTACTGTGTCCAGTTTTGGGCTCCACACTACAAGAAGGATGTGAAAAAATTGGAAAGAGTCCAGCGGAGGGCAACAAAAATGATTAGGGAGCTGCAGCACATGACTTGTGAGGAGAGACTGAGGGAATTGGGATTGTTTAGTCTGCAGAAGAGAAGAATGGGGTGATTTGATAGCTACTTTCAACTACCTGAAAGGGGGTTCCAAAGAGGATGGATCTAGACTGTTCTCAGTGGTAGCAGATGACAAGGAGTAATGGTCTCAAGTTGCAGTGGGGGAGGTTGAGGTTGGATATTACGAAAAACTTTTTCATTAGGAGGGTGGTGAAGCACTGGAATGGGTTATCTAGGAAAGTGGTGAAATCTCCTTCCTTAGAGGTTTTTAAGGTCAGGCTTGACAAAGCCCTGGCTGGGATGATTTAGTTGGGGATTGGTCCTGCTTTGAGCAGGGGGTTGGACTAGATGACCTCCTGAGGTCCCTTCCAACCCTGATATTCTATGATTAAACTCCGCTGTCGCCTTGCATCCCAGCTGCTGCCCGGCATCCCAGCTTCCAGCCCAGCGTCCAGGGGCTCTGCTGTCGCCCCGCATCCAAGGTTCCGTTGACAGCGCAGGCCAGCAGTCGGGCCCAGCATAAGACTTGGGGGCGCTCCAGCACCCACCGCACCCTTAGTTCCCTGCCTATGTGGATCCTTAACGGCTAACCATTAACCGATAGAATTTTAATAGTTTTAACGGTTACTATTTTTAAACCCTATTTACATTCCTGGTCAGAAGCATGCCTTTCCAGGACGCAGAACGTAATTGCAGACTCTCTCACCAGGAAATTCATGACTGACCACAAATGGGAGCTCCACGACTCCGTGGTCACCAACATTTTCGACTACTGGAGGACTCCTACCTGGACCTCTTTGCCTCCCATGCCAACAGCAAATGCACCCAGTACTGCTCTGGCGGGGGGACTTGGTGCCCTTTCCCAATGCGATGCCCTTGCCCTCCACTGATTGCACCAGATCTATTACACCTTTCCTCCCCTACTACTCCTGAGGCGTGTCCTACACAAGATCAGACGGGAGAGAGTGACTGTCATTCTGATCAGCCTGTTCTGGTCTTGCCAGTTCTGATTTCCCCTTCTTCTCCACATTAGCGTGTTCCCAGCTTCTGCTGCCAACTTTCCTGGAACTCCTCATTCAACACGGCACGAGGATCCGGCATCCCGATCTACAGACTTCACCTCAGAGCTTGGTTTTTGGATGGACATCTTTATTAGTGCGGGAATGTTCATCAGCAGTACAAGAAATCCTCTCAAGTAGCAGAGAGAAGCCTAGAAGGTGGTCCTATAGGGCCATGTGGAAGCATTTCACAGCATGGGCCCGACAGAGGGGTCTTGCTCCTGAATATGTGGACATCCTTCTTCTTTTGGATTGTCTCCTCTTCCTGAAGATGTCAGGCCTCACTCTCAACTCGATCAAGATACACATAGCCGCTATCAGTCCCTTCCACCCCTCTGTGGTAGGGCACTCCCTTTACACACACCCCTGACTACCAAGTTTTGGAAGAGCCTCTTATGGACTTATCTTCCTGTTCAACCCAACGCACCTCAATCTTGTCCTCCTGGCATTGATGAAATAGCCCTTTGAACCTCTGGCCTTCTGCTCCCTGTCTCACCGCTCCATGAAGAGTGCCTTCCTGGTACCTATTGCTGCCGCGAGAAGGATTGGCGAACTGAGGGACATGATGGCAGACCTCCCCCCTCTACCATATTCATAAGTACAAAATTTCTCTGAGCTTGCACCCCAAGTTTCTGCCAAAGATGGTATCCCGCTTTCATCTTAACCAGTTCGTACGCTAAACCTCACGCCTCAGCAGCGGAATACCACCTTCACTCCCTCGACATCTGCTGGGCCCTGACTTTCTATCTGCAGAGGACGAAATCGTTCAGAAAGTCTCCTAGACTTTTTATCGCTAGAGCGGGAAGACTTAAAGGCAAGCAATCTCCACTCAGAAGGCTTCTAAGGTGGGTTTCAGGGTGCATTACACCCTATTATCAGTTATTGGAACTGTCTCCACTCCTTGGGGTACAAGCCCACTCCATGAGAGCGCAAGTATTGACCACAGCTGCGCTTCATGACTTATTGTTTATGGACATATGTAGGGAGGCCACATGGAGTTCAGTACATACATTTTCTTCCCATTACGCTTTGATGCGAGACTCTGCAACGGAGCCTCATTCGGTGCAGCTGTTCTCCGTTCCACGGTTCCATCATCATCTTCGCACCCTCCTCTTCGCTAGGTACCCTCAGTGGAATACACTAGGGACCATCGCTTGAAGAAGAAGAGGAGGAGGTTACTTACATGTAGCTGGAGTTCTTTGAGATGTATGGTCTCTATCTGCATTCCAGTCCCACCCTCCTCCTCATCTGCTGTAGATTTCTTGGTTTGCGATGGAGAAGGAACTGAGGGCATGGTTGGTCCGCCCTGCCCTTTATCACCTCAGATGAAACCATGAGGTGTAGCAAGGGTACATGCATGGACCAATGGACACTACTACTTTCAAAATCTCTGGCTCTGGATGCATGGTGCATTTATATAACCCTTCAGTGCCATACAGATAGGGACCGCACATCTCAAAGAACCTCCACTTACATTTATGTAACCTCCTCTTATTACAAATAGATCCTATCAAATTGTCCCTTTTTTTTTTTTTTTGGTGAGACTAGAAGTTTGGTTCATAAAGGTAATACTATTGATGTACTAGACTTCTGTGAAATGCATTTGACTTGGTACCATACAACATTTTGATTGATTTTTATATCATTTTAGGGTTTTTTTAATGTGGCACATGTTAAATGGATTAAAACTGTTGGATAGGTCTCAAAATGTAATTGTAAATGGGGAATCCATCATCAGGCAGGTGTTTTTTCTATGTAGGGTCCCATAGGGACTGGTTCTTGGCCCTATGCTATTTAACGTTATCAGTGACCTGAAAGAAAACCGAATTACAGAGTGTTTGAAAATTACCCTGCATTCCCACTCAGCCACTCCCCTTCCATGTTATCCTGCACCCTCCTCCCATTCAGTGTCCCCCCCGTCTTCTCTCCATCAGCGCTTCTGAATCCCAGTCTGTGACACCCTGCGGCCCCAGAAGCCCCATGTGTCCCATGCTGTCCGTCCACCCATATCCCATGTCTCCTGACCTGGCCCCACAGGCAGGATGCTACGAGGACCACAGCCTCTTCTTTTCCCTATGTGCAGTTGAGGCTGCTCCCTCTTGGAAGCAGCTGCTGTCCCGGCGCCCCAGCAGCTCCAGGTGGGTGAAAGCCGTAATTGCAGGACTTCTTTGGCAGAATGTATTTTCTGTGGAGAATAAAATATTCTGTGCAGGACATGAATTCTGCGTGTGCACAGTGGTGCAGAATTTCCCCAGGAGTAAAATAAGCACTCCCTACAGAAGGTTACCTTCTGTTAAATGAAGTTTTCCTAATATAGTGCTTCTGAAGAGTCATATATCAGCCCTTCCTTCTTCAGAGTCTATAAATACTCATGAAGAGTGAGGGTCAGAGAATGGGTAGAAGGGTTATGTGACCTTTTATAGTAGTATTTTCTAGAATGCTCAGATCCAAGGGCCCCATAATGATTATACTGTTAAAGGTTTCTTGGCTCCTGAGCGTGGTATGTGATTCCTACATTGTGGTTCTGCAGCGGTAATGCATTTGCACAACTCAGTTTTTGCAGTAGTAACCTTCTGTTTTGCAATGTTTCATGTCATCTTTATATGATATATTTCCTGCAGAAATATCTATAGGTCCCAATACATGCAAGGGATGAGTGGGATGTGGAGAGGATAGTTTTGCAGCAACTCTACAGTTTTTCATGTGTCTTCCTGGAAATTCTATATTGCTTGACATTGGAACCCCTTCATGGTTTTGATTCCAAAAGATATGAATTTTCTCTCAGAATCATTAAGCTTGTATGAACTAAGAAGATGCATGGGTTTAACTAAAGGTGTGATAATATTAATGTGTGTAAGGGGGGTGATGATAAATTAGTGCAGTATCACACCTCTAATTAAAATGGTGCAACTTTGTGTATAGAGAAGGCCTTTGTGTTGTCTTTACTGGTGCTTTCTACTTTTTCATGTCCAGCTGAGGGGTGAGTGATCGCTCTGTGTAGATTGCAAAACACTATAAAAACAACAGTGCAGTGTTATGTAAAATTTTACATAGTGAATAGTATTCATTACTTGGTGGAAACTTAATTGTATTTTTTTCTAACATATTTATGTGAATATAGTACTTGTGAAAACTGCCAAGTTGGTACCCCTGGAAATGAAAACCCTCGTTCTATCCATGAAACAAGCATAGCACAGGCTGTGGCAGTGCAGATTTTCCCCATGCTGACATGGTAGTATGCTTCCATCAGATTTTGGAGGGACTACGTCTCTTAACCTCTAGATCAGTGGAGGTGCGCGGCAGGAGGAGTGCTTTTTTTTTTTTTTTTTTTTTGCTTCGTCAGTTCGGGTGGGAGTCCG
This sequence comes from Chrysemys picta bellii, assembly GCF_011386835.1. Taxonomy (NCBI): domain Eukaryota; kingdom Metazoa; phylum Chordata; order Testudines; family Emydidae; genus Chrysemys; species Chrysemys picta. The sequence continues at coordinate 85,304,524 of NC_088799.1, read as the reverse complement.
AGCAGCTTTTTTTTTTAATTTTAATTTTTTGCTTCAGAAAAAATGGTAGAGCAGGCACGGCAGAGGGTGCGTGCTCAAAAATTTTTACTGATAGGGGTGTGTGATCAAAAAAGTTTGGAGACCACTGCTCTAGATAGTGTCCATTGTATCTTTGGCTGTCTTCTAAATGTGACAGTTTTGGTAATGTTTTGTGTGTTGTTTCCTGTCCAATGTGTAATGGACAGAGACTAGCAACTCCTCTTGCATTAGACACCAAGCACTCATTGGCTGATAATGACTTTTGACAACTATCATCTTGGGCCACATTTGGTCGTGTGACCTAGTTGTGATAGGCTCTGTATTTAATTAGTGATTGCCTCATAACCATCTAACTCCTGTCTTCCTTAACTATTCCTCCTTTTCCCCGCAAATAAAAGTTTTGGTTAAACTGAATGTTTCTGAGACTCTTGCTGCCTGCAGATGTACTGATAAACATGGCCTCATTTTTTATCTTGAAATACTTTTAATGATGGTAATGTAAACCATTTTAGCAAGAACACAGACCTTGTAACTTTATTTAAAAAAAATACTGTAACCTTGCAGTATAGCTTGAATAAAAACAAGCATAACAGTCAGATATTGATATAACCAGGTATTTATTTACCATGCAAATCTGGTAAAATTTCTGTGAGGAGAAGACAGAGTTTTGAATACTCTGATATTCATGAAAATAGAACACTGATAATAGCATATGTAGTATAAAATCACTGACCAGATATACTAATGGCAATATTCTTTGATTCAGATCTTGTCATGGTCATCCATACTAGTAGTCTACAGTATTGAAATAGGCTGTATCTGGCACACCCCTTACTACAGGATGTGGCTATTTACCTTGTGAGCAAGAGAATATTAAACATATATTTCATACTTGGCTTTGGCAGCCAGGAAACTTCTAGGTGAAATTCAGGATTTTAATTACCATTTTCAAAGTGGCACACCTCTGTCAAGAGCTGCTTTCCACACTCTAACCTGCCACACAGTTTGTATTCATATCAATCTAGTGAACCAAGCTTAAGGTCCTAAAGGATGAGGCTTGAGTGGGCATGGAGTTCCTTGGTAACAGGATGTCAACTATGGAATTTTACTGCCAATACCATAATATTATAAAACTACAGCTTTTTCCTATTCTTTGGTTCTGACCTTTATAAGAACCAGTTTAGACACTATGGGAGGGATAAAATCTTCAAAATGTTTGAGGAGTTACAGAAATGGTGCAACTGGCCTGGGATTGGTCAGGTCTTCGTGTATTCTTTTTATAGATGTGGTGCTGAACAGGATTGTAAAGTGAAAATACTAGCCAAATGTTTCTTGTCCTCTTCCTGGTAAGCTGAATTGTCAGTTAAGAGATCTTACCATCTTGTCAAAATTAAGGATAATATACTGATTCTGATCCAGCTGTAACCTGCGGTTCTGCAGGATAAAACACCATAAATCTTTGCCTCTAGACTAGTTCTTGGAAAAAATGGGGTTGAGCAAGTCAAACTTGTATATCCTGTTGTGAGGTGATCGGGACTCAAGTGCTAGCATAGGGAATTCCATAAATAAAATAACATTTTTTCCTTCAGTCACAAAAATGTGTTTCTTGTTAGCCAAAGGAAGGAAAAGCCAAGCATATACAACAGGGGCTGGAAAGCTGTCTTGCTGTACCTATTTTACAAAATCCATCTTAAGCCTGAAGTTGGTTTAAGGATTTGAAATGCCCTTTCCATTTCATATCAAGTACTTTGTTCTAAGAATCCCAAAATATTCTCAAGTCTGTTAACCCACTCTGATGTACCCAACAGCTGAAAATTTCTGACTCTGAATGAGATTTATTGTTTACCTTTCTTTGTAAAGCTTTCTTCTTCTTTACTTAAGCCTAACAGGCTCTGAGTCCATTTAAGGCTCTGTCTCCAATTTCAAAATCTCTGAATCTTTGCCAGTAGTCTGTATTTTGTTATGGAAAAGTTCAGTAGGTTCCTGAACTCTTTTTGGTATTTGTGCCTGATTCTGTGTGTGTGTGTTTAAAGCCTTTAAACAAAGTCTCATTTCTTGGATTCACAACCTCCTGAATTGAGACATGCGGGCAGGTTGCAGTTGACATAAGTCATCCTGCAGCCTTCTCTTGCTTTACTGCTTGATACCAACTTAAAACACTGGCTGTGGGGTTTCTCAGGTGGCTTCCCCTTTTTCTTGTCAGCATCACTGCTTATAAGTAAGAATAAAAGTTGTTAAATTGAACAGTTTGTACTAAAAGACCACACTACAGGTGGAAGCCCTACCACAGCAAACAGGACTAAACTGGAGTGGTAGCTACCAATAGGATGGTCAAGGTGTATTTTTGTCAAACTGTCATTTCAAATACAGAAAACATTTATAAATGACAAGATAAATGTGAACTTCCAGGACAGTGTGTTGAGCAGAATGGTCTGGAGGTGTCCTGTACAATTGCTACAAAATATTGTCTTAATCTATTTTGATCTTATATAACGTTTCACACGAAACCAGAGAGGATTTTATTTATATTTTTAACTTGTTTCATAGACTTGTTTTCCTTATTTCTCATTCAGAAATAAATTTAAAAATCTGAAGGAAATATAATTAAAATATTTATTTATAAACTGCCATGGTATTTTATGAAGAAGAATAACTGAAAGTTGAGCGATTTTACTGTACAATGCAGGACCATGATTAAATGTATTTTTACTGACAATTCAGGTATGTCCTCATAAAATAACAATTTAATCCAAGTGTATAACCTCACAAAGGAAGACATTTCTCCTGGTTAAATTTTATCCGGAAAGGAGATAATGGCCCAAAAACTCTTCATTAGCCTTTTAGAAAAAGGTGAGTGGTCATAGAAAGTTTCCTCGAAAGCTGGGTGGTAAAGCATTAGAGTGGGTTTTGAAGTAAACAAATAATTTGACAAACCAAAATGTTGTAACAAGGAAACACAATAGTTGTTCATAGATTTCTTTTAAAAACTAATATGTGGTTTATAATCCTCTATAGAGGAAGGATTGCATGGAATTGTGAGCTGTACAGCCTGTGGGCAACAGGTGAACCATTTTCAAAAGGATTCAATCTATAGACATCCTACACTGAAAGTCCTTATCTGTAAGGTATGTAATGAGTGAATTGTACTCAATGTGCCTTCTTATTTTTTTTAAAAAAAGGTGATCTATCACTACTTGTTTTCTATGCGTATTGTTTTCTCTTGTTAGCCTTTTAAACTTTGCAATGTACATAAACAAGGAAACTGATAGCAGAAAAGGGAAAAGCAAGTATTAAAATGTGAAGTTACACAGATGAAGCTTATACACCACAAACGTTTAATATATTGTGGTTTCTTTGGAATTTATTTTTAAAGTGTTAATAAGTTTGGAATTTATCATGAAACTACTCTAATTTTGGTGTTTATGGTTTTATATGCTAATTTATGGCAGCTTTCCCACTGGCTGTGAATGGTCAGTACCATAGTCCAGAATTCTGTAGCACTGATCACTATGGGTAGATCACCTCCAGTCCATGTCCATTCCATCATGCCCCTACATTAAAGCCTTTTAAGGAAGCAGCATAGAGTGGCTTACATTGGCCCAATGCTGTGCCTGCAATGGGGGAATTCACCCATGCCCTGTTGTGTCAATGCTTTTAAGCTGGTGGAGTGGCATATAGGGTCTGTGATGTGGGCTGTATTTGGCCTTCAGGTATTTTAATTAGTCCAGTATTATATCCTTAAGAATTGACACACTGGATCTGAACTAAGATCCATCTTGTCCAGTATCCTGACTCAGACTATGGGGCCAATACCAGCTGCTTCTGAGGAAATTACAAAAACTCTGAAGAAAGTAGCTACAGAATAACCAGTCCACAAGGAACCTTGCTTCCAGTCCCCAGTAAAGCTCTGAATCCTTTCCAAAACTCTTGATTTTTTTTAATCCTTACCATTGTAACTCTGAATAGTCTTGTTACATGTATAAGTGTCCAATCTATTTTTTTAATCTCGCTAAACTCTTAACCTCAACTATGCCTTGTGTCAGTGAGTTCTACTGATTAATTGTGAGGTGATATTTACTTTTATCAGTTTTGCATTTCCTTTCTTTTAAATTCATTGGATGCCACCTTGTTTTTTAATATTATAAAAAGGAGAACAGATCAGGAATTCTCTATATCTTTCATTATTTTCTATCCCTGTGTCATTTCCTTTCTTATTTGTCTCCTAACCTAAGGTAAACATTGCCAGACTTTCAAATATCTCATAATGCGGGAATTTTCCTGTGTCTCTTAACAATTCTTGTTGTGTGTCTCTGAATCATGTTTTTGCTATAACTTTTTTTGATATAGGATGACCAGGTATTGAACTCTGTATTCCAGGTGAGGGTGCATCAGTACTTCACACACACCACATATAGGCAGATTCCGAAGCTGTTTTTCAGGATTGTGAAGACAGTGGGTACAAGTGAGGGCAGAATTTGGTCTACAGTCTTTAGGCAGCCCTTATTCAAGGAAAACTGATAAGTCACTGGAGTGCTACTTAAATAAAGACTGAATAAGGACGTCAGAATTTGACCTAACAAATTCAGGAACTGCAATCATTACTATTAATCAAGTGAGCTTAATGTTTAGCAGTCTTTGGTGGCACACAAATCTTATTTAAAAAGTTTTAAGCATAATTTCATAAGCTCTGTTCCTGTACTAATTGTTGTATTGCTAACATCAACAACCACATGAGGTTGAAATGATAGATTGAATAAAATTCTACATTCCAATGAAGGTATGTAATTTTGGTTCTTACTGTGGTGCCAGTGTAGCCTGCTAGTGTAGACGCAGCTTACACCAACAGAAATTTTTCTTTCAGTTTGACATTAGCTACATCAGCGGAAGCCCTCTTCCATTGACATAGTTGCAGCTACACGGGGGGTTTTGTTGGTTTAGCTATGTGGGTCAGGGATTTTTTTGTTTTGTTTTGTTGTTTTTTTCTTTCCACGCCCCTGACCAATGTAGCTATGCAGACATAAGTGTAGACCAAAACTGAATATAAAAAATAATAGTCAACTTGGAAGTTTTAGAATACAAAAAAACTGTGGCCTTCAAAAGAAGGCAAACACATTTAATTTTCAAATAAGGCTTGTACCATTCAATTCAGAAAAGTCATTGTTTGGGAGCTGCTGTGTCTTTGGAGACTGTTAAAATTAGTTACAATTTTGTAAACAGCAGGTGAAAATGAGAGAGAGAACATTTTAAAGGGGTTTCTAGTTTTCATTTATAGACAGTGATCCGAAGTTCTAAGAACATTTTAAGAGTCTGACTTTAATGCATTCATTAGACTAAGTCATAAAGATTTATTAAATTCCATCTCACTTTAATTGAAAAAAATTCCTTGTCCACCTATTTCCCTTGCAGACTTGCTACAAATATTATATGAGCGATGACATTAGCCGTGATTCAGATGGAATGGATGAACAGTGTAGGTAAGTATGTAAACACCACTATAATATTACCCACATCAATTAAAGCAACAATGAAATGCCCACTGTCCAGCCAAGAGACCCATAATATTATGTTGATATTTCAATTTTAAATTTTAGTACAAACTAGGAAAACCTAAATATAAGGAAATCAAATAGTTAGCCCTGTTGGTTAAAAGTTGAATATCACATGTCTAAAACCTAAACATCAGTTTATGTATACTTAGTTAAGTTTCCAACACCAGCTTTATATTTGTCTTCTGATCATTATCCCATAAATAGCATTTATCAATGGGCCACTAAAGCTCACTTTCCCAGAGAAATCTTGATATATTGGTCTGTAAACTGCAAACCCACTAACATATATATGAGGTAGAAGCTAAAACCCTCACTCGCTATTATGTCATCAACCAGAGGCCACGTTGTCTCATATTGCTATCCAGATATGGTCCACTCAGAACTTTTGCATCTGTCCAGTAAACCAAGAATAGGTTTATTCTATCCCGTTCACTTTCTGGTCTTGGTCAGACTCTGTGCTCCAGACATGTTCCAAAAAGAAAAATTTTCTCCTACGTACACTGAGTATACACGGTTCAGGACACCTTTTCCCCCCACCCCATCCAGTACCTCATGAAACCCTGCAAAATGGGCCTCAGTAGCCCTGTACCTATGATATAGGTCAGAAAGGGAGGTGCAGTTTGTATCTTTGTACTACAAAAGACTGTACTCTTTCATTCTCGTACTGAACAGGGAAGACTTAAGTTTCTTTCATGTGGCAATTTTTTATCATATGGAGGCTATCATATGGAGGCTAGGCAAGGGTTTTTGGAGCTGTACTTGAATATTTCTGGTTTTCTGAACTGTTAGTTCAACATTTTAATCTACTGCCTTTCGATGTCTCTTGTTAATTATTGTGCTTCAATAATGTTCTAAATTAGTAGATATCCGCTTGCTATCTTTTGAAATGAAACTTTTCCCTTTGATTAGTAACTTTAAAATATTATAACTGTTTGATAATTTTTAAAGTTTGATTTAATTAAACTTTATTTGTCTAAATAATTAATGTAATTTGTTTTTGGGTAGCATTTTAACATTTCCCAATCATCATTTCAGATGGTGTGCTGAAGGTGGAAATTTAATTTGCTGCGACTTTTGCCATAATGCCTTCTGCAAAAAGTGCATTTTGCGCAATCTGGGCCGAAAGGAGCTCTCAGCCATAATGGATGAAAATAACCAATGGCATTGCTACATTTGCCACCCAGAACCTTTGTTGGACTTGGTCACTGCATGTGACAGTGTTTTTGAAAATTTAGAACAGTTATTGCAACAAAACAAGAAGAAGATCAGAGTTGAGAGTGAGAAAAGTAAAATATATGATCACACGCTCAAATTTTCTCCAAAGAGAAATATTTCAAATTGTAATGGAGAAGAAAAGAAATTAGATGACTCATATTCTGGTTCTTTAACCTATTCCTATAAAGCACTAATGGTGCCAAAAGACATGCTTAAAAAGACAAAAAAACTGGTTGAGACCACAACTAATATGAACGCTAGTTTTGTAAGTTTTTTGAAAACGGCAGCAGAAAATTCAGAAATAAACTCTACCATACAGCTACGTCAGCTGAAAGCTTTTAAATCTGTTTTGAGTGACATAAAAAAAGTTCATTTAGCATTAGAAGAAGGTCTGAATCAAGAGATTCAAGCTTTGGATGTTAAAATCAAAGAGAAGAATACCAAAGAGAAAAAAACTGATATTAAACTAGAAAAAAATGAAGTGAAAAGAGATGAAGGAAAGGAACATGCAGAGTTGAAAGAGGACACTGTAAAGTCAGTGAAAAAAGCTGTGTCCGAACAGCCTGACAATGAGCCCATGGACCAAAATGTTCCAGCAACACAACGAACAGAAAACAAGAATACTAGCAGTGAAGATAAAAAGTCTGAGACAAATGAAGAGCCTCAGTATGAACCTAATAGTACTGAGGCTTTAGACATGGATATTGTGTCTGTTCCTTCATCAGTCCCTGAAGATATTTTTGAGACTCTAGAATCGGCTATGGAAACTCAGAGTGCAGCAGATGAACAGGGCAATGGAAGTACAGCAACAGAGCTGGAGACAGTAAATGTTAATATAAAATGTGCTACAGCTTCAAAAGACATTAAAGGGGGTACCAAGTTAAAAGCACCAGCTAAAGTAAGAAAAGAATTGTTTGTAAAACTGACTCCTGTTTCCCTTTCTGATTCTCCAGTTAAAGCTGAAGATCAAGACAGTAATCCAGTAAAGGGAGATCAGAATGCTGATGTAATACCCAAGGCAGAAAACTGTGATTCTGGAAAAGAAAATCATTACATTGGTAATGAACGCTCACCTGAAAATGAAACTGTCCCCTTGGTAGAGGAATCTGATCTCAGGAGGTCTCCACGTGTGAAGACTACACCTCTGAGGCGTCAAACAGACATGAATCCTTTAACATCTAACTCAGAAGAGGACAGCAATGACGCATACTGTGAGAAGCGCAAGCAAAAATCATCAACCCAGTCAATGAGAAAAAAAGATAAAAGAAATTCTTCTGACAACACTACTGATCATCCTAAACCTAATAAGCTTTCTAAATCAAAAAAATCAGACATATTGGACCAAAGTTCGGATTCAGATGAGATGCCAGCAGTCCTTAAAGAAGTAGCCATGATGAGTCATAGTTCCTCGGATATTGATAGCAATAGTGAGACATCCAATAATATTCAGAAGAATGCTTTAAATGATCGAACGAAACAACCAGTGAAGTATGAGAATGGAAAGCGCAAAAGAAAAAGCTCCACTTCTGGTTCAGATTTAGTTGCCAAAAAAGGCAAATCAACTAAAGGCTCCACTTCTGCAAAAAAGAAACGACAGAACCCTTCAGATTCTTCAAATTATGACTCCGAGTTAGAAAGAGAGATAAAGAGTTTGAGTAAAATAGAGTCTGCAAAAAAAGCCAAAAAGAAATACCCCAGAAAAGAAGAGAATTATGATTCTTCTGAAGAAGAACAGAATAAAAAAGGATCTACTAGTAAGAAAAAAATAAATTTGAAGAAACAGCAGGTTGAATCATCTGATGATGCTGAGAAGTCATCCCCAGAGAAAGAGGAGACTAATCATTCTTCTGAAGATAAAAAAATTAGGAAGGGGACAGCAGTCAATGAAAAGAAAAACAGAGATTTAAAAGAAAGAACTCCGAAGGGGAAGCATGACGGATCATCTGATACTGAGAAATCATCCCTGGAGAAAGAGGAGAGTTGCCATTCTTCTGATGGTAAAAAGAGAGTAGAAGCAAAAGAAAAGAAAAACAGAAATTTGAAAAAGAGAAAGGTACAGAATGATTCTTCTTTGGACGGAACTGAGAAGTCTGCAGCGAAGGAGCAGAGTTGTGATTCTTCAGAAGACAAAACCAAGAATAAAAAAGGAACAGAAGGTAAAGAAAACAAAAAAGAAAACTCGAAAAAGAAAAATAAGAAAGAACAAGATGGTTCTTCTTCTGATGGAGATAAATCATCCCCAGAGAAAAAGAGTGGCATTTCCTCTGAAAATAAGAGTAAAAATGAAATGGCAGTTGAGGAAAAGAGAGAGAGAAATTTGAGAGAGAGAACATTGAAAAAGTTGCAGAATGATTCATCTTCAGATGCTGAGAAGTCCCCAAAGAAAGAGGAGAGTTCTTCTGAAGATTTTAAACAGAATAAAAAACGAATAGAAGCTAAAGAAAAGAAAAAAGTGAGCCACAAAAAGAAAACTTCCAAAAAAGAACAGAATGACTCATTGTCCTCTTCTGATGAGGAGCCTTATGAAGACAATAAAAAAAAGAGTAAAAAGAGTTCCGCTAAGGAGAATAAAAAGGGTAACTTAAAAGTGGAAAAAAGAATTTCTAAAAAACAGAAGGATGACATCACCTGTTCCTCCTCATCAGATGAGGAAGAAAATGATGACCAGAATTCAGCAATCGATGGAAGCAGTGATGAGCAGAAGATTAAGCCAGTGACTGAAAGCTTAATACTGTCCTCCAACACAGGATTTTGTCAGTCTTCAGGTGTGCAAAGGCCTACAATTTGATTAGTATATTAATATGGGGAGGTCAATAGTATGAATTGGGTAGTCATATTGATTTAATAATCTAGTAGTGCAAATGCTTAAGTGAAAATATCTATAAATGTGACTGTGCATTCCAAAACTTAAGCCATATTTCTAAAACCTGTTTTTCTAATGTGATCAGAACTTTTGTGATGCCACATGCAACCAGTTATCGTTTGACTTGTACTAACCTTGGCAAACAGCCATTTAACTTAATTTACAAATCACCTCGGCTTTTTATTTAATTTTAATGCCTTTTCTAGGAAGAGATTTGAAAAACTGGAGCCAGAGTCTGTAATACCAAGTGGGTTGCATTGTAGGTTGGCTTTCTTATGCCTATTCTTAGTTGCTTTTGTCTGCCTAATGAATACAGATCATGAATTGGGTTTAGGTAGTAGAGAACAGGAGAGCTCACATCAGATCTTCTAGCTTTGGGTCATGTAAGGGAGAAGAGTATCAAGCCTTGCGGTATAATGTGGCCTTTGGAGGTTTAACTATAGTTATGCATGTGCACTTTTTAAATTGGGCCTGATTATCTTTGTTTCCCATGAAATAGATTCTAGTAATTTTATTTAACTAAAGTGACACCTGTTGCTAAAGTCTATCAGGCTGCTATTTATTACTTGAGCAGATTTTTATGCATTTTAAAAGTGCTTCTGAGGGCATGGGGGCTAATTCTTTTTCTTTCCCAGACTTGAGGGGAGGACCCCCTTTGATCAGCATCTGATTAGTCCTTTATTCTTTAAAAAAAAAAAAAATTCAAAGCAGCACAGCTGGAACTTTTAGGCTTGGAGAACCTAAAAATAAAGAGGAAGGGTGATCTTGAGGCTAAAAGGACACTATCAAGTTTCATTTCCAGCTGAACAACTTATATCTACTGTTGTTACTAAGATTACTCTGAGAGAGAAACTTTTTCCAGACTGTTTCCATTGACATTCTATAGTACTTCTTTCTGTACTTGATTTCACTGCATTTCACACCCTTCCCCATGACTTGTGATACTGTAGCTGAAACAGAAGATTCAGTAGGCAGGAGTTTGCACAGAGAGGGAAGGATGGGGACGAGAGGGCATTGTTGCTTTTTAGTCTTCCTTCTCAAAAAAGTAACAAAACCAAAAAAATCGAAAATGTATTTCAAAGGAGACTATCAGAAAATTAATTAAAAAAAAAAAAATTAATTCAGAAAATTCAAGTTGACAATGTTCCTGTAAAGCACAGACCTCAGGAACTCCCAAGTTCTGTTTCAAGTTCTGCCACAGACTGTTTGACTTCTGGGGAATTATTGAACCTATGTGTTTTATTATCCCTATATGTAAAATGGAGAGAATACTTGCCAATTTCATAAGGGTGTTATAATAGTACTTTATTCAGTAATGTTTGTAAATTACTTTGAGATCTTTGGATAGAAGACACTATAAAAGAGCACAGTTTTGTTAATATATTGAGCCAATGCTTTTAGAGTAGTATTTACTGATACATTTTGTTCATATATTACTATTCTGATTATAATAGGGTCAAAATCTAAAAGAGTTAGGCAGAAATCTTGTAAAAAAGTTGATTTTCATGTACAATTAGAGTGGAGCTGGAACATGCTAACTTACCGAACAAGCAGTGGTATAATGGGTGTTGTTAAATTCTGAAGGGGTTGTTTTTGTTTTTTAAATCTTCTGCTTTAGGGGGAGATGATCTTATGCTCATTGTTAATGTAGGAGCTTCTAATCTACCTAGTATCAATGGATTGATTTAACCATTCTTAAATTAAAAATTTAAGGCTCTTCGCTGGTCTCTTATTTAAAGAATTTAGACTGTTCAGAAAGTCTGGCAACTGCAGATAGTTCCAGTTCTATTTATAAGATATGTTCCCTGTTTTAAGTTATTTTGATTTGGAATCAGTGCGATTAATTCAGCTCTGAATATGCAGTAAGCACAAATTTTAACATAAAGTTTTCTGTACCTCTCTCGTGTGTTCCACCTAGAGAATACCTTAGAGGAGATTTGGTGTGTTATAAGAGCTACTTAACACTGAGCCATTATTCAAATTCAACAGGTCATTTTAGTGTATGTGTCAGTATGGATTCCAGTGCAGTTGTGCATGCACCGCATGCATGTGAGATTGGAGTCTTTGGACTAGAAATGTCTTTTGGAGCCATGTATGTGCTGTGTGTCTACTCATGCTACAGTGCCGGGGAGAAAGGGTGAAGCAACTGTAGCCCTTCCCTCAATTTCTTTTACCACCTATGGCAGTGAGAGTGAACAGTGGTGCTTGAGTCGCTACTAATTTTCATTTGCTGATTATTCTACCCAACAATTCTTATCTTGCCAATCATCTGCCTAACTAGTAGGAAATCTTAGTGTCCAAAAGACCACTACACAATTTGACATGACATATACAGTAGTTGTTAAGTAGAGGTTCAAAAGTGAAGCTGCTTGATATATAGGTCAATATTGTGGAGCATTAATAAAAGATTTCACTATACCTGACTTTTTTGCCAGTACTATTAGTCCATTTTTCAGTGGGCTATTAAATTTACACAAGTTCATGCCATTTAATATAAAAATGTAAAGAGAATAGAATTAAAGATATAGAATGTTTTTCTTCCTTAAATGGGCGGGCCATAAACTTCAAGATACTACTCAGACAAGGATCTAAGGGTGACAAATGGAAACTTAAACCATTATCTCAATGTCTGGCAGTATTTAGGAATTCAAGCATACGTATATGGTAGAGGAATATACCACAAACCATAATGGTAATGTAAAAGATAACATTATTTCTGCAGCTTCATGAAAGTGCAAGGTGAAGAATTTTATACAGTTTAAAGAGAGACTCCTCTTCCCCAAGTCCTTACATAAAATTACATCAAATAATCTAATAGTGATACCCTATAAGGAAAATGGTTCATCATTTTGTGAATCATATTACACGAATGATATCAAAAAATTGTAAAGAAGTAAGAAGCAGTGTAGCCCATAGGGCAAGTTTGCCATGATATTCACCCCATTATATGCACTGGCTTGCCTTCTATTCTATTAGGCCTATATCCTGTAAGATATTAGCTGGAGCATAAGTTAGCATAACTGTGGTTAAGTAGGCTGTCTCCCTTAGCACAGATCAATGGTTACCTTTAGATTTGGGGAACTAAGACGTTTGTTCAACAGTAGGAGCTAGAATGTTCCAGTAAGTGCTACTACAAGGAACGTGGAAGTAATAACTGCAAATCCACTTAAGCAAGGGATGACGGTATGATCATGCGCTGAAATGGTAGTCACACATATCAATATGTTAACATATAAAATAAGTGCACCTCAGTATTATACTGGAAAAAAGGCTACGTGTAAGCATATGAGCAGATGATGCTTAGGCCCTGTAACAGGGCAGTCACCATGTGGTCCGGGGCTGGTCTTTCCCACTGGGCCTCTTCCATTGCTGTCTGCTTCTTTTCTACTTGACCCTTCAACTCACTGGGGGACTTGTACCATTGGACACTGCATGCCAGAGACAGAGTTGGTCCATTTGTCCCCAGCTAAGGGTGTGAACATGCAATTCTAAAGCTTATACATAGAATGATACCACAGATTACCCTGATCCTGTATTATCTTTATCTTATGTGGCTTGGATCATTTCTAGCTTTCTCCATTATTTTAATAAAGGTATCTAAGGTTTTATTTTGCCCTCAGTGTGAGTGTCCTTGTTACTCACCCTGAAACTCCCCACAAAATATCGAACTCCTTAGTGTGAATTCTGTGTAGCCTGATTCTGGGGGAAGAACCTTATTGCAGTCAGATCAATTGGTCATTAATCTAAACATTATCAACCTTAAAAAAGGTCAGGCAACAACAGGAATGAGAGAGCGTCTGAAGCTTATACCTGTGGATTAAAAAAGGTTTTTGGAGGGGTGTGGGGGGGGGGGAAGGGGGGGGATTGCGGCATATGGAAATGGTGGATGAGGCTCAAGCACATGATGGAATGAAGTTAAGAGTTGGGTGCTAAGGAACTTGTCCAGCTCCCTTGGATTTCTTTACACCTTTGATTCCCATTGGAATTGAATTGAGCCTTAAGAGACTTTAAGCAGAGGAGAAAATAATTTGTGTGTGGAGTGGACTTCTAAAGGAAGAGAAGCTTCAAGTGTTAACATATTAAAGGTGACCTACAAGTGGAATTTAAAAGTAATCCTCCAACACACTAGCAATATCTGTTGAATGTTCCTACTAACCAAGCAGAGGGAAGTATTGAATGCAAGAACTACTGACACTTCACCGTTCTTTAGTAGGTCCCCTGATATTCAGTCCTACTGTTGATTGCTGGCTGGCTCCCACTCTATGGCAATGTTACATCAACTAAAGAACCTTGAAAGCCATATGAAGTATCTACTTTACCACTTATGGACCAATTACTCTTTTCATTGGTGTTCTGTAGCTGCATCAACGTGTCTAACTAAAAACAGTCTGTTAGTAAGAGTGCTAGATATCACTGGACCATCAGAAATTTGTTTTTAAAAAATGAATTTTCAGTGGGTAGACTGAATGTCCATAGAATATACTGGAAGTAGTTTAGCACACATTGCCAGATACTCTTGTGTCATTATAATCCCATTTGCAAGCCAACCTTTAAAAGACTTAATAACATTTTAAGGAAAAAATACAGTGTGAACTAAAAAGGTAGGTGGCAGGGTCAAGATGCTTCCTTCTCTCATATGTAATTTTAAGGAAGGAAAAAATTTCCTCCTGCTTAAGTTGACTTCTGGTTTTAATAGATAAGTTAGGTACATTAACTTCCTGCATTTGTGAGGTATGTTATATAATAAGCTGAATTTTGATATTGTTGCTCTAAGGCTAATGAACATAGTTCTCAAAATATAAGTCTTCATATATAAATGTGCTTGCTTTAAGATGGATGGGTGTCATGTGGTTTTCCTTGGTAGTACAGAGAGGGAAGTAGATCAGCAGGAGAAACTTTTCCTGCTGAAATAGTTCTTGTGAAGACTAGGCAGCTCAGTTCTGAGTAAGCAAGCTCTTGTATACTTAAGTTGATAGTACTGTTGCTTATTTGCCATTATCTTTTCAGTCTATGTGAATTTGGTGATGGGAATCCAGTTGTGAACAATAACATCTTAAATTTTTATTTTTAAAATACCTGAAGAATGGATCATTCAATTATTGTGCATTTTAAAATGAAATCTATACAGATTATGGCTTCATTTTATATGGTATTAAAGATTTGCTTGCCACTTACAATAGTAGATATAGATGTTAACAAGGCTCTTGCTTCAAAGAGCTTTCTACTGTTAGATATTGTATGGGGGAATACTTATTTGTCTACATAAGATAGGTCACATATAATAGAAAATTTATATGTGCATTGCTGGTTTTATCCTTATGTCAAATGTCTCTGACTTTTTTCCCAGGGGATGAAGGAGAGACTAAATCGGGGGCTGTTCCAATGGAGGAGGAGGAGGATGATGACGATCCTGAGAATAGGTATGATTCCATCCATAAGGACTTTAAAAAGATTATAACACACCCTAGGCGTGGGCGCAAACCGGCGCAGCGGAACAGCAAGCAGGTTGTAAAAACCAGGACTGCCTGCCTTGTAAAGACTCGCTCACAGGCTTCCCGCAAGTTTGAACGAGAGGCCAGAAAACAGAGGCCAAAATCCAGAAATGCAAAGAAAATATTTAGAAGTGTTAACTAACACACCTTGCATAGGGTGTGTTATAAATGCATTGCAGCACTGTCTGTTTTATATTCCTATGTAAAATGTGGGTTTTGTGATAAGCTCTTCATTGAGACAAGTAAAAGCCTGCTTTGATAAATGTGAATTTCAGCTACTTATATGAATAGATGATAAAAATTGGCATCTGTGCAATATACAGTGATAAAATCTTTATAGTGGATCTTGATTATTAGTGCTACATAATTTGTTTTTTATTAAAACACCTTTTCTCATTAGAAAGATAAACCAATGAGGTTTAATTCATTGATGAATACCTGAAATCACCTACGTGATGGTTAAGGTCTTGATGCTACAAGCACTCATACATAGGCTTACTTTCCATCAAGGGAACTACTCACATGCGTAGTGAAGCATGTGCATGAGTGATTTCAGGATCTGGGCCTATATATTATTTAGTTTTAAAATTTAAATTTATAAAAACTCATAGGTATAACTTTAGTTTTAGGTTGTTGTTTTTTTAAACGTATGTAATATTTTACTATTACAATGTAGTCGTCAAAAAGTAGCTTGGATAGCGAATAAAATAAAATGTAAAAGTTTGGCTTTCTAATTAGTAACAGCATAAACAAAGTATTAATTTAAAGGGACTCAATGCTAAACACTCAATTATGAGCAGGAGTTTCTTTTTGGAAGCTATTGTAGTTAGATTAAGTTTTTCCAAGAAAACTTTATATAGTATTTCTGAAACTGAATTTTTTTTGTCCTGTAGTAAATGTGGGACCGACTTTGTAACTTTGCAACACAACTGTTGATAGAGTCTGCTTTTCTGCTTCTGAGCCTTATTAGCATAGAACATGGTGTCTGTTCCACAAAGTAACTGCCTTTTGTTACATAGCTGAAGTGAATTTAAAAACATAATTTTGTTATATGGACTTCAGTTGGGTACAGAAATATTGCTGCTAATCTAGCTCTTCTGTATGTTCAGTTTTAAAATTTAAGCATTTTAATTCACTTTTAAAAAATAACTTTTTAGGGACTGACAGCACAGGTTCATAAGCACAACATTTAAACATTGTTAACCTTATTTTTATTTAAATATACTTTAATTTCACTCTACCTTTGTTACATTTTTAAGAATTTGTGATTGATAATTCAGCTGATTTAAAGCAAATATTTATCATAGAAAGCGCAGCATTTTACAGTACAAATGTTAACTGGTAGATTTTACCTATTAGCTTGGGGGGGATTATCCTGTTTCTCAATACAACCCCAAGAGGTCTTGAACAAAATAGATTTGATCACTAAATATCATTATTTTCTTTTAGGTGTTAAAATCAGTTTATGTAACTTTTCAAACTGAATAATTGTTCAGAATATTTCCTAGATAAAAATTTAAATATACATTTCTGAGTGTAGGTGGAGATAACTGTTACCAAATACTCTTTCCAATCTTCAGGAAGTAATTGATAACTGAACTCACTAATATTACATTCAATACTCATTGTACTTGGTACCATAATCACTGGTACAAAATTGTAAAAAGATGGAAGACATTTTGAGAAGATTAAAAAAAAAATTTTTTTTCTTAACCCAACTTAAAAAAAAATATTTTCTCTCTTACTCAGACAAGCTGCCTCTTTTCTACCAGACCAAAGAGGGTACCTAGTACCCAATGAGATATTTATAGTGTGGGCACTCATGGTTGCAAGTCTCTAGTTTAGAAGTTCTGTTGTTTGAATACATTTGAATGTGAATGACATGAATAATTTTTTTTTTTAAAGTCTTGAAATCATCTTTGCCAAAGTGCAATATCTGAGTGGGTCATAATATGACAGGCAGTGCTGTATGCTGTCATTTTATGTTGTGTATTTGTTTATTGTTGGTCCTTTTGATCTTTTAAATGGTACTGTTAATATGTTTGCAGTAGTTTTGTTTATTAAGAGGTAAATAGTGTATTAATGCAGAATGCCTTTAAGTATTTGATGGATGCAATAAATTTTTGTAAAACATTTTTCTTGTCCAAGCATTTAATTTAATGGTAATACTTCTATGAGAGTTTGAAAATCAGATCATTGAAACAAAGGCATAGTACAGTCTATAGAACAAAGTATTTGGTAGATTATTAATCTCAAGGAAAGTATTTTTGTGTGTGTACTAAAAGTCAGTCAAACATACGTATATAAAACTATAAATAAAAATACAACTAAATATTAAAAATATGCTAAAGGTTACATTTAATTACATTTCTAATAGTCTTAAAGGATGGTGCTTTCTATTAGCACAGCCTTATGGTTTTGTCTCTTTAGACGTTTACTTTGGACAATTCGATTATACATATAACTAATGTGTGTTTATGGACACCACCTGTGAGTTGATTTAATTTAATTAAGAATGTTAACACATAGTGTTAATAATTATTTTTAGTTAAATTCTTAGCTAAATTTGTTTTACAGTGGCAACATTGTATCCTCAAGATTTTTGACAAGCTATAAATGAGTCAGTCCTTGCCCAAAGATTACTGCCTATTTAGACATTACAGGGCATGGGGAACAGAGTCACAAAGATGTGAAATAACTTGCTAAAGATCACACAGAAAGTCAGTGGCAGAGCTGGGAATAGCATCCAAGTCTCCTCACTTGCAGCCCACTGTGCTATTGAGTGGATCGCATGGCCCCAGTTTTTGTTTTTGTTTTTATTTTCATTTAAAAGTTTTATAGCATTTAATTGTAATTGATGTTGGCTAAGAATCCACCTCAGTTCTCTGCTCCCAGGAAAATAAATAAATAATCCCCCACAGGTTTGTTGGGGGAAACAGATTTTCACACTATCATAACCTGTATTGTCTTGGCACTTCTACAGTTTGATGGTTAAACAAGTGCTGAAAAGAATAAAAGTTTGTTACCTACCAAACAGGGTAGGTAACTGTTCATCTTCAGTCTTAATTACTTTCTAAAGATTTGGAAGTTGAATTTGAAGTTGGAATAGATTTTATTACTTTGAGTGAAGATATAATTTAACTTAATAAAACTGATTTCAAGAACTAAATATCCAGTTTCACATGATGATGTGAATACTGTTATGCCAAACATTTACCAGAAACATTTATAGGATTTGATCTGTTCAGCACTGTCTTTTCGGTATTGTTTACCCATTTCATTATATATAATCCTTTGATTACACCAAAAGTGGAAAAATAGTCCTAATTTCTAAACATGCTTTACATTTTCAGATTAGAGCACCACTTCAGTGGAACATACTAGAGAGAATCTAGTTTTTGAGGCCCATAATTTGAATCTTTTCTACTAAATAAATAGTTGCATCCCCTGTTGATGTGAAGTGTTTGAATTTTCATTCACTAGCTGAAAAATGAGTGTTTTGTGGAACATAAAAGTATTTAGTTATTAATCTGCCAACTTCAGAAATGCTTATTCATTAGTAATCATTAAAATTATTCAGCTTGAGGAAGTTCAGATGATGATCGTACTGTGGAAAGTGACCTTGGGATCCTTAGGAGCAGTCTGGAATAGAGAAGAAATAGTATTCTATGTGTGCATACTCGAGTTTGTACTTGTGAAGAAATTCTGATGAATGTATTCTTTAGATTTCTCTCAGCAAACATTATTCTGTAAATGTGAAAAAACCCTTCCTTTTAAGAGTCAAAATCCACTTTATTTAAATATATATAATTTATATATAAATATATATAAATATATATATATAAAATATAATTTAAAAGATGGCTTGCAATGCAGGTAAGAATTTATTATCCAATTTCAATTTTACTAACTCTTTTAGCACTATTGAGGATAATGTGAAATCATTTAGGTGTACTGGTACAGGACAGTATGTTGAGACTTCTGAACTTAATTTTAAGTTTTGCAAATTTGTTTTCATTTCAGAACCTTAATCCTGTCCCAGTGTTGAGTGGGTTTCTTATGTAAAAGCTAGCAAACCTACTGGTGATGTCCGCATTACCTAGATTATACTTTAAGATTAAAATAATTTATATATGAAAGTTACAAAATAATTAAAAATAAGGAAATAGTTCCCCTTTTTTTGAGAATCCAAGCCATTGTATTCTGAAGAAAATTACAACTGATCTGGGCAAATAAGTACAGTATTGAAATAAAAACTACAAAATGTGGAAGATTTAATTTTCAAATACAGGTAACCATTTATTCCTCCTGTCAGATATTACACACATTCATTAATATTTAAAATTTACTCTGTCTTATTTCTCCTACACGGACTGATACAAAGCTAATTGAAATTAATGGGACTTTGTCCATATGAACTTCAATAAATGTTGGGTCAGGTCCACAAAATTAAGTTTGTTCATATAAGTAATTAAAAGCAACTCTTTAGGTAAACTTGTTTTTTAAAAATAGCTTTACACCATGACTCATCTAGTTATATATGGGTCAAATAATTCTTCAGTGTCTTAATATTTTCACTCTGGATGCTGCAGATCAGTGTGACTTAGTGCACCAACCATAAACATCTTCATGCTCTTGGATAATTTTTTAATTCGCCCCTTTCTTTTAAATTAATAACAATTGAACATGCTAGTCTTGAACTCTTCTTTGAAAACATATTAACATGTATTAAAAGATGGAAAATATTGTATGGTTGAAGTGTAATTGCAAAAAACGTGGGAAAATAAAATAGAATGGTCTTGCAAAATTTGGCATTGTTTTTGGGGCACAAATTACTTCCTGGAAAATTAAATAAAATAAAATGTATATTTTATAGTTCAGTGTGACTACTAATTACTTGAATTATGTGACATAAAAAGCAACACAGTAGGGTCAGTTGTTTCTGTGCCAGTTCCAAATGAAGCATAGAACTGTTCAATTTCCTGGCTTTTGAACTTGGTTTCTGATTAGATATAGATATTTCCCCTTTTTGAATAATATATATAGAAAATATAAAATGCTTTTCATCATTACTGCTGAAATGATCGGGTCTGATTGAGAAAATACATGAAGTCTTGCAGTTAACATTGCAGACAGTAGAAATATATTAAAAAATATTACTATTTTTATTCCGCAGTTCCATAGGACCTGATCCCCTATGAGGGATAATTCTTCCCCCCCCTTGAAGTAAAGTATCAGATTAAGTCCACAGTTTTCTTGTCCATTTGTACATCACTTTTCCTGTATGTATTTTCATACTGGATTTTCCTGTTGTTGAGTTTGTTGAAAGATCCTGTAAATAATGCATTTTTCATAGTCTAAATTATTGTATTTTAACTGAAAATATTTTTGGGGTGGAATGGGAGGCTATGAGAAGTTGATCAACCTTTTTTTTGTTCTACAGGAAGTGGGATAATAGTCTGACTCTGCAAGTTTATATAGACCCGTAACTTTTGACAAATCACTGTTTTCTTCATCTGTGGGTCACTATGCCTAAGAGGGTTGCTGGCAGATGTTTGAGGGGGTGTGAGACTGCTCTCATCCCTTTTCTCTGGTCTTCCACTGATGTAGATTTTCCCAGCCGTTGCAACCACATCTTCTTGAGAAACCGTGTGTGCCCTATAAAACACTGCACTTATTCCTGCTGCATCTCCTTTGAAGTACAAGGGCACAGACATAAAGGATTGTAACACATACCTCAGGAACATCTGTCAGGAGCAAAATGTGGAGTTATAGTATAAAAAATTGTTTTAGTGCATATCCTTTACCTTCAGAATTTAAGGTGTTCAGTGCATACTGCCTTTACCACTAATTAAATACATAGAGGAAAGTGTGCAGAGATTGACTGTTGCTTTAACACTGTTTTTGTCTCTAATCGTTTAGAGACTTGGTCCAAAACACTTACATGTTCTTGAGGCCATTAGAGCTATAAATAAATTGTTCAGCTTAATATTGCGTCACTGTTGATTAGAAAAGATGACTGACATGGAAGATGGGACAGGTGGGGAGGAATAAAATGGGCCCAAGTTATTAAATGTTGCTTTAAAAAAACACATTTGAGCAAATCTGCAATAAACATGGTTTAAAATTGGAAAGTGCTTATTTGGGAGCACTGTAAAGAACTGTTTTCAAAGCAGATTACCATGTTTAACATATGAAATGTCAGTTAGAATATCCTCTCATTACCACCATGATTGCTCTCCATTCATAATTCTTTCTGAGCTCACAACCCTGTTACTGAAGTTCCGAATTATATAAGATTACATTTGTCATTCATTGATTTATTGTGTAAGCGATGGAATACATAGTATTTTTTGTTTTACTTCAAAGAATTGCCAAGAAAATGCTTTTAGAAGAAATCAAAGCCAATCTTTCCTCTGATGAGGATGCATCTTCAGATGAAGAATCAGATGAAGGAAAAAAGAAAACTGGAAAGAAAAATGAAAACGCAGAAGATGACGGTGAGCACCAAAATGTGGCAGAAAAAAGTGGTGCTTTAGAATGTCATAATTTCAGAAGTCTTTCAGGGAAAAATAACAGCAAAATCAGTAAACAATCCCCAAAGAACATACATTTTTTTGATGCCAACTGCTAAATTGGTTCTGTGGGTTTCTCTGTTTGACTTCTGTAAAAGTGTACTTCTACTTTGTGATCATATCTTTATAACCAATTTAGAACAGAGTATGTACTAAGCAATATTTGATTAATAAAAGACAAGAAGACATACAGATATTATTCCTGGGAGAATTCTGCACCAAAAAATTAAAAATTATGCGTACAACATTTTAAAAATTCTGCATATTTTATTTGTCAAAATAATGCAATATAATCATGCTGGTTTCAATTATTTTGGTGATTTATTTAAACTACAATACAATGGATGGAAAATGGGAGTGGGGAGCACTGGAGAAAATCTCTAAACCCCCTTGTCTAATAGTAATGTAACTAGGTTTGACCTTTTATTTCTAGTTATTAGACATCAAATAAATGCAGCCATATGCTCAGTGTTACATCATAGGCAACTGAAGAGCAACTGAGGGCTGTGGAATCAAACTCACAATTTATATTGGCTACTGACCATGTCAGATAGGTCAGTAGCAAACAGTTCATGGAGCACATTTTGTTAGGAAATTTTTTCAGTCCAAAAGTTTAGTTCAGTTCTAATCAGTAAACATTTATAAGGCCATACTGTCCTTTACACCAGTCTGGCAATGTGTAAAGGAGCCTTAAAACTTTTACACCTGTTTTATACTCCTGGGGGAATTCACAAAGACAATGGGAACAATTCACTAAGCAGGCCGGCTGCTACATTCTGCTCTCCCTTAGCGGACATGCCTACCTCCTCAGAAACACCCCGATGCCCTGCCCCTCCATGCCGAGCATGCCGCAAGAGCAAGCGAGAGGGACAGTGTGTGTGTATGTGTCTCTCTCTCTCAGGCATGATTGCCAAGCCCTCCCTCCCTTACCCTCCCCCCCAACAGTGCTTTACGTCTCTACTGGCTGCTCCAGGAACCCAAATTGACCTGCCTGCGTTGCCGGGGAGGGGTGTGTGACCACTCTTGTAGCTTCCCTTTGCTTCCCCATCAGAGTTCATTTTTCTTCAGGGAAACAAAGAAATCTGTGGGGGACATGAATTCTGCACACGCACAGTGATGCAGAATTTCCTCAGGAGTAAAGTATGTGAGATATGTATGACTAGAAAATAAAATTGCTTCCGTTGATAATCCATGTGATAACTAAAATCAAACAGTTTCCATTGCAAAGATAAAGTGGGGTGGGAAGGGGAAGTGCATATGTGCGTTCGTTCAATCACATCTTCCTGGAAATACTTAATAGATGAAATGCAACTTAAATGAGCAAATAGCTACCCATTTGAGTTCTGTGCTGACTTTTCTCTCTGACAGAGGAGAATGAAAAGGAAGATAATTCTGAATCCGATTCAGATGATGAAGAGTCTAGGAAGCCTAGATATAGACACAGACTGCTGAGACACAAGCTAAGTATGAGTGATGGAGAATCTGAGGAAGAAAAAAAGGGAAAATCTAAAGACACAAAAGAAGGCAAACGCAGAAATAGAAGGAAAGGTATAAAATTTAAATGTTTGTGTGGCAGGATGTATTTGTGATTCGATGAAATATGTTCAGTTATGTGGCGTGATGGAGCTTTCCAGTGAAGAAAAGATTTCCTGGAATTCCAAGTTGTCTTTCTCACACCTCCTCTTACACCTTCACACCATTAGTTGTTTCTTGTTTTGCAGTTGAGATTGAGGAAGTCAGTGCCATCAACTCTACAGTGCCATCAACTCTAAGGGAAAACAGTGTTGTTGTCATTGAATTTTTGTCATTAAGGTGGTGGTGGTGGTGGTGGGTTTTTTTTCAAAATACTCTAATTATAATCTCTAATCATGGGACAGTGAACGCCCCATGAAATTATTTGGTAAATTCTTGATTCATTAAATAATAATTAAAAAACCCAACTATCATTGAAACTATTTGAAAGATTTATTTAGAAGAGCAAAAGCTAGCAAATTCAAAAATAATGATGTTAACTCAAACACATTTTCTTAAAGTCCATTTAAACTAAATCAATGTATCTAAAACTAGAACAATTTGGACAGAACTCAAATTTTGAACTAGGAATTTTAAAATATATTTTTTACACACCTCCTCCTGTGCTGTCGTCCCAGACTACTGTTATCTGTTTTTGTTCATTTACTAGGTTTATTATAACACAGTGACTATTCCAGGGTAGTTTACTCTTATTTAATCCCCTCCTCTCTATTTAATCTCCCTCCCTCTCTTCACCCCCCCCCCACAAAAAAAAATTAGGTTAATCTGGTTGAGTCCTGAAATTTTAATACCAAATCAAATAGGTATAATTCAGGCAAACCCAATTTTTCCTCCTCTTCCTCACACTATATATAGGCCCTTGTATCACCAGAAAGTTCCGTCATCCTAGAGAGTTAAACTCTACATCCCTCCAAGTCTTTTTAGGTGATTCACAATGGGACGGCAGGTGGAACTCTTAAATGAAAACTTGGGTTTATTTCTCATTTTTCTTGTCTTAAAAAAGCTAAGAATGTAGCTCTTCTAGCTTTTTCTGGGTTGAGCAGCAAGGGAATGACTGTTAGTGCAGATCTCTTACATCTAATAACCATGGGACCAATGGGGACCAGCACCGCTATTGCAACTGCAAACTCCAATAACCATGGCATTTCAGAGTGTAAATGGTTTGTTTACATTGGAAGCAAATTATCCCTATTGCACAATTTGAAAGTATAGTTATATTTTTAGTGTTGCAGTAATGGTAGTATACCATACATGAGTAGTCTTCCATGTACCTAAAGATGAATTATCCTGTATTGTATTATGTTTATAGTGTTCCCCCATAAAAATTCTCATTTTTGTGTCTTCTGTGATATTATTGTAACTTTTACAGTATTTTAGCAAATAAAATGCCAGACCAAGGCATGGCCGGACCAATCTCTAGAACCCTTTGGTCATAAGTCTCTTCAATTACCTCAACCCTGACCTGGAGCAGTAAAATTTCTTTCACTTCAAATAGCTCAATGACTTGGTTCTCCATTATTATACCTCTCCAATAAATTGCCTAGGGAGGTTGTGGAATCTCCATCTCTGGAGATATTTAAGAGTAGGTTAGATAAATGTCTATCAGGGATGGTCTAGACAGTATTTGGTCCTGCCATGAGGGCAGGGGACTGGACTCTATGACCTCTTGAGGTCCCTTCCAGTCCTTGAATCTATGAATAAGTACATAAAACAAACAAAAACCTAACTCACAGTTACTTATATTCTGTTATTTACTGAGTAGCATTTTATTTATTTATTGCAACATATACCATTTAGGAAGAAACTCATATAGCTTTCCAGTGTGTTCAAAATTAATCTTAAATGATAAAATAGGACTGAATAACATACCATATTTTTAGCTGCTTATAAATGTCAAACATTAAAAAATCATGAGTCAGACCCCCCAGAATTATGAACTATAGATACTGGCTTCTTTTTGAGTCTTCATGACTTAAACGTAATGAGCTCATGATAAAATCATTAAAGATGGCAATCTGGTATAAAGAGGTGGAACACTTTGCATGAGATGGGAGAAATGAACTGAACTCTAAGCACAAAGGATTTAGATTGGCCTTTTTTTATTTCTTAGAAATTGTTGATCCTGACACTGCTTGTTGGCATTGGCAATGCTGTTATCCAAAAAATCCTTAAAGAGGAGATAACAAACTAGCCCTTGCAGTGAACGTTTAGTGTGACTGAGTAAAGCAACATGTATTCGAACTTGGTCTTTGCATCAGCATATTAAATCCACACACTTCACCAACAATCACAGTATCTCAATCTGGGTTGAGCTCTTGGTTTTCATATAAAATATTCAGATTTGTGCATGTTTTAAAACTTGGTTATGTATATCAACTTTTACTGGTGGTATGATTGATTCCATTTACAACTCCTTTCAGCTAGAAAGGTCCTAATCTGGGAGTATTTTCTACGTCACTGACTTGATTTTTGTAGTACTTATTTTAATATGAATTGGATAAATACTACATTCCACTTCCTATGCACAAAGCATGATTACAATGGCTATAAATAAGGAACTGCGCAGGGCTTGAAGGAAACACTACGATCAACCCTTGGAAGCAGTGCGGGATAGCTCTGTAGATCCTCTGTTCCTGCTCTTGCAGCTCTCGAGTAACATCTGTAACCTCTGAATGCATTCTGAATCTGCATTGTCATTATCAGGGTTGGGGGACCTTGATTGGCTTCAACAGCCCTGGGAGTATTTACTTGTTTTGAATAAGTATCTATTTATGTACACCTCATCTTCAACTACCCCCTCTCCTGTTTTAATGGGAAAAACTGTTCAACTTCCTATCCGGAGATCGCGATCGACTGGGAGAGTTTCCAGGATCGACCTGTCAATTGCGATCGACTGATTGGTGACCACTGTACTAGACCAATAAAGGAAAATCAAATCCAAGCAAAACTGTTCAGTGAATTAAAAGGATAATAAAATTACTGTTAATATTAGGGTTTCTAACAAAACATATTACTTACAATATACCTTTAAAAGACCTCTTTATTACCTTTTGAGTTATTTTTTTTTAAATTTGCATTGGATTTTTAATATGTAGCAGTTCAAAGCCATATGTGTGACATTTCAGGCGTTTCATGCTATCTTCTCTGCTCTTTCTATTGAAACAACTATTGCTGCACTACCTTACTGAGATACTTTATTAGCTGCACACGAGGGCATTTATTGACCAAGAATGTACAAGTGCTATGAGCAACAGAAATTAATTTCAAACAAATTACAAGTACAAAGCTATATTGATATTACTTCAGGTTACAACAGACGTTATGTTGTTGTTGTTTTTTTTAAAGTGAGCAGTGATGATTCAGATGACTCAGAATTTCATGAATCTGGAGTTAGTGAAGAAGTCAGCGAATCTGAAGATGAGCAACGTCCTAGAACAAGGTATAAATAAACTTTAGTTCTAGTCATCTCAGTTGAGCTTTTTTTTTTTTTTTTTTAAACTGATTATTTGGAAGGTACAATCCTGTCACATGCCATGTCTGAAACATTTATGTGTGTTCTAAGAACTTGATCCAAAGACTGCCATTGACTTCAATGGGTTTTGGATCAGACACTAAATTTTAGTTATTCATCTTACAGAATTTCGGTATCTACAATTTAGTATATCTCAAAAGCCTGGAACTTGAGTTTAGTGTCAAAGTTGAAACTTCCTCTTTTATGTCTCAGTATAATTAGGAGAGATGGGAGGTGAGACGATAAGACCATTAAAAACACTTGGTATTTTTCTAACAAGTTTGTGTAGTCAAGGAACAATGGGTTCTAATTAAGGATTGAGTTTTACTGAGGTTATAGGAAGTTGTCTAGGATGTAATCTTATTCTTTGTGTAGTGTGAAAGAGACAGTTGGAAAATAAACCACTAACATTGATACTATTTTGCTATGGAAGTGATGTGTGTACAAACCAGTTACAATATAGGTGTCACAATACTCAATACAAAACTATGATGTGGCATTTTCCTTTACCCTTTTAGAAATTATAGGACCCAGTTGGTAAACTGCAATCTACTACATTATTGCCTGATAAGGTCAATAACTCATCATCATTGCATATCTGAAAATAGTAAAGGGGTCCACATTACAGAAGAACATATTGTTTTGCATTTCTGTTAAGGAATAAACAGCTAATCTAGAAAATTGATATAATAGTGATGCTCTTCTTGTAAATAATGTTAGTCTATAGGGTGAAAAGAGAGAAATTCACCATTGTATTGAGTAGTAGAGTATTTTATAAGAGGAAAACTAAACATTTGATCCATCACTGTTTTTCTGTTTATCAGTGAGATTTTTTTCAATTTCTCAGATCTGCTAAGAAAGCTGAGGCAGAAGAAAATCAGCGCAGTTACAAGCAGAAAAAGAAAAGACGACGCATAAAGGTTCAGGAGGATTCTTCTAGCGAAAACAATAATAAGGTACTATATAGCAATGCCTTATATTCCGACCAAATTGTTGAAACATGATGATGACTAAGATTTTGTCATAGATATTTTTAGGGAAAGTCACGGAGAGGTCATGGGCAGTAAAGAAAAATTCACAGAAGCCTGTGACCTGTCTGTGACTTTTCCTAAAAATATCCATGACAAAATGGGGAGCTCAACTTGGGGGATGTGAGGGGGTCCCTACACTGCCCGCAGTGGCTAGGCAGCTGTGGGGTACCGCTCGGAGCTCCATGGTGGCCGGGATCTCCAAGTGCCGGGTTATCCCACAGCTTCCAGCCGCCACGAGTTGAAGTCATGGGTGTCGCTGGAAGTCATGGATTCTGTGACTTCCGCAACATCTGTGGAAGAAATCATAATCTTAATGATAACTAGATTTTGCTTTCACAAAGTGCAATTACGGAGTCTTCATTTTCTGTGTGTCTTGTAACATTTAAAATTTTTAATTCAAATATTCTCTTTATTACAATTACAAGTTTTACATTAAACTATTAGTAGGTGATTGAGTCTGCCAAAGAAGATTAAACTTCAATCGCAGATGACTGTATACCTAAGCTTCTGAGGTCTTTCAAGAGTCTTTATTTTTGGCACTTGTTCTGCCTTATGAGACTTCAGTCCAAACCTAAATTACAGTATATCACAAAAAAGTTTGGTCTAAATGATCCTATTTGCTGATGGCATTCTTTATACACTACAAACTAATCCATAAAGCCCAGTACTCTGGCAGCCTTCAAACTCATACTTGAGATTGTCTTCTTCTGTGACACTTCCAATATATTGCTGGTTGATAATAGGTACCAAATAGAATTACTGATATTATTAATATTCATTCCTTTATTAATTCATTCTTTATTAAAAAATATTTAAAACCTGTTACTTTTACATGCAGCTTGTTTTTGTAATCTTATTTTCCTGTCAGTGTCACTCACATCTTCTTTCCCCCATCCCTCTAATATTTCCACGCTTGCATCTTGTTTTAAACTAAATTGTAATCTGTTGGGGTTAGAGGTAGTCTCTTATGTGTTTGTACAGCCCCAGTGCATTGGGACACCATTCCTGATTTGGGCAACCTTCTGGATGCTATTCTATTGTAAACTTCACTTCTTGACTCTTTTTCCTGTTTACATGGGGTCGGAGGTGCCCACCATTCTTCGCCATGCCTTCTGGTCAGTGGCAATTGTTTGTATGTCTTTGACTTCCAGTCCCTTTCTCTTCAAACTTCTCTTGACATTGAATCCTTGGTCTACTATGTTCTTCCGTGCTGTCTTCTTCCTCCCACGCTTTTTTTGCTGGTCATTCTTTTCCCATTTCCATTCTTATCACATCTCCAGCCAACCTCAAATAGGATGTTATTCTAATACTAACAATACATAATATAAATCTCTGCACACTTGATTTTTTTGTTTTATTTATACCCTTTAGTCAGAGACCCTGTGCTGGAATGGTAGGGATATGGATTATTAAGAGATCAGTTTGAGGAGCAGTGGCAGACTTCTGTGGGGAACAGCTGTCTACAGTATGCCTGATTCTAGCCAGTGGTTTTGATCTTTTAAATGTTGAACAAGACATATATTTTGCGTTTAGACAAAATTTGAAAACACACATTAAGTAACAGTTGAACACCTTTCACTATATCTCACGATATGGTGCAATTATAGTGTCTGACTCTGAACAGTGTGGGGAAAAAATGTAAAGCAGGTGATTTAAAATCTTACTTTTTTTGGAATGTCCTCTTTATGAATGCACAGATAATATATTTCTGTATATGACTACCTATAGAATATTATGTACATTTTGTTTAATCAATGGACGTTTTCAGAAAGATACAGGCATGCAGTAATAGTAAATATTCAAGATTAAAAAGGGAAACCACCAAGTATGTTTGTCTTGTGTATGCAGAAAGATCCTCAGTTTATTCAAGTGGAAAAAAATAGAAAATAAAAAAATATATATTAATTTCTTCCAGGTGCAATAGTGTAAAATAAAATATGTACTAAGCAGATTGTTGAGTTTAGTATCTTTATTTAATTCACAGAAACAGAGAATTCATTAGCACACAAGTTATAATTGCTAGCTATTTTAGGTCATCATAATCTTAGGTAAAGGAAGGGAAAAGGAATTATTCTGATGTATAGTTTGTATAGCTATCTAAGGCAGTGGTTCCCAAACTTGTTCCGCCGCTTGTGCAGGGAAAACCCCTGGCGGGCCAGGCCGGTTTGTTTACCTGCCGCGTCCACAGGTTTGGCCGATCGCGGCTCCCAGTGGCCGCGGTGCGTTGCTCCAGGCCAATGGGAGATGCTGGAAGTGGCAGCCAGTACGTCCCTCGGCCCGTGCCGCTTCCAGCAGCTCCCATTGGCCTGGAGCAGTGAACCGCGGCCAGTGGGAGCCACGATCGGCCAAACCTGCGGACGCAGCAGGTAAACAAACCAGCCCAGCCCGCCAGGGGCTTTCCCTGCACAAGCGGCGGAACAAGTTTGGGAACCACTGATTTAAGGGATAGATACAAGCTGTTAAACCATCAAAATCCGTTGAGAGAATATCCTGGCTGTTTTTAGTAAAGTTGTTCTCCAGAATTGTTGTATCAAGCAAATATTTTGTTGGGTCACAAACTTAAAAAATACATTTATTATATGAAGTTTGTCTCTTAATTTAACAGGGTATAACACACACTAACTCTGTATACATTTTTGTGGGAATTTACAGTAATGCCCTTATGTAGTGTTGGTTAGACTAGTTAGTAGCTATTTCAAAACTTTAAATAAACCCCTTACGACTTTCTTTCACTTTAGAAATAATGAAACTTGTGTGAATTAATGGCTGAAGAGAATAGTCATATACAGAAATAGTTCAGGATCCAGATATTTTTAGTTGATATCCATAATGGAGCTTTGAAAGGCTCTTTCAACTGGATTATTATTTCAGGTCTCAGTTAAAACTTGTCTCAATATATTGTTTGTGAGGGGGAAAATCCAACTTTTTTGTTACATTTCTATTTTTCAGAATATTTCCCAAGGAGTCACATTTAGAGCTCAAAGAAACATTTTTTTTTTTTTTACAGTGAACAGTCCAGTTTTCAGCCATTACAGTGAAGGAGTGAGAGAGTTCTTCCCAATTTTTGATTTCGCCTGCAGATCTCCAACCTGCTGATCTATAGACATCACTTTTTTCAATCAGAATAATCCCTTTTTTCTCTAACTGCTTAACAGAGTACTTACATTTTAAACCTATAGATTGTACAGTGGAAGAATTTTTTTTTCTTTCATTGTCCTTAGACTTTCTAATGGTTGATTTTTCTGTTTTAGAAGTAGCTAGTTAACCCTGTGAATGAAGGACATTTCAGATATCAGACTTTATTTTAAAATCAGGTGTTCCTGATGATAAACTATTTGATTTAGGACATACTTAATTTCTCTTTGGTTTTTGATTTATATTCTTTCAAGCCATAAAACAGTCCATATGAACAGTAAAAACAAATACTTTAAGTAAAACAAGCCAAAACAGAACTATTTTTTCTTAAATAAGAAAACTGTTGAGTAGACTAGATAAAATTCCATTCATAGAAACTAAAACCAACTATGTTTTGGAGTTAGGTGAAGACACACAGCTATTACTCTTAAGTAAAGGGGAATTTCTTAACCAAACT
This sequence comes from Chrysemys picta bellii, assembly GCF_011386835.1. Taxonomy (NCBI): domain Eukaryota; kingdom Metazoa; phylum Chordata; order Testudines; family Emydidae; genus Chrysemys; species Chrysemys picta. The sequence continues at coordinate 85,273,145 of NC_088799.1, read as the reverse complement.
TGAAAGTGTCATTATCCACCTAACCAATGGCAATAGCTGGAGCAAGGAGTCAACCATGTCTTGCAGGATTTTGCTGGTTATACCACATTGAATAGCAGTAATGGGGAGGAAAATATAAGCTTCCCTTTGTGTTATCACAACTGAAATTACTGGTGGTAGAAATGGGTTTAGGTCCAGGTATGGGTATGTCTAGTTGAAAAGGAAATGAGTGCTTTTTTCATTGTTGGCAACGTCATTTGAAAACACTACTTACCACCTTTTGTAGGTATAATTTAAAATAATGTAAGCTGTGTTTTTTAAATGTGTTAAATTGTCAACACAAGGTGCTAAAGGATCTTTCAAATTATGCTGGATAACTCAATTTGAAAACTCCTTTTTCTGTTTAGGTAAGAACTGTGTCACAAAGTTTGATCATTTGTTCAAAAGTCAGGATTATAATAGTCCTTGTGTCTCAGGTTTTATACTAATGATTAATTGTTTTGAATTGCAATAGAGTAATTCTGAGGATGAAGATGACAATGATTCAAAATCTCCTGGAAAAGGCCGGAAGAAAATACGAAAGATTCTTAAAGATGATAAGCTTAGAACAGAAACACAAAATGCACTGAAGGAGGAGGAAGAGAGAAGAAAACGTATTGCAGAAAGAGAAAGAGAGAGAGAGAAATTAAGAGAGGTATATTTCATTTATTTATTTTTACTTTTGCATGAGATATTGTTTGAAAGTTTAATTTCTGATGGTGTTTAAAGGCATAAATTTAGCTGAGGATAAGGAATTTGAAGTGTTTAAAAGGTATAGATTTGTGTAACCATTTGTAATAGGATGACAAGCCCCTTAAGGATAGTAAGGATTAGTGGTCAGGCATCTTAAAGCTCTGGTTCTCAACCTATTTTCCATTGTGGGCCACGTATGCAGCTCTCTGTGTTATGTGGGCCACATCCACACAATATATGTACTACCTGTATGGCCCTGAGGATGTCGCATGGGCCACAGCTCTGTGCTGATTGGGCCGCAAGTGGGCCACGGGTTGAGAACCACCGTCTTAAGGGGACACACCACAGAACAGGTGTTGACTGATCACCCTAAAAGGGACAGTCACACGATGAATCACACATTCATACTTAAACTTAAAAAGAACAGGAGTACTTGTGGCATCTTAGAGATAAGGCTCTTCTATTTAAGGTTAATGATCAATAAACAAGGAATTATTGTTTCGTGTCTCAATTGTTTAAATTATTTTTTGTGGAGACAAATCTTGAACAGAGATGTTAGGAGATAAAAGGAGCATATTGCTTAATCTTTCTTTTTGGATTTAGCAAATAGGGCCTTGCTATTTCATTGAACTTGTGTGTTTAAAAGGGCCTGAATTATTCATGTGCAAAGCATTCCTATAATACATTATATTGTTTGCTTCCAGGTGATAGAAATAGAAGATGCTTCACCTCTAAAGTGTCCGATCACAACTAAACTGGTTTTAGATGAAGATGAAGAAACCAAAGAACCTATAGTACAGGTTCACAGAAACATAGTTACCAAACTGAAACCACATCAAGTAGATGGTAAGAAAATATAAAGAGAATTATGTTAATCAAACTTTTTTTTTTTCTTGTGCTGGCAGGGCCTACATGTTGAACTGGTGTCTTATGTACAATTACTTGGGAAATGCTGCTAACTTTGGGTTTTTATTTTATTGTGTTGGAAATATCTTAATCTGCTGATTTATATAAAAATATCTTTTCAGATAAGTTCTTTAGTAAATTTAAAATGTTCAATACTTTTTAAAGGAGCTCTTAAAAAAAATTCTCTCCAGGTGTTCAGTTCATGTGGGATTGCTGTTGTGAATCTGTGAAAAAAACAAAGAAATCTGCAGGTTCCGGATGCATTCTTGCCCATTGCATGGGTCTAGGAAAAACACTGCAGGTAAGTGGCAAAGGACTTTTGATGAGGCATGTCCTGTACTCTGGAACCCACTCCCTCAGCTGGTCTAACCAGAGGCCAAGTTTAATAGCTTTCAGGACACCGTGTAAGACCCACCCCTTCTCCTGGGCAATGGCCTGATGAGGTTGCTTAAAAAGAGGAAGTGCGTGTTGGTAGAGATTGGTCCTCTTTCCTCAAAGAGTTGGAGTTAATATATATTTGCCGTTTATAAAATATGTTCATGCACCCTGAGCTCTATCAATGTGCATATTGTACTTGCCTAAAAATAACTAAATTAGATTAAAAGCGTATGATTTGTATAAAGTTAATACAGACAGCTTCTTTGCATTCCAAAATAATATGTAGCTAGAGGGGGATGAACACACATCTGTTATGTTCGTTTGAAACCCATATTTCTGCATTTGTTTAACATTACTCTTATTTTTCAAGTAGGCTATGTTCTCTAAAACATTCCGTCTTCAGTGTGTGTGCTATTTAAATTGATTCCTTTCTTCAGTGGCTCCTGGATTATCCCCTGGTCATGTCTGAGATACTTTTCTGTTCACTGTCAATGATTTCATTTGCGGTACTACTATAGCAGAGTTCTGTAGAGATTTAGTCCTTGTTTTCTCAAGGGGTATGAAGTTGTATTAAAGTCAGGCAACTCAGATGCAGTATAGATTTTAATATACTAAAAAAATAGTCTCATCTCCAGTGTGAAGAGACTGCTGTCTTTAGAAGTAGCATCCTTTTGGAAGATATGATGCTTCTAAGAGTATCAACATTTATGGATGTCACACATGATTATTTTGTCAGTCTTAAGTCATAGGAAGTGTTATGGTTTCACATAAACCTTGAAATTGACCTTTTAAGTATTTCCTAAAACAATTCCGAATTCTGAATTAGGCATAATATAACTTTTAGGCAAACCTTTAGTACCTTATACTGGACATTGCAAAATATTGGAGTCTATTAGTGACAAATGTGCTAGTTGGATCATCTGATAACTCTTTTCTTTCAGTTGATAATTATCTATTAGGAAATATTTTCACAGCAGAATGTTTCTTTTTCTCTGTTACCTATAACTGCTCACATGATTACGGAATTAATGGGTGTAACTTTCCTATAATTGGACAGAAGGCCAATAACAAACATACATTGTGTCTTCATGGGCGTTCTTTGCAATCTAATCACAATTGATCCCTCTCCCCCCCCCTTTTTACAATTATTTTTCAGTACTTCCTCTCTAACCATTAGCTGCTTCTGTGTTCTTTTGTCCTCCACTTATTTCCATTGTAAGAAGTAGATTTAAGACAGGTTTTAAGAGATTTTCTATAATACCTTGAAATAACAATAAGATGAAAGTCAAGTAAAATGAGTGGCCAAAGTCTCCAGGATGGCTTAAATTACCAATTTCTATGGGCACTCTTTCCTTTCACATTTGAATATTTTTAGCATAAGATGTTAACAACAACTCTCATCTTAATAAGAGCAGGTCTACTAGTTCTCCCCCTGGTGATGGCATGCAGCATAGTTCCAAGGGCTAAAAGCAGTTTAGTGTCCGTTGAACGTTGCATATTTGCAGCACAGTCCTGAAGTTTGGAATGAACTGTTACATGGTGTACAGAACTGGTCACCATACTGAAGGAATTGTTAACTTGGAAAGCACGTAATGCAAGATTGGTGCCAAGTTTCAAGAAACTCCAACCTTTCCATATAAGTAATTTAAGGAGCGGGCTTATTCTCACTAGTAAAGAAAGGAGGCTCAAACACAGGGGCTGTCCCTAGGGAGGTGCGGGGCCTGGGACAACCCCCCCACTCCGCTCCAGGCCCCGCCCCCACTCCATCCCTTCCCCCAATCCTCCATCCTGCCCTGCCTCTTCCCGCCCCTGTCCCGCCTTTTTCCAGTTTCCAGACCCACCCCACCCCCGCGACGCCAGGAGCTAGCAGAGCGGGGCGGGCTGGAGCCGCTGCTGCCGCTTCCTGCCAGGGAGTGCGGGCCTGACCCCCGCTGTCGGCGCCAGGCCCCTCGCTAACCCCCTGGGCCAGCCTAGCCCCCCACACCATAACCCTACCTTCTCCCGGGCCGGCCTAGCACCCCCTGCACAACATGCACACAGAGCCTAGGGTATGGTGATTCGGGGCAGCCACTGCGGAGCCCCCCAAAGCGTGGGGCCCAAGGTGGCTGCCCCGATTTGCCATACCCTAGGGATGGCTCTGCTCAAACATGACCTAATAGAAACTTGAAAAATTACAAAAATGATTAATGAAATTGTGAGAGGATTTTTATGCTTGTGAAATGGATCAACTACTTGGAGACAACATCCAAAATTGGGAAGCTGTGCATAAATTAAGAACTTTGGCAGACCAGTTTCACACAGAGTAATAGATGTATGGCATAAGTTAACCAGAGAAGGAAATTTGAGACATACAAAGTTCCAGAGACAGTTAGACTTGATCTTGAAAATGAGAGGATTGAAGGAGATCGTTTAAAGCAGAAAAGTGAGTTGTTTAACTACTACTCCCCAAAAAAGGGTGAGGCTGTTTGGTTAGGAAGATTGTTTGTAAACTTTATGCATTATTTGGAGAAAATGAAGACTAGACATGGATGTGTGTGTAATGATGGTGGTTCTGTGTGCAACTTTTTTTTTCCCCTTAAGTATTCTCATACTAAGTAATAGTTTGCTTGGTTCCCTTTACAGGTAGTGAGTTTTCTCCATACAGTTCTGTTGTGTGATAAACTGGATTTCAGCACAGCTCTCGTGGTGTGTCCTCTGAACACTGCCTTGAACTGGCTGAATGAGTTTGAAAAATGGCAAGAAGGTTTAGAAGATGATGAGAAACTAGAGGTATTTAATTTTTAAGAATTCTCTCTTTTTTTTTTTTAAGTCCCTTATATAGCTGAACAGTTTGAGTAATTATGATAAACTTACACCATTCGAAATACACACTAGAGATTGTGTTTTATGTATACAGAAAATTTACTTGTACTGATGTAGTAAGTGTGATCTAGGTATGTAAAAGTTGTGTAGCACTCTGCAAGGCTCCTGTTTTGTCTTTGTTAAAAGCAGAGTACAACATCCAGTATTCTCTTTCAAAAGGTCTCTGAACTAGCAACTGTAAAACGCCCTCAAGAAAGATCCTATATGCTGCAGCGATGGCAGGAAGATGGAGGAGTTATGATCATAGGCTATGAGATGTATCGTAATCTTGCACAAGGCAGGAATGTCAAAAGTAGAAAACTTAAGGAAATATTTAACAAGGCTCTGGTTGATCCAGGTAAGTGAAGGTTGTTAATGTAAGGACTCAAAGTAGCAATTAAGCTGTCCTTTTAAGGGGATGGGCTGAATTTAGAACTCTAGCAAGTTGAAAATGTTTTTGTATTTTTCTTTTTAAATATACTTTTAGGAAAATCATTTAATGATGTATAAATGAACCCACTAAGCTATTTTATTTACAGTTAACTTAGTTTCTGCGTGGGTGATTTCTATAACATAGCTATCTTACATAAATTTGCAGTTATGACTTAGAGTATTTTAAGTTAGGACTCTCTTGCGGATATGAATGAGATGTACCCATATGAAAAAAGATACTAGGTACAAGAAATATGTTGATGGCCTTTCCTCATCTGTTAAATATCCCTTTTGGTCAACCTTGTTTTTTCTTCAAGTGATTGCACATGTCCGTTCCAGTGCAGGTGTGTGTACACCCTGAGCACAGTCGCCAGAAATTTTTTCTTCAGTAGTATCCATCAGGTCGGCTCTGGTGACCTCTGGTGCTACGTGTCCATTGCGCCGGTATAAAGGGCCCTGCCAACCCCACTGCCCCTCGGTTCCTTCTTACCACCCATGACAGTTGCTGGAACTGTTCCCCTCGCTCTTGCAAGTTCTCAGTGGACTTTGTCTTCTCTGTGTTTTGTACATAGTTCTCAGTATTTGCTAGTTGATTGCCAGTGTTGATAGTTAGTTACTTCTTGGTAGTTAGTTTAGTTCAGTTCTCTCTGTTTAGCATCCGCTCTCAGTACCGAGGCATGCCTTGGTCACCAGGCTTCAAGCTTTGTGCTTCTTGAAACTAGGCTATGCCCCTGAGTGACCTGCACTCCAGTTGTCTTAAGTGCTTGAGTGAAGCTCATATTGGGGACTTCTGCAAAATTTGCAGAGACTTTAAGCCCCATACCAAAAAGGATGGGGAGGCTAGACTGAAGTCCCTGCTAATGGAAGCAGAGCTGAGACCCTCCTTGGAACCGTGCCATTCGGATTTGGCACCGAGTAACTGAGCGTCATGAGTCACAGCACCATTTGTCATCTCCAGTGCCAAGGAAGAAACAGAAGAAGCTGCTGATCGAGAGAGGACGTTCTCCAACCCCAAGGATGGCCAGACATGGAGACCAGAGCGGAATGTGACCTGTATCAGGTCACTTCTTGGTTCTGGCAGCTCGGTCAATGCTTTGATACCGGCCCCTATGTGGGCTCTGTTGAGTCTGGTACCAGCCGAACTGTCAGCACTGGCAGGTCAGCATGGTGCCGGGACTATTGCGATGCTGTCCACACTTGAGGCTTTAGCTTTGGCCAGAAACTTGCTCTCGCTGTTGGTACCAGAGTCACAGACAGTACAAGAGTCGGTGGCGTTGGTGCTGGCGGGTGGAAAGGAGCATGTGGCCACTGGTTACCATTTGGTACTGGGGCCTTCAGTGCCATCTAAAGGGAAACTGGCCATGTTGGCTCAGTCCTCGTCTTCCCCACCCCAGCACTGGTCACCGGCACCAGTGGGAACCACTCCTCCATGGTCGCCATGCAGAGACCACTCCTCCAACAATTTTAAATGAATGGGTAACACAAGAGATTTTAAAAAAGGGCAAGGAGGATCTAGTTCAAAAACAGGGTGAAAAGATATTTAAAGACATACTGACGAAACTTATATGCATCACAAAACTAAGTGATTGGGCAACAAAATGGCAAATGAATTTTAATGTGGATAAATGTAAAGTAATGCACATTGGAAAAAATAACCCCAACTATACATACAATATGATGGGGGCTAATTTAGCTACAACAAGTCAGGAAAAAGATTTTGGAGTCATCGTGGATAGTTCTCTGAAAATGTCCATGCAGCGTGCAGAGGCGCTCAAAAAAGCAAACAGGACGTTAGGAATCATTAAAAGGGATAGAGAATAAGACTGAGAATATATTATTGCCCTTATATAAATCGATGGTACGCCCTCATCTCGAATACTGCGTACAGATGTGGTCTCCACATCTCAAAAAAGATATACTGGCACTAGAAAAGGTTCAGAAAAGGGCAACTAAAATGATTAAGGGTTTGGAATGGGTCCCATATGAGGAGAGATTAAAGAGGCTAGGACTCTTCAGCTTGGAAAAGAGGAGACTAAGGGGGGATATGATAGAGGTATATAAAATCATGAGTGATGTGGAGAAAGTGGATAAGGAAAAGTTATTTACTTATTCCCATAATACGAGAACTAGGGGTCATTAAATGAAACTAATAGGCAGCAGGTTTAAAACAAATAAAAGGAAGTTCTTCACGCAGCGCACAGTCAACTTGTGGAACTCCTTACTTGAGGAGGTTGTGAAGGCTAGAACTATAACAGAGTTGAAAAGAGAACTGGATAAATTCATGGTGGTTAAGTCCATTAATGGTTATTAGCCAGGACGGGTAAGGAATGGTGTCCCTAGCCTCTGTCTGTCAGAGGGTGGAGATGGATGGCAGGAGAGAGAGATCACATTGCCTGTTAGGTTCGCTCCCTCTGGGGCACCTGGCATTGGCCACTGTCGGTAGACAGGATACTGGGCTATATGGACCTTTGGTCTGACCCGGTATGGACTTTCTTATGTTCTTATCTCCAGTGGTTTGATTAATGTGCAACTCTACTAATTGGGAAGCTCAGATCCCTGGATGCTTTTTTTCTGAGTAGGGAAATTAAAAATTAAGGAAAAATCAGTATCTGTGGGAGGGAAGAACTCAACAACAAACTAGATATTTTGAGCGGGTTGGGAGTCTGGAAAGCTGCAGCTGCCTGAAGTGGAGAGCCATGGCAAAACTTTACCTAATAAGTAATCTCCCTGCTACAGACAGGATTGCCTTGGCTTCCCTGTTTCATGCAGTAGGGTGGCCACTGAAGTATAACAAGAGTGAAGAAAAGTTGTGAACTCTCTTTAGCTGAAGCTAAGGCAAAGATATGGATCTTACCTTGAGTTATGGGCTAGTTAATAAAAGATGGTCTGTGGATGTCATGTTTTATCCTTATTAAGAATAGTGGCATTGTCTTTGAGTGTAGCTGACCTGCACCACTCTTCTGATGACTAGACCCTAAATAGTTCTTGGCTTTCTGATGGCTCATTGTGTTCTGCCTTGTCTCCATCTCCATCATGTCCAAACTCATGTCCTTGTTCTGGGTTGGTCCTTCACAGCAGCATGGGAAAAAATAATGGATGATCAAATGACAATGACCACAAAGCAAGAAAAATGAATTTTAAATTCTACGTCTTTGGCTTCATGAAGGTGCATTGGGCAAAATGCATTTAGTCACAAAGGAGTTGCCAGCTTATTCTTACTGATGAGGAAAGCGTGGTCTTGTGACTAAAACACATGATTAGTAGCCCTGAGATCTGTCTCTATTTGATTTTGGGCTTCTTTGTGCCTCAGTTTTCTCCATTTGTAAAACACTTTGAGATTCTTTAATGGAAAATACAATATAAATGCATTGTGTTATTTAATAGGTACACCTTGAGTTATGGGTCTCTGATCCCAGCGTTAGCTTCTAGGAGAATGAGGAGCTATTCTACAATGGCCTAGATTAGACATGCATATTTGTCACGAAAAAGTACTAGTCTAAGCACAAAACCTAGTTATTTGGCTTTGACTGTGATAATGAAAGAAACAAATTGTATGTTACTTGTTAGAAAAGACTACTTATCGTGGATTAATGGGCAGGTAGAATTTTGCAAAGCTGTACCGGAAACACACTCTCTTTATGTGGGATTGATCAGGTGGCTGGCTTCCTAAAAGAAGTTTTCATATTTTTTTCTCTCTTGCTATCTTGGCATCCGAATTTGTAGTGGTAGTTGTAAATTTAAATCTTAAGAATTTTTGTGTAACTTAAATATCAAGAAGTGATTGAGATGTCTTGGCATTAAACCCAATAAAAATGAAGTTGTTGCTTTGCTTGAAATTATGAAATTAGTGTAAAAAAATGTTTGGGGGGAACTTTGAGCTGGGCCTTTGATATTATGTGACATCAAATAAAATTTGCCTTTTACCAGTGGGCAGATCAAGCTTACCACTTGGGTAACTTTCATCTGGCTTTCAGCTCTATCTGTTAAGGTAGGAGGATATTGCATACTGCTCAGTTGTCTTCATACAGAATGTTACTGTTGGACTTTGGTTCTCTTCATAACTTCTTATCAGTCACCAATAGATGGCAGTGTAACGTGACTTTTAAAAATGTGTGCTTATGAAATTTGACAGAGAAAACATGCATTACTAAGATACATTTTACAGTGGTGGTGTTGCCATGTCGATTCCAGGATATTCGAGAAACAAGGTGGATGAGATAATACCTTTTATTGGACCAGCTTCTGTTGCTGAAAGAGACAAGCTTTTGAGCTACCCAGAGCTCTTCCTCAGGTTCAATAAAACGTATTCCCTCACTCATCTTGTCTCTATACTGTATGTTTAGACATTTTTAATAGGAATGTACTGTAAAACTTTTTCCTTAATCCTACCCACTAATACATTGTGCACTATGCTATGTATCTTGGAAAAATCAACTACTGTGAATGCATTTGCAAGCCAAGAGTATGGGCTTTAATGCCCTTAAATCTAGAGAGCTTTATTTAAAAAGAGCATATGGTTGCCTGTTAATAGAGTAAATTCAGACTCTTGTACAGCCAGTGTCCTAGTGGTTACAGAAAATAAAGTTCATTGCATTAGACATCTTGATTTTCTTCTAGGCCCTGACTTTGTTATATGTGATGAAGGGCACATATTAAAAAATGAAGCTTCTGCTGTTTCTAAGGCTATGAATTCTATACGATCCAGGAGGAGGATAATTCTTACAGGAACACCACTGCAGAATAATCTTATAGAATGTAAGTAAATGCTTCTATAGTCAGTGCAGAAAACATTTCCTTCAATACATTTCTGCCAGTATAGTAATATATTATTATAAATGTATTTAGTTTTGAAGTAGGAGAAAATAATGTGTTCCTGGTGGTACCAGACCACACTTTACAGCGATTAGAATAATTTTCATTACTTTTTAGTTTACCTTCTGGATAAGTGTGTTAGCATGTAAAGCAGTTTACATCTCTAAGTCACTCTTGGAAGTCTAGTTAATTTAGAATGAAATCGCTCGGTAATGCGTGCCTCTACTGACTGCCATAATTTTGTTTTCAACTATTACAAAACCTACTATAAATATAATTTTGCTATATCATTGCTTCCCTGCATATTTAAGCCCACAGGCAGTAAGACATTCCAGATAAGTCTTACATCAGATCGACATTTATGCCAAGTTTTCAAAAATGATTAATACTTTCTGAAAATCTAAGTACTTAGGTGCCTAAATATGGGTGGTAGGTGTTTAACTTTAAGGACTCATTTGGGAAAAATTTGGCCTTAAATTACCTTGCTTAACAGAAAAGTGTTTATGAAAGGTGTACACACATCCATTCTCTTCTTTTCTTAAAACAAACCTTTCCATAGGAACTACTTAATTTTAAAGAACTGGAGTTGATCTTTCTCTTCCAGATCACTGCATGGTTAATTTTATCAAGGAAAATTTGCTTGGATCAATTAAGGAATTCAGAAATCGGTTTATAAATCCAATCCAGAATGGTCAGTGTGCAGACTCCACCATGGTAGATGTTAGGGTAATGAAGAAGCGTGCCCACATACTGTATGAGATGCTAGCTGGATGTGTTCAGGTATGGAAATACTTTACCACCACGTTAACTCAAGTAATTTAATATTATAGTAATCTACTTTCCTTTGAATTAAAAAATATTATGGTCTGGGTCCTCTAAATTTGCATCTACAATTGCTACATACATTGTCCAGTAATCTCATTATCATTTTGACTCAATGTGTAGTTTTCATAACTAGTTTGAATTGTAAATAATTCAGAAATCCCATATAAACAGAAAATCAGAAAGTCTTTACAAACCCTGTCAGTGTATCTTGGGCAGGACACATACAACTTGGAGAATTGTTTTCCTGACTTATTGGACAAGTAATTTATATTATAGGGTAGGATATCAATACTTCAGTTTTGAAATATTCTGAATTTAAACTTAAAAAACCAGCCTGCCTTTTACTGTTTCCTAAAATGTATGGTAAGATGGTGGGCCATGGAGAACTGTCTAACTGTTGAAGCTGGCTCCCCTGTTTCCATTTGAGAGAATCAAAACAGATGGAAGTGTGGGGCGGGGGAGATGAAGACTGATTAACTTTTTTTAAAAGGACGAAACACCTGTTGCCCGAAAGACAACTAAAAGACCCGATATAACACGAATTTGGATATAATGTGGTAAAGCAGTGCTCCAGGAGGGCGGGGCTGCGCACTCTGCCAGATCAAAGCAAGTTCAATATAACACGGTTTCACCTATAACGTGGTACGATTTTTTGGCTCCCGAGGACAGCGTTATATCGGGGTACAGGTGTATTACTTTTTCATGTTTAGGCAGTTGCTAGCATTGCCACAGAGATGTTATAAATGATTGTGAAGGGGCGTGATGGTGAGCCACGTGGTCATAAATAGGAAAGGGGGCTGGTACATCAGGCAGTGTCTCTGTTTATTTAAAAAAAAAAAAAGTGGTCCACACTGGAAATTTTTTGGTATCTCCTGCACCAGTACATCTGAAAATGGAAAGCCACTGGAATGTACACGGTAGCAAGAGGGGCCTGACCCTGAAGCTAAATATACAGTAGTACAGTACTGGAAAACCAGCCATTCCCACTGAGCTGTCCTGCTCATATCAGAAAGAAGGAAGGCAGCAACTATGAAAATCTTAATACATAAATAATGTAATATTTAAGCACTATTAGATGTCCTAAGCTAGTCCCTGGGTCCAACAAACTTCTCTTGGTTTGCCACAAAGGAAGTAGCTCTGTGACAAACCGTGGGGAGTTTGTCAGCCCCCAAACTGTCAACACCTACCATTTTGAGGGTGAGGAGGCAGATGAAGAGAAGCAGAGACTGTAGGCAAGTGAATGAGGAAAGGGATTAGAAATAGCATTGCCAAACAAGCATTCAAAAATCATGAATCACACTCACCTTCCAAAATCATGTGTGACTTTCCTGTGGAGTCACAATCCGTGTCCATATACAAACATTGTCATTTGGGTCTCGTTCACCCAGACCTGAAGAAGGGTAACTATGCTGAAGAGGAGCAGTCACTGGCAACAACTATTGAAACTGCATTTGACACAGCAGAGACTTAAAATGTGTGCAGAGAGGAGATGTGTGTAGTGTGCAGCTAGCTGCACTAGATTAAATGGGCCTGGGCAGATGGGCTGGTGTAATTCGCTTTCATTGTGTATTTTACTTTTTTCTCTGTGGTTAGAAAACATCCTAGAGATGGCTTGTGTGGTACATTTTGTCTTTTAAGGTGCCAAAGGTTTTTAAACTCGAGTAAGAATCCATTTGCTTTATACACACTTGTCTGTTTGACTAACATCCTTTTGTAAAATTACAGAGGAAAGATTACACAGCATTAACAAAGTTCCTGCCACCAAAATATGAATATGTTCTAGCAGTTAGAATGACATCGATTCAGTGTAAGCTGTATCAGTACTACTTGGATCACTTGACAGGTAGGTAACTAAAGTACACTTAGGTAATGTGATTAATCGTCATTTAATCATTTTTTTCCATGTTTTCATAACACGCTACAAATGGTCCCTTTTGGTTTGCCGTAGAAGTCCACTTTGGCGCTAATGGTTACATATAACTAAATATTTACTGAAGAATACGAATACTTACATTTCTTGTTTGTGGTTCATTACTCTTTTCCTTTCTCTTCCTCCCCAAAAATATAATTTAAGTAATTCATACATTGTGGACTAATTACTGGTACTCTTTAAGCAAACATGTTATTTCAAATGGACTTTGGATTATTACACAAGTCTCTTACATCTGGAGCCCCACATTTATTTCCAGAGGAAATTAGTTGATTTGATTGCATCCTAGACCTGGTTTGTCCCTTACATTGTGCCAGCTACCACAAAGATTGGCACGAGGGCAACTCAGAATTGAAGTGCAGTGACATAAGTGTATTTCAGAATCTTTCAGCGTGCCTTTGTTCCGAGGGCAGTACTTGTTAATCTTTCAAGTTATTCATTTGCAAACATGAGATGGAGTTCCCCCCTTCTATCTCATTCCACATCCCACTGGTCTGGTAGTGAAAAGACTTAAGTTTGTCATCAGATTTCCGTGATGTCTCAGGATCAGTCTGCCTTTCTAATTTTTTACTCCTTTAGTATTTTAGAAGCAGCAAGGCCATACACAAACTTGTTGAATTTAAAAAAATCTTACAGCTTGTTCAAATGCTGTGAACTGCTGTGCTCTTGACTCTAAAATGTTGGTGGTTTTCTTGGGGCTTGCAGTTCAGTATCTTGTAAGACCTGCAAGTGTCAGCAGCACTTTTAAAGTGATAGTGTCGTATTTACCATCAATAATGGTAACTCAAGAAGCTAGCAAAGGCCTTATGTACTCAGTTGCACAATTGGACCAAATTTCACAGCAGCAGCTCTAAAGTTCTATAGCAACAATCCCTAACTGTGTAGCAACACTAATTTATTTTATGATGCTGAAATATCCTTCATGTTAAATTCTGTAGTTGCAGAATACATGGGGTCATGATGATGATAATCATATTTTTATCTAATGAATAACCTAGCATACATTTGCTTTTTAGAACTGCTACTAAATTAGTCCATCATGCAAATGTACTAACTCAATCTTTTTAGCATTGGACAGGCTGAAGTATGTGGCACAGTTTAAATTGATTGTATTTACCTGCTGCAGTGACTGTTCATGATTTTTTTTGCTGTTGCAGTTACCCTCCCAAGTTTAATTCAAGAAAAGGATGATAAAAGATTAATTGCATTTTGTATCGAACTGTGATTTACCGCAGATGTTCAACTTGGATATGATATTCACAGTGTTCTCTTACTTGCTTGGATTATAGTTGGGTGTAGTTTGTGGTGTCTTAGCTAAATTGCCGGCTAGGTTCTCTTCTTCAAACTTTGTGTGGGCTGTTTCCTTTATTTCAGTTAAGATGCTAATCTAAATAGTCATCAAGGACCAGTGTTGGTAATTTCATTTATTAAAATTGCAGGTCTGAAAACCAAAAGCTATTTTTCAGTTTGTTTTTTTTAAATAAGGAGTAAAACCTTTATTTAAAAAACATACCTACATGAGTGTGTTTCAAAGCAGAACACACACAGTGTTTTGATAGTCTTGTAGAGCTCATCACTAATCAACCCTATAACTTAGTCTATTCTGTATTAACAAATTTATTTGGGCATAAGCTTTCGTGGGCTAAAATCCACTTCATCAGATGCATGGAGTGAAAAATACAGTAAGCAGTATATGTATTACAGCACATGAAAAGATGGGAGTTGCCTTACCAAGTGGGGGGTCAGCATCATCAAGGATTTACAACCTATCCTGAAGGAGATCCCTCACTCTCACAGATCTTGGGAGACAGGCCAGTCCTCACTTACAGATCGCCCCACAACCTGAAGCAAATACTCACCAGCAACTACACACCACACAACAAAAACACTAACCCAGGAACTAATCCCTGCAACAAAACCCGTTGCCAACTCTGTCACATATCTATTCAAGGGACACCATCATAGGACCTAACTACATCAGCCACAACATCAGGGGCTCGTTCACCTGCACATCTACCAATGCGATATATGCCAGCGATGCCCCTCTGCCATGTACATTGGCCAAACCGGACAGTCTCTATGCAAAAGAATAAATGGACACAAATCAGATATCAAGAATTGTGACATTCAAAAACCAGTAGGAGAATGCTTCAATCTCCCTGGACACTCAATAACAGAATTAAAAGTGACTATTCTTCAACAAAAAAACTTCAAAAATAGACTTCAACGAGAAACTGCAAAACTGGAATGAATTTGCAAACTGGACACCATCAGAATAGGACCAAATAAAGACTGGGAGTGGATGGGTCACTACAAAAAGGAATTTTCCCTCTGCTGATACTCACACCTTGTCAACTGTTGGGAATGGGCAACATTCACCTTGATTGCATTGGCCTTGTTAGCACTACAAAAGTAATTTTCCCTCTGATATTCACCCCTTCTTGTCAACTGTTGAGAATATGCCACTTCCACCTTAATTGAATTGACCTCGTTAGCACTGACCCCCACTTGGTAAGGCAACTCCCATCTTTTCATATGCTGTAATATATATACAACCTACTGTATTTTTCACTCCATGTATCTGATGATGTGGGTTTTAGCCCATGAAAGCTTATGCCCAAATAAATTTGTTAGACTCTAAGGTGCCACAAGGACTCCTTGTTGTTTTTGCTGATACAGACTAACACGGCTACCACTCTGAAGCCTCTATTCTGTATTGGCTCTCACCTATATAAATACACTGAAGGAAAATATATTTGTATTCTGTCTGTTACTACAGCATTCCAAATGTATATTCTCCTAAAGTTATCCATATGCTTAAAAATAAGTCAGCTGTAAGTTTCATTGAAATAGCTCAGTAGGTGAAAACACCCTGCTTCCTCATAACAACTATTTTCTATCAAAGCAATAGAAGTAGTTTTGCGAATTCTTCAAAACTTTTGCTGGCTTCTTATACATGTTTGTCTGCTGAAATTTGTTAATATCCATCCATATTACTATCTTCTAAGCCATTTGACTGGTCCCTAAGTTAAGAGCCACTCTCTGCATTTGGTATTCCAGCAGTTTCAACTAAGCAAAGTACCTTTTGATTTGTATTAGTTAAATATCTGAAAAACTAATCCTTCTACTGAGGGTGAAGTTCCAGTAGAAGAAATTTCTTTTTACCTGCAAATACAAATAAAAGTCAAAAGTTCAGTGTTTTGTTGAAGTACTTTCAGATGTGGTACAAGTTGCCACAAGAATACATAATCTTAGAAAGTTAGTTTTTACTCCAAATCTGAAAATAGTTTTTCTACTTTTCATTAATGTAGAAAATATTATATATCATCTGTAATAATTTTGTTAATTGCATGGCAGATTTTAGGGGAGAAGGTCTCTTTTCTGTTTCTGTAACATGGAGTTAGGGCATCTGAACTTAGCACTTCTGTAGGGACCCTTCCAAATCCATGAGAGCCATACCAGCTACCACAGTGTTATTTTTACCTTTTATTAAGAACATAAAGGAATAATTATTACGTGGAGCTAACTATAGAGTAACTCTTTTTAATGTGGCAAAAAGCAGCTTGCTATCTTACTTTCCCTTATGCCTTCATTTTACTAGTCTTATTCTATAGCCTGTTGACTGAAATTCTTGAATAAGGTTTTGAGTCTGGTTCACCCACAGGCATACATACTTCTGCCTCTATTGAAAATGTATGATTTTTCCAGTTATTTTGTTTAAACAGGCTTCACTGTACAGATAAGTCAGTTTCAAAAACTTCAAGTTGATAGTGTTTCTTTGTCAACCCTTTAGGCCAGTGGTGCCCAGCCTTATTACACAGGAGGGCCACATAAACCTAAGCACAAACTTGTGTGAGCCAACAGATTCTGTTTTGTATGTATTTAGATAGGTTGTTTCTATGTACAGTATTGTCTATTTAAAAACAAATAAAGAAATCCAGTGCATAAAACGTGTATCAGCATTATAGAAAACAGGAAAAAAACAGAATAGAACACATAAAATGATGTAAACCTGACAACAAAATACTAATGAATCGTCTGTTACTATATTGTGTTGAAGCAGGCTGCAGGCCTTATGAAATGCTCAGGTGGGCTGTAGGTTGGACACCTCTGCTTTACGCTATTAAAAATAAAAAAAACTTTAATCCAGTCGTTCACCACAAATGCAGTTCACTTTTTGCAGCAAATTCAGCTTGGTCAATTAAAATAGACAAGGTATTTACACCTTCTGGCTGTTTTACATTAGGACAGTTTTAAAGTTACAAAATATGCAAGGAAAATGATTTGAATTAATTGAAACTTTAAAAAATCATAACGTTTATGTTAATCTTAGGTTTTATAAATAATTGCTTTTACAAACTTGAATAAACATGAGTGCCCCTTCACTGGGATTTATATGAATTCCCACTGAGGAGAGAATGCACTCCTTTGTAAAAATGTTATCATGTAACTCATTATCAAGAAAAAGATGGAAATCTAATTTTGACCATTTTAACTAGGAAAAAATCCTGTAACTAGGTAATTTGACCTCTTTAAAAGAGAAATTACAATGTGAGATGTGCACCTGGAGAGAACACTCTATACTAAACAAATGTGTTGTTCAAAGGGGGAACAGTATATGGCAAACTTACTTCAAGCTTTCATTCTATAATCTGAACTTTATTGTCAGGTGTAGGTAGTAGCAGTGAAGGTGGAAGAGGCAAAGCTGGAGCTAAGCTCTTCCAGGACTTCCAGATGTTAAGCAGAATCTGGACTCACCCTTGGTGTTTGCAGCTGGACTATATTAGTAAAGAAAATAAGGTAAATTAGATATATCAAAATACATACTTCTGCCTCTATTGAAAACTTTCCAAATAAGACATGACAAATGCTAGGTAGATTTTTGGCAAATTAATGGAAATTTCTGTTGCTGTGGGGCACAGTGATTTTGCCGACTATTTCAATTATGGCAAGTATTCCTTTTTTCCTGGAAATTTTGTCATCATTAAAACCTTTTGAAATGTTGATCTTTCACTGAACTCTTCATTTGTTTAAATGAAGAATAAACAGATGTTTAAGTGTTTGAGGCTTAAGTCTAGATGATGGTACTTAATAAAATCTGTGTTCTAAGAATATTAATTTTGTTTTTCAGGGCTACTTTGATGAAGACAGTTTGGATGAGTTCATAGCTTCAGATTCAGATGAAACTTCAATGAGTTTAAGCTCTGATGATTATGCTAAGTAAATTGAGCTTTTCTGTGTGAAACATACATGCTTAACTTAAATTCTGTTAGATTTATTTATTTTCTTTTAAAGTTACGAAAATTTAAGCAATATTTGTGGGTTGTTGTTTTTTTTTTTTTTTTTTTTTTTTACTGTTACAGCTGTTGGATCTCTCACCTGCAGATTTTTAAATAGTGAACATACAATGTTATGTTTCTAGGAAAAAAAAACCCAAGGGGAAAAAAGCGAAGAAAGAGAGTAGCTCAAGTGGAAGTGGAAGTGATAATGATGTTGAAGTGATTAAAGTCTGGAATTCAAGATCTCGTGGGGGTGGAGAAGGGAATACAGAGGAACTTGCAAACAACCCTCCATTGGCTGTAAAGTCAGATGAAGGTGAGTGTAATGTACAAGTAAACCAGGATATGATGCTGCATCATTTTGGAAAAGGTGATCTTGACAAGACTGGGAATTAGTACAGTCCATGTTTATACTATGCCTGGTTATGACTGATGAGTCCTCAGTTCAATAAAGCCATTCTCCCCACCAATTCCCCTCCCCCAAAACAAACCCCAATATAGATACACTTGTAATGGTATATCTTTTAGAAAACAAAGGGAAAATCAGCCTAAGGGTGAGTTTGTGTTGTGACAGAGCAACTAACAAATAATTGTTTTTTCTTTTATTTTTGAGCAAAATGCCCTGCAAGCCTGCTTCAGGTGACATAAACCAATTGTTCCATTCTTGTAAAACTTAAGGTCGATTCAGAGTAGAATTCAGAGGTGAATAGTGCTGCTGGATGATAGAGAAATGTTACTTTTCACCTTCTTCTAAATGGGATCTATGAGGAAATCTGAACAGAAAGATTAGTAACAACAATATTCTACATTGATGCATCTGGAATTTTATTTAGATGTTGAGCTAGCAGATGGCTTTAATAGAGCTAGAATAAGGTGGCTGTTTTGAGATTGTTGTTCAGCCTGCATACATCTGTAAACTACACTTTCAAACAGTTGTTTTTAAATAATCTTGTTTTCTGTTTCTGCTGAGTGATGGGAATCATTTGTAAGTGAATGTTTTGGCAGTGTGTCATTTTATGGGCTTAATAACCTTTCCTAGATAAATTACTTTAATGACAATGAAGTTGAATTCATAATTTAAATACACTTGTAAATTTATGTTTTCCCTTGTTTTTATAAACAGTTATGATTAAAATACAGTTGTAAAAGGGTGGTGGTCCTTTTATATATAGATAATATATATAGGAATATATTACCAGCATTAATTTATAAGAATAAAACGGAGATAATCTGTCATACCATTTCTTACTAATCACAAATCACTCCAATGTTAGTGGGTAATACTAAAGGTTCTACTATCCATGACCTCATCTAACTTCATATAAGTAGTTTTAAAATGGATGCTTGGTACAGTGTGAGTTTGAGGAGGCTTTGCCCTGTTTCCATCTTGCTTCAGATATAAAAGGTCCACCTGCACTGTAGACTGCTGCGAGTATGTCTCCTGTGTGCAAGTTCTGGAATGAGATTAAGGTGGGAATAGATGTGATCCCATCGCACATATAAGTATAGGCTTGTCCCCTCGCATATGCAGGTATCATTTTGAACTAAGTGGCTCGTTCACTGGCATTTGACTCATCTGGATTTATTGGTGGATCTTGGATCGTGTCCCGGGTCTTGTCCGAAAGGATGGGGTTCAGTAACATAAGGGATGAAGACTGCTTTCCTTTCCTGTCTCCACTTCTCTTCCCACACAGGATCTTGCTGATTTCTTCCAAGAAAAAGTTGATAAAATACAAACCTTCCCCCTCTGCTAGGCTTGCCTTCCCTTCTCTTCCTATAGTTCTCCCCTCCTCCTCTCTCAAAGACACAGAAGTTTCTCATCTACTGTCCTCCTCTAATTCCCCAGTGACCCCATGCCCTCCATCTCCTGCTCACCTACCCACATTCTCATCCATTTCCTTACTCTTCTCCAATACTCTGACTCTCCTCTGTTTTTTTCCCCCTCACAATTCAAGCATACTTCAGTTTCTCTCATCTTAAAAAAAACACACCTTTGATCCATTTGCCTCTCCAGCTGTTGCCCCTTCTTCCTTTCATCTCTGAGTTCTTGCATGTGCTGTCTACAGTCAGTCTCTGGGGTTCTTCTCCAGTCTATCTTCTGACCCTTGCACTCCACTGAAACCACTCTTACCAAAATCTCTCTAATGACCTCTTTCTAGCCAAAGTGCTGAACTAATACTCCATCCTTGTCCTCCTTGAACTGTGAGCTGATTTTGACACTATTGACCATTTTCTTCTTGAAATCTTATCTTCCCTTGGCTTCCATGACTCTGTCCTTTCATAGTTCTCCTCCTTCTCTGATTGCTCCTTCAGCATGTCCTTTGGAGAATTCTCCTCAACCCCCAACCTCCTCCCAATTTTTTGTGGTGTTCCTTGTTTGCCTTCGCTTCTCCCTCTACACCTTATTTCTCCTAGATCTACCTCTACTCCAGATCTGCCTCCTTCTGTCCAAACTAAAATCTCAGCCTCTCTCGGATATGGATGTCTCGCATCTTGATTTCTGCAACATCCTTTTCTGTGGCAGTGATAAATGTAATCTTGCCCTTCTCATATCCATTCAAAATGCTATTGTAAAGATACTTTTCCTTGCCCATCACTTTGACCATGTCCCCCCTCTTTGCATTCCTCCACTAGCTCTCCTTATGCTTTTGCATCAAACATAAGATACTTGTCCTCTCTTTAAAGGCTCTTCACAACCTATCCTCACCCTACCTATCCTTACTCATTCACTACTGAGATGTCAACTCCTGCTTTCAGTCACCCCATGCTGCCAGCCTCCATCACACACTTGTTAAATTTTCAAACAAGGACATCCTCCCATGCTTGGGGGGACCTCCCTGTAAATTTCCTCAACACCTACTTCATAATACTCCTTCAAAACCCTCCTTAAACACTCCTTTGTTGTGGGTACAAAATGCTTAAAGACGTTAGGCTGCTGCTGTGTTGAAACCACTGTCTAGCATGCTGACCAATATTGTCTCATAGTTTTTGTACTCCTCTTTCTGTCTGTCCCTCTGTTGGACGCAGGGTCGGGGGCCACACCACGCTTGAGGTGAACGCGGCTCGGAGCCTGCACCCCTGAGCCTCTCCCCATGCCCCTGCCCCTGCCCCAGCCTGATCTCCCTCCCGCCCTTCAAATCCCTTGTTCCCAGCCCAAAGCACCCTCCTAAATCCCAAACTCCTCAGCCCTAGCCCACACCCCCACCCGAATTTTGTGAACATTCATGGCCCTCCATAGAATTTCTATTCCCCGATGTGGCCCTCGGGCCAAAAAGCTTGCCCACCCCTGATGTATACAGTGGTTCTTTCATACACTTATGCTGATTTCACAGTCGATTTAACTTTTTAAAGAAAATTCATATATTAGCAGTACAACTAAATGTTGTGTGATACATATATACTTTCAAAAAAGGAAATTTATAGGTGAGACATGCACAGCCTGCATCCTTTACATGCTGCATTGTGTCAGGTATTAACACCAAACAATGTCATTAACATGACTTAAACACAGTCACACCAGCCTACATTAGGGACAGAATTCAGCATTTATGTAAAAATATGCTTTAAAAAATCGGTGCAAAGAAATTTTCAAATGAGAGTTCTTTTGCAGGTATTTGCAGAAATGTTGAGGATGACTGTTCTGTCATGATGAAGTTGCCTTTCAGCTAGTTTGCTGTATGTGGTCTTAAAAGTTGAATGTTTTGAATTAGTAGCAAGATAATGGGAGAAAAATATTCTGTATAAGTAAATACTTCAGTAAGATCAAAGTTTTTAAATGAAAGAAGGTTTGTATTGTAATTCTAATAAATCAATATTTATCACACTAATGCAAAGGAGATTAAAGGCAGAAACATGCAACACCATAAAAAGAATTTAGGTAACATAAATAAAGTCAGCTCCTGATTCCTGTCTACATTTCAGGATCAAATGATGAGGTTGCAAATAAGTCTTCATGTATATGTGAATTCAACGGTGTTTCACAATAGATAAAGAGAATACTGATACCTTGGAAGGAGAGCATGCTGTATTTCAAATAGTTCACAACCAGGTGTTGTTGAATGGCAAATCTAGAGCTAAACAAATGTTGCTTGTTTTGTTGGGTATGCAGTTATTTTGGCACAGAAATACAGTGAGATACAGACTTTCCTAATTCTCTCTAGCTTGTCAGATTTACCCCCTTCTAATCTTTTACATTTTTAGGAAGAGTGACTCGGATGTAAAGTATCATCACTTGCTTGAAGTTTGACTGAAGTCAGCTTATTAGGGTATAGAAGTGGCAAGTTAACTAAAAGTTTTATGTAAATAGCAGATTAGACAACTATTTATGATCTCAAGTCAATAACATTATATAGACTTGAATTAGGAAGACATTTATGTTCCAAAACGAAATGTAAACTCTTTGGGGAGAGACTCTGAGTGTACTTGTACAGTGCCTAGTACAAAGGCTCTTTCCTGATGAAGGCCTCTGAGTATTACCTCAGTATGGATTTTTAATAATCATATAAAAATTGTCTCCTCTTTTGCTTTTTTTGTTAAACAACTAAATATTAGAATCCCTTTTCTAGGCAAATATGGATGACACCATTAACAGGAATGTGTTTTTAAAAAATTGTGTTTTGTACTTGATATTAACTGTTGCAAAAGAAATAAATTCCAAACTCTAGTTTTGATGGTACTTCCTGTATATTGTGCCTTTTGCAACAAGTTTTTTTTTTTTTTTTTTAAGTCTCATCATTGAGATAATTTAAAACTATTTTCCCCACCTCCTACCCCCTAAATACAAGAAAATGTATTGTTGGGAACAGTCCTGCGTAGCTCTGGTTGGATGAACTAGATAACCCCCAGGCCCAAGTACAGTGTTCTTTCTGAGGGTTGTAGATATTTGCTTGGGATTTAAGATCAGTATTTTAAAAGCAGTTATATTATTCTTGTAAAATCTGTGATTGAGTTTTAGGAAGCAAATATTAGTTGTGAGTGAAGAAGATGAATGCTACTTTAGGAAAATGGCAGGTGACAGGACTATGTGTTAAAACAGTACATAACACAGAAAGTGTGGCAGCTAATGACCCTCTGAGGATAACAGACTAGTCTCTTTAAATTTTTTCTTTAATTCCATACCACTAACTGGCAGAACCTTTGGTTGAAGGGAGAAGCCTTCTATATCTTAGAACATAAGAATGGCCATACTGGGTCATACCAAACGTCCATCTAGCCCTGTATCCTGTCTTCCGACAGTGGCCAATGCCAGGTGCCCCAGAGGGAATGAACAGAACAGGCAATCACCAAGTGATCCATCCCATCGCCCATTCCCAGCCTCTGGCAAACAGAAGCTAGGGACACCATCCCTGTCCATCCTGGCTAATTGCCATTCATGGACCTATCCTCCTTGAACTTATCTACTACTTTTTTGAAGAAAAAAGAAAATCCTATTATAGTCTTGGCCTTCACAACATCCTCCAGCCAGGAGTTCCACAGGTTAACTCTGCATTGTGTGAAAAAATACTTCCTTTTGTTTGTTTTAAACCTGCTGCCTATTAATTTCATTTGGTGACCCCTAGTTCTTGTGATATGAGAAGGAGTAAAGAACACTTTTTCTTATTTACTTTCTCCACACCAGTCATGATTTTATAGACCTCTATCATATCCCCCACCCCCACCCCAGTTGTCTCTTTTCCAAACTGAAAAGTCAGTCTTATTAATCTCTCCTCATAAGGCAGCCGTTCCATACCCCTAATAATTTTTGTTGCCCTTTTCTGAACTTTTTCCAATTCCAGCATATTTTTTTTGAGATGGGGCAACCACATTTGCATGCAGTATTCAAGATGTGAGTGTACAATGGATTTATATAGAGGAAATATGATATTTTCTGTCTTTCTTATCCTTTTCTTAATGATTCCCAACATTCCGTTTGCTTTTTTGACTGCCGCTGCACATTGAGTGGATGTTTTTCAGAGCACTAGCCACAATGACTCCAAGATCTTTCTGGAGTGGTAACAGCCAGTTTAGACCCCATCATTTTATACATATAGTTGGGATTATGTTTTCCAATGTGCATTACTTTGCATTTATCAGCATTGAATTTCTGCCATTTTGTTGCCCAGTCACCCAGTTTTTAGAGATCCTTTTATAGCTATAAAAGTCACAGTCTGCCTGGAACTTAACTATCTTGAGCAATTTTGTATCATCTGCAAATTTTGCCCCCTCACTGTTTACCCCTTTTTCCAGATCATTTATGAATATATTGAATAGGACTGGGGGATATTACTATTTACCTCTCTCCATTCTGAAAACTGACCATTTATTCCTACCCTTTGTTTCCCATCTTTTAACCAGTTACCAATTCATGGGAGGACCTTCCCTCTTATCCCATGACAGCTTACTTTGCTCAAGAGCCTTTGGTGAGGGACCTTGTCGAAAGCTTTCTGAAAATCTAAGTACACTATATCCACTGGATCCCCCTTGTCCAGATGCTTGTTGACCCCCTCAGATAATTCTAGTAGATTGGTGAGGCATGATTTCCCTTTACAAAAACCATGTTGACTCTTCCCCCAACAAATTATGTTCATCTATGTGTCTGACAGTTTTGTTCTTTACTATATTTTCAATCAGTTTGTTCAGTACTGAAGTCAGAACTACTGGCCTGTTACTGCTGAGATCACCTCTACAGCCCTTTTTAAAAACTGGCGTCACTTTTAAAAATTGGCATCTTAAGAGTTTTTAAAGTCTTAAAATCTTTAAAATCTTAAGAGTTCTTAAACATTTGCATTTTAGGAAAAGTCTCATGCCTTCATTTTAAGGAGATTCTTTTTAGCTTAATAGTATTTTTGTTCTACAGGTAAAGCCACATCCTCTTCCAACCCAGGCAGCCCAGCTCCAGACTGGTACAAAGATTTTGTCACCGATGCAGATGCTGAAGTATTGGAACATTCTGGGAAAATGGTGCTTCTCTTTGAAATTCTTCGCATGGCGGAGGAGCTTGGAGATAAAGTGTAAGTCATGTTAAATAATACATAGATTGGTGGAAATTTTTTAAATTGTTTAAATATACTGTTCTGCCTTAGCATTCTTTATTGTCCACCCTTTGTTAACGCTTATTTTGAGCTCAGAGTTGTAGCTCAATTTGCGTTAGCGATGTGTGTGTTTAACTTATTTTTATCAGAAGAGCGTTCCATGCTTGTCCTATACTCCACCAAAGACATTCAGTCTGTTTTAAAGATCATGATCAGGGTGAAGGAAGAGAAGTAAAGCAAAACAATACAATAATTACATGTATTGAATGAATTTTAGTGGAAAATGTTGTATATTTCCGTATTTCTCTTTTCAGTCTAGTTTTTAGCCAGTCTCTAATATCACTGGATTTGATAGAAGATTTTCTGGAACTGGCAAGCAGGGACAAAACTGACAAAGATAAACCTGTTATTTATAAAGGTTAGTATAGCATTTCTATATCTTCCAAAACAGTGACAGTAAAGAGAATTTCTTTAATATCATTTCCTGCTACAGATAGTATAGGTGTTAATTTTAATCCAATCCAGGGTACACCGATTTTTTTCACTTAACTGACCTATTGCCAATTCCTCTGGTTTCCCTGCTCGTCACTGGGGATCTCTTTGTAGAAAACCCAATATTTGACGTACTGTGGTCCAAATTCCTTTTTAAAGAAAAAGTGAAACATTGGGTCTATCTCAAGATGTTATTTGATTATTGTAACATTCTCTAGAAGGATAAATTTGTGCAAAATTGATTTAATTCTCCAGATGACTTGCCAAAACCAATATAAATAAGTTGATCTTTAGCTAGTTTTTGTATTTTTGGGACAATACATTGTATAATTTGGTGTAGCATCTGTAATATTTTCATCTTTCTACCTCAAAATTGTTCTGTAAAATTAATGTGGTGATGGAGGCATCTGCAGAAGGAAGAATTATTTTTTGCCTATGAAAGTCATTAATAAAATTAGTTATTAAACTCCTTAATGTATTTGTTCTTGAATATATGTATGCTAATTCTGTAGTTGGAAGGATATATGGTTTTGTGGACTGAATATGGGCCCGAGGGCCAGGAAGTCTTGCATACTAATCCCACATCTGGCACAGTCTCACTGGGTGGCCTTCAGCAAGTCACTTAACCTGTCTGTCTGTACCTCATCTAAAAGAAGAGGATGATAATACCTACCTCACATGAGTATTATGAGAATCAAACTGAAGCACAGACATTAATCAGACATGTAAAATATAATAGGTAAATATTGTTCGTTTCAGATGTTAGTTCCATTCTAAATCTTGTGGTCAGCTATGCATAACACCCAAAAAGTACATTTGCTGGTGACATTTTTCAGGCTTGGTTTCAAATGTGTAACATGTTGAGGAGGCTATATTTTATCTAAGATTTTTTTCAGATGTTTAATTATTTTGCATTTGAGTATCTCAAAAATGGCTCCTTTTTAAATCTTTCAATTTGGCACATTTATACTCTTGAATAAGGGCTGTGTGCTGTCTTGTTTGAAAAAAATTGTTTTTGAAATAAACGTTCTGGATATTTGAAGAGAGCGTTCTGAATGGAAACAATAGATTAGTTTCTTAAACTTCGCAAATAGAAACCAGTATGTGATACTCTGAATCTTTCCTCTTAATCATTTAGGGTTGTCCAGATGAAGGAGTCCATTATACAGCTAGTTTATTAACCCTCTAAAGAGTATGGATCTGTTACTCAGGTTGAACGCTGCTTATCACCCTTTTCCTGTGACAGTAATGCTCACATTTCCTTCACATTTCAACTTGTCACCTGCACAACAGACTTTAAAATCGTGAAGCTAATTATTCTTTTTTAGCTTTTTGTTTGTTCTAGATGGAAGGGAGATGAAATAGCTAATTCATTCTCAGACCAGAAGAGTTGCTACTCTTTCCCAACATCACCAAATATGGGAGGGCTATTGGTCCGATTGCATGCTGTATACCCCACCTGCTGTGGATCTTAGGCTGTTGCTACTGATTTCAGGCGTGTGCTATATTTCATGTATTTGTTATATTCTAAGCAGATAGGATGTCTTTCTTCTAGAAATAGTGAGCAGAAGGTTTAGTCAGGGGCCATACAAAATGAAAACAATTTTACAAATGGAAAAACACTGAGTCTGATCCTCATTTTTAAGAGAGGGTTATTAAAGGAAATGACAGTGGCTGTGCTGAAAAATTTAACATTTTGAGATTTTAATCAATCACACACACACACACACACACACACACACACACACACACACACACACACACACACACACACACACATTTCTAAACCTTCTCCCTTGTGTTGCATTGAATTAGGCTTTTTCATGTTCTCACACATGGGACAAGGTATATTGTATTAATCATATTTTCTTAGTAATGTGTCGGTAGTATGGACTTTTTTCCAATAACCAGAGATGGACATGTGTACTGTAGCATTTTGCTTTACATCATCTCTGTAATCTTGCAGTAAAAGACCTTCACGCTATTTTTTATATGAATTCATATAACATTCCTTAAATGTTGGCAGCATGGTGTTGGGCAATTAAATACCAAGTGATACAGGGACTTAGAAATATCAGTATCATAGTTAGTTAGCTAGAAATAGATAGATCTCCAGCTGCTGTCTATTTATATATGTATTTATTGCTCACTATTGCTTTATTACCTGGAGCTCTGTTGTCCATATAGCAAGCTTCTAAAGAATATTTCCAGTATTTTGCTTCAGAACATTGGTCATTTGTGACCTCTGAGCTGTTTGTCTTTATAGCCTGTCCATATAACCTGAGCTAATTTTACATGGTCTTTGTTTTTTCCTGTTTGTGGTGGTTCTGTTGATGTACAACTAGGTCATCAATTCTATATAGACGTCTCTGGCATGACTTAGCATGCATTTTCTCATAATTCATTGTCACTCAACATTGCTACTTCCTACAAGAGCTGCTCTGATTTTAATCGATGGCCCAGTGGGGTTCATTTTGTGTAAATAAACCTTGACCTCCAGAGAAAATGAAAGGTTAGTTCTAAAAGGGAAGAAAAAAATCTGCTTCTATCAGCTGTAATTTTTTTACGTTTGGCAAGAAGTAGCCATAACTCACAGGCTAATTAAACTCAAGCAGCTGTTCTAAATTTCAGTTCCAAAATGATTATACCTTGACTTTTTGAAATCCCCTTTCAAGCCTTTACCTAAGGGGTACAATTTGTATGAGAGAGACTGCAGCCTAGAGTAATTGGAAACATACAAACTACAAAGATCAATTAGAAAATTAGGGTTACTGGCATAATGCCTAAAGGTTAAATGTAGTTACTTTTTACAATTAACTTTTGCACTGAGGTTAAACAAGAAACTTGCCTGATTTTGTTGCAAACGTGTCCAGACCTCTAGAAATTTGATATGACAAAGGGGGCTGGGAAACACGCGAATCTTAGAAGAGCTAACTAAAGGTTACTGAAAATATTGCAATTAAAGTTTGCCCTCAGTGTATAAATCTTAATTGTGTCTCTAAATTGCAAGCTGTGTAAAGCTGCTTGTGGAAGTATCACTTAGCTCAAGTTTTTTAAATTGAGAACTTTTCCTTGAAGAAGACAATACTGCTGGACCCTACATAGGGGGTAGAATCCTATTCAGAAAATAAATTTCATTTCTTTCTTAGCTAACTCTAATTCTGCACTTCTTACTTTGGGCAAGGCTACCTGCATATTGGGGAGTATCACAAGAGATATGAACTATTAGAGTAAAGGCTTTGGATACTTACTGTCCCAAATTATGATTACCACTATTTTCTGTAATCCTGCTGTGGATTATATTTCATAATTCAGGTTACAATGAATCATTTTCACAGCTCAACTGAGACAAGCAGCAATGGCAGGTATCCCCTTATGGGTTCTTCATTTATTTGTGCACATGTACTTTGGGGCACGGACATCATAGAAGCAAGTTCCTTGGGAGTAAAAGATTTTGATGGTTATAGAATAGCTGGTTCATGTGAGGTTGCATGATTGCTCCCTTAACTTTTAGTCTCAATCTGGCCCTGAAAGATCAGTATTTAAATCATTGTGCTACTAATATTTTCATATTGTGCTGGTGTCATTTAATCACCTTACCTTCAAATTTCTAGGTGAAGGAAAATGGTTCAGAAATATTGACTACTATCGTTTAGATGGTTCAACCACGGCTCAGTCAAGAAAGAAATGGGCTGAAGAATTTAATGATGAAACTAATGTGAGGTAAGATCATTCTATGTAGCTTGTTATTTCCTACCTCTTTTCTTCCTACATCTGTTTTGTACTCATATTAACTTATGAACTCTTTTTAAGATAGTGCAAATACCAAAATATCCTACCAGTGATAGAACTTTAGTTATTTTTAAAGATATTTTACATATGTTTTATACCTGTACTGTTGCCCCTTCTTCGTATGTGAGAGAGAGAGAGAGAGAGATTTTATAGGTAAGTTGCCCAGCACTTCGTTACACGATCCTGTTTTCAGTTGCTTATAACTTTGCTGACCTATGTAGTTTAAATTGAAATTTTCTATGTCGCGTGTCTGCCTCTGATTATAGGCAAGTCATGTAAACTAAAACTTTCACAGTGTGTCCCTTCATTTTCTTAGTATCCAACTTGAGACACCTGGGGTTTGATTTGCAGAATTGCATCAGAGGTGAATGGGAATTCTGTTCTGGACATACAAAATGCTATTAAATGCTAATTATGCTGAAATAGTAGGCTCTAGGTATCTCAAAGTGAGCACCCAGAATTAGTTGACAATTTTGCCTTTAGTCTCTGTGCCTCAGCTCCCCCTGTGTAAAAAAAATATTGATACTACTGCACCTCATGGGGGTGTTAAACTTCAGTCATGAGATTACATGGTGCCACTATATGGCAGAGTTAAGGAATTTCAGTACCCTAACTATGGATTTTTGTACTTTTAATTTTTTTGTTTTCTTTTATGTTTAACATTAACTCTGAATTTCCTGGGTATATACACCTGGCTGTGGGACAATTGCAAAATCCATATAATGTACATTACCCTACATTACTAATATGTACTCTTAACATTAACTCTATCTTAATGTAATTTTTATCTGGGAATTTTAGTCTTACCCAGGAGAGAATTCTGTCTGTGTGTGTGTGTGTGTGTGTGTGTGTGTGTGTGTGTGTGTGTGTGTGTGTGTGTGTAATTTAAACTATGCATGTGCAAGGCCACTGCACCAACCTGTTAACATTTAAATTAGTAATGTAGTTTGTCTCTGGACACTCTCTCTCAATACTGGCCCATGTGAATGAATTTTAAAGACAACTATTTACACTAAACATGGAGATGACCAGACTGCAAAAATTAATGAATTAAATAAGGGGTAGCACAATAAGCTTTCATATTGATTTTTCTTAACTTTGAGTTAAGTCAGTGAAATCATTAAAAACAACTTTTAGTTTTGACTTGTGAGTTTGACAATGTGTGGTTCCGCCCTTAATGAGGAGAAATGCATTTGATGTTGGGGTTTTATTTGAGAAGAAAGGACTTCTGTCATTTTGTTAAAGGTTTCCTATTAAGTTGGTTGATTATAGGGTTTACTCTATGCCACATGCCTTGTCCTTTGATGTGGCATTCTTACTATCCCTTGCACATGTTGAATATATTCAGCCAACTTCTGAATGGAACAAATAGGAATCATTCTGTTGCAGCATTGGCCCATTAACCTGACAATAAGTGCATCTCACTAATATTTACTAAATTAGCTCTAAAATGAATGAAAAGGTTATCACTTATATCTCCTCAACAAGGTTAGGTTTTCTCCAAAAAACAGTTCTCAGTGTAACAGGTATGCTTTGTATTGCATTTTCATAGCTATTTGTGTACAATTTTGAATTTTCATAAATATAAATGTTCTCTTTCTGTAGTACTGGTTCATGGATAATTTAGTTATAGTTGGAAAAGACTATTTTCAGATGCATATAACAGTTTGAATATATTAACTGTTGGCTGATATTTTTCATGATTGTTGACATTGGTTTTTGTGGAGAAATTCTAGTAAAATTCTAGCTAGTTTTGTTTTGTTTTTTTCAGGCCCCTTGTTGTGTGTAGATAAGTTTGAAATATAAACTTTAAACCATACTGATTAAACCTGTCCCTCAATTTCTCTGTCAATTTGGTTTTGGTTTTATAATTATATTTCCCTCTTTCTTAAAATTTTTCTTCTTCTGTTGCAATTGGAAAGGCTTACACAAACAGGGGGAAGAAGATTGCCTGTACAGTGAAACCAGCTATACACTAAGTTTTTATCAGATGAATAAAGCAAACTGAAAAACAGATTTTTTCCCCCCCTCTAGTCTAATTTAGAGTCATCTTAAGTTTTATTTGTAACAATAGCAGTTATGGAACTTCTGTCTGAATTTTTTTATTAAATGTTTGAAAATTGCATATCAAATATACAGGAAGATAACATTT
The DNA here is from genome assembly GCF_011386835.1 of Chrysemys picta bellii. NCBI lineage: Eukaryota > Metazoa > Chordata > Testudines > Emydidae > Chrysemys > Chrysemys picta. Next base: position 85,241,585 of record NC_088799.1, on the reverse strand, counting down.
CTGGATCCTGACACTGCCCCAGTCTGAGACATTTGAGCCATGACATGCTTCCTGCAAATATGGGAGGCTGTTCAGATTTGTCAGTGAGGCCATTGAGCGTGACCACTCTCCTTCTGCTTTCATGCCAAAGTCTCTGCCTCAGTTTTGAAAATCTACAGGATCTAGAACACAAATATTCTCTTTTTATCCTCTCTAAGATACATGCACCAGTGGCATCAAAGTTAAAGTATATGTCAATACCTGTTGTGAGGGGGTTTTCTTCCCTAGATGGAAAAATAGAAGCCATCCACAGAGGGAACCTTGAAGCTATTTCAGCAGCCCAACGGGGCTTACAGGGCAACCACATGCTGCAGATGACCTAAAAATCCTTAACTCCCAGAACCATGGTTGATTCAAGTGATATGCTAAGTAGAGTGTTCATAGTGAATAGATCCATGGGACATTAGGAGGCTGGCAACAAGAGCCACTGAAGCTAATGCAGTGACCTGGCATTGATTCTAGCTTAGTTCCTGAGTAGCAGATAACTATTCAAAGGAAATCCTTTGTGCCTCAAAATTCTCAGATAGAATTCTGGTTGGTGAGAAATCCAATGAAGTTCAAGAAGGGCTACAGCCTTATATAAGGGCATAAGCTCCTTTTATTCGCCACCCTCTCCTCCCCAAAATACCAGAAAAGAGATGCCAAGTGGAAGTCCAGATCAGAGAATGGGTCCAATGCCTCTTTCCAATCCAAACATTACGTATTAACGCAACTAGAATTACTTCCATCCACAAATTAGTTTAGAGACAGGCTATTCCACTTCTCAGACATCTAGTTTTAATCAGCATCAGACAGGCGATCGTGCAACATGAATACTTTAGTTACTCTGGACCTTTAAACACCTTCATATCCCCTCTCCATCCTCAAGAAATAGCAAGCACTTTCAAAGTGTTATTCCAGATTTTTCTTAGTATGAAAAGAACTAGAGGAAATCCAGCTCAAGAGAGTAAAAAGGTTATGAAGAAAACAATTCAGAATGGAGACTCTAGCTTTTGCTACCATTGGAATCTCTTCAGAAGACTTTGTGGGCTCAACAGAACCTTATGTGCATTTTCTAATCAGGCCCTATTTTCACCAATTTCTTCATTTTGCCTGCAAAAATCACCAATATTAATAAATAACATTTACCTTTCAATCTGTCCTCTGCTCCTTTGGTATTCTCAAAGCCATTTGGTTACACTAACTTACTGAAGGAGTCTAGAGATTTATCTATGACCATTCATTAAAGACAGATTCAGCATAGCATCTTTTTCAGGGACCACAGAGGAAATTACGTTAAGGATCCTCTCTGTACTTCAAGCATAAGGGTTCCTAATAAACTTATCTGTTTTTCAAGAGAATCATCCACCTAGGGAGACCCAAGGAGAACTAGAGTCTTCCTGAAACAGTAGAGATTGAAAAGATCCAGGCACTATTCTGGAAGGTGTCACAGAACCGAAGGTCATCCATCTATCTTTACCTGCATTTATCTTCTATCTGAGGAGTCATCAGTGTTCAAGAGACATGACCGTACATGACAGAGCTTCAGGGATTCCTCTAGAGGCCTGGAAACATTCCCAAGAAGAGATGATGTAAAGGAAAGAAAAGAATGAAAGAAAGTTAATCATTTCCCTGCCATTGCAGGGGCCTTGGGCATGGTGTACCTCAGTCCCTCCTATTCTCTGCCTGTAGCACATAGTAGTCTAGTCTCCTGTGGGCTGTAATACTTTGGTCTAATTTTGGTTGTTGGGGTTAGTATGGGGGTGCTGGGTGGGGTTGGCAGCCTGTGATATACATCTGGTCAGACTAGATGATCTAGTGGTCACTTCTGACCTTAAACTCTATGGTTCCATGGTGATAGAAAAACCCATATGATGGCAGGATCCTCCTTCTACTACCCAGTCTCTGAAATCTTATCTACTGATACCAGTATTTCAGATTGCAGAGCACACATGGAGCATCAAAATACAAAGAGGGATAAAAAGGTCAGAGGCAGAAAGGTTCCTGAACAACATCTTGAAAGAGATCTAGATAGAGTTAGGCTGGCTCTTCAGCATTTCTGTGAGTGCTAAGGGAAAGAGAATGTCCTAGTTCAGACAAAAAAAGAAACCCCACAACTGTGGCATATATAAATCAGTAGTGGAGTACAAAAGGTTCAAGTCTAAATGCTGAAACAATACAGATTTTTTTTCCTGGACAAAAGCTCAGCTGGCCTTCTGATATCCATAGAGCCAGGTGCACATTTTTGCATCCAGGTGAAACTCAGAGGTGTGGCTTTTCTTCACCAGGGAAGCAGACCACAGATTACTGAGGCTAGACTGGCTTCTTTCCTTCTTCCCCCTCTTTTGCCACTAGAAAGAAAGTGATTTAGTAGATAAAAGAGGAAACATCTATCATTCTTCTCACTGCAAATTGGCCAAGAAGGTATTTAGACCTAGTGGAAACATTGCAAAAGTCCCTGCTCCATCTTTCCATTAGGCAGGATCTCCTGTTCTAATGTCTGCTCCTGCATTCTGCTCCAGACTGACTGAGCCTAAAACTTTGGCTTTGAGTAGCAAGAACTGAACAAAATGGGATACTTCTCCAAAGTAATATTCTTCTAACCTCATTCAGGCTGTCATATTCTCTGCATATGCAAGCTTTTGATCAGAATGCCTGTAAGGATGTTAACATACAAAAATCAGCACCAGGAAATCAGGCATTCCAACGCTCTTTGGATTTCTTGCACGGTGGCCTAGACTTGAATCTTAGACTTCTTTCCATAGTATCTCATGTCTCAGTTTTAAACTATGCCATAAACTCATGCTCATCTAAATATCTGATGTCATCAAAGTAGCTTATAGTAGTATAACGGTCCAAACCAACCATTAGGTGTATCTTTCTTATCTAGAATTGGCCCAGAGTGGTACAAGGTCTTATGAACCATCCGGTGGCCTGAAATGCCCTTTATTTCTTTTCTATGAAAACTTTCTTCTTGGTTGTAACCAGGTTGGCAAGAACAGTCTTGGAAATCTCTTCTTTTAGGAATACGCAACTTCTTACTGTATCTTCCATGATGACAAAGTAGTTATTGGTAATCAAGGTTAACTCTTTCCTACCTCATAGGAAATCATTTTGTCTTCATTTACTTTGAATCTTTGACACCTGAAAGAATAAGTACAGCATATGTCAGAACAGCAATTAAAATATTCCTAAGTAGAACTGATCAGTATAGAAAATCATCATCTTTGTTCATTTCCATTTACCCTAAATGTCCAGCCTTGAATGCATCCAAATACTCTGTGGCTAGGTGGATCAAATAATGTATTGCTGAAGCATATTAAGCCACAGATAGACTGATTCCAGAAGAGAGAGAGGAAAAAAAGACTATTCAACTTGTTCCACAATAACATCCTGGTCAGAGTAGAACATCAGCTACCATAGAGGAAATCTGTGAAGCTACCACGTTGTCATCCATGGATACTTTCTTTATCAGTATAGACAGAAAAGTGTCTCTAAACAATGTTGTCTCAAAATAGATTAATACCATTTTAGGCAAGGGGAAACAGTTTGCTTCTGTCCTACTTATGTCTTCCTCTCTCTAATATTTTCTTCCTGCTCACTACATCCCAAATGTCTTGGACTTGGGGAACTTTCAGGATTGAGAATGGAAAATTTACCAAATTACTGCTTTTCTGGGTCTGACCTCTCCCAATGTCCACTTCACTCAAGATGAGTTTTTCAGGTATGTTGATGATGGCCTGTGCAGGGTCCATCTGTTTAGTTAACACAGTTGAATTCGGCATTATGCTTGTTTATGCTTAATTTAATAAGGATTCAGAGTTTCCATAAAGCATTGGAAGTTCATATCTGGAGTAAAGGCAGAAGGGGCATCGCCAAGCCCTGTTGCCTCATGAACTACCTCTGCTCTGATATATCATACATATTGTACATATTAATTTAAGCTCTTTTGTTTCACGAATTTTCCCAAATACACATGTCAACATTCAGATTAATAGCTGTAATGCAGCCAGTTGTATATTTAAAAAGCAATAAATGGAATAAACTTAATTCATGCAGTGTTAAAACTTGGACTTTAAACTGCAGTAATCAGTGACTTTTAAGTTACATTCCCAAAACTCTGCCATTACTTACATGCTAAGTCACAAGTTAAAACTTATGCAGTAATAAAAATATTACATCCTTGCAAAGAGGTACAATTACTGTTGTTAGAACTTAAAGATCCCAGCATTTTGTGTTTTTTTTAAATATCAATCTTAACGTTACATGAGATTTTTTACGTTGTTAATTTTAAATTAATCTTGGGTGATAGTGACATGTAAAGAAACAAAAGTGCATAGTTTTATAAAAGATGTCCTAAAAACGGTTTCATGCCAAGGAATTTTTAAAGTCTGCTTTCCAGATAATAGTTCCAATAACCCCAACCAGCATGTATTCATTTTTAAATGATGGTTTAACTTGGCATAACTAATTTTCTTACATTTGATCCTGAATTCAAATGTCTGAGAAATTTTTTTTCCCCACTCAGAACAATTCTTGGTAACAAATGACTTCTTAAAGTCCCTGACCTGTAGTTCTGACAGCTGGCTAGCAGCTTTGCCCTTTTATTTAGAACATAACGGATGCAATTTTCACAACTTAATGGTTTTAGAAGATTTTGAATCATTATAATTTATGAATAATTCATAATAGGACCCCAGAGGATTTAGATTACAGCATTTCAAAAACTTCATGTTTATAACAGTTAAGAAATCCAAGGTAAGAGAAGTCAGTTTGTAAAATATTAAATTTCATATTTTTTTGTTGTTCCAGAGGCCGTTTGTTTATTATTTCCACAAAAGCAGGATCCCTTGGAATTAATCTGGTGGCTGCTAATAGAGTGATTATCTTTGATGCCTCTTGGAATCCATCCTATGATATTCAGAGTATCTTCAGGGTTTACCGCTTTGGGCAGAACAAACCTGTGTTTGTGTACAGGTTCTTGGCTCAGGTATGTACGATTTGGATGTTTCTCATTCATCCTTTAAGGCTCAGATCCTGATATCTTATCTGTAAACATGGACCCTTACATCCTCGTGGACTCCTGTTGAAGTCAGTGGGGGGCGACACAGGAAAAGTGGTCCATTAGTGTAGATCAGATAGTTGAATTGGGGCTTAAGATTGTCAAACCATTAGAAAAGAAAAAAATTGTGTATATTATGTCCAGAAGGGTCTATTAAGATCAGTTAGTCTGACCTACTCCGTAATACATACCGTAGATTTTCACCCATGATTCCTGCATCAAGTTCCCAGCTTCTGGTTGAGCCAGAGCATATATTTTAGACGTCCAGTCCTGATTTAAAGACTCCCAAGTGATGGAGAATCCACCATATCCATAGGTAATTTGTTCCTATTTTTGTTTAACCTCACTGTTTAAAAATCTGTGCCTTATTTTTAGTCTGAATTTGTCTAGCTCCAGCTTCAAGCCATTGGATCTTGTTCCTTCTGGTAGATTCAAGAGCCATCTACTACAAGATTTTTTTCCCATTTAGGTAGTTATAGGTCATCTTCAATTCATATCTTAATCTTCTAATTATTTATCTTAATAGCTTGAACTTCTTTAGTCTCTTACTATAAGATAGTTTTTCCAGACCTTAAATCATTCTTGTAGCTTTTATCTGAATCATTTTCAATTTGTCAACATCCTTTTTAAAATTGTGAACACCAGAACTACACATGCAATTCTCATTTAATTTATATAGAATGCCAATACTACATAAGACCCCTCCCTACATCTGCTCTCTCTTCTCCTGCTTATACATTCAAGAGTCACATTTTCTTACCCACCATATCGCACCAGAACTCATGTTCAGTTAAGCCCTGACCCATGTCCCCTAAGTTTTTTTTTTTTAAAGCTGTCGTTGAATGTAACTCATCTATATTTCTTAGTTAGTGTGATTTTTATTTTTGTTTAACTTAAAATAAGGTGAACAATGCAATAGAATTATCAATTTTTTTCATATTAATCTTTTTAAAGCTACAATTTAGGGAGGTTGTGCAAAAGCCAATTTCTTCAGGGAGCTAAAGAAGTTAAAATATATTGATTACTCTAATAAATAGACATGCACCATTAGTTGCATCAGCAGTTCATGTTCCTTTGTGGTGTTTCATTCAGGGACTACATTCATTTTTAAACAATTTAGCAAACTACAGGAGATGTATTGGGCTAAAGTTCTTTAGCTGTTTTAACAAACATTAATGATAGAGTAGTGTTGTTCTTACCATTCCTGTTTTTCTCAGTGACAGAATAACTTGATCCCATTTGTGTGTTTAGATTTATAAAAACAAATATTTGGGGTTTTTTAGGGAACAATGGAGGACAAGATATATGATCGTCAAGTAACGAAGCAGTCACTGTCTTTCCGAGTAGTTGACCAGCAGCAGGTTGAGCGTCACTTTACCATGAATGAGCTTACAGAGCTTTATACCTTTGAGCCAGACTTGCTGGATGACCCTAATTCAGAAAAGAAAAAGAAGAGGGATACACCCATGCTGCCAAAGGTAACATAATTCACAAATCTTTCATAAATCTTTAAGCCTGTTCAAGTAGACAATGCTCTCTTTCTTAGGAGGGAAAGAGTGTTATGAAAAGTTTGGGTTTGTTTACTTCTAAAAGGAAACAAATAAGAGGGGACATGATAAAAGTATATAAAATAATGAATGATATAGAGAAGGTAAATTGATCTTGTTTTCTTCCTGACCCTCAACACAAGAACGAGGGGACCTTCAATTCCTTTAAAAGGTGAGAAATTCACTACCAAAAAAGGGAATACTTTTTCCCGCAACATGTGATTAAACTGTGGCACAGGAAGTCCTTGAGGCCAAGATTCAAAAAGGGATTGGATGTTTACATGGATGTCAGGAATATTTAGAGTTATCACACCGAATGATAAATTTTTAGTGGCTATTAAACCTTGTTCTTCGGGGTTTAAGTCAATCTGTCAGTCTCACAGTAACGTCAAGTAAAGAAAATGTATTATAGCCATAAATGCACAGAGCACTTGTTTTGTTCATTGTTTTCAAAACAGATTTGAAAATAAGGTAAGTGTAAGATAGCTATTGTTTGTAGTAAATGTATTTTTATTAACTGTGATCTTAAATGTAACATTAAATATAGTCTGATAAAGGTTAATTCCTGAGTAACCAACCTATTGTGAAATTAAGTCTTTCACTTAGTATAACAGTCATTTCATACAACTTCACATTTTCCATGTATAAAATAACTTAAGTGGGTCCTTTACTTAGTAAAGTGATCATATTTCTTTCAGTATTATTTGTAAGTTTTATGTAGTTGGCTCTTGGAGAAAATATTTAGGGCTTTTTTAGGTAGTGGGTTTTTTTGTTTGTTTGTTTTGTTTTCCCAGTTTCAGCTGAATTAGTATTGAATGGTTTCATAATATTGAAACCAAGTGGACCAAATTTCAACAGGACCTAGGAACGACCACAAACCCCACCACCAAGTGCAAGACATATTCTTTTGACATTGCATTTGCTAATATTAACATATAAAAAAATACTATTTAATTTTTTTTTATTCCCATGCAATTCCTGAGGAAAGGAAGGGAGAAAGAAAGAAACCATGCATGGTAAAAGCTACTCATTTAACTTAATATATTTCTGTTAGGCACTGAGGTACTACAGTAATGAAGGCGCTATAAGAACATGAAAAAAATACAGTAGAATAGAAATGATGTCAAAAACATGCAATTAAATTTGTTGTAAGCAATTAAAGAGCAAATGTTCCGAGCATACCTGGATCGATTGGTCTTCAACTGTCATTAAGACTGCGCCAATCACAACATGTCCGCCATTCTTTTTGCCCTCTTGCTTTTCTTCTCCACGTTCGTCCAAAACGTTTAACAATGTCACCTTCCCATCTTCTTGGAGGCAGACTGGGTGGTCTTTTCTGTTCTCACGGGTACCACTCAGCAATGACTGCAGTCCACCTATTGTCCGTGAGCCGTGCTGTGTGGCCCGCCCATCACATCTTGTTATATCTGCTTTCCACGACAATGTCTTTCACACCGCTGTGTTCTCTGATAATTTTATTTGGGATGCGATCCAGAAGGGAAATTCCCAACATAGCTCGTTTCATTGCCCTTTCAGCTACCAACAGCCACTGCTCTTCTCTCTTCGTCAGTGCCCACGTTTCACTGCCATACAGCATCTTGTCGATTTTTCCTTTGAGGACATCCTTGATGGAATTAAATGCACACCATTCTGCCCAAATCCTTTGCGAGAGTTCTCCGTTTAGATCTTGTGCATATTAACTTCTTGGCCCAAATATATGTACTGTTCCACTTCTTCAATTTCTTCTCCTGTTACCGTTATTCGGGCTTTTCGTAAAACGTCTGATTGCATGTATTTTGTTTTGCAGCGGTTCATCTTCAGGCTGACCTGACTGCTTTTCATGTCGAGTCTTCCTAGTATGCTCTGCAGTTGGGTGGTGCTTTCGGCAATTTAGTACGATGTCATCCATGAATCTGAGATGATAGTTCTCCATTTATGTTGACACCACTCCTCCAATTGATCTTGTTCATAACCATTTCAAGGCAGGCGGTGAACAGTTTCGCCTTTCTCGATTCGGATGCAGGGGGGAGGGGAGTTTCAAGGAGAGTAATGTCTGTTGTACATCCAGTATTCTCTTCCTTCAACAAACTGATGTACTGCATGTCAATACCCTGCTCTATGAGCGCCTTTAAAATTGCGTTAAACTCGATGCTATCGAAGGCCTTTTCATAGTCGACGAAAGCAATGCTCAGTGGGAGTTTGTATTCCCTCGCTCTTTCTAGGGCTAAGGGTAAATATATGGTCGATCGTGCTAAAATTTCTTCGAAACCTGCCTGCTCTCTCGGCTGTTGTTCATCCAGACACTGCGAGAATCGGTTCATTATCACCTTTGTAAAGAACTTGTAGATGTGAGAGAGCAGGCATATAGGGCGGTAGTTCTTAAGATTTTCTTGATCGCCTCCTTCCAGCTTGATGATATTTTTCCTTCTTCAAGATACCGACTGAACCTTAAAGCGAGGGCCTTCCAAAGTTTTTCACCTCCTGCAGAAATAATTTCTGACGTTATTCCATCTTTGCCTGGAGCTTTTCCCTTCTTCATCTGGTATAGTGCGCTTTCGACTTCACTGACAATTATTGGGGGGACGCGTTCTTCTGACTCTTGGAGTGTTGGGAGAGGGATGTTGATTCTTAATTTGAACAGTTCTGTATAGAAGTCCTTGCAGACCTCCTCCATCCCTGCTCTATCGATTACTGTCTCTCTGTCCTTGTTCTTCAGCGCTGTTATGCTCAATCTATACTGCGTCAATTCCTGCTTGCATGTCTTGAGGCTCTTGCCTAATTCAGCTGTTTTGAGGAGCTTTTCTTTCCGGAAGTTCTCAAAGTCATCCTTCAGTTTTCGCCATATAAGCTTGCACAGAATACAGGTACTCGAGGTTGTTATCCGAGCTCCTTTTCGTATTTTTCTGCTTCTCCAACAAGCTTTTCGTTTCATTTGAGATTCTTCCCTTCGCCGCCTTCAGCTTTTCAATTTCAGCTGCTTTTATGCAATGTCTCAGCTTGTCAGCAAAGATGCTGTAGTCCTCAGCACACTTTTCCATCTGGCTCCAGTCAAACCCAGAAACTCCGAGCATACATGTGAGGAAAATACAGATATTTCTAAATGACTTGGTTGCTACTGTATTTAATTGATTGTAAACTGCCCGGGTGGAGGGGGGAGAATGCTTTTCTCCTGTTTTATTGTGACCATGTTTCTTTTTCAGTGAAAGATGGCATGTTCTCCATTTTAAAGATAATCTATTTTTAGATTAACAATAATGAATCATATTCTAGTAAACACCAGACTGGTTTTCCTTGAATTTTTTTAGATGGATTTTTACTAGACCACCTAGAGTGCCAGGCAGCTGTCAGAGGGATTTAGGAGATGTTAGCCTAGTTCAGAGCCCCTATAGCGTGGTCATTTTTAAAACACTTGAAAACAAACTTTATCAACTCTATCTAAACCCTTCTTATTATGAAGTTTTTCAATTCAAGCAGTAAGTCATAGATCATTTTCTTAATAGTGGTTTTATTGTAACTTTGTCAGTGAATTAAATCCTCTATTTATTTTTCATCAGTTTAGAATTAACATATGCTTTAAAAGAAATTATTTTTAAAGTTAATATATTATGCTATTTTTATTATTTTATTTACTGTATGTTGATAGCTCCCCAAAGAATAATTGATGCATCTCAGGATATTTGTATATTCTTAACAATAGTTCTTCATAATATATCAAAATGCCTCTTCAGTAAAATTTGGAGTGTTTTTGGTCATCATGAAATAATCTGATTATGCTTAGTGATTTTGGAATGTTGAGCAAACCATCTTCTGTAGTAATTGTACTCTGAAAGTTATGTATTTTCTAATGTACAATTTTAGTAATGCTCACAACATTCTATCTAGTTGTGAATATTAAAATACCACTAAGGAGTTAAATGTTGGAAATAAATTCCAAAAATATAGATTTGTTTAAATTAAAAGTCCGTATCATTAGAACGAATATCTTGACATAGAGACATGAGTGTAGAAAAAAGACAGATATACGAGTTGACAAACTGATATTATAATACTTCATCTTCAGAACAAATTTGCAAACATCAACTAAATTCCTCATCCCATTGAAGTGATAGGCAAGTTGTGAAGAGACAGACTGAACATGAAGTTAAGTTATCCACCTTGACACAAAAGGTAAAAATTACCCATTCAGCATATGGGATGGGGAACTAGAGACATCTTGTAAATCTATTTAAAAGAAAGTTATACTGATTTAACTCAGCACAAGAATTTAAACATTCATTTGTTGAAAAACACTTAATTTCAAATATTGGTTTAGGTTTTTTAATTTATTTTATATGTGAGTAGATTGCTGGCTGGGGCAGTCTTTCTTGAGAGCAAACAGTCTTCAGGGCTGGTTTTAATATTCAGAACAATTTGTGTCAACATTTAGTTTTAAATATTAAACTTCACACATTAGTTATCTTCCTATCATCCAGATAGAGACAGATGGGCCAGAGAGTGAATTCATGCTCATACACAAGTCACCTTGCTAGAAAAAAGAAAATCTCTGTATATTGTAATTCTGCTTGGCTGTTCCTTGGTTCTCTTTCCAGTCCAGTTGCCAGTCTGGTGTTCTTTTAAAGATGTGCACTTCATTATATGCTATGTACAAACGTCTAAGTATTTGTAACTTTTCACTGGAAAGGCTATAAATTATCAGTTATCTCCTCGTTTTAGCAGCTTCTACATTTGGCTTGCACAGAATAATTTCTTGTGTGCTGTTTCCTGTACCCTCACAACACTAACTGAGAATACTGGTTACCTGTTAACTCATAAGGCGTCTTTCCTTTCTCTTTCCTTTTCTCCCTCCTCCCCAACTAGATTTTTGGGTATGATAGTTTAATATCCAGTCATGTGAGGTGCTGAGCACTCTCAGCTCCTACTGAAGTTGGGAATTAAGGGTGCTCAGAACCTCCCTGGGGATACTCATTGCCTTGCACAATGGGCACAAACTTGCATAAATCATGAATCTGTCAAAGGAGGTATATAATTTTTAATGTATGTTTTCAAACAGCACGGGGTGGCATAGATCAGCAGTTCTCAACCAGGGGCCCAGGGTCCCCTGGGGTGCTGCAAGCAGGTTTCAGGAGATCTGCCAAGCAAGGCCAGTGTTAGATTCAGGGCAGAAAGCTAAAGCCCCAGGCCTTGAGCCTTGTCAACCAGGGCTGAAGCCGAAGCCTGAGCAACTTAGCTTTGTGGAACTTCCTGTGACATGGGGCCCCAAGCAATTGCCCTGGTTGCTACCCCCTAACCTCGGCCCTGGCTTTTATAGGCAGAAAAACAGTTGTTGAGGCACAGGCGGGGCAGGAGTTTTTATAGCATGTTGGGGGGGAGGGGCAGGCTCAGAGAGAAAAAGGTTGAGATCCTCTGGCATAGATGACACCCAGTGTCTCTTTGCATCATGGGCCAGTTTATGCTGAAACCTTACAAACCTGTTTTAAAATGTGAGGTTTTGAGGAATATAAACCATTTTTTTTAAAAATCAGTTTTTGTGAAAGTCCTTCTTAAAGAGCAACTTGTGTATATTTCCATGATTTCCCAATTGTATATTTTTTCAAGTACAATTAATTTGACACTTATTTCAAAATTAAACATAAAAAAGAAAAATTACTCTGAACATGGAGCCAGGCATTTTTCTGTCCATAAATTAGGGCAGAATCAAATTCCATCTCCATTAGATTCAGTGGGAGAAATTGGGCAGTTTGCTACTTTTAGTTACTTTGGATTCTGCAATAATTTTTTCTATAGCTTTGTTTTCTGTCTTAACTTTGTTTTTGTTTTTTTTCCATAATCAGATGATCTTTTTTCTCCAAACTGGATGCTCCTCCAAAACCAGCTATTTCCTTACACTCCTCTGCTTAATCTTTCTCACAAGTGCCAGGTTCCTTGCCTGAATGTTGCATTATTCTCATAGCTTTCCTCAACCACTCCTCCTCTTCCCACCCACGAACAGTCTGTATTTTGCTCTTCCAAAATCAGCAGCCACACTCCCCAAAACCATTACTGTTGAGTCAGTGAGTAACTGGAAGTAGCTATAAATTTATGATGAGTAGAATTTTGGGACTTAGTCAAGCAGCCTAGCACTGGAGAGGGCGAGGAGGATTGGCCTGAGGTGTGCAATGAAAGAAGACTGTTTTTGCAGGACCATCAGATATGGGCGTGCAAATTACTTGTCATCTCTTGAAACTCCTGGATACTATCTGCCTACAAAAAATATATAGTTAAAGAAAACAAAACTACACATAGGAGAAAAAAAATCACTTAAGATTCCAACTGACCTAAAAAATATTGTTTTATCTCATTAAAATTAATGGAGAGTGATTTCGTTCCTGTCCTACTTTGCCATCACAAGTTGGCAACCTCTTTTGATATTTGTGACTGGTTCTAACAGCAATCAGAATATTCCAGCTTCATCAGGTATTTCTCAGGTACAGTTTTATTATAGGGGATTGTATATGTGAAATATTTTTCATTCCCCCCCCCCCACCCCCATTTACTATGGAAAAAATTGAAGATGAATCCCTGGAGTTTTACTTTAATTCCTTTGGCTTCAGTTCACCTTGCTTTTTTTAGCTGTATTTATTTCTTCACTGTAAATTTGATTAATTCTTTTTTGGTTCCATCCTTTCCGGCACTGAGTTATTTTACCTACAAATCCTTGAGTAGTCCAATAACCATTTTGACTGCTTCTTGATCCATACATTTTACATATAAATGTCATTGTTGATTGTGTCTTACTTATGGCTGTTACTTATTTTATTTCTTTTGAATTATACTTTATTTTAAAAAGTGTCTATCTCAGGCTCTAGGCGTCTTTAACATAAAGACAAACATCAACATAAATCTATACAAAAGTAGCATAGGATGCACCAGCCTTCTTCCACACTACTGGTTTCAGTCCTAATAACTATGGTTCCTACTTACTGTAATTTCACCAGTTTTCCTTCTAATATCTGTGATTTTTGGTGTTCTGTGAATTTATGATTATTCATGAGAAACAAGAGGAAGTCTAAGGAAAGGGTTAGCCCATTACTCATTGAGGAGGGAAAGGCAGTAACAGAAAATTCAGCAATGGCCGGAGTCTTAAATGCCATTTTTGTTTCAGTTTTCACTTAAAAGTGTAGCAGTTATCAGATGACTAACAAACGTCCATGAAAATGGGGTAGGATCGGAGGCTAAAATAGGGAAAGAACAAGTTAAGAATTACTTTGACAAGCTAGATGTCAAATCGACAGGGCCTGATGAAATACATCCTAGAATGCTTAAGGAACTGGCTGAAGAAATCTCTGAGGCGTTAGATTTTTGAGAATGCATGGAGGAGAGGAGAGGTCCCATCAGCTGAAAAGGACAAATATAGAGTCTGCCTATAAAAGGGAAATAAAGACAACCCAGGGAATTATAGGCCAGTCAGCTAACTTTGGTACCCAGAAAGATAATGGAGCAAATAAACAATCAGTTTGAAAGCACCTAGAATATAATAAGATAAGTAACAGTCAACATGGATTTGTCAAGAACAAATCATGTCAAACCAACCTAATATCCTCCTTTGACAGGGTAACAAGTCTTGTGGATGGGGGGAAGGAGTAGATGTGATATTTATCAACTTTATTTAGTAAGACTTTTGATACAATCTCACACAACCTTCTCATAAGCAAACTAGGAAAATACAGCCTAAACGAACCAACTATAAGATGGGTGCACAACTGATTGGAAAACCATAATCAGAGTAAATATCAATGGTTCACAGTTAATCAGGAGGGCACATTGAGTGAGGTCCTGCAAGGATCTGTCCTGGGTTTGGTTCTATTCAGTATCTTCATAAGTGATTTTGATAATGGCAGAGAGTGTACACTTATAAAATTTGCGGATGATACCAAGCTGGGAGGAGTTGCAAGTGCTTTGGAGGACAGGATAAGAATTTGAAATGATTTTGACAAACAGAAGAAATTGTCTGAAATAAATAGGATGAAATTCCATAAGGTCAGATGCAAAGTACTACATTTAGGAAGGAATAATAATTTCACAAATACAAAATGGGATATGACTGCCTAGGAAGGAGTACTGCAGAAAAGGATCTGGGGGCTGTAATGGATCACAAACTAACTATGAGTCAACAGTGCAATACTGTTGCAAAAAAAATGAACATTAATCTGGGATGTATCACCAGGAGTGTTGTAAGCAAGACACGAGAAGTAATTATTCCCCTCTACTCAGCAGACCTCAACTGGAGTATTGTGTCCAGTTCTGGGCAGCACATTTGGGAAAGATGTGGACAAATTGAGAAAAGTCCAGAGGAGAGCAACAAAAATGATAAGTCTAGAAAGCACAACCCACGGGAGAAGATTGAAAAAATCGTTTGTTTAGTCTGGAGAAGAGAAGGGGGTGAGGGGGCGGGGCACATAAAAGATAGTTATAGAGAGGAGCATGATAAATTGTTCTCCTTATCCGCTGAGGACAGGAGAGGAAGTAATGGGCTTAATGGCAGCAAGGGAGATTTAGGTTACACATTAGGAAAAATGTCCTAACAGTAAGGGTAGTTAAGCACTGGAACAAATTACCTAAGGAGGTTGTGGAATCTTTGTCATTGGAGGTTTTTAAGAACAGGTTAGACCAATAGTGGGCAACCCGCAGCCCATCAGGGTAGTCCACTGGTGGGGCCATGAGACAGTTTGTTTACGTTGACTGTCCGCAGGTGCAGCCACTGGGAGCTAAGGGCGACCGTGGCTGTGGACAGTCAATATAAACAAACTGTCTCGTGGCCCATCAGGGTAATCTGATGGGCCGCAGGCAGGCTGCAGGTTGCCCTTCCCAAACCTACATTTTTGTGATTCTTTGATTCTTTCTTTAATAGTTTGAATTCAGGTAGTTTAATAGCATTAGAGTTTCTCTGTTACCTTCCTGCTATATTGGTGTTTTCCTTATTTCAGTGTAATTTTAATAGCAGTGCCTATTTCTGGCTTTATAATTGTAATACCTGCAATATTAACAATAAGACAAATTCAGTATCTGGTTCATACTTGGTTCTTTTGCAAAAATCAAAACAGAAGTAAGAGGCATCTAACATTAATTATATTTAGGAAAACATTTTATTATAATATTCATGAATTGCACAGTAATCAGAGAGGAAAATCTTGGTCAAAGTCATGTTGCATAATTAGATAGTTTGTTCCTGATAAATTTAGCATACACAATCTGATCTCTACAGCCTTTAGTAGGGAACAAAGGCTAGTAAAACCTATTACAAACGTTTACCTGCATTTCTTCTTTTTGACACTGAACTGCCTATACCTTTCTTACAAAGACAGAACTGTTCCTTTGTAATTATCAGAAAAGCAAGATAGGCATTTAAGCTAACGTGAGGCTTTAGTTTTGTTTTTTACAAGTTTGGGGTATAATTTTCCCCCTTGTGTTCAGGCCCCTTCAGCTTTTATTTCTTCAAAGCATAGTTTGCTGCACAATGATGTCATTGTGCAATTTTATTACCATGCAGATGGTAAGATAAGGAACTTTTGCCTCTGTAATCCTTGGCATTGGCAAGAAATGCACCACAGTAATCATGCAAATGTACTAGAAGCAATATGTGGAACTACAGCTAGAATCTAGAAAAACACCCCTCCAAACCCCAATACATGAACAAATGTTGAAAACATGGATTTTGAAATTTAAGTGAATATATAGTCAAACCCTTAAGGCTAGTTCTTTAAAGGGGGTAGATTGTGAATTGGGTGATGTATTTTCTCTTCCATCTTTCTCTACAGCCATCAAAATGTAGATTAGCCATCTTTCTCTAAGGTCTCCTCATGAAAAGGTTACTTGCTAGTTGAGTGCAGACCCAGCACACTTTTGACTTCATTAAAGCCCAATAGCAGGGCTTTTCCAGCTCTGCTAGGAGGAGTTGCATACATTAGGAAGGAATTGTTGAAGACTCCATAGTTAAATTGAGTCTAGACTTCCTAGACTTATCTTTATCACCTATAATTTATGATTTGAGCAGTTGATTTGTTTGTAAATTCTTTTGCTTTAAATACGTTAGGATTCTTCAGGTGCTTTTGGAAATTTTATAATTAAAGACTTTGTATAGGTTAGATAAACAAAAATTGCCTGTTTTCTAATATTCTTAGTGTCTGTAAATTTTTGGCTTGTTTTCTTAGTGCTCTAAATTTGAGATGTATATCTTCACACACATACAGTTTCCTTATAAAGAATAATTTGTGGAGGAAAAAATATTATAATTATGTGCCAGATCCACATGGCAAAAAAGCAGGAGTATATAAATTTGCCTGGGAGTTAGCAAAATTAATCTGTATATAGCGAACAGTTACATTTTTAAACATCATGCCATGTAAAATTTTACTGGTAGTTAAATACATCTGTGTTTACTGTTTTCACCATAATGGGCTTTTACAATATCTCATTACTCGGGTGTTGAATTTTAAGAGATCGTCAATAATAAAAACACAAAACATCAGAGTTACAAGGAATGTTTTAATGTCAGATTTTCTAATATAACAATATTGCTTCCAAATAAAGAGCAATATTTGGGGACATTATGGGTGTAGTGGTAAGAGGGCCTGAGACATAAGCCCTAGTATCAGAGGCCTGGTATGAGGCCTGGGCTAAAGTAGTGGTCAAAGATTTGCTGATATAAACCAAAGTCCTGCTGTGAGTTAGGCAGGGCCTGCACGTAGAATCTGGCAAAAACAGGGCTGATATTGCAAAAACACATTCCTAAGAGGTGCTAGGCACAAAGCATGCACATAAATACATTCCAGAAGGGTGGTACCAGAGCACCTCGATACCAATACATTCCCCAAAGGTAACAAAAACACATTGATCCATTTTAAAAACAAGGTCCGGATAACAACATGATGGATAGAAATGTTTTAATCTAACCAACAGGCACAAGGTAGTGGGTGGTGGTTAGCTACGTCAGAGAGTGGTCTCTAGGTACATCAGAGAGCAGTAACTAGCCACGTCAAGGGGGCAACACATAACTTGTTTGTATGTGTGTATAAAAATGTATCTCAGAGGAAGTGTCTTTGTCTGGCCGAGGGGAAAATGGAAAGTCCTGCCATTCACTGAGCTGGTCCATTATCTCGAGCATACATGTGTTAGCGTACCTGTAACCATTGAGCACCATGCTTCATTGGCAATAAACCTGACCAAGTTCCTTCGCTGAAAACTGAGTCTGTGAATTTATTGGGCAGGTCAGTCAAAATCTGCTGTCTGCGCAGAGCTGGGACACCATGTTAAAAGAACACATGCAGCTGAACATCTATCAACAATGGGGATTTTTACGCTGCTTTAAAAAAAAAGGGGGGGAGAGGGGGGACCCATGCCAGCAAGTCTCAGAACCTGAGTCAAGTGATTGGGGCTCACACTACAGAGCTAAAATTAGCAGTGTAGACATTTGGGCTCGGGCTGGAGCCTGGACTCTGAAACCCGCTGAGGGGGATGTTCCTCAGAGCCCAGGCTCCGGCGCAAGCCTGATCATCTACATTGATATTTTTAGCCCTGTAGCTCGAGCCTGAGTCAGTTGACCCTGACTATAAGACTCACTGTGGGTCTTATTTTCAGTGTACACATCCTCTATTGTGAAAAATTTTATCATTATTTAGATTACGTAAAAATGAAGAAAAATCACAAAACTTTCACAAAGGCAAGACAGTAGTACTTTTAATCAAATATTGAACGGGGGAAAAGCCACCTTACAGATTTCTGTATTGATGGATATCAAGGCATATGTCATAACTTGTGCACGTTTTTAGCCTTCTCACTAAACAAAAGCAATGACGCTTACAAGTTGAAGTATAACCACTGCTTATAGGCATATACTTGGCATTGGAAATATTTATGCAAAATTTGCATATATAACATCTATGTTTCCTTAACATAGCTAGCAACATTTACATGATACAAAGGTTAACTGGAAGGAGGTGGAAATTTGTTTCTAAAATTTTAGTCTTTGGGATTCTTTTTTAAGAAATCATCCAAGTGATTGTGTAATTTGAATTGTTTTGAAAATTCAGCTGGTTTCAATTTCATGAGATCTACATGTGTAATCCAAAAACGTATTGCTCCTATAAAAGTCATAGAAACGCAGGACAAAAACTTAGTTGAGCTATAGTTATGGTTGCAAAGTGCTACTAGAAAAAGGACATTCACTCAGAGCCTCATTTTACCACCCTTAATCACGTAAGGGTTTGAAGGCTCAGATCCTTGGTATGAAATATAATAAAGAAAGATTGGAGGCAGATGTCACTACAGGGAGAATGTTAAGATAATTGCCCAGAACATAAATTTTCAGTTCACTGGTGTGTGCAAATAAATAGTGTGGTGAGCATGGTATTACTGCTTATTTACGTAAGGCTGCTTATTTACTTAAGGCTGGATTTTTAAAGGTATTTAGACTGTTAATGCCCATTAACTTTGCTTTTTAAAAATATGATTATACTGATACATCTTTTTGATTAGCACTTAACAGTACTGACCTAACTGTTGCATAACAATTTGTGTTTGTTTTGGAATAAAGATGGCATGACTGCTAGATCTTTCACTGTATTTTGTTTATGATGTAGTATGTACGCTAGTGATTGTGTGACTCTTGTCACCTTCAAAAGAGTTAACATGTAGCTACTATGCAATTTTTTGGTGGACTATATTCTTCTTCAGTCCCCATCAGTACTACCTTTTTATCACACAGATAGGCTGCTGTTGTGGTATAATATGTTTTCCAAGGAATGCGTACGTTGACTCTTCAGTACTCCTAGTCAGCTTGAATATTGAGAATCTGGTTCTCTGTAAGGCAGAGCACTATTGCTAGGATTTTAATTTAACACTAGTTGCTGAAAGCCCCGGCTGTCACAGAGGTATAATTCATAAATTCATGTGTTTAAAAAAAAAAAAAAAGGACTAAAAATGGAGCTTTTATTTCTGTGCGCTGTGTTTGTAGTGAGCAGTGTTGCTGTTTGTACACAGAGCTGCCTCTTGGATGGAGGCACAGCCACCTCTTGCCTCACATGGCCGATACTCCCATCTTTCCTGATCAACTGTCATATTCCAACCTCCACAAAACTCTCACATTCCGTCTCATTCTCACAGCATGCATTGATGATTGAACCTGGTGATATTCTAAACAAAAAGAGCTCTCAACCATGCTTGTATCTGTGTCCATCACTTTACACCAGTGGTCCCCAAACTTTTTACCTCACGCCCCACCTCTTACCCCGTCCGCGTCCCGTCAATCCCTCCCATGCTCCCCCCCCCCTCTTCCAGGGAGCGGGGCCACGGCTCCAGGAGGGTGGGATGCGGACAGTGATAAAGGGGCCGAGGCTGGTGCCACAGTTGGGGACGAGGCCAGGAGTGGAGCCGGCACGTGTGGCCGGGGACAGGAGCGGAGCAGGGTGGAGCCCTCCACCCCCCACTCCCCTCGTGTGGACTGGCTCGGGCCCTAGCTGTGCCCTCCTGGGGGAGCGGGGGCACATCCCACAGTTTGGGGACCTTTGCTTTACACTGACTCAGTTGACATTTGTGGCTTCAGAGTGACACAGAAAATAACGTTGTTGGAATCTTGTTATATAGATACTAGTTTATTTTTTAACAGTGCTATTACAGGTCTGTCGCATCTTACGCGCATTTAACATGCGCAATTTCAGCTTTACGCTGTCGGCAAAATACAAGAAAAGGAACCATGAGGAAAACAGATTCAGTTCTTGATTTTTGTGTTTAAAAGGCTATTTTTATATTTAAAAAGTTCTGTATAAAAGTACACAAAGATTATTAAATTAGCCTTAACTTTCACTGATTAAAAGCAAATTTTTATTAATCCACTATCTCTGCATCTTTGCAAAAATACTGTATTAAAAATTATCTCTGTCAGTCCAAGAAAAGCGTACCAGGTATGCTATGGCTGATTAATCAGTGGCTCAAATTTAGATGATGTAAGTATAGAAATAATTACTGTATATGCAGTGGGCTTTGTGTAGATTTCTGTTAGGCTGGTGACTAGTTATCTAATCCAGATTGAAGTTTTGGGCACTTCAAAGCGTTTTTAGTTTTGTAGAACAGCAGATTAAAAGGTTAGAAGGCACACTGGAGCTATTACCTTTCCTTGAGAGAGTTTAAACAGAACTTTCTCAGTTAACATCTGAAATATAATAAAAAATATAGTAATGTTTTGCTTTGCATTGGGCTTTTTAGCAATGGAGGTGGGTGCTTTAAATAAATTGACTTATGAGTACTATTATAGTATTTTTAAATAGATTCTCTCAAATTTTTACACTGAACTCCCACAGGATTATGTGCTGGGGGAAAGATTTAGTGCAGCAATTCTCAACCGGGGGTCCATGCCCCCCTTTGGGCCGCAAGCCCTTTTACAGGGGCCCTGGGGCTGAAGCCCCGAGCCCCAGCATGCCCCGCGGGGCTGAAGCCCCAGCTTCCTCCACCCTGAGCTACCCTCTTGCCCGTACACAGCCCCTAATTGCCCCCTGCCTGCACCCTGAGCAGTTTGCAAACTTTTTGAGCTGAGCCCCTCCCCGCTTTGAGTTATAATTTTTGGTTGTGTGCCCCTCCCAACCGAGACAGGCCGGGTGCTCCCTCCCCGGACCCTGCTGTGCGGAGCTGCCCCAAGCCCTGCCGGGCCCTGCCCCCCTCCCCAAATAGAAGTCAAACTATGTCATAGCATGTTGGGTCAGGGGGTGGGGGGAATCAGAAAGAAAAAGGTTGAGAACCCCTGATTTAGCGCATATTAAAGTAACTGTAAAAAAGATTTTTCCCCAGTTGTTTTGGCTTTTTCATTTTGTAACAGATATGTTCAAAGTGACAAGTTCAAGTAGTTGTCACTTCACTGCTTATGGCCACTGGCACTAGACTCCCCAAAGAGGTGATGCTGGAGCAGACCAAAGGCCAGGTGGGGAGAGGTACTCTAGAGGCAGCATGTCTGCCTCAGATACAGTGCTCCAGAAGCATCCAGTAGTGTGTACTCTGTCATTTATTCCTGTTGTTGTCTCAAGTCCCGAATGCCATCAGCAGCACCCCCCAATCAGCAAAAGCAAGCAATGCATTAATGCAGATGTAGTCCATTATTTTTTGTCAAGATATAGTCAAGGTCCAGACTCCAAAGAAAATAATAAAAAATTATTAGAGTAAGTACATAAAAAGATTTTGGGGTCTGTTCAAAAGCATCTGGCAGTCTGGATTTGGCCCCTGGATTTCCACCTCATTGACTACTCCTGCCTTAATGCCATAGTATTTATGTTGTTAAATGTAGGATTGGCTGAGTTGGGCATTGTATCTCATTAGCAGTCATTTGCAATATGTAAGCGTTAATCGTCTGGGATTTAGCAAGTGTTTGCTTTTTCATTGTCGTCTAAGAGGAGAAAATTTGTGACTGCTTAAAAAGCTGCTAACTCCAGTATAGTAAATTTCTCTGCTTCTTTTCTACAAGTCACTGAATTGGTTGAGAAAAAGTATTTATTTTATGACTCAGTATATAAGTTGTGTGCCCTCCTGGATTAGTGTTCTTTTAGATGCAATTCTTCTGTTGCATTTAGTTCCATGAAAAATTGAAAATGACAGCTGGGAGAAACATTTTTGAAGTTTGGAAACATTTTTCAGCAATTTTCAGTTCAGCACCAAAATTGCATTTCAGTATAGTTTTAAAAACCTATAAACCATATTGCTAAATGTTTTTTTTAATTTCAGAGTATACTAATGCAAATCAATAAACTTTTTTGCTGAATTTCACATAAAATTGAATTAATTCGTTTTTCAGTGTAAAAACATTTAAGAAAATGTAATGGCGGTATCGTACTTAGCTTTCAATCGTCATCGCTTTATTTAATACAAAATAAAGTTTAGACAAAGAAAAGCAAACATACACAGTTGGATGTAATTTAAACCACATTTTGATGACTGTGTTGGCCAAGTGAGTGTGGATTATATTCCAGTATTGTTTTCAGTAATAGTGTTACCATGGAAACTAATGCATATGCATGTATAAGAACCCTCCACACACTTATGTACAGCTACAGTATGTTGAGAAAGCTTTTATTGTGTTAACTTAATTTTGTAATCTCTTCTGGACTTTCACCCACCTCCCTTAAATGTTTTCTGTGTATCCTATTACCACATCCTTTCTCTTCCCCTAAATCCCATTATTTGATTCATGTGCCCTTTAGTCACACGGATATGTCACAGGGATATATCACAGAGTTTGCTCCTGAGGGGCTGGAGGAGAATGTGGTGGCTCCCACATGAAGAGGCCAGTTGATAGGACAAGGATGAAACAAAGAGGTTGACTTTTTAAAAAAAGATGTTAACTGCTTTAATACTCAAAATTATGGTTTGTTTTTTGCCTGTGTAGTAGTATAAAGTGTAGAAGCAGATAGTAGTCACTTGTGATGAAGGAATTGGACTGGGATTCAGGATATCTGGGTTCACTTCCTGGCTCTGCCACAGGCTTCCTGTGTGATCTTGGCTACAAGTCACTTTTTCTCCGTGCATCAATTCCATACCTTCTACTTGAATTTGTTTCCCTTTCTCCCATCTTAGGTCTATATAGACTGTGAGCTCTTCAGAGTAGGAACACAGTCTGCACTTTGTGGTCCCAACAGGGGCAGGATCTAGTAATCTTATGGGCCTTGTTTCTGTTGATCCTCAGAGGCATTGCTTTCATTTCAACACCAAGCATTGTCATGTGGGTGCCCATGGAGAAGGAAATGTTGACTCAGTAAAAATGAAGACTGCTAAATCTTTAACTTTAATTTTAAGATACAAGCAGCTTTATTCCATCCATTCTTTTCTCCTCCATTTGTTTTTATTTCACTTTTTAATTGAGATAACATTATCTCCTTACCCGGCATCTGTATTCCTAGCAAGGACAATAGCACCTAAATATTGTATGTTAGTTACCTGCCACGTTATCTCTTTTATTTGCTTAATTAATAAATTAGGGTTTTTTAGATTAGTGACTGTGACTTTTGAAAAATAGTAATAATTTTTAACAGCGCTCCATAGGACCTTTAATATTCAGGACTTTGAAGAAAACAATTTGCAACTGTTGAGGTCATTTAAATATTTTAGTTATTATAAAAGAGTAAAAGTATTAGGGTAGTATAGAATGTGAGTGTCCAAAGCATGGCCTGTTGGCCAAATCCAGCGCATGGAACCCAGAAATGTGACATTTTAATATAGAGGTGTGGAGACTACATATCCCAACACATGCATCTCGCCATTTTGAAAAATATGGCCTCCTCCAGGGGCATAGAGGTGAAACTGCTTCTGGAGTTTTAGGTTGAAATATGCAATTTGGACTCAAATACTATCCAACAGGGAGGCTCTACCTCATCACTGAAGGAGATTATCATAGCCTCCCATCAGGGGCAGGGTACAAGCATCTCTTAAAGAAGCAATTATTTGGCACATTTCATTCTATTTAGGTTCTATACTGCATCAGTCATTGTGGAATCTGGGCATACTGTAGGGGTGCATTAAGTGATTTGACTATCTGTTGCATGAGGTTGTTTCTCCATTACCTTTCCTATCAGGAAAACTGCATTTGTTTTTTGTTTTTGTTTTTTAATTTCTTTTAGTTTTGTTTATATATGAAGTGCTTTGAGCTCTATTGTGAAAGTCAGGTCAAAGAAATATGACTTGCACATGCTCAACAAAAATATTCTGTAGCACTATTACAGACAAAAATTTTTAACAAGTGACCTTCATTTCATGGTACTTTTTCATTTAATCAGGATACAATTCTGGCAGAATTGCTTCAGATCCACAAAGAACATATAGTGGGCTATCATGAACATGATTCCCTCCTAGACCATAAAGAGGAAGAAGAATTAACTGAAGAGGAAAGGAAGGCAGCTTGGGCAGAATATGAAGCTGAAAAAAAGGTAAAGATGTCTGCACTAACTTAAAGTGGGTGTCAAGTGTGTGAAAATAACCTTCAGTTTAAAAAAAGAAATTGATTGTTCTGTGAGCATAATAAATCTTTGTAGAAATAGCTCTATTATAGGCTTGAAAATGGGCTTCTGAATAATATTATATAAAATGGTAATTTTAAATATCACCTCTAGAAAAGCTAAACCGACTATGAAAAATGAAAAGATAGATGCTGTTTTGGTGGTGGACTTTTGTATGTATTTGCTCCAAGATATTTTTACTTAGTGTTTGTTACTTTTTTATTAATAATTAGCTTTGTAGTTTTCACATTTTATATTCTACATCCAGCTGACATTCTTTACTATATTTCATTTTGAAAATTTATGGAAAATCTCTACCTTTTGAGATTTTTTTTTAATGGAAAAATGGGCATCTGGTTTCAAAACAAGCCCTCCGCCTTCCCCTAACCCCAGAAAATATTATCCAGTTGAGGCATAAGTAAATACTGGAATTGGCTGGAGAGTTTGCCGTTTATTCATTCCTAGATTCTTAAACTAGAGACAGTTCTTTTTGATCTAGTGATTCCTGGGTTGTTGTTATAATAATAATAATAATAATAATTAATAAAAGTGGGAGAAGGAAATAGGGTGCATAACAAGGATTTTATAAAACTGTCAAAAAGGGAGAGACCCACTGATGGTCAGGTGATTACTTTAGTTTGAATTATGGACAGAAAGACAGAAAGTTTTAATGGGAATGGTCATTGCAGTAAGTAGAATGAACTTTCTAGTGTTAAGAGAATAAAAATATCTGTTCTTAAAATAGGCTTATAAATTTGTGACTTAGTTCAAAAGTCTTGAAAATAATTACAGTTCACTGAACCCACTGGGAGAACAGAGAAAACTGAAACTAGTCTCCATTATCCTACTGTACAAGGAGAATAAGAACTTAAGTATTGGTTTGTTTGGTGTAAATAGGAGTACACCTCTACCCCGATATAACGCTGTCCTCGGGAGCCAAAAAATCTTACCGTGTTATAGGTGAAACCGCGTTATATCGAATTTGCTTTGATCCACTGGAGCGCGCAGCCCCGCCCTCCCATAGCGCTGCTTTACTGCGTTATATCCGAATTTGTGTTATATCGGGTCGCGTTATATCGGGGTAGAGGTGTATTGTTGCTAGAGTATTCCTCTACAGGATGTAAAGGCAGCAGAAGTGAAAAATGCCTGAAAGTCTGAAAGATGTTGTACCTGGGTGATCAGATCTGATAACTAATCTACTTTCTCTTTTAAATTCACAAAATGGGAAGTATGGAAAGTTGCTGAAGATTTTAAGTGGGCATCTGACTCCGTTTAGAGAGAATTTCAGGAGTTCGCAGATAGGTAGAGTAGTTGGAGATTTTTGGTAGCAAGGTAATTTATCTGAGGGAACCGAAGTACTGTGTGAGATATGACACTAAAACATCTGGATGGCTCCAAGTGGAGATACAAGTTTAACAATCATCGATATGCAGTTGCGTAGGGCCAGAAAGGACCATGAACTCATGTCTTGAACTGTTTATCGTTTCTGTCATCTGTTTTCAATCTATTTTTTTTTTAAATGTCTAGTCCTGAGGACAGAAGTTCTCACGAAAGAACACCATACCCAGTCTGGGTAGGGGACTATGGTCGGAGGAAAATGTCCTATGAGTCCCCCCTCCAAAAGGGATTAAAAACCCTTAATTTACTATATTTCATGTGTCTTCCAAACTTAATTTTGAACAGGACCTAGAACAAAAATACCCAAGAAACCCTTTCATTCACACCTGGGGGAGAGGGGGAAAGGCTTCTGAATAATTCTTACTGTTAGAAGAGCCTTTTTCCAGTTTTATCATCTTATATAGTGCATAAGACCTCATGACATTTATTTTAACAAACATGTAAAGTAGTATCGTTTCCATTAGACAAAACAACCTGCTTGAATGATACAAGAGCATCATGCATGAGTACCACCCTGCGCAGTGTGCAGCTCCTGTCTGGAGCTTGTATACACTAGCGTGACCAGGGACAGCTGCCAGTGACCCTAGTGCCCCCCCCAGCGGGTGGGGCTGGGGTGGTACTGCCATGCTGGAGGAGCTGCCAGCGTGGGGCGCTGGCTCCTGAGAACAGCGGCCCAACATGTTGCTACTTTTGTCACTGTGGTTCCCAGTAGAGCCCTTCAGCTCTGCGGATACTGATTTATAGTCGCGGATATAAATTTTGTATCCGTGCAGGGCTATGCATGGGGCTTAGAATCTAAGGACTGGAATGATCAAGCAATTGAAAATCTATTTTCTCTATTTCTTTTCAAATGTGAAGCCCTGCAAAATTTAGATTTTTGGAAGATTGTTGAGTGATTCCTACCAGTATTTTGAGAATTCTATGTTCATTTGTATTTAATAGGAATTCTATAGTAAAAAGACCTTTTTTCAATTTTAAAAAATTAGGCTATATGTGAATTACAGTATATGAGAATCCTTAACAAACACAGGGTGGTTTATGGCAAAGCTGAAAGTGCTATTAATACACCTGGCTAGTTACCAACTCCTAATGTTACTAATTAATTCACATTGCCACTATTCTTAATACTTAAATCATACCCTTCATAAAACAGAGTAACAGCTTATAGACCTATAGATTCTGAAAGAAGTCTCCTCAGGGTTGTCAAACTTCATTATATAACTACCAGATTATGAACTCTGAGAGAAAGTTAACCACTTCAGATCAGACTGTGATTAAGAGAAAAAGAATAATACCTACTCAGGATTGATTCTGTGATATCCAAGATAAAATTATATAGGGTTGATTTATGGAGGCCTAGATGTTTGCAAAGGCATAGCTTTTATACCTGCCTGGCATAGTTGCTTTTTTAACAATCCCAAAGGAAAGAATTTACTATATTGGCATCTGTAATTCAAATTTATTTAAAACAAAAGTATTTGTCTTTGCTTTTTGCAGAAGGTGGGATTATTTGTTCTTTTAAGAACAATGGTGGTTACACTACGCCTATTTAGGCATTGGTGTCCCTCCATTTTGGAAATACAGGTTTGCCAGAATATCCTAATGGCTTTGTGCAACCAAGCATGCATGCCTCTCAGTTGCTTTGTGGTATAATTTGTTTGAATATTTTTGTGAAATATTTTTCTGCTTCAATAACTTTTGTGATCTAATTGATGTTTTTGACTTTTATTTCAACAATGGACTTGTGTATTTGAGAATTATTCCTTGCAAGGGGTCTTGTATTTCTTTCTTCCAATAAATAAAACTCTGCATACTGCATTTCTATCAAGTCAGACTAACCCTGTTCAGCTGGTTTTTCTGTATTTGATAAATTCATTTTTGAAGTCCTTGTGCTGATGTATCTGTAATGGTGTCTGGCTAGACAAACGTGTGCTACTGTATCCAGATCACAGTACTTCAGCATGTCCTTAAAAATCAGTTATATAAACCTTAAACAATGTATTTTGTCAGACAGTATATGTATCACATACACACTTTTACATTAGTGTAGTATGTATCACTAGACAAACTGAGGACATTGTTAGGATTTTCTTCTCTTACTGTGTTTATACCAGTTAATTATAGATGAACTAGACTCAAATCTCAAGACAAGTACTGAGGCTTCTCTGAGTGGTTGGAAACGTAATCATTTTGATTCCACGCTGTGGAAAGAATTTTCAAAACACTCAGATGGTTACAGTTCTAAGGGTTAAAACTTTATCTATAAGATCTTTGGTTTCTCTTGTAGGGTGTCTTTTGTTTGTGTGTGTTCAATTCTTTCCTAGAACTGACAGCAGTGGCATGCTATAGAACTTAGTTTCAGCTACTGTGAATATTCCTAAGTACAATTTTTGTTTTTAAGGGTCTGACCATGCGCTTCAACATGCCAGCTGGGACTAATATGCCCCCTATCAATTTCAACTCTCAAACTCCATATATTCCGTTCAATTTGGGAGCATTGTCGGCAATGAGTAACCAACAGCTAGAGGTACGTAGTGAAATCCAAATGGCACAGTGTATCGACATTGCTTTGAGCATGTCTCAGATATTCAAATTAAGTTACAAATCAGTAATTACTGAAATTTTTTAACATCCTGATAGTTAATGCCTTCTAACTGAATGTCACATTTTTTAAAAGTAGGTCTCTGATATGTCTGTTAGTTGAAATCTACTAATTTGTGTGTGCATATTGAAATGCCTATACCAACAGTGTATTCTGATTATAGGAAGCTGATTACTGAAGCATATGTATATTATTAGGCATGTACTAGTATAATTTAAAACAAGAAGTAATGTTGAACACAGTCATAGTGAGTGTGAATGTGACAATTGTAATAATTTTACAATGCCAACTACAAAAAGTTTGTTAGGTGTAAAATTTTGTCACTTGGGTTTAACACTATTTTGATTGATTGATTTTCAGTTGACTTGTTTGTATTTTCTGTTCATTTACTTACCTCCAAAGTCTAATCGTGTGTGAATTTATTTCCATCCTATTACCCAACTCTGTATGTTCACTTGTGTAAAAAAGTTTTAAATGTAGTTACATAAATTGGTGATGGAGAAAAGCATTTCTAAATGTTAACTTAAGCTCTTGCTTTGCACCTATCCTCTATAATTCATTGTCTGCTATTCTCTCAGGACCTCATTAATCAAGGAAGAGAAAAAGTTGTGGAAGCAACCAACAGTGTAACTGCAGTGAGAATTCAGCCCCTTGAAGATATAATTTCAACTATAGTAAGTAAAATAGATATTAATCCAAATTTGGTCAGGAGCTGGAAAAATGTTAAGAAGCAGTGTCAAGCAAAGAAGTGACTACTGATTGTAAATAGTCATCCAGTTAATTGTCATATTATTTCTTCTTTATTAATAAAGTAGTATTTTTAATCAGTGCTGATTTCTGTTACCGCAACTTGTAATAACAGCTAATTAATGATGAGGTGGGGTAATAGCACTTGTGTTCATAGTAGAATCTTGTAGTGCCAACGATTTGGTCCATAGCACCATGTCAGTATTTACCATACAGTGAAAATGCTGGCTCCCCGCAAATGAGACTGATAGGCTCAGCTGAGTGGTTTCCCCCCCCACCCCACCCCCGTTTTCTTCTCCACACATTTTCCCCTTTTAAAATAAAATCTAGGAAAGCATGTTTTTTACTGGCAATATAAAGATCTAATAACTTCTGGTTATAGTTATAAAACTGTACTTCCCCCAGAATATTTCCTGGAAACTGGGCTGTCATTCAATGCCAACTATATTAATCCAACTCTGAAAAAATTGCGAGAACGTGATTGCCCTTACTTTTCTATCAGAGTGACTAATAAAATGTATTTTTTTTTCCTTTTCAGTGGAAGGAGAATCTGACCCTGACAGAGACCCAAGTACAGGCCTTGGCCCTAAGCAGACAGGCAAGCCAGGAGCTTGATATTAAGCGCCGAGAAGCCATCTACAATGATGTCTTGACAAAACAACAGATGGTAAGAATTCTGAATGCCTTTTAGATCGTTATATTTATTTGGATTGGGGTGTGTGAGTGACACCAACCTGGACTAGCACATGATATTAAAGATGGTTTTTGTAGAATGCCAGCTTCTTATCAATCCCTTGGGCCCAGTAATTACCAGTAGTATGCTTTGCTCCTCCACACCAGAAAGTGTTGAATCACACAATGTTTTGGACTAGCATTGCTCATTTAGGGAGATGTCGTGTAAAGTAGATTGCAAAATACAGTCTCCCGAATTCTACTATTAATTCATGTATTTGAAGTGCTTGAAGACTAAGTGGCTTAAAGAAAACCAAATACCTAACTGGTAATAGGCATGTACATGTAGCATACAGTGACCTTTACACAAGACCCAGTCTCCTTAAAGATGTTAACTTTCTAATTGTTTATAGGAACTTGCATCTCTTCAGTATGGTTCAGTTTACAGCATTTTAGTTCTATGGGAAAACAAATCAAAAGCATTCCTCCATGCATTTTATCTTCCTTAAAATAAGTCAGAAACCAAAATAATCTATGCCAGGGCTAACTTTTTGAAACCTTTCTCATCACACTTTCCTGGTGTGTTCCTTTACCATTGACAGGCTTTGTACTGGAAAGTTCTAGCTCCTGGCATTAAGGAATTATTTTATGCAGAATGCACATAACTTAAAACCACACAACTCATTAGTACTTTAAGTAATCTTGAGAAATCTGAAACTTTCCCAGTAGGTGCTACTCCAACTGGAAGTGTTTTCTCCTTTGGTGTTTGTCACTAAATGTTTATTTGCCCATCAACTTGTAGGATTTTCAAAGGGATGATAAATGGTACCTGACAACAAATGCTGTAACTAATACATGGGAGTAATTTCACAGTATAGTGCATATCACCATGGCAACTAACATAAATGCTGCCTGCAATACAATAGGCAAGTCATTAGGAGAACTTAGTCCTAAATGGTGTTACTAACTGGTTTCTACAGTAATCAGCTTGTGAATGCCATCATGTTAGTGATGGTGATAACAATAATGCTTTTTTCTTCAGCCATGGTACCCCTAACCAATTGATTTTTAACTCTAAACTTGATACTTGCTGCATTAAGACAGGTCATGCACTTGTAACAACTCCACTTTCCCTCCACACAGTTAATCAGTTGTGTTCAGCGGATACTTATGAACAGAAGACTACAGCAGCAGTACAATCAGCAGCAGCAGCAGCAAATGTCTTATCAACAAGCAGCAATGAGTCATCTCATGATGCCAAAGCCTCCAAATTTAATCATGAATCCTTCCACCTACCAGCAGATAGATATGAGAGGAATGTATCAGGCAGTTTCTGGTGGTATGCAGCCACCGCCATTGCAGCGTGCACCACCCCCAATGAGAGGCAAAAATCCAGGACCTTCCCAAGGGAAATAAATGTGATTTTGCACTAAACGGATTGTTAAAATCAGAGAGAGAACTTTTTTATTTTTTTAGGAATCAATGGCTTAACAGAACTCAACTGCATAAATAGTTTGGATCCCTTAAATGTCATGTTCCATATTAGTGTTTCAACTGTGTTTTTAAATAGGATGTAACATTTTTCCCTCTCATGTCAGTGATGTTGCCTAGAATCTTCTTGCATGTGTTGAATACAGGAGATATCAAATTGTTTTCAGTGAAAACAAGCCCTTCCATAATAGTAGCAGCTCCACAGGTTTACTGTCTAAAGTCCTATGCTTGTTTTTAGTAGCCATAAAACCATCATCAAACATGAGAAACTTAGGAAAGACAACAGATCTGTATGTTTCAGTATGCCATATATAAAATGTACACAGCTGAGTTCTTGATTAGAGTTGATTCCTCAAATTATGGAATTCTTTTCTACTTACCCATTTCTTGAAATTAGTGAGTGTGATAAGACAGAGAGAAATGATCTAGTTTCCTTTTGACTGAAGTTTGGACTCATTCTATATCATCTGTGAGGAATAAAACAGGAACTGAAAATTCTCTTGAGACAAAATTGAGTGCAATATTCTTAAATACTACGGCTCTGAGACTTTGTCATGCAGTTATATAGAAACTCTGTATACAGCCTTAAATCATGACTTGAGAAGAGAATTTTTTCTTCTCCAGTCTTCTGCCACTTTTTATTTTCAGTTTTATGTGATGGAATAACTGGTAAATTTAAATTTACAGCTTTGTATCCTTCACACATTATTTCACTTTTTGCTGACTCTAATACAAAGCACATTTCTGTTAACTCCTTGATGCTGGTGCTAGTGTCTCTTCCCATTGCTGGCAATGGGATAGGGACCAAAAAAATCAAATTACTGGTATTTTGGAGGTTAAGATAGTAGTGGTTCTTAGGGTCACTCCCTGTTTTATAAACAACATCACAGTGGCAGAACCATTGCCGACTTTAAATTCATACAGTGAATGTGCTTTAACAATTTCCAGTGCTGCCAGATTTGTGAAATAAATCTCCTTGTACAGATAAGGATCTCTGCCTACCATGCTCTTCTCACTACCCTTCTCACTACCCCTTCTTTCATTTTGGTAAGAATATAAGTTAGAACAAAAAGACCTTGATTCTCTGATTTTTTTTATTTTTTTTATTTTATTATTATTATTTTTTTTTAAATCTAGACCAAGGTACATTTCTGATTGATCACATGTCATTAACACCTACGTTTCCAACATTTTAATGGGATAGTAGCACATTTTCTGTGCTTATGATGATCCACACACACGGCTTTTCTTTGCATATAGTTTGGCTGATACTATTTTTAAAGGAAAACGTTTTTAGAATGTGGGAGACAAATGACAGGAATATTTGAAGTGATACTGCATCAGGTATTGAAAACAGCTAGAGAATTGTTGATAAACGAAAGCTGGATGGAGGGATTTGCTGTAGATATCACTGTACTCGCATGACTCGCTGACATCAGCTAGAAGTGTTTTTGTTTCACTCTTGAAGGACTTTTTTGAGTTTTAATGTTCTCAAAAGAGAAGTGTTTCCGCATACAAATCTTGTGAGATATTTCATTTGGGGATTGAATTTTGGTTTGTGATATGACTAGAATTTGTTAGATCTGCTGCAAAACCAGCTAACAAAATTGTTGGTTTGGATTTTTTCTGTTACAAGACATTGCAAGAAAACCCTTTATGTTCTAAGCCTTTGCCAGCTCCGTAATCAGATTTATTTAATTTGCGGGAGAGGGGAGCCAAAAAAGGTGCATTAACTTTAGAAGAAGTTAAAAAAATTAGACTTTGTGAGACAAGCATTTGAATGCAAATGTACTCTGGAAACTGTCACTGATATTCCTGCATGTCATGAATAAGACAAATATGTTCTACCAGACCTGGGAATTTTCAATGGAGTTCTACGATAACTCGCTCAAAGACTTAAATGTGGAAGTTTTAGGCAACATTTAAAGGCACATTTTTCCACCGTGGACAATACTATGGATAACAGAAGACTAATGCATAAGAAGATTAATCAAAGAAAAGAAGCATTGAAATAAAACTTGGACCACTTTGTATACATGTTCCTCACTTGACATTTTAGCTGCATAATGTGTGTATAACATGAAGCTTTAACAAATATTTAAAGACAGAACATTACATCAATAAGGTAATAAAAGGCTCATTTTTATATTTGTTTTAGATGTTTTAACTAGTTGAAATGGCTTAAGATGACAAATAAAAATGTTGCTTGTAATACAGTTTTGCCTGCTAAATTCTCCACATTTTGTAACCTGTTTATTTCTTTGGATGTAAAGCGTTTTTGCTTAGTATTGTGATATTGTATATGTTTTGTCCCAGTTGTATAGTAATGTTTCAGTCCATCAACCAGCTTTGGCTGCTGAAATCATACAGCTGTGAAGACTTGCCTTTGTTTCTGTTAGACGGCTTTTCAGTTCTGTATTAAATATCTTAAGTACTGTAGAAAAGATGTCACCTCTTCCTATAAGGCTGTTTTGTAATATATATATAAGGACTGGAAATGTGTTTTTAAAGAGAAGAAGCATTCAAGTATGACAATATACTATCTGTGTTTTCACCATTCAAAGTGCTGTTTAGTAGTTGAAACTTAAACTATTTAATATCTCATTTAATAAAGTGACCAAAATACATAAACATGTGTGGTGCTGCATTTTTAACATGCTGTTAGATCCACATTGTTTACAATGCATGAGGAATTTGTCATTTGAGAAATAAACTAATGGTTGTGAGTGGAGCATTAACTGACATCTCTCTGGTATAAACTATCTCTTCGCATTTTTAGTTCAGGATTCAGGAAAAATACTAATAGGGGACCCAAGAGAGAGTTCCAGAGGTATTAGCTTCTACATAAATAGCCCCTGCCTTTGGAGATTCCCCAGAGATTCATGTGCACTCAGGATCTGTGGAGTGCCAGATGACCACCACCCTGGTCAGTTCTACAGATGTTGGAAGAGAAAAATACTGCAACCTCTTTTCGTGATGCATCAACTAGAAAAATCTCTGCAAACGGATCTATCACAGCTTCCTGGGATTTTGATCTTAAGTGCAAGAGCTATCTCTTTTGCCCAACAATCAGATAAACTAAATTGTACTATAAAAAGACATTGTTCAAACTGAGTTTGGGGAATGAGTAGCAGATGCTAAGAGGTGCTGAGCACCTGAAACTCACTGACTTCATGGGAGCTGCAGGTTCCCAAACCCCCCTTAGTATTAGGCCTCTAAGTTTGGCATTCAAAGTTGTATTTTTTTAATATTTACTTTAATGACTGCAAATACAGTCATGTTTTATTAATACCAACTATTAAATACTAAGTGATCCATGTGACTTTAATCAAAGCCCAGTCCAATCACAATTACCACTTATTACAGCAAAGAATCACACAATGTATATCTTAATTTTCTTCTGACTCTTCTCTATACATGTTAACAGCACAGCAGGTAGAAGCCTGTGTCTGCTGTACCTAGCATATTGATCTGCTGATGCTGTTTGTTGCATTTTGGTAATTTTTGGGGGGTGTAGTTAAGAAGAAATATGAGACTCTTAAATCTTACATTAAGCCGGCCTTGCAAATTTATATGCAAACTTACCAACACTGGCACAAAATCTACTTCCCTCACCCTCTTCCCTCCATGATGGGGAAAAAAAGTGTAACCTTTCAAAATCAGTTACTTGCTGTAGGTGAGTAAAACTTTGGAAGGCTGTGCTATACATACTGTAAGAATTACTCCTTAAAACTCCTTTGCCATTATCACTACAAAACAAAAATAAAGCTGTCGGTGTGCTGAGACTACAGGCCTATCATGCAAATCAATATTGTCTCATTGTTTCCTTGTACTCCATCATCTGTATGTATCCATGGCTGTCTCTTAGGGTCTATTTAGATTGTAAATCTTTTTGTTCCGTGTGTGTTCAGTGCCTAGCACAATGGTGTCCTGGTCCATAACTGGGACTCTTAGGTGCTATGATAATAAGTATTTATATGAGAGAGAAGGTGGGTGAGGTAATATCTTTTATTGAACCGACTTCTGTTGGTGAGAGAGATGAGCTTTCAAGCCACACACAGCTCCTCTTCAGGTCTGGGAAAGCAACTCCCAGCCTACAGCAAAATGCAAGGTGGAACAGATTGTTTAGCTTAAGTAGTTAGCACAGTAGTTAGTTGGCCCAATAAAAGACATTACCTCACCCACCTTGTCTCTAATATCCTGGAACCGACACAGCTACATGCATACAAGTGTTTATATGGTCCACATCATTCCCATTCTTCTGCTCATGATACATCCTGTGACCTCAATAGTTCCACTCTCCTTGGAGTTGACTTCGCTTGACATCAGGATTAATTTATTCCTAAACTGTACTGAAGCAGATCAGACTTGGAGTTGAAATAATTGCAATACCATGCATAGATTTTTCCTCTTTCAGTCCTATATTCTTTTTTCCCCACCCAAGACCACTTCCGCCATTACTACTTGTGCCTGCAGAAGTCAGTCATAGAATCATAGAATATCAGAGTTGGAAGGGACCTCAAGAGGTCATCTAGTCCAACCCCCTGCTCAAAGCAGGACCAATTCCCAGCTAAATCATCCCAGCCAGGGCTTTGTCAAGCCGGGCCTTAAAAACCTCCAAGGAAGGAGACTCCACCACCTCCCTAGGTAACGCATTCCAGTGTTTCACCACCCTCCTAGTGAAATAGTTTTTCCTGATATCCAACCTGGACTTCCCCCACCGCAACTTGAGACCATTGCTCCTTGTTCTGTCATCTGCCACCACTGAGAACAGCCGAGCTCCATCCTCTTTGGAACCCCCCTTCAGGTAGTTGAAGGCTGCTATCAAATCCCCCCTCATTCTTCTCTTCTGGAGACTAAACAATCCCAGTTCTCTCAGCCTCTCCTCATAAGTCATATGCTCCAGACCCCTAATCATTTTTGTTGCCCTCCGCTGGACTCTTTCCAATTTTTCCACATCCTTCTTGTAGTGTGGGGCCCAAAACTGGACACAGTATTCCAGATGAGGCCTCACCAATGTCGAATAAAGGGGAACGATCACGTTCCTCGATCTGCTGGCAATGCCCCTACTTATACAGCCCAAAATGCCGTTAGCCTTCTTGGCAACAAGAGCACACTGTTGACTCATATCCAGCTTCTCGTCCACTGTGACCCCTAGGTCCTTTTCAGCAGAACTGCTACCTAGCCATTTGGTCCCTAGTCTGTAGCAGTGCATGGGATTCTTCCGTCCTAAGTGCAGGACTCAGTCAGTATGGTTAGACCAAATCACCTAATATGATGAGTTTAAAACCTCCAGACAGCTATACAGTGAAAAGTCCAGCCCTTCAGTGAGTAGCAGAGAAGGGAGAAGTCAACTGTTTTTCAGAGTGGGGCTAAAATGAGACTCTAGAATTAAGAATTCTAGAGAAATTAGCAATAGTATTAGGGCAATGTGCAGCCCCCTACTGAAAGGAACTGGGGTCTGTCTACTGCACAGGTTAGGGTTACAAGGCAGATTTTTCTGGAGCCCAGGAAGCGGGTCTGTATTCCCTGGGTGCTACGGAGCCTAGTATATGAATCCACTGGCTAACATCCCCTATAAAGCTGAAGAAGAACAGCAACGGGCTACTGTGACTGCAAGGTTGGTTCTTCCATTGTGCCCTAACCTACAGGGATGAGCACTTCCCTTTGAAATGCAGCTCCCTTTGAACCAAGTAAAGCTAACATTGGTGCAGAAGAGCGGGTGGTCTTGTGATTAGGGAACTGAACTGGAATTGTTACTTCCTGGGTGACTGAACGAGTACTTTAACCTCTCTGTGCCTTCACTTGCTCCTGTGAATGTAAAATCCTAATCACATTTTCCTTGCATGGTACTAGAATATTTTCCTAACCTGCTGTGCTCTACATGCAAAATAACATTCGTTGGGGGAGGCACTTGATACTAAAGCTCTTTTCGGCAGGAATAAAATCTTTAAGGTTTATCCGTAGCACCTGTAACTGTCCAGGTGGGTTTCCTCAGGACTTTGCTCAAATGGAGCAGTGAGAAAGGGGCCCCCATCTGATGACATGCACCCAGCTGCCTTACTTTAGAGAGATTTTAAGATGAGAACTTTAAACTTTCAACATAAGGAAACAATATAAATAACCAAAATATACGTTCAGTTTTTCTTTCACTAATTCAAAACAAGTTTCAAGTTGAAGCATTGCAAACATTATTTCCTATGGAACAGGAGTTACACAGCACCCTTGGAACTTGTCTGTCAGTGCAATTAGTGTGTGGAATTTTCATTATGGAAATTATATGATTGTAGGAAAAACATTTCACCCAACGCCTTTCATGCTGCTCTACTGTACTGATTTCAGAATCCATCTGCAGTTCCTGTCAAAAAGACGACAAGCTATGGGAACCACTGACACAATGTAAAATACTAGCATTTCCACCACGTTTACAAGCATAAAAGGTACATTTTATTACACTTTTCACAAATGAGCCTAACTCTGACTTCTGATATAGGTACTGAGACTTAGATGTTTCAGTGATGACTCAGAGAATAAAGGTAAATAAACATTTTATTTCAGACACTGGATTAAATTCCTTCATGTCTAGCTCATTCAGGTAAAGCTCTTTTAATCTTTACCTTGCCACGTGTACTCTGCTGTCTGAGGTGGTGGTTGCATTGTGTACGCTCAGCTGCAAGGACAGAAATGTTTGGGAGAGCAGAATACTGTTGCAAGGAACTGGCAAGATTGTCAAGAAGGGGAAATGATACTCGGTAAAAAACCTGTGTGCATCAGACAGAGCTGTGTTAACTATATAATACACATGAAGCGGCTGATCTGACCAGCCTTATTTTGGTAAAACTACCATGGGAATCAAGTAAGGATGGTGGGCTAAGACCTACAGGAGTTTGATTCCCATAGCTATTCATTCAGCTCCTTAAATGCAAAACTGAAAAACAATGCTAAAAGATGAGGTTGCAAGCCAAACATTTTTAAAGCTACAGGTCTTGATTTTCTTTTACATATGGAGACTTAAGTGGCTCTGTATCTCAGCCATTATTAGCTCTTTGTATTTAAAGGGCAGGTGTACTCGACAAAGTGACCGTGTGAAAATGGCACGTTCTTATTCAACAGACCTGCTCCCTACGTGTATTCAGAGTCAAACTTGCTGATGTCAATGTCAACATATCAATTGGACTGTTGGCCCTGTAGAGGCCATAGAACTGAAGAGAAAGTGAGCTGGAATCTTGAGCTTTATCCGCAGAATTGTTTGTTAAGTTACACTCTATCAATTGAGGGTACAGTGCTGCACAGGTGTTGTCAAGGGCTTAGAAGACACTGGGCAAGTTGTACTGTAAAACCTTTATCCGTGATAGTGGGGGTGGGGGACAAGAGCTAGAGAGAGACCAACTTAATTTTCCAGAGCTCAGGCTGAATTTGCAGGTCTAGCAGGTAAAAAAAAACAACCCATCTTTTAGCCCATGAGTCACTAAATTCATCTCTCTTCAGTGCAGCATTTAATCACAGTTAAGTGCTGTGCTAAATCAGAGTCTTAACTTGATGACTGAGCACATTTGACATGGAATCAGTGGGACAAAATTAACCAAGCATCCCATAAGGCGTTTTTCACAGAGGGCACCCTTCAGAGTTGGCTCTGATTCAGGAAAGCATGTCAGAAGACCATGTGCCCCAGGGCTTCCCAGAATTAGGGCCTTTTAGCAGTAGCAATGAAGGTTGACTGGGGAGGAACTGCCCATTTCTTGAGAAGTTAATGCCAGACACTGGCTATTCTTCCAGCAATGCCTGTTGCTGAAATTGTCATTACTGTGATAAGGTAAATGTTTCTAAATATTCTAGAATTAATGTTTTAGTTTTTGCTATGTGTTTTCTCTCTGCAATGCCTTTGCCTATGCTCATTTTGACTATTTTTTGCAGCATGAATGCTGGGCTGGTTGGTTAGTCGGAAGGTTGCTCAATGTTCTATTTAGTTTTTAGAATGGACCTTTAATCAGTCCTTAATTCTGTCGTGTGTACCAGAGTCTCATTAACACTACATGGGTAAATATTGCATATTTGTTCAGGCTACTTTGAATTCCTTCAAGCTCTTTGCTATCCTGCAGCATTGGTTAGTTAACATTTGTAAAGTACTTTGAAGATGCAAGCACTAAGTGGTAATATACTAAAAGTGGTAAAGATGTGTTGAACATTGTATTGCCTTCTCATCAGTTATGCACGAGAGAGCCTCATCCTTGTGCCATTGTGAGATGTCTTTTGGGAGCTAAATCTTGCCCAGTGTATTGTTTTATTTTGCCTATATTACTGCAACTGAGAAATGTCTGAGTGAAATCCTGGCTCCACTAAATTCATTGGGAGTTTTGCCCCAACAAAACTTTATCTTGACCTGATAACCTTGACGCTGGTTAGGCCTCAGCTGGAGTATTGTGTCCAGTTCTGGGCACTGCATTTCAAGAAAGATGTGGAGAAATTGGAGATGGTCCAGAGAAGAGCAACAAGAATGATTAAAGGTCTTGAGAACATGACCTATGAAGGAAGGCTGAAAGAATTGGGTTTGTTTAGTTTGGAAAAGAGAAGACTGAGAGGAGACATGATAGCAATTTTCAGGTATCTAAAAGGGTGTCATAAGGAGGAGGGAGAAAACTTGTTCACCTTAGCCTCTAAGGATAGAACAAGAAGCAATGGGCTTAAATTGGAGCAAGGGAGGTTTAGGTTGGACGTTAGGAAAAAGTTCCTAACTGTCAGGGTGGTTAAACACTGGAATAAATTGCCTAGGGAGGTTGTGGAATCTCAATCTCTGGAGATATTTAAGAGTAGGTTAGATACTGTCTAGACCATCCCTAATAGACATTTATTTGGTCCTGCCATGCGGGCAGGGGACTGGACTCGATGACCTCTCGAGGTCCCTTCCAGTCCTAGAATCTATGGATCTATGATCAGGTGCTGCCTTTGAGTGCTACCTTTCATTAGCGCTGGGTTTTACAGATTTGTGCTGCCCATCCCACCGTTCTCATCGTTGGTTTGTTTGCCTCCACCTCAACCCAAAACACTGTGCTGTTCATTCTCATGGTAAGCGAACAAAACAAAGTTAGTGAGAAATCCACAATATAAAGACAATTTTATTGCCAATAAGCTCTTAAAACTCTTTTTTTCCTGTTTCAGTAGGACCTTATTCTTCCTGATGAAAATCCGGTCATAACATCTCTCATTAAAAATAAAATTATTTTGAAATAAATAAATATATAAAATAAATATCATATACATTTTATAAATAGTTTTGTCCTTATGCACAGTATCCATGCTTACATCTTAATAATGTTTCCCACCCTCACTCCCACCCTCAACAGCAGGAAAAAAACACACACATCAGGACCAGTCCATAATAATCCATGTCGCAAATTCCAGGGCCACTTCAGCAGGGTACCATTTGAAGGGCATCTTCTTAAAACATAACCATTCCAAGCTTACCAGCAGCATCTGTATCAGTTCTGTGGTCTTTTTCTTTCCTGTAATCAAGTTGTTGTGGTTTGTTTGTTTTTTGTTTTGAATCATCATTGCATGTGAATATTCCACCTCTTTCATAACCACCAGGTAAAGACAGTGAATGAAAATGAAAGATTATATGGAGGGCTCCCTTCCCATCCCCTATCCCCCACCCCCACAAATAACCCAGCTTTGATATACACTTTAAACGGCAGTGTTGAATTCAAGGTAAGTGCTTTTCTATGTTATCTAAGTTTATAGGAATGATGGAATGACTATTAATATAGTGCTCCAGGAAAAAGCTTGGGAACCCAAGTATGTACATTGATTGGACAGCTGCAGGAACTATCACCTATAGTGGAAAAGATCTCTGTACATTGCAGGTATTTTAGCAGGGTCCACAGGTCTGGGTAAAAAATGAGTGAACTTCTGGTGTCTCTTAGTCCTGTATCCTTCACGAGGTGAGCCATCCTTGTTCAAAGCCACATAATACTGTCTCTCAGAGTCGGAATGTTTGTAGAGAGTCGAGGCATAGGTGTTGTACCAGTTTTCTTCAAACTGCTCTCGGAAAACGCACTCCCTCGTAAGTTTCTTCTGTGTTGGGGGGTGATGAGAAAGAGAGAAAAGACACACGCGTGAACTTTATACTTGTAATTTGTTATAGATTCCATTTCTTCCTCGTCTTGCACCTCAATTTCCTGAACTTTCTTGGCTTCCTAATTCTGGCTCCCCTGAGGCTAGCCTCTGCTGACTGTAATGTGCACCGTTGCAACATGCTTCATTTCCCCATTCATTAATGCTAGAGATGAGC
The DNA here is from genome assembly GCF_011386835.1 of Chrysemys picta bellii. Lineage (NCBI taxonomy): Eukaryota > Metazoa > Chordata > Testudines > Emydidae > Chrysemys > Chrysemys picta. The sequence continues at coordinate 85,199,758 of NC_088799.1, read as the reverse complement.
CCAAAATTATAAAAGCCCAAATTCAAATACCCTTGAACTTTGAGAGGGAAGGCAGCAAAATCCAAATTGAGATCTGGAGCTGAATTTTGCTGTTTTAAAAATAGACTGAATCAAAACTCAAAACCTGCACCCCCCTGGAATAAGGAGTGTTTGAGAGCTGTATCTGAATGTTGCAGCTTGGCTACATCTTTAATTCATGCAGGGAAAGGCTCTGGCCTAAGAGGGCATCGCTGTGCTTTGTATGCTGCATGATGCACAGCATTAAGGGCTGCTACAAGGAGATCAGAGTTTGCCTATCACCTTAAGCACAAGACTTGTCATCTATATAATGTACAAATACTTTTAGCTGACCAGCGATTAACAGTGGAAAAGGGTGCAGTTAATTTCAATGGGTTAAATAACCCTGACATGCACTTTGAACTCTCAGAGCACCCAACCATATAAAATAGAATAATGAAAGGTCTAGACAGGCTATAATATCTGGAAAAGCCAGAGAACTGTGGTCTGAGGCCATAAACATAATGGAAAAAGGTCTTTGTGCTCAGCGGCATAGTACTGTCCTACAGGCAGGGCACCAACCAATAATGGTTGGTGCCAGATCCTGAAGCATAGTGTGGCTGCTGTGTGCCAACATTGCCAGCCAATCTGTCACAGGCACCACTGGGTCCTTTAGTCTGAACCTCCTGTATATCAGTCCACGACCAGCCCCTGCACACTAAACCCAACAACCGAAATGTGACCAAAGTATTACAGCCCACAGGAGACTAGACTGTTCTGTGCCCCAGGCAGAGAATAACAGGGACCGAGGTGCCAGGGAAATGATTAAGTGAGATATACCCAGATAATCCTGGAAAGTGACTTGTAGCCACTGGGTGCAGAAAGCAACCTCCCCCTCCCCCCCCAAAGGTCACTGCCAATCTGACCTGGGGGGAAATTCCTCCCAACCCCTCATATGCTGATCAGTTAGACCTGGGGTAGTCAATTATTTCTGGTCAAGGTCCAAATTTCTTGCTCAAGGTCCAGACTCCAGAGAAGAAAATAGAAAAAATAAGTAAATAAAAATTTTTTGGGGTCCATTCAAAAGCATGTGGCAGTCCAGATTTGGCCTGTGGTCTACCTATTTGACTACCCCGCGTTAGACACTGAGCATGTGAGCAAGAAATAGCCAGCTAAGCACCTGAGAGCACAAATACTCGGTGTCACTTCAGAGCCCTGGTCCTCCCTTCCAGTGTCCCATGTCCAGCTGTGGCCATCCTGATGCTTCAGAGGAAGGAGATAAAAAAAAATCCCCAGAATACATTGGGGGAATCCCTTCCTGACCCCTGCTGATGGTCCACTAAAACCCTGAAGCATGAGCTTTAGGAACATAAGAGGCAAACCGGAAGTGAGCCATAGGACTGCTGAGCCTCTGTTCCCACCATCACAAGCAACCCCATCATACAATTGCACTCATAAATTTGTCCAGCTCTCTCTCAAAACTATTTAAGTTGTTTGCCCCCACAACTCCTACTGGGAGGCTGGTCTAGTCTGGGCATGGAGCCAGTGTAATCGGCCATCAGAGGATCAGCTCAGCATAGGGGAATTCTCAGGTGATACAGAGTCACTAGGACATAAGGGACGTCTGGGGCCTCCCTCTCTCTCATTGAACCCTGTCTGCCATGACTGCATCTTGGCTTTTGGCTGCTGGCGTTGACGTTAAACAATGTGCAAGAGATATGCACCAAGCTGACAGTGTGGCATGGAGAGTAGCATGTTTCTAACTGCAAAAGGACAAGTTAGATCTGTCACAGAAAAGATTTGCAGTCAACCCTCTACATTTAGCAACATACAGATTTATTAAATGGAGAAAAAATGAAAGCACTGAGGGAGTAGATGGCTTTTATCTTTGGGGCTGTTAAATTCACACACACAAAATTTATGCAAGATTGGCACAGAGAAAAATGACTTCCTTACTGAATCTTTACAAAAACACTAGACTATTCTACAGCAGTCTCCCAAAATATGGCCCTAACACCAGTACAAGATGCCATTTAATGGGCCTTTACTGTATAATACTGTTATACCTTTTAATAAGGGAATCCTGGTCAAAGTGTTGACACCTCTTCCAATATTTGGTGTTTTTCTTAAAGCCCTAACTCTTGGAATCCTATGATTACAAGAGAATCTCTGTTTTCACCTTTTTTTTTTTAAAGAAAATTTCTAGTCCTTCATGATTGCAGAGAAAAGCTTGCAAATGTGACCTGAGTTGTACCCTGAAGGCAAATAAAATTAATACAAAAATTATTTTATTTATTGTTTGTTTTTAATTCTCATGTTTTTTAACATTTGGACTTAATGATACTGCTGTTAAAGCCACCTGGCCAGTATGAAGAACATTTTCTAATGCACAGGTCTGTGGTGGCAGAAAGGAAAAGTCCAATGATATTATACTGAAATTAATTCTGTTACCAACTAAGATTATATGCTATTATATTGACATTTCTGTGGCATGACATTAATGGATTCTGTAGTTTGATTGGCCTGATTATGAGACTGTCTGTTGCTTTAAAATTGCAACTACAGTGCTTCAAAGCAAAACAAGCAGAATGCAAGTTAGTTTCTTACATTTCAAGAGTACAACTTAAGGTTCTGACCCAGAGGTGGGCAAACTATGGCCCGTGGGCCACATCCGCTGTCCTGCCCGGCCCCTAAGCTCCCGGCCAGGGAGGCTAGCCCCCAGCCCCTCGCCTACTGTCCTCCTCCCCCGCAGCCTCAGCTTGCCGTGCCACCAGCGCTCTGGGTGGTGGGGCTGCGAGCTCCGGCCAGGCAGCATGGCTGCGAGAGCTGCCGGCCTGCCCCAGTGCTTTAGACTGCACAGTGGCGTGGCTGGCTCCAGCCGGGCGGCACGGCTGCCAGTCCTGGTGCTCTGAGCGGCATGGTAAGGGGGTGGGGGTTGGATAAGGGGCAGGGGATCCCGGGAGGAAGTCAGAGGACAGGGAGTAGGGGACGATTGGATGGGCCAGATGTTCTGGGGGAGGGGGCGATCAGGGGACAGGGAGCAGAGGGGGTTGGATGGGGCAGAGGTTCGAGGGGTGGTGGTCAAGGGACAGGGAGCAGGGAGGGTTGGATAGGCATGGGTGTCCTGGGGGGCCTGTCAGGGGGCGGGGGTGTGGATAGGGATCGGGGCAGTCAGGGGACAGGGAGCAGGCGGGGTTAGATAGGGGGTGAGGTCCCAGGGGGGTGGTTAGGGTGGGGGGGTCCTGGGAGGGGGCAGTCAGGGAACAAGGAGCAGGGGGGGTTGGATGGGTCTGGGGTTCTGAGGGGGGCAGTCAGGGGGCGGGAAGTGGGAGGGGGCAGATAGGGGGCAGGTGCCAGGCTGTTTGGGGAGGCACAGCCTTCCTTACCCGGCCCGCCATACAGTTTTGGAACCCCGATGTGGCCCTCAGGCCAAAAAGTTTGCCCACCCCCGTTCTGACCCCAAGAGATGGTGAGCACCCAACTTCTCCTGACTTCAGTAGGAGTTGTAGTAGCTGGGCTCTTTTCAGAAGCAAGCCCTACTTCCTGAAGTACAATCTCATTTTTTGTTATCTGGTATAATTGTTGTTTAAATTAAATTAAAATTAAATGAAACCAAATGGAAAACAAGAGTGACAAGAATGCAGATTTAGGGTCCCTGCTGTTGTGTGGTTTAAATTTTCCAACCAACATTTTTCTCAGTATTTATATGCCAATAGACACACAACAGGATCTCATAATGTTTCCTTAGACATTACCCCCTAAGGGCTCTGCGTATGCCTTTTACAACAAGTGTAACTGCACATTCCATCCTTCTGGGCTGTCTTCCTAATCTGTGAACATGCGGCACATCAATCGAGAGAAGAAGCTTTCTCCCTTTTGCTCTATTCTATGCATGTGTAATGCCATGAAGTACATTGGTATACTATCCTCACTTCCACCGAGATGCTTACCAAAAATTAGCCATCTAATGTGGGGTAGGTTGTAGGACGCTTGGAGGCAGCGGATAATTATTAATTTATAGGTTATCAAAGAAAAACACCAACAACCCAAACTTTCAGTAATTTGGAACCATTGAGTCATGCTCATCACTAACCTACATAAATGTGTGATTGTTGCTCTCATCTTTCCTCCTTTTATTTGTTATACTCATTTGGTGCATTTTATTTCAAAGTAGATAAGTCTTCAGGGCGGAGAGTGTGTGCAGGTATGCTGATGAGCACAATGGGGCCCCAATCCTAATGGAGGCTTTTGTTCACTAAGATGATTTAAATAGTTCATAATAATGATGATGTGGCAGGTTTTGATTTTGAGAAACAAGGCTAAGGTTTGAGCATCACCATGTCATAAATCCTGTATCAGCTACATTGCACATGCCATATATATTTAGACATGCAGTGCATAGCTTATCAGTCAGTTAAATATATGCAATATAGGTGAATTAATTTTACTACAAACCCTTAACTGCCTTTTTTCTGTTTAAATGTGTAACCTTAACATTGCATACATGTAGGGCTCTGCATTTAAATTTTGGGTTTTTTTATTTGGAGGGGTATTTTAAAGGACATGAGGGGAAAAGGGGGAAATTGCCTATGCAGAGAAGCATTAAATTATCCTTATCCCTCTTAGGCTTTGAAGTTCACACCTCATGAAGAGAAATGGGCTTTGTGCAAGTGGTAGTGTGTGGGGGCAGCAGGAGGAAGAGGGTGAGTTCAGAGTTTTGCTGCTATTGTTTATTTGGCTGGTTTTCTATGAAGGTTTGTACACCCAGAATACTCCAGTTTAATGTACGGTGTGATTTTAAAGTGATTTGGTTCAATCAGTGTAAAAAGCTGGGTTGTCCTGTTTCGGTTTGAACAAGCTTTATTTCAATTTGGATTAAATTGATTAGGAATGGATTTAAACTACACTGAAATAAGCTCCTTTTAAACAAAAATAAGTGTGTCCACACATGGGTTTGCATTGGTTTAACTAAACCAGTTCAAATTTGTGAGTGTAGAAAAGGTCTGAAGGGGATTTATTTTGCTTTAGTTTAAGTCGATTAGCTCAAACCAATTCCTGACCTGAAAGAACACACTCCTAAACTGAAATTAAAGGCGGAAACCCTAGCCACGTTGAAGTCAATAGCAATTTTCAATCGGGGTCAGGTTATCATCTGGAGCATCCACAAAGAGGTCTGCACTAGTTTAACTAATCAGTTTAAAACCCAATTTAAATTAAAATTGGTGCAGTTTTCTCATGTAGACATTTTGATGGATTGTGCTGGATGTATTGTAGTAAGACATTTCCAGTCTCCATTCTGCAGCAGCCCAGGGGCCTATTTCATCAGGCAGAGACACTATACTATGGGGATGTCACAAAGGGGGTGGAGCTTCATTAACGTCCACTAAAAGTCTTAGCGGATGTCTGTGCCAAAGGATTTTTCAATCACAGAACTTTCTATCCTTCCCTGTCCCAAATCAGTGCTACCAAGGCTTGATTCCTCCATAAGAACCATTTACAGGCATTGTTTGGCGGGATTTTTCCAGCTATTTTGGAGTTATTGGTAAGCAAAACAAGTCTCTCTTCATCAATTTTAAACAGGCTGAAGTGACTTTCCAATGGGATGAGACCAAGAATAGAAAATTTCAGTGCCAAAGGGGCATTTTTTAGAAGGTTATGAGAACACAGGAGTTATAATGAAAGTCCCACCATAGCTTTAAGTACAGCTTTCATTATTGAAAAGCTATAATATAAATGTATGCATCTGCAGACGTGTATATATATATATTCCTGTGTGAACCCAGATCATTCAGAGAAGAAAAGTGACAGGCTGTTCAGATGACAGAACACAAACACACACCCTGATGGTGCGCTATAATTTATTTCCTTGCCTTTAGTTTATGATCACCACAATACCCCTGAATGGCAGAACCACAAGTGAGCTACACAAAGCTCCCAAACAAAGGCTAATAATAAAAGCTTTATCCTCATCATGTTCTTGTGTGTTTTCTTTATCCCAAATATTTGTCAGGTTTTGTCAGAGCTTTGGTCGGTCTCTCTGCTTTTTTCTACTTCAACTTCGGTTGCAACTATGACAACAATGGAATAATTGATATGGGTGGAGCTACATGACATCCACAGGTTCAGTGCAGAGTCATTGGATTGGTTGTAACAGGCTTGCAGATGACCATGTGCTTAGGGAAGGCTGGCAGCTTATGTGATGACCCTGTCAGACTCTCACACGTTATATGGGCAGTACCCAGGCTAGCCCAGCTCTCAGAAGGCACTGTGTAAGTTTTATAGTATTACAATGATTATAAAACCTCACACTTACCGACCCATACAGCTCGCCTCTCTCATTCATTCCGAGGTAGAGTCCTGAATCCACCCCACGGATACTAACCAGCCCCACTGCCAGGCTAATGAACTCCAAAATCCCTAAAGAAGAGGAATACAGATCATTCAGAGAACAGAACTGACACCAGGTACAAGTGACAAAAATAAATCAGCCTTCCTCAGCCTGTTGGAAGACCTCTTTGTTTACAGGGCATTCCATGGGCCCTGACTCTCCTCTTGCTCACACAAATGTAACCCATTGCACTCTGAAATCCTCACCTGTAAAGCATTGCTATATTCTTCAGGAAGAGTAATCCTTTATGAGTAAAGTATCATGAGTTTCCTTACCAGTCACTGCAGGACGAGACAGGTGAGTATTTTGTCCCTGGTCTGGTAACTGTCCTTAACATTCTGGAAGGCTCTATAGTAACAATGTTTATTATCCACTGAAAGTGAGGTGATGATGGTCCCCACCATGCTTTCTGTTTGTGGACAGCCTGGGGGGACTGGCTCATCGGAAAACCCTTCGGAGGTTTGCAGTGACGGCACGGCAAGGCTATGGACGATTTCCCTCTCTCTTAGTTCAGAGGTTGGTTATGTACTTGTCTCTGCCTGCGTGTGTGCACCCAGGCATCTCAACTAATTCACTGAGAGCCATGGCATGGAAGAGAAGAGTGTGTTCACTCCCCCAGTCCAAGCTTCTGTTTAAACTGATGGGAGAGAGATTTCCACTGACAGAACATCTCCCTCCTTCTAACCTTTCATACATCTCTGAATCTATTGCCACAGCTCCTAGAATGTCCAGCCCGGGGTGAGCACACCTCCCCCACCCCGCTCATGTTACCTCACACGGCTCCTCTTGTGCGTGTGCCCCAGAATTCTCAATGCACCACCTGGAGTGAGTTCACCATCTGCCACCTGCTGACTTTACTGGGAGTCACATGGCTCGAAACCCTCCCTTTCACCCACATCCGCTTTTGACTCTTTGGAAATGTACCTTCCAGTATGTCAGGTGTATCGCTCATACAACAAGGACGGTATGGCTAAATATAGGACAGATGTCCCACTTTCCCTCCACTTCCTCAGTCATAGGTAGGTAGCCTTCTCACTCGCCTGTGCAGTACACCTGTGTCGTGCTGGCAGCTAAACAAATGGCAATGAGTTAGACTTCCTAGTTCAACTTAAATTTTGCTCCCACAGATAAGCTGTTTTTTGGTTTTCTTCCCAGCTTGTGCCTTGACACTTGTGTGGTGTTAGAACTATTCCACCAGCAGCTATAAGACTGGTAGCCCTTCTTTTACATCTGCCAGCTGTGAATGTAGTCCCAATTTAATCTCTCCACCCTCCTGACTAACATACCGTGGACCAGATCAAACTTCCACTAAAGTCAGTGAGAGCTGCTGGGTATTGAGCACTTTTGGAAAAAGGTCACTTACTTAACAGCTGAAATATCGACTTCAGAGCCAAAATGTAGACTTCTGTTTTTTTTAAATCTTGACCTAAATGTTCTTAATGGATTGGCACACACGTTTTCTAGAGGGTTAAATCTGAAGCTATATTCAGTTTGGGAAAACCTATCCTTCCTATGACCCCAGACTCGCTTCTGCCAGTGAAGTGAGTCACCCTGTTGTGACTCTACTACAAAAAAATGGAAGAATACAAATTATTTCCTTACGTTCTGTGCTTTCTACAAAGGGATATGTGGCAGGATCCAGAAATTACTTGTTTTCTAGCAAGCAGGGAGTTAACTCCTACCTTAGACAAAAGTCCCAGTCAGCCAGTCTGGGGCAATACAGGGGACTCTCTAAGAACAGGCCTTTGGTACTCAGCAAGGAGAGAAAGGGGGCTTTTTAGAAGGCCCAGTGGACACAGACTGGCTTGTGCTTTAGACTGTGGAGGTTTTCTGCTCACTACTGATATGTTTTCTGGGAGATGGCACGGTCCAGTGAACTGAGAGTCAAGAGGCCTAGTTTCTATTTCTTCCTCTGCAACTTGCTAATTCTGTAACTTGGGGCAAGTTACTTAACGTCTGTTCCTTTGCAAAGTGCTTTGAGATGTCCAGATGTAAAGGGCTATATAGCTCTTAACTATTATGCTACACCATTTTGTTTTCTTATTGTACCTTTAATCCATAAGAATCCCTTTCCTAGAGGCAGAGTCCGTGCTGAATGAGACTATTTTTATTTATTCTATTTTTTTGTTGCTGAAGCAACAAAATTCAGTTCATCAATTTACAATACTTTGGGGGTTTATTGCATTTGTGTTGAGTACATTTATCCCCTTGCAGTTTCACAATCAGCAACATTTGGGATGGGACATGAGGCAATGTGCCAAGGGGATTAATAAATAAAAGGGGGAGGGGGGAGTTGTAAATTGACTGGGCAAAGTCTGAATGAGAGTCTCACATAACGGAACAGGAATATAGCACTATCTTAGAAGCTAGGAGCCTCTTTCTCACCCAGTAAGATTAATTAATTTTTATTTGAGTGAGAAATGCCTGAAAATGTTTGAGAACAGTGAATCTATCTAAAGTACTTATACCACCCCTATTTCCACAGCATCTAAGTGCCTCATAACACCCCCACTTTACAGATGGGGAAGTGAGCACAGAAAGCCTAAGTGACTTGTCTAAGGTACAACAGGAAGACTATGACACAGCTGGGAGTTGAACCATAGTTTGCCAAGTCCTGGACTAGCAACTTAAGCACTAAACTCTCCTTTTCCTTTCCAAACGGATGGGTAAACAAAACTTATCCTACTCTGGGGTAGATGTCTACCTCTATTTTTGCAGGCACTTATCTCTCTTCCAGTATACCCATGACAATCTCTTCTGACAATGTCACTTGTAATATTCTTCTTTTCTGATCATCTGAGTGGCACTTAGAGAAGCGAACCAAGGACAACTATGTTGAAATAACATTAAGAGTGTAACTTAAACCCACAAAAGTCAGGAGAGAGAGTGAAAGCTGAAAAAAATGTGGGCGGACATCCATCTTGTCCTTAACTCACTCCAACTGCTAGACAAAATTGCAGCTTTATGCCTCTGATCTCCACCAGCACAGGGAGTGGCCACTGGGGTTAGATCAAGAATTTACTTTCTAACTGTAGTGGGGTGTGTTTATGGAAGTACGTGATTTTCTTTTCCAACACTTGTCTCTTCTTTTGTGGCTTGATTATTCATTCGGCTTGCTCTTTGAGTCCCTCTACATAATATTCAGAGAGATTTGACTAGAATTATTGCTGGATGAAGTAAACACTGAAGAGATGAATAATCTTCTACCCTCCTTTGTAATGGCCAGATTCCATTCACTGTTACATTACTAAATGAATGTTTAAGGAACTGTTCAGCTGGCCGCACCTGTCCCTTTTTGCACAACTATATCCATGTGCCTGGGTGTAGAAATATCAGATGTTGTAATGATCTCTACAAACCTAAAGCTTCAGCTAAAAACCTCAACAACTGTTTGGTAACAGGTGCACTAAAGTATGAATGTCAAAGTCTTCAGAGGAGCTTCCTCTATGGATTTCACTAGCTTCCCCCCCAAAAACAAACTTCAATACAGACTTTTTAGATCTGTGTTTGGGGGAGTTGTGTTTGCGGTCCTTATTACTCTCCAGTCTCAAGTGCGACAGCCTGATTCTCTTCTCAGGGCTTGTCTACACTGGCAATTTACAGCGCTGCAACTTTCTCGCTCAGGGATGTGAAAAAACAGCCCCGAGCGCAGGAAGTTTCAGTGCTGTAACGCGCCAGTGTAGACAGTGCACCAGCGCTGGGAGCCGCGCCCCTCATGGAGATGGTTTTTTTAGAGCGCTGTCAGTGCGCCGTGACCACACCAGCCACGTTAAAGCTACCCTTATAGATTAGATTACCCGTAACTTTGTTGAAGTCAATGGAGTAACACTGGTGTAAAACTGGCATAAGCCAGAAGAGAATTGGTCCCTGGTTGCAAGGAGTTTCTGAGTGAGTCTAGCATTCACATAAGGAGTGTTTCTCCCTGGGGAGCTGATGTTAATTTAAAATCCCTTCCAGATTTCTGCTAATCATCCATTTCTTTGGTATAGGAAAAGGTCCTGGCAGACCAGTAATAACTGAGATATGGTTTCAAATTCTTCCAGTTTCATCTATGATTCTTTAGGCAGGACTACTAGTTTTGTGCTGACATCTGGGAACTTCTCCAACATGAGACCTAGCTTTTCTCTACAAATCCTGGAGAGTGTTTCTCCAGATTCTGAGCTAATCCTATTCAAAGAGGAATGTGCTTCAACCTTTAGGCTACAGTATTCTCCATAAATATGACCCTGTTACCTTCTTTATTTCCTATGGACATATCTCTTGAAACCCATACTGGAACTCCCTCCCTTCGCCCCCAGAGGCTAGGAGCTCCCCATCATATTACTCTGATAGCATTTTGCTTCGTTGTCTTACTTTAAAGAAAACTTTGAAGTCTTGTACAGATTTAGACGCTGTACTCTGGGGATGGATCAGCAGAGGATGGTGCAGACACGGTACACTTTTTCCTGAACCCCATCCAACATTACGAGATAGATAACAAGTCCAGTTCCACCCCTTATCCCAGCTGCAGTTGGATAGATGCCATCGCTGTGGTGGCCCAGCGTGTTATCCTTGGAGTGGATCTAATTATCTGCTTAGGAGGTCAGGGTGCACCTTTCCGGTCTATGGGTCCTGTCAAGCTAGCACCCAAATCTCAGGAGTTTCTAAATCTGGCCACATTAAACTTAGTACCCTAAAGTAAACCCCATCTTTGGCTGTAGTCTAGGTCCTTCACCATGCTTTTTCACTTCCCCAGAATTGTGTAGTTTGCCTATTTCTGTAATAATTCATTGTCTTCTGACTGCTGCATGCAAAATTCAGGAATGCATTGGTACATGAAATTCTAATGCAAACCAGACTAGTTACACTGGAATTTAAATATTCATGGCTACTGAATGCAGATGGTGAAGACAGTGTGCCAATACATTATTACTTTGCATCTCTGTTGCAGCTAAGTTCAGTCCAACTTTATCTGAACATGAGGATTCCAGTGTAATCCTCTGGGGTCTTGCCCTGCAATTACAACAAATAACTATTTATTTTACACTGCCTTTGGGAAAACCCCGAAGGAGAAATCTGTAATATTTTATATCTGACGTCTGGTCTAGTTTATGTAGCTGGATGCCGACTGCTAAAACACTTATGGAATGCGAATGTTTCAATTTATTGAACACACACTATGATTAACTCTTAATCTTAACCTTGCAAAACTAATGAAACGTATTTGCCTGTTTTAATATGTGCAGTTTCCAAACTTTGTTTAGAGACAAATTAATTTTATCTTAAGTTTCAAAAAGTGGAACTGGGTGAGGTTCTGTCATTAGATGCTGATAGTTTATTACTACTTTTCTGCTCACTTTTTACACATCTTTAGAAAAATAAAGTGGCAGAAGTAGATAAAAAATATACAATAGATACAAAGGACTTTCTTTCAGTTCCCCTTAATATGGGAACCCATCACATGCTGTGAGATGAAAGGGAAAAGATGTGTGTCTTTCGGGAGGTAATTAAAGAGCACTTACCCCATGAGTCTATTACTACCTTACTCTGACCTGTGGGTTATGACTTTTTTGTTGATTTAGGCAAGGACATGCTACCTGCACCTGGTGTTTATGCAAGGTACAGTACATAGTCAGGGATTTGGGGTTTTTTTGTTTGATTCCAATCAATTCAAAATCCTTGCCTTCAGACAATAACAACAAAAATATTCATAAACTATTATTTCTCAGATAAAATGAATGAGTAACAAACCTTAGAAGACAGAATAGAAATCCTTTCAGGGAGGAGTTAAATTATTGCAAGCCACCAAGTCACAAGAATGTTTCTTACAACCTGTTGACTGTACAATTGAGATCACCAACTTGGGACTTGTTGATAGTTTACACAGACACCTGCACTATTTGCCAAAGTAGCAGGAGTTTTTCTTAACTCTGTTCAGACTTACTGTACTTCTGTGCTTGTGGCTTGAGATGCATTTTTCAAAGATTACATACAGTCTCATTAGAGATCTGTGAGTTTCTGTGACACTAATACAAACTCTAAAGTCTTTTTCAGCTTTGTCCTGGATGCTAGGTAAATCAGCAATGTTCTGCCTATCTTCATTTCTCTTTTCCTTCTTCTGAAGGTTAAGGTCACCAAATATTTTCTCAAAAAAAAAAAATCTTTCTGGACCTGCTGATCTGATTCTGCTTTGGGGACATTCTTAATGGCTACGCAAGTAAGGCAAAAGAAAGGACTTTAGTCCACAAAATCTGCAAAGGCAAGGGGGGAAAAAAAGGTTTGTTTTTGTTTGTTTCCCCAACGTGCTGTCTCTTCTTTCTTTTGCCTTTCTAGCTACCCTGAGCTTCAGAGGTTCGAAAAGAGCTGAAGTAACCAGCAAGTTGCTTTTTAAAAAAATCATGTTTTTGTGCACCTGCAGAATAATTTAGCAGTAGTAGAATAGGAAATTGAAAATAAAAATGCCCAAATTTCTGGGGAGTGAGCGCATTTGTTTAGAATTCTAATTATATCCATTGCAGGGATGATTTATATTAATAGTGTAATTAGTTTTGTATGTGAGACAGGCGGCTGGGTTCTTTGAACAAGTTCATAAAGAAAACAGGCACCCTCAGAGCCATCGCGTGTATTCAGCAGAGAAAAGACACCTGTTTCTTGGATGGGGGAAGATGTGGAGACCACTCTCCCACTTGGAGGGGAGGAGAAAATGGGGCTAACCCCTCACTTTCGGGGGGGGGGGGAAGAGATCACAAGGAGGCATTGCATCGAATTCAATGAGGAATTTAAAAAAGATCGAAAAGAAACAGGAATAAGCAGAGGCAAACACGTGGTTTGGAAGCTAACCAAGTTTGAGGTTTTAAGGCTGTAAACAGTGTTAACAAGGTGACTCGTGGGTACTTTTCTCTCCTTTTGCACGATTCCAGCGAACTTTTCCGCAAGATAAGGTGCCCTCAGGGATTCTGCCCCTGTCTCACCGCCAGGAGAGGACTCGGAGCCAGGCACTGAAACCCCTAGGGATTAACCTGACCCCACAAAAGCTTTTGCACCCTCCCCAGTTGCCCTGGCTGTGTTCAGGCGGGACAGACCTCTCCCCAGAATCCTCACTGCCTCTCTCCCCCTGCTTCCCCCCGCTTCCCCGTGTGGGAGTCTTGATTTGGCGTTTGAATCCGTGAACCCCAGTCGGACCAGGCAGGCAGAGAAGATTCCCTGATCCGCCTGTAGCAATGCAAAGAATGTGGCGCTTGTCTTCTGCTCAAACGCAGGGGGAAGAAGTGCAAAAAGCAGACTTGGCACAGGCCAAAAGAATGTGGAGGCAAATGGAGGTGAACTCAGGATCCTCAACCTGCTTTGTCTGGGACTGCAGGAAACTCAACCCAGACCCTAAGCAATCAGTGGAAAAGCGAGACTGGAACACCCCGCCCTTGCATTCCCCCCTCCGCTCCCCCCCAGCTCCCACACGTATAAGGAAAAATCAGTGATAAAGAATATAAGCCCCTTTCTTACCGAATCTGCTGTGATCCTGCCTGGTGCCATGCACCGTGCCATTAGGGAAGATTTCCAGATGGAAGCCCGTCCTGCAGTAGAGCTGCCTCCGCCTGAGAATACCTTTAAGGTGGGCAAAGTCAGTGGGAGATCCCCTCTGGAGCCTTCCTTCAATCTGTCCCAATCTCTCATTCAAAAAACCAGGAGAATCAGCTAAAGCAACATTCCCAAGAGAGGAGGAAAATCCATGCAAATCCAAATCCAGAGATCCAAGAAAGCCCCCTACCTCAGCCATCGCAATAGCAGAGAGAGAGAGTGTGTGTGTGTATGTGTGTGGGAGAGTGAGAATAGTGAATGTCTGTACAAACAATAAAAAAAATTGCTGGTCTCTTTTAAAATGTGTGTGTATATTAGATATAACTGATCAGCTGTGAGCTTGGCTGCCTTCAAGTAACTTCTCTACCCTCTCACAGTGTCTGATTTGAACGCCTGACCTTGCTTTGAATAAAAGTATTGTTTTTCCTTTGCATTGATCTCCTCTTGCCTTTCATAGCTGGATATGTCCAGCTATCAGATGCAAACTGCACTTTATATACATACACACTCCCCTTACATTGACATATTGGATATTTAAATGCAAGCCACACCTCACTGGCATCCCCTTTGGCTATTGCTTTTTTTTTTCTTTTTCTTCTTCTCTGATCCATTTGGCTTTTTTTTGAGAGAGAGAGAGAGAGAGAAGAGGGAAAAAAAGCTTCACTCCCTCTTTTATTATGAAAAAATGGCAGGAAAAGGCTACACATTGCAGTGAGGCATAACAGCTTTTGGCAGGTTCTTGTAAAACTGCTGATGAAATCATGGAGCCCTGTGTATGCAACCCTACTGATACACAGACTGCACAGTGCTGCTGGCTATCCAAAATACTTTGTGCGTGTGTAGCAGTTTGTCTGTCCCCTTCCTTCAGTTCAGTGCGTCTGTTTAGTTATATCAAGCACACTACTTTCGCAAAGAAACAAAACCAAGGTTCCCATCCCCCATCTCCTATTTTTCACACCAACCCTAAATGAATCACATTAAACCCCCTTCCCTATTCAGAAATCGGTATGGCAGGCGAAGGTTTTATTTTGTGGGGCTGAGGTTGGGGTTTGGAAGGGGAATGCATTTCAGACACGGTTTTTTGCAACATTAGACCCATCTGTAATTTTTTGTCCTGCACAATAGACATAGTGGTAGTGGTAGTGGGGGAGGGGGATAACATATAAGGAGAAGACTTTAGAAGCGTTTTTCAGCTAAATATGTAAAAACTGAAAGAGATCTTTTTGAAAAATGATACTGCAGATTTTATTACTTGATTTTACAAGCCACTTGAGAGAAGAATATATGGAAGGAGTTTCCAAGCCTGTTGTGGGCTTTCTCCCCACCTTTTTCATGTTGGAAACAGGTGTTTCCTAGCTCTCTCTTGCCCTGTGACACTGTATCTGTAACAGCAGCTGCTGGGTGAGCTGCAGACAGACAGAGTCAGGCACAGGGAGACATGGGGACCAGAAAATGCGTGGGGGGGGAACTAAACAGGAGGGGAGCTTGAACCCTGCCTTGATGCAATAAAATGAATATTTTTTCAGAGCTCCTTTTCCTTCTCCGTCCCCCCCACTTTAGCTCTCCCACCCTCAATTTCTGGGCTGCACGGTCACACAGCAGAGGACTCCCAAAGGAAAGGAGTGTCTGTGCTCTTGACCGCTAGAAGGCGCTGTTGCTCGCTGTATTGCCTGGTAGCAGCGCTCCTGTCCTTCCACTTGGCGTGTGTGTGTGTGTGTGTGTGGGGGGGGGGGGGGGGGTGGTGACCCGGCCCTCCCCCAGCCAGCTTGGAGTGGGGAGGGGGCAGTCTGGGGAGGGACAAGGCGATGTGCTCTCTACCGCCGCCCACTGGAGAGCAGCAGGGCAGCGCTTAGAGCCAGGGGAGGCAGCCAGCCTGCAATGGAGACACAGCAAAGGGGGTTAAAAACAATAATAGTTACAGGGAGCTGAAAATACTGGGAGATTAATATTCCTAAAACAGCCAACCCCCCCCCCCAACCAACCAACCCACCCCCACTATTCAATGTCAGCTTTTCCGAGGAAAATAATTCCTTCCAATAACACTTTGTCCTCCTCCCACTGTCCATCCAAGCCCATCACACCCCTTAACAGATATGACTAGAACCTCGCTGTGTGTGGGGGGTGTATTATCCCCATTGTATGGAGGAGTAAACCAAGGCACAAAGTGGTGCAGCGACTTGCAGAAGGACAAAAAGCAAAAGGAAGTGAAGCCAGAAGTCCTGCTTGGCACTCTGCTGCTCTATGCCTCCCTAGACCCATCTTTTCTTATGTGAAATATAATAAATCACTAACAATAAAAAGTGACAAGGAGTCTGGTGGCACCTTAAAGACTAACAGATCTGCTAGTCTTTAAGGTGCCACCAGACTCCTTGTTGTTTTTTCAGACACAGACTAACCCGGCTACCCCCTGATAATAAAAAGTGAAATAAAATCCCAAGTTTGTGTCTGAAGTGGAGGTAGAAACAGGTTTTAAATGAGGACTAATGTGTCCAAGAGATGGCTATGAGTGGATGACTGGAATTCGGGCTGATGTTAATAGTGATATTTGAAGCATAAAAGGTTGGTTTTTTTTTTAAATTTCTTCCTGGAATAAAATCTACAGAAATTTAACAATTGCCTTTCACTGTCTGTTCTTACATTGGAGAAATTATCTCTCGGTGGGCAAAAAATCTGTCAGTGGATGACTGAAGAATAGGCTGTACAGGGTGAAAATGGCAAAAGTCCAAGATAAAACAGACCCTATCAAGTTAAATAATCATTAAGGTCTAATAGTGCAAACTCCAGGTGTAATGCTAACAGTCAACAGGATACTCACAATGGAGTACACTGTGGGTGAAATCTTGGCCCCACTGAAGTTAATAGGAGTTTTGTCATTGATTTAACTGGGGCCAGGATTTCCTCTTATGTCTGGAAGTAAGTGTTTAAAGGGTCAGGGCCTAGATGTATTAGAAAAAGGAGAGAGAGACAGAAACACTCTTTCATAATGGGCCTGATCCATATCCCACTGAAGGTATAGGCGGCTCTTTCCACGGACTTCAAGGGGCTTTGGATCGAGTCCAATATCCTTAAACCAAATCCAAAGGAGGACTAGAGGAGCATTCACGAAACTGACTGGTACTAAGGTTCAATTACATTACAGTAAAATCCAGGATTTAATAAAAAACACAAACCTACATGCTTAATGTAAAACAAAAGCAGGGAAATCCCCAGCCCAGGCTGACATTCCTCTCTTAACTCTGGTGATTATGGTTAGCTTTTGCAGCGTCTGCAATACAGTCTGTAGGAAATTATATAGCCCACTACAACAATGCAGGATGTTTAGGCACAATAGGATGAGGGGAAGGTAGCTTTCACTTCCTTTTTTGTCTTTAATTTCCTGTTTTTTTGCTAAGAGGATGAAAAAAAAAAGAGTAGAGAAATTTGTTTCCTGCAGTGTTACAAAATATATATAATTTAAATTCAAGGGTCTGGACTGACTCCTTTAAAGAAGGAATACTTAATTAGCTATTTTCCCATGTATTATATAGAATATAATTTTGTACTAATTTATTTCTTAAAATGCGGGAGAAAATTATATACAACATGTGCCACAATAAAGGGGAAAACTATAATTCTATAATACAATGTATGTATGTCATAATCCATGTAGTTTTCTCTAGGTTTATGTGTTGATTAAAGTGTATATTGTCTACCGGGGGAATTGGAATGATTATAGCCAAACTACTCTCCCTTTCTATTTAAACAAGTTGCAGCAATATTTATATTAATTTGAGCATAATGGCCCTTTCAGAGCCATTACCATCTATTGTGGGAATGCACATTTAGCCAGGTAGTAAAACTCCTAATTACATTTATTTGTTAAATAATTACTGTTCATAGGCAACAGCCACATTTTATAGCTCACCTACTAATTGTAAAATCAAAGGCTTTGATCCTGCAATTGACTCTTCACAGGCACAGGACTCCACCCATCTGCAACAAATTGCAGGACAGGGGTCAGAGTTATAAATTAGTTAGAAAAGTGTAAAATAAATAAAATAATCAAACCCTGATACTGTAGAGCCTCTGCCCAAGACAATGCCATTGATAAAGGATTCAGGTAGGGTTGCCAATTTTGTTTAGATATGTTCCTAGAGATTTCATTACATGACATAATCTTTAATTAAAGATTAATCTTTAATTCCTGGAGACTCCAGGCCAATCCTAGAGGGTTGGCAACCCTAGCCAGGCCTAGATAAAAATTTGTTAATAGCATTGATAGCTATGGCCACATACAAGAAATCAGATATATGAGGAACAAGACAATTTAGAGAATAAAGAAGCATGATGGAGACCCTTTTCACTGTATTATAATAATACCTTCACTACTCTAGCACCTCCACCATCCAAGGATCTTAGTGCACTGTACACATTTTTCTGAATTAAGACTCACAACCTCATTCTGTAAGGTAGTGAATAAACAGATTTTCTTAAAGGGGAGAGTTTATTAAATCCTTTAATTGACTTTGATTACATTTGTTGTTTAATTTATTATTGTAATTATGGTGGTAGCATTTAAAGGCTCCAATCTTAAATGAGGACTCTATTGTGCTAGGTCCTGTACAAACACAAAACAAAAATACAGCCCCTGCCCCAAGGAATCCTGGTGACTTTACTCAGGGGAAGGAATCCTATTGATGTACATGACATGAATAAGGTGAGCACCTCATATTTTATTTAATTATGGTTAGAGTAGGTGGCTGAGCCAGGATTAAAATCCAACGCTAAACCTGTCACATTTGGATGCCTAAGCTTAGGAGACAAATCTGTAACTAGGCACCTAATTAAGTGGCCTGATTTTCACAGGTGATGAGTACCCACACTCTCATTTATTTAGGCACCCAAACATAGAGACATTTTAAAATAGTGGCATTAACATGTAAGAAACTCAACTCACCAGGTAGCACAGCTCATTTGGAAGCCATGTTGTTACAATCTCCCTTATGATGAGGCATTATTGCTACCTGGTGACTAGGAAATCTACATCATCCTGAAGGAGGCATTCTATGAATGACAGCTCCTCCTTAGTTCCACCCTAGCTGGGAGTTGCAAGTGCTCAGCACCTCTGAAAATCAGGCTTCTTATTTAGGTGGGTAAATGTGGATTTAAGAATCTGGCTTGAGGTGCTCAAGCTAATACACTTCAGGAGCCTAAAGCACTTTGATCCGTAGAGCCAAACTCCCCTGCTCCAACTTCTTGAGAATCAGTGTGGTATGAGAATCTCAATCAGGAAAGGGGCATGCTTCTTTACTCAGGGAGAGCACTGCATGTTACAGCAGGCTCCATTTCTAAGTGTTTTAGTGGTATGTGTGTTAGAATAACATGAGCCTTGATCATTCAAGTTACAGATCCACTGCCTTTTGTGTTAATAGGCCAGGCTTGTCTACACTGGGAAATTTACTGGTATAATTATACCACTATAGTTATGCTGGAAAATTTCCCCATGTAGATAAGCCCACAGTAAAAGTGTGGCCCCTCAGTTCTAGTATCTGAATTATGGCAGTGAGCAGGAGGTGAATAAACTTGCAGAGCTCTATTAAAAATGTGATTTAGCACTTTGATATGTCCTGACTTTGGAGACTTGTGTAGGATCTTTCTACCTGCCAGTGGCCTGGTGCTATTATTAAGAAAAAACTGGATCTTCTTTCCTCCTCGTAGCAGCCTGCACCCAATCTTGTAACTATTTCCTAGTAGAATATGTGCACTGGCTTTTATGCTCCGACAAAGGAGAAAATTTATTTTCTTTGCTTTCCCTCTGTACTTACCTCACATATCTACCTACTATGAGCTTATGGCATAATACTAGGCCAATGTAGGTGTGGTTCTTTGTTAACTTGCTCAACCTGGGGTAGTGTTGGTGGATGGCAGAAGTGTAGTGTCCTGGTAAAATCCCCTCTAGTTTCTTGACCAAGCCTAGTAACAACTCAGAAAGGAGAGCCTCAAATAATCCATTCTAGTAGGGTGTCTCATGAAACATGAGGACCTAGAGTGCTGAATTAATAGCGAGTCACTTCCCTCTCTGATTTCACTGCTGAAGAGGGAGAAAGATGGCCTGGGAATTGCAAAGCATGCAGCATAGGTGTAAGAGTCCTAATGGAACAGGGCCTCAAGAGGTTGATTTGTGCTTAAGGTTGGTCCTGACCTCAAGTTTTACCCTAGGCCTTGTTGTATGCTAGGGCAAGACTTGAGGAGTTTTGGCTTGTGAGTGTTGCTACATTCAGCAAAGCTGATGGTTACTTTAATACCCAGTCTTAGTGCATCAAGTTAAGAAGCTCTCACTCACCCAGGTGTTTTGGTTTAAAGATGGAATCTGGGGCAAGGTTGGATCTAGTTCTTTCTGAGTGGGTTCACCTGACCTTATTGCTAATCTGCATGACATATAATGAAACAGACTTTAATATCCTATTTTTTCTGCAGGTGAGAAACTACATAAGGAAATCCCAGAGAAACATAAAAGAAAGTTCTATTCCAATGCAAATAAGATGACTGTTGCCCGGTATGATTGTTACTCTTCTTTTCTGCTTCAGTTTCTATCCTTTCCTATTTCAGATATGCATAGAAATGCCTATCGGGAGCATGTCTGTATGGTAAATATATTAGTTGATACATGGTCTTGCCATTAAGGCAAAGGATTGGGAGTCAGAACTGAGTTCTATATCTGCCTGTGCCCAGGCTTGCTTTGACCCTCTCTGTGCTTCTGTTTCCTCATCTGTAAAATGGAGATGATACTCATGTCTCTCTCATCAGAGGGTTGTAAAGCTGAACTCATCAATGTTTTGTAATGTGCTTTGAAAGCCTCCTATGGAAGGCCCTACAGAAATGGGTAGTACTAATATTATCATATGAAATTTTGAAATAAAGGGTAGTTGAAAAGGGGACAAGAAAGTGAAAAGTGAATGCCTGAGTATTCTTAAATGCCATGAATGTGGGTCCTAGTAATAGAGTGCCGTTTGAGATACTCATGATGCTGTTCTTTGTGGGACCCGGAAATGGCAAAGACTGAACATAGCTAAAAATCTGGACGGCTAACATTGCACTGCTCTATGGCCAAATTGGCAACTTGCTGCTCAGAGATCTTGGGCAATAGGAAACGTCCTGCTAGGAAGGAATTAACAGAGAAACTGCAGTTTCTATTTTTATGGTTCGCTGCCATTGTGGTTGTACTGTTAGGCTTATGTTCATTGTGCAATGACACAAAAATACAAGCATATTTTGTCCTTGCTCACCTATTGCTTTGGTTTGTGTGATTTTTTTTTTTTTTTTTTTTTAGGCAGGGTAGTAAGCCATTTATTCTGTCTTGAACTGTACATTATGCAGATGATGATGATGTCTCTGTTAAGTGATCCTCACAGCTCAAGGAGGAAAGGAACCAAAGAGCATCTTTGGAGTTTTTTAAAAATCTTTCCAAGCTTTCCTTTTTCACTTATTAATGAGCGGGGGAGGAGAGGGGAGAGTGAGAATGCGTGTTGGGATGTGAACATACATGTTTGAGTTTGTATGCTTTTACGGTTGAGAGCATGTGTATGTACAAGCATGTGTGGGCATCTATAGGCTTCTCTGAGCTTTTCAGTTCTGCAGGTTAATTTTATCTTATACTTCTGACACTGCAGTTTTTGGGCCAAACCTTGCAAACATTCCACATGAGTAAAGTTGCTCACATGCTTTCATGGAGGATTGGCCCGTATAATTACAAGGTGACCCATTTATACTAAGGGAGATGTTTTTAAAAATTCTGTAAATAGTATTCTTGGTTTTTGCTAATTATTGTGTGAGTTCTTTTCTTTAATACATTTCCTTAAATAATGTACTGCATTCCCATTGCCAAAAAGGCACCTGGGAACTTTTGAAATTAAAATCTGTGTTAAACCACTAATGGCAAGCAATCAAATTCCCACCTCCCACTCTGCCCTAACACCGTATCTGTGCAGAGGGGAGTTAAATAGATATGAAAAGCCATCCCAAACAGGCATACCTGTGCAGAGTCCTGAAAACAGCCAATGGATAGGGAGGGAGATATTCCATGGAGGCCCTGCAGCTTTGTCCTGCACTGAGGGCTTGATCTTGCAAGTTGTTTTTACTCCCAATAAAATCTGGATCGAGCCCCTTGCAAGATGTGAATGGTTCCTTTTCAGAACAGTGAGAAATTAGTGTAAGCTGAACTCAGTTATAACATGAGCCTCATCTTAGTAGAGCTGGTTAAAAATGGTAAAGAGAAGCTAAGAAGAAATAGTAATGCACATATTTCCCGATATCTCATCTGACAATACAAGTGAGCTAAGTCAATCAATACCTCCAGGAAGGTTGCTACCTCCCACTATGGTTTGGGGGAGAATTCTTTATTCAGGACCAGTTCTAGGGGTGAACAAGCAGGGCAGTTGACATGGGTGCCTCTTTCCAACGGGCTTTGTACTGCCTTTTTTTCCCCCCTATGCCATTTTGGGGTGAGGAAGTCTGAAAACATTTTCTACCCTGGCCTGCAAAATGGCCAGGACTGCTCCTAACTGGGAATAATCATGGAACAATTAAAATTGCACTTATTCAAAACTATTTTCCTTTTATGTCGTACTGAATGGTAAGCATAACCAAGGATCAATCAATGACACTGCATTATTTACAAATGTAGACTCTGCTCAGCGCTGTTCAGTTCTAGGCCCTGATTCAGCATAGCACGTAAGCACATGCTTCAAGTTGCATTGACTTAAATGAAACTACATTTCAATAAGCAATGCACTTAATTTTAAGCTTGTACTTAACTGGGGTCCTAATAAATATTAATTAGAAATGAATACGTTGACACAAACTTTCTCAGTTGCAGAGCAATGTGTATTCTACCAGACAAGTGGATAGGGGATTTAATTTAAGACCCAATCCTGTATTGTCCTTAAAAGTGTTCTGCTGAAGTCAACTTTAGGAAAAAAAACAAAACACTTCAGTTTAAGGACAAAATTTAAAAAAGAAACATTGCAGGGAAAAGGGGACAAAGAATAAAGTGCAATGCTTCAGTTCAAAGGAAAATCTCCATTCTATGCAATGGGACCAAATCTTTCTCATTTTACTTATACAAGGTTTCCCTTTGACTGCTATATATGATGGAGATTTACAGAGATACTCTGAGGCTTGGTCTACACTACCCGCCTGATTCGGCGGGTAGAGATCGATCTTCTGGGATCGATTTATCGCGTCTCATCTGGACGCGATAAATCGATCCCAGAAGCGCTCCCCCGTCGACTGCGGAACTCCTGCTCGCTGAGAGGAGGAAGCGCTGTCGACGGGGGAGCTTGCCTGCGCCGCGTGGACCTGCAGTAGGTAAACTTAATTTGATCTAGGAAACGTTGACTTCAGCTACACTATTCTCGTAGCTGAAGTTGCATTTCCTAGATCGATCCCCCGCCCCAGTGTGGACCAAGCCTGAGATAATGAAAACCTAAAAGTCAGGTTTTGTTACAAAATAAAAATGTTACAAAATTAATTAAAAACAATTTCAGGAAACATTTCTCTTCATTTAAATAGTTTTAAAATAAAAAATCATTTGCTGTGTTGCAAACCCCAACACAGCAACATTAGACTAATTTATGAGAACCAGAAAGTGAACCTGAGTAGAAATTAAAAATGAAATAATCTCATGTAGTTTCACTGTCCTGCCTAAGTGAAATTCAAGGCGAGAATGAACTGCATAAATGGTGAAAAGTACGTGAGTTTTAAGTTACCATTAATTAACAGGCATTTTTTTTTAAATATGGTGTTCCACACTAATGACAAATGCTGATACCATGTATCGATCTTACATCATACAAGGTCATAACTACATGTGCTGGATTCTAGTTTCTGTGATCATTCTTGCACATTTTTTAAAAAGAAATCTACAGGGATGGGGGGAATAACTAGGTCAGAACAAATGGCCAAATGAATGTACAATCATCAAGGCTGGAATATATGCAGCCTGCATAATGACTACATTTTTAGATAGGAGTTTCACGATCTGAAAATATTTTACAAATGTTTAACTAAGTCTTACAACATCTCTTAGAGATTGCTATGCATTACTATCACTTTTTTTTACAGATTGGAAAATTTAGGAACAGAGAAGTTTAGTGATTTAGCCAAGGACACACAGGGTATGTCTTCACAGCAGAGCTGACTTGGATGATTGGCACCCAAGGTTAGCCTACCCTGGTTGTGAGCAGCTACACAACAAAGCCCTCCCTTAGTTACTGTGTCAACACTCCCCCGTGAGTGTCTGCTACGACTTCGGTGGGTATATCCTATGCTGCAGTAAGCTGAGCCACTATGTGATTCTTCCCCAGTCAACTGTGGGACAATAGTCTGTCCTTCTGGGCACACACAGAATTGTGGGAAGGCATTGGAGGAATCTCAGCACTTGAGTGTCCTCACTGTGAAGTGGGTGGGTTACCATCTGGAATTAAAGTCTTACTTGGGTTTGACCCTCGAGCCCCAGATAAGCTGGGTTGAAAGGATCACCAAAGTTGGGAGAGTTTTGTATGTGGATGGGAGGAGGCTTAGACCCAAGTCAGAGCTCATGTTAACTTAGACACAGAGTCAGTGGCACAGCTGTGCTAGAACCCAGGAATCTTAACTCCTAGTCCGATCCTCAAACTGCAAAATTCACTTACAACAGACTTCAATAAGGGAAGGAGAAGAGGAGGATCTTCTCAGATAGTCATATCAGAACATGATGGAAAAATCCTGTTGCTGGGGTCTCCTCTACATTAGAAACCTCCCATTGTGTCTCCCCCAACCTCACAATAATTGTACCAAAAATTAAAAGTGAAAGTAACCCTTGCCCTTTTCCAGACACTTGGCTTATTTACACGGCATTTTGGACCCAGCAGGAGTGAGTCTCCTAGCTCAGGCCAACAGACTTGTGCTCCTAGAGTGATGCTAGTGTTCTAAAAATAGCCGTAAAGATAGAGCTTTGAAGTTACAGCTATTTCTAGAAAGCTAGTCCTGCTAGCTGAAGGGTGTCGAGACAGGCTGAGACGCTTGGTCCACAATGCTGTGTAGACATATCCTTGGAAACATTGCCATGCTTTATATGTGATGTAGTGACAGCTGTGACTCATGACTGATGTTGGCATGATGATTTATCTTTGTCTGCACCATTTCCTTTCCTTATGGACAACAAAAGCAAACGCAAAACAAAACAAATAGCATGTTGACACATTTCTTTGCAAACAAGTGAGAAACCTGAAGGACAGGCTGGATAAGGGCACAATGATGCCCAACTGGTATAGCTAGGTCTAGGTTTGGTAGAAGGAAATGATAGGGTCTCAGGTATACACTACCTCACAGGAAGATTGTAATGAGACCCAGCCACCTATAAGAAAGAAAACAAAACCTACTGATTTTAGTCCCGGGGAAGAAAGAGAAAAAGAACAGATGCATGAGTTCTTCTGTCCATGCACAAACTGCAATCAGCAGTGCTGAGTTAGAAGCAGATAATAGCCTAGACTTCTTTTCTTATTGTGCTTCCTGCTGAAGAAATGCTCTGGCTCACAGAGCAAAAAGATTTAATTTGGGGGGAAGGGGGGGAGAGGGAGAGCAAGGACCTCACACAAGAACTGACCTAAACGCCAAGGAGGTTTGAATAATCTAATTTACAATAAAATGGTATTTACAATGTTATCAGACAAAGCTTAGCAGTGTTAAGTTAAACAGCATATAATGTGATTAGTGAGGGGGTCATGCCCATGATGTCATGCAAATTCTCTGAACTCTCAGAATGGGGAGATAATGTCTCAGGCATTTATTCTCTTGTGACATGTAAAAACTCCATAAAGGTTTGGGGTGGACGGGGTTGGGAGGGAAGCGCGCGTGTGTGTATGTATGTGCGCACACACACATACAATATATATACACAATAATAAAGGAAGAATAAAATCCTAATGTGGCTTTAGTTCAGAGAAAAATTATCTCATTACAACAGAGCTCAACTGCATGTGCATACAAGGGATAATGCAACTTAGTGGTTAGAACAGGGACTTGGGAGTTAGAAGGTCTAGGTTTTCTTCCTGATTCTGTCACTGTATTGCTGTTTTACCTTGTGCAAGTCATATAACCTCTCTGTACTTCTATTAATCCCATATTTAAAATGGAGATAAAGTAATAATATTCACCCACCTTTGTAAAGTTCTCCGAGATCCTTAGGTAAAAGGCCCCATATAAGTGCAAACTATTATGATTCTGCTCCTAATGCAAAACCAATATGGAATATGCAACAGCAAGTTTGTGTAGATTAGAGTGGAGAACATCATTGTGGGCAATGGCTCATATGTACAGCATTAAATCCTGGCATCCCTCTGTATGTAAAAATGCAAAAATTGTGGTTTTTTAAAAGCAAATTGTCTAGACTAATTAATCTACAGACCATTAAAGAATCAAAATGACAAAAGTAAGATAAAAGTTTTAAAATCAAAGATAATGTGATGCTTATTTTAGAACATATTTTGAGTCTAAAGGAGCTCTTCTAACAGTTAAATCAGAAACAGTCCCTTTAAACTTTAAAACCCTTACAGTGTGTATGACAGGCCAGACTCTGAACTCAGAGACTGTCTACACTTACTGAGGGATCGACGTGTGGTGATCGATGCATCGGCGGTTGATTTAGCGGGTCTAGTGAAGACCTGCTAAATTGACAGCAGATCGCTCTCCCGTTGACTCCTGTACTCCACCAGATCGAGAAGAGTAAGGGGATTCGACGGGAGAGTGTCTCCCATCGACATTGCATATTGTGGACCCCGCGGTAAGTAGATCTAAGCTATGTCGACTTGAGTTACGCTATTCACGTAACTCAAATTGCATAGCTTAGATCGACTTTTCCCTGTAGTGTAGACAAGGCCGAGTAACAACATTGAAATGAATGGGATTACTCCAGATTTACACCATATAAACTGAGCTCAGAACCTAGCCCACTTTATTTTATGTTTATTCTTTAATGGAAGTATACAGCTTCTTTACTCCCACTTCTTGCCATGAGGTGAAAACAGTATTAATTGTTTCATTCTAATTTAGGGATTGACTATGGTATTTCTTTTCTCAATGATGAAGAAAATAAACACTGGCTAGACATAAAATCAAGTGGAAGTTGAAGTTGCTCGGGACCTCACAAGATCAGGCCCAAAAGCAGAATACAGAAAATCTTTATTTCAACAAGGGGAATGGGGTGGAAAAGGACAGACAGGATTTGAAACAAAAGACCATGCAATATAATATCCATAGGATGTGGCAAGCTCAACAGAGTTGTATGATGTGCGTCTTTTATCATGACAATGATCCTTTGTATTAGCTGGAGCACTGATTGATGTTTAGGGCATTATCTCTGCTGTGATGAAGAATGCCTACATTAATTTTATTTGACTGCAGCGGGATGCCCTTGGGAATAAATCACTGTTTGGAAAAGGGAAGCCAAACTTTTGTCTCTGCATGGCTGATGAATCAGAAGCAGGAGCCAAGTGCAATATGCACAGAGCACAGTGGAGCACTAGCCAGTCAGCTCAGGCATGTGGGATGTACTAATTACAAGAAAGAATGAAAGCAAAGCCTGCAGGTAGTCACCTTTTAAATAATCAGGGCTGACAGTTTTATTACAGTAGCAGAGGTTAACACTTCGTAGGTATGTGCTACATCATGTATGCTGCCTGTATGAAATATTCTTTGAGCATTACATAATGTATTTAGTGGATCACTTTTATTTCAGACATTTTTATATTACTAATGATTTCCCCATCTTAGAGTTAATTATAAAAGGAATATCTTATTGTTGCTGCAGGTGCTGCCAATGGATTATGTTGGATGATGCATCATATATAGTTTTCAGATGAGCTATGGTTAATTCACAAAGGAGGGATATACGTTCTAAAACTCAGAACATTTCCAAGAATTAATAGTTCCAATACCCCTTTGTAGAATATGTTAAAATAAGTTGTTGATTTTTTTTATACCTGGACAAACAGAGGCAACTGTGGTCAAGCTGACGGAGCATAGTGTGATGAGTCAGGAGACCTGGGTTTTCTTATGGACTCTGCAACTGACTTGTTGTGTGATCATGGTCAAGCTAGTCCATGCCTCTGTTGGCCCATCTGTAAAAATGGGGGATAATGATACTTTTATCTGACCTTTGTAAAGAGTTTTGGGGTGTATGATGAAAAGCATTGTGAGAGTATAAAATATTGTACTTACATAGTATTTAAGTAATGTCATAAAGTTTTGCGCATCTTAAAGCATGAATCTTTCTGGTTACAAGATGTCCTCCTCATAGCCAGGGCTGATGAGACTGGGGGAAAGGGAAGATAACTGTACCAAGGCCCTGCCCTGCAAAAAGTTGCAACTGGGATGAAATGGGGGGACAATGGGAGGGGAGGCCCCAGCCAACATGATGTACCAAGGCCCCAAATTTTTCTCAGTTGGCCTGCTCATAACTCCCACAGGAAACAAGTTAATTGGTAAGCAAATAACTATAGCTGCAGTATCCCCTTGGGGCCAAACTCCTGTTCCAAGTTATGAAAGCAATAAAAGGTGCCATGCCCTCAGTAGGTGCCGCACAAAGGGCATATCTCCGCTTGCCTCTGTAAGGCAGAAATTGTCAGGGCACTAGGTTCTTGAGGCTCAACACAGATTTCCAAACCCAGTGCTAAACAGCTGTGTGATAGAGCCTTGAAAAATTGGTAGTAATCTAACTAAATAAATGGGGATTTATCCAAATAGAATGTAGCTGCAGAATAACATCCAAAAATTCTTACTATGCTCTCCTTTGGTAAAACAATCCCTCTTACTTCATCCCATGTAATGTAAGCTGGAGACGAGAACTAATGTTTAATCATAGGATGTTTGGGTCCACACTGTGGAGTTACAGCACACAATAAGTAATGAAGTGGAATAATTTCATTAAGTGTGACCACCTTGGCTGTGTTAATTAACACAATAATAGCTTCACCTAGATCAGGGATGGGCAAACTTTTTGGCCCGAGGGCCATATTTGGGAATAGAAATTGTATGGCGGGCCATGAATGCTCAGAAAATTGGAGTTGGGGTGTGGGAGGGGGTGAGGGCTCTGGTTGGGGGTGCAGGTTCCAGGGTGGGGCCAGAAATGAGGAGTTCAGGGTATGGGAGGGGGCTCCAGGCTGGGGATGGGGGAGTAGGGTGCGGGTGGGGGGGGAGTAAGGGTGCCAGCTGCGGGGGCGGGCTCTGTGGTAGGGCTGGGGATGAGGAGTTTGGGGTGCAGGAGGGTGCTCTGGGTTGGGACCAAGGGGTTTGGAGGGCAGGAGGGGGATCAGGGCTTGGGCAGGGGTTCAGGCACGGGGAGAGGCTCAGAGGTGCAGGCTCTGGGCGGCACTTGCCTCAAGCGGCTCACGGCAGCAGCAGCCATGTCCCCACTCTGGCTCCTATGCGGCAGTATGACCAGGCGGTTCTGCATGCTGCCCCATCCAATGGGAGCTGCAGGGGTGGCAGTTGGGGCGGGGGCAGTGTGCAGAGCAGAGCCCACTGGCTGCTCCTACACATAACAGCTGGAGCAGGGCCATGACGCCGCTTCTCGGAGCGGCATGGAGCACCCCCCGACCCTGCTGCCCAGCTGGAGCGCTGGAGGGGGGCCATGCCGCTGCTTCTGGGAGCTGCATGGAGCGGCCCCTGACCTTGCTAGAGCACTGAAGCAGGGCAAGCCCCAGAACCCGCTCCCCAGCAGGAGCTCGAGGGCTGGCTTACAATGGCTGGGGGCCGGATCCGGCCTGTGGGCCACAGTTTGCCCACCCCGATCTAATCAATCCATAAGCAATTTACACCTACAAAGACGTATCGCATCAGTCACCTCTAAAATACCGTCACCTTTGTGTGGTAATTCAGGAGTTGTTTAACAGCACTCAGTTCATAGCAGTTCAGGATGGGAGGTAAGAAGACCTTTGTTGCCACATATCTTCTGGATTTTCGCTGCACTAAACTTCCCGATGAGTGTCCAGGCTTTCATGATAGATCTTGACATATCCACTTCTGAGATTGCTTTTCTCCAGTGTGCTCTTTGGGCTATATCCATGCTCTCTAGGATGTTGTTGTCTATTTCTGGATCACTGGATTTTTCTTATTGTTTAAGGAGGCCTGCACATTTTTTTTCATCCAGATATCGTACATAGTTTCTTTTTGGCAGCCACATGGGATGGACTTGGTGGTGGCGAACTTCCTGACTCGCATCATCCAGAAGAACATGATACCCAAGATATGGTGAAAATCTGAGGTTATAGCTTTACTAAAACTTGGTAAAGCCCACTCTTTTAAGTAGCCAACTATTACCCAAATATCACTTCTGAATTATAGCTACAAACTCCTACATGTAGATGATTCTACAGAGAATTATGCCCACAATAGAACAACTTTTGAGTGATGATCAGGCAGGTTTCTGAACAAATTGCAGCACCCGTGACCCAGTGATAGCACTTACTATGTACCTTGAGAGTACATTTCAACAGATGCAGAAAACTAGAGCTGTCTCTTTTGACCTTACAGCCGCCTCTGGCACACTGGTCTGCTGTACAAGATGTCAGCAGTTCTTCGTAATGGGTTGTCATGGCAACTGAGCTGATGCGCCAAGGTAAAGATTTTCAGGTGGCTCTGGGCCACAAAACCAACACCTGGAGATTCCAGAAAAACAGACTCCTGCAAGGCTCTGTGCTGGCACCAGCTTTATTTATTTAATGTATTCACCTATAACCTACCAAACACCATCTCCGGGTGGCTCACATACACAATGATATCTGCTTGGCCTTAAGAGACCATGATTTCTAAAAGATTGAAGAGAGCCTGAACAGTGATATGGTTGCCATAGGTGACTATTGCAAGAAATGGTGATTGAAACCAGGTACATCCAAAACTGTGCCAACATGTGTCCACTGACACCATGCTCAGAGCCAACTTGAGCTTATCTTTTTGGCACAGGATACAAAGACTCTGTATTTAGGGGTCACCCTAAATTGCGCACTCCCATACAAATACCATCTTACTAAAGTCATTCAAAAGATCAGGAGCGAAACTCTCCTGAACAAATGAGTGGGGTCTATCTGGGGAGCAAATGTGCCAACACTGTATCGTTTGGGGTTTGCTCTCTGCTATTCAGTTGGTGAATAATATGCCGCCGTTTGATTAATTTCTGCCCATGCTAGACTAGTAGACGCACCATGTCTTCCTCATACCATAAAAATTATCACAGGTACACCAAAGCCGACAAACTTTATAGTTACCAGTCCTAGCCAATAATCCACTTAATAGCCAGTGTCTGAATGCAGCCAACAAACTGATCACTAAGGTACAGAAAATGACACACTTCAGGGATATATGGGATGCACCTTTCCACCGACTGCATAGCAGAAATTCTGTCTGGATAGTGTTGCATACTTTCTATCTAGCTAATAATGTCACCAGCTTACTATGGAGGGCAGAATGGGAGCAAGCCTCTGCCACTACCAGGAACTTCCAAATCATCACCAGACCAGATGCATGACTACCTGGCTTTGGGCTCCCATACCACCTCTGGAGCCAGCTTAACAGGTTCAGATGTGGCATGTTTTGCTGTGCCAAGACCATCCATGCCTGGGACATCCAAGACAACCCATTGTGTGTCTGTGGTGAGTGCTGCATGCAAGGTGGATGACTGTTTATTTTGTGTTGGGCTCTCTCGAGGTCTTTGCAAACTGAACATTGCTGACTCAAAGGCCATTGACTGGCTCAAAACTCTTTTTAGCTGGTTTTTTTGTTTGTTTGTTGTTTCTTCTACTATCTCCCATCCCCGCAACCTTGCCTTACTAGTCTTGCTCATATGTAATGACTATGTAGTGATTTAGAATACTTTATTAAAATAAAACTACAGGGGGCAAGTTTAAGAAGATGTAATTATTCCAAATGCAATTTCATTAAGACTTTGGAATTGTCTCCCATTTTCAAAAAGTGATCTGGGATCATTGATTTCGTCTTTTTTGTTTGTTTAGTTCTGGTAAAGCATTTTGAGATGCAGGTCGTATGAAAGATGGTTTACAAAATAACTTTATATTGTATTAATGAGCATAAGTAGTCAGGGCCATTATTGTACATCGGCTCTTAAAGATGACACCTGTAGCAGCACTTTTTTGTTCAGTACTGAATCAGAGGGCAGAGTGCCACACACTGATCACTTGTAACATTTTCTACAGCATCCTCCAGTGCTTCTTGGAGGTCTGCTCTTCTTCAAATACTGGCTAGACATGACTCTCTCCTTAGCTTGTGAGACCTGTCATATCACTTAACCATAATGGTTAGACTTGATAGATAAGACTAAAAAGGTGAAATGGGGGAAAACAGATATCAAATGTAACTGTAAGCTAAGTAACTACTAAAGACTAACACAGGAAAGTAGGATACGTCCAGTTAATTATTTTTTAGAAAAATCAACCGTTTTCAAACTGCCAGTAGTTTTTTTCTTATTTCCAGGTCATAAACCTTTCTCGCAATCTTGTATCTTGCAACGTGTATGTGCTCAGCAAAATGATCAGAAGTTAAACAGCAACAGCTGTCAGAGAAGACCAAGATGTACTAGCAAATCTATGGAGTATGGAAGTGAGTTTTAAATTAGCTATTGCACTAAGCTCAGCACTAACAAAGGACCATCTGCAGGTCTTCCACAAAACAAACTAGAGCATCTAGTTAAAACTAATGGAAGCTAGTCATTGGAAAGGTTTACTCCTTATATACCTAATTGGAAACAAAATACTTCCTTTGGTAGTTGTTTCAGAGTAGCAGCCATGTTAGTCAGTATCGGCAAAAAGAACGAGCAGTACTTGTGGCACCTTAGAGACTAACACATTTATTTTAGCATAAGCTTTCATGGGCTACAGCCCACTTCATCAGATGCATAGAATGGAACATATAGTAAGAATATATATATATATATACACACACAAACACACACACAGGGAGAACATGAAAAAGTGGAAGTAGCCATACCAACTGTAAGAGGCTAATTAATTAAGATGAGCTATTAGCAGCAGAAGAAAAAAAAACTTTTGTAGTGATAATCAAGATGGCCCATTTTAGACAGTTGACAAGGAGGTATGAGGATACTTAACATGGGGAAATAGATTCAATATGTGTAATGACCCATCCACTTCCAGTCTCTGTTCAAACCCAAGTTAATGGTATCTAGTTTGCATATTAATTCAAGCTCAGCAGTTTCTCGTTGGAGTCTGTTTTTGAAGCTTTTCTGTTGCAAAATTGCCACCTTTACGTTTGTTACTGAGTGACCAGAGAGGTTGAAGTGTTTTCCTGGTTTTTGAATATTATGATTCCTGATGTCAGATTTGTGTCCATTTATTCTTTTGCGTAGAGACTGTCCGGTTTGGCCAATGTACATGGCAGAGGGGCACTGCTGGCACATGATGGCATATATCACATTGGTAGATATGCAGGTGAATGAGTCCATCAACCTCAGCCTAGACCAATCCAAACAAGCGGTCCATTTCCTGGACACTACTGTGCTAATAAGCGATGGTCACATAAACACCACTGTATACCGGAAACCTACTGACCGCTATACTTACCTACATGCCTCCAGCTTCCCCATCTAGGACACACCATACAATCCATTGTCTACAGCCAAGCTCTAAGATATAACCTCATTTGCTCCAATCCCTCAGACAGAGAAACACCTACAAGATCTCTATCAAGCATTCTTAAAACTACAATACCCACCTGCTGAAGTGAAAAAACAGATTGACAGACCCAGAAGAGTACCCAGAAGTCACCTACTACAGGACAGGCCCAACAAAGAAAATAACAGAACACCTCTAGCCGTCACCTTCAGCCCCCAACTAAAACCTCTCCAGCACATCATCCAAGATCTACAACTATCCTGAAAGATGATCCCTCACTTTCACAGATCTTGGGAGACAGACCAGTCCTCGCTTACAGACAGCCCCCCAACCTGAAGCAAATACTCACCAGCAACCACATACCACACAACAAAAACTTGCAACAAAGTCTGATGCCAACTCTGTCCACATATATATTCAAATGACACCATCGTAGGACCTAATCACATTAGCCATGCTGTCTTCATTTAATAAAATTTCTCCCTTTTCCTGATTTATATACAGTAAAATGAGCCTGTTAATTACAACCATATTTCTCTCTGTGCTGATTGGTGTTTGTTTGGGAAAACCTAGAAACTACATCCACAAATCAGGTGGAAAGATCTGCAGTGCAAATTCCTCATAGATTGCCAGATTAAAGCCTTAATCTGGAAGATAGTAAAATAATCCTGAACTTCATTATCCTCTTCTGTGTTTTGGGGCAGCTCTGCTGAATTATTTGCTGAGTTTAGTGCAAAGTGGGCCTTAGTGGAAATCAGAGGAATGAACTCATTAGAAGTTTGCACTGGAGCTAAGATTTGAATTGGAGCTATTGGGGATCCTTTATCAACCAAACCAGCCTGATTTCCTTCCTCATTCCATTAGTTCTGGAGCTAATTTTCAGATAAAATAGAAAGTGGCTGTTTCTTTTTGCTATTTTTTTTCTAAATATTGCAGAGATTCTAATTTAGGGCAGGATGCTGCCACATTGAATTCAATGAGAAAATCTTAATGACAACAGGATCAGGGCCTTAAGGCAGCAGGAAGGAATGCATAGCCATAGCCTCCCTAGAACAAGGACTTTTCTTGATTATAGTATTAGTTTGGTAATGGAAGATGAGCTCACCACTGTGAAAGATTAAATAAAGTATCACAACTTGGCTGGCCTTAAAACAACTTCATTCTCAACTATGTTTTGAAATCTTGCAGCCTACATGGTATTCTGTAATTTGAAGAGATGGTCATTAAGATGTTTGCAAAAATGTGGCCAACGTCTGACTGCAAGAAGACAAAAGCACAGATGGATAAAGGGCATGACTGGAGCTGATATTTTCTCTTTCTAAAGTAAAAATAAATAATGTATTTGGGGATTTCATAAGCAAGTGAAATTAACCAGCCCATACCCTGCCACTAATCTGAACACTTCTGAGCTTTGAAGTTTTTGAAATCCATAACTAAACTTTGCAGCGCATATACTTCTCTGTTCAAAACCCATTTATGTCAATGAAGCATATAATGTGAATTATTTCTTAGGTACAAGATGACATGGCAATAGGACTGATATTTACTCATTCAGCATGGGATGATGGATGTGGTGGGTGTTGTAATAGGAATGAGTGCTCTTAACATCGTGACTGCATATATAATAGGAGAGTTGAGGTATTCTAGGTTAGCAATGTTATTCAGTCTTCCTTTTTCCAGATTCGGAAATGTTAATATCACATTGCTTTGTGTGGTCACTGTGATGGGGTGTGCTCCCCATTCTGGCCTTGAAAGAGTTGAATTAGGCTAGATGGGCCCAATCAGCCAATTAAGCTGCAAACAGTGGAGATTTAGGCTATGTGGAGGGCACTAATTAGAAGGAAGCTTACCTATGAGGGAACTGGTTTGTTTCTATAAAGCCAGGAGGCTGGCAACAATAGCTGGGTGGGCAGGGAGAAACTTCAGGGAAAGAGGCTGCAGGCTAAGGGAGAAAGAACCCACCCATCAGGAAGGTTTTACTTAGTAGGCCTAAGAGAGAGGGGTCTGACTAGGAAGGCTGATAAAGGAGAAGCTTAAGGAAGCATAGTAGGAAGTAGTCTAGGGAAGAGAACAGTTAGACTGGTGAAAGACCAGATCTTAAATGCTCACTGTAGGGTCCTGGACTGGAACCCAGAGTAAAGGGTGGGCCTGGGTTTCCCTATCATCCACTGCAAAATGGCATTGCTTGGGACAGTGAATGGGGAGACTGCCTGAGTCACTGTGGGAGTCATGTAGTCAAGGAAGCAGGCGTGAGGACTACTGGTGCAGAGAGATGTTGAAAGACTTCCCTAGAAGGGGAATCACAGTGTGACCTGACTGGAGGACTGAAGACGCAATTCTGTGACTCTGTGAGCAGGAGGAGAGTTGCAACAGTGGAAGAGAAGAAAGGGGGAACTGAACTGGGTGGAGTTAATCACTAGAAGGGGGTGCCACCCAGTAGTGAGTAGAGCAACCTGTAACTGTCACTTTAAAACACTGGCGTTCAAGAGGAGGTATTTTTTTAGCGGATTTTTAGTTTATTAATGAATTTTATTTTTCAGGTTGAATAAGCTGTGCTAATGACTCAAGTTGTATGTTCATTCTGGTGCCATGCCATGCCATGCCATCTCTTGATCAAATGTATCTTAAAAAGAACAGGAGTACTTGTGGCACCTTAGAGACTAACAAATTTATTAGAGCATAAGCTTTCGTGGACTACAGCCCACTTCTTCGGATGCATATGCTCTAATAAATTTGTTAGTCTCTAAGGTGCCACAAGTACTCCTGTTCTTTTTGCGGATACAGTCTAACACGGCTGCTACTCTGAAACCTGTCAAAATGTATCTTAGTTGTCCTTTCTTTTTAAATATTTCTGGATAGTTTGATTGTTTGGAGTGTGTCCCCCTCTAAAGACATTTCTACATTTTAAAAGTGTAGTGTGGAAGGAAGAAAAGAGCCACCTCTGATCACTTCACTGGAGTTAAAGAAGGGATTAATTTAGCCCATTATTTACACATGAGACTGGAATAGCTTCTTTGGATGTGGGAATGATCTGCCTGCTGGCTACAACAACACTGTATGCTGCCTGACTCATGCTATCTACCTTAAAAGCAGATGTCATGACATCTGACTAATCTGGCATTTCTTTCTTGAACAACCTCAGAAAGAGGGCTGTTAATTAGCTTATTTTCCTTCAAAATGTAAAATAAGGAAGAATATAATAATATTCCACTGGCAAGTGTCTTAACTCTAAGAACTCTTAGAAATTCAAAGAACTGGAGGAGATGTGAAATGTACATGCAAAGTGGAGAAATTCAAGCAGACTGGCTGCCAGTAACTTGAAGACACCCATAACGACTCCTTGTACTTGCATGGTTTATTATGACTCATAACTACACAGGCAGAGTTCCAAACAGTGCATGTAATTCCTGGAAGGTAGGAGACCCCCCTAAAAGAGAATTTTTAGTTCTGTACATTTCTTTAGCATTGCCAACTACTACTAACCTGACAACACTTCAAACAGTGCTAACCACTGTTGATCAACGCCATAGTGCTTGTACAGTCCTCGTACCATCTGTAGAATCCTATTCAAAACATAAGTAAATATTCTATCCAGTCTGAGGACTCCACTTATGTTAATTTGGATAGAAGTTGCTTTAGGTTTGGGCTAGCCACGACTAGCCCAACTTAATGAATAGCGTTACCTATGCAGCCAAATCTTATATGAAAGGGCTAACAATTCTACAAATGTGGATTTGCTGATTATTGTTGAAGAGTCAGTCCTTTATCAAGTGTAGTTATCTGAAATCCTTTGGCTAAAACCTATGCTAGCAAGTGCTTTTGCTTTTCAGAAACTATATGGCTTAATATTGGTATACAACATGTGGCAGATGGCAACTTCATGTGCAATCAGGCATTAATGTGCACCTCAGTTAGCCCCAAATAACCAAGATAGGGGGGCTGACTCTCCTCTCCTCTCCAGAACACCAGTTTTACACATGTATAACACCATTTACTTCAGTGGAGTTACTCCTGATCTACACTGGTATAAGTGAGAGTAGAATTGGTCTCATAGTCTTTCTATTTTTCTCTTTCAGCAAACAAACAAACAAAACCCACATTCATCTGTGGGTCATTTTAGGTGATCTTTGCTTCACAGAGCTTTGTAGCTGAGTGGATCAAGAGAAATGTGACTACAATGTATATAACTCTCTGACTCTCTGACTCTTCACTGCCCTACTAGAAAGCTCAACAGAAAATTAGAATTGCTTTATGAAGCCACTTAAGTTTGAACAGAGAGGACAACAGCCTTTCTTCATTTCAAAGTACAGAACTTCTGTTAATGAGGAACCAGTTGTGGATATGAACATTGTATTTAATAAGTGGCTATAGATGCAGAACCTTTAAAAGATAGAGGAAAAGAACACCGAGTATCCCTTTCTTGTTGTGTAAGGTACAGTTATGGGGATATACAAACTCCACATTGGACAACAAGAGGTTAAGGATCTGTTCTGGGTGCAGGCAGCTCTACCCTGCCACACCTTCATGGAATGCAGAAGCTATAGGGGGAGCTTAAAAGGGTAGCAGAGCAACTCACTTGTTGGCAGACCAGGGAAGAAAACAGACCTTCAGT
Source organism: Chrysemys picta bellii (assembly GCF_011386835.1). Classification (NCBI taxonomy): domain Eukaryota; kingdom Metazoa; phylum Chordata; order Testudines; family Emydidae; genus Chrysemys; species Chrysemys picta. The sequence goes on along the minus strand of NC_088799.1, from coordinate 85,161,549 downwards.
CCTCAGCTCCTGAGGAAAGGGCTGACTGAAGGCAGGAGCTTCCCAGATGACCACTGCCTTGAGGGAAGGAAGGACCACATGTTGATGCGCCTTGAGAGGGAATCATTTCCCTCTATTTCTTATTGACTCCGTTTATTTGAATTAATTCCCTTTGTCTTTTGTTCGCAGACGGCCCTGGAAGGGGAGAGACTTTCAAGTGACCTGGCTGGAAGCTGAGTCGGAGGAAGAGGCAGGTCACTGCAAAGGTGGAGCAGCTGTCAGCAGGAGACACCCAGCAGGGAGAAAGCTGCTACACCACACCTAGCTACAAGAAGGTGGCAGCGGTGAGTCAACCCCTTCATACATACATACATACTGCGGAAGTTCCAATTTGTATATTAAAGTCATTTCTGTGAGGGAGAGAAAATGTGATGATACAATATGGGGCTTAATTCCACGCATTCCAGAGTTGTCCCATGCAAGTGATTAAAAGCTATATGATTAGTGGAAAATCAACCACCAGGAAAGAGAGAGGCCCAATCCAAAGCCTGCTTAAGTCAATGGGAGTCTTCCCTCTGACTTTAATGCACTTTTTGGCTCAAACCCATGGTTCACTTATTTGTCTCTTAATGTTCTGAACTTTCTGTCTATCTGGTTCTTGGTAAAGATGTTTAAGAATATTAGAAGGACAATCAGAAACTAAGAGGTGTTTTCTCCACTGCAGAATTGCAGTGGTAATTATGAGGCACAAAGACAGGTGTTGAACAGTGATAAAGCACTTACTCTTCTGCAGCTCTGAAAGGTCTGACAGTTTTTTGGGATGAAACATCTGAGTATTAAGAACCTCAAATTCTTTCCAAGGAATCTCACAGATAGCTGGGAGTGAAGACGCTGAGTCACTTCTTGGGAGAGGATTGTGTTTTTTACCCTCAATGTAGGGTGGAGCCATAATATTAATCATTATTATGGATAAAAACAAACAAATTCAGACTACAGTGTTGACTCGATCTGTTTCTCTGCTTTTCTGCACTGATATTAACTACAGTGCATAGTATTCTTATGTTTCTCTCTTCCTCACAATGGTTATGTTAATAATTACTTCAAATAGAAACAACCGGAAAGAACAGGTCCCAGCTCCACAAACCAACCAGTTTTTTAAATTCTTGAATTATGAAGGAAAGTCCTTCTATAACATAATACTAATGTAACTGCAGTAGCCAGAAAATTAGTACTTAGAACACAATGCCCACAGGTTAGACATTCCTTAGATGTGTAGTCATTAATGTATATGTAACTCTGTTCTAAGGTTTTAATCTTTGTGCTCTTTCAAAAATGTGGTTTTGATGGAAATTTACATGTTAATTGTTTTATACTTTCCACTTCTTCAACTTTTATTTCTAAAGCCCTAATCCGTTAGGGCCTCCTGACCAACCTATATAACTCTTAATGCATCATTAGCATTAGCATGCATTGAATTCTTGATTTTTCTTACATCAGTATCCCACACATCTTCTGCCTTCTCCACTCCTCCAGCTTCAATGCTCCATTGCTCTCCTTCTTCCGCTCCCATCTCTGTTCTTTTCTCCAGGCATGGAAAGCTCTTCTTATTCCAGTTTTCCAAGCCACTCCCTTCCCTCATTCAAAGCCTTCCTTAAGGCTCACTTATTCAGCAGGGTCAATAAGAAGTGAACCAACCAATCAAAAACATATTTCTGTAACTCTAGATTATTCCTCTGGCCCCATGTACGTCATATCTCTTCTTCTCTTTTAACACCTCAGGGCAAGTACTGTCTCCATTCTGTGCATTGTACCACATAGAGCAGGGGTCGGCAACCTTTCAGAAGTGGTGTGCCGAGTCTTCATTTATTCACTCTCATTTAAGGTTTCACGTGCCAGTAATACATTTTAACGTTTTTAGAAGGTCTCTTTCTATAAGTCTATAATATATAACTAAACTGTTGTTGTATGTAAAGTAAATAAGGTTTTTAAAATGTTTAAGAAGCTTCATTTAAAAATTAAATTAAAATGCAGAGGCCCCCCGGACCGGTGGCCAGGACCCAGGCAGTGTGAGTGCCACTGAAAATCCGCTCGCGTGCCGCCTTCGGCATGCATGTCATAGGTTGCCTACCCCTGACATAGAGCATGTAGCCAGTGATGATGATTTGCACTTATGTAGCACCCTATACCTGAGTATCTGAATGCTCTTTACACACATTATCGTACTGGCATTTAGAAAGCAAGATAGCTTGAGGGAGGCTGGATCTGGATTAGATTTAGACTAGAATTTAGGGTTCAAGATTGAATCAAAGGTAGGGTTTGGATTTGGCAGAATTATACACTCAAACAAGATTTTTTTTTTGGCCATCAAATGGCAGAAGTCTCTTGATCGATCACCTGATCTCTTGAAATTGATCAATCTGTTCCAGATTTACAGCTGGGTAGTTAAGAGCAGGGTCTGATCATAACTTTTTTTTTTATCACTCTTACAATGTAAACTGAAAAAGAAAAGTTTTGCCAAGTTCTGGAAATATAACTGTGTGATACTGGTAAGCCAAGTGCCAACTCTGGCCAAAGCCTAGGCATTGGCTGAGAACTGACACACTCGCAGATTGAAGCTAGGCCAATTTGCTTGTGTATTAGTATAGTTCAAAGTGATTGTTGAATGTATTTGATGAAAACAAACGGATGGGTGGCATGCTTTTTCACTCACGTGTATCCTGTTATAATGTAATAGCAAACATTTCCATTTTATATACTCCTCAAATGAGAGAAAAGCCTTATGTAATGCAAATGAAGAAAACTTTTTAACAGGAAAGTGCTAATTCTTGTGCATTTCAAAGTAAGTGGTCATTTTCTGTGAAGATTGGAAGAGGTGCTGGAACAATTTTTATAGTGAGGCTTCTGAGAGCCATTGAACCAAACTGTAAAGCCTGTATATAATAGAAACCACTTCAAGCTAGGGGATGCGGCAGCATGCCTAGTTCGAGCACCTATGATGATTGGAGATCAAAGACTCTAAATACTTTCCTCCCTCTCTGTAATTACCCAATGAGGTAAGGGTTGCCCACCCGCATCCAAGCCCCTGCCCCAGTCCTGAACCCACTCTCGCATTCCAAACCACTTGGCCCCAGCCCAGAGCTCCCTCCTGCACCCCAAACCCATTATCACTGGCCGTATCCCAGAGTCTGCACCGCCAGCCGGAGCCCTCCCCACCCTCCTCATTTCGGGCCCTACCTTGGAGACCGCACCCCAGCCCAGTGAAAGTGAGTGAGGGTGGTGGAGCATGAGTGATGGAGTGAGTGAGGGTGGGGCCTCAGAGAAGGGGCGGGGCAGTGGCAGGGCCTCGGGGAAGGGGGGGACAGAGGGTGGGGCAAGGGTGTTGGGTTTTGTGTGATCAGAAAATTGGCAACCCTACTCATCGTGTCATTACAAGACAGGTGTAAAACACTCCCGTATCGCTAGAGCTGCGATAAAATCACGAGAGCTGGAAATACAGTTACAGCCTTGGAAAATAAGAAAATGCAACTGGCTGCCTGGGATATTCTGTGAGATTGCCCTGTGAGCCTGTGCAGGGCTGGAGTGACTCCCATGCAGTGAGGCCTCCTGGCCAGCAGGGGCAGCGGCTGCTGCGGTGCCAACACTGAGGACAAGGAGACTAACTTCTCTTCATGCTCCCCTGAGCGGGCCCCCTGCCTATGTGGTGCTACAGTGGGGGAGACAGGAAGAGGTCCTGGCTGGAGGATTTGCTGGCAGGGAGGTGAGGGCCAGAATGGGGCGTGGAAACAGGAGTTCAAGGGGGGTAGGAGTGGGGTGGGAGGGGCTCCTCTTGACCTCCTTCTGCCCTATACTGTTTCGCTAGCCTGTTCCCCTCCTTGGGACCCTGGCCCCTCATTCTGTCTTATTTGAGACATGATCTATGTTTAATTCTGTTAAAAACCTGTCTGTCCTGGAGCACAAACTATGCTCAAACAGGTTGCCAAGTAGGCTTCTAGCATATCTGTTTTTAACTCTTTCTGAACATGATGCTATGGTAGCTAGCCTAGCTTGGGGCTCTGGGGAGGATTAACGTTTGATTTAAATTTTAATGTGGTAAGTGAAACCATGCTATATGCTATCTATATGCTGTGTTTTAAATACGTTTCCAAACCACAGCATAGATTTACAGGCCCATATTTTCAAAAGCAGCCTCAAAACAGCGTACCAAATATTTATGGATGAGCAGTTTGGAATGCCCCACATCTTATATTCATGTGTGCAAATGGCATTTATGTATGTGAATTAGGTAGGAAGATGTCTGAACTGAAAAAAGCACAAATGAGAGGTATAGTCCCTGCCCTGAAGGTCTTAGTTTTTCGGTTCTGAGTTTATGTATCTGTTTCTCCTAGTTCAAATACCATCCTATTCTGAATCCCACCTAAATGGCACATGACTAGTATTCAGAGACTTTGTAGTGCAACATTTCTGCCACCTAAGAAAGAAGAAAAATAGACCCTCATATGGTTGGCTGATCCATATAAGCCACTGTTTAGTGAATAGGTCCTTTGGTGTGTCACTTCTTTCTGCTTGTTTGATAAACTTGAGACATAGTTACTTTGAAGCTTTGGCACTATATACCTGGCTTGGGAATGGTGCGATGAAAACTGAGATTGGATCTCTGTGCTGCTGACTTGCTAATTTTGGACATAATTGCGAGCCTCAAGGCCAGCATGCCTTTCAACAGCAGAATACAGTGTCTGATACATAAGAACTTACTTCAAAATAGAACTCTTGTAAAGCTTTTTAGAGTTATTTTTCCCCCATGGTCTAGTTCTAGCTCATATGTCACCCCAAAGTCACTGGTTTGACCCCAGGTCCAAAGCTGTTGATGACAAATCATTAGTATGTAATGGCTTTTCTGTGCATTATGTGAAATGAGTTGGTCGCCACATTCTTTTACTGGGGACAAATGGGGATCATTTGGAGGGCGGCAGGGAAGATACTACCACAATCTGCCCTCCTGTTGGCAGACGCATCTGAGAGGCTAAGGAGACTCAAAGAGGCCAATGGGCCATGGAGGCTGAACTACTCTTATCACTAGAGGTAGTCCCTCCAAAATAGAACTCGGGCATGTCAGGAAGATGGGAGGGGGAAGTTTACAGTGCCACTGATCATGCAGTTCTGTCAAACCATCACCTTTCTCCACTGAGAGGCATTGCACTGAATCTCTTCATTGGCAGTCATCCCAGCTAATTAGACATGACTGTGATCAAGAGAGACTATTAAATGGGTTCTATGGCAGCAAATGTATGTGCATCCCTTTCATTTTTGCTAAATGGTTTTGAATAAGAGCCGAAACAGCTGACATTTCAGCAGTCCAGTGCCTGATGAGTTTTCCTTTTCATTGATATCTAGTAATTTCATTTTGAACACAAAAGAGAGTATTTTTAACAGACAAAAGTACTACAATGGTACAAAAAAAATCAACCATTATTAATAAAAGGTAACCAGGGTTTGTCCTTGGACAAATCACAATTAATTTAGTTACGCAATGACTCTTGACTCTTTATTTTGAGTATTCTTCAGATAAATTGTGATGTGTTGGATTTAATAGCACTCCCCACACCACAGTGAGAACTGCCTTGCTTAAAGAGTGTTGGAGCCAGGACTCAATGTACCCCTAGTTATGAGGTCAGTGTCCCTTAACAGGTGTTAGGCGTAGCCAGTAGAGGAGGGTCCACCTCGTCATTGGGATGGCAGCCAGGAGTCTTACACAGGCTATTGCTGTGTAAGAACAGTATCTCCCACACCAACAAATAATGTACTTAAACTATGGAGTTTAACAGCTAGCTGGAACCAAACACAACTGGAAACAGAAAAGACAAGTATTTCTAAGTGCTGCAGTTTTCAAGTCATGATCCAACAAACCTACACAGAGTAACATTTGCTTGTTTCCACAGCATAATCAGATGAGGAGGACTTTTATTTTGCATTTAATGTAAAAAGACATATTAAGAGAAGAAATGCAGCATGATCTAGTGATTAGAGTTCTGACAGTCTAGAAATGCAGGTTCTCGCTGCATGACCTTGGGGAAATTGCTATACCTCTTTGTGACTCAATTTACTCTCTGGAAATGGGGAAAACGTGTATGTCAGGTGAAACATGAGTTAATTTTTTTCTTTGACGAGGGAGACAGGGCTGCTTATGAAGGATATTTTCTATTTAATCCCACCAAACTGCAATATGCACTATGTTTTTTGCATGCTGCTTCTGAAACCTCAAACACAGTGACTGTCTTTGGGCAGATCAAGATCAGATGCATGCAGCTTCCCTTAGATACCATCAGAGCTATTCTTATGTTGGCTGGAGAGGTGACTCCAGGACCCCACAGGTGATACTTGTCTGATTGTCTGTCTGGAAAATTGAAACTGTCTTTGGAAATGGAGCTGGGGACTTTTGGATGGTAATATTTATAACTATTGGTACCCTCTGTTAAAGTGTTTTGGGGAGAATCAGTTGTTTATGAAGAGTCTATAATAATAATGATTAACAATAAAAAAGAATGTTAAGCTAGAGGATAACTTCCTACTACTGCTACCAAGTAATTAAGATACTACTATAGCCTAAAGGGTGGGAGTTCTGTGTTTGAGTGCTGAAAGGCCCAGGTTCAAATCCTACTGATATCCCATGCAAAGGGTCCTCAAGTGTGCAGAAATAGGAGAAGGAGGTGGTGTTCAGATCTATATTGAGTTAAGATTTGGGTGTTCAGGCCGAATCTGGGCTAGGATTGGAATTATTTGATGGTGAAAACTTAACTTTAGTTCTCACAAAATTTTGGCCCAAGATGGCAGGACAAGGACAAAATCATTTTTGTGATATTTCCTTCATCTTGAATGGTGATGAAAACTTGTGAGAACTTGTCATGAGGTTTGGGCACGTCATATCTGGTTCTAGAATTGGGTTCTTTCTGGATTTGGCTCTGTTTTTCTGGTTTCTTATCAAAGGCAGCGTCTTTCGATATGGGGATTTAAATCCAAACTTCTCAGCCCCAGTGTTGAAGAGGTTCCTATCTGAAGGTCTGATTTTAGGCAATTTTCATTTAGGGAGTGACTGTTTAAATAGCCGCAGGAGCCCTAGAAACTGAAGTCTTTTGTTCACAAGCCACATACAGTGCAGATGACAGCAATCCGTTTTCCCCATGCATTGCCAACAAGCTTAACCCTGAGCTGGAAAGACTTTATTCTGGAGAAGTAAAAGGAAATTCAATCTCTGAGCTAACTCAGCCCTTTATTTCCTTGGAACAAACATTGCCAAGTGTACAAAGTTCTGATGATTATGTGATGAGGACCATTGTCCACTGAGGATTTAAGGACCCTATGACTTTAATGGAAGACTGCAAAATAAACGGTCCCACAGAGTTGGTGTTATGGAGATAGGCAGCAGAGCCTCCATATACTTATCCCTGTTATACTTGGACACCATTGAGAGCTTCAAGGTAAAACTTTTGATGTCTCTTTTACAATGATCTGTTTCCTTACATATTTTGAAACATCTGTTCCAATGGTACTAAAAGTTTGCTGTGACTGATAACTTTTCCAATGCTAAGCACTTGTTAAAATCCTAACATGTGTTCAGACCAGACCTGGATAAAGATTGTGCTATTCTCCAAATTATATTGAAAGTTTGGCAGTTTTCTTCAAGTTACAACATAACTTTCCCTTGAAGTCTAAATATAGACTTAAGTAAAAAGTCTTTCCTGTTTAGTGGAGAATAATAGTGACCTTTACCTTGTCCAAATCCTATATTTAAAACCCAGTATTCAGGGATGTGTTGCTGTTTGGGTATTTTTTCAATTAGCAATTCTAATGGACAGTGTCCTGTTTTCTGAGCAATGCCACTTCAGTTGCCCAACTCTTAATTTCTTTGCAGTCTTTCTTATGTGAAATGTTAACCTACTTGATCAGCATCTGATAAATGCTGCTTCAGAAGGACATTTGTTACCTTTGAGTCTCTCTCTATCCATCCATCCACCCACCTGTAATGTGTACATTTTGGGCCAGATTCTAGCTGATGTAAAATGGCCTAGCTCTGACTCCACCAGCTGAGGATCTGTCCCTTCTCACTAATGAAGACCAAGGTGGTGGAAGTTTTCCTGGCCCTGCATGAAATAGTAATTTTTTTTTAAGTCTTTCATTTAAGATTTTCATTTGTTCTGACTTTGAGTTAATTTTGTTCTAACACTTTCTAGTAGTCAGAGCAAGGGACTTTTGGGTTCTGTTCTTCAGTTTGCCACTGACTCACTTTTCAAAGTTAGACACCTTACAGTCTGATACTACAAACACTATTGGCTGTAAAGTATCAGAGGGGTAGCCGCGTTAGTCTGAATCTGTAAAAAGCAACAGAGGGTCCTGTGGCACCTTTAAGACTAACAGAAGTATTGGGAGCATAAGCTTTCGTGGGTAAGAACCTCACTTCTTCAGATGCACGTCTGCATCTGAAGAAGTGAGGTTCTTACCCACGAAAGCTTATGCTCCCAATACTTCTGTTAGTCTTAAAGGTGCCACAGGACCCTCTGTTGCTATTGGCTGTAGTGCTTAATAACACATGTAGTTTCAGTTGTTTTAATGGGACTACTCTTGTTATTAGTACTTAGAGTCTCTGGGAGTTGTGGATGCTTAGAACCTTTGGCATTCACACCATTTATTTAGATGTCTAACTTTTTGAAGGCACCTGTTTTGAAAATGTTGATACACCTCTACCTCGATATAACTCTGTCCTTGGGAGGCAAAAAAATCTTACCGCGTTATAGGTGAAACCGTGTTATATCGAACTTGCTTTGATACACCAGAGTGCGCAGCCCCATCCCCCCGGAGCACTGCTTTAACGCGTTATATCTGAATTTGTGTTCTATCGGGTCACGTTATATCGGGGTAGAGGTGTATTAATTTTTCAATTACTCATCTTACAAATGGGCATAATGCTACCCAAGTCATAGGCACATCATGAGGCTTAAGAAACCAATGTTTGTAAAATACTTGTCAATCCTCATTGAAAGGTTATCTATAAATGCCAAATACTGTGGGGATAAGTGATTCTGTTCATGTTTTTATTCACTATTTCACTTATCTTACTAATGAAAATGATCTCTATACAATGATCTCTGACAGGTTTTATCTGTTCAAGAAAATTGTTCACTCAGCATTTACTCTGAATGCAGGCCTAATCCTGCAAAGTGCTGAATTTCTCTAATGAGCTGCGCCTCGTTGACTTCAACATCTTGCCGGATTGGGTCCTATACTTATTCTTGATGCTTCAGATGTCTTTGCTTGTAGGGCCCTAATACATAGGGAATAATCTAAAACTGCATTGTTTGATTCTTGATGAATCTTGGATCTTCATGAAATTCTTTCTGTTCAAGCTTATTATTTGAGAGTTTTCCATTAATAGTGAGATTTATGCTAGGCAAGTATGCCAATGCAGGGCAAGAGCTCAAAGCCTTTAATACCAAGTATTTTATATGCCTTCACAGTACGTCAGATAAATCCAATTGAAAACAGCTCTTTAAATCTTTCTGTAGCAAATACCAAACAGATTTTTCAAGGAAGCTTTGTGTGTGGTTTCTCTTTTCTTAATTTTTTTTTGGAGAAGAAGGCCAGAAGTTGTACTTTTTTTTGTTACCATAGTTTCTTCTTTTCGGATCCAAGTATTCCTTATAGTCATTGGGAAATTGATTTGAAACAAAATGCTAAATCATATTTTTAGGCACAAAATTCAAGTGTTTCTGTTAATCCCTCTGAAATAATATGGCTAGACAGACTTTTTCATTTGGTAACCTCAGATTCAATTTTTGAATCTATTATACTGGTCAATAAACTACTTCCTTGGAAATCCATAAAGTCTTGCCATTATGGGGTGGGGGTGGGGAGAAGGACCAAAGCAGGGTGGTATTTTCACACTTACAGGGTGTTACAATGATGGATAGCAAAAGTTACACAACTTTAGATATTTAAAATATTGAAGGGGGGGAGGGGGTGTCCCTTCTGTGTCAAAGCTCTTTAATGGTTTTATAAGCAATCTAGATTTATTCAAAAACCTTCTGTTCTAAAGACTATTCTGATCTTGAAAAAAACAAAATTCCTGAAATCTCCGTAGAGCCTTATGTCCGGCATGACTTTCAGAACAGAATTTCAGATAAACATCAGAACCTTGGAGACTTTTGGGGTTTGGTTATCATTCCTAGGTATTTTTTTATCATTTTTATTTTTCTGTGAATTTAGTGCTCATAAAAAGGGGTTGGACTGAAATCATTGGAGACTGAAATTGTCTTGTTAATTATTATTTTTTTAATTGTATTATAGTGGTGTTTAGAGGCCCCAACCAGGAGTAGGATTCCAATGTGCTAAATATTGTACAAATATACTATGAAATTCCCTGCCCAGAAGGGCTTACAACATACATTTAAATTATTAAATATAAATCTCAGTTCACAATGCGCAGACAGTGCAATGTATGTTATCCTCCGTGTTGCTTCAACCCTGACTTAGGAGCTAGGTTTTCATGGCCCACTCAGTTCTTGGCTTTGCTTCTGAGATAGCTAACTAGGTTGTTGATTTGTGTTGTAATTTTTTTTCCCTAAGTAATTTGGACTTTGGGAACTTGACCGAGACTGGCAAATTCACTGCACACATGCCACTGCACAGTCATCAAATACTAACCCCTTTCAGTTGCTACTGACCTGGGCTCAGTGAAGTAGCAACGAAAAATAAAGGGACCAGGCCTTGGGAGTGCATTTATCCTACAGCCACATTGAGAGAGCAGCGCAGAGTTGTGGGGCAACATATCCCCCTCATATTCTCTCAGTGCTTGTACCTAAGCCTGGGTTGGATTTGAACAGGTGAATGACTGTATAGTCCATTAGCAATCCCCTGAACCTATTCAGGCCCCCAGTTCCCTTTCCCACCCTTGACACTCAGTATAATTTATGTAGTAATTACACTTCAGTTGTAACTCAATTCCCAGTTTTGCTCTTTGTACAGAAATTAGCACTGAAAGGCATAGCAGTGATGGAGGACCCTGCAATAACAACCAGGCGGTTGATCTATTTAATAAACATTTGTCAAAGATACCATTTTAATGACTTTGAGAACACAATAGGGCTAACTGTATTTCAGAAGTTCAGCACTGGTTTACACTCTCTTTGAATTTCATGCTGCAACGTCAGCGTTGAGTGATGCTATTAAAGACCTGTGAAATGGAGAACTACCCTATTCCCTCTCCAAAATAAAAAGCAGAGAAGAAAAACAATGATTCTCTGAATTATTTATCTTTATCCAGTTCCTCTGTCAGTGAGGGGATGAAGCGAAAAATTCAGAACAAAGTAACTTAAAAAAATCAAAGGATTAAAACCCTATGCATGTGATCCTGATGAATTGGATGATTCAGAAGATGTTAACCAGAGCAACAGCTGTAATGGAAGGAAAGCTTGTAACACACAGGTTTTCTGATTTATTGTGGTAATCAAGCATAGAAGTGGGCAGGCACTGGGTGGTACAGAATACCAATTCCTCCCCTCCCCCCTTCCCCTTTTTGGTGCTGCCTGGGAGATATATTTCAGTCTATGGGGGAAAAAGTTGGGTTTTATTCCCCTTTAAAGAATAAGGGAAAGAATATTTTTCCCTTCAAAAATGAAAGCATAGAACCAGCACTTTCCTGACTCTCACCTAAAATCTTAGGTTTAAAATGACTATTGATGTGGACTGTTCATTATTAGGTGTTTGTAAAGTGCCTAGCATAGTGGGATTCTGATCCCAGTTGAGGACTGCAGGTACTACCATAATGCAAATAAGTGATCAGAAACTGAAAATAAAAATATAGACACTGGATTGATTAGGAAAATATAAAAACTCCATAGCCATTAACCTCCATTAATCTGAATATGACAGTTTGATAGGGACTAAAGGTCATGTACTATTCTTATGAACTATCTCATGGGCTTTATGAAAAGGTTTCAGTTAAAACCAACCCTTGATGTCAGTTGCCTTGCCAACCTCATTTTTTAGGGTAAAATCACCCAAAAACATGATGATCAAGATTCAGTAAGACTTCAGAGGCAACATGTGAGGGGGGGCATGTGGGGACACCCTCCTCTCCCGCGTGGACTGAGCATGTTCAGTAACACTGCTGAAGCTGGCTGCCCTCTCTCTGTCTCCCCTGTCAGCAGGCACAGGTTGTCTCCAGGGCCGGCTCTAGGCACCAGCAAAACAAGCTGGTGCTTGGGGCGGCACATTTTTAGGGGCGGCATGGCCGGCGCCAGAATGCCGCCCCTAAAAATGTGCCCCGCCCTAGCTCACCTCCGCTGCTGCTGCCAGGGTGCGCGAAACAGCTGATTCGTGCGCGGCTACTCGCCCTCCCTCCCAGGCTCTCAAACCTGGGAGGGAGGGGGAGATCCTGAGCGGACTTGAGAGCCTGGGAAGGAGGGGGGAAGCGGCGCCCGTGCCGCGGACATTCGGAGTCTGCCCCCTCCCTCCCAGGCTCTCAAACCTTGGTGGGGGGGAGATTCCGAGTGGCCATGGCGCGGGTGCCGCTTCTCCCCTTCCCTCCTAGGCTTGAGAGCCTGGGGGGAGGAGGCAGGGATGGGGATTTGGGGAAGGGGCAGAGTTGAGGCGGGGCTGGGGGTGGGGTAATTAAAGAACGGGGGGGGGAGGGGCGGCCAAAATTTGTTTTTGCTTTGGGCGGCAAAAATCCTAGAGCCGGCCCTGGTTGTCTCTGCCTGACCTTGCCAACATTCTTCACCAGTAACAGTCAAGCTTCAGTCTGGTAGTACATGGGATGGAAATGGTCTTAATCTTTGTAACATAAATTATTTTTCTATCTGTTACTATATTTTGGACCAGGCATTCAATGGGACTTGGGCTCCTTAGTCATGTAAATGCTTTTGAAAATTTTACCCAATATGTACAAAGACTGGCTGTTCCGAACGCAGCACAAAACCTAGCTTTCCACATGAGGTCCCCTTCATCAGTAATAAGGGCTCAACAGTCACCCAGTATTTATCATGATTAGATAGGTTTTTGAAAAAAATTCTCTGGGTAGAGGATTCTTTTAGCAGTAGTGTGTGTGTTTGCAAAAGGGACAAGAACATGCAAAGACCATGTAAATTGTAGGTAAACAAATTACAAAGTAAAATATCTGCCAAAACACAATCTCAAACTTTGCATAGTAGACACATGTCTACAATATTTGATTCTTTACCCTGACGCAGATACTAAATATTATCAAACATTCCTTAGGCTTAAACAATATCATCTCTTGTTTACTATCTCTGAATTTGTAATACAATGTACTTAATGTCTGGTCCAAAATATAATAAAACAATATCAAAGAGTAGTTTATTTATTTCTATTACTTTTAATCCATTAACTTTAATAAAGTTTCAGGCACTCATCACCTCTGAAAATAAGGCCTCTTTTGCTTATTTGCCTAATATTGTTCTAGGTGCTTAACTTCAGGCACTCAAGTTTGAAAAATTTAACCTTCATGCTGTAGCTCAATCAGAAGTTATGTGCTCGATGCAGAAATTCCTTGGTGAAATTATATGTCCTGTGTAATGCTGGAGATCAGACTTGGATGATCATAATGGTCCCTTCCAGCCTTGGGGGCGGGAGGGATAGCTTAGTGGCTTGAGCATTGGCCTGCTAAACCCCGAGTTGTGAGCTCAATCCTTGAGGGGGCAACTTAGGGATCTGGGGCAAAATCAGTACTTGGCCCTGCTAGTGAAGGCAGGGGGCTGGACTTGATGACCTTCCAGCTCTATGAGATAGGTATATCTCCATATATTATATTATATTATATTATTAAATCTGTTTTGACACCAAGGGCCAAATCCAAAATCCACTGTAGTCAATGGGAAACTTTCTATTCATTTCAGTGGCCTTTGGATCAAAACCCAAATGCCCTAAAATATTAGAATGGGCTGGCATTGGGTACCTAAAGTTAGGCAGGAATTTAGTTGTCTAGATCAGGGGTAGGCAACCTATGACATGCATGCCGAAGGCGGCATGCGAGCTGATTTTCAGTGGCACTCACACTGCCCGGGTCCTGGCCACCGGTCCGGGGGGCTCTGCATTTTAATTTAATTTTAAATGAATCTTCTTAAACATTTTAAAAACCTTATTTACTTTACATACAACAATAGTTTAGTTATATATTATAGACTTATAGAAAGAGACCTTCTAAAAATGTTAAAATGTATTACTGGCATGCAAAACCTTAAATTAGAGTGAATAAATGAAGACTTGGCACACCACTTCTGAAAGGTTGCTGACCCCTGGTCTAGATTAACATACCAACTTTGTTGAATAGGAGGAATGCAAAGAACAAATGTAGAGGAGAGAGCAAAATATGTAAACTCTTTGGGAGTACTTATGGTATTTTATATTTTAAGTATGGGGAAGACTGCAAAGACATTGGCAGAAGTAAATATTGTACATCCATTTTTAATGGTGCTCACCAATAACCAAAAATGCCATAAAAAGTGCACTTTTTGAAAAACGAGTCAGTATTTACCCATCTATGCAATATGTATCTGTTTTCATGTGGAGAGTTTTTCTTTCCAAGTTCAACTCTAGAAACAAAAGTCCTATTTATTTCTGACGAGACCCTGCAATGACATTGCAACTGCAGGTGAAGACTTGTCTCTTATTTGTTCCTCTTTATTGCTCGTAAACCTTTGCCATGGTCCCAACAACACCATGAAATGTTAGTTTCAGGTTCCTGTGGAGTAATACACTAAACCTCCTGGTTAGCCTTATGACACAAGGACTCTCAAAACTGCCGGTGAACAACACCAACCATAACTAATGGGCCTATGTAAATTCTAACCATGAGTGAGATTGGAGGGGGGTGGGGGGAGAAGAATTATTATCCCCAGTGCTTTTGTTTTAAAGGATCACTATCACTTCCTAGTCTTCTGATTTCTGTTTGTAGCACTTCCATTGTCTGTTACATTTTTGTTGAGAAAATTATTCTTTTTTGCTCATCACAATTTGCCAGGGGCGGGAAAGGTTGTTCAGATACAGGGGAGAATTTTTGTTTGGTTTCCTACCTCAGTGCTGGATGCACAAAGCAAGAGAAAGTCTCAACATTAAGATGTTGTCTCTTGAGGTGATTATAGAGCCGAATGTATAATTTATCACATGAATCGAGCTTGTTACTTTTTGTGTGTGTTTGTGTAAGCCTATAAGCAGACTGTGAATTTCTTGAACTTGTTTTATACTTTTCTGACTTGATCATCCATTTATATTAGGATTTTTTTGGCTAAGCTTATGAGGCCATACACTCACCATGATGGCCTTTCTTTGTCGGTCTGTAATGTGATAACTTTGGAACGCTGCATCTGATCAATTCCAAAATTTCAGGGAATATTCTAGGCATCAGTGGGCATAACACTACTGATTTTGGGGTAAAATAAATTAAAAAAAAACACCTGAAAGGGGGAAATGGGGGGTCACATGGAGTCCTTAGCCTGTGTTTAACACAGCCATAGATTCAGGCACCTCTGCAGTTGTCTGGAGATCAAACAACTAGGTGCTGGGACCAGTTAACACCTTGCAACTAATACCTCTATCTCATCTCTGTCTAGCCTCCCAGCAGAGTTTAACATATTGACTCGCCAATGATTTATCTCCCAGAGAAAAAAGAAATAATAATGGGGGGAAGAAAGGGGGATTTTGCACAGAGCCTCTGACAAGGGGGGAGGGGAGAATAGAGAACCTGGAGTGGGGGGATGGGGAAGCACGCAGAGCCCCAGTTGAGGGATCCATGGCACACATAGCCCCTGCAAAGGAGGAAGAGGAGAATGGGAGAGTACACAGAGCTGCTGGCTTGGGGAGGCAGATTGGGGGACCATTTTTTATGGGGGAAAGGAAGAAGAGGGGCACATGCAAAATGTCTGACATGAGAGAATACAGGACCCTGATCTAAGTAGAATAGGGGGCCCCACAGAGACCTTGGCATGAGGAAAGGGGTGGAATGGGGGGGAGGGGTAGCCAGAGACCTTGGTATGGAGGGAGAGAATGGGGACAGTGGGGTGTGGGGAGGAGGACATGGGCAATACACTGAAACCTTGCCCTGTGGGAAGAGGGGAATGGGGAACTCATAGCCCCAAGCATGAGGGAGTGGGTAGAGAGAGTTGCAGGGAGTCCGAGGCATGAGGGAGAGGGTAGAGGGGGTTGGGAGGCTGGCATACAGGGAGTTTGTGAGCAGGGCCGGCTCCAGGTTTTCTGCTGCCCCAAGCAGTGGGGAAAAAAAAAAAAGCCGATCGGCGGCAGCTCAAGCACGCAGCTCCATTCTTCGGCGGCAGTTCGGTGGAGAGTCCTTCACTCCCTCTCTTCCTCTTCGGCGGCAGCTCAAAGAGGAAGAGACGGACTGAGGGACCCGCCGCTGAATTCCCGCCGAAGACCAGGACGTGCCGCTGCAATACGGGACGGACTGCCGCCCCTTTGCATTGGCCACCCCAAGCACCTGTTTCCTTAGCTGGTGCCTGGAGCCAGCCCTGCTTGTGAGACTGGGGAGCAGGAGAATGGAGGAATGCAATAAGTCCCTGGTGTGTGCAATGAGCTCAGCCTATGGAGGTATGCAGCATGCAACCCTCTAGCTTTATAAAGTGCCTATTGTAGCACTAAATGCTTATGATCTGTTCTCTGAAAATATTCAATACTTGTAATTCAAGCTTTTGCTTAGTTGTGATTGGTCAAGCAAGTCATGTGGTATGGTTTCTGTTCCATGAGTGGGTGAGCATGCAAGCTCTTTTGACATGAATTCTCATTTATGCACACCTGACACTGAATTTTGTTTTGGCAAGCAGCTGAACTTCTCATGAATGGTCAGGGAAAGAAAGCACATATGAACTTGATGAATTATTAACCAAATTCTAGCAGATATTCCTAGAACATTTCGTGCAGTATTTTCCTACCTTTGCCCAGGCACTTCAATAAAAGTACCTATTTTAAACTCTAGGCACTTGCATCACTATTATTATTTACTATAGTAGTAGTGCCTAGGAACCCCAGTCAGGGACCAAGACCTCATTGCACTAGGCACTGTACAACACAGTATTTATTTAAATGAGAAACATC
This sequence comes from Chrysemys picta bellii, assembly GCF_011386835.1. Taxonomy (NCBI): domain Eukaryota; kingdom Metazoa; phylum Chordata; order Testudines; family Emydidae; genus Chrysemys; species Chrysemys picta. Next base: position 85,144,458 of record NC_088799.1, on the reverse strand, counting down.
AATAAAATCATATTGTGTCAGGAACTCAGCTGGTTCTGGGCATGGTCGTCTAGCAACCCAATGAGCTCGGCTGGGCCCAGTAAACCCTCACTAAGTGACTGTTCCCCCTGATAGGACAGGAGGGCCAACAGACTCCTAAGCATGGTAGCAACAGCACCACAATGCCTGCTCAGTGTGTTCCATGCCAGCAGCTGTGCCAGACCTGTTTCTGGTTGAGCCCTTGCTCCACTTCTTGCTTATTCTGTTCCAGCTAGGGTTGCCAACTTTCTAATTGCACAAAACTGAACACCCTAGTCCCGCCCCTTCTATGAGGCCCTGCCCCCCACTCACTACATTCCCCCTTCTTTGGTGGCTCACTCGCCCCCACCCACACTCACTTTCACTGGGCTGGAGCAGGGGGTTGGGGTGCAGGTGAGGGCTCCGGCTGGGGATACGGGCTCTGGGGTGGGGCTGGGGATGAGGGGTTTGGAGTGTAGGAGGGGGCTCTGGGTTTTGGGGGGGCTGGGGCAAGGGGTTGGGGCACAGGCTTATTTCTGGCAGCTCCCAGTCAGCCGTGCAGTGGTGGGGCTAAGGCCTGTCCGGACTCCGTGCCGCGCCCCGGAAGTGGCCAGCAGGTCTGGCTCTGAGGCGGAGGCCTGGCAGGCATTGTGCAGGAGGTCAGTGCATTGTGCAGGAGGTCAGACTAGACGATCATAAAGGTCCCTTCTGACCTTAAAGTCTATGACTCACCTTCATACCCAATCCATACATGAAACTACAGAATAACAGTTCACCCATAGCAATGTGTGGCTAGCAATTTGAAATATGTATGTGTGGTGGCCACTCTGTTCTTCTCTTGCAGCGTAGTCATAAAACATCAGAACTGACGTGCTGCTACCCAATCACTAACCCAGTAGGAGCAGTTTGGTAGATCTAACAATACATCTGATGAAGAACCAAATACTTTTTGGTCATTCTTAAGAGAGATTTTGCCCTGAAATTTAGAATCCTGTAAATAATGACATATGCCTGGATTCACCTGTGGCTTTTATATAAAGCTTTCATTAGTGATTTTTATTTTTAAAGGTAAGGGGGCATAGTTTATCATGCAGATGGTACTTTTAGATTTGTTAGTGAGACACCATTACCGAAATTCCACAATCAGAACACGTTTGGTTGATCTGTTAAATTTATTATTATTTGGCTGCCTCTACTCACATCTGTTTGTATTCTTACTGTTAAGTGTATCTTTGCCATCATAATGTTGATTATATTTGAAGCATACTGTGTATGTAATAGATGTCGGGGGGGGAGGGGGGAGGCGGGGAGTGGTGATAGGAGGGAGACACTGACTTAAATGCCACAGGAGTGGCAGGTCCGGCTCCTAGGCAGGGGGTAATTTTCAAAATGATATTTACTGGTAGCTGCGAGCTGGACCCTAGAGTCTGTGTGTCAAGAATGTGTTTTAACCTGAGTATTTTGCAAACATGACATGAAAGAAGCACAGAGAATTGATCTCTGTTACATTCCATTGAAACTTTGATTCATTTTCAAAGCCAAGGGTAGGTAGGTAGTCCATAAGGAAGAAAAAGCAAGGGGAAAACATCTGATGGGAAGAACACTTGGGAAAATGCAAATATTTGGAAAAAAACTTTGGGTGGGGGAAGAGCTGCATCATCATAAATACAGCATTTAACTCCGTGTCTCCCTCCTATTACCACCCGTCCCCCCACTGACATCTATTACATGCATAGTATGTGATTTCATGAAAAATGCTTTTGTGTGTGTACATCTCTGATATAGATCATTAGCTAGACTGTGCCTAGTCTTTATCAGGGACACAACAGAGGGAGGATGAGGGCACAGGGAACCTACACATATGTATTCTCCCTCCCCCCCCCCTCCTCTTGTGCTCTCGGTATACAAAGCCCAGGAGAGCCTAGCATTGACCGTGGCAGTCGACTTCCCAAAGAGGAAGGAAGGGTTTGCCAAAGGTGGACTATGGCCTTATGCTGAACCATCCAGCAGAGCTGGCTCAATACGGGGCCAAGGAGAGTGCATCTTGTATTCTGGAAAAAGGGTGTTCCAAAGCCTTCTCAGGCCAGTGTACCCGACAGCCTTGTGCCTGCCTGAGGCACAATGCGTCTGGGAATGATCACTGGTGCAAAGGCATTCCTCACCTCTGCCCCAACATGGACAGTTCAACTGTTGAGTCTTTTCTTTAGTTAAGCAATACAAATGAAAAGAACCTTAAAGTGGTACAGGTAATTAGTTAAGCAGTTGCTTATCTAAGATTTATTTTATATCCTATCTTTCTTACAACAGGCTGGTGAGTGGGTGACATATAGTATTTTTGCATGTCAGAGACTGCCTTTTGGAATCATTGTAAAACTGTCTGGAAATTCAAACTTTGTAAGTTATGTTAATGTTAAAAACTTTATTTACTGGTTTGATAGACATCAGAAATGTTTTCATCAGCTTTACATGAGTCATAGAGTATAAAAATATGAATCTGAAGTAGTTGCTTATAATTGTACTAGTAGCTGAAAACCCATGCTGCCACGCAGGAGTGGCAGTCTCTCTCTCATAGAACGAGTGAAATTGTTGCATGTAAACTAGCTGTAGAGTAAGTGTGGTAGTTGGCTGAGTTACCTCTGATATTGTGACTTACATTCCATCTAGTCTCTATGATGCTAATCATTAATATAGAGGGGTATTAGCTCATTCAGGAAGGACAAAAAGGATGTGTTGTATTATACATCAAGAATATATACACTTGTTCTGAGGTCCAGAAAGAGGTGAGAGGCAGATCAGTTGTCAGTCTCTGGGTAAAGATAAAAGGGGTAAAAAATAAAGATGATATCATAGTAAGGGGTCTCCTATAGACCACCAAATCAGGAAGAGGAGGTGCATGATCCATTTCTAAAACAAATAACAGAAATATCCAAAACACAAGTCCTGGTGATAATGGGGGATTTTAACTACCTAGACATCTGATGGAAAAGTAATATGGCAAAGCACAAAATTTCCAATAAGTTCTTGGAATGTATTGGGGACAATTTTTTTGTTTTTGAAAGTGGAAGTAACCAAGGGGACAGCCATTTTAGAGTTGGTTCTGACCAACAGGGAGTGATCACGGGTGAAAGTGATCATGAAATGATACATTTAATTATTCAAAGGAAAGGAAGGAGTGAGAGCAGCACAATAAGGACAATATACTTCAAAAAAAAAAAAAAAGACTTTAACAGGTTCAGATAACTAGTAGGTAAGGTTCCATGGGAAGAAAAACAAAGGGGAAATGATGTTCAGACGAGTTGGCAGTTTAAGGAGACAATATTAAAGGCACAACTGCAAACTATCCCGAAGTGAAGGAAAGATGATAAGAATAGTAAGGGGCCATCATGGCTCCATCAGGAGCTCTTTAATTACCTGAAAATCAAAAAAGAATCCCTCAAAAATTGTAACTATGGACAAATTGCTAAGGAAGAGTAAAAAAGAATAGCACAAGTATGTAGGGACAAAATCAAAATGTCTAAGGCACAAAGTGAGCTATGCCTATCAAGGGACATAAAAGGTAATAAGAACAGGTTCTTTAAATACATTAGGAGAAAGATGAAGGAAAATATAGGTCCTTTACTTAGGCCTTGGCTACACTTGCAGATGTACAGCTCTGTGAGTTAAACCTGACTTTGTGCAGCTGAGTAGGGAAAGCGCTGCAGTCTGTCCACACTGACAGCTGCCCAGCGCACTGTCGTGGCCACATTTGTGGCAATTGCAGCGCTATTGGGAGCGGTGCATTATGGGCAGCTATCCCACAGAGCACCTTTTCCCATTCTGGTGCCATGGGCTGTGGGAAGGGGGCGTGGGTCCAGGGGATTCTGGGTCCTGTCCCAATGCCCCGTGATGCATCGCTTCGCATCCCAGAAATCCCTTTGTTTCTGTCCACTTTTGGCGCCATCTTTCAATGGTTTCTGTGCAGTGCGATTTGTCTGCGGGAAATGGAATCTGAACTGCTGAGGTGTATGCTGACAAGTCTCGCCAGCACGTCACGTTTGGCTGTCGAACTATTCCTTAAGATCCAAAGTGACAGTGAGGGTGAGGAGTCCGACGATGCTATCGAGCCGCGTAACGCGTACGACACGAAATTGCTTGTGGCATTCACGGACATGCTCAGCACCGTGGAATGCTGATTTTGGGCTCAGGAAACAAGCACCGAGTGGTGGGATCACATCGTCATGGAAATCTGGGATGACGAGCAGTGGCTGCAGAACTTTCGGATGAGAAAAGCCACTTTCATGGGACTGTGTGAGGAGCTCGCCCCCACCCTGCAGCGCAAGGACACGAGATTGAGAGCTGCCCTGCCAGTGGAGAAGTGGGTGGCTATTGCAAGCTGGAAGCTGGCAACTCCAGACAGCTACCGGTCGGTCGCAAACCAGTTTGGAGTGGGAAAGTCGACCGTTGGAATCGTGTTGATGCAAGTTTGCAAGGCCATTAATCGCATCCTACTCAGAAGATCCGTGACTCTGGGTAACGTGCAGGAAATAGTGGATGGCTTTGCACAAATGGGGTTCCCTAACTGTGGAGGGGTGATAGATGGGACACACATTCCTATTCTGGCACCATCCCACCTAGGATCCGAGTACATTAATCGGAAGGGGTATTTCTCTATGGTTCTCCAGGCGCCTGTGGATCACCGTGGGCGTTTCATTGACATTCACACAGGCTGGCCTGGAAAGGTGTATGACGCACGCATCTTTCGGAACACTTGGCTGTTCAGGAAGATGCAGGCCAGGACTTTTTTCCCAGAGCGGAAGATCATGGTAGGGGAAGTTGAAATGCCCATTGTGATACTTGGAGATCCCGCTTACCTGTTAATGCCGTGGCTCATGAAACCCTACACAGGGAGCCTTGACAGCAGCAAGGAACAGTTCAACTACAGGCTGAGCCGGTGCCGAATGACTGTGGAGTGTGCCTTTGGCCGTTTAAAGGGCCGCTGGCGATCTCTGTATGAGAAGCTGGACTTGGCCGAAAACAGCATCCCCGCGGTTATATCCGCGTGCTGTGCCCTCCATAATATTTGTGAAGGGAAGGGTGAAAGCTTCACTCAGGCATGGACCTCCGAGGTTCAACACCTGGAGGCTGAATTTGCACAGCCAGAAAGCAGGGCTATTACAGGGGCCCAGCGCGGGGCTGCAAGGATTAGGGATGCCTTGAGGGAGCAATTTGAGGCTGAAAACCAGCAGTGATATCTGGTGCCCTGCACGGGAGTGAAGTGCAGTAGTTCCAATCTTTAGGAATCAGTGTCTGCTTAGCAGACAAGCAGACTTGCAGTGCCTGTTTATTTCCTGGGCTAAGGAGTCTTTTACTTTATGCAATAATAAAGAATGTTTTCAAAGCCAAAGAATCCATTTATTGAAAAGAAAAAAAAATTATTTATTGAAAAGAAACAAGGGGGTGGAGTGGGGAACAGTACAATCACAGATTCGCGTATGTCCTGTCTGGTGTGCTGTGCAGTGAGTGCTGCACTTCAGGACAGCTATACTGCATGGTGATGGGGGTTGAGTGCAGAGGGTAAGGGTTGTGGTTTTCAGGGCTGGGTGGTGAAGATACTGGTGTTGGAGGCAGCGGGTGGCGTGAAGAACACGGAAGTTGGGGAAAGTGGGTTGGAGGTGACAGTGGGGCACAACAGAAAGAGTTTTGGGACAAGGGCTGTGGGAGGGGTGGCGTTTGCGGTACTGCTCCTCTTTCTGCATGGCTACCAGCTCCTGGATAGCGTCTGCTTGGCGCTCCAGGATGCCTATCAGTGCTTCGCTGCCGGTGCGTGGTGCTTTGCCGCTGGTGCGCTGCATTTTCCTGGCGGATCCTGCTTTCTCTCTCCCTCCAGTCCTGTGCTTTCTCATTCTCTTTAATAGATTGCCACATCACTTCTTGCAGCATGTCTTCTTTGCTTTTTCGTGGTCTCTTCCTGAGTCTTTGCAGTCTCTGAGCAGGCGATAAGAGGGACGGCTGAGGTCTCAAGGTTGATGCAGCTGTATAGGCAAAATGCAACATTTAACAGAGGCAGCATTGTTTATACCAGACAGAGTAATGATTCCCCCCGCACTTAAGGAGTAGAAAACACACAGGGTCTACACAATAGCATAATTTTCCTGTCCGAAACAGAGCACACACATCCCATGGGAGCCTCAAAATGGTGAATAAGGGGGACTGATTGTTTCAGGGCTGCACTGTCCTCTGGGTTTCTGTGCCTTGGAGGGAGCCAACAGCTTCAGGGAGCACCTACACTGAACACTGTCCCAACATTTTCCACAGGAGTTCGTTCTGATCGATCTCTTGCTGCTGAGGGTGACCTGGGAAGCAAGGGAGGGTCTTCTACTGCAATGCGGCTTCCGCCCTGGCCCATATGCAGCTTGCCTGTGTGCAGCAATGGTCCCCTCGCGGCACAGTGGCGCGGACACGTTAGCCTGGCTGGGACAAGGACCACGGTGGCTCTCCCGATAAACCTTCGCAAGCGCATTGCACACATTCTGGATGAGACATTCGAGGAGATTACCGAGGCCGATTACCGCGATGTGATAAACCACATCAATGCACTATTCCGCATCTAGGCATGCATGCCTAACCCTCCTCTCCCAAAGAGCCCGCGCCGAAAAAATTCCTTCCCGAAAAAAACAACCGTGTACCAGGAACATGCTCTTCTGTTTGTCCTCCACCAAGTACCGGCTGCTGCGACTGGCTACCTTCCTCCTGGCTCGAGAAGAGCTCCTGGCTGCATGGCTCCAGGGATTCCGGGGTGTCTCCATCTGGCCCACCACCATCACTCCCGTTTTTCCTCCTCCTCCTTTTCCTCCTCTCCCCCCCCACACCAGCTCTGAAGTGTCCGTGGTGGTGCTCGGAGTGGAGGTGGGGTTAACCTCAAGTATCACATCCAGCTCTCTGTAGAATCGGCAGGTCGCGGGGGGAGCACCCGAGCGGCTGTTTGCGTCGCGGCCTTTGCGGTAGGCACTCCGCAGCTCCTTCACTTTAATCCTGCACTGCAGGGCGTCCCGGTCATGGCCCCTTTCCATCATGTCCTTTGATACCTTCCCGAAGGTATCGTAATTCCTACGGCTGGAGCGCAGCTGGGACTGTACAACTTCCTCCCCCCAAACACTGATGAGGTCCAGCAACTCGCCATTGCTCCATGCTGGGGCTCGCTTGGCGCGTGGAGGCATGGTCACCTGGAAAGATTCGCTGATAGCACTCCACACCACGCCGGGCTGAGCAAACAGGAAGGGGATTTTTAAAATTCCTGGGGAATGTAAAATGTCGGTCACATGGTTGGTTACCTGAGGCCAGGGCAGTAGAGTTTGAACTGATGACCAGGGTGGCTAGAACAGGCATTGTGGGATACTGCCAAATAATTCTGGAGGCCATTCACAGTGCATTGGGTGGCCACACTGGCACTGAAGCGCTGCAGCGGCAGCGCAATACTTGCTATTCCTCTCGGAGAGGTGGAGTACATGCAGCGCTGCAACCACGGAGATACAGCGCTGCAAATGCCTTGCCAGTGTGGACGGGGAGTGAGTTACAGCGCTGGGGGAGCCTTTACAGCGCTGTAACTCGCAAGTGTAGCCAAGGCTGTAGCCAAGGCCTTAGTGCGAAAAGAGAACTAGTAACTGATGACATTAAGAAAGTTGAGGTGTTTAATGCCTATTTTGTTTGTCTTCCATAAAAAGATTAATGGTGACCAGTCATTCAGCACGGTTAATATTGACGATGATGGGAAAGGAACCCAATCCAAAATAGGGAAAGAACAGTTAAAGAATATTTAGATAAGTTAGATGTATTCGGGCCTGATCAAACTTATCCTAGGGTACCTAAGGAACTAGCTGAAACAATCTTGGAACCATTAGCAATTATCTTTGAGAACTCATGGAAGATAGGTGAGGACCCAGAGTACTAGAGAAGGGCAAACATAGCACCTATCTTTTTAAAAGGTCACAAAGAGGACCCAGGGAATTACAGAATGGCCAGCCTAACTTCGATACCTGGAAAGATACTGGAACAAATTATTAAACAATCAATTTGTAAGCACCTAGATCATAATAGAGTTTTAAGGAATAGCCAGCATGGTTTAGTCAAGAACAAAGCATGTCAGATCAACCTAATTTCCTTCTTTAACAGGGTTACTGGCCTAGTGAATGGGGTGAATATATTTTGATTTTTATTAAGGCTTTTGACACAACCACATGACATTCTCATAAGCAAACTAGGGCAATGTGGTATAGAGGAAATTACTATATGTGGGTGTACAACTGGTTGAAAGACAATACTCAAAACAGCTTAGAACTCAAAACAAGCTGGACAAATTTGAGAATTTGTCTGAAATCAACAAGATGAAATTCAGTAAGGAAAAAGTCAAAATGGGGAATAACTGGCTAGATAGTACTGCTGAAAAGGATTGGGGGTTATAGTGGATAACAAATTGAATGAGAATCAACAATGTGATGCAGTTGTGAAAAAGGCTGATATCATTCTGAGGTGTATTAAACCTGACCTGTGAGGGGAAAACTGAAAAAAAAAAAAAAAAAAGGGGGCATATTTAGTCTTGAGATAAGAAGACTGTGAGGGGGGGGCTGATAAGTCTTCAAATATGTTAAGGGCAATTATAAAGAGGACTGTGATCAATTATTCTCCATATCCACTGATGGTAGGGTAAGAAGTAATGGGCTTAATTTGCAGCAAGGCAGATTTAAATTAGATATTAGGAAAAACTTTCTAACTATAAGGATAGTTAAGCACTGGAAGGGAGGTTGTGAAATCCTCTTCGTTGGAGGATTTTAAGAACATGTCGGAGAAACACCTGTGTGGGATAGTCTAGGTTTACTTGGTCCTGCCTCAGTGCAGGAGGCTGGACTAGATGACTTCTCAAGGTCCCTTCCAGCCAGGGCCGTCCTTAGGCATACGCAGCATATGCAGCTGCGTAGGGCACCATGAAATTTGAGGCACCATGAAATTTGAGGTACCATGAAATTTGAGGCACCAAATTGCCCCAAATTTCATGGTGCCCTAGGCAGCTGCATGCTGCATACGCGGCAGCACCAGCTCTGGCAACAAGCCCTATCCCTCGGCAGGGCCGTCCCTAAGGGGCTGTGGGGCCCCGGACAATTTCCTCCGCCCTGCCTCTTTCCCTTCCTCCCAGGCCCCATTCCACCTCTTTCCCGCAGCGACCCCGCACAAAACCAGCAGCGGCGGGAAGCAGAGCAACCTGGCCCCAGCCCGCTGTACTCTGCCAGTTCCCACCCGTGGCGCTCTGCTTCCCGCTGCCGGTGAGTGCGGGGAAAGGATCGCCCCCCGCACTCACTGGTGGCAGGAAACGGAGAGACGCGGCCCCAGCCCGCTCCACTTCCCTTGCCCCAGCCTCAGCCATGTTGCTCGGGTTAGGGAAGGACTGCTCCCGGCTCTCACCGGCGGCGGGAAGCGGAGTGCCGCGGCGGAGTAGAGTGGGCTGGGGCCGGGCTGCTCCACTTCCTGCCGCTGCTGGTGAGTGTTGGGGGGGACCCCTTCCCCCAAGCCCCCTCCACCGAGCAACATGGCTGGGGCGAGGGAAGAGGAGCGGGTTGCTCCTGGTCTCCCACTAATCCCCTGGGCCACTCTGGGCCTGTGGGGCCCCCAAAAGTGACCCCCACAGCTCCTGCCTCCCAGACCCCTGGGCGGGGGAGGCCTGGGGCCCCAGACAGCCGCACCGCGGGGAGGGGGCTGCATAGGGCACCTAAATGGCTAGGGACGGCCCTGCTTCTAGCTCTACATTGCTATGATATCACAATGGTCTAGGACTCTTGACATGGCATAAATATACGCCTTACTGTAGCTGTACACCACACAGATTAATTCATAAAGTCAAAATTGCTGAGAACTTAGAAGTACACGTTCCCCAAAGTTTGTGCACAGAGCTGCTCCCTAGCTGGAGGTACAACCAGCTCTTTGGTATCCCACCGCGGGGGAGGGGGGGGGAGGAGGGCGGTGGCGCTCTCCCCCCGGCGGCCGGGGGGGAGGGCGGCCGGAGCCCTGGGAGAAGGGCGGCGAGCCCCGGACGGGGCTCCACTCTCCCCCCGGCGGCCAGAGCGCAGGGGGCAGGGCGGCGAGCCCCAGCCAGGGCTCGCCGCTCTCCCCCCGGCCGCCGGGGGGAGGGCGGCGAGCCTGGCCGTGGCCCCGCTCTCCCCGGGGGCCGGAGCGCTGCGCCGCCCCCCTCCAGGTGCTGCCCCAAGCACAAGCTTGGTGGGCTGGTGCCTGGAGCTGGCCCTGCACAGAACTTTGGGACTCCAACATTCCATCTGTTTCTCTCAGAGAGTATGGCTGAGTGTGGGATGAATGTGTGTGTTCTGGGAGATTTGTGTGGGCAGTAAATGAGGGGTAAATGTGTGCAGCTATGAGAGGCGGTGTGTGTTTGGGGTTAGTGTGTGTGCTGGTTGTGGTGTTGTTTATTTGGTCTTTAAGAACTGTGGTAGTTGGGGCAAGTGATCCATCATCTGTGCAGTCTCTCTTATGCAACCAATGCAGTTGTTGCATGTAAAATAGCTGTAGAGTAAAAGTGGTGACTGGTTGAGTTATCTGTGATATCACAGCGCGTTAGGACTCTTGGCACGGCATAGATACATACCTCACTAGCTGTACTCCACATGGGTGTAATTCATACAGTCAAAATGGCTGAGAACTTAAAGGCTGCATGGCAACAGACCATGTATCCAGTAATGACTGAACTTGGTGATAATCTGAACAGAAAGAGCTCTCAACCATGCTTGTCACTGTTTCCATCACTTTTCTAGGCTTCAGAATGACAATCCCGGAATCTTAATAAATAGATGGTAAGAATACCATTAGAAATATCAGCATGTTTTGAATATATCTCTGTGCGTGCATGTGTGTATGTATGTGTATATGTGCATGTTTCTGTTTGTGTTTGCAAAATATGACTTGTATCACATTGTATTTATAAACATTTCCACTCATGGGATTAAAATGGTATCTTCCACAAAGTCCAGATATTAAATGATTCCTAAGTGTATTCTAGCTGAGATAAACTAATGGATGATCTTACTGACTTAGCTTTTTCTCTAAGGCAAATCCTTTTGAGTTTATCTAGTAGAAATGCTGCTTACTGACTACATGGGTTTCAGTTCAGGTCCTGGACACAGAGATATGCTGACTGGAAGGGAGACATTGTTGGATGGTTAAGCTTCTCTAGTATGTCTAGCTGTCTCTGGCAGCTGCAGCACTCTTCAAATGGTTTGGAAACTGACAGCTGATTGATCTCTCATTTATTGATTTTTTTTTTCCTTCTTCACTCAATCTTTCTTTTGGCCTGATCTAATTACAGATTAGGACAGTTAGGAAGCTATTGTTTGAGGGAACTACTAGACAGTCCCTTGATCAAACTCTAACTTTGGCCTATTGCAGACAAGATTTTGTTTTGTAAGACAAACTTAATGGGAATGGTAAACTGTCAAAATCCTGTAAACTGAGCTCTGTGAAATCTATCTGAACTTGAGAAGCACTAGTTATACTTCATCAGTGAGGTAAGAAAATAAATATATTCATATACCTTGGCTCAAAAAATATTTTAGGCAACAGAGAGATCTCTGGTTAGAAATACAGTTAGGACTTGACAGTCTGGCAACAGTTCCTGCACTGACACTGAGTAATAATAGTGAGTGCTCTTTGTTTCACAGAAGTTGAAAATGTGTTGACAGTTCTTCCCATGTTATAAACACAGTTTCAGGTCAGAAGTGGTAGGGGCATGCCTCTTGGAGAGCCACACACCGGATGTTAAGCACAGCAGCGCAACTGGCTAATGTACAAAGGGTTTTGTTTTTTTTTTAAAGACAAATTAAAGCTCCCTTTTTATCTTGCCTTATTTTTCTATTAAGACTACCCAGCAGGGAAACCTGCTGGATGGAGGAAAAGAAAAAACTGAGAAAGGGTCAGACTTTATTTACTTATTTATTTTTGGAAGAAATTTGTTTTCCTTCCCTCCCTTTTCTCCTTGTCTTTCCTGTTGAAATCATGATAGTGCTTCTTGTTTGACTGGCTACCCCTCTCTCCCATCTCTGTTAGGTGAGCAAAGCCTAGTATGGATCCCCTGCTGATAGTGAGATATCACAGGGTATTTCTGGTACTCTCCAAATGGTTTTGTCAACAAAATAATCTGGGAGCATAAATCAGAAATTTATTTTAAGAACAAAAAATAAAGTGTTTGTTTGTTTATTTATATTACAATAGCAGCCAAAGATCCCAGCCAGAATTGGGACTCGACTGCATTAGGCACTGAGCAAACACAGGATACATCTTCTCTGAAAAGATTTCAATCTAACTAAAGACAAGATGCAAGAAGTGAATGTAGCAAACAATAGGAGGGAAGGGGAAAAGACAATGAGGGTAACAGTAGTAATGCCGTATGGTCCACAAAATAGCAAAAAAGGAGGCGAGGTGGACACAAGAAAATCTCCCTAAGATGTCTACACTCTGATAAAAACTGGAGCCTACAACTGTGTACGCTGTAGTGTGAACTGTATTGTCTACAACTGAAAGCTTCAGGAGTTTACAGGACCGTATTTTTTTCTATGTTTAACTATGCATTTTAGCTGCCTCACAGGATTTGGGGGGTAATAGAACCATCAAAGTTAGGCTTTTTAACCTTTGGGATGTTTAGAATCTCAATTAACTTTATTTAATAGGATATTATCAAGATGCATTAGGCCCCAAAATTGATTTACCTGAAAAGCTGTCATAATGTAAGAAAGAAGTTAGCATGTCCCTAAACTAGTTATCTTAAACTGGATGGTATTGGCAGTTTATTAATGGCAGAGATAACTCTGACTGCTAGTGGTTGTAGATGGAAAGCAAGCTCTAACTGAAATGGTGAAAAATCCAAGTATTGAGCATGAAAGAAGGGGGAGGAGATTGAGTGAGTGGACAGACATATGGCATAATTTAAAGCTTTTCTCTGTGGCACTTCTACCATGTATAATGTGCAGAGCTCTGTTCTTACATCTGAGTTTCTAATTTGAGCATCTGGAGAGATTAGAAATGTAATAAAACTGGCTTGTGTGATGTACACTGCTGCCCTGTACTGAACAAAATCTGAACTATTCCCCAGTGTCATAGCCTTGTGTGGCTAATGAAGATTTTTCTTTAATTTAAGCAGTAGAGGTTTGCGCTATTGGAGCGGGAGGATCAGCATTTCAATCTTGTCATGAAACATATGTGAAGCCCTGGGGGTAGTACAGTGGAAACCACAAAGTTTCTAGGTGACGGCATATTAGTTAAAATGTCTAGTTAGGTGTGTGCTATCCGGCAACTCCAGAGCTGAGTTTTCAGGAAACCTTTACAGCTTTTGCAATAACAATAGCATTCATACACAACTTTGTTTGTCATCGGCCCCTACAATGAATTGTTTGGGTTTTATCTGTGAAATTTCTGGCCAGTTGAAGGACTGTTTTTACAAAAAATAAATATAGTTTGGAACCCCAAGGGACTTAAATCCTTACAAAGAGAAAACAATATTTTAAGGAAAATCACATTTTGGGCCCAACAAGTTTGACCATGATTATTACTGCCAGAACCTTAAATGCTGTTGTGTTTAGCAAACATTTCCATCAAATTCTACAATCATTTGGAATGTTCCCTTTTTAAGTGAAATGAATGCTTGTAAACTGCCAGATGATTAACAGTGTTTGCTGCGATGTAGACAACCGAGGGCGCCCCGAGAGAATCTGCTATGCTTTGCTACTGTAATTTCCAGTAAAGGTTTGGTCAAGATTTGAAGCTGTGTCAAATGATGTATTTTGCAGCTTTAAGTTAAATTCAAACCTGCCAAAAGGTTCTTGATTGCTAGTTTTTCTGGCTGAAAGCATTTAAATGCGCACTCCACCAAGTCTCCATAGTGTCCCTTGTTCTCCCATTCAGAGCACTCTCTGCCTTTCCCCAACATCCTAACTTTTCTCCTCTGCCTCCTGACTCTCCATGCAGAGTAGCCACTCCCGCTTCCCTTCCAATCCCTGCCACCCTGACTCACCCTTCCTAATCCTGATGCTCCAACCTCCCTCCTCTGCCCTGGTTTACCCTGCTCCTCATGCAGAGAAGAGGAAAGAACTGCTTCTTAGCTGTCTTGCATATTTTTAAATAAACTGAAAGCCGCAAATCATAGTTCTTTCAGTCCCACCAAAACTGCAGTTCACAAATTCATAAAGTTGCATTAACGTTACCCCATCAGCACATTCAGTAATTCGTAGTGTGATGGCAATGACTTTTGCATGAATATTTGTTGTAAGTTATATTTATTTATGAGCTATAACCTTCTTCAGCATAAGAAAAAACAAGAGCTGGCACTAGTCAAGAAATGTTGTACACTGCGTTTTCAGGACCATTAATTTACTCACCCTAATCACCAGTTAAATTATCTCATCCTTAATCTTTTCCCCCTTATTTTGTCACTCCAAGGAAGGAATACTTATATCATGATGAAGATTGTTGTGTATTCAAAACAGGAAGCAAAAACTACTATTGCCCAGCTATGCTGGAAGGACAGGAGACACCGGATATGGTTTAATTAGACCACAACTTCTCCCTTCTAAATGTCTGAAAGTACGCAGCAGATAGAATTGTGCAACAGAGGTCATTCCATAATCATTTACGTAGCAGCCCCCTTCCTCAGGTATGTCCGCCCTCCCCGTTTACCCATACTGGTTTTCTGCCAACCTGCTGCTGGGACCCTGCCACTTCCTCCTAGAATGAGGGTTAAGGGGGGGGAGGCACTATAAAGGAGAGGGTAGTTGTTCTCTGCTGTACCCATCATAGGAGCCCTGAACCTCCCTTGTTTCCATTCCTTTAAAGAATACTGCCTTTAAATCCCTTGCCAATCCATTCTATCTGATTACCCTATCCCTTCCCTACACAGTACCTGCATTGGACCTCCACTACAAGGAGGTGCCAGCAATTAGCTTAGGTGCCTTCCCCCCCATAACTAGCCAGGTTCCCAGACATCTACTAATGTCTTCTTTAATATTAGCCAAAATATGTTGACTCCTAAGTCTGACAGGTGGATCCCATCCTCCCTGAATAATTCTGATGCCCCATATGCTATGTCTGGATGAGAAATTACTGACCACCCCCACCCCCCCGCCATCTATGAATTTAGCCACCTCTGTATTCACATCCCTCCTAAGGTTGTCGACCCAAGGTATCTTCACAGCTCCCTGCCACACCCTGCATTGCAACATGTCTGACCAAATAACTTTTACTCCTGGAAAAAGTTTCAGGATCTGTCCCAAGTCCCTCTTAGCTCTGATCATTAAGTCCATCCCTTTACACATTGCCAAATAATTTTCCTTGAGGTGAACCACAATCAATCTGGTGCCTTGGTTTGAATGTGCCTTTCATAGTAAAAAAAAAAACACAGTCCTTCAAATTGCTGAAAACACTGTTCAGGTGATAATTGTATTTTTTATTTAAGCATCACTGTGATCTCAGCACTATACAAGAGAATAAATAAAACCATTTCCTGAAATGAGGCACTTAGGCATGTGATAAATGAAGGGGGGCGGGAGGTAGCTGCCTTTTATGGACAGCCAGCCAGTAGCTATAAAATCCCTCTTAGTAGCTGTTCTCTAATTGCTCTACTTGTAAAGGGTTAAAATGTCTCATTGCTATACATAGGTAAAAGAAAGTGAGTGGGCACCTGGCCTAAAGAGCCAATGGGAAGGCTAGAACTTAAAAAAAAAAACCCTCCCCTTTTGTCTGTCTGTCTGTTCTCCCGGGGAGAGGAGGACAGGGCAGAGCTATGCTGTAAGAAGCTTGGGCCAGGTATGGAAAAAAATAATCAATATCATACCTAGAAACTACTCATTTAAAACCCCAGATATGTAAGTAAATCAGGAAATGTCTAGGAAGATGTGATTAGATTTATCCCTTTTATTTCTTTATGGCTTGTGGATTCCTCTGTGCTAACCGCAGGTGCTTTTGTTTTGCTGGACCTCAAAAAAGTTATTCTTGGTGTTTAATCCTTGTATTTACTCTTTTTAAATCTAGCAATAGCCTGAGTTCCCAGATGTATTTTCTTTCTTTTAAAAAAAAATTACCTTTTTAAGAACAGAATTGGATTTTTGTGTCTTAAGAGGTTTGTGCATGTTTTTTTATAATTCTCTGGTGGTGGCAATAGCTAATTTCCCCCCCCCTCCACACCCCTTTCTCAGCTTTTCCCTGGGGTGTGTGTGTGTGTGTGAAAGGGCTTGAGAGTACCCCACAGGAAGGAATTCCCAAGTGAGCCTTCCTGGTCTGTCAAAGGGGTTCTGCATTTGGGTGGTGGCAGCATCTACCAATCCAAGGTCAGAGAAAAGCTGTAACTTTAGGAGTTTAATACAAGCCTGGAGTGGCCAGTATTAATTTTTAAAATCCTTGTGGGCCCCCACCTTCTGCACTCGAAGTGCCAGAGTGGGGAATTAGCCTTGACAGGCACAGAAAAGATCAGATGCCGAGGTTAAAAAAAAATAGTTTGCTCAAGGGCAAAAATGTAGCACCCAGTGGAGTCTGTAGCCTGTACAAAGAAAATTTAGAGCGAATGTTGCAGGGAATGGCTTTGTTTCAACCCATAGTCTCAAAATGGTTTCATATTGCTACATCTACACTCTGACAAGGCAAGTGATGTTGATTTGTTTCTCTCTCTCTGTCTTTGTCACTATATATAGTATGCATGTGTTTGGTATATGCCCATTGTTTTTCTGTCCCATTTTTCTCCTCCTACAGCAGTTGGATGCACAACAACAAATGTATGTGAGCATTTGTACTTTGTAGTTCTGTTAGTATGTCTGTGCAAGAAGAGAAATGTATGTAGATCACAGTTGTGACTTGTGCAGTGCTGATGGATACAAGAAAATTCCTGAAA
This sequence comes from Chrysemys picta bellii, assembly GCF_011386835.1. Taxonomy (NCBI): domain Eukaryota; kingdom Metazoa; phylum Chordata; order Testudines; family Emydidae; genus Chrysemys; species Chrysemys picta. Next base: position 85,127,558 of record NC_088799.1, on the reverse strand, counting down.
GAGGCATCCTCACCAGAACCACTGGACCCATCAACTATGAAGTGCGAGTTACTGAATTTTGGGAAGATGCAATTTCTGCTAACAGTGTTATTGGTGACATGCCTTCCTTGTCATGTGACAAGGAAAAAGAATGTTTTGAGATGTGCTGTCACTCTGAAGCAGCTGCCCCTCACCAACCAACTAACAAACTTGAAGAAACAAGAAGGCAAACAGGAAACAAGAATGAGTGCAGAACATTTCAAGCAAGCTGATCCAGTCATTACCCATGGCTAAGCTTGTGTCTTTGGATAGAACGCAGCATTTTTCTTCTGTTATTGCTGGGGAAAAGCTCAATCCGTTAACTCTGAATTAAAATAAAGCTGAAGATGCTTTCACTGAGAAGGGTTATAATCATTGGAAGAAGGTGACAGTAAGGTTTGAAGAACATGACAAAAGTGATCTTCATCACAAACTCAAGATGAAGTATCTGACACAAGTCTCACTGTCCTAGTGCAACTGAATGACCAGCTACAGTCTGACCAAATTGTACAGTGAAGGATGTTGATGATTCTGCTATCCAGCTTGCATTTCTTATTAGGGTAAGGCATGGCAATATGTGGACATGATGACATTCTGGAAAACCTCTAAGAGCTGAAGACAATCCAAATGTCAATGCATGGGTTGCATAAGATTGTGAATTATCTCTCTTACGGGAAATGTGCTTCTACAAAGCAAAGTAAGAAAAATCCAACAATACTGTTGGTATGGTGGTATTGCTGTTGAAGCCACTGACCTATCTTAAAAGGAACAAATGGCTATTTGTGTTAGATGAGTTGACAAATTATTTGACATTCACAAAGAAGGCATAGTCCTTGTACAGCCAGACAAAACTGATGTGCAAATCTGTGCACAGTTGTGAAAGGTACACTGGTTAGTTGGATGTTACCCAGTTCTGCCTCACAGGGTCAAGCTTATGATGGAGTGGGTAACATAGCTGGGAAATTTCACAGACTTGCTGCACAGATATGGGAAATAGAACCATCAGCATTATATGTACCCTGTTTAGTACACTGTTTAAACTTGTGCCTGCAGAATGCCAGGCACCAGTGTCACAATAAGGAATGCTTTAGGTATTTTGCATGAACATTGCAAAACTTGAGCAATCTTTAGCTAAACGGGTGGTGGGTTGGGGTTGTTTTTTTGAGCAATTCCAAAAAGAGTTTTCATTAGAAGACGCTTCCATCAAGCCTCTCTGCCCCACCAGATTGACATTTCAAACAGGTGCCATCAACACTGTTTTTGTAAACTACCATGCTCTTTTGGAATTATTGCCATGAAATCAGTTACTTGAGCTGTTCTCATTGAACAGTTCAAGGTATATTTTTGGCCTTCAATTAGCCCATCTAATATTCAGTTCAGCTGAACAGACTTCCCAAGTTCTGCAAAGAAAAGTCATCTTTGCAAGAAGGCTTACAATCTGAGTGCACTGTAGCATTTCTAACACATCAGAGAACTGATGAAGCATTTGAGCTATTTTATCAGACCGTAGTTGCAGAAGGGACAGACTTAACAGATGAGCCTTCACTACCCAGAGCGAAGATGATGGATCAGATCCTCATCAGTTTGAAACACCAGAAATCTTTTTAGGCAATATGTTTTTGGGTGAACTAAGATGGCAGTTTGATGAAACCATTCTGGGATCACGAAGAGCCATAAAAAAACCGTACAAATTTCTTGTGCTAATGGGGAAAGAAATCAGCAACAAGATAGTGAAAACTTTATTCCTCAAATTATTCAGCTCATGTATGCAAAAGACTTGGATCTCACTCATTTACAAAATCAGCTGTGGGCTCTACCAGATTTGATTCATGCAGCCAGTAAGAATGTTCCGACACAGAACATCATTAATATCATGAAGGTAGGCACTTCGATATGTTCGGTGCTGTCCGATCCGCTTAAATTTTGTTCTCTGAAGTTCATTCACTTTTGTGATGTGTTCCTCACTTTACCAGTATACACTGCTACAGCTGAGCAAAGTTTCTTGGCACTGCAAAGACTGAAAACTGTTCTCAGAACAATGATGACCCAAGAACATTTGAACAATACAATGCTTTTTTGCATAAACCAACTGCAGATGAACTGAAGATGTCTGAAATTGCAAAGGTTTCAGAGTAGCAGCCGTGTTAGTCTGTATCCTCAAAAAGAACAGGAGTACTTGTGGCACCTTAGAGACTAACAAATTTATTAGAGCATAAGCTTTCGTGGGCTACAACCCACTTCTTCGGATGCATATAGAGTGAAACAGATATTGAGGAGATATATATAAACACATACAGAGAGCATGAACAGGTGGGAGTTGTCTTACCAACTCTGAGAGGCCAATTAAGTAGGAGGAAAAAAACTTTTGAAGTGATAATCAAGATAGCTCAGTACAGACAGTTTGATAAGAAGCAAGTGTGAGAATACTTACAAGAGGAGATAGATTCAATGTTTGTAATGGCTCAGCCATTCCCAGTCCTTATTTAATCCTGAGTTGATTGTGTCTAGTTTGCATATCAATTCCAGCTCAGCAGTCTCTCGTTGGAGTCTGTTTTTGAAGTTTTTCTGTTTTAAGATAGCCACCCGCAGGTCTGTCATAGAATGGCCAGACAGGGTAAAGTGTTCTCCCACTGGTTTTTGAGTATTATGATTCCTGATGTCAGATTTGTGTCCATTAATTCTTTTGTGTAGAGACTGTCCGGTTTGGCCAATGTACATGGCAGAGGGGCATTGCTGGCACATGATGGCATATATCACATTGGTAGATGTGCAGGTGAACGAGCCCCTGATGGTATGGCTGATGTGATTAGGCCCTATGATGATGTCACTTGAATAGATATGTGGTCAGAGTTGGCGTCGGGCTTTGTTACAAGGATAGGTTCCTGGGTCAGTGTTTTTGTTCAGTGATGTGTGGTTACTGGTGAGTATTTGCTTTAGGTTTGGGGGTTGTCTGTAAGCGAGGACAGGTCTGTCTCCCAAGATCTGTGAGAGTAAAGGATCATCTTTCAGGATAGGTTGTAGATCTCTGATGATGCGCTGGAGAGGTTTTAGTTGGGGGTTGAAGGTGACAGCTAGTGGTGTTCTGTTATTTTCTTTGTTGGCCCTGTCTTGTAGGAGGTGACTTCTGGGTACTCAGACGAGTTTGAGGAGTGGTTTGGTGGGCGCAGTTTGAGGAATGCACAGTTCAGCGTGGGGTACATTGTGTCCAGAAAACTGTGTGTCAAGAGACATACAGGTTTGATAACTTAGTACACTATGTAGTATATTTGTTTCAGTATTGACCTCAGGGCCCCCGCCCCATTGTTCAAAGCAAGCTTGTACTGCTTATGGGCAAGAGGCCTTGGAAGAAATGGTCTTGAGGAGGGACTCAAAGGATGAGTAAACATAAGAATGGCTATTCTAGGTCAGACCAATGGTCCACCTAGCCTAGTATCCCATTTTTCAACAGTTGCCAATGTCAGATGCTTCAGAGGGAATGAACAAATCATCAAGTTATCCATCCTCTGTTGCCCATTTTCAGCTTCTGGCAAACAAAGGCTAGGGACACTTCAGGACATGATTTTGCATCCTTACCCATCCTGGCTAATAGCCATTGATGAACCTATCCTCCATGAACTTATCTAGCTATTATTTTTTTAACACTGTCATAGTCTTGGTTTTCACAACATCCCTTGGCAAAGAGTTCCACAGGTTGACTGTGCATTGTGTGAAGACATACTTCCTTTTGTTTGTTTTTAAACCTGTTGCCTATTAATTTCATTCGGTGACCCATAGTTCTTGTGTTATGAGAAGGAGTAAATAACACTTCCTTATTTACTTTCTGCACACCAGTCATGATTTTATAGACCTCCCCCTCCTTAGTCATCTCTTTTCTAAGCTGAAAAGTCCCAGTTTATTAACCTCACCTCATAGGGAAGCTGTTCCATATCCCTAATCTTATTTGTTGCCCCTTTCCATACCTTTTCCAATATATATTTTTTTGAGATGGGGTGACCAGATCTGCACACAGTACACAAGATATGGGTGTACCATGGATTTATATTGAGGGAATATGATATTTTCTGTCTTATTATCTATCCCTCTCTTAATGATTCCAAACATTGTTAGCTTTTTTTGACTGCCGCTGCACATTGAGTGGATATTTTCAAAGAACTATCCACAATGACTCCAAGATCTTTCTTGAGTGGTAATAGGTAACTTAGACCCCATCATTTTATATGTATAGTTGGGCTTATGTTTTCCAATGTGTATTGCTTTGCATTTATCAACATTGAATTTCATCTGCCATTTTGATGCCCCGTCACCCAGTTTCATGAGCTCCCTTTGTAACTCTTCACAGTTTGCTTTGGACTTAACCATCTTGAGTAGTTTTGTATCTTCTTCGAGTGCTTGCTCATGTCCATTCCAAGTAGGTGTGTGCACGCCCACGTGTACGGTAGCCAGTGATTTTTCCCTCAGCAGTATCCATAGGACCGGCTCTGGTGCCCCTTGAGCCCTGTGCTTATGTGCCCTGCCGCCCTCTCAATTCCTTCTTATCGCCAGTGACGGTGGCTGGAACACTGCTTGCTCTTGCAAGTGCCCTTAGTGCTTCTTGAACTCTGAGTTGTTTCTCCCACCTGCCATAGTAACCGCTCATTCCACCCGAGCACAGGCTTCCTCAGTGGCCTTCCTAGCACAGGATATTGGTCTTCAGTCCATACCTGATTAAGCTAGTTAAAAAAAAAATATAAAAGATATGTCTGCATTCTGGCAGCTGGCATGGCAAAATTATCAGAGGCATATTAGAACTGCTGTCTTTTATAAACCTGTAAAACGTGGGGTTTAAGATGAAAAAAGGACTGACATTATCATAACTCAGAATAACCTGGTCTTTGTGTATACAGTTTCAACTGGATACAGTATTCTTCACTTCCTGTTATAAACTGTAGTGTTGGTATGTGCTTTAAAACAGTCACTGTATCCTGCTTCAGAGGTGGCTGCATTTCAGCGCTGGATAAGGTGATTACCATGTATAATGCAGTATATGGCCCAATAAATGCAAGCTTACATATGAATTGTGTCCCAACATGTAGATGTCTCCTAAATGGGTGGACAAAAGTGTTTCAAAAGCAATATAAATATGTGCCCAAATTTTGGCTAGTAGCCAATTAGTGCACAGACCATCCATATCCTCAGATTATTTGTGCTCCTAGCATGAGGAATCTGTCAGGGTGAGGGGTGTGTGTCTCAGGTGCACCTTTCTGGGTGTCTGGGAGCCAAGATTGAGGTAGACGATGCCTATCCCATGTTAGTTGCAGGTTCACTGGAGGTTCCTTTTGCACAGTGCTCTGCTACATTTTTCAACTGTAATTCATCTTGCCTGTGGGGAACATTTTGGGGTGAAAAGCTCTATGTAAATATATATTGTTGTTACTACTGCATTGTTTCAGCACTCAATGGGGTTAGTTACTGTAAGGAATCTTTAAAAAAAAAAAAAAAAAGACATTGGAATGGTAATGATCCTTTCCTGACCAAATAGTAGAGATGAGTTAAGAAAGATGCAAAATCCTAAAATTATTTTTGAGTACCACAGCACCAGATAACCTTCTAGAAAATACTGAACTAAAGCCAAAAGTACATGAAAATCAGATAAATCAAGGGAGCATGTGAAATGTGGATCCTCTATGAGAATAGCCAATTTTAGTTTTGTGAGTTAGTAGGCTACATAGAGGGAGCCCTCAGAATCCTTTGTGACATAACCTTAGCAAGGGAAACTATTCTGGGGGGCTTTTGCCAGTTTAGAGAGGTGCTGTGCGGTGATCTTGCACTGCGATGGGTGGGTGAGATACACTAGTTGACCTAATCGGTATTGTCCCATTTCTAACCGCTCTCTAATTTTGTAAAGCGTGTGCACTCAAAAGTCCATTGTTAACCTCAAAGTTTTGCATTTGTCCTTCTATCTTTGAAAAGTAATAGAGGTGGATCACTCATGGACAGTTTTATTCATTGTGTGTGCTAATGTGTTAAACAGTTCTAGTGTCTTGCTGTAGTATGTCTTATTTTTAAAAATCACATGGAGGTGTTTAACTAGAACAGGTAAATGTTATGGTTCAGGGATGTCAGCTTAAGTATAAATGCAATATGTGTCTTGCTGGATTTCACTGAAAGACCTTCCACTCCAGAAGGATTTCAAAGCTGTACAGAGTTGCAGAAGAGAGATTTTTCTCTTTTCCTTTGTTCACTGGTTTTACTCCTCCTCCTTCTGTGGACAGCATATCAGTGAAGGAAAGGGAAAGTGCAGCTTCTAAGCAGTACTGAGGGCACAGTAATAACAGTATGGCAGGGCACAACTACAAGGTGAGAAGAACCTTCCTCAAATGGCTTGACATGGAAAACTTTCCTGCTGAGTGTGGAAGCGTTGACTGAGAGAGTGTTTGCTTTCGTCTCTGACCTCACAGTGAAAGATACTATTTCAGGGTTTGATAAAATATTTAAAGAGACAGAACAGTGGACTTTTTTCAAACACCTCACTATACAGAGCAGGTTTATGTGATCCTATATTGACCCTCGATAATGACCCCCTCCCGCAGCACCCCATGCATAGCTAATGGGGAAAGTCTTTGCATACTAATTCCTAATTGTTCCTGATCATGTGTTTACCTTTATTATTTTGAATAAGCATTGTATGATGTAAAGCAATGATAGAAATAAACATTCTTGATGTAATAAACTTTATTTATAAAACATGTATTAGCACAGTAGAACATTCACCCATTCCCAGGCAGACCAGCTGACATTGCCACACCAAACAGCAGTAGCAGAGCCTTACAGAAAAAAAATTGGGGGAGGGGGGAACCATCAAAGTGCATGAACAAGTGAAAACAGTGAAACCATGTACAAGACAGAAACCCCCTACGCTGGCATGTCTCCTGGCCACCTGTTCTTCTTTCCCCATTGGCTGTGCACGTGGTGCTGGGGGAGGGAGGTGGAGGCATCCACAGGGCAGGGGATCAATATGGTGGGTTGCATAGGGTGAGGTTGCCCTGGCAAGCCAGTCATGAGGCCTGATTGTATGTGCCATCCAGCCACGGAGTCTTCCAAGCTGCTTCTGGACTGCAGCATAGGGTAGCATGCAGGGGATTCAAGCTGTAGGTGGTGCCGCAGGAGCTGTTCCTCTTGTGGTCATTAGTGATATGAGCCACTCAAACAGTTCTTTCTGTTCAGCTCTGTCCTCCTCCCTTAGCCATCATTCCTGTTCCCAGGAACTGCAAAGCAAGTGCCTGCTTCTGCGCTGAAACATAGGCGTCGATTCCGTGGGTGCTTCGGGGCTGGAGCACCCATGGAGAAAAATTGGGTGTTCTGCACCCACTGGCAGCACCCCGCCCAGCTCGCCTCTGCCTCCTCCCCTGAGCACACCGCGTGCCTGCTTTTTCCCCTTAGCTCCCAGCACTTGCGCCGCGAAACAGCTGGAAGGGAGGGTGGGGGGAGGAGAGGGAACGTGGTGCGCTCAGGGAAGAGGCAGGGCCGGGGCGAGGTTTTGGGGAAGGGGTCCAATGGGGCAGGGAGGGGGCAGAGTTGGGGTGGGCACTTTGGGAAAGGGGTTGGAATGGGAGCGGGGAAAGGGTGGAGTCGGGGTGGGGTCAGGGGCAGGAGCGAACACCCACCGGCGCCAGGGAAGTTGGCGCCTATGTGCTGAAATCCTGTTCTCAAGCTGGGCAGGCATCCTGAGCCCCTCTCTTGCCTTACGGTCTGCCTTTCCTCTAGCTGCAAGTCCCTGTGTCTTTGGTACTGGACCGGCTTGTTGACCTTATCCCCAACTTTAACCATAACTTTCATCACAGAAACGCTTCCTCTTGGAACAGTCCTTGAAGGTACGTTGGCTCAGACTTTTGCTGCAATATGGGCAAGCTGTGGAGGTACTGCGGCCCCAGTAGAGGTTGAGGGGTCTGGAACTGGACAGGACATAGAGGGTTATTATCTCAAATAGCTCACTGCAGGAACTCAGAAAAAATCTTCATGGAATTTCAGGGACATAAAATGATACTTTTACAAACTGAACTTCAATATATTGTGAGGACGGTTCATACCGGAGAAGCTCTGTGCCTGTAAAAAAGTTGCAGGCACAATGGTAAGTTAAAAATGCAAATCTGCTTTTTTGGTTTTAGAAGAATTGCAAAACTACTTGGGTTTGGAGAGGTGGGTGGGTGGACAGGCTGCCATCAGTGGCTATGCTACAAATGCTTTTTCTATGATTTTAGGCCTTCCATATTTTAGAGGACATAACAGTTCTTGTAGTGTTCAACTGGAAAAGGGAGACATTATTCCAAGCTGCTGGTGGGAAACTTGCAGTTTATGCAACAGAAATATTCAACCATATGATGACTGAACAGAACATCAGTGAGTGGTGTGGACCGGTCAGCTACCGAGGAGGCCCTGGAAAATATGCCCTTCCCTAAAATGTGACTACCTATTTGAAGTTCCTGCTTCAAGGAAAAGTTTTTGTAGCTATCAGCAGCCAGGATTGGGTCAGAATTCACAAGATGCCGTGTTAGCTTCCACATGGCTTAGCCTGTGTATGACTGCATGCAAACATGCCGATAACCACAATCTTCCTCCTCCCCACCTCTGCTACATTTCTAGACAAAATTTCAACCTGCGCTTACAGCTCTTACAAATCATTTTATCACCTATGGACTACCTCTGACTTAAATGAAGTAGATTTGTGAATGGAACGCATTTCCCCAAGCAGAGACACAGTTGGCTGTTTCCAGGAACCTCAATAGGCCATAGAACGATTACAGAGCAGCATACTTACAGGTATAGCAATGTAATATTATTTTTTTAAAAACAGGAATGGCTCTAGCAAAAATTTATGCCACTCCAATAAAAATATACGTTAACAGTGTTCTTTACTGTTTGTATGTCCCAGTCACCATTTTGAACTCCAGGTGGTGGTGGTGATGGGGAGCCATGCCACTGACATACAATCTGCCATTAGTAATACACGCTGCTAGCTGGGCTTTCTCCGAACTTTTTCACTGGTTCATGGACTGGAAATCCTTTCCATTACTGTATTAATAATAATTAAAATGGAACCAGAAACTTACTGGGCTTAGGGGTGGCTTCTGTCCCATCTGTGTCTGCTGCAGGCTCCACAGAAGGCTGTTCCTCAGGGGGGCAATAGCTTCTCTAAGTATGGACCCAGAATGTGCTGCTGCTGCTCCAAAGCCTGCTCTGGAACCGGTTTCAGCAACAGAGCGACTTCATTGTCCCCATTCAGTTCTTGCTGCTGGGTCTCCAGGGCTGGAGCACCCATAGAAAAAAAATTAGTGGGTGCTTAGCACCCATTGGCAGCCAAGCTCCCCCTCCTTCCCAGCACCTCCCACCCGCCGTGGTCAGCTGTTCTGCAGCGTGCAGGAAGCGCTGGGAGGGAGGGGGAGGAGCAGGGATGGGTATGCTCAGGAAGAGGTGGAGCGGAGGTGGGAAGAAGGAAGGGGTGGAGTGGGGGCAGAGCAGGGGTGGGGCATTGCGGGAAGGGGTGAAGTGGGGGCGTGGGGAGAAGGGGTGGAGTGGGGGCAGGGCCTGGGGCTGAGTGGGAGTTGAGCACCCCCCAGGACAATTGGAAGCCAGCGCCTGTAGGTGGGTCCCCATCAGTCCCCATGCTGGATTCTGGGGCCAATTGACCAGGTCCCATGCTGGGAGCAGTGCCAAGCAGCCAGTCAAACTCCTAATAAATTGGCCATGAATTTGGCAAGTTGCCCAAGGTGTGGTTCAGGTTCTTGGATTTCCAGTTTTCACTTTTGAGCTGCTTAATTCACTCCCTGCACTGGTTATCGGTCCAGTAAATTTGCAAAGCTGCCAGGTTCTTTGCTATTTGCTAGTCTGCGTGATCATTCCTAGTACACTTACTAAAATCCAGTTTTGCTGGCCTTACCAAAATCAAGCTGTGCTCCTGTGACCTTGAAGCAGAGTGCTTTGCAAAAAGGCTTGTTCTGTTCAGTCTCCATTCAAAGATTATCTGATGGAGTGTTTATAGCTCAAAGGTCAGAAGACAATGTAAGAGTTAATGCTGACTCTGCACCAAGGGTGCTTGCTTCCATTTTCAATAGAGTGATTCAAGATTCTTGGAATAGAGAGGACAAAAGACGTTGGCCCATGAGATTGTGGGATACTTCTTGGAGGACTCCCAGGACCTGAGTCCAGTGGGGCTGTGTCTACATTGCAAACCACTAGGGCTTGAATCCTGGGTCGAGGCTTGACTGGACTCAGACCATGCAGCCCCGCAGGTCCTGGGACCTTGGATTATCATGATTTATGTGTGGATGGAAGGAGGGTTATAGGCTTGAACCCGAGTCTTAGCTCGGGCTTATATTGCAGTGTAGACATACCCTCTGAGTACATTTCCCAGATCTGTGTAAGCTTGTCTGTCTCACCAACAGAGGTTGGTCCAATATAATATATTATTTCACCCACCTTGTCTTTTATTGTGACAGTGACTTAGTCCAGTTCCTAGTGGATAGGTGTAAGGATATGTCTGCACTAAAAACTTAAGTCGACCTGTATTAGGTCAACTTATAGCCATCACAGTGAGGCAGCACATGTTCGCACTACCCTTCTTGCATTGGTGGCATGTATCCTCACCAGGAGCGCTTCCACTGACCTAAGAGGGGCAGTGTGGAGCTGAGATCCCGGTCTTTCGGCTCTGCTGGCAAGTCCCTGTTGGGAGCCCGGCTGCCTCCTGGTCCTGGCAAGCTGCCCCCCCTTTGTTCCCTGTTGGGAGCAGAGGAAGTCACCAAGGGCTTCTTGCCTCCCTGTTTGCCACTGGGAGGAGGAAAGCCACCTGGGGCTTCTCCCACCTAGGGAGTGGAGTCCAGCTGCCCTGACTTCTCAGCCCCTTCCTGCTTCCCACCAGGAGTGAGCAGTCTGCTGGAGCTGTGAAATTAATAAGACAGCCTGCTGAGAAGGTTGGGAGGGAGAGAAAGTTGCCCGGGGTTCTCATCTCTCCGCCAGGAGCGGGGTCTTCTTGCCTCCCCATTCCCCACTGGGAGCAGGGTCCAGCCTCCTAACTCTCCAAGGGAATAGGGGGCAGCTGGACTCTAGCTGCTGGGCTTTGTCAAATTCACAGCTCCTCTGACAGGCCTACTGCAGCATCCTCTGGATCACATTGACATTCTTGTGGCACATGAGTAATGTTTCCGCTTGGTATCTTTGCATTTGCCGGTCTATATTCTTCATCAAGCAGAACACCTGAATTCACAGTTGATACTCAGATTTATAATGGAAATGACTCTGTAGCTCGTCAAAGAAGGACTATTACACCCTTACAATTCTCCTGTAAAGCATTACTATATTCCTTCCTGAAACTGGCTGAGAAGTGGTTTGATGTCTATTTCCTTTCTTTGGACTCTGTCTTGCAGTATAGCGGTTTAGATTTGATAATCTAGTCTTTTCCATTTTGAACTATTTTGATCCCCAAATGAACATACAAGGGATTGATTCTTGATACAATGTAAAATACTCCTGTCCACAATGCCAAGCTCATCCCTGCTCTGTGAATTTCCTATTGGATCTGAGAGGAGTACAGAAGATGGTCTCTATAGTTTGGAGAGAAGAATTTGCCCTAAGTTTTTGTTTGTTTGCTTGGTTGGTTTGGGTTTTTTTGTTTTGCAGAGAGTAACACAGGGGACATGTGAAATATTTGACTTTGGTCATGTGGCAAGTCAGTGCTGGCATAGCATAGGGGTCTCTGATCATAGGCTCCCTCTGTTCCAAATGGATATGCTTCAAACAGGTGACCCTGTTTTTGCTCACTTCTCAGATGCCCTCCAGAAAACCCTTTGCACTAGCTATCTCAGCATCTGTTTTTGTTTATTTGTTTTAAACACCACTGCAACCTTTGCAAAAGGGTTATTTTGGAGGAGGAAATGACATGACTGAAGGACTGGATGGCCTGCTAAAAAAGGTTGGTTGGTGGGAGGAAAAGATCAGGGAGTGATGGATCTGGAGCAGGGCTGGGCAAACTTTTTGGCCCGAGGGCCACATATGGGTATGGAATTTGTATGGCGGGCCATGAACGCTCACAAAATTGGGGGTTGGGGTGTGGGAGGGGGGGCAAAGGCTTCGGCTGGGGGTGTGGGTTCTGCGGTGGGGCTAGGGATGAGGGGTTGAAGGTGCAGGAGGGTGCTCTGGGCTGGGACTGAGGGGTTCAGAGGGCAGGAGGGGGATCAGGGTTGGAGCAGGGGGTTGAGGTACAGGAGGGGGTCAGGGGTGCAGGCTCTGGGTGGTGCTTACGTCAAGCAGCTCCCGGAAGCAGCGGCATGTCCTCCCTCCAGCTCCTATGCAGAGGTGCGGCCAGGTGGCTCTGCACAATGCCTCGTCCGCAGGTGCTGCCCCCATAGGCCAGGGTTGCCGGCCAATGGGAGCTGCTAGGGCAATGTGCAGAGTCCCCTGGCTGCTCCTACATGTAGGAGGCGGAAGGGGGACGTGCCGCTGCTTCTGGGAGCTGCGTGGAGCCCCGGCATGCATGGAACGGGGCAAGCCCCCAACCCCGCTCCCTGGCTGGAGCTCAAGGGCCAGATTAAAATGTCTGAAGAGTCAGATGTGGCCCCCGGGCTGTAGTTTTCCCACCTCTGATCTGGAGGGACCAAATCTGTGTCTTATTATGACATCATGCCCCCAGCACTGGCCCGGAGTAGAAATGGCAGAGTACCTAAGTACATTATACTGTATACTGATTAGTCTCACTGGAGTTTTAAATAACTCTAAAGGACTCAAATTTATTTATGGTGTTTTTTCTGTTGTCTTCAGGGATTAATTTGGATGACAAGGATGTATTTGGCCCAACAAGTAGAATTTCAAAAGAGCAAATTTGGCAAAAGATCTGAGAAGTAACAGGTGAAGGTAAATAAAATTGAGCTCTGGAGGGAAAGGACGAAGAAGGAAAATGGAAAGTGTGCAAAGACAGGGGCCAAAGTCATGTACAAATACATTTAGGGCCACATTTTACCCCCCTGCTGACATATACTTGTAACGTCCTCTGATTTTATTGTGAAAACAATTTCAGCAGTGGAATAAAAAAAAGTAGTAAGAGGCAGACGTGTCTGTATGAACAATTGCCCTAACACTGAGTTGTAGATGAGAACTGATATCTTATGTATGATTGCATAGTCTGAGAGAGGGGGATTTATTCTTTCAGCATTCCAAAACTTGATTATGATTCCTACAGGATTTACATTCAATAGATTTCCTGCCTGTAGCCTTTATCTTAGAGAGATTTCTGACAAAATTATTTATCTTATGTGATAATATACACTCTTACCTGTGCTGATGACAAAACTTTGTGCTGAAGAGTCCATTTGCAAATACTGAAAATTCCGTTCAGATTGCACCTAGAGGTCACACATGACTCATTATCAAGAACAGCTAACGCAATAGAGCTCAGTAAACCCAGAAGACAGTGTTACTATTGTATGTAAAGACTCAAATCAGGGCCCCAATAGTAAACTGCTTAAGCACGTAAGTCATCCCATTGAAATTAATGTTACAACTCCCATGTTTAAAGTTAAAAGCTTGCTTAAATTCTTTGATGGGCCCCAATCCAAACTGGCTTTCGGTATATTATAGAATTACTTCCCAGGAATGGCACCGAATTAGAGGTGTGCTAAAGTATTTGTAACAAGATGAAAAATGACAATCCAGGGCTTTTAATACTTTTTCAGTTTTATATGAACACAAAAATGAAACCATTTGCATCACTTGGGTATATGAAGTTTCAAAAAGAAATGGGCTAATTTTCTAAGTGAAGGTGACTGCATTGTGAATAGTCACTTTATGTGTTTACGATGCTGAAGTGGTTTTATCTCCAAAAATTAGGTATGAAGTGAAACTTTGGGGCTGTAAATTAAAATAAAATAAATGTGTAAAAAATATGCTGAATATTTCTCATGGTCTGCACAGAGGCAAGTTAATAGCGCTTTGCATGGGCAAATGGGTCCACCCATGCAGATATGATTGCAAATTAGGGTCTATGTGTGTAATGTAGAAGTATGTGCATATTACTTTCAGTGCTTCCTAGTGGTGGTCCTATTTATACCTATTTATAATTAGTAAAGAAATGTCTGTTGAGGAAAATAGGAGCATAAACTCTTGCAAACGAAGTGTAAAAATACAATTAGGAAGGCCAAAAAAGAATTTGAAGAACAGATAGCCAAAGACTCAAAAAGTAATAGCAAAAATGTTTTAAGTACATCAGAAGCAGGAAGCCTGCTAAGCAACCAGTGGGACCAATGAACGATCAAGATGTTAAAGGAGCACTCAAAGACGATAAGGCCATTGTGAAGAAACTAAATTAATTCTTTGCATAGGTTTTAACGCTTGAGGATATGAGGGAGATTCCCAAACCTGAGCCATTCTTTTTAGGTGACAAATCTGAGGAACTGTCCCAGATTGAGGTGTCAGAGGAGATTTTGGAACAAATTGATAAACTAAACAGTAATAAGTCACCAAGACCATATGGTGTTCACCCAAGAGTTCTGAAGGAACTCAAATGTGAAATTGCAGAACTACTAACTGAGTCTGTAACCTATCATTTAAATCAGCTTCTGTACCAAATGACTGGAGGATAGCTAATATGACACCAATTTTTAAAAAAGGGCTCCAGAGGTGATCCCAGCATGTACAGTCCAGTAAGCCTGACTTCAGTACCGAGCAAACTGGTTGAAACTATAGTAAAGAACAAAATTGTCAGACCCATAGACAAACATAACTTGTTGAGGAAGAATCAACATGGTTTTTGTAAAGGGAAATTATGCCTCCCCAATCTACTAGAATTCTTGGAGGGGGTCAACAAGCATGTGGACAAGGGGGGGGGGGTGTCCAGTGTACATAGTGTACCTAGATTTTCAGAAAGCCTTTGACAAGGTCCCTCACCAAAGGCTCTTGAGCAAAGTAAGCGGTCATGGGATAAGAGGGAAGGTCCTCTCATGGATTGGTAACTGGTTAAAAGATAAGAAACAAAGGATAGGAATAAATGGTCAGTTTTCAGAATGGAGAGAGGTAAATAGTGGTGACCCCCAGGGATCTGTACTGGACCCAGTCCTATTCAACATATTCATAAATGATCTGGAAAAAGGGGTAAACAGTGAGGTGGCAGAATTTGCAGATGATACAAATCTACTCAAGATAGTTAAATCCCAGGCAGACTGCAAAGAGCTACAAAGGGATCTCTCAAAACTGGGTGTCTGGGCAACAAAATGGCAGATCGTAGCGGGCCATGATGACTCACCAGCGCGGTGCCTCCTGCCGGTCATCCTGGGAATTAGCTATTCTGCTCAGGAGTGCCCTCTGCGGCCCAGTGCCTTGCTTGCCGCTGGCCCTCATGTCCCTCCTGGACCCCGGTGCCCCTTCTCTCAGTGTTCTGCCCCTGCAGTACCCCACAGTCTAGCTGGGTCACCCCATCCCGGGGAACCTCCAACCCTCTATCCCCACCTCGCCTCAATCTTGGGCTACTGCCAGTCACCATCTAGCCCCCCTCACTGGGGCAGATTGCAGTATAATTGCCACTCATCATTGGCAAGGAGGGTTTGGACCTGCTGCCTCTGCCTACCCTTGGGCTGCCCTCTGCATCCCCAGTACCCTTCCCGGCCTTTACCAAGGCCTGCAGCCTGGGGGTTTTCCAGGCTGGAGCTCCCCAGCTCCTCTCGCCTTCCCCCAGGCCTGCTACACTCCAGGTACCTTGCTCAGCTCCTCAGCAGCGAGGCCCATCTCTCTCAACAGCCAGAGAGAGACTCTGTCTGAGTGCCAACCTAGCAGCCCCTTTATAGGGCCAGCTGTGGCCTGATTAGGGCGTGGCCCCAGCTTCCCCAATCAGCCTTTCCTCAGCCACAGCCCTCTCCAGGGCTGTTCTTAACCCCTCAGGGCAGGAGCAGGATGACCACCCCGCTACACAGATGAAATTCAGTGTTGATAAATGCAAAGTAATGTACATTGGAAAACATAACCCCAACTATACATATAAAATGATGGGTTCTAAATTAGCTGTTATCACTCAAGAAAGAGATCTTGGAGTCATTGTGGTTAGTTCTTTGAAAACATCCACTCAATGTGCAGCGGCAGTCAAAAAAGCGAACAGAATGTTGGGAATCATTAAGAAAGGGATAAATAATAAGACAGAAAATATCATATTGCCTCTGTGTAAATCAATGGTACACCTACATCCTGACTACTGCGTGCAGATGCGGTCACCCCATCTCAAAAAAGATATATTGGAATTGGAAAAGGTTCAGAAAAGGGCAACAAAAATGATTAGGGGTATGGAATGGCTTCCGTATGAGGAGAGATTAATAAGACTGGGACTTGTTATCTCTTTTCCAAGATGAATAAGGGGGGGGATATGATAGAGGTTTATAAAATCATAACTGTGTGGAGGAAGTAAATAAGGAAGTGTTATTTACGCCTCATAACACAAGAACTCGGAGGCACCAAATGAAATTAATAGGCAGCAGGTTTAAAACAAATAAAAGGAAGTATTTCTTCACACAACGCACAGTCAACCTGTGGAACTCCTTGCCGGAGGATGTTGTGAAGGCCAAGACTATAACACGGTTCAATAAAAAAAAATAGATAAATTCACAGAGGATAGGTCCATCAATAGCTATTAGCCAGGATGGGCAGAGATGGTGTCCCTAGCCTCTGTTTGCCAGAAGCTGGGAATGGGCAACAGGGGATGGATCACTTGATGATTACCTGTTCTGTTCATTCCCTCTGGGGCATTGGCCACTGTTGGAAGACAGGATACTGGGCTAGATGGACCTTGGTCTGACCCAATATGGCCGTTCTTATGGATGACACATTGACACTATCCAAAATCCTTGTCACGAAGTTGGGAGTGCCTGTATCTGGAGACTACAAATCATGGTGGATTGTTATCAGTAAATCTCAAGTACTGTCTGTCTGTCTTTTTATTTATTCCTGAAGAAGGTTTTGTTCTGTTGTGTGCATGAGCTGCAATATTCTTCCTTAATTAGAGCCGAGAGAATAATTTGAAACTGTGTTGCAGTTAGTTTTGATTACTAGAGCTCTGGGTAGCTTGAAAGCTGCTCTCTCTCGCTCCCTCTCTCCAACAGAAGTTGGTCCAATAAATCCTCATCCACCTTGTCTCTGTAAGGACATAGCATATTAGTTGCATTTCTAAAAGGCTTTTTTTTTTTTTTTAAATATCAAACAACTTGTTAAACATGTGTCTAGACTAGAAATTCTCCCCTGAGCTCCTGGTAACTACAGGTGCTTGTCTTGCTCAGGACACACCCTCTGTGTACATTCCTCACATACCACAAGTGACTTTGCTTATATAACCTTAACTACTCTAGCTCCCTAATAGCTAAACTGCAGGTTTCTTTCACTTACCCCACATGACTATCTTTATCATTCCAGCAGAGCTTACTCTGCACAAATCCATTCTCCATTTCTTGTTCCATAACTCTTATTACAATAGCTAAACATTAAGGTCCCAGTTCAGGAAAATACGCTTATTCAGAAGAGCACTTAAACACTTGCTTATGTCCTACTGAAGTCTGTGTGATTATTCATATTAATCATTCTTTCCAGTGCAGTTTATTTTTAAAACCTATGAGGCCATGTTTACACTATAGTACAAACTTTGGATGCATGTTATACATATGCCAAAGTTGTTATATCACTTGGGCACATGAATACTTGGGTGCTTGCACATACAAACCAGGTATGCTTGTGTCAATGAAAAGAGTGGTGCACCATGGGTAGGTATCCCAATGTGCCTCATGTCGCTGTTCATCGCAATAACTTTTGAGAAATTTTCTCAATGTGTTATGAGATAGAAATGGCTCACCCAGGGATCTCTGGGAGCTATGGGTCAGAGTTCCCAGCATGCAGTTTTCTCCATCCCATAATGTTCCATAATTTTCATGCCTTTAAAAAAAAAAAAAATCCCACAAACCCGGGTGGCACTTCTCGGTGTCTGCCATCAGTGACAGAAGCATGGAGCCCATAGAGCTCTGCACTATTCTCATGAATGTTGCAAGTAACAGGAGAATTGTGATTCCTGTATTTGCAGACCTGCAGGAAGCACCACAACAACAGGGAACGTGACCAGGGCTGGTGCAACCACTAGACGAACTAGGCGGTCGCCTAGGGCGCCAAGTGGTTGGGGGTGCCAAAAAGCGGTGCCCTGGCTCAGCAGGGAGGAGCCGCCTTCCAGAGGCACCAGAGAGCCAGAGCTTTGGCTTGTGGGGGCGGCGAGCCCCAGCCATGGAGGATCTGGAGCGGCATGGGGGGGCAGCAGCCCTGAAAAGGCGGTGTCGCCGCTAGCTGGGAGCAGCCGCGCCCCCCACCCCTCCTGCCCAGGCTGTGGCCCAGCACCCACCTCCCCCCGGGGACTCCTGCAGCCTGCAGCAGATGCATGCAGCGGCGGCCCCCGTGCACCCCCTGACACCCCCCTCGCTGCGCTCGGGCTCTGCGGCTCCTGGGCATGTGAGCTGCCGCCACTGGGACACAGGGCCCTAAGCCTGCTTTGCAGGGCTGCTGCCCCCCAGCGCCGCGCTAGCTCCTCCATGGCTGGGGCTTGCCACCGCTGCAAGTGGGACACTCTGGCTCCAGTGCCTCCAGAAGGCGGCTCCTCCCTGCCGAGCTGCTGCAGCGGCCCAAGCCTGGCAAAGCCAGTGAGTGGACTTGGGGCGGGGGCCGCCAGGGTCAGGAGGGCTCGCGGGGGGGCTGTGCACCCTCCAGGGGAGTTCAGTGGGCGGGGAGGGGGAAACCTGGTCTGGGGAGCAGCCCCTGGGCATGGCTGGCCCCTGGGGTCTATAAAGGCTCATTGGGATTTGCCCCTCAATGAACTGATGTGCAAGGGGGTGGAGGGGTGCAAGGTGGAAGTTTCACCTAGGGCGCAAAATATCCTTGCACTAGCCCTGAACATGACAGTTTATTTGAGGACAGTTTGCTAAGGAACATAGCAAAAAACAATTCAGGGTTGTTGGTGGCATTCACAGAGCAGCTGCAGGTGGTGGAGTGCTGCTTCTAGGCCTGAGAAACTAGCACTGTGGGATTGCATCATAATGCAGGCTTGGGACAATGTACAGTGGTGCAGAATTTTGGTATCTGAAAGGCCACATTCCTGAATCTGTGTGGCAGGCTGACCCTAGCCCTCCAGTGCAGAGACACAGCAATGAGAGCTACGCTGACCGTGGAGAAGTGAGTGGTGATTGCAAGCTGGAAGCCTGCAACACCAGATTGCCTCCAGCCAATGGGAAATTATTGGAGTTGGAAATCCACAGTGGGGGCTGTAGTCATGCAAGTGTTTAGAGCTATTAATCATCTCCTGTATGTGACTCAGCAATGTGGATGGATTTCCAGTAGTGTGGTTCCCAAACAGAGGTGGGGTGATAGATGGCACATTCATGCCTATTTTGGCACCAGCTGATATCTCAACCCTGAGGGTAACAAAGGCACAAAGAACAAAACTGTTTCTGGCATCCTAAAGCCACCCAGGCCCACATGCTGCTAACCTGTTAACTGCAATCATGCCGCCCAAACTCATCACAGAGAGGCATAGGAAAGTGTCCCACCCTAGAGGAAGAAATAAGGCAGCCATCCCTGGAAATCTTCAGCAGAGGACTGCAAAGTATCTTTCTGTAGTGTCATTGAGATCTCTCAGGAATATGAAAGGGACATTGCTCTGTACGTAAACAAAGTGCTCCACATGACCTCCCCTCCCCATGCCTAACCCAACAGGGGAATGAAAAGCAGATGCCAACTCTACCTCTGTTTGTTGTATCTCTACCTAGTCTTATATGAGTAAACAATGAAAAGTCAATACCTTTGTCTTGTTAACCTAGGGATAGGCCAAACACCATCTTTAAATTTAAACATAAGGGAAAAATAGATGCACACACTTACCTGAGTTTCCTTCCCCTTCATCAGGCTGATCTGTACTTGCCTGGTGGGGCTGGCTAGATTGTGGTGGAGTCATGAACAGGTCCTGGCTCTCAGCAAGACTGGAGCTCCTTGCTGCGTTTCCCCCATCCTCCTCCTTGCTTTTCATGGCAGGAGACCCTGTTTGGGGCTCCTGTGAGGTATCCGCAGTGCTCTGTGGGGTGCTGGTGGGGACTCTGCCACATATGGCATTGTAAAAGTGGCAGATCTGTGGGGCATCACCAGATCCATTGTTGGCCTCCTTGGCCTTGTGGTACACCTGTTGGTAGTGCAGACCAGACCTAAGATCCCAAATCAGCAAAATTTGTGATATGTCTAGTGGAAGCCAGTATGGGCTGATGGGTTAGAGCAGTGGTTTTCAAACTTTTTTTTCTGGGGACCCAATTGAAGGAAAATGTTGATGCCCGCGACCCAGCAGAGCTGGGGATGAGGAGTTTGGGGTGTGGGAGAGGCTCAGGGCTGGGGTATAGGGTTGGGGTGCAGGAGGGGGTCAGGGCTCTGGGCTGGGGGTGCAGGCTCTGGAGTGGGGCCAGGGATGAGGGTTTGGGGTGCAGGAAGGGGTTCTGGTTGGGGGGGCTCAGGGATGGGGCAGGGGATTGGGGCGTGAGATTGGGGTGCTGACTTATCTCTGGCGGCTCCCGGTCAGCAGCACAGCCGGGGTGCAGAGGCAGGCTTTCCGCCTGTCCTGGCACCGCGGACTGCAGTGCACCTGAAACAGCCAGCAGCAGGTACGGCTCCTAGGTGGAGGCATACAAGTGGCTCTGCGTGGCTCTTGCCTGTGGGCACCCTCTCCCCCAGCTCCCATTGGCCGGGAATCGGCCAATGGAAGTGTGGAGCCAGTGCTTGGGGCAGGGGACAGTGCATGGAGCCCCATGGCTTAGAAGCCGGTCCTGCTGCTGGCTGCTTCCGGGACGCAGCGTCGTGTCGGAACAGGTAGGCACTAGCCTGCCTTAGCTGGACAGCACCGCCGATGGGACTTTTAACGTCCTGGTCGGCGGTGCTGACCAGAGCAACCCAGTGCCTTACATGCTGAAACCCGGTACTGGGTCGGGACCCGAACTTTGAAAAACGCTGGGTTAGAGCACTGAAGTCAAAGGTGCTGTTGCTGACTCTGTGTTTGAATCATAGTGTGACTTTGGCAAGTCATTGCAACATTGTGTCCCTGTGTTTCGCCATCTGTAAAATGGTAATGATAATACTTACCCATCTTTTGTAAAGTACTTTGAGAGCCTTTGATGAAAGATATGATTTAAGTGCCAAGTATTCTTACAGTCATTTAAAATAGTGCACTTGAAATAGATTCCCCCTTTACTTACCTGCAAAGACCTGAGTTCAGGCTTGCATTTTTCTCAACGTTTGCTGAGCTTTTTGGTGTCATTAACCATTGCAGGGGGAAACATAGAAACCAAGAATTGCTAGGTAGATAAAAAGGAAAATGATTTTTAAAATTTTTTGTCTGAAAATAATTTTGTATATCATGGATTTATTATCTTCACTAGTTTTCAGAAATGATTCTCAGAAGCTGTCGCGTTTCATCTTTAACCATCACTAATATTCATCTCAGAAATCTTTGAGAGAGGACAGCCCTTTAATATATTATAAATATGACTTCTCATATTGGGAGGTATTGCAGTGTCTTTAACTGTAAGCTTAGCCCTGGAAGACATTGGTTTCCAATACTGCCTTTAACTAGAATTTAGCAATAAAAATATTAATTGGGGCACAGAGCTCATGAATTTGCATAACCCTTGGAATGTTAATAATGTCACAAAAATATAGATCAAAATATGAATTAAAAAAATGTCTACTGTATATCTTGAAAGTTTAGCTAAGGCTCCATCCAGACTGTCATGCCAAGCCTTACACCCATCACAGATCAACATGGATTGTCAAACTGATGCGAAGATTCAGGATCAAGATTAGAGAGAAATGATATCAGAATAAATAAAGCATCATCAGTTCAAATGAAGCTGTTCTTTCCTGATGCTTTTGCGTCAGTCAGTTATCTGGGGTTTTAATTTAAATGTATTTGCTCTATATCTCTATTTATTTTTAAATTTTTGGCTAATTTACCTTCATTAGCAATTTTTATAACTTTCATTTTTCATTTCTCAAATGCCTTCATTTGTGTCAGCTAATTCCTTTCCAGACTTCCCTTTATGAGGCTTATCTGTTGCCGCCATATCAAATGTTTTCTGTTTTTGCTGGTGCTGCAGGAATCTCACTGATGACCTCATGTTCTTGTGGCTTGGCTTTTTTGCTCTACTCTGATTTTTAAAGGTGACCTCCAAATGTTTTTTTTTTTAATTGGTTTTGTAGGGCTTAAGCTCATTTTTGCTCTTCATCTTGTATATGAAGAAGGCCAGAAATATTTTTTCTAAAATAATAATAATAATAATAATAATAATAAATAATAATTGTTTTCCTGTTTGTTTATTTTCCCGGTGAAATATCAGGACTGCAAAGCTGGTCTTTCCTGGTTTTCCTGGAAGAACTTTTGGTGGTCTTAAAGCATGTGTATTTGTATGTTCCTTACACCTTAATTAAAGGAGTAGTGTGTGTGTTTGGAGCTGGATTTTTAACAAAGATATGTTTCCTCCAAGTTGTGCATTAGTCATTGAAGCTCAATAAGTGTTTATTTTTTGTTAACAAATAAAATATTAAAAATAGACATTACAAATTTCTCTCACTCCCAATTGCTCAGTCTTCACTCTTTTGACGCTGGTGTTGTCGTCATTTCACTAATTCTCTAGTCATCACAGGGTCTTCTTGGGTAAACAATACCTGAACATCTAATGTAGAAAAACAAGCAAAGAAAACTCCTCCTTAAATTCCTTTCGGGTCATATTTATACATTAGAAAGTAGCAAAAAGGCAAAGACCCACCTAGTTTTCTGTTTTGTAGGTCACTTCTTAAAGATGTTATAGACTGAGCAAAACAGAGGCTGGTTGGGCCCAGACGGGTGGCCTTCAGGAATAAACCAATTTAAGCCCAACACGTCTCATTTTTCAGAGGTGCTGAGTACTTGTGACTCCCATTGAAGTTAGTTGGAATGATGAGTACTCAGCACCTTTAAGAATGAAATGATTTATTATTATTAATTTTATAAAACACAAACATAAAGTGTGTCAAGTTGGAAACCCCAAAATTGATGCACTTTTTGAAAATGTAGGCCATATTGAATATGGACATAACAATTTTCTTAGAGCAGTGGCTCTCAAGTTTTCCAGGCTAATGTACCCCTTTCAGGAGTCTGATTTGTCTTGCATACCCCAAGTTTCATCCCCCCCCTTAAAAACTACTTGCTTACAAAATCGGATATAAAAATACATCACTAGGAATATAAATATGTACTTACTTTTCAGTATATAGTAGTATATAGCGCAGTATAAACAAGTCGTATGATATTTTAGTTTGTACTGACTTCGTTAATGCTTTTTCTGTAGCCTGTTGTAAAAACTAAGCAAATATCTAGATGAGTTGATGTATGCCATGGAAGACCACTGCGTACCCCCAGGAGTACATATACCCCTGGTTGAGGACCACTGTCTTAGAGGCCCTCCTGAATATGGGCGTAGCTCTGCAAAGTGCTTTCCATTCCCACTGACTCCCAGACCCTGCTCTCTGGGCACCTTTGGAACTCATATACACATGGGCCCCAGCCGTCCTAGCCCCAGCATGATGCTTCCCTGAATAGGAGCAGCCTACCTGGGCTGGGACCAAGGGGGAAGGGCAAGCAGGGCTTTGGGGAGGAGCGTGGGTGGGGCCACGCTGGGCTATTTGGGGAGGCACAGCCTTCCCCAGTCTATGCAATGCGCTGCCCTTGCATATCCACACTAAATCATTCAGTAACCCTCTTTAGGCAGGCCCTGTTCTGGAATTGCAAAGGTGTCAGGTGCAATGCTAGAGAGCTTATTCATGGCTTCTCTTTGCTGGGCTTTGTTATTTTGGAGGGATGTATTGTGACAGGTGATATGCCTCCTTAACTCTCAATGTCTTCACTTCAGTGTGCTCAGCCCTTATCAGGACTGAGGGCTATAATCACCAAATTTCTCACCTATCTTAGAAAGTAAAATAAAAATAAAAAAACAACAGTTGTGCAAATGTGTTCTTTAAGCAAGCTGAAAGAATCTGCTACTGACATGTATCTCCTCTGTCTAGGTACTCACATTGATGCATTCTATTTGCTTGTTATAAATCTAAATTGCCAGGTATAAAGATATTTACAACTAAATTATCTAGTATAAAGTTATTTAGAGAGAGATCATCTAGCACAGGAAATACTTTGTTTGAAATAAAGAGAGAACTGGAGAAATGAACTGAAAAGGCATCAAGTTTTGCACTGTTAAACATTCTAAAAATAAACTGGCAACATTAAAGTATCTGATTTCCCCCCCCCCCTTTTCCCTCTTCTCCTCCTCCTCCTTCTCAGACATGTGTACTCATAAAATTTAATGGAGTGGAATTGCTTGAAAGAACTGGACTATTTTTTACTCCTTGATACATATGTGAACAATTTTAATAAAAAAAAAAAGTTGATTCTTAAACAGCTTGTGGTTGATAATTTGTACCGGACAGATGGATTCGGTCACTGTAAGCCAAATAAATAAATTAGCGCTATCTTTGAAATGTATAGCCAAGCTTGGCATCTGCGGTTACCATACTCGCTCTTCAGTTCAGATACTTTCACCTATGCTGCTGAACCAGCCTAACTTTGTTCTATTTGGTCTTGAGTTAGAACAGAGGACCACCTGCATGGAAGAGATGTGAAATGTTATGCGTGCCTTTGTAATGGGATAGAGTACCAGAGTACCAAGTCTGCAAATATTTTACTGAGCAGGTCATGTATTAAGTAGAGAACTGAAAGGTAAGATGATAAATGATGAGGTCATCCCTTTAAAACTGGTGTCCAGGTGGCGAAAAGCCAGAGGTCCAAGGATAAAAAGTTAACTTCCTTTTAGGTTAGCCAGCTTAATGTATTTGCCTTAATTTTCACTGTATTTACCAATTTGTTTCAAAGTTTTTTGGTTGTTTTGTATATAAATACAATGATCCCACTTTATAATTACAAAGGGAGGATATGTTTAGCTGTTCTGCTTAAAAAAAGATGAATTCAGAAAAAATAAAGTGATGCTCTTGGGTAATTTAGGCCAAAATTGTACCATTTTACCAAGTCTAACATGAATATTTTAATGAAATTTTTCCAGTGAGATTTTTCTCTATGGGCAGTCTCATGAGGATTGGATTTAAACATTCCACTCCAGTTTTTATACCCCATACATTGCAGCATTGGCTAGTACATGAGACTCCAAAAGTGAAACTGAATGGAATTGACTATTCCAAGCTAAGTGCAATGTAATAAACAAACAGCATAATTGATTAAATGTAACTTCTGACTTACAGTATTAGTTTTATTATAAAATGTTGTTAGGTGAACAGGGAAAGAAATTGATTTATTTGAAATTATTTTTGTATCTGAGATTGTTCCTTTAATTAAATATGCATATCAAAGTGGCCATGTGTGAACAAGTGTTAGATTTGGATGAGATTGAACAGTTAGACAAATATATATTTGTGTGAGTGTATTGGTGCACGTTCATATGCAGGTTAGGTTTATTTATGTTTTGTACCAATTATACGTGACTTCCCATTTATTGGTAGTGGGAGAGGGCAGTGCAGTTGGAAAAAATTCCAACTATCAATCTGTTGATACAACTGTCAATCACAGGGAATTCTGATCAGAGTAACATAGTATTGCAAAGGCAAGGGGGCCCACTGAATAGGGCACTGATGGGAACCAGGAGACCCTGGTTCTATTTCCAGCTTTTGTCATTTACTTGCTTTGGGCAAGTTATTACAATTTCTCTGATCATCCTTGTCACACCAGGTCTTTTTTGGTTTTTGCGAGAGGCGGAGACAGTGGGAGAATAGATATTTTTGCCTAACTGCAAAGGGAATTATACTTTGGGTGAGAAGGAAGACTTTAGGCTGCCAAAGCTGTAATTTTTTGTGGAATATCATTTGTGAAGCTCATAAGCACCAGTTTGTGTTCAGATGTGGGCTGAGCAATATGGTGGGAGCATTTTAAAATCATTAAAGTTGATACATTTTCTGAAATTTACTGGGATACTTTTGGTAGCGGCTCATTGCTTCAGTATGGGCAGCTTACATTTTTGGTGCATGCATGGTGGAACGTTTTCTGCTGCTTTCATTTTGCTGACAGTTTAGCAATTAGTAGGTGTAACGTTATGTTTACTTGCAGTATATTATTCAGCCACTAGATGTTTCTGAGTTCTAGACAGGGTGTGGTCTCTGGTAATCAACAGGGACAAACCTGAGACTCAAGCTGTGTGGAAACCTGTATGTGTCTATAGCATGTATTTAAAAAAATGCCCCATTTAAGGTAGACAGTGGTTCCTTATATCATGACAGTAGGAAAACTTATTTCAGAGAGGCAAGTCACCTATGTAGGTCAATGACAGTTTTGCCTGACTAAAGCTTGCAGGATCCAGCCCCTCTGTGGAAGTATTT
This sequence comes from Chrysemys picta bellii, assembly GCF_011386835.1. Classification (NCBI taxonomy): domain Eukaryota; kingdom Metazoa; phylum Chordata; order Testudines; family Emydidae; genus Chrysemys; species Chrysemys picta. Next base: position 85,101,068 of record NC_088799.1, on the reverse strand, counting down.
TGCATGTACCAGATGTGTCTATTAGTTAGGTATGGGCAGCTCAGAGGCATATCATGTAGCTGAAAGATGTAGAGAAAGCTTTCTGTATTAAAATATGTTATGTTCATTAGACATTATAGGTGGAACTTTCAAAAGAGTCAGTGACGTAGACACATAAGTCTGATTGAAAGCCACTGACTGTCAATGGGACCTGTGCTCTTAAGTCACTTTGGTGCTTTGAAAATCCCCTACTCTCCCAAGGCTTTGAACTCGTCAAGCAGTGGAACCTCTCAGCAAAATGATGAAACCAGAAGACTACTCTAGCTTTCATATAGTAAGAGTCTACCCTGGTGAGATCATGGATGCTGCCTGTAGCGTGCTGCGCACCCTTGACTTCCACTGATGTCAGCAGGCCTTGAGGATACCCAGCACCTCACAGGATTTGACCCTTACAGAGCATTGTCCTGGAGGACTACAAAGATCAGTATAAAACTAATCATGCAAACATTATTATAAAGATAGTCCCAGCTAAAAAAGAAAAGGGGTAATAAGAATGATTGGAATTCTTTACCCATTATTTGCTTTTATCACAATAAGATATACAAATATGAGACTCTGGAGTGGTCGGAATCCTTTTTCAAGGAACTCTTTTTTTTTTTTTTTCCTTTTAATTAACTTGAGCGGCATCTAGCAAGAGTGAATAAAGTAATGGTAACAATTTGAAACAATTTTTTTTAGTGAAAGGCAAAAAACCTTCCATGAAAAATGTGCCGTAATAATTTTTTCTTTCTTTCTTTTTTTCCAGTCTTTCCTTAGTAAATGCTAAGGAGTCTACCCTGAACCAGATGTTGGGAGTCTATAGTTTAGTGTTTCTGGATCAGTGCCCAAACTTTTACCTATCTTTTCAGCTATTTACATGAGTTTTATTTCTCCAGCTGTGCTTTCATTGATACTGTACAGTTGCAGACCTGCTAAATTAAGAGTCACTAGTGTAGGGAATTACTGTATTTTCACTGAGACTAACAGTGATATTAAGCATCAAATGAAAATCATTTTTGGCTTTGTTTCATGAACAAGGCTTAATGAAGGATGTGAAGAAATCTGCCATGGACAACGATAACGTAGAGGGAGGGAAGGGAGGAGTGTAGGAGTTTTTTTCCAAAACTATCAGAGAGGCAACAGACAGCTGCTGCATATGTATGGAAAAGGTGCATGGGGATGTCTTTTGTTTAAAGCAGACTAAACTTTCATTCTATTGTTTGACTTTAAAACTATTTTTAGTTTTAATGGTTTCTACTTTAGTTGCCTTTTCAGTTTCCATCCTTACCTTGTACATTTTGTTTTTTTAGATTTGTCCTCGTGAATTAGAGTATCACAGGCTTATTCTCAAGAACATTTTTGACTTATTTATGCTTCAAATATTAGTTGAAGGCAGGCACTCTTCCAGCCAATATAGCATAGAGCCCACATCTAGAGGGGGCTCCAGGGGTAAGGTGCATGGGGTAAGGTGCATGGCCAGCTTTGTTTAGCGAGAGGTAACTAAAGTACTTTGATAACTTTGTCTTTGTGGTACTGTGAAATAAGAACATAAGAATGGCCATACTGGGTCAGATCAATAGTCTATCTTGCCTAGTATCCTACCTTCCAACAGTGGCTGGTGCCAGATGCTTCAGAGGGAATGGACAGAACAGGTCAATTTTGAGTGATCCATCCCATCCAGTCCCAGTTTCTGGTAGTCAAAGATTTAGGGACACCTGAAGCATGGGGTTGTGTCCCTGACTTTCTTGGCTAATAGCTATTAGTGAACCTTAACCGCCATGAATTTACTTAATTCTTTTTTTGAACCCAGTTATACTTTTGGCCTTCACAACATCCCCTGGCAACAAATTCCACAGGTTGACTGTGCATTGTGTGAAGTACTTACTTTTGTTTGTTTTAAATCTTCTGCCTATTAATTTCATTGGGTGACCTCTGGTTCTTGTGTTATGTGAAGGCGTAAATAACACTTCCTTACTCACTTTCTCCACACCATTCATGATTTTATAGACCTCCATCATATTCCCTCTTGGCTATCTCTTTTCTAACTGAACAATCCCAAGTCTTTTTAATCTCTTCTCATATGGAAGCTGTTCCATACCCTTAATCATTTTTGTTGCCCTTCTTTGTACTTTTTCCAATTCAATATATCTTTTTTGAGATGGGGTGACCAGAACTGAATGCAGTATTCAAGGTGTGGGTATACTATGGATTTATATAGTGGCATTATGATATTTTCCTTCTTCTTATCTATCCCTTTCCTGATGGTTCCTTTTTGTTAGTTTTTTTGACTGCTGCTGCACATTGAGCAGATGTTTTCAGAGAACTATCCACAATGACTCTTTCTTGAGTGGCAACAGAGAATTTCAACCCCATTATTTTGTTTGTATAGTTGGAATTATGTTTTCCAACATGGATTATTTTGAATTTATCTACATTGAATTTCATCTGCCATTTTGTTCTTCAGTCACCAAGTTTTGTGAGATTCCTTTGGAACTCTTCACAGTCAGCTTTGAATTTAACTATCTTGAGTAATTTTGTATCATCTGCAAACTTTGCCACCTCCTTGTTTATTCCTTTTTCCAGATCATTTATGAATGTATTGAAAGCTGTGGTCTCACTACAGATCCTTGGGGGATACCACTATTCTCTCTCCACTGTGAAAACTGACCATTTATTCCTACCCTCTGTTACCTATCTTTTAACCAGTTACTGATCCATGAGAGGACATTCCCTTTTGTCCCATGGCTGCCTTCTTTGCTTAAGAGCCTTTGTTAAGGGACCTTACTTGACAAAGTCTTTCTGAAAGTCCAAGTATATTGTATATACTGGATCACCCTTGTTCACATGTTTATTGGCACCCTCAAAGAATTCTAATTGATTGGTGAGGCATGATTTCCCTTTACAGAAGCCACGTTGACTCTTCCCCAACCTATTGTGTTCATCTGTGTCTTCTAATTCTGTTCTTTACTATAGTTTCAACCAATTTGTCTGGCACTGAAGTTAGCCTTATTAATCTGTAATTGTCAGGATCACCTCTGGAGCCTTAACTAATGTGATGCTGTTTTTGTTTTTGTTTTAATCTGCCAATCATCTGGAATAGAGGCTGGTTTGAGTGATAGGTTACATACCATAGTTAGTAGTTCTTTAATTTCATATTTGAGTTCCTTCAGAATTCTTGGGTGAATACCACCTGGTCCTGGTCAGTTACTAGTGTTTAATTTATCACTTTGTTCCAAAACCTCCTCTATTGACACCTCCATCTGGGGCAGTCCCTCATAATTGTCACATAAAAAGAATGGCTCAGGTATAGGAATCTCCCTCACATCCTCTGCAGTGAAGACAGATGCAAAGAATTCATTTAGCTTTTCCATAATGGCCTTGTCTTCTTGAGTGCTCCTTGAGCACATTGATCATCTATTGGCTCCTACTGATTAATTGGCAAGCTTTCTGCTTCTCATGTACTTAAAAATGTTGCTGTTAGGTTTTGTCTTTTGCTAGTTGTTCTTCAAATTCTTTTTTTTTTTTGGCCTGCCCAATTATACTTTTACACTTGACTTGCCAGGATTTGTTTCTTTTGATTTTCATCAGTAGGATTTGACTTCCAATTTTTTAAACGTCTTTTGTCTTCTACTTTGTTGTTTAGTTATGGTGGTGGGGTTTTTTGGTCCTCGTTAATGTTTTTTTAATTTGGTGTGTGTGTGTGTATCTATATCTATATCTAGTTTGAGCCTTTGTCGTGGTGTTTTAAAAAAGTTTCCATGCAGTTTGCAGGCATTTCACTCTTGTGATTGATCCTTGTAATTTCAGTTTAACTAGTATCCTCATTTTTGTGTAGTTCCACTTTTTGAAATTAAATGCTACTATGGTGAGTTTCTTTGGTATTTTCCAGCCTACAAGGATGTTAAATATATTTACGTTGTGCTCACTATTACCAAGCGTTTCAGCTGTGTTCACCTCTTGGACCACATCCAGTGTGCCACTTATGACTAAATCAAGAATTGCCTTTCCCTTCGTGAGCTCCAGGACTAGCTACTCCAAGAAACAGTCATTAATGGCATCTAGAAATTTTATCTCTGCATATCAACCTGAGGGGGCATGTTCCCAGTCAATATGGGAATAGTTGAAATCCTCCATTATTATTGGGTTTTCTGGTTTGTTTTTTTCAGCCCCTCTAATCTCGCTGAGCATTTCACGGTCACTGTCACCATCCTGGTCACCATCCTAGCATATTCCCATAGCTACACTCTTACTATTCAAGCATGGAATTTATATCCATAGAGATTCTATGGCACTGTTTGATTCATTTAAGATTTTTACTATATTTGACTCTATGCTCTATTTCACATATAGCCCCACTCCCTCTCCGGTGAGACTTACTATGTCATTCCTATATATATTGTACCCTGGTATTACCATGTCCTGTTGAATATCATCGTTACACCGAGTTTCTGTGATCCTATTGTATCAATATAATTTAATCCCAGGCACTGAAGTTCACCCATCTTAGTAGGTATTTAGACTTCTTGCATTTGTATAGAAGCACTTATAAAAGTTGTCACTTTTTAGTTGTCTGCGGGAAGGGCGGCCAGCACATCCCTTGGCCCGCGCTGCTTCCCGCAGCCCCCATTGCCCTGGAGCGGTGAACCGCGGCCAGTGGGAGCCACAATCGGCCGAACCTGCAGAGGCAGCAGGTAAACAAACTGGCCCGGCCCGCCAGGGGCTTTCCCTGAACAAGTGGCGACCTGACTTTGAGAAGCACTGCCTTAGGCTACGGAAACAGGTTCAATAAGGGCAGTGACAAGGTAGGCTTCCCCCACAGCATGTCTAAACTCTATTTTTACAGAGCGGAGTTCAGTTTTCATACCTACTGTCTGATCAAAAACCATTGAATTCATTAGAAAGACTCCCATTGACTTCAGTGGGGTTTTGGATCCTATAACCTTGGTCTTTCTAACAAAATACCGACATGGAGGCCAGGCAGTAATGGTGATTTTGAACAGATGTCTGGTGATAATCCACCAACTCTTATCAGAACAGTCACTTAAGAACCACCCTCTGATGAGCAACTTTGGTCACTATTGATGTAGTCTGGATTTGAACCAGTGCCATTGAACCATTGGTTAGTTCAGTACAACTGTATTGTTTTGTGGAGTTTTTCAAATAAACTACATCTGCAAGAGTATGTCTACAGTGCACTGGAAGGATGCCTCCCAGCCCATGTAGACAGACTTGCGCTAGCTCTGCTTGAATTGACCTGCTAAAAAGAGCAGCGTGGATGTTGTGGCATAGGTGGCAGCTTGGGTTTGCCACCTGAGATTGGACTGATGGGGTCAGGTGGGCTTTGGACTTAGGTAGTTAGTATGAGCCGCAACGTCCACACTGCTATTTTTAGCACGTTAGCTTGAGCAGAGCTAGTGAGTCTCTTCCCCGGGCTGGGAGTCACGTTCTCTGTTGCAGTGTAGACGTTCCCTCAATGCTTTAGAGAGAGTACAGCTGGAGAGCTAAAAGCAAATAACAGAAGGAGAGAGAAACAAAGAGCTACAGGCAACGGAAAATGGGGAGATTCAGGAAGGGTGTTATAGGATTCTGGGTCCATTGAGACAAAGGCTGTCTGAGTGGCAATGATAAGTTTGAATAGCTGGGTGAGATTCAGAGGAACTGGACAATTACAAATCAGTTTTTGTCATCAGACTTGCAGTGTGAATACTGTACTTGCACAAATTATATTAGATGAGATTCAACCAATTATAAAATAGTCCAGGTGAGAGAGAACTTGTCAGGATGGACATAGAGGGCTCCAGAGCTACTGTAACTCGCCAAAACTGAAATGAGAAAGGCCTTGCAGAATGGTTGTATTGTACAGGATCACCATGTATGCCTCCAAGTGAGCTAGTTGTGGGCAAGGAAACGTTACTGACAAAATACATGGGATGCTCAAGATGTTATAGACTAGTTCCTTCAGCATCCTTTTGGGATGGCATTCTTACAAGCACCCTAATGAAGTCATAGATATGATGTGTACAAAGAAGGTGTGTCTGAGTCTGGTGGACTGGATTGGACTGTGGTTTGAATACAAGATTGGGGTCAGGCATCCATGTGTTCTAATCCAGACCTTGGTACTGACTTCAATCTGTGGAGTAAATTAATACCATAAAGCTCTTGCTCCTACAGTTCCTGTGCTCCCACAGCATTATCTGCTAACAATGTTATAATTCAGGCTAAGATTTTGTCACGAATATTTTTAGTAAAAGTCACAGACGGGTCGTGGGCAATCAACAAAAATTCACGGAAGCCCGTGACCTGTCCCTGACTTTTACTAAAAATAATTGTGACAAAATGGGGGGCAAAGAGGGTCAAGCACCCACCGCTGCTGGGCAGCTATGGGGTCCTCCCACCACTCACGGTGGGTTGGCAGCTGCAGGGTCTCCCTGTGGCGGCTGGGCACCTCCAGTCCCGCTGTCCTAAGGCTGAAGTGGAAAATGTCCTGGAGGTCTCTGGAAGTCACGGATTCTGGGATTTCCGTGACAAAATCTTAGCCTTAGTTATAACATATACCTTTTTAGTAAGGAATTAGAGATTTTTACACTCACGATTTTTGGCAGCTTTTATTATTTTTATCCTAACAATGTGTATAGGTTGCCAAGCTGATTATGGTGGTTGAAAATAAATAAACTGCTTCCTCGCTTACATGTCTTTCCCATTCCAAACAGATTCTTGGAAATTTGGGCCTAAGTGGTTTTTTTTTTGTTTTTTTTTAAGGTTTCTGAAAATGCACATGTACTCACTTGCATTTGCACACTCAAAACTGGTATGCACAAATTTGTGAGTATACAAATCCTGCTTACAGTCAGATGGGTTTGTGCATATGTAGATGGCTATCGCACACACATAACAAATATTTGTTGAAAAGTGCCCGTTTTATGGATGTACATGGGTTTTATGCACATAATTAGTTGCATTTACAGATACTGTATGTGCATTTTTGGAGGTTGTTTTAAAATTAGACCTTCTACCTTACAACTCACGAAGCTGCTATGGGACCAAATCCTGGTCTTATTAAAGACGATGGGAAGTGATTGCCACTGATTTTATCTGGACTAGGATATAACCTTTATTTCTATAACTTTCATAATTCACCTATAGTCTTCTGATCATCTGTTTCCCTTCCCAGCAACCACCTGGAACTTTCACCTTCTTGTTCTGAGAACACAAACACCCCTTGGCCAGCTTTCTGTTCTTTAATTGGAGTAGCAGTTTGCTACAGTCTGTACAATTCAGCTCTGTCTCTTCTGGAGTCTTTTGTACATAGTCATGGGTGAGGGAAATAACAGATGTCACTGGAAAAGCTTATTTTCAAGTGGAAAATTTGTGAAATGTAATAATTTGTTGACATTTATTTCTTCCCTTTATTGGACAAACTGAAAGGATTTGCAGGCAAATATTTGTGAACCGTTCTCTTTAGAGCTAGAAGGTTCACAAAGTTCATGAGGTATCCTTTATGTGATCCCATGGACCAGGCTTCATGGTTTGGTTCTCAGCAAAACAAACTTATTCTCTGAGCGATAGGAGTTGGGACTGGCCATAGGTTCTCCCCTCATGACAGGAAAGTTTTATTCTGGTCAATTTTGGTTAAATTGAGAGAGGTTTGTGTGACGATTTCTCTCTCTCTCTCTCTCTCTCTCTCTGACTCAGAAAAGCAAAACAAAAATGAAACGCACCTCAAAGGTAATTTTTGCCCTGCATTATCTTTGTTCCTTTTATAATGGAAAGGGAACTGATCTAGTGCATTAATCAGTCAAGAAGCAACCTATTCTGCTTTCTGTCCATAGTTTATAAGAAGTGTCCAAAGAATAGAATTTGCTTGTGCATTTCAAAAACTGTAATGGCTACGCTAGTAGTAAAAGTGTCATAAAAGTACTGTAAGGTTGCATGAGTTTTGGCCATAAATCTTATTCGCCTCAGCTAGATCTCATACTTTAATTCACAGGGGTATAAAATACTATTTACACTACTTCTTAGTTCACTTAATCATAATTAAGACTTCAGAGGGCAATAATTCCTAGAGACTCTTTCTTTGATGTGAAACAAATAACAAACTCTTTGTAATGTGTAGGTGTTCTACTTCACTTTTACATTTGCCACAGTGTTATACAACATCTAATGTTCTCTTAAGGTACAGGCATATGCTCTAGTTACATGCAACATATGGGTCACAGATGGGCTGACATGGCCACATGACATCTTTTTAAATTTCATCACACTGTATTGAGGATATGCTTGGACCTTTTCATAATGGCTTGAAAGGGGTCTACTAAGAGTTTTTTCTTTTTCTCCACCTGTGCATTTGTGTACCAGTTTTTTGCCTTTAGATTGTGTCATATTAATAAACAACATTATCAAAATCATACTATGATGACGAATTTATTGTTGCCTTAAGCATGGCTTCATTGCTAAGTATTCACAGCTTCTTTTCTGATTTGTGGACATGCCTGACATGCTTGGGCTTGCTTTTTCTCCACTGATCCCCAGCAAGAAGACATTCTTAGGAAGCAGAGATGGGCCTGCGCCAAAACCCTGGCTCCAAATATCCCTGATTTCGGAGAGTTTTTGAAATCTAGATTTGAATTTTTGAAATGATCTGAACCAAAATAACAATACTTTGCTCTTCTATAGCACCTTCTATCTAAGTATGTGAACCATGGCTGCTGATACATCTCTTCCCCGATATAATGCGACCTGATATAACACGAATTCGGATATAATGCAGTAAAGCAGCGCTCCGGGGGGCGGAGCTGCACGCTCCAGCGGATTAAAGCAAGCTCGATATAACGTGGTTTCACCTATAACGCGATAAGATTTTTTGGCTCCCGAGGACAGCGTTATATCGGGGTAGAGGTGTACCATGATTGTTAGCATGGATCAAACTCAAGACCTTCAGCAGCAAAAGCACAGGTCTTTAGGCCAGAGCCTGAATGGAACCTTTGGGTTCTACCAAAATAGACATAATAAATAATTTTAAAAAATAGTAAATTGCAGAGATTCGTGTGCTGTGCTTGAGGAACTGAGGTTATCAAGACGTAATCCTGGTTTGGAAGTGAATGATTTCTTTAATTTCAATATTAATACATCAGCGTTCTCAGAACCTTTGTCAAAGATCTGATTCTTGTTGTCTATGGTTGAGGAGCTCTGACATGATAGCACATTGGATTAGTGCCAAGAGAAAATATAGGTGTTACCATATAAGAACAAACCACTGGGTCATTTATCCAGCCTCCAACAGTGGCCAAAAATACTTTAAAGGAAGATGAATGCCCCATTTGTACAAGACTGTGTAAATGTGAAGATGGGAATTATTTGTTATGTTATGTCTGGTAGCCAGAATATAAAAGAGAATAACTACAGGATGGTGAGTTTGATTCCTTACAAGTATCGCTGGCAGTTGATCCATTACGATACAAGCAATCCCTGTTCATTCAACAGTGAAACTAATACTTGGCAAGACTGACTAAGCACTCCAGCCTCTGACCTTTGTTTCCCACTATTAGTTGGGTGTTCTCCTCCTGGCCTAATGTTATGGTATGGAGACTGAACTAACACAAAAGCTCAGAAGAAGGAGGTGGGGTGAGAGATACTAGAGCACCCATCCAACTCATAAATTGTCTTTCCTGCCCTTTGAAGTTCTTTTGTACTGCCCATGAAAGCCCTGAAGCCTTGCAGGTTTGTACTTTCTGCAATAGAAAAATTGCAGTCAAGCCAGGAGTTAGTCATTAAGCTAAAATATTTTATACTTGAGAAGGTTTCTTCTTTCTTTTCCAAAATGTGAAAAATAAGCTGCTACTTCAGGAGCACTTGTCAGATGTGCAGATATAGCATTTCTTTTCCCCAAAGTGACCAGGTCTGAAATCAAAGCTGAGAGGAGGTGGGGTAACTAGGAACTGCTTCAGTAACTCAGCAACTAAGTTGCAAGTCTGTTGTTGTTGTTGTGTTTCCAGACCAGATTCCTTTATTCCTGAATTTCAGATTTTTGGTTACAAGTTGACACAATGGATGAAAAAACAGACTTAAAAAAGTAGATCTTACAGTTGTGTTGAAAGTCTATTTCTGTCACATGTTTTAAATTTTGCTAATCCCTTTTAAAATGCAAAGCTTTCTCTGTGACGTACTGGTCAGATGGTTTGATTAAGCAAATATAACAACGGGTTTTTTCAATTATCTGACCCATGGTATCTGAACTTACATCATGCATTTTCTTTGGAGGCAATATGAACCCGGAACCAAAACTCTCTAGGTAAATAACTGGGAATTTTACGTTTATTTCAGCTGCCTATTTCTTTAAGGAACAGACTCAAACCCTATTCCATTGTTAAGACTTTATGCTGAATTGCATACGTTTTTTAAGGCAAATATCTATTAGAACTACCCCAGAATGGGAAAGTGTCATGAAAATACACCAGTCTTTGGATAAATTTGCTTCGCATATTTCATATGCTTTAATTAAGAACAATACTATTGGCTCTGGGTGAAAAAAATGATTTTTTGGGGAGAGAAAAAGAAAATATATTTTCAATAGAAATGTGCTTGGACCAATGCCCAGATTAAAATCTTCCCTAATTTTGTGAAAATTTAAATCTAGAGCTAAACTTTGTTTTTTCTGGCTATCTATAATTTTACGTATAACATGATATAGTTGAGATTTTGTTAGTTTTAAGATAAAATCTATAATCACTGATATACTTGCTCTTGACAGATAAGATTTATCCTTTGAGAGGAAAATTATTTCAAATCATCTACAGTGGATTCAATATTGTAAACTCATGAAGCCTAAATTGATGATAGTTACTTCTATAATCCCTTTAAAGTACTTTTCACCAGCAGAGAGGGGACCACAGTAGAATTGATGCAGCCCTCAAGTGTATTAACTCTCTGGAAGCTTTTCCACAGGGTTAGGGGGTGGAAGGGGAAACAATGCATATGGTTTTTCCACCTTACCAGTCCTGCCTTTCTTGTCTCTGACCTGCTCCTTCACTAGTCTCAGATCTTCAACCCAACTTGTATTTTGTCAGGATTGAGTCGAATTCTGACCTCTCAAATTTTTAATCTGCTCTAAATCTAGAACCCACCGTTTTTTTTGTAGGTTTTAAATTTGGCAGAAGTTATTGCACTCATTCCAGGAACAGAGGGATGAGAGCAGAGAACAAAATAGGAGAGTTTAATTCAGTTCTCCGTTTTTCTACATCATGCAGAGGGACATCACTTGTACTATACTTATGGGCTCCATGTTTTCCTTTGGCCACTTGGTTTATTGACAAAAAATGCATTATTGTTTTTAAAGATGTTTTGTTCATTTTGTTATCCCTTTAATATGTATCCCCCTTGAACTGAATACAATTGTCCCAGTTTTCTCTGAATAGTTCCCTGCAAAGTATTTTGTTTTAGAAATTAATTAGGTTTGTAGTTTGTAAATACAATACACTTACCAAAGCTTGTCACTTTTCCGTAAAACAGCCTCTGAAATCCATCATCCTCTCCATCTCATCAGGTAACACCCTGGTCTAGTCTTTGGCCAACGCTTACTTGAAACTCTCTCTCCCCCCTGCCATCCCAACACCGAACCTATTTCCTTTTAGTATATGATCCATTCAAAATGCTCAACCTATACAATCAACCTCAGTCACTGAAGGGTTAAAATTCATGTGCATTTTATATAACAACCTGGTATATGGATTGTGCCAGCTCTTTTCCAAGCCCAAAGTCCAGAATTTGGTCAAGAGACCAGAGGCCTACCAAATAGTGATCAGCTAAGAGAAAGCTGGGGTAAACAGATAATCTTGTTTTGCTAAAATAATCCTAGCTAGCAAATTGCCAGGTGTTGGAGCTGAGTACTGAATAATTGTGCCTTATTCAGAGTTGCAAATTGGACAAAAAGAACAGGAGTACTTGTTGCACCTTAGAGACTAACAAATTTATTTGAGCATAAGCTTTCGTGGTCTACAGCCCACTTCATCGGATGCAGCATTTCAACAAAGGAGCCCTGTTTGTTGTGTTAGTTTCTTTTATAGGGAGATGTTCTTCCCACATATCCAACCTTGAGTTTATGAAAGGTTGGAACATGTCAGTATAAGATATGGCCACCTCCCTTTCCCAGGGACCAATGCCTGCCTTAAGGCCTTAAGATACAAAGGAGACAATCTTTATTGACATATACTTTCACTGTTTCTTTGCTTTAACCCCTAGGAATGTATCTGTTGGGCAATCAGAGGAGTTGCTTCATTCCTGTTGACCCCAAATCAGAATTCAACATACAGATTTATTTATTTTATTTTTATACCAATACATTTATCAAAGTATTAATTAAATGTTAACTCATTAACTTGCTCTGACCCTGTTGATCCTCAACAGGTTTTCAGTCACCTGTATCCTTTCCCTCATCCTCATCATCAGCTATAACTCTGCTGTTGCCTGCATCTTAAATATCATCTTTTACCACTTCCTGTCCCCCTTCACTCCACCAACACCACAGTCCTGACTACCTTCCTTCAATCCTACCCGACCTCCTGGGTATGTACTTGGAGGGCTAGCCCAAGCCTCTGCCCATGCCAGCGCAGTGGTCCAGCTATTTTTAGCCTGCTAGGTTGAGCAGAGCTAGTGTGTGTATGTCTGCCTGAGCTGGGACTCTCACCTCCAAGCTGCTGTGTAGACATACCCTTTGTATTCTTCTCCTAGGGCTTGGCTACACTTGCGAGTTAGAGTGCATTAAAGCAGCCCCGGGCGTCATAGCTCACTACCCGTCCACACTGGCAAGGCACGTAGAGTGCTCTGACTCCAGGGCTAGAGCACTCCTGGTACTCCACCTCGGCGAGAAGATTTAAAGTTTAAAGGAAAAATGCACAATTTTTGACTTTGTGTCAACAGCGATACCACTACTTGCTCTCTCTCAGTACAAAGAGTGCACAGACGTCTAGTTATTGGCAGTGAGGAAATGGAAGTGAAACCAACTCAGGTACTGCAAGGAGGACAGTCCGATTTCTGAATGTTATCTCTTGGATTTTACAACTTCGTTTTGTGATTACTAACTAAAGATGGGTCTGAAATCTGTGTAAATATATTCATTCGTTTGTAATTTTACTATTCTACAAAAAAGAGCACCCATCCAGTGCTCTGGACAATCCGTTAAAAATGCACTAATCTATAACGATTCCCATACACTAAAGAGTCCTATCAGTTTTCCCAAGATCAGATCAAATCAGATATTAATTAACTTCCCAAAACACAAAATCTCTGACAGAGTCCCACACCATTTGTATCCACTCTTCCCATTTCTTTGTGGGCCAGGAATAAAGTTGTGCTTTACAGTGTTCTCTGAACATTAACAAACTTAAGCTGTTATTGACCAAGATGAGGAGTGAGTCCCAAAGGCCTAGGGTCCTAATGGAAACTGTCCTGCCAATGGCCCCACCCTTATACCAGTGGGTCTCCAGCTCTGGTGTCTCCACTGACCACAGTTGTGGCAGTATGTCCCAGGGCAAGAGATGTGAAAATAAAACCCCTTAGCAAGTGACCTATGTCTTTGTAATGGGCCACGCTAGAACCCTAGTTTCAAACACTGAATGCTTGTATTCAAACTGTTGGTTTAACTCCTCTAGGCTTTTCTTTATTTGGTTTTATTAAATCTGGTTTGAACTCTTTGGATGGTGTGAAACTACACAGATGCATGGAAGGTAAGAGAGGGTTTGAGAATGACAGCATCTTGCTAAAATCTGTGGAATCTAATCATATCCTGATTAGCTGGGTGGAAACTATTTCCCCATTTTGCAAGAATTTTCAAGATTTCAAACATTTTTCCCATTCCAAATCAGGGCAAAAAGTTAAAATCTCAAAAATATTCACAAACCAGAAATCCGAAAAACAATTTGGCTCAATTGAAATATTTTGTTTCAATGATTTAATTTTTTTCCCATTTTGAACTTGAATATTTTTTTTATTTTTTTACTATAAATTAACTTAAATTTAACTTAAATTTTGAATCAGCTTGATATTGCTATTTTGACCTAAAAAAGGAACTTTTTCATTTTGAAAATGTCAAAACGGACATGTTTATAATTTTAAATCCTTTTTTTCAAAATGTTTTCAAAATGGGAAATTAGTCAAAAATAACTTTTCTGCAGTTATGGTTTTGAGCAATTGGCATTTCCTGATTTAAAAAAAAAAAGTTGAAAAATTCTCAACCAGGTTTACCTGAAAATGCCACATGATTCTCAGTGATCTTGATGTGAGCTGTGCATGCGCAACCAATATGCAGATAATCGGTGTTATTTAGAGTGGATGAAGTGGACTGGATAAAATTAGAATGGATATGAAATATTGCTCAAAAGTATAGATGGGCTTATACTGCTAAATGTGCATTTGTATTTTGCGCTCCTCAATGAATGAAGCTGGTGATTGGAACCAGTCTTCTGGTTCAGGATCCATGTTTGCTCCAAACCTCTTGAGGTTAGTTTGTTCATCCACCCACAAAAGATGTCCAAGGTGCTCCTTGATTCTCCACAGTTGTTTAAAGAATTGGTTTAGGTTACAGTGTTGCACCTTTTGTCAGCTGGCTTTTGTAAAAGATTATACAAAGGCAAGTAGTCCTATTTTTGTAGACTTATCTTTCTTAAAGGTCAGGGACTTTCTTCCTCCTCCTGAAACCTTAGAAGACCCCTAGGCCCTGTATCTCCCTCAGACATTAAAGGGTACATTTCAAAGCAGCGAGTGTGGGAGGTACACACACAAATCTTTTAAACAAATAATGGGATTTATTTCTGACTTGATCCTCTTGAGCACCACTTAAAAAACTCACCTCTGAACATGTATCTGAAAAGTCCTTCAGTCACCACTCTTTGGGATACAGAATTTGTTGGCAGGCCGGGTGTGGACATTGTTTACCTTGGCTGTGTGGGTGGGAGGGAAAGTAAGAGGCAATTAATGGCTTCATAGCCATTTAGTTCCCGTGGGGCAGCTGCTGCCTAAGCTGACCATGGCAAGACACTACTATTCTGGAGTTTGCGTCCAACCTACATCACATCTGCGAGTTAAAAAGAATGTATGTAGGCAATGAACAAGCTCCCATCATTTTCATAGCCCTGCTGCAAGCATATCAGGGCCACACAGATCACATTGTTAAACTTGCATTGTGCACTGACTTCTTATCCAATCCCAGGTCTGTCTGAGAGCCTGGCCCTTATTTTCAAAGCACGAAGTTTTCCAAAACTAAGTGTTAAGTGATCCAGGCCCAAGTTATTGGAGAGACTGACTATGACTCTACACCCCAATGCAGTGCAAACAGTGAGCATGCTGAAACAGTTGGAGCCCAGATTTAAACTTGTGGGAGCAGGCAGCAGGGCATTCTCAGTGGAGGAAAAATCATTACCACCAAAGAGAAGGCTGAGTCCAGAAGAAAAGTTATAGGAGGAATGTGAATGAAATGAGAGCAATGACTGTGGATAAGAATGGGGAGGATATCCCTTAGGTAGGAAGCAGCATAGAAGAAAGGACAGTGATGGCTGAGGGAGTAGTGGATGAAAGGGGCATCAAGACTGAAGAGAGTTTGGCTATGTGTGCCAGGAAGATTTATGTTGGGCATTGAAGGTGAAAACAAGGAGCCTAATCCTTGGTGTCTGCTCATTCCCTTTCATGCCTTACAAGCAGCGCAAAGGGGATGGAGAGCTGTCTAAGCAGGGTAACTTGAGATTTCTCTTCCATAGGGGAACCCCTAAATGGCATAAAGCTGGTGTACGTATATGGCACTTACTCCTGGGCTTCTGTTCGATGTAGTGGGTGTGTAGGGGGTGGGAAGGATTGTGGCTGGAATACTCAGTATGGGAAGCGATCCTGGGGTGGTGTAATTGCCTTCAAGGAGCTATCCCAAGCAGTGCAATTTAGAACAGCACTGAAACTTCTTTAACGTGCTGAGTGGGCCAAACTGGCTCCTAGCTGCTCCCAGTATTGGTGTTGCAGAAAGATGACAGAAAGCTTATCTATGCCTCCTTGCCTGAGGTGTTTCAAGCGCAGCTCAGCTGCACCTAAGAATCTGGTCAAGAAATTGATATGGTGAAGAGGAAACTAGTGAAGGGATTAAATAAGGGAGGTGGTGGTGGTGTCAGATGGGGCAAGAACTAATTTTTGAAATCTGTTTTAGATTTAGGATCTTGGACTTAAATCCTCTACTTCACACCATAGTCCCTTAACCCAACTAACATCAGCTCAAAGTAATTCAAGAAAAAAAGTTTGATTATCCCATAGAATACTGAACGTTTCCTTTGTTTTGTTTTTAAAATTTAAAAAATAGTTTTGGATGAGGTATTTCTTTAATATTGTGTTACTATTGATATATGACCCCTAGCAGGTTTATTCCATCTGGATGCACGGTTCACTCAAATGAATTATTAGAGCAATCCCAAAATCCATAGTGGAAAAGCGAGCAATTAACCTTTACTAATGAGAGCCAGAGGTAGGCTTTGAGAGAGTAAAAGTGAAGTAGGTAGCTGGTGTTTAGTTTCAACAGCTAATTTTAACACCAGCAGATGGTGCTAAAATGTCCATTTTTTAAAACAAACATCTCAAATTTCCTTAAAATCATAAACTGTCAGGGAAAGATAAATTGAGATACATTAGCTAATTGCTGTGGAAAGTTCAAACTAGGGTGATATTAGTCATCATTTTATTTAGACTAGCATAACACGCATGGAAACTTATGTAGCCCTTTTTTATTTTGCTTTTAAGATGTATCAGTTTTCCTTGAGTCAGGTCTTTACCTTGAGTTAAGTGTATTAATTAAAAGTGAATTAAAGTATTTCAGGAATTTCCATCCATATGCAAATCTGAAGATTAAAAACACCCTGATGTACAATTTTTACAGATAATTAAGAGAGATTTATGCGTTTGATTTATTTTTCCTTTATCTGAGTACAAGCTACGGAGGAAACAATTGGTAATTCTTTATTCCCAAGACATTACTCTGCGGCGTTGAAAAATGTTGCTTTGTTAGTTGCTAGTCTATCTGGAAAGACGTACTACAGTATTTTTTAACCTGTAGTAGCCCTTAATACCAAATGGAAAATACAAAAAATTAAAGTACAGGAACTGACTGGATAGCTCAGGGAGGTTGGTAAAGGGACAGAGAGGCTAGGCTGTTCAATGGCCTATGTGAAATGAGTTGGTGTGTCTCACAAAATAGCTCATAGTGGGTAAGAGTCCATATACATAAAAATGATGACCACAACTGGCACCATTGTTGGTAGTTTCAATAGAGAGGCAAGGACTGAATAGGCCACTTAAAATAAACTATTCTCTAGCTGTTAGTGGGAATGTAATGTGTTGGATTTATATGCAGATATATGCCTATATGATATGGGGGAGAAGACAGAGAAATACCATATTTTCTGTGGCTGGCCCACAAAGTGGGTAAGTGACCCCACAACTAGAAAAAGCTAAGAGTTTTCCTGCAGCTCAAATAGTAAAGGTCTGTGTTTCTGGATCAGAAGGACCAAAGTTTGAGTCTCATCTCCTCACGGGTGAGTGTGTGATTAATATAGTAATTGTCTGCTGCACATGGATTTATAATAGCAGTCTCTTTAAGTAAGAATTGAGGCACATTTCTCAAGGTAGAGTGGGGAACTTGCACTGCCAATCTCCAGGCTTTATATGTTGCGTGTAGAAACGGAAGGTTTCAGTCTCCAGGTCAATCCAGCACCTTTCATTATTATCATCATCCTTGTTTGTAGTCTGGTAGCACCTAAGAGTGAGTTCCAAATTCGTTTTAAACACAAAGCTTTACTCTCTGTAGATATATTATACAGTTAGTATGAAGAAATGAGTATCGTAATAATATTGTACCTTGTTGTACAGCACCAGATAATACAGCCACAGGGCAGAAACCAGGCAGACAACCAGCTTGCACCCCCAAATACTATAAATCCGCTTAAAAAACAGACATGGAGGGTGGGATTTTGACTGAGGTCACTGGAGCAAACTCAGTTTAGGTCTTCGGGTTTTTTGGTAAACAGTATGCACAGAATACATAGACCTCAATTTATGTACCTTAGGGAGATGGAGTACATCAATCCTGGGAGTCTGGGTATCTCAAACATGAGTCTACAAAATGAAACCATCCTTTCCAATGACCTAAAGACATATTTAAAAGTTGCTTGTCTTTGTCCTGCAAGTCTGGAGATTATTGCCAGTGAGGTATTTTAATCATTGTATTCAATAGCTGTGAGCCAGACCCTGATGTCTCTTCCATTGACTTCAGTGACAATTTTGCATGAATAAGGATTGAGAAATGACTTCAGAATGTATCCCCATAAAAATAACTTGATATGACTATTGAATGTTTTAGCCAGCCATGAGCTCACTTTGTACAATGCAGCATCCTGCTGCTCACTTTATAAATACCCCTACCATAGCAGTCGCCCAACTGATGCAGCAGACTAACACCATGAAAAGGTATCCACAAAGACTTATTAAAACTGGTATGTAACTATTTTTGGCAACGATGGGTGTATAATTATTTGCTGACCTATTGAATTGGTCATTGAAACACTGTGAAATTCAGGTTTTAATAAGCATTGCCATCATGATAATTAAAGGCTGTGTCTTATGGGAATGTGTGCTTGTTAAATTGTAATTTGGTTTAAAAAATAATTAAAGACAGAGGTTATTTAGGAAGGAAGGCTTAAGACCAAGATTGTATCTGAAAGAGATTAAAGACAGGAAGCCCCAGGGTATTGCAGTCCTGCAATGCAACTCTTATTAAAGAAAATAAAGAATTATAGGCAGCACAGGTAGTGATGCCTATAGTTAAAGTTGTCCAACACTTTCTATTATAAGATTCTGTTTTCAGTTGCTTATAACTTTGCCAAACTTAAACCATTTGGGCTGAAATTTTCCATGCCAAGTGTCTGCCTCAGACTGAATTTTTTGGAAAGTTTCAGCTAGAACGGTTCAGCCATTTCTCAGAATGAGAATGAGGTTAGGGGAAAATACATTGTTTTGACCATGTTAAAAATCCTACAACTATTTCCTTGAGAAGCTCTAATGAATGCCTCTATCCTTTGGAGCAGGGATTTGAAATTTTGCAGGGGAGTTGCCCTAATGTCAGGGCTTTGCCTTTTGCCACCTCTATAAAAATTCACCCAAATTTGGCCAACTTAAAAAAAAAATCAGTTTTCATGTGCCTAGAGACTTGTTAAAGTCTGGCAGCCAACTTCTCTGAAGATTCATCTGCAATTGGCATGCTTTATCTCTTCACTGCTGTATGTACCAACTGGACTGCATATGCACCATCCCCAGAGTGACTGAGCATGTTCCATCCTGGGCAGAGCCGGCACAACCCATTAGGCGACCTAGGCGGTTGCCTAGGGTGCTAACATTTGGGGGACAGCGGCCGGATCTTCGGCCGCCCCGGTCATTGCTGGTATTTCGGGGGCAGGACCTTCCACCGCCTCTGTTGGGGGCGGCATTTTGGGGGCGGGACCTTCCACCGCCTAGGGCGGCAAAAAAGCTGGCGGCACTCCTGATCCTGGGACTGCAGGGGCTGATCAGGATTTCCCTGCAATTGCTCTTCCTGGTTGCTAGACGCTGCTGTGGCACTCAGCATAGGAACTGAGAGCGAGAAGATAGTCTGTCTTATGCTCTCAGTGACCCTCCTGCTTGTGCCCAGGCAGTGTAGAGGAGAAGGAAGAATCTGCTTGACTTGAAAGGAGAGAGCTGAGGGACAGGGAGTGGAGTGAGGGGAAGAGATGCAGGGTGGTGGGGACAGTGGCAGGAGTAGGATCTCAGGGGCATTGGGGAATAGAAGCCTGGGAGGGAAGGAGCAATTGGAACAGGAGCTGGGAGAGGAGGACACAAGACTTGGAGGATGGCTAGGAAAAAGAGGGGGAGAGTATGGGCAGGAGTCATGGAGTGGAAGGATAGAAGCAGAAGGGGACAGGCTGGAACAGGTATAATTGCAGGAAGTGGGGATAGGAGCAGAAGAGGAGTCTGGGAGGGACAGGGGCAGAAGGGTCTGGAATCACCAGAGGGCACTCCCATATAGAATTTGGAATTCATCCCATTATTCCTGAGTCTCAGCTTTCCTTTTCTGTTTAGCAAATAGGTTTGAAACCCTCTGACAAAGTGTGTTTCTCCATCCCCTCTAGTGGCAGGTCCACACAGAAGATAACAGCCTTCTCCTACTAGCAATTGCTTCGTCAGTCAAGAGTAGGGTGACCAGACCGTTCCGATATTTAGGTGTTTGTCCCGCAGCACTCGGTTTTTTTTTTTTTGCTCCGCCGGCAGATCCTTCCCCCTCCCCCCCCCCCCGCCATGTGTCCAGATATTTTCTTCCTCTCATCTGGTCACCCTAGTCAAGAGGATTGTAATGTGGCTCTTAAGGTCCCAACCCTGTGGATAACTCACATTGGGGAGTCTGTATGATTTCACCTGATATATTTTTGTTTGTTTGTTAATTTTTTTTGGAAATTACATAATAAAAGACATTAAGAGACTGTTAAGGTTGCAAAGTCAAGCACTAAAAAGTTAGGAAATGGCGGAATTAAGTTTGCCATGGCCAAGGCAAGCCATCTTGATTATGCTGTCAAAACCAGCATGTTGTTTTATGCTCTCTGTCCAAAGCACTTTCTTAACAGTCCAATCACAATTCTCAATTCAGATTCTTTGTTTATTTTTAAATTATTATAATTTTTTACAATTGCTGCAGTTCAGTTCAAGAACCAGTGATGATCCATGCTTTAAGGTACAGCTGTAATCAGAATGCAGCAGTATAAAAATAGCATCTACATTAGAGATAGACCAACACTAGAACCTCTAATCCAAACCCTTAGAATTTTTTGGTGGGCCTATATGGCTAGGTCTACACTACCCGCCTGAATCGGCGGGTAGAAATCGATCTCTCGGGGATCGAATTAGCGCGTCTCATCGGGACGCGACAATCGATCCCCGAATCGACGCTCTTACTCCACCAGCGGAGGTGGGAGTAAGCACCATCTACGGGGAGCCACGGAGGTCGATTTTGCCGCCGTCCTCACAGCGGGATAGGTCGAATTCAGCTACGCTATTCGCATAGCTGAATTTGCGTATATTAAATCGACCCCCCCCCCGTAGTGAAGACCTGCCCTATGAGTGAAGTATTAATTTCAAATTCCTGGATCTATACCCTGCCTCTTTGGTTTTGTTTCTGGATTGAGTCCAGAGCTGGAAAGGGCCTGGTTTCTGGTTCAGTTCTCACAAGAACAGCTTGCAAAATGTTGGTCCCGTTGAACCTACATTGCTCCCCTGTTTTAGCCTGAGCGTTAGCCTAAACCTGATTTCGATCTGGATCCTTATCTGAAGGCTTCTTCCTTATCCCATCTGTACAGCTTACTCAAGCTGCTCCTTTAGGTTCTTGGATTCACATCTGTTTTATCTTGGATTCACAAAATCTCTTTGTCCGCCACTCAACAGCAGCAAAGAAAAAAATTATAAAAAGTTGATCATATCTCAGACAGTACCTACAAAGGTGTACCAATAAGAAACTAGCAATGCAGGATCTTCTTTCTGAGGTGAAACTAAAAATCTATTCTAAACTAGAGACCATCTTTAAATGAAATGAAATTTTCATAGACTTAATGTGTAAGACACAGTCTTTGGCATTTATTACACAGTTATTAGCCACACTGAAATCCAAACCAATTATTAGCTTGTCCGCTGTCTCAGCTGTCCAATCTTCAAACCCAGTTTTCCTAGTTTTTGGATAGGTACACATTCCTCAGTCACTGTCTCCATTTGAGACCAATTAGTTCAATTTTTGATCCCCTATTTCCTAGCCTTTTTAGCATGTCTGGTCTAATAACTATTATGTTTGAGCTGGTGCCCGCTATTTCCATGCATTTCATAGATCCTATTACACATTCAACAGCCAAACTCCCATTATTGTTTAACTGTTTAGATGTAAACAAAAACTGTGGGGCCCATCCTTGCACCTCCAAGCTTTGCCCCTTCAGCTTGACCATTTCCCAAATTGGGAGTGGGGCATTCACTAGACACTTGTGATGCTCTGTTCTGGCCAGCCTTGCATTTTTAACAGTCCTTGTTTACAAACCAAATTTATCACTTTTTTCTAGTCATTCAAAATGAATCCTCTTTTCCATCATACATATTAGTCACAGAGTTGTACTTACAGGACTCCTGGCGATCAGCTTCTGTCTTCCTCACCCATGGCTGCTTCCTCTTCTGGTACACTGCTGCTAATTTTACAGTCTCACAGAGTGTTTTTGGCCTTTCACCAAACTTGATCTACAAGTTCAAGTCTAGCTGTCTATAAATTGGTCCACTGCCAATTTCTCCCGAAAGTCCTTGCTGGTGTCTCGGTATGCCAGTAACACAAGTCTCCACAGGTCCTCTGCCAGTTTAGGTGGGTAAATTCTCTTTTTTCCCTCCTCTCTCCGTCTAGTGCTTAGTTGTACCAGCCTGGCTTCAAACAACATATCAAGGGCTTGTACTATATCTAGATAACTCAGTCTCTTTTCTGGGGGTAAGTTCTGTAGCACCATCAGAGCTGGGCCTCTCCGGTTGGCTGCTGGGATTCCCCCTTTCTGTCCATCTTCCCACCCATTCACTTGGGCTATGATGTTGAACTGAGTCAAATACCCCTCCCAGGGAATTTTTGCCATTATTTGGCCTGGGACAATTTGACCTCTCTCCTCTGGGGTCCTTGTGGGTAACAAACAGGTTAGAAAAGTGTTGCAAGTGTTCTATCTTACCTGGTTCTCTGGCTGGCCCAGTTCCTAACTTTAGTAGGTTCTTACAACTATCTTAAATGAAAGGTGGTGGTAGCACCCAATCTATAACCTAACCAGTGCAGTATACATTGGTTTTTCTCATTGTGGACAGGAAGTCCGAAGCACTGCACCTTTGGAACCTTGTTGCTCCATCCCACAGTGCAGTCCCTGGCATTTGTAAATTGCTCAGCCTCCCTGTTCCAAGTAAGAGTACAGAGTGCCATGGGATAGTTGCTTGAAAAGTCCTGGAATGCACTGTCCTATAGTGAGGTACTGTGGATAAGTGCATGACTGCCAACTTCATGGATTTGGTTGAAGGTAATACAGATGGAATCATTAAAATTGATTATTTTTTCTGCTATTGAATTCAGGGAAGTCTTATGGCCTGTGTTATGCAGGAGGTCAGACTAGATGATCACGTGGTCCCTTATGGCCTTATAATATATGAATCTATTGAGCCAATTAATACACTGAATTGATTGCTCATTTATTTATTTGCTACGTAGTGGCTTAAGTTCTTAATTGTTTACTAATCATGTCAGTTTGCCCTTCACCTATGGCTCTCACCACACCCTTCCTTCCCCTACTCTCATCACCCTCCTCTTCAGTGACTTGCTCTATATGCTTGCTTGCTATTACCCTCTCCCTTCAGTTCCCACCAGTTCTGTATACTCTTCTCCCTCTCCCCTTCTCAGATCCCCATCTCCCACAAATCTGTACCTTTCTCTGCATCCCCCTCTTACTCTAGTGCTCTGAACAACACCATCATCTCCCAGTCGCCCAAGACCATAATCTGGGCTTCATCTTTAACTTGGTCCTCTCTTTAGACCCATACATCCATGTCAGGTGTAAATCATGCTGTGTCTTCCTTCATTACATATCAAAGATCTGACATCTTATCTCATCTCACATTTTCCAGACCTTTATCACCTCATACCTTGACCATTGCAATCTCCTCCTCTGTGGCCTTGACTTCTGCAAACTTGTCTTTCTGAAGTCCATGCAAAACTCTGCTATTTAGATCATCTTCCTGGCCCGTCATTCTCACTATTTCACACGCACCTCTTGAATCCTTCCACTGGCTTGTCCTTATCTTTTCCAACTTAGCCCTGCTGTATCTGTCAGCTTTATGGTATTATTACATTATGAGCTACTGTTTTTACTTTGCCAACAATGCCAGCTTTTACATCCTGTTAACTCCCATAAGCACCTTCATGCTTTCTCTCGTGCCATCCTCTTGTGTGGTATAATCCCCCTGAAAAAGTCTATAAAGCTATTACTTTATTCAAATCCTTCTTTAAAACTACCTGCTGCCATGATGCCTAAAGAACAGTGCTAGCTGATAATGATTAGGCAGATGACACACTAAACTGTGTGCCCAGCTGTACTCACATTCTTGTTACCTGTTTCTTCCCTTTCCTTTCCATCCCTCACCCTCACTTGTTGTTTCAGCTGTCTGTTTCTTGTCACTACCCAACATCATAAAAACTTTGGAGCAGGGAATGCCTTTTTAGTACATTTGTACAGCACCTAACACAGCATAGCTCTCAGCCCTGATTGGGACCTCTAGGCACAGTTGTTATACCAGGAAGGAAACATATCTCAATCTGAGAGATCTAAAGGTCTAGAAATGCATTCAATTTGCATCCTGAAAAATTATGCTTATACATTTTTCGTGTTCTCATAAGCTGCCAGGCTATGTCATCAGTGTGTGTCTATCAAACAACAGAAAACTCTTCTTATGTAATTTAAAAATTGTATATTATGGATGAGTATATGAAATATTTTTGGAAGATTTTTTTTTCTTGAATGTACCTTGTGTATGTTGTCCTTGCAACAATGCTTTTTGCTATGGTAACAACTTTTTTTTTTTTATTGGAATGGAGCATAAATGTGTAATGCTGCACCAACCCCTTTACTCCTGAGAGAAATTAGCTTTAAGAAGATTTTTCTGCCAAACCTTTTAGGAGGGAAAAAATGTTGAAAAATGTGCAGTAATTGAGAAAAACAAGATTTTATTTTACAGAGGAATGTTTCCCAATAGGATGTATCATTGTCTGTTTGATTATGGTCCTATATTTAGAAACATTGACCATTTTTAAATAAAGGGGTGGCGAGATGTTATTTTGCACACTATATTTCATTTCTGTTATTTTTCATATCAGAAAGTAAGGTTTCTTTCTTGAGTCAAATGAGCAACAGCTGGAACTTCCTGCTCCCCTCCCATACTTCCACTTGAGGCTCAACATCAGCTGTGACTTCGTGGAGAGGCATAGTGTGGGACTGAGATTGCAATTTAGCATCTGATTTGAGTATGTAATAACAATTAGGAGCTCCAGGGTCCATCAGCACAATTATGGGCCTTGGAATATACTTGTATCTGGATGTGTTCTAAATCTAAGCTCTCTGGAGGGTAATAAGTCTGCAAGCAGGCCAAGAAAAGGAAGAGGAAAGAACTTGGTTTGGAGGTACTTTAGGACTTCCCTGGAGGTCCTTCAACCAGTGAATCATCAATGTTGAAATATTTGCAGCCAAATTCCAAGCTCAGGCTGAATTGTGGAATGGGAAAGAGGGAAGCTATATAAATTGGACAGTTGAATTGTCGCCTCAGGATGCCTAATAATTGATAGACACTTCATACTATCAAGTCTGTAATCATAATGGATACGGTTATGCCACATTACTGATACTGCAAGATGCTCAGGAGTTCCTGCGAGGTTCTAACTACCGTCTCTTCCCAATACAGTCAACAGAAATATCTGATCTGGTGATCAAGAGCAGACTTCAGTCTATAGGGCTGTCTATCTTGTACCTTTCTTGTGAACTGTCCTGCCATGCATAAATAAATGAAATTTTAGATTTCTCAAAGGTACCGTGAGAATACAAAATGCTATATGTGCAGTCATAGTGCAGGATAACTGTATCTGTATTTCCTCTCAGTGGTCCAGCAAGGGCACCCACTCTCAGGCTTCCCGCTCCACAGCCATTCCCTTTCATGGGTGGAGATGTGACCAGGGCAGTGAGATGCAGGTCTCCACCAGGCTGCACAGTTTCTTGCCTTCATTGTTATTCCCAGCAGAGATAGGCTGCCCAAGCAAGCACACCTGCTGGCTTTCACTTCAGAGACAGTTAACAGCGTGACTGCCTAGTTATAGATACCACTACAGAAAAAAACATTAAAAGCAATGAAAAAACCTACATGCATGCTTATAAGCTTACTAGAAACCACTTCAACTTTAACATGGGCTCTGGCAGGAGCAGTCCTTCAACACTCCACTCACAGTGTTTCCTTGTGGTTTCAAGTTTATCTCAGCTTCAGCTCAGAACAAGCACATAGTCTTACAGCGCCTCAGTAGGTCCAGTCCTTCCAACCCTTCCCTAAGGATTCGGGTCCTTCTTGTACCGGGAGTACTGTCCATTTGCTGGATCAGGAAGAAGGCTTTGAGCCTGTATAAAACCAGGCTTTTTATCCAAAAATCCTTTCTTTGTCTGTTGTCCTTGGAGAATCCAGTTTGAACTGGCATATACACATCTCTCTGGGTGGGTGACTTCAAAGGGCTGATAATGGAGGAAGAACATTAGCATCCCCCTCCTCATAGAGAAGTTGCATACAATTCCACAGTAACACATACACAATTGCATTTTTAATACAATGGATGCAAAAAATATTAAACCTAATCCAATAAGGTTTAATTTAATTCAGTAAAGTTTGTCCAGGATATTGTTATTCTGTCACAAGTGTCTCTGAGGTAATTTGTAAGAGAGAAGATATTGTAAGACATTGCTGCTGAGAATGCGTCACCACCCTCTTGGTGGCACTGTAACTGCCTAAGACATATTACAGCTGGGATCTGTTCCTCTGTGTCTTTGAGTTTTACCTTCTTATTATAATGACATAAAAACAGTGAGAATTGCAGGTGGTGGAGCATTTACCTGCTGCCAGTGACTGGCAGGTCTGGTTTGGCCCCCAAGCTGCAAACAGGCCAAAGTACCCATTGCAATCGATCTGTGGACCATAGGACAAAGAAGAATCTCCGTATTTGGTGCATAGAGAAGTAAAAATGAAATTATGTAAAATGTTCCAAGTTGAACATTTTTACCTCTCTCAGCTCCAAGTGGTTTAATTTGGGACACACTAATCATTTTTACTTCTCTATGCACCAAATACTGAGATTCTTCTTTGTCCTATGGTCCACAGATCGATTACAATGGGTACTTCGGCCTGTTTACAGTTTGGGGGCTAAACCAGACCTGCCAGTCACTGGCAGAAGGTGAATGCTCCGCCACCTGCAATTCTCACTGTTTTTTCCCTGTCCCCATAACAGCAGGCATGCTGAACCAGTCTGTGATTGATGGGATCAATAACAATGAAAGGATATTACAGATTGCCAAGAAAATATTCATTTCCCCAATACTGGCTGCTGGGTGAAGGTAGCTGTAACTAATTTTGTATGCCATTAACAATGTAGTGATACCATCCAATTTTAAAGAATCATTTGCATGGATGTAACACTGTCCAGTTCCAGTGTGTTGTGGGAAGTTATAATTGTAGGCTTTCTGTGCTGCAGCTACTTGATACAACAGGACTAAGTCAAGAGTGCTTTCGTATCCCCAGTTTATAAGCTCCCTGGCTTCTGTGGGTTTTTTCTCCACCCTAATTTTATTTAAATGTAGCTTTTCCATTTTTAATTCTGTTCTCATTAATCCAGTATGCTAAATGGAGGAGGTACTGTAGGGGGTTCTGTGATTGTAAACCTCAGATTCCTACATATGAGATTTTTTTCTCTCTCAGCATCAGCATGAATATGTATTGAGTCTTCTGAAGCCACGACATGGCCAGAAGGGGCCTGATAGTAGAGGTACCATAATTTATTTCAATAGTCTGCATTGCTATATGAACAGCTGAAAGCAGAAAAGGGCGGATACAATATTCCACCATTTACTCCTATTTCTAACAGTTTCAGCTGATTCAGTCATCCTATTTTTATTTCCAATACCAACAAAATAGCATCTGCAAGTTACTCTAGATAGGATAAAAATTATAAAGAATTTGGTTGTCATCCTTGGACACAAGGTGATCACCACTTGTGTCTCTGGAAGGAGTTTCTTCCCATGATTCATAATTGGCTTGGTGTATTATTTTTTTTTTATGCTTTCCAGTGAAACGTCTAAAGTTGGCTACTGACAGAGACAGGAGACCGGAATAGATTGACCATGTCTCTGTTCCATGTCTCTGTTCCATTATGGCACTTTCTATCTACTTAAATCTAAAATCTGTCAAAAAGATGCTAGGAACATTTACTTGTAACTATCTAGTAAGGTGGGTTTCTTCCCTGTCATTTGGAAAATTTGTGTTTTGTATGTTCATACAATAAAGTTGCTCAGGTCACTCATTTCATATTATCTTTTTCTGTGAGACTAGAGATGTCGCCGTGGAATGGTGTTGTGAAAAAATGCAGTTACAATTAAAACATATCTTTTAATAAAAATAATTAAAGAATACAATTAAGAAGTTTTGTTTGGGGGAACTATTTCAGGATTTCTTATTATGTACCTGGTGTCATTAACTTACAAAATAAACTAATGACAAAATATAAACTGTTCATCTTAAATACTTAATAACAGACCCCTTGCTCACTATTTGGTCTATGGGTTGGACTCTATACTATCAGGATTCCCAAAATCAGTTTTCCAAATAAGAGTAGACATGCTTGAGATACATATGACAAGAGGGACTATTATGTGAGTGGCTACCTGGAGTAAAGTTTTGGATGAAATTAAATGTAGTATCAGTTAGTATCGTATTGGGAGAAATCAAGCTGAAGTAGACTCCAGGGGGATTGACTCAATCTAATAGGCTGCTTCCATCTTTAACTATGATCCTGTGGAAGTAGGAAAAGATAAATAAATCCACAATAAAAATTCATTCTACTGGGAGAGGGAGGGAAGGAGAGAAAATGCTAATCTAAAAGAAGACCTGGCAAAAATGGCATTTTAGTATAACTGTAAGCATGGCAGAATTAATATAGATTTGGAAGAGCGAGCTCTATTCATTGCAACAAACCTATCTGATAAATTTTTACAGAAACGTAATTATGTCGTCTTACCCTGCTATTTGTCAACGTCAGTGACAGTGGGACAAGTTAGATGGGATTCTCCCATCAATCCACCAGGGTGCACTGTACTAACATTAGTTCCACTAGTGAAACTGTTTAGTGATCAGTGCTCCTTCCCAAGAGGCTTTGACTAAGAGTGCAGCTGCACGATGCATGTGCTTACAGGAGGGCACCTTCAGGTTAAGAAAACACTAACTTATGTCTGAAAATGGTTCTAGGGTCAACTGCTACCAAAACACGAAAAACTGGATCTGAAGGAGCACTATCTTAAGGAAAAAACTACAGTATAATGCCAAAGATTCTGTGGGTTATTAGACCTATTGTATGTAATCAATATATTTTAATATAGAGATAATTTATATATATGGCTTGATCCTGCAAGGTATTGATCACTCATGACTCCCGCTGATTCCGAGAATATGGCCCATAATCTCCATATTAAAATAATGGTAAAGGTTTGACATAACCCTTCAAAAGCCATGGCGTTCAAAGTTAAAGCTTCATACTGGCACTCTGAGGGCTTGTCTGCACATAGTTATTCAGGAATAGCTATTTGGAATAACTCCATGCATGGACACTCTTATTCCAGAATAGGAATGTTGATGCTTAGAATTATTCCAGAATAGCTATTACACTTTAAATTGACAACTGTACCTTATTCCAGAATAATTCTCATGTGTAGGAAAGCCCTTACGAATGTTGGCATGCCTGCATGTATGGGTCTGTGGTTTTTTGAAGTTTTTTTTGGATCATGTATGTGTGCAAATTTTAGTGCTCCTGGAAGAAGGTATATCTTGAATGAATGCATTCTTCTGTTATCTCCAGAAAAGATACAAGTTTAGAAATACAAACACCCACACAGCCACACCAATGTGCTTAACCCTGAACAGCTATGTTATATAAAATGAGTTGATTATTGCCGTTTTTAAATAGGTGATCACATCAGAGAACCTACAAAAACAACTGGTACTAATTGGTGGCATCCTCTTGGTAGTCTCAGAAAAGAGCCTTAGGAGTGAATGGACATACAGATTGAAATCCTTTCTCACTCCTAATAGTGATCTCTCCAGACTCCAGGTCAAGATTGAGGTGTATAGGTTGGGCTAGATGGAAAAAGCTTGTATGTATTGTTACTAGGAGCTAAACCCTAGAAAATGTACTCTACCTGATACATTTTACTTCATAAAATCTACCTAAGTTCCATGCCATGCTTTTATTAGCAACAAGAACATGACAATTAGCCAAAGGGAAATAGAGAATAAACAAGAAATAGGTTAGGAGGCTTTTTATTTTTCTTATCCATTCTATTTGCTTTAAAACTCCTTATGTTACACTCCTATATTAAAGTGGGCTTTCTGCTGTACAGTACTGGCTGTATCTATTAGCAGGCAGGGTGAATCAAAGCTAACTGCTTCCCAAACTAATTAAAAATGCAGGTCCCAAACCCTTTCACTTATGTTTGGGGGAAGAAGGGGGCAGAAGTACCAATATTTGAGTTGGAAAATTTTGCACTGTGTTTGGCATGCAGTACATAAGTCATCTGATCCACTTGTTCATCAAATATGACTGTCTCAAACTTGTTAAAAAATGATTTGTTGGGTCCTTTTCTTTTTCTTTCTTTCTTTTCTCCGATCTCATTCTGGGACTCATCTGGTGCTATCTCACTTGATTATTATGCTTGCCTCCCCGGCTCAGCCTCTCTTAAGAGAATTGCAACCACTCCAGGTGAATTCCTCACATTCCAAGCCAAAAGCAGAACAGATTTAGAAACTAATACTGCTTGGCTGATGATCAGTGCCATTCCCTTTTCTATCACTTTTCTCTTTAATTTAATTAAATCCAAGACCTTGACATTATATTTTTGGAATTGGACCTAGAAGCTGTGCTAGCTGTTTCTCTGTTAATGGTTCTCTGAATCCTTGCATCTGTGATAGTAATAAGAAAAACGACACACACTCCAGGTCTGAACTTGGAAGCTGGCACCTGTTGCCTTTCAGCTCAGGAGTCAACTTGATTCAGAATGAGCTGGAACTCTACTGATTAAGATACATTAAGTGATGATGCATTTTAATCCATATTAAAGACAATCAGTTCTATTTCTGTTCAATGAGTATCTTCTTGGCTGATTTTAAAAAAATCAAATATTGTGAATTCAGTTACTTGCCAGTCATTGGCACATGTGAATCTAGTGTCAACAGCTCAATAATGCTCTTGTCGAGCCCCAGTAACATTCAGCGTTCGTTTTTTTCATGAAATTTAAGATGCTATAACACCTTAAATGGTTTGGGCCCCGGCAATCTAAAAGACCCTCCTTGTTTGCTCTGAAGCAGTTATGATTATCAGAGGCGCCTGAGCTAATCCTCTGTTTTAAAACAAAGGGGTCTGTTGATAGCTCCTCTCTTCAAAAGGGATCCTTTACTTTGATATGTTCTTGGAAAGACGGGATTTATTTACATTCATGGCGTGGCTCTTCTTGGATTTTTTCAGGATGGGTACAGGGTATTGGGATGGCTGATTACTGGGCGTTCGTTTCAATATTTGATGAGGTCCTTCAGTATTGATCTGTCTGTATATGTTGCAAAGTGGCTCTTGGTGGTGAAATATATTTGTGCGAAGTATGCTTGTCCTTGGGTATAATTTATATGTGCACAAATCTTATGGTTTTAGACGGTCAAAATATACAGTGATAGTATGTACCATAGTTAACCAGTGGAACAACAATCATTCCCCCTTGCCCTCACAACACACAAGCAACACTAAGGTAAATGGCACCACCCAGCAAAAGCCTCTAAACATAAAGTTAAAGCTAATAAGTAATTTTATATGGATAGGAGGGAGATTTAGTTGGCATATCCTCAAAGTGGTTATCGTTAAACTGCAGGTTAACTCTTAATAATAGATGTCCAGGTCTGACCTCAAGTGGTTGTTAACTGTCTGCATTTACTGAGGGGTAAAGGTTAAAAGAGAACGTGGTCCTCCTGAATACATTCCTTGTACATTTAGGACTCATGGACTGCAATAGAAGATAAAGTTGCACGGGAAGTACCAGCATGTACATGGGGATGGGGTGGGATAGCTCAGTGGTTTGAGCATTGGCCTGCTAAACCCAGGGTTGTGAATTCAATCCTTCAGGGGGCCATTTAGGGATCTGAGGATTGGTCCTGCTTTGAGCAGGGGGTTGGACTAGATGACCTCCTGAGGTCCCTTCCAACCCTGATATTCTATGATTCTATGTCTGAAGCCAGGGGCGGCTCTAGCTTTTTTGCCACCTCAAGCACGGCTGGCAGGCTGCCTTCGGCGGTATGCCTGTGGGAGGTCCCCGGTCCCGCGGATTCGGCAGCATGCCTGCGGGAGGTCTACTGGTCCCGTGGCTTCGGCGTACCTGCCGCCGAATTGCCGCCGAATCCGCGGGACTGGCGGACCTCTCGCAGGTATGCCACTAAAGGCTGCCTGATGGCCGCCCTCGCAGGAACCGGCAGGCCGCCCCCCGCGGCTTGCCGCCCCAGGCATGCTCTTGGAGAGCTGGTGCCTGGAGCCGCCACTGTCTGAAGCAAAGTGAGAGAGAGAGAGAGAGAGAGGAAAAACTGTTATAGCATAAAAGTCTTTGCTATTCTGTCAGTATATGTACAGTACTCCATACCAAAATTCAATATTTGGGAGCCATGGCCTGTTTCCAAACCTGCCAGCATTTGAGATGTAAAGTAAATACTGTAGGGAAATACACCTTTTAAAGTAATTGAAATACATTGCACTAGGAGAGGTTTGCTTTAAACTTTCTTTTTGAGATTCAGAGGGGAAAACACTTAAATTAAATATGAACTGTTGGAATGTGTTATTGAAAGCCTCTGAAGCCTTGTGTAGTTAATACCATAATAAGGGCTGATGGAGCATTATGGGCCAAATTTGGAGAGCTACTGAGCACCTGCAACTCCCATTGCAATCAATGGAAGTTGCAGGTGTACAGCTGCTGTCAGGTTTTGGCCCTGAGCTTGGATGACTGACCCAAAAGGAAAAGCCATAAGGGAAATTAATTAGTGGTATGGAAGAAATATGTCACTGCCCATGTTCAGCTGGTAGGTACATATTGGAGAAAGATGATATTGGGTATCAGGGCCTACACCAAAAAATTTGGCAGAAGTCAAAATGCCCTGTTGTAGTTACTAGGCTGGAGGAAAACTTTCATAGAAGATTATATAACCCCTATTCTATTACACTTCTTATATAACACCAGAGAGAGCCTATTTGCGGCACTCTGATCTCTCACATGCAAAGGTAAATATGTACATAAGTCTTATAAAATATGCATTGAAAATAAAATGTAGGCATTGAAGTGACATAATGGACCAAATTCTTTCCTGATGTAGCTCCATTAACCTAAGTTGATTAACCACAGCTGAGTGTATTTGCCGTTATTTTCCTGGTTAAATATCTATTTTGGTATTAAATTTATTTATTCAACAAGCAAACAAAATACTGATTTTACCTTGAATGCTAATTTAGGAAAGTTATATTATTTACTCAGATCATAATTATTCTAAAGAAGTCATTACCACTGCTAAACAAAATCATTTTTGATCCAAAGGATGGTAAAACCTCTGAAGAAGTTATTGTCCTTTGTTAGTAATGGCTCCAAAAGAGCCAATAAACCAAGAACTAAAAATCCTGTAAGTGTGACTACTGCTCACGTTCTGTCAGGGATGAATGCTGGGAAAGAGCACACAGCCAAAACGAATGGGTTGTGGTGCTAGGAAAATACGCTTAGACTTGTGGGTCTTTGTACACTCAGTTTCTCATGCACTAGCTTAGAGCTGTTTGTTTGGGTTTCCAGCACTGGCTGTGTTCAGGAAAGTTTTTATTATTATTACTGCTACTAGTACTATTGTGGTAGAGCCCAGAGGCATCAGTACGTGGACCAGAGCCAGGCAGTGTACAGACATAGTGGAAATACAGTCAGTGTCACAAAGGACTTAAAATCAACATGTTAAACAAGAGACAATAAGTGGATACAACAATCATATGAGGGAATGCAAGGAAACAAAATCATATGATTGGTGTGATAAGCAGTGGTTAGAGCACACCGGTGTTTAACCATTGTTATATTTAAATCCCCCCTCTTGCATCTCTCCCCACACAAAGAAAAAAGTATACATAGAATTTTTTTTAATTTAATTCAATTTGGTTTGTACTACTCCTTTCCACACAAAACCAAGAGACCCAATTCTGCTTCCATTCAAGTCCAATGACCGTTTGCTTCAAAAGGAACAGGAATGGGGATTAAATGTTGACCGTTCTACCAGATGATTCCTGAAATAGACTGAGATTTTGCCTCAGCTCTGGTTCCTTTGACTTTGTAGTTTGTTTCAATTTATTTCCCCATAGTATCTTCTGCATAGTGTGTCCAGGGCCAGTGCAACCATTTCGGCAAACTAGGCGGCCACCTAGGATGCCTAGTGGTCGAGGGTGCCTAAAAGCTTGCTCAGGCAAGGAGGTGGAGTGGAGGTGAGCTAGGGCAGGGGTGCGGGGAGGGCCGCCCGCAGTAAGAGGGGGGGCGCACAGGGGAACCGCTCCCTGCCCCAGCCCCCAGATCACCTCCACTCTGCCTCCTCTGCTGAGCACACAGCCCCCTCCTAAGTCTCCTCCAATCGGCGCCGCGAGCCTGGGAGGGGAGGAGAATTAGAACAGTGCCGGCGTGCTCAGAGGAGGAGAGCTGGGGCGGGCTCCCTGGGCAGGGTTAGCTGCCATGGGGGGCAGGCTCCCCGGGTGGGGTTAGCTGCCATGGAGGGGGTGCTTGCAAGGGGGGGTAGCTGCTGTGAGGGGGGGCTCCCCAGGTTGGGAGGGGGGGTTAGCTGCCGTGGCGGGTGGGGTTAGTTGCCACGGGGGGGGGGAGGGCTCCTTGGGTGGGAGGGGCAGGTGGGTGTGGTTAGCTGCCACGGGGGGGCAGGGGGCAGGGTTAGCTGTCACGGGGAGGGGGGGGCGCAAGATGGAAGTTTCACCTAGGGCGCGAAACTTCCTTGCACCGGCCCTGAGTGTGTCTGCATCTCAGAACACCACAGTGAGATGTAATCTTATGACATATAAACATTTTGCATATAATTTAAAGTAGAAATGAGTCTGAGTTGAAAAATTTTATGTCTGAGACTTTGGTTCAGCCCAGGGGCCAAATGTGATGTTCACATCCACATCAGGTGCTGACCTTTCCCAAAGTTTAGGGATGAGTGGATCCAGGGTTCTGGTTCAGACCCTTCTTTAAATAATAGATATGGGAGAATGGAGAGAGTAGTTGTTGTATTGTCTCAGTCTAAGGTTGAATTGAAAAGGGTAACTTTTAAGGTGAGATTTGAAAACAGGGCTGCTCAGAGGACAGAAAATAGACTGCCAAATAAATGGGGCAGCACAAATGTAGGCGTGAGCCTCAAGTTCACGGAATTTGCAGAAGGGAAGGGAGATGACGATTCAATAAATATAGAGAGTGGAGAAATAAATAGGTTGATGTGAAATGAGGTGCATGCAATGGAGCAAATCTATTGATACTATGAAAACCAGAATGGCAATTTTGAGTTTCATCTGAATATGAATAGGAAGCTGATGGAGAATGCAGAGTTCATACTGTATATGATGCGACTGAATTTCCTGGACCAAGACTGAATAGTGTGGATGTCTGGGGCCCTAAATTCTATTTAGACGCTCTGAATTTTTGAGAATGGGATTTAGGAAGACTATAAAAGAGCTTGCTTTGTAGTAGTGACACCTATTGTACTAAGAGGGGTGAATAAAAAGAAAATAAAAGCAACAGCAATGGGAAATCCTCTAAAGCATTTTCACCTCAACAGAATTTATACTTGTCAAGGAAAGAAGACTTTAAAAACCCCGCTGAAAAAGTTTGAGCTCTGCTACTTTCATCTTTACCCTCTGAGAAGTTTCAAATATCAAGAGCAGAGAGGGAGATTGAATCTCTAATTAGTAAAGGGGGCAGGTAAGACATTAATTGATTTGTTATGCTACCGCTTTGTCCTATGCTGTATTTCAGAAAAATAAGACAGCTGTAATGTTCTTCAGCAACAGAGCACAGATATTCATATGCAACAGAGTTAGAAAA
This sequence comes from Chrysemys picta bellii, assembly GCF_011386835.1. Lineage (NCBI taxonomy): Eukaryota > Metazoa > Chordata > Testudines > Emydidae > Chrysemys > Chrysemys picta. Next base: position 85,065,042 of record NC_088799.1, on the reverse strand, counting down.
TGTTGTTGCCTATTGTACTGCTGAGCCTATACTTTTCACCTTTGTGACAGTCTTTACTGCTAAGTTCATCCCTTTTATAGGACTCTGATAAATCTTGTACAAAGGAAGCCTTGTTGAGGTATCATTTGAAAACTCATAGTTTGCTGATCATTATTGTCCTGGTAAAATGTGTGTGGCACCATTGTATGTAAAGTTATAAGATTCTATGGTATGATATTACTAAAAGCATCCACAAACCAGCGAGCCAATGCCTCAGCCAGGTGTCAGCAAAATGAAATGGACTATCACCTGGTTAAGTGGCCATTCTTTGGAAGGAAACAGGATATGGAAAGATTTACATTTTGATGAAAAGTAGCAGGGGATTCCCACCCATATAGATTTTCTGTCTCCTGAAACTCAGATGGAGATGATTCTCAAAGAAGAGGAAAAATATAAGAAGGAAGAACAAAGGCCCCAAATCATCTCTTCCTTCATCTCTCCTCATGGCATTGACAACACTTGAAGGACAAAGGAAGCATAATTGGATTGGGGAGGGATCCTGGCTGAAAGGAATTCAGCCAGTAAGACTGCTATAACAGTGGTGAGAGCGATCTTTGTTTCAAATTCACTTTAGCTTCTTAAGTTAGGCATTAGTTGTGATTTACTTTTATTTTCTTGTAATCAATTTTGACTTTTCTTTTTCATTACTTGTAATTAGGGTTGTCAATTAATCGCAGTTAACTCACGCGATTAACTCAAAAAATTATTGTTTAACAGTGCGATTAATCACAGACTACCAATTGAAATTTATTAAATATTTTTGGATGTTTTTCTACATTTTCATATATATTGTATTCTGTGTTGTAACTGAAATCAAAGTGTATATTATTTTTATTATAAATATTTGCACTGTAAAAATGACAAAGAAATAGTATTTTTCAGTTCACCTCATACAAGTACAGTAGTGCAATCTCTTTGTCCTGAAAGTGCAACTTACAAATGTAGTTTTTTTGTTTGTTACATAACTGCACTCATAAACAAAACCATGTAAAACTTCAGAGCATATAAGTCCACTCACTCCTACTTCTTGTTCAGCCAATCAATAAGACAAACAAGTTTGTTTATATTTACAGGCGATAATGCTGCCCTCTTCTTATTTACGTCACTAGAAAGTGAGAACAGGCATTTGCATGGCACTTTTGTAGCCGGCATTGCAAGGTATTTACATGCCAGATATGCTAAACATTTGTATGCCCCTTCATGCTTTGGCCACCATTCCAGAGGACATGCTTCCATGCTGATGTTGCTCATTAAAAAAATGTGTTAATTCAGTTTGTGGCTGAACTCCTAGGGGGAGAACTATATGTTCCCTGCTCTGTTTTACCTGCATTCTGCCTAGGGTGACCAGATGACAGAGGTGAAATATCGGGACACGGTGGAGCAAAAAAAAAAAAAAAACAAGCCGGTGGCAGAGCAAAACAAAAAAAACTGCCGGAGCACAGGAAAAATTGGTGGGGGCTGAGAACCCACCGGCAGCTCCACGTCCCGCCCCCCGCCCCCACACCAGCTTGCCTCCTCTCTGTCTCCACCTCCCCCCTCGGGGAGGGAGGGGACAGCACGCAGAGCCCTCCCCCCCCTCCAGCCAGAGGGACCCTGCCAGGGGGCCAGGTGAGTCCCAGCAGTGCTAGCCTTACCTGGAGTGGCTCCCAGGAAGCATCCAGCAGGCAGGTCCCGTCCCTCTGGCTCCTAAGGTCGGGTCGGATTGAGGGGCGTGGGGACGGGCGGGGGGGCTCTCTGCCCGCTGCCGGCGCCTACAAGCCCCGCTCCTGCAGCACACAGCGGAGACCTCCTCGCCGCCTCCGGGGAGGCTCTGCAGGCTCCTCCGGCGGGCGGGCGGGCGCTGGGAGTTCAGCTGCGCTGCCCCAGGGCCCAGGAAGAAGAGGTGAGCGGTGCCGGCAGCGCCGACTTGCGTCCTCCGCTAGACGGTCCCCCGATATCGGGACAAAGTGCGTCCCGACCAATGTAAAGTCGGGACACGGGACAAGTCCGCTAAAATCGGGACTGTCCCGATAATATCAGGACATCTGGTCACTGTAATTCTGCCATATATTTTATGTTATAGCAGTCTCGGATGATGACCCAGCATATGTTGCTCATTTTAAGAACACTTTTTCACTGTAAATTTGACAAAATGCAAAGAAAGTTGTGCAATGTGAGATTTCTAAAGATAGCTACAGCACTGGACCCAAGGTTTAAGAATCTGAAGAACCTTCCAAAATCTGAGAGGGACGAGGTGTGGAGCATGCTTTCAGAAGTCTTAAAAGAGCAACACTCCAATGCAGAAACTACAGAACTCAAACCATCAAAAAAGAAAATCAACCTTCTTCTGGTGGCATCTGACTCAGATAATGAAACTGAACATGTGTTGGTCTGCCCTGCTTTGGATTGTTATCGAGCAGAACCTGTCATCAGCATAGATTCATGTCCCCTGGAATGGTGGTTGATTTCATGCAGAAACTTTATAGTATCTCTGAGTCCTTTGAAAGTTATTATCAATTAAGAAGCGACAAAGAGTCCTGTGGCACCGTATAGACTAACAGAAGTATTAGTATTTCGTGGGTGAGAGCTGATGCTCCAATACGTCTGTTAGTCTATATGGTGCCACAGGACTCTTAGTCTGGATCTGTAAAAAGCGACAAACACGGCTACCCCTCTGATACTGTCAATTAAGGTGTTTAGTAGTGTTAGCTTGATTCATGATTTGGAACCAAAGCTGTTTTTCATTTCAAGATAGTATATAAGAAGTAATATTGTGATCTAGATTTGGATTTGGGTGTTACAAGAATCTTTATAAAAGCGGTATATGCATATGTATCATGTATGTAGTTAGTTAATATAATGAGCTATTGACATAGAAGAATTTGTAGCATTGGTTGTTAAGTTTGTTGGTTCAATAAAGTTACTAGGCACCACAAAAGGCTTCCTGACTACAGATCTTAACATTGTGGATATCTAACCTTCAGCAGAATAAAATACTGATTTTTTTTATATGGTTTCAAGGTCTATGTAGATATCTTGGAAACTTCTAGAACAAGGATACAGCTGTGTAAAATGTGTATACACTGGTTCAGTGTGTGTTCTGTGTAGGTACAGCACTTAGGACAATCGAGTCCTGGTCCAAGACTGCAGCACCTAGGTGCTTTGGTAATACAAATAATAAATAATGATCATAATTAACCCATGAGCTGCAAGCATACAGGCACCAGAGCTGTCAGAGAGATGGAACCTAGAGACTTTGGCTCCCAAACACAGCTCTCTACCACTTGAACTAAATCTCATAGGGATGTTTACAGTAGAACAGGAAAGTGTAAAATCCATCTCGAGGAGTCATATCTGCACTAGCTCTGATTGATTGAGCTAGTGTGCTAAAAACAGAAGTGTAGCTCAGCAAAGTGAGTGTTGGGGGGGGGCTAGTCACCCTGAGTATGATCCCATCCGAGACTACAAGTGTGTACTGGGGTGGCTGGCTTCTCATGACATCACAGTTACACTTCTGTTTTTAACACAATCAGAACTAACGCAGGTATGTGTCTATGAGCTGGAATTTACACCTTTCAGCTCTAGTGTAGGCATACCCTTAATCTCTTTTAGCTGTTTCTAGTTATGGGGTTCCTGTCCTTTGTACCAACTACTAGAAGGAGACATGGTCAAATGCTTGGCTAGTATAAGATATTTTACAATAGCAGCAAAACTGACCATTTTGCAAAAGCCTTTTTGGGTCTCACTTAGCCTTAGATCAATTTTGTGGTCATTAAGTGTCAGGGCTTGTCAAACAGGAAAGTTACACTGGTATAAGGTAAGGTATGAATTTAAACCAATAGAGATATACCAGTATAACCACTCATGTGGATACTATTACTCTGGAATAAGTGCCTTTTTCAGTTTATCTTATTTCTCTTTGGAAGGGATTTAATCTAATCTCCCCCAAAAGGCAGTCTTTTTCTGGAACAAGGTTGTCTACATGGGGAGTTATACTGGTATAATTAAACCAGCAAAGCTATATCAGTATTAATGGACCGATAATAACTGGTAAAACTTTCCCATGTAGACAAGCACTTAGATCAGAACAGATTAACATTGTTCCAAATGGAATTACTAAAAAGATTACTGCATAGTTTCCACAAAATATTGTGAGCCTCATCTCTGACTTGGATGGATCAATTACTCTAAGGGCTGATAAGCTATCAGTAGTGCACTCTCCATGTCTATTCTGTCTTTGTTCTAAGTGCTGAGACTTATCATGTTGTTACAACATAGGTTCCACAAAATAATGCTTGCCATTTCACGGTGACTGAGCCATATTTGTACCTCATTTGCCATGCAAAATGCCCAGTGATGTCCATGGGAGTAACATATGTGGATTGAAGGCTATGTATGGCTTTAATAACCCCTCTTACCATGATGGTATATAAAGACAGAAGAAAGGCTGACAATTGCATTTTCTGGAGAACTAAATTGCTCTTTTGTTTTTTAAAAGACATTATCATATGATTGTTATTCTCTCCCCGACCCCTCGCCTAAAGTCAAATAAAAAAAAGATAAAATGAGTGGCGAAAAAAAGAAGACCCAGTCCTATGGTTTTTGGAGGGTGTGGGTGTGGGGTGGGGGAGGGGAGACACCAGCCAAAATAAGTGTTTGACTGTTTTGCAAGATAATCTGTATAGTGATGTAATATCAGGCACCTGGTGCAATCACATCATCATTGGTTTTAGCTTTTTTTATGACTAACAAAAAAAAATTAGCCAACATGTAGAAAAAAAAGCTGTAGGCCAGATGTTCTTTGAGAACTGAATAAAGTGAGAGGTGAAGTAAGCGTTTGACAAGAATGCACAGGGAGAAGATTAATCACCACTTCAGTGTTCCATGTCCAAAATGATTGTGTCTGTGCTTGTTTGTGAATGTCTGATTTTGAATTAGACAACTGGTGTTCTCATCAAAATACAAACACACAGAATTGCTCATTTGAATAGAGGACTAATATCATACAGATGTAAGTGATTTGGATGCCTTTAAATAAAGTAGAAACCAGCAGCAGACAAACTATTAAAAAAAACCCTGTTTGATCAAAACTACCATGATATGACTTGTTGATGGTATGCAAAATCAACTTGTCACTTCTGTTTTAAGTACACAATCATTATCATTTTCTTTTTCCAATCTCAAAGTTGGGTCGGGCCGACTTCTGTTTGTTTGTTACTTAGTTAAGTACCTAGACTGCCAGCCACCTCAAGTCTAGGCTTAAGCACAAAACAGTAAGTGCTTAAACTGTTGAGAAGATCAATCACCACATTCTAACAGTGCATGTGGCATTGTTTTTAAAATGATAAATTACATATTTATTTTTACTGAGATTAATAAGAATGAACTGGGAAATATAAGAAAGGTACAATATGTACAGTGTATATGCAGCCTAGGTTGCAAGCAGCAGAATTTAGCAAGCAGCAAACTGTTCCTGAATGTAATAACTAAGTGACATAAGAACATAACAGAAGAAGATAAGAATGGCCATACTGAGTCAGACCAGTTGTTCATCTAGCCCAATATCCTCTCTTCCGACAGTGGCCAATGCCAGATGCTTCAAAGAGAATGAACAGAACAGGGCAATTATCAAGTGAACCGTCCCCTTTTGTCCAATCCCAGCATCTGGCAGTCAGAGGGTTAGGAACACCCAGAGCATGGGGTTGACCATATTGGCTAGTACCTATTTATGGAGCTCTCTTCCATGAACTTGTCTAGTTCTTTTTTGAACCCAGTTATAGTTTTGGCTTTCACAACATCCCCTGGAAACAAGTTCCACAGGTTGAGTGTGTGAAGAAGTACTTCCTTTTGTTTGTTTTAAACCTGCTGCCTATTAATTTCATTGGGTGACCCCTGGTTCTTGTGTTATATGAAAGAGTAAATAATACTTACTTTTTCCATACCATTCATGATTTTATAGACCTTTATCATATCCCCCCTTAGTTGTCTCTTTTCCAAACTGAACAGTTCCAGTCTTTAATCTCTCCTCCTAAGGAAACTGTTCCATACCCATAATAATTTTTGTTGCCCTTCTCTGTACCTTGTCCATTTCTAACGTGTCTTTTTTGAGATAAAGTGACCAGAACTGCATACAGTATTCAAGGTGTGAGTGTTCCATTGGATTTGTATAGTGTCTAACATAGTTAGCTTTTTTGACTGCTGCTGAAGGTTGAGTGGATGTTTTCAGAGAACTAACCACAATGACTCCAAGATCTCTTTCTTGAATGGTAACAGCTAATCTAGACCCCATGATTTTGTATGTATAGTCGGAATTATGGTTCCCAATATCCATTACTTTGAATTTATCAACATTGAATTTCATCTGCCATTTTGTTCCACAGCCACCCAGTTTTTTAAGATTTCTTTGGAACTCTTCACAGTCAGCTTTGGACTTAACTATCTTGAATAATTTTGTATCATCTGCAAACTTTGCCACCTCACTCTTTACCCCTTTTTCCAGATCATTTACGAATATGGTGTCAGTACAGATCCCTGAGGTATTCCACTAGTTACCTTTCTCCATTCTGAATACTGACCATTTATTCCTACCATTTGTTTCTTGTCTTTTAACCAGTTACTGATCCATGAGAGGACCTTCCCTCTTATCCCATGACTGCTTAGTTTGCTTAAGAGTCTTTAGTGAGGGACCTTGTCAAAGCCTTTCTGAAAGTCCAAGTACACTATATGCACTAGATTATGCTTGTCCACATATTTGCTGACCCTCTCAATAAATTGATATGATGTGTGTGTATCACAGTAGTACACGTGATATACATTGTGTGTATATGTGTATATTTTCTTGAGAATCAAATAATTATCTTATTTTAGGATCTGGCATTAAATATTAAAGCTGAAGGAAGTAAATTGGAGATATTTTAGAAAACTACAAATACAAAAAGTAAAATTGGTTGGATATTTTTACACTGTGCCACAACAAAGATGAATATGTTTTGTCACTTATTTATGTATTTGTTTACATATTCTGTTCAGAATAAATAATTTTGACCAAATCTTGGAAGCGCTGATCATAAATATAATAAAAATTGTAATTATGCTTTTCATAGTGGGACCCTGATATTGATTGAAGTCTCTATGAAATACTGTAATAGTAATAATAATTATTTATTGCTAATCATAAAATTACCCTATTACACTTCTCACATGATGATCAACAGACACTTTACTTTGTGCAAAGAAAACAAATAACCACTCTAGCTCATGCATGTGCAGATAGATATTGCTATATAATGGTACACCTCTACGTCGATATAACGCTGTCCTCGGGAGCCAAAAAATCTTACTGTGTTATAGGTGAAACCGCATTATATCAAACTTGCTTTGATCCACCGGAGTGCGCAGCCCCGCCCCCCCAGAGCGCTGCTTTACCGCATTATATCAGAATTCGTATTATATTGGGTCGCGTTATATTGGGGTAGAGGTGTATATATGCAGTATCATCTTTGTTATCCAAATATCAATTATCTAAGTGTCATATCCTCTGTCTACTAATTAACTCAAACATTCTCTTGATTATTTGAATGTATTCAGTGTTCCCCATGACTGAGATTATTAACACTGCTTTGTAAATATTGTTGAGGTTTTTTCCTTTTGTCTTCAGTGCTGTGTGTATCATGATCAGTGGAACTGGAGTCAGAGGGCTCATACTCTCTGGAGGGCCTATTATGGAGCGTGACAGATATGGCAATTTTCTGCAATATCTTTGGGAGCTCTTATTGGATTAAGTTTAAATGCAAATTCCCACCTCTAGACCCAACCTTTTGAAGCTATGCCCCATCGAGAAAACCATTGTCTGACTGATTACATAGTCATAGTTTCTGAAGATCAAAGACCCAAGCTGTATAAAAGAAAGGCTAGCTTATGTATAGGTGTGCTTGTCCTGAGTCAAGATGGTTATGAACTTATCACCACTGGAAAACCCTTTTGTAGGGTTTGCAGGACTGATCTCCTACCAGAGCTCTAGTAAGAATTGGGGATTATTGCTGGTAAACTTATTAGCATGCATTAGATTTTTTTATTGTTTTAAATATGTTTTCTTTATAATGCTTTCACGTTAAGAATAAATGTGCCTGCTTAAGAAGGGCTGTGTTCTAATTGTGGACAATTACGCTGTTTATAGCCTCTGAGGAGAAAGCAAAGCATAGATGCAAGCCAGTTTAGGCTGTCTGACTTGCTGGGGAACTCATAACTGGGGAGCTATGCAGCCTGGGAAAACCCTGGTCAGGAGGGAGCAGGGGCAGCTCCAGGCACCAGCGCACCAAGCACGTGCCTGGGGCTGCAAGCCGCGGGGGGTGGCGTGCTGGTCACTGTGAGGGCGGCAGTCAGGCTGCCTTCAGTGGCATGCCTGCAGGAGGCCCGCCGGTCCCATGACTTTGGTGGCAATTCGGCGGCGGGTACACCAAAGGCACGGGACCGGCGGACCTCACGCAGGCATGCCGCCGAATCCGCGTTACCAGTGGATCGCCCGCAGGCATGCCGCCGAAGGCTGCCTGATTGCCATGCTTGGGGCGGCAAAATACACAGAGCCGCCCCAGGAGGGAGAGAGACATGTGTCTCTGCCTAAGACCGGTGATGGCTGAGGAGCCAGGAGCCTAGAGTGGATGTCCTTGCTGGACAATGTGGAGGTAGTACAGGTGCAGTTGGCCTGAACTGTGACATAGGGGACACCAGGAAATAGAGAACACAGGGAGTTAAGCTTGAAGAAACTTAGCCACATGGACAGGGCAGTCCACTTAATAAAGTTCCATTTGTTCAGCTTAACCTTCATTCAGAAATTCTCTTTACAAAAGTCCACCCTCCTTTTATCCAGACAGTCTCATTCCTTATCTTCTGTAAAGATGGGCCTGTTTCAAAGAGTTTGGATTTTAGGGTTGGTTCAGAGGCTATCCAAATTCAACTCTTAATCTGAATGAGGCTGGTATTTTGGTTTCTCTGCCTCCATTCCCCAGCCAAAGCCAAGCAAGTGATCTCTCTCTCTCTCTCTCTCTCTCACACACACTCACACACACACACACACACACACACACACACACACACACACACACACACACACACACACGAGTCAGGGGCGGGGGGACTGTATCCAAACATTTCAGAATCATTAAGATTCAGTTTAGAATTTCTGTCTAGACATGGCTGAAGTACAGGATGTGAAATGGCATTGTTTTGTTTATTGTGTCTTAGTGATTCCTGGTTAGGTCTAAAAAGTTTTTGTTGTTGTTTGTTTTTTTTAAAGAAGCTTTTTCTGCTGTGTTCTTTTTGGGATCTGACAGGCAAGCTGCATTCTATCCTTCTCATGTATCACCACCATCTTATAGATATATCGCCTCCTTTGAGGTGTAGTTTAAATGTCCTCCCTTTTCTCACCCTGGTGCTTGCTATCACCACTGTTTGGAGTGGCTTTGCACCCCTCTCCTCACGTGGGTCGGGTCCTGGCTTCTTTTCTGGAGCCTGATGCCACCATCCAAGTGGGCTTCTCACTGTGCCTTTTCACAGGGTGCTGCTCCTTGAGAAAACAAAGACTAATACTGCTACCTGACAAGGAGTGTAAAATCTAGTATGCAGGAGCAATAAAGTAAATACAACAAACCCCAGCAAAGGAATGACACACCCAAAATAACAGTATAACAAAGGGGGACTTTATTGGGAACAGGAAAACAGGATCTGGGGAAGGAATGGGCTAATGATAAAAAAATAATAAATGTTAATAAACCAGTACCCCATTTCTTAATACTCACCAATGGTCCAACCCCCAGCTTTCTCCCTGGCACTTTCTCAAAGCAGATGGTTCACTGAGGTTTCAAGTCCTGGGGTGGTGGAGTATTGCAGTGCTGTTGTGTTGGCCAACTTAAATAATAGTTCCCTTATTTTCTCTTCACTCCTGGGGTCATCTCCTGACTCCAGCTGGGTTTGCTGTTCCCTGGTCTGTATTTCTCCTGAGATGTTGGCTTGCTCTTGATACCAGTTCAGATCTTTGTCCACTGGATACTGGTGACTACAGTGCTGGAGCTGCTTGGTGCAAGCAGCTTAAGAATGTCAGAGCCGTGCAAAAACTCCTGTTGGGGGGAGTGGGAGTTTAGCAGGGACTCTGTGAGCTGAGGTCTTCCTCTCCCATCCCAGCATCCGTACCAAAACTAAAGCTACATTCTTTCTCCTTTAGGTAAAGTCAGGCTGCCCCATCTCTGTGGTGCTGTGTAGGGCTTGTCATTGGTCCAGTGAACTGTTTGTCCGGATCACCCCATGCAGAAGCTTTCCTATTGGACTCAGCAGGGTTTCTAGTTCCTTCTGTCCCCGCTCCTGACTCCATGCTTACTGGAAAAGGAGGTCAGAGGCCTATGGTTGCAGTTCTAGTTGTAGTTGTTTTGCTAGAGCCCCCTGGAGAATTGATCTGGAACACCAGGAGCTGCCAAAGTTCTAGTGGGGTTTACATAAAGATCTGCTGGCTAAATATACCCTCAGCGACACTTATGCAATTCCATTAGCATTGGGGACATTTTTACAGTCATTTTTCAAGACAGAACCCCACACCTTGTCATTTCCATGGCAGTCAGACGATCATGCTGAATGGCTCAAACTTCTGCATAACAAAGATCTGTGTGGGTTTGTTTATTTATGTTTCAAGATTAAGTGGGGTTGGCAATTCGTATTGGATGCATGTGAATATTTACTGATAGCCACATCTTTTGCCATTTAATAAACTTGTGAAGATGACTCTTATACTAAAAAGCATAATTTCTCTTTTGCTACTTTTATAAACAAAGGAATTTTCAACAACCCAATAAAATTTAGGCCAAACACTAAGAGAGGAAGACATGCTTTCCTGTTTATCCTCTAACAAAATGCATACACTATAACTGTAAGAGTGTGTATAGTGCAGGGGAGCCTTGATTTTATGAAATCCCTTTTCATCCCCTGGTAACTCAGTGCACTTACACTTGATTTTACAAAGATTTTGGGCCTCAAATTTCAAATGATACCGCACTGAACTGCAGTAGTATCCTACAGGCAGTCTGGAAGCCTGAATGTATGTCCTATAATGCTCCAAATCTCTGTCACCCTAAGGTTCAGAACTTTTGAGGCGACTCCCAAATCGAGACCTCCCACATGGTAATACACTGCGTCACCAGAGTAATCTTTGGGCAAGACTGACATATGTAATTTTGCTGAACGTGTCTGAGGCCACTAAATCCTCCTGCAAACAACCTCAGGTATTGTGATATCACAGTCACTCACACACAGCTTACTTGTAAAATAGGACTTCCTGCTGCAGTATTTTAAATATGAATAATTCTTTTCTTACCTTAGTCTACTCAAAGAATTTGTTTTTTAGAAACACAATAGAGACGTATATCTTGATACAACCATCTCCAAAGTTCAGCTACATTTGGACCCGATACTTTGAGATGCCTGGATGAAAAGAGGTACAAAGTGCATTATGATCAAAACAGCAAGATACTCTTTGTGAAACAGGTAAGTGGGGGATAGCCATGTTAGTCTGTATCCACAAAAACAACGAGGAGGCCGGTGGCACCTTAAAGACTAACAGATTTATTTGGGCATAAGCTTTTGTGGGTAAAAAACCCCACAATGCATCTGAAGAAGTGGGGGGTTTTACTCACAAAAGCTTATGCCCAAATAAATCTGTCAGGTAAGTGTTGTTATTCCCATTTTACAAATGAAGAAACTCAGCCTCAGATATGTTGAGTGTCTTGTCCAAAGTCACAGCAAGTCAGTTGCTGAGTCTATTGGGGTCTGATGTATGTTAATCAGGTAACATAATTTGGTAATCTAAATATAGTACTTTGCACGGCCATTTTACTTGCCAAAATCACAAGAGATTTTAAATCTCACTATTTTAATATGGTGTTATTTCCCCCCCATCGATACTAGACAAAAATGTTTTAATATATCAGTAGTCTTTGTATAATTAAAAATTTAATTGAGGATAAATGAAGTTTCTATCTTCACTATCTTAAAAGATTAGTTCCTGCAGGCCTGCTGTTCACATCAGTAGCAATACAAAACAACAACATAGCCCCATATAATGACAAATCATCTAGCCTAAGTCTGCCAACAGATCTTTCCACTTTAGTTCTGTGAAAAGATTAAACCTCAGCACATCATTTCATTGAATCAAGCTATATTTTCCAGTCATGTTTGCTGTCATTTTCCCTAGATGACCCTAAAACATTTTATAATTTTATTCCATGTATCTGTCTGAGTATAAAGCTACACTCATGCATCATTTAACACTCTTCTGCTGAGAAGGTCGATGTTTTGGCATGGTTTGGTGTTGATGTCTTTATGAATGGAAAATTTTGGTTTTACACTATATCAGTAACCCTGTAGATGTGATATTGGGATTTAGGGATCTAATATCTTGGAAAATGCCTGATGGGAGCCAACTCTGCTCTTGTTAGGCTTGCTTTTGAAAGAGATGCTGACTTTTGCAGCATATAAAAGTGCCATTCAACTGTCCACTGAAAAATGAAGGAGTGAAGAGCAAGAAATCTGCCATTTTTATTTTGGCCCATAGTCACTACCATTAGTTTAGATAAGTAGCTACTTAATTAATTTTCATAATAGCAAATTTATTTCATTTATGTAGTAGCAAATCTAGGAATTAAATGTTGACTTTACGATAGGTTAATTACACATGATTCAATTATCTTTTTAAAATATGTTTCAATATACAGAATTACATTGATATTATTTTTTAAAATAAAATCTGAGGTTACATTTTAAATTAAAATATTCGGAAAAATAATTTAAAAGGGATTATATATTTCATCTTCTTTACAGTAGTATGTTGTGGAGTATCTAAGTATCTTTTTAGGTCCTGCTCCTACAGTCAACTATAAATGCAAAACTCTAATGGTGCCAGTGGCAAAACTCCCGTTGAGTTTTTTGGAACCTTACTTGGAACCTGACAATTCCACCTTCATTATAGGAAGGAAATGTGTGGATGGTTGCCCTTTTTTTGTTTTGTTTAATTTATTTTCTTGCAGAAACTCGATGGAATTCATTCTGGAATCATGTGAAAGCGTCAGGTCTGTCCTTCTATCTGGGATTTACCTGTGTCTTTCACAGAACAATGTTCATACATCATTCTATTATTTTCAGAGAATGAGAATGCTGATGGTCCTCTGCTCCCTTCTTCTCTTGCACAAGTTCAGAATTTGTTATGTAATAATTAGAAACGGGCCATTCAAAGTGGTGGCAAGTATTCTACCATTTGTGGGGCAAAACCTTGTGAGAACTGCTTGTAAGATTTTAATACCATTGAGCCCAAATCAGAGCTTGGATTAGAACCTTAATCTAACTCGAGTGTGGATCCAAACACAGCCTCTTTGGTCTGTTTTGCCTGAGGGTCAGAGAAATCACTCAAAAGCCTGAAGTTAGGCAGGTATGCATCCATCTTAGAACTTTGTTACCACTGACACCTGACCCTTAGCATGAAGAACAGTAGCTGTGTCCAGGGAATTCCTATTTTTACTAGTTATGATAGAAAAATGTAAAAAAAAGTTGTTGTGCTAGTTTCCAGTTTTAATTATAGCATTATAGAAAGCATGTTGTCTTGTGTATTTCTGAAGCACATACTCTCAATACTATTCAGTCTTTAGTTTCCTGTTTTCTGCCAGCCACAACCTTTTTTTTTAAACCTTTATTGATATTTTGATACTGATTGGTATTTGCAGTTGAATCTAGAGAAATTAACAAACAGGGAATGCCTTTCCTGATAATTCTACAAACACAAACAAAAAACCCTTTTTACTCATCTGTACTGATATCACATTCTAAGTACTCAGTCAGTTCCATTCATTTTGGGAGACAGGTAAATAAGGATAGTGATCCCGATTTTACAGATAAGGAAGTACAGGCAGAGGGTATCAAGTCAGAGCCAGGATTCAAAGTCAGCAGTTCATAGTTTCCAGACCTGTGCATAGTCCACTAGATCTCACTAGTGTTGCAAATTCTAATTCATTCAACCCTCCTGAAATCTAGTCATTTTAGGATTTATAATTTTATAAGCTCATATCAGTGTTAATTGCCATGAAGGACTCTGGTTATCTCAAGACAATTAAGAGATAAGAAGAGAATTGGTGGAAGAGTGAATCAGGGGTCACAGTCTGGTTCACTATACAGGCAACCAATATGTTCATTCTGATAATTGAAAACAAAATAAAATGTTTAAAAGAAGCCAAAAAAATATCCTAATAAATAATTAGAGTTTGACCATCGCACAGAGTTGGGTTTTCTTGGCAAGAGGGGCAGGAGTCATTTCTGAACAAACAAGATTGAAATTTATGTCTTAGTGGAGCAATATTGGAAGCCTGTTTGACATACTGCACAAAGACCATTTCCAATGCTTTCAGCCAAATGAATTTCCTCCGTGTGGAGAAGGGGAAAAACATGTGCTGTGTTTGTTTCAGATGCAAGCTCCATCCATACCCAAGAGCAGATAGGCTATGGTTAGCATGTAGGAATAACTCACTGACTCCTTCAGTGGGTCAAAGTCAATGGATGTCCATTTTTTAACTACAGATCTATGCACAGTCTGATTTTCAGAGATGCTGGGCACCTGCAGCACCCATTGATGTAAGCGGGATTGTCGGTGCTCAGAATGTTTGAAAATCAGGCCTCTAGATTCCAGCGGTTGTCTTCAAGCACACTGTACATGTCTAGCTGTTCTTGTGAGCTTTAGTGAATATCTGTGCAAGAGGTTTATAAAAGAGGCTGAGATGAGGAATATCCTTAAAAACAGGAATTACTTTATCCCTTTAGAAATATTAACTAATTAGTTCTTCCAACGTCCTGTGAGGTAGGAAAGTATTATTAACCTTATTTGTGAAAAGGAAAACAGGCACAGAGGTTAAGAGAATGCTGCCTTTGAGTCCTATGCTTAGTCCATTAGACTATATTGCCTCTCAGCTAATTAGTAATAGGTACAATTTTTCAAAAACACGTGTGTGATTTAGGAGCTTGTCACATTATCAAAAGTGACTTAGACACCTATGGTTAGATTTGTAACGCTATTTAGGTGTCGAAAGATGCAGACAGATGCCCACTGGGAGTTGCAAAGGCACCTAGGGGCCAAACTCCCATTGAAATCAAATAAATGAAATTCTACTTTGGCATTTCAATTTTGGGTCATGTCAACAGATACAGAAGCATGTGGGGACAGATATAAAACACAAGCTTTTAAAAATATGAATTTTTTTTAATCTAAAAAAGCTTGGTTCAGATCTAGCTGTAATATGGACCAAAGGCTGAGATTATTTCTTCTCCTTGTGCACCCCACAGCCCAGCAGGGATCTAATGCATGAAGCTGGTCTTGAGCTGAGCAGAACTTTTCCTGCAGTTGCTTCTCTTTGTCACTAAGGGCCACCGTGGCACCAGCCACTGGAACTGAAAAAGGGAGAGAGTCTCTCCTCTGCTGTCAATGCCTCCCCTGCTGGAGTCCAGGCATCCTGAAGGAGAAGTGGGGGAAAGGCTTGATTGGAAAGGAGGGCTGTGAGGAGCTGAGGGATAACTGGGGCAGCATAAAGTGAGCCTAATGGGATGGGGCAGAGGGCGGGATAAATGGAAGTAGGAATAGAATGGGGGAGGCTGCCTCAGGCTCTCCTCCACCCTCTCCCCCATGTCCTCCCCACAGGTTGCCTTAAGTTCTGTTCCTTGCACTTTCCTTGCCCACAAGTCCCCAGTCGAGTCTGCTCCTGGATGCCTTTGATTCCCACTAGCATCTGAAAACTTCTCAGTCATCCCTGGCTCCCAGAGCCCCCAACCTGCCTCTGGCACTTCCAACCCTCCTCTTGTGTGATTGCAAGAGAGAAGCTCCTTTCCCCCCCACCTCCCTCCAATTTCCACGGATTGGAAACCCTCGGAGAGGTGGACATAAGTGCCTATTTCTCACTGGCAATAATGTCACACGCAGAGCTGCACAAAACAATGTTTATGGATATGGAGGTAGACAGGGCCGGCTCTAGGATTTTTGCCGCCCCAAGCAAAAACAATTTTGGCTGCCCCCCCTCCCCCGTTTTTTTCTTACCTCTCAAGCCTAGGAGGGAGAGAGGGAGGGAGGGAGGGAGGGAGAGGGAGAAGCAGCGCGTGCGCCGCAGCCGCTCGGGGTCTCCCCCTCCCTCCCAGGCTCTCAAACCCAGGAGGGAGGGGGAGATCCCGAGGAGCCGCAGCGCGCGAATCAGCTGTTTAGCACGCCGCGGCCGCTCGGGATCTCCCCCTCCCTCCCAGGTTTGAGAGCCTGGGAGGGAGGGCGAGCAGCGGCGCGCGAGCGGCAGCAGCGGAGGTGAGTTAGGGCGGCCGGGGCACATTTTTAGGGGCGGCATGGCCCACACCAGAATGCCACCCCTAAAAATGTGCCGCCCCAAGCACCAGCTTGTTTTGCTGGTGCCTAGAGCCGGCCCTGGAGGTAGAGTAGTGAAGGATGGAAAAAAGTTACAGATCAAGCTCCCCACCCCTTTTAAGTAGCCTGAGGTAAGTCTTTGCTAATGGCCACATATGGTATTAAAAATAGGCCTGAACCTCAAGGTTTAGAGTGGTTCAGTCAGATCATATGGGCTTGTGACTATCCGTATGACATATTTGACTGACGTGAGCCTGAACCTTATCCCAAAGGCTGAGAACTAATCGAATCTATCTATCTATCTATCTATCTAAACACGAATGTTTGCTGTGATAACAGTTTGATCCACTACAAATGATTTGAAAGGGAATAAAAAATTAGCAGGTAGTTGTGAAAATTGTGTGAATAATAGCCACCTGTTTTTTTAAATGTGTTTGATGTTGTAATAGTGGGTAAATACTGAATGGTTCTAAATGTTTAATTCCATGTTTTCCTTCCCTATGTAATTCTTCCATCCACAACTTTCCCTTCCTACAATATTAAGCAGCAGACGGTATAAGACAGTTAGCTGCTGCTCTCTTCCCCAGAGTTTCCTGCATTTCAGAGATGTTGCAAAATGTTTTTAGATCATTTGGGATAAAAGACATGATATAAATGTTGTTGCCCCTTTTTGATTCAAGCAGCTAGTCAAAATTTGCAGCCTGTCGGTGTTCCAGTTGTGAGTAGAAATTGGCGGTAGTTAGGTTTTTCTCTGACGCAGTTTTGTTTATTTACAAAGAATGTACAAAGTCCTGTGTCTCTTATCACAGCAGGAATCAAATAGCAGGAAACAGCTTCTTTTGCTCGCAGTACGAAGAGTACTCTTTTTCAGTCTGCATGCCTGACCCAAAAACCTCTCCCCAGGTTTCTTCCAGGGTCAGCCACATGCTTTTAGCTGCTCCTTCAGGCTTTCTCTCTTCCTCAGTCTGTTCTTGTCTGACCTCAGTTTCTGTGAGATCTCTTCTCACCCCTCCCCATAAAACTCCAAAACAATCTCCCCCCACCACAATATTCAGCCAAACTCCTGGGCGGATTCACACACACTTGTGTTAGATGGGTCTTTTGCTTACAGTTATGTTGTTCGAAGGACGAGTCCACATCTACCAGTCTCAATGGGATTCTAATTCAGCAAGGTTTCACCCAGCTCATAACATAAATTATTAATGTTATGTTGTGTTACAAAACATTTCAACACAAAATACATTCTGTTTTTAAAAATTGTTGCAGCATTGCTTCTTTTCTATGGTTTAAATTGGATTAACGGTATAAAGGGGTTTGGTTTCTCTGCAGAGCTGGCCTCTGGAATCTTCTCAATCTTTTTCAGTTTTAACTTTTAAAATCTCTCCCGAGAATTATTTTTCTCTGAGCTCCTATTTTAAAGAGCTTATTTGCTTTAAAAAATTGCTTGTTTGCTGTCATTGTGAAGGAATGCATCAAACCTGGTGTCAATAGGTTAATTGGAGGAAAAGTCTGATTGGGTTTTGAGGAGGAGTGTGTATTTTGCCCCCTTGCTGAGCCCTAGAAAAGAACAGGCAGTTCATCTTCACCACAGTAAAATTCCAGGAGAATAATCAGGAAACGTATAAGTAAAACCCGCATCTGAAGATTAAAAGGAAAAACTCAACTAGTGTTGGTGATTTAGTGTTGCTAGTGATCAATGCATCAGACCTTATATCCTGAGTAAGTGAGAGTTTAAAAGCATGAAGTGTGTAATTTGCAGGTGAGCATTTAGACCTGAGAAAAGAGAGATGGTGGGGCTGGAAGATCAGACCAATTTTCGGAAAGAGGGGAAGTTTTCTGGATCAGGAACAAGTTAGTGGTTTCTAGAGAGGACCATGCCAGCTAAGTTAGAATATCTGGGTTCCTGTTAGAAGGGCTGAGTTCTTCATAGGAAATCACTTCAGTGTGCATTTGGACATGAAGTAAAGTTCTGGGAGGCAGAGAGGCAAATAACAGTGCATTGCAAGGAAACCTCTGATGGACAAATGCTCTTAGTTGGTTTCAGATGGCATGGCTGTTCTAAGTAGGCATGAGATATAGAGCGGTTAAGAGGAGGATGTATAGTTGTATGGCTTCCATACAGTACAGGAAGTTATAAAGTAGCAAAAGAGTCACTGAAAAAAGTGAACTTCAATGTATTTGTCATTAATGCTAATGGACTCAAATTGTTTAATGGAACACAGAGGTGGATATAAAATCAAAGTGTGTGTGTTGACTGCAGGATTATTTTGGTTTTTGTGTCTTTGTGCAATAAAACTGTAGCTAGAAAGAGACTCTGCGTGTGGCAGTGGGTCCGTCAGGGGCTGAGGACAACCCAGCACCTTACAATGGCTGAATAGGTCTTTTAATATCTATAATATTTGATATAATTTTCTATAACTATATATAATATATAACTATATAATATGAAGAGAGGCAAGCCTTACGATACCCTGGTAAGGCTTTTTACACAGGTAAACTGAGGCACAAAGACCCAGAAACAGAGTTCAGAGGCCCTATTCTTTTGTCACTTATACCAGTTGTATAATGGTGTAACTATCCACTAACTTCAAAGGAGTTATTCCTCTTTTACAGCAGTGTAAGTGAAAGGGGAATCAGGTCTCCAAGAGTTCGGTCTCTATGTTCCATGCTCTAACTGCTATATATCAACTGATTAGGATGACACGAGTGATGCTGTTTAGGTGCCTTGAGGTTATCAATAAAAGGCTGGGAAAGCCATATGTTAAGTATGTGTGATGCTTCCTGGGGGTACTCTGAGCTGTGAGTCACCTCACTATCACCAGCCCTTATGGTGAGGTCTGTGCCTGCTGCAGGTCAGCTCCCCAGCTCCACAGGCCGTGCAAGCACGCCCTCTAGGCCTCTCAGGCTTGCTTTCCCTTTATAGGAGTGATAGGCACACTCCGACCCTTCAGTTTCTCCCTGACATGTCCAGCCACTATTCTGATGGACACTCCAGAGGACAGATTTGCTGCTTCTAAAGAAACAGTACACGCCAGTTTACCAGTTTCATTTCAGATCACCATTCTAATTAACACACTGCATTTAGATACGTTTATAGTGAAATCAAGTATAAGTTTATTTATCAAAATATAGAGATTCAAGTAATAGCAAATAGAAGAACTGGAAACAAATGGTTACCTATGAAATAAAACCATAACACGTATTCTAAAGCCTAGACTTAATTAACTAGATACTCTCATGTCTTGTAGAGTAATGCTCACCCAAAATCCTTGCAGTGCTTGACAGCCAGAGTGGCTGTGACCCTCCTTTCATGAGACAGACACACTGTCAACTTGCCTCTTAGGTGAAAAATCGTGTTTCTTTGCCCTGCCCCCTAGATATGCAAGTCCCACCATTTTTCTTTACTCATAAACAGGACACCCCCCAGCTGTTTGTTTAATCTTGTAGAGTTCCTGTCTTGTAGCTTTTGCAACTGGCTTAGTATGCAAATAGGTATACAGTGTGAGGTATACAATACCCAAATGGCCAGACAGGGAGATAAGTATCTGTTCTTCTTCGAGTGATTGCTCATGTGTATTCCACAATAGGTGTGCGTGCTCACCACGTACACCAGTGCTGGAAGTTTTTCCCTTAGCAGTACCTGTAGGGGAGCGCCCCAGCGACCCTGGAATGGTGCCTCATGGCGCAGTATAAGGGGCGCTGTGCGCTCCCCCCACCCTCAGTTCCTTCTTGCCGCCAGTGAAGGTGCTTCGGAACTGCTCTGCTCCAGCTTTGCTGTAGCTCGTCCCCGAAACTGCTTGTTCGTTCAGCGTATGGTACCTAGTTTAGTTACTTTAGTTTAGCTAGAGCACCTGGGCTGGGACACGCCCTGTGACCCAGGTTTTAAGTCGTGCGACACAATCTATGCCACTGAGTGATCCGCACGTGGATTGTCTACGCTGTTTGGGGGAAACCCATCTCAGCGATTGCTGCAAGATTTGCAAGTTGTTTAAGCCTCGGACCAAGAGAGAAAGGGACATTAGGCTCTGGGCTATCCTGATGGAGTCGGCGCTGACCCCGGCTCCGGCGCGCGGCTCCGAGTTGGCCATCTACTGGTCGGCACCGCTCCCCATCCACAGGACATGCCAAGAAGGCTAGGAAAAGGCCTTCGCCATGGCACCGGAGTAAACCCGGGACAGAGACTAGACCCACGTCGGGCAGTCCTCGATCCCCACCGGCCTCGAGGCCTCCGACTCAAGTTGAGCAGAGTAGCCTGGCCCAATTGGAGCAGGCCTCCTCAGATGTCCAGATGTCCTCCAACCGGAGGCCCTGCAGGCAGCCGGGATGTTATGTCCATGCCGGTAGCAGGAGCACTGCCGATGTCAGCCCCGTGCTCCAGAGGCAAGCCGTCGCTGGGATCTCCGCAGTCGCCCCCGTCTCGGTCGAGGGAATATTCCCGATGCCGTTTGCCATCCAGCAACCATTCAGGGCAAAGTCCACGTGGATCACCCTCGACGCCCATCAGACTGTCTGGTTGGGTTCCGTCTGACGGAGACTCCTGGCACTGCTCCGCCTCAAGCAGCGAACACCGATGGGACAGAGGCAGACGTCGCCAAAGGTCCTCGTCTCGGAGGGGTTATCGCAGCCGGTCACGGCACGAATGTTGATTCATTCTGTTCGTCGTCCCACTCCAGGACCCCAGCATGGCACCGCCTCTGCAGCCCCAGGCGTCGATCACTGGCGTCTCGCTGTCGTGGGTCAGGCTGCCGGAGTCAATTGCAGAGCAGCTGTTACCGACGGTACTGGTCCTCCACGTCGGGATCATGGTCCCGTGGTCAGCATCACTCCTGGCGCCGCCGCTCCCTGCTGGTCCAGGGATAGCTGCAGGTCATATGTCAGCCCGGCCTCCCTTTGTAGTCATCCATCAATGGGTCAGGCCAGCCAGGCTGAACAGCCGGCCCCACTGGTGCCACACCATGTGCAGTGGTACCGGGCTCCGTGGCTGTCCCAATGGTACCAGTGGGCACCATGGCCCCCGACGCAGCCCCCAGTGGGGACTTGCTCAGTGGCCAGAGCCTCAGAAGACCCTTCGGCCTCCCTCTCCAGACCTCTGAGGAAGGAGTCGGTGGGAGGTACATCCTCGGCACTGTGCCCAGAGACCGACTAGGTGGTGGACCCTCCGGTGCTGGTGGACACCCAAAGTACCGCGCCGGCCTCCTCACCCTCCCTGGATGAAGTGTTTACGGTCCCTCCTCCTTCCGTCCTGCAGGAGGACTTTAGGGCCCACCAAGAACTCTTAAAAAGGGTGGCCTCAAGCCTTCACCTCAAAGCAGAGGAGATGGAGGAGCCCTCAGACTACCTGTTTAATGTGCTGTCCTCCTCGGCACTGGCCAGGGTGGCCTTGCCTCTCCATGAAGGGCTGGTGAAAATTTCAAATGCCCTGTGGCAAACCCTGGTCTCATTGGCCCCCATCTCTAAGAGAACACAAGTATTTTGTACCCGCCAAGGGGCATGAATACTTATACACCCACCCTGCTCTTAACTCCCTGGTGGTTGAGTCAGTCAACCACAGGGAATGGCAGGGCCAACCAGCCCCTACCCCGAAAAATAAAGATTCAAGGAGGCTGGACTCTTTTGGAAGGAAAATGTATTCATCCTCGAGCTTCCAGTTATGGGTGGCGAACCATCAGGCTTTCCTGGGCCGGTATGAGTTCAATCTGTGGCGCTCCCTGCCCAAGTTCGAGGACTCCCTCCAGGAGTGTGACAGGAAGAAGTTCAAAGCGCTGGTGGAGGAGATCACAGCGGCTGCCAGGGCGACCCTGCAGGCAGCTTCAGATAAGTGGACACGGCTGCACGGTCCATGGCCTCCGCGGTGTCCATGAGAAGGGAGTCATGGCTCCTGCTCTCTGGGCTGTCCAGTGAGGCGCAGACCTCCCTGCAGGACCTCCTGTTTGACGGCAAAGCTCTGTTTGCGGAACGAACGGATACAAAGCTGCATGGCCTGAAAGACTCCCGTATGACTCTCCAGACTCTGGGTCTCTATGTTCCGGCTCCGGCTAAACCTAAGTTCAAGCTGCAGCAGACTTCTGCTCAGGCCACCCACTCAAAATACAAGACCGCTTATAAGAAGTCGTGGGACTATAAGAGGCGCCCACAGAGGCAGCCTCAGACTGCCCCCAAGCCTGGGTCCTCCAAGGGCAAGCAAGCAGGGAAAAGGCAGTTTTGACGGGACACCGGGGGCGCCCTGCCAGGTCTCAACAGGGATCCACCCTCAATGAAGCTTCCCTTCTCCAATTGGTTCTGTGCTTTCATCCCGGAGTGGTCGCGGCTGACCTTGGACCGATGGGTCCTCAACACCATCTCCCGGGGCTACACCCTCCAGTTTACTTCCTCCCTGCCCAACCACCCCCCCGCCTCCATCCCTCCTGGAGGACCCCTCACACAAGGCTCTGCTCAAGCAGCAGGTGGGCCGACTCCTGGGCCTCGGAGCGGTGGAAGCAGTACCCGGGGGTAGTACTCCCGCTCAAATTCCAATGGTCTCCCTGACCTCCATCATCCCCATCCTGGATCCTAGGGACTGGTACGCCGCCCTCGATCTGCAAGACGCATACTTCCACATTCATATATTTGAGGGGCCCAGATGCTTCTGACATTTCACGGTGGGGCAGGAACACTACCAATTTACGGTCCTCCCATTTGGCCTGTTCACTGTCCCCAGGGTATTCACAAAATGTATGTCAGTGGTGGCAGCCTACCTCAGGTGTCGAGGAGTCCAGATCTTCCCCTATCTGGACAACTGGTTGGTCAATGGCAGCTCCCGGTCGCAGGTGCAGGATCACGTGGCGCTCCTTCTGTCCACATGCACCACTTTGGACCTGTTGGTAAACAACACCAAGACCACATTAGTCCCAGTTCAACGCATAGAGTTTATCGGGGCAGTCCTGGACACCTCGTCGGCCAGAGCCTCCCTCCCACCGGACAGGTTCGAGACCCTGAAGGGGCTCATCGACATGGTCACAAGGTTTCAAGTGACAACAGCCAGAGCGTGCCTCCAGCTCTTGGGTTACATGTCAGTGTGCACGTATGTGGTCCGTCATGCCAGACTCAGGATGAGGCCCCTCCAGTTCTGGTTGACCTCGGAGTTCTCCCAGGTCAGGGACAGGATGGACAAAGTCCTCATGGTACCCGAGCCGGTGATCATCTCCCTACGATGGTGGTCCTCCCCGAGAAACATGCTCCAAGGGGCCCATTCAGGGGCTGGGCCCCGTCGCTGGAGCTGGTGTCCGATGCATCGGACCTGGGATGGGGGGCCCATGTGGGGAACATTCAGACCCAAGGTCTGTGGTTGGCTCAGGATCTGACCCTCCACATAAACGTCAAGGAGCTCAGGGCGATACGGCTGGCGTGCATGGCCTTCCTCTCGCACCTGGAGGGCCGGGTGGTCAGGGTCCTCACGGACAACACGGCTTTGATGTTCTACATTAACAGGCAAGGCAGGGCCCGATCCTCTGCCCTCTGCCGCGAAGGCCTCAGGCTGTGGGATTTTTGTATAGCCCATGACATCTGCTTACAGGCCTGACATCTGCCAGGCACCCAGAGCGCGCGGGTGGATCGCTTAAGTGGGGACTTCTTCTCTCAGCATGAGTGGTCTCTCCACCCAGAGGTGGTGCACAGACTTTTCCAAGTGTTGGGAACTCCCCAGATGGACCTGTTCGTGACTCGGCAAAACCAGCAGCCAGGAAGGCCACCTTCCACGAGCCGTATGACCAGGAGCATTTGGTTAGCGGCTCAAACGAGGGCCCCGTGAGACGGGCCAACACCAGGTTTAGGTCCCACTGCGGAATGTCAGAATCCTATTCAACTTATTCCCTCAGCAGAATGGCAGAATCCTATTCAACTTATTCATAAATGATCTGGAGAAAAGGGTAAAAAGTGAGGTGGCAAAGTTTGCAGATGATACTAAACTGCTCAAGATCGTTAAGACCAAAGCAGACTGTGAAGAATTTCAAAAAGATCTCACAAAACTAAGTGACTGGGCAACAAAATGGCAAATTAAATTTAATGTGGATAAATGTAAAGTAATGCACATTGGGAAAAATAACCCCAACTATACATACAATATGATGGGGGCTAATTTAGCTACAACTAATCAGGAAAAAGATCTTGGAGTCATCATGGACAGTTCTCTGAAGACGTCCACACAGTGTGCAGCGGCAGTCAAAAAAGCAAACAGGATGTTAGGAATCATTTAAAAAGGGGATAGAGAATAAGACGGAGAATATCTTATTGCCCTTATATAAATCCATGGTACGCCCACATCTTGAATACTGCATAAAGATGTGGTCTCCTCATCTCAAAAAAGTTATACTGGCATTAGAAAAGGTTCAGAGAAGGGCAACTAAAATGATTAGGGGTTTGGAATGGGTCCCATATGAGGAAAGCTTAAAGAGGCTAGGACTTTTCAGCTTGGAAAAGAGGAGACTAAGGGGGGGGGATATGACAGAGGTATATAAAATCATGAGTAATGTGGAGAAAGTGAATAAGGAAAAGTTATTTACTTGTTCCCATAACATAAAAACTAGGGGCCACCAAATGAAATTAATGGGCAGCAGGTTTAAAACAAATAAAAGGAAGTTCTTCTTCACACAGTGCACAGACAGAGCCTGAGGAGGTTGTGAAGGCTAGGACTATAACAGGGTTTAAAAGAGAACTGGATAAATTCATGGAGGTTAAGTCCATTAATGGCTATTAGCCAAGATGGATAAGGAATGGTGTCCTTAGCCTCTGTTTGTCAGAGGGTGGTGATGGATGGCAGGAGAGAGATCACTTGATCATTATCTGTTAGGTTCACTCCCTCTGGGGCACCTGGCATTGGCCACTGTCGGTAGACAGGATACTGGGCTGGATGGATCTGACCCACTACGGCCATTCTTATGTTCTTAACTTTCGCTGTCCGCGGTTCTGCTCCAGTGGGGGGCTGGGACAAGGTGCTATCTCCGATGCCTTCCTCCTGTCCTGGTCAGGCCAGTTTCTCTATGCCTTTCCCTCGTTCCCGCTGATCGGCAAGGTCCTGGAAAAGATAAAGATGGATAAGGCCCAGGCATGGCCCAGGCAGCATTGGTATGGGACCCTCATGGGCCTGGTGGTCACCCTGCCATGGCCGTTGCCGTCCTGTCCGGACCTCCTCTCCCAGGACCAGGGCCACTTCCTCCACCCCAACCAAGCGGTACTCCATCTCATGGCATGGCTGCTTGATGGTTAGGTCGGGAGGAAAGGACGTGCTCGGAAGGGGTTCAGAGCGTCCTAGAAAGCAAGCAGCCCTACACGCGCCAAGCCTACTTGGCAAAGTGGTCTTGGTTTTCCAGATGGGCAGAGAAATGGGGCGTTTCTCCGGTGGCTGCCCCAATCCAGCTTATTCTGGACTACCTCCTTCACCTTAGAGCTCAGAACCTGGCGCCCTCGTCAGTCAAGATGCACCTGGTGGCCATATTGGCCTTCCATCCGCCAATGCAGGGCCACACAGTATTCTCCCATGCTATGACTGGCCGAATCCTTAAAGGGTTGGATCGCCTCTTCCCTAGGGTTACCATATTTGAATATTAGAAAAAGAGGACACTCCACGGGGCCCTGGCTCCGCCCCTTCCCCGGCCCCGCCCCTTCCCTGCCCCCATTCCAACCCCTTCTCCAAAGTCCGCGCTCCAACTTCGCCCCCTCCCCTGAGCGCCCCGCATTCCCCCTTCTCCCTTCCAGCCAAGCGAAACAGCTGCCCAAGCGCCACCGGCTTCACGGTTTGCCGGGCAGCCCCCAGACCTCCAGACCCTGCACCCTCTGCCGGGCGCGTCCCCTCCTGGGCTCCGGCTGCACTGGGGAAGCACCCGGCCGGGGGCACAGGGTCTGGAGGCTGCCCGGCAAACTGTGAAGCCGGTAGCGCTTGGGCAGCTCGGCTCTTCAGCTACACAGAGCTGAGGTGTCTGGGGGGAGCAGCAGCAGCCGCCGCAGTGCGGGAATCCGTCTGCAGCTCGCAACCTGCCGGAGCCGCTCTAAGGTAAGGACTGGGGCAGGGATGCCGGCAAAGCTGGGAGTATTTTCCAGACATGTTCGTTTTTTTGGCAATTCCCCCCGGACAGGGATTTGAGGACCAAAAAGCCGGACATGTCTGGGAAAATCCGGACATATGGTAACCCTACTCTTCCCGTATGTTAGGCCCCGTGTCCTGCAATGGGACCTAAACCTGGTGTTGGCCCGACTCATGGGGCCCCTATTTGATCCACTAGCCATGTGCTCCTAGTCACACCTCTCGTGGAAGGTGGCCTTCCTGGTTGCGATCATGTCGGCTAGGCAGGTCTTGGAGCTCAGGGCCCTGACCTCTGAGCCCCCATACATGGTGTTTCATAAAGATAAGGTCCAGCTCCGCCCACACCTTTCATTCCTCCTGAAGGTGGTCTTCGCCTATCATGTGGGTCAGGACATTTTTCTGTCGGTTCTGTGCTCCAAACCTGATGTATCCAGTGGGGAGCGCTACCTCCACACACTGGCTGTGAGATGGACTCTGGCATTTTACCTGGAGCAGACTAAGCCGTTTAGAAAGTCCTCGCAACTGTTCATCGCCTCGGCCGAGTGCATGAAAGGTCGGCCAATCTCCACTCAGCACCTCACCAACTGGATCACCTCGTGCATCCATACCTGTTATGACCTGGTGGGAATCCCTCCACCACCAATTGTGAAGGCGCACTCAACTTGGGTGCAGACCTCGTCGGCTCCTTTTTTGGCCCATGTCCCCTTTTAGGACATTTGTAGGGCTGCCACGTGGTCTTCAGTTCACACGTTCACCTTGCACTATGGGATCGTCTCCCAGACCAGGGATGACGCTGGGTTCGGAAGGGCTGTGCTCCGTCCCAAGAATTTGTGAACTCCTACCCACCTCCAACAGATATAGCTTGGAATCATCTATTGTGGAATACACATGAGCAATCACTCGAAGAAGAAGACAGTTACCTTTTCCGTAACTGGTGTTTTTCAAGATGTGTTGCTTATGTCTATTCCACATCCCGCCCTCCTTCCCCTCTGTCGGAGTTGTCTGGCAAGAAGGAATTGAGGGTGGGGAGAGTGCACAGTGCCCCTTATACCACGCCATGGAAGTGCGACTCCACGGGGTCAATGGGGCACTCCCCTATGGGTACTGCTAGGGGAAAAACTTCCGGCACTGGTGCACGTGGCGAGCACGCACACCTATTGTGGAATAGACATGCGCAACACAACTTGAAGAACACCAGTTACAGAAAAGGTAGCTGTCTTTTACCTCCAGCCTGAAAGGAACATTTCTGAGGTATGTCACCTCCTGGTGACCTGCCTTAAAACTTCAAGAACTTAAGAACACAATTTTCAGTATACATACATAACTCCTAAAAATATTATCTGTACATACATTTTGCATTGATTATGACAATCCGTGGGATCCTTGCTGTTGGTAGAGACCTCACATGCCGTTTTTCGGTTAACTATTATACATACCGGTATATCTGACTCAAGGGATCCCTGTAAAATCCTATGTGCTCCCTGTGCCCTCTGATTGGTTGCACCAAGGGAACCCAGGGTCACAGTGTGAAATTGCCATGCTATCTATTTTCTTGTGTCAAGAATTTTTTTTAAATGCATACCATGCACTAAGGCACCAGCTCTTCAGTTGATAGTGTGTGGGCAGACATGAGTCTAGGCAGAGCCTCGTTGAATTGAATGGAATTCTGCATGCTATCAGTTATAAGATTAGTGCATAAATAATTCCAGTTATTAAATACTGATAATGAGCTATTTCAGGTGATGATAAGGGATCACATTATAGTAAATCTTTTAGTACCGTGCTGGGATATTCAAAAATAAAGACTAAGGCTCAGGCTTGTTATAGGAAAAAATGGCCAGTTGAGTCCCCATTACATACGCTTTTGTGCGAAATTCAGTAAACTCACAGATATTTTCTAAATGAAAACATCTTTGCATTTGCAGTAACTCTTTTTCTCTTTTGCTTCATGACGCCGCTTCTTGAAAGGATACTGCAGCAGGGTGAGATGAAAGACAAACTTCATGAAAGACTATTTTGTAGTGTTAACTCTAGAAGAAGGGAACTTTTTTCCCAAAAATCTTTGTCAAGGCCGCTGTAAAAACTTCAGTGTTGACAGCTCAGATTACATATAATCCCCCAGCTGTGAAAGGACAATTAGTGCCAAAACCTCTAGAAAAGCTTTCAGTTCTCAACAGGTGCATCGCCTTTGTGTTCAGGTTTAACATCCACCTGCCAATATTTGGGGGAGGGAATTTCCACCTTCTGCCATCATCCACCCCCCAAATATCAACTCCTATTACAGCCTCTATCAGAGCAGCTCCAGTCTCATATTGTACAAGGAAAATGAACATGGCTGTACTTCCATTCTTTTGTCTGGTCTCTCTGTTCCATTAGCGTTCTTTAGCTATTTGATGGAGGGACTCTTAATTTTGTGGGTGAGGGAGTGGAATTGCTGTATTTGTTGTCTTATATATATTATGTGCCTCATTTTCCTCTAATTTATGCTTGTGAAAATCAGGAGTTAACTCTCTTGACAATGCTATCCATCATCATAATATTTGAACATCTTGCACTATTTGAATTTTAAAACAAACAGAAGAAAGTACTTCTTCCCACAATACACTGTCAAACTGTGGAACTCACTGTCATGGGACATTGGGAACGCCAAAAATATAACTGGGTTAAAAAAAGAATCATGTAAATTCATGGAGGATAGGTCCATCAATGGCTATTAGCCAAGATGATCAGGAATGCAACCCTATGTTCTGATTGTCCTTAAACTTTCAACTGCTAGAAGCTGGGATTGGATGACAGAAGATGAATCACTCAAAATTGTTCTGTTCATTCCCTCTGAAGCATCTGGCACTGGTCACTTCAGAAGACAGGATACTGGGGTAGACTTGTGTGGCCATTCTTATGTTTTCATAAGTTCATCTGTTACCATAATTTATGCTTATTATTTTCTAATATAATTAAGAAAAACGAAAATAGAATATCTTTGCTACACGGACATATATTTCTCTTTATCTGAGAGGAATAAAGACACATTGGGCATATTGATACCTGATGTAAAACCTTTGTGGTCGGTGGAGTTATAGCAGGGATGAATTTGTCCATTACTTTTCATTTATGGCATTTCACTTGTTAGTGGATGAGTGAAAAATGTTAATTAATAAAACCCTTTTTCTAGATGGAATGTGTCATTTGATAATGAGTTTTGTTCCCACCTTTAGCTAGGGAAATATTCAATAAATTACATAGTTTAACTTTGCATGGCACCCTGTACAAGGGGATTTCAATCCGAATTTGGCTTCTAGATGCTACTGTAATTCAAATAATAATACATATTTTTGACATGTCAGTTGGAGGGGAATCCAGCTAACTTATATAGTAGCTCTCATGTAGTATGTGTCATCATGTTGTGTTATGGAATGAAGAGCTGAATAGGGAATAGCTGATGGATCATAAGAACTGAAAACTGCTTGAGATGGCAATGACTTATAAACAACTCCAAATATTTTTGGCATAGTTTTCAGAAATCTATTTTCTCTTTTTCCTTTTTATTTTATAGATAGAATTAAGTCCCTGCCCAAATTGAATATTCATCAGGAAGGAGTGATCTGCACACATGAAATTCTAGGAGATCAAAAATCTGATATTTTTGGCAAAGCAAGCACTTCAGAAGGTTGCAGCCTACAGGGGGGCTGACTGCGTGGTGAGTTAATGGTTTATAATAGAAGAAAGGAAGCACTTCTGGTTTAATTATGAGAGCGATCAGATGATCTAGTAAAACATGATGGCTCTTTACATTTTGTTGCCCTTTTGCCTAAGCGGATAGACAATATTTGGGGTCTTGCCAGGTTGTTTCTATTAGGAGGAGAAATTGCTGATATGAATCACGTATTTCTTTGGTGCAGGCTTGTTTGTTTACAAAAGATATGCACAAAGTTTTGTTTTCTTGGACACACTAGTCCGTTTATTTGCTCACAACTTCCAAGCCTGTCTTTCTAGCCAGGCCTGCGGCTCCGTCTCTGCTTTGTCTCAGGGCCATGCTCATGCTTGTTTCTTGGGCTCTCTCTTTGCTTTCGGATTGCTTTTTGCTTCTGACCAGGGCCAGCGCAACCCATTAGGCGACCGCCTAGGTCGCCTAGGGCACTACAATTTGGGGGGCAGCGACCGCAGCGGTATTTCGGCGGCGGGACCTTCCGCTGCCTCTTTGGGGGGGCGGCATTTCAGGGTGGGACCTTCTGCCGCCTAGGGCAGCAGAAAAGCTGGCAGCGCTCCTGCTTCTGACGCGCACACAGATGCATACAGCTCCAACCAGCCGGTGCCCAGCCCCTGCATTTGCCGTAAGTCCCCAGTCCCAGGGAAATTCCTCAGCAAAATCCTGCAACTTTATCTTGCTTTCACTTTTGGTTAAGAGAGTATTCCCCCCCCCCCCAACATATAACAACCATGTATGTGAAACAACTTAAGAAGGGGTGCTATTCCAGTGACTTCTCTATGGTATTACCCACAATATTTGTCATTTTCTAATTGCCTCTACTGAATACTTTTCAGAGTTGTTTATAAAAAAGCAGATGAAATTTTATCTCAGTATTATGACATTTTTTTTAAACAAAACTGTTTAATGTGCAGTAAATTGTGTAGATGATTTTTAGGCCCAGATCCTGAAAACATATACATATGTGTTTGCGTACTCATAGGGGTTAATCCCATTAAAGATAATGGGGTTACTTCACATGCTTAAACTTATGAACATATATGTTTGCAGGATCAGAGCATTAATTAGTTCTATGACATCTGTACTGTTGATAAAGGTAGTTTGTGACTAAATGGTCTTTCTTTAACACCTTACATGTTAGTGTGCTAATTAAATGCTTGTAAAACAATAAGTGTAGTATAGATATACAAAAGAGATGTATTTTTTGAAGACAGCTGTAACTTAGGTTTGCATTGGTGGAAATCTGTACAAGTATTGTATTGCTTGCTACTTTCTACTGATTTGCAGTCCTGTATTAATGCAGTATACTCAATCCACAAGTGAAGTAGGAAGAACGACAGTAGCCCAATAAAGATCTGTTGCAACCCAAAATTATTCTAGGATTTGATTTAAAAAGCTAGTAATTTCTCAGGAAAGTCACACTTATGAAGTAACAATTTCTCTTCGTTCTGCACAGACTTGAGTGATACATTGAATTCAGTATTGGAAAGATGCTAGTCATGGATCTGTAGTTGAGACGATGTAGTGTTTTCACTTAAGCACACATTTAATCTCTGTTATGTATAAAGAATATAACATATCCTCCCCAAAACTATAACATTTACTATTTGAGTGAATTTTCTGAGAATGTACAATAACTTAATTTGTGATCAATTTAATTTTTAAATAGGCCCTTAAGAAATTTACCACCTGGTAGCAGATTATTTTAAATCCCAAATGAGCCTAGTAATGGAATAATGCAGACTTTTCAAGCCTTCTATACAAGTAAAATTCACTGAAATAGTATGCATAGGCAGTATTTGACTTTTTTTGGGGGGGGGAGGGAGGATTTATGGTCATTTTTTTGCCATTATTCTACCCAACTGAAAGTTTCGCCTTTAGCAGAGATTGAACAATAACGTTTTTCAGAAAATTCCACAAACAATTTCCCTTTTTCAAAATAGCTGACAACCCCTTTGCTCTCAATAAGACTGAAGCGCCAAGATGCTCTCTGTCAAGGTTCCCTTCTTATATGTAAGCAGAGTCAGGTTGAGCTCTACCCTGACATCTGGTGGTGAATTATGGCGAGTGTGGAAAAGAACTCCAGGGGCTGATCTGGTTTGCATAGGCACACCCACTCACCTGGCATGAAACAACAGCAACTGAAAGTGGTTACTTTGGCTGGTGTGGGATCCCCAGTTTCTCTGTTATTGGGGCAGGAAGAATAAAGTTTTGTTACCCTGATTCTGTGAATCAAGGCCAGTGGAACTGTTGTATGACAGAAGGACTCACCATTACCTAAGTAGCACTTGCTTGACAAGAGACATAGGTTACAAAACCTAGTGAATGGAGAGAGGATGGGGACAGGTATTTGTACCTGATGGTATGGGCCCCTGTTGGGGGCTTGAAACACACATTGCACTATCTCCTCTCTCCACTGTTGAATGTAAGAGCTAACGTTGATTCCATTAGGAGTCTAGTTACAGGCTGCTGAGTTGAATTCACTTTGGGCCAATGGTGCACCAGCACTGGGGCTCCCCTACTATGAGCTGAAATCACAAAAGAGCTAAAGTTATTAAGAGCTGAAATCACTGAGTGCTGTGTTAACTAGTGGGGGAGCCTGAAGCTATATTGCTAAGCGGCTGGTGGAGCAGTTTGTGGGGAGGGCTGGAGGAGCAGCGAGCGGCGCGGAGCCTTGCGGGGATGGTTGGAGCAGCCCAAGGAATGGTGAGCGGAGCTGTTTGCGGGGACGGCTGGAGCGGCTCACAGGTCGGTAAGTGGAGCCATTTGCGGAGACGGCTGGAGCGGCTCACAGGTCAGTGAGCGGAGCGGAGCAGCTCGCAGAGCAGAGCAGTTCGTGGGACGGCAGGAAGTGGACTGGCTTGTGGTGAAGGCTGCGGCAGAACCCCACGGAGAGACGGCCGGCCGGCCTCGGATCATGAAAGGTGCCCCTTAACACCCTGCGTGCCACCCTTTTACTCTGGGGCTGCACTGACCAGGGACAGAGACTTGGGGGGGCGGGGTTGTTGGACTTTTGGGATTTTGGGTGGTTGCTGGACCCAAGAGACTTTGGGGGTGTTGGACTTTGGGGACTCTGGGTGATTTTTGGGTTGCTGGATTCAAGAACCAAAGAGAAAGGACACAGCCCAATTTGCTGGGGTGGGTCTGTGCTCATGGTTTGTGTTATGAATCCTGTTTGTGGTATTTTTTCCAATTTAAGGCTGATGTCGTTTACCTCATGTTATTAAACATTTTCCGCTACACTCAGACTCCGTGCTTGCGAGAGGGGAAGTATTGCCTCTTAGAGGTGCCCAGGGGGGTGGTATGTAATTGTCCCAGGTCACTGGGTGGGGGCTCAAGCCGGTTTTGCATTGCGTTATTGAAACGGAACCCCTAGATACACAACCCGGCCCTTGTTGCTGCCAACTTAGATGGGCAGAAGGGTTACATATAAATAGCCACTATCGCCCATTATTTTCAATAAGACAGAGGTCAGACTGCTCTTAGGTCACTGCCTCCATTCTGATGCTCTTCACAGTGCTCCCCTCCATCTCTTGACTGCATATAGAGCCACCATCTTCCTTGAAGGCAGTTTGGCTTCACTTATATTGGAAACAATGTGGAGTGCTGGCTTTTTATAAAGTGCCCTCTTAACTGAGGGCAGCTTTTGGCCTCAGGGCTAATCAGAACAATAATTGATGGCAGCAGTTTTGAAAGTGTGCAAGGCCTGGTCCACACTAAGCCCCCAGTTCGAACTAAGATACGCAACTTCAGCTACGTGAATAACGTAGCTGAAGTCGAAGTATCTTAGTTCGAACTTAAAGGTACTTACCGTGGGTCCACACACGGCAGGCAGGCTCCCCCATCGACTCCGCCTACTCCTCTCGCAGAGCAGGATTACCGGTGTGGACGGCGAGCACTTCCGGGATCGATTTATCGTGTCTTGTCTAGACAAGACGCGATAAATCGATCCCAGAAGATCGATTGCTGGCCGCCGAACCAGCAGGTAAGTATAGACATACCCTTAGTCTCTGTGAGTTTAGCAGGAAAAATATATTTACCAACCTCTTCCATCAGATCAACTTTCAATTATAAAAATTAACAGCAATAAATTACCATTTTTCCAAATATTTTCAAAAAGTAGTTATTGCACCAGACTGACTCACGACGAAAGGCAAGATGGGGAAATTTGTTAGGTGGACAGGGGGCTGTGTTAGTATGCAGATTGTTTGGGGAATAGGGGGTGTGAGTGCAGGAGAATGCAGACAGGAGGAAGGGGGAAAGTGGTATATATTTGTGCAGAGGAAAGTGGAGAATAAGTGGGAGGGGAAATTGGGCTCTGTGTGTACAGGGGAATGTCGGGAACAGAAATTAGGAAGAAAATGGATTGTGTACTTCGTTTTACATTGTAAAGTACTTGTAAACCTCAATGTAACTAGCGGGGGGAAAAGTGTTTTAAAAAAACAAAGTAAAACTCATTTTTAAAATCAGTGGCATGTAAGCTGGGGCTACAGATTGTTGTGTTAATCATAGTTGATATGGTTATTGCATGGTTTTTGGTAATTAAAAAGTTATTTTCAATTTAATTTAATTTAATTTAATTTAATTTAGGTCCCAGAGTTTTTTGTTAAAAATGAATACATTTCTCTAAAACCTAATGTGAATACAAATGTTTTAATGAAATTTTACATTATTTTAAATCTTCTTTTAAGTTTTAAGTGTTCTGAACTTAAATTCAGCCCCTCAGTGCTACCGGACGAAAATTAGAAAGGGAAACGGAAGACTCATGTTTCATTGCCCAAGATAAGTGAAATGCAAACAGTGGAGGATAAAAGCAGTGAAAATAAAATTATATTTTTAAAATGTGGTTTATCAATTTAAGGTGTTTCTTATTATGTGGCTTCAGTAGCAAATGTAATTAAGTGATGTACGGTACTGCTAAATACACTAAAGTCATTCCAAAGGCTGGTGGTCCTGCAAGTGAGAACTATTGACTCTGGAGAAGTTAAGTGCCAAGGAGAAAGTACAATCAGACAGGGGAATCATCTATCACTAATGGGGAGTTGATATTATTTCCAATTCATAGCTGTGGAAAAAAGAGACAGATTGTGGTTATCCAAGATTAAACAGCAGGACAGGGACAAATCTGGGATTTGAATTCGGATTGCTTAACTCCCAGTTCCAATCTTAGTCCACAGAATACGTAAGTCTTTGAAGCATTTGCTAATACTGAACTGTGGTATGTCAAGGGCCTGAAGTAATAAAAATATGTTTCTACTAGTTGTAGTGCTAGATGTTGTCTGTATAGAAATTAGCATGGTTAAAGCGGGCATTAAGACCTCTCACATGAAAAAGTGGGCACTCCAGCATTGCCAAGGACAAAGGTACGATGTAAAACTTTCGTCAGAAGTGAAAAAGGAGGGGTTAGATATGTAAAATTCAAAGCAGAGAATCAGTGATGGAGACAGTTGTTCTTTGCTTTAGACACTCAAGATAGGTTAAGTAGAGTCTCTTTTTGTTTTGTTTTTTAAGCATGTAGTTTTCAAATGAAGTTCCTTGAGATCAAATACAACCTCCTGATTCATTCAAAGCGTAATGGACTGGCATTCCTTGATGAGGCAGAGACCCCCATGTTGCATTGGCAGAGCATGTTCATTTATTGTACATGCTCAGTAAATTCCACTGGATTACATAGATTTTCCTAAACTGATAGATATCCTTTCACCATGCAGATTCATCTGTGAGGTTAGTGATAAATCATATAGGGAAAAATCCATTTGAGTGTGGTAATTGCATCAACTTGTATTATTTTAGTTCAGCATGGTCACAAATATAAACCTCTTTAAAAGAACCAGAAAAAAGATACACATTCGCTACCCTTTCCCCCCCAACCCCATTTTTCACTTGCTTCTACGAACAATTGCTAATATATAGGCCTGGAAGTACTTAAAGACCTTCATATTTTTGAACGATTGACTGGCTCCTTAATTTAAAAAAAATGCAAAGTGGTGAAAGGAAATCTTCTGTTGCTGCAGAAATGTAAAAGTAACATTTTTGGCAAGCCACGTTAGATGATGTCATCCTGCAGAATGTGTTAAAGTCTGTTATTTTACAGCGGGAACTGATTTCTCTAGGCAGGCCAAGTCTATGGGCACTTAGTGTCCCTCTCAACTTTAGCCAAACAAGATCTGTGCTTTTTTACACATCATTTGGTGGTGGTAAACCATGCACACTTTTAAACATGGGACCCAAAGGCCTTTATTTTTTTCTAATATATTTTTTAAAAATCTTTTTGATCTTGTGCATAGTATTTATCATCTGGGTTCATCTCTTGAATTGATAAAGGAGCAATGGTTGCAGGCGTTGGCTGTTGCTTGCCTCTTGTAGTGGACTTCTGGGAAATGAGAATACAAAGGGCAGCTTTAGAAGAAGCATTACTTTTTTTGCTTCTCTGACATACTGCCAGTAACTTGTGTGGTGACAATTCCATGCTGTTTTTTTCCCCACATGGTTAACAATACTTAGTCAATAGGTAAGTGGAGTATCGGCAATTTTGTGAACGTATTTGTTTTTGCCAGGGTAAAAGCTGATTCTCAGATATGAAATACATTAACTCCCGTCCAAACCTTTGGTAATCTTCAGATACCTTTGATATTAAAGCATTAAGTGACAAGGATTAGATTCTACTGAAATGATCAAAGAGTGTGTATGAGTTAGGTGGTCTTTGTAAGGCATAAGGAATGTCCAATTTAGAACCAGTACATTTAATTCTCTTGTAGGTTAGGAAGTGGATTGTTTCTTGTTACCTTTTAAATCAGCACTGTTTTGATACCAGCTGCTCTACCTCATCTGGTGACTATTGAGCCTAGTCTTATGGTATTGGTGTTTAAAACAAAAATCAAAAGAACAAAATAAGTAGCAAAGAATACAGGGGGCCAGATTCCGATCTCTGTTATGCTACAGTAACTTTGTTGACTTCATTGGCACTATTTGGTATTTACACTGATGTGATTGGAGTCAAAATCTGACTCAATCTCCAAACAGAATTTTCTGGCTCTGAAATAAGAAACTTCAGGATCAGACCCAAAAATTCTGTTGAGAGAGGCTATTCCAGTCCGTGCTTTACATTTGGTTTCCATGCTCTTTTTTTTTTTGGTAATAAAAATAATGTACTAATAAAATTAGTTACCTGTGTTACTAATACCTTTATGTAGGTTGAATTCAATTTGACTGCTTAAATAAGGCTTGGTCTACACTAAACCCCCAAATCGAACTAAGGTACACAACTTCAGCTACGTGAATAACGTAGCTGAAGTCGACGTACCTTAGTTCGAACTTACCGCCGTCCAGACCCGGCAGGCAGGCTCCCCCGTCGACTCCGCGTACTCCTCGCGGCGAGCAGGATTACCGGAGTCGACGGGGAGCACTTCTGAGTTCGATTTATCGCGTCCAGACTAGACGCGATAAATCGAACCCAGAAGTTCGATTGCCTGCCGCCGAACCAGCGCGGTAAGTATAGACAAGCCCTAAGAGGGCACAGTCAGGTCTTATAATTATTACATTTGAAAAAAAAAATTCAATTTACCATTTGTGTTCCTTCTTTGCATTTCACTCAGGGTGACTATGAAAATATAATAGCCTGTTGAGTAACACTTCTGTTTCTAATAATACTACTACTTAAATAGTGTTTTCCGTCTGCAGTTTTCAGAGTATTTTGCAGAAGAGATTCTTTCTGTCTCCTAGTTGGCTTTATTTCTTCTTCTTGTGCACTGGCATCGGGCTATTATATTACAATTTACAGTGCTGCTGGAGGATGTTTAAATCCACCATGAAAACTGCTTGGAATAAAATTTTTAGAAAGGAAATTCATTAAAATATTAGGCTGCGTAAAATCTTATCTTTATTAAGAAAACTTATTTGCTGGATCTTCGCTAAGTTGCCATTGTTACTTGTACAGTAACATCCTTTAATGTCCTGTGTTTTAAAGATAAATGTATCTCAATACTGAGAGCAATATTTTAGAAATTACCATATGGGGCAAATTCTGCTGGCTCTGTGGAACTTTGGAAGGATAGCTATTCTATTCTAAGTGGGACTGATAGCACCACTTTTTATTAAGGTTTCCCAACACTTCTCATTATACGGGCTTTTTTTCAGTTGCTTATAACTTTACCAAACTAACTACTGGGGCTGAAATTTTCCATGCCTGTTGTCTGCCTCAGGCTGAATTTTTTTTTTCAAAAGTTTCATCCCAAAAGTTTCTGCTGTTTCTGAGAACAAGGCTGGAGAAAAATACATTGTTTTGCAGTGTTAAAGATTCTGGCTAGTTTTGAGAAGCTATAGCATTCCCATGGTTTCTACCAGGGACTTTAAATTTGCAGTGTGGTTGCTTTTTTGTCTGGGATTTGCCTTTCACTATTCCTCTGAAAATCCATCCAAATTTGGCTTGGTTATGAGGCTTTGGAAAAAAAATCAGTTCATACATGCTCAGTAGAGACTTTTAGAGTTTAACGGCTAAAATCTCAGCCTATTCTGTCCTCACTGAGCATGCTCCAACCCCGCATATCTCCTAGGGCTCACTAGACTGTGCATGCAACATCACTACGAAGCAATTGATCATGCAGGGGCAAAGCCACACTTTTCCTGTAATTGCAGCTCCTGACTGTGATGATGTTGGGCACAGGAACTTAAGAGCAGGGATCATGATTCTTGTGTTCTCTCCTGTTGGACCAGGGAAGAAAGAAAAGAGTAGATTGGGGCAAAGAGCCTGGTGAGACTAGAACTGAGGGAGGATGGGTGGGAAGAGAGAAATTATAGCAGGGTTGTGGTTGGGAAATGGGAACCTGGGAGAGCCTAAGACTGATTGGGGAAGGAGATTGGAACTGAGGGATGGGATTGAATGGAGGGGAGACCGGGACTAGGAACTGAGAAGAGGAAGCCTGGACTGGCTAGATAAGGAGAATGGGGTTGGATAGGGAGCCATTTTGTGTGTGGGTGTGGGGAGGAAACATTGAGATCGGATGAGGCGATGGGGTGGGGAGAGATTGGAACTGTCTGGATAGGAGGTTGGGTCTGGGACCTAGTGTGTGCGTGGGGGCGGGCAGTGAAAACAGATTTCATGAAGAGCTGGGGTGTGTGGGGATAACTGAGATTGGGTGCCAAAGAGAATGGGACAAGAAGCCAGAGAGGGGAGTGGAATGAGGCAAGTAGCTGGGTTGGGAAGAGAGATCAGAAGAGGAGGAGAGAGACAGATCAGGCAAGGATGAGGTGCCAGAAGAGGGAATCTGAGACTGGCTGGGCAAGTAGAGCTGTATGAGAAGCCATTAGAATGGAGACTAGGACAAGGAGCCGGGGTGGGGAAGGCTTTGTCTACACTATCATTTTTGTAGGTAAAACTTCTGTCGGTCGGGGTGTGAAAAAAACACACCCCTGACTGACGTAAGTTGCACCGACAAAAGCGCTGGTGTGGACAGCACTATGTCAGTGGGAGATGCTCTCCCACCGACATAGCTACCACTGCTCGTTGGGGGTGGTTTAATTATGCTGGCGGGAGAGCTCTCTCTTGTCAGCACAGATCATCTACACAGGAGACCTTACAGTGGCACAGCTGAAGCAGTACAGCTGTGCCACTGTAAGGTCTGTAGTGTAGACATAGCCAAAGAGACAAGACGAGAACAGGGCTAGGTTGGAGGGGACAGGGCAGAATGGGTCAAGCTTTGGTGGGGGGAGGTATAAATAGGCACAATGGTCTCTGACCACTAAAGCACATTTCCCTCCAGCATCTGGAATGGAATCCAAGATTCCTGAGAGTCACCATTCCTTTGGTGTCAGCAAATATCTGTGTAATCTACTGGCAAAGTGCATGTCTATCTCTCCCCACTCTAGCATTGGTCCACATAGCAACGTAGATTGTCATCCTCTATCAGATACTAAATTAACTCAAGTGGCAGACGTCTGTGTGTGTGGTGGATGTAAAGGTCCCACTCTGCTGATGAGCCATGTTGGTGTCAATACAAGGGAATTTGCTTGTTTTGGTTTGCCTTTTTTTTTTAAACTAGATAATTACACTTACAAACACCTACAAACATCAAGTTTGCAAAGTCAACCACTTGACATTTAGGAACTGCCAGAATTAAGGTTGCCTGTGGAACTGGCCCCTTTGGGCATGAGTTCACCCTGTGCGCAGAATGAGGTAGGAGTCCTATTGAAAAAGTAGTATGTGATCATGTAATTAAAGGCTGCACAATGCATATCCACTGAGGACAGGACAATGGGCTTAAATTGCAGCAAGGGAGATGTAAGTTAGATATTAAGAAAAAATTCCTATTGTAAATGTAGTTCAGCACTGAAACAAATTACCTATGGAGGTTCTGAAATCTCTGCCATTGGAGGTTTTTAAAGACAGGTTAAACAAACACCTGTCAGGCATGGTCTAGAGAATACTTAGTCCTGCCTCAGTCAGGGGACTGGACTAGATCAGTGGCTCTCAACCTTTCCAGACTGCTGTACCCCTTTCAGGAGTCTGGTTTGTCTTGTGTACCCCCAAATTATTCCTCACTTAAAAACTACTTGCTTACAAAATCAGACATAAAAATACAAAAGTGTCACAGAACACTGTTACTGAAACATTGCTGACTTTCTCATTTTTACCATATAATGACAAAATAAATCAATTGGAATATAAATATTGTACTTACATTTCAGTGTATAGTACAGAGAGCAGTATAAATAAGTCATTGTCTGTATGAAATTTTAGTTTGTACTGACATCACTAGTGCTTTTTATGTAGCCTGCTGTAAAACTAGGCAAATATCTAAATGAGTTGATGTACCTGTTGGGAGACCTCTGCGTACCCCCTGGGGTACGCGTACCTTTGATTGAGAACCACTGGACTAGATAACCTATCACGGTC
The DNA here is from genome assembly GCF_011386835.1 of Chrysemys picta bellii. NCBI lineage: Eukaryota > Metazoa > Chordata > Testudines > Emydidae > Chrysemys > Chrysemys picta. Next base: position 85,023,956 of record NC_088799.1, on the reverse strand, counting down.
CCTTCTAGTCCTACATTTCTGAGATTCTGTTAAACCTTAACTTTTACATTTCCTGAATTTTTCCGCAAAATGAACATTTGAATTTCCTTAGGTTTTATGGGGGGCATTTTTTAAGAAAAAGAAAAGGAAACTGCTCGTGCTTAAACATTGGAGCTGGTTCAGAAGCAGACAAACAAGCTTGCAAAAATTTTCAATGCAGTTTCCATTTCTCAGGTTTCAGATTAGATCCTGTCAGACTCCTGGCTGAGCTCCCCCTTGTGGCTGCTCACCACGTAGCTTGGTTTGGACTCCCTCTGGATCCATGAGTTTCTTAGCTCCTTTGGGTCTGGGCATGCTCAAGCCACAGTCTCTGGCCCCATTCAAGCACACTTCCTGAGCACAGGGTCTGTCTGGCAACACGTCTTCTCTGGGCTCCCAAGATTGCTAAAGCACATCCTCCCCACAGCTCCACCCTTGGGTACTCCGGATTATAGTTTAGCCTATCAGGGACCATGAGTTTGTAGCAAGAAGATATAGACTTACAGAGGAATTTCTAAACCGTTCACTCTTTCACTCAAAAGTACAGGAGAGGCAAAATAAGAAATACCTCCTATGCAATTCCTTCCTTCAGAGTCCTCACCACGCTTAATCATTCTCTGGGTTTTGGTCAATGCGTTCACAGGTCCCTTCTCATGGACCTCCCTCCTTCCCTCCAGCTCAGTCTTTTCCTGGTCATAGAGTCTCCTCTGAGTTTGACTCCTGCAGTAAGCTCCTCCTTGGCTTGATCAGGTCCAGCAGTCAAATGATTCCTCTCACTCAGAAATCATGTCATTTTGTGTTCCCTGAACCTCCCAGAGCCTGTGGGTTTCTTCAGGGCCGTCCTTCGGCATACGCAGCTGCGTAGGGTACCCGAAAATTTGGGGCACCACCAGGAGTGGCTCCAGGGTTTTTGCCACCCCAAGCGGCGGGAAAAAAAAAAAGAAGCCGCGATCACAATTGTGATTGGCGGCACTCCAGCGGCAGCTCCACCGCGCCGCTTTCTTCTTCTGTGGGAATTCGGCGGCAGGTGCTTCCCACCAAGAGGGACCCGCTGCTGAATTGCCGCCGAACAGCCCGACATGCCGCCCCTTCCTCTTGGCCGCCCCAAGCACCTGCTTGCTGGGCTGGTGCCTGGAGCTGGCCCTGGGCACCACCGGGACAGCAGGTAAGAGCGGGTTGGTTCCCACACATCTAGCGCGCTCTGCAGTCTCCTTAGGCAGGGGCCATATTCACAGAGCCGAATGCGCCGGCGTGGCACATTCTGCATGGGGGAGAGGGAACGGGGGTCTCTGCGGGAAACTGTGACTCTCCACCCCCCTCACCCTCCCGCCCAGGCTGCCGCAGCGTCTGCTGCATACGAAGCTCGGTGTGTGTCAGCAGTGGGGGTGGGGGTGTTTCTTCTGAGGGTCTGCGGGTGGTGGTGGTGGTTGTGGCCCCTTGACACACCGGGGTCAGCGGCGCTGGCTGGGGACTGCCTTCAGTAGCGCCCACACCTTCTCCTCCCCCTTTCCTCAATATCCCCCCTCAGGAGCCCCCGCCTTCCCCCTCGTCCCTCAGTATCCCCCCTCAGGTAACTTGGGGGTATACAAGACAAATCAGACTCCTGAAAGGGGTACAGTAGTCTGGAAAGGTTCAGAGCTCCCACTGTAAATAGATCAATGGCATTATCCAGTTTAATAAGCTGGGTTTCCACGGAGCAGAGAAGTAGATATTGGTGAAGAAGGAAAAAAGTCTGAAAAAGGATGCTGATGTTGAAGTTTTGGAGACTTTGTGGGATTTCATGGATGGTTCATGCACAGCTCTAGGGTAGAAGGAAAAAAACCCCAACCCTACTTCTAGAAAGGCTTCCTTCACCATTGGACAGTCATTGTAATGGCTAGCCAAACCTGCATTACAATAAGAATATCATCTGCAAAAATTACTGTAAGGGAAGCAGGTTAATCGTTCATATCCAGTCAAGATTGCAAGTGATCAGAAGTTATCATCATCTGATTACTCAGTTGTCTATGTAAAATGAACTGGTGATGGAAGTTCAGCGTCATAATTGACAATGTGTATCAGAAAGGATGAGTGACAAAACCTGGAGAGGGTCCTTCTGTAACAAGAGTACATTAGGTTGGAAAAAGAAATTAGCTTGTCTCTGTCCGTGCTGTCCATGCTGCATTAATTTTAATGGATAGGACTTCTGTAACATTTCTGTCCTACGTTAATCTAGATGAAATGATTCTGTACTGGCTTCATTTTGGTCACTTTATGCTTTACCTAGGAATAAAACTAGGGTCCTATTTTCCCACTGCTTGGAAACCCAGCTTATTAAACTGGATAATACCATTGATCTATTTACAGTATAAGGTTGATATAGAGTTGTGACTAACATTAAGACGGAGACCCACTACACATTTAAAACTAAAAAGTGACTTTGTAAAAATGACATGGGTTTCCAACTCTATTGTCTCTCAGTCAGGGTGGAGTGCCTTGTGAGGTGTCTCTACCCTAGCTCAAGGTCACAGACTCACGGATATCCTATATTAGTTATTTTAAATAATATTTCTGATAATCTGACAATAACTTACAGTTATTTCTTAAAAAAAAATCATCATAAGTTATAATGTCATATCCCAAACAACTTTCTGGGTCACAAAAAAGAAAATGAAAAGATGAAATAGAATTAGCTATAAAAGCACAGGAGGGTTCTATATTTAAGTTTGTATGTCATGAAAACAACGAAGTTGATCAAGATCAAGTAACTGCCAAAGAAAATTTTTATGCAGACGAAGTTCAAGAAACTCAACAAAACACGGAACAATCATTTGAAACAGATGCAGACACAAAACAAGAAATTACAACAGTTGAAACTGTAATAGCATAGGATATAGATGACATTGGCGCATGGCCGCAATCTTTAAACAACAAATTACATGACATTATACTTGAGAAAGGCCCTGTGAGAATAGAAGGTCTCGAACATCCTAAAGACATTAGAGGCAGGAAATTCACAGAAAACAATTACTACAAAAGACTTTCTAATGATAAAATTGTCAACAGACGGTGGCTTATTTACTTTAAATGCAAGGATGCTGTATGTTGTTTCGCATGCAAGATTTTCAACAGTTGCAATTTTAACATAGCAACCATGGGTATTAATGATTGCCAAAATCTTAGTCACACATTACCTCAACATGAAAAGGCACAACGCCACATTGAAACTATGCACAAATGGTGTGAGCTGATTGTAAAGTTAAAAAATCAGACAACTCTTGATGCCCAAAATCAAAGATTCCTGGAGCTAGAGAAGCACATTGGCGTCGTGTTCTTGGAAGTCTATTATCTATTGTTGAATATCTATTGACAAACAATCTTGCTTTTAGAGGAAGTGTTGACAAATTATACCAGCCCCAAAATGGCAATTTTTTGGGCCTTGTACAACTGCTGGGAAAATTTGACATAGTAATGAATGAACATCTTCAAAGTGTAACTGAAAATGAAATACATGACCACTATTTGGGATCAAGAATTCAAAATGAACTGATCATGCTAATGAGCGATAAAGTGAGAGACAAAATTGTTTCATTGGTTTCTTTGGCAAAATATTTTGCTGTAATTCTAGATTGCACTCTGGACATAAGTCAGATTTGTCAACATTAGTGATTCAACACAGATTCCAGTTAAGGAATCATTTATCACATTTTTAGAAGTAGAGGACACTACAGGTTTTGGACTTCTTCAAACTCTCCTTGATGAACTAAAATGAATGGGATTGTCCGTAATGAACATTAGAGGACAAGGCTATGATAATGGCGCCAATATGAGAGGACGCATTTCTGGCATGTAAGCTAGATTGCTGGTGGAAAATCCATGAGCCTTTTTTGTTTTGTGTGCATGCCACAGCCTTAATTTGATTTTGTGTGATATGGCCAAGTCTTCTGTAGAAGCTATTTCTTTTTTTGGTTTACTGCAACACATTTACGTGCTCTTTTCAGCTTCCACTCAACGATGGCAAATATTCAAAGCACATGTCAGTGGTATTACCGTTAAGCCTCTATCGGACACGCTGGGAAAACAGAGTAGAAAGTGTAAAAACGTTGAGATATCAATCTAAGGAAGTTTACGAAGCACTGGTTGCTATTTCGGAAGATGCCAGAGATCCAAAAGCTGAAAGTAAAGCATAGTCATTGGCCTCTGAAATATCCAGCCTCAAGTTTCTAACATCTGTTGTAATCTGTTATGACATTCTTGTTAAAATCTCAAGTGTAAGCAAAATAATGCAGAGTCCAACGATGCAGCTTGATTCAATACTTACCTTACTAAACAACACACACGACTTTTTAGTGAAATACAGAGAAACTGGATTCAAAGAAGCACAGGTTACAGCAAGAGAGTTTGCAGAGGCACTAGAACCAAAATTTCCATGTCCGAACCTGACAAGAGTTTTGAGAAAAAAACGGCAAGTGGAATATGAAGGAGCAGATGAGCCCATAGAAGATCCAGAAAAGACATTTGAGGTTGAATTTTTTAATGTTGTGATGGATAAAGCAATATCTGCCATTGATGAAAGGTTTAATATCTTACAGGCACACCATGAACAGTTTCGATTTTTGTATGACATAACTAAATTCAACGAAATGGGAAAACAAGAGCAGCTAATGACAAAAAGCAAAAACTTAGAGAACCTCCCGAAACATGGTGATAGTTGTGATTTAAATGGACTTGAACTGTATGAAGAATTGAGTACATCATCATCAATGTTGCCACATGCAAAGTCAGAGATGGACATTGTCCAGTTTATTCATACCAGCAAACTTGTTGACATATATCCTAATGTATACATTGCCACTCATATTCTACTGACAATTCCTGTAACAGTAGCATCAGGAGAACGGAGTTTTCAAAACTAAAGCTCATTAAAAACTATCTCCGCTCTACAATGCGTCAGGAATGCTTGACTGGCCTTGCTATTCTTGCAATCCAACAAGACATCACTTTGTGTTTATCATACAATGACATTATTACTGATTTTGCAGCCAAAAAAGCCAGAAAGATTGCTTTTTAATTAAAAACAAATCCTTGTTTCAATACCTCTTCATAGTAATTTCCAATAAAATGTTGACAAATTTAAAAAAATTAAATTATTTGCATCATTCTGTCAATAAATCAGAATTTTTCTATAGCTACTTCTTTAGTGCAAGTATAGTCCATCAGCATTATAGTGTGCTTAATTTGTTTAAACTGTTTTTAATAGAGTGCATGTGGCAAGTTTTCCAATACTGTAAGCTTATGTTTGTGTTTCTAAGAGCAAGTCGGGCATAGGGGCACCAATTTAATAATACTGCGTAGGGCTCCATAAATCCTAAGGACGGCCCTGGGTTTCTTTAAAAACAAGTTCCAACATCTTGTTTCTTTGTTCCTTCTTTTCTGCTGGAGTTTTCCACTGCTCAGATCCCTTCTCCCATAGGGACTCTGGTTAGAATTGGTTTTCTCCATAGCTGTAGCCATCGCATTGTTCTACAGAGCCCCCATTTGAATGAAAGGCTATTCATGTTAATGACTCTCAGTTCCTGGTCTAGGAGGTGTGTGACAGCAGCTGTGGTAGCAAATGGCTTGCTGCTGCAGTTTCCCCTGATGTCATCAATAAGTTCACTGAGGCTTTATGTATGGAACAATGATCCTTCTGATGGGTCTAGTTGATTAAAGAAACAACAAGAAGCTCTAGTTCGAACCGCCCCCAGTGTAGCCCAGGCCTTAGTTGGGAGACAGAGTCAGTTTCCTACCTGGGTCCACCATGCCTCTCCATCTTCTTTTGTCTTGGGTTCCTGCCCAGGAGTCAGGCCTCTTGCTGTTACCTGGGAAGAATCCTTCCCTGGAGCCAGGGGTCTGTCTGCAGAGATCGGTCAGCTGTAACTTTTCTCCAAGGCTACATATAGATCTTGGTAGGCTGGGCTTCCAGTCACTGGTTGCTCCCTGTCCCTCACAACAGACCTTCTAATGAGCTCTCCTTTCCTGTCTTTAGGAACCATATTAGTTGAGCCCTTTATCAGGCTGTTTAACTAACTAGCTGCCAACCAGCCACCTAAGGATTTAATCACTTCCAGGTGGGTCTGAGTTGGCTTGTTCTCTGTTACAGGGCCTGTCACAGGTACACTGGTCCCTAACTCCCCTGAAAGGGCCAGGCTCTGTGATACAGCAATTTCATAAAATTAACCAGAATTCATAAGATTCGCACAGACCGATTTCCCAAACTTTCACAAATTTCTGGAAATTTTACTTTTTTTTTTTAACCAAAATTGAAATTAGTTGTTTACTGAACACATATTTTTCAGGCAACAAAAACATTTCGATCTCTATTTTGAAAACGATGTTGGTAAGGATTTTGATTTTAAAAAATCACAGAAAATGTAGTGGAAAAAATGAAAATTTCAATAATATCAAAAAACGTTCATGAAATCTTTTTAAAAAAAGGCCATTTTTTTTCAATGACAAACTATGCAAAAATTTTGAGCAGCTCTATAAATCATGTTAGCATTTAAATGGCCCCAATAAAGAACCGAAGTTCAACCTCATTAAGGTGAATGAAGTTGGGAGCAGTGATCCCCCAATTTCATCATAATACTTCTTAGCTATTATATAGCCGTTTTCATTTGCAATAGTAGTAATAATGATTTTGCTGATGATGTGTTTTGGATGGGGAGCTAGTTGTAGCAAGACAGAGTATCAGAGTATCACTTTACATTATGATGACTTTGTCTATCCATCTGAAGAGATTTAAAAAAAAATAAAGCTTAGAACTTGAGTTGCAGCAAATTAAATTACAGCAAAAATTGTGAGTATTTTATTTATTTTTCTTATGCTCAGATTTTTTTCTTTTGTCTCTGATGTTAATACTGTGTTCTGGAGAATTTTGCTGTTAACTTACCATTTTTGAAATGCACTCTTCCTCATGCAAATTATCCCAATAGCTGCCACTGCCAACCAGGCAGGAAAGAAACGGAAATTCTTCCACTCTCTCCATCATGCATAGTTTCATTAGGCTCTGCTATAAATCTTAGTAGATGCCCACTGAACATACTCTGCAGTAATTTTTTGCTTAAACTTGCCAAAGACACCTTTTCTCACTAAGGACTATTACATGTAATATTAAAACTTTCAAAGATCACCTGTTTGGAGTTATCTGTATGTGAATAACTGGTAGTTAGAAGAGAAAATATTATAGGTATGTTAGAAGATGTTAATGGGTGCCATCAGTCACAGACATGGTTAAAGCTAGTGAGTATACTTCATTCAGGCTAAATGGAAGGAGCCTTTTTGTGTAGAGATAGCTGCAAGAATAAGAAGCCACCTCCTGAAGCAATGGGCAGCATGGCAAGGCCTGAGCAGAAGCTATGTGGACCAAGAAGTTTTCCTGAGGAAATGGAGGGGCTAGGTGATTGATTGGTTGCAGCTGAATGTGTGTCCGTGTGTGGCAGAGGTAGAAAGCCAGCAGACCGTGAGAGAGGCAGGCATGCGCATGGCTCTGAGAAGCAAAGGTTGGGCTCCTTGGGGCACAGGGCTCACTAGAAAAACAGGCTTGGATTTCTAAGCAAAGAAATTGCTGCTATTGTTTCTTTCTACTATGTTCATGGAAACAGGAATTTGTGTACTGTTTGTAAATAAGCAGGATTTTGCCAAAGAAATACCCAACTCATATGATCAATTTCTCCTCCTAACAAAACAACCAGGCAAATCCCCAAATATTGGCTGATGGTTTAGGCCAAAAAGGGGCAACTGTATATTGTTTAACCTATTTAAAACTCAAAAACATATTAACTCTATTTCTTCAAACTTTTTACACACAATCAACTTCAGAATGTTATGAACATCTGACAGCTGTTTTGCTATAGTAACAAGATACTTGTTTGTTATGTTAAATCTACCTATGAGAATCCAGCTGAAAGAAATGTTCAATGTTATGACTACCAGTACTTTAGCTATGATTACTGCAATTTCCTTTTCAAATCATCAGGACATCCCTGCTTAGACAAATAATCCACACAATATTCCCCCAAATATCTCTCTAAGAACATATACATACCACTGAGTTCTAACAACTCATACTTTAAATGGTTTAAATATAGGAATCTTATGGGGCTATAATACGGAGGTCATGGAGGGTGAAGTGATGCTCTTGATCTGATGCAGTGAAGTGGTCCATAATAATAATAAACTGGATTCTTTGCAAACTCTCAAAAACATATCAGCTCCCCATATAGAATTTTTCCCTTTCCACCTGACTTCTTCTTGAAGCTCTCTAATGTTCTCAAGTATGTATTGCCTTTGCTCATTTCTAGGGTTACCATACATCCTGTTTGTCCTGGACATTGCCTCTTTTTTGAGGCTCTGTCTTCTGTCTGGGTGGATTTTTCAAATGACAGGAAATGTCTGGAATTTTTGCAGAGCAGACATTGCAGCTTAGAAAGAGCCCGGATTGGTCCGCTTCCTGATTGGTTCCCCTGCATCTGCAGCTGATTGATCCATTTCCCTGTAGCCACAGCTGCCAGATCCCGCCCACCCCATCCCTGGCACTGGGGAGGGGGTCCCAGGAGTGCTGACTGATGGCTGTTTCTGCATCCTGGGCTTGTGCCAGCTACCTTGACAGGGAGCAACACTGCCCCCAACCTCCAGTGAGTACACCCGCCAGCACCCCCAACTGTACCTCCTCTCCAGCTCCCGCAACCTCCAGGAGTGTTCTCTTTTTGGGAACCTGAAGTATGGTAACCCTACTCATTCCTATTTTATTCAGTTAGCTCTAAATACATCAATTGGTCCCACACTTTTAGCTGTTCCCATAAAATGAGAAAAAGGGGAAACTAAAGAAAGGCAATACATTACCCTGGGGGGAGGGGGCATTCTGTGCCGTACTCCTAGGGGGCATTCTGTGCCAAAAAATTAAAAATCCTGCACCAAAAAAATAAAAATTCTGCGCACAATATTTTAAAATTCTGCAAAATTCTGCAAATTTTATTTGTCAAAATAACACTACATAATCACGCCAGTTTCAATTATTTTGATAATTTATTTCAAAATACCGTTCAGAAAGTATGTCTGTAACAATACAGACACACAAAAATTCCCCTAGGAAGTAGAGAGTTAAAGAAATCCCAATGACAATCTAGTTCCACATAGCTTCCCACCCCAGAGCCCAGCCGGGGGCCAGACACCCACAACCCCTCTCCCCCCCAATTCCAGCCACGGTGCCCCCCCAGAGACCAGTCCGGCCCAAATACCCACACCCTTCTGCCCCCCCAAACCCAGCCGCAGGGCTCCCCCTTGCCTAGATACCACTACCTCCTCACCCCCAGAGCCCAGCCGTGCCCCCCCCCCAGTTCAGACACCCGCCCCCCCCCTCCAGAGCCCAGGGATCTAGAGGGAGAAACAGCCTGAGGCTGGGTCCCAGGCTTGTGTGGAGTTTCCTGCACACCACTGTCTCCTTCCCTCAGGGTGTGTGGGGAACTGCAGCTGCCGGGAATCCTCTAGCTCCCTCCCCTTCCCCCCGGCAGTGTCTTCTATGTGTGAGCTGGGCTCTGCCGTGTCCAGCAGCCCTACCAGCGATCAGCAGCACTGTAGCCCATTTCTGTGGGGGAGAGGACATGCTGCACGCACAACATTAATCTCTGAAAAATTCTGCATTGCGCAGTGGTGCAGAATTCCCCCAGGAGTAATGTAAAATGACATGTAGATGACATGTAAAAAAAGAAAAGAAAACAGTTTCTTATTCAAAGTCTATTCATTCTCTGCATTTGATTGCCACAAAGAATCGTCAACATATTCATACTGTGCATGGAAGGAGAAAGGAACAGGATAAGTTTATTGCCATATGTGCAGCTATCTAATCTTAGACTATGATAAGGGTGATCAGCCCTCATACTAGCAGGTATAAACTCATTGTCTTTGAGGGCCAAGGAAAGAAATCTTTTCCCAAACTAATTTTTCCCATGTACAGCAGTTTTCATATACAGCTAGGTGCATTCTCCAGAAAAAGGTTTGCCTTCTTCTGAAACCTCAGATACTGGCCCATTCCAGTGCAGGATACAAGAATTAAAGAAAAATAATGTGGAAAATCTCTTATTCTTACAGTAATTTACAAGCTCTTCACCCTCTATAACCATCGCTGGTAACCAATCAGATTTGGAACTGAGTCATATGCGTAAACCATTTAAACCAATGACACTGTTCATGTAAAATTAGCAGGATTTGGTCTGTTCTGAGCTTAGTACAACAGGCTTAGTATATAGATTTACATAATATGTAATCTATTCCTCTAACTGTAACTTCTTCCCACGATATCCAAGTCCAGCACACCATTATGAGAGTTAATCCTAGGGGAAGAAAATCTTCATTGTTATCATCTGAAAAATTGATCCATAAAAGAATAGAAGGCCTGAAGCCTTATGGAGTGTGCTTAACCAAAGAAGCTAATACACCTCTACCCTGATATAACGCTGTCCTCGGGAGCCAAAAAATCTTACCGCATTCTAGGTGAAACTGCGTTATATTGAACTCGCTTTGATCCGCCAGAGTGCGCACATCCCCGGAGAACTGCTTTACCGCGTTATATCCAAATTCGTGTTATATCGGGTTGTGTTATATCGGGGTAGAGGTGTACATATTCTTACTGTGTACCCTTTGTCGTGTCCAGTATCCACTGTTTCCCATGTAGACTTTCATGACCGTGTCTGGTTTTAATTTTACATTGTAAGCTCTTGCTGGGCAGGAGACGTTTTGTTGGCTTTGTGAGCAGAGGTGGTCAAAAAATTTTTGGTTAATATATTTTTCAGTGAAAAATGCCAATTTAGCAACACGAAAATGTTTCACAAATTCATGTCTGTTTTTCCAAAATGTTCGTGTTAAACAAACAAACAATATAATCTGAACAAAATGTTTTGAAGTTTCAAAGGAAACATTTTAATTCTTTTAGTTCAAAAGGACTTATTTCAAAATGTCCATAACATTTGTTTAATTTTTTTTTAAATAAAAAAGAAGCTCAAAGTAGAAGTGAAATATTTAATTCTGGTTTGAACTAAATGTTTTGTTCAAAAGAATATTTTTTTACTTTTCCATTTGCTGAACATTTCAAAACAATTCGTTCTCAGTTTGACCTGAAACAAAAAAATCTTAAAAAAAAAAATTTTTTTGGACTTGCCAGTGAACCATTAAACGATTACTTACAGACCTATATTTGCGAGGCTTCTAGCACACTTTGGGTGGTTGATTAAAAAATAATATGCATGATTGCATTATGTGTTACACCAGTTCTGTAGGAAAACTGACTTTCAGCTATCTAATGAAGTGTTAAGTTTGATTTACTGTTTCTGTGTTCAATAGTAGATGCTAGCCAGAATTCAGATAATTTAAATCCTATAAATTGGCTATGCCAAAGGCAGCACAAACTGGAGAGTCATCAGCATATATGTAATAGTTCACACAATACTGTCTAGATTTTCATCATTAATTTTCCTGGACTAAAACCTAGTAGAAAAATTGGAGAGATTTCAGCTGGAAAATAGTCATAAAATCTAAATGTTCTACAGAATATCATATTAATATTTGTCATTTTGCAGTATTTCTTTGGTAATGGTTGTTTTTCAAGCATTTTGCATCCCACTATAATTAAAGTGAAAAAAATCCACTATTTTTTTTCTTTCTATTTTTTTCAGTGAATTTAGTTCGTTTTCTGGGTGGGCTCAGGAAACCCATAGTGGGGAAATTCGAACAAATCCACCCCAAGCAGAAATAACTGACCTGAAAGCAAAAAAGATGCTTGCTGAGGGAGGCATTTAGAAAAATACACCTCTACCCCGATATAATGCTGTCCTCAGGAGCCAAAAGATCTTATCGCGTTATAGGTGAAACCGTGTTATATCGAACTTGCTTTGGTCCGCCGGAGCGCGCAGCCCCGCCCCCCCCCCCAACCCCTCTGGAGCAGTGCTTTACCGCGTTGTATCCGAATTCATGTTATATCGGGTCACGTTATATCGGGGTAGAGGTGTAGTATGTTTTTGGGGTGTACTTTTACTTTCCATCATTATTAATATTCTCTTAGGGTGAAATCAAGCACAGGCCAGCAGCCTCTATGCACTAGTGAAACCCTACAAACCCATAATCCAGGGACAAGGTGTTCAGACCAAACAGCATATGCCAGGGAAGGGTATATTTCCCTCTCACTGACCTGCCAATGTGCCTCTCTCAACCATGACACAACTAGACAGAAGTGCCGCCTCAATGGGTCATTCAGTCCTTGGCCTCTCTACTGAGGCATCCAGCAACAGGACTGAGTATTGCCAAGTAGATGGGTGGCTTTTTTAATGTGAGCACTTGTCCACAGGAACTGGAGTAGATGGCTCAATCTCTGTGTCTATGCAGTACTTTACGTCTGTGTTGGAACTACCTGCAAGGGTAATATTGGATGGCACTTTTTGTGATGTGAATAGATATCCACAAGGGACTGGATTGAGACCCCTAGTTTATTTCATATAGGCTACCCACCAGCTATCATAAGGAATTTTTTTTAGCTATAGCACTAAACACCCAAACCGAATTGGAACGTCTTGAATATATAACGTTTTTCCGGCTAATTCACTAAGTCATACAGTCTCCTGTGACTTGATCTCTGCTGCTTACCAACAATTTCAGCACTAATTTGGGAATAGTGTTTGTTAGCTATCATGACCTGAATTCTCTTCTCAGATTCTAGGGAACTTTCATCAATGTCAGTTTGTTCACAAGTATGTGAGTGCAGAATAATGGCCCAATGCATAAAGTACTCAGCAAATATGGTGATCTTTAAAATCTTGAGGACATTCCAAATCAGATGCCAGAAATATAATGGTTGGTCAAATATTGGATATTAAATAACTTTAGAAGGAAAATATTTTTAATATAAGAAAACAAATATTTCATATATGTTATTGGTTGAGTTAAATGTCATTGAAACTGGTGGTGTAGCAGCTGCCCTTCATCTGGGATAAGTGTAAGAAACAGATAAGCTCCTTTATGGAACCATATAGCTGAAACAATAGCAGCCTCCGCCCCCCGCCCCCTCCCCCCCAAAAGGCACATGCGGGCTGAGGGGTTTTGCTGGGTACCATTTTGGATCTGTGAAAGAGACAGAAAGACCAGAGAAGCAGAGCAAGAAGGCAATAAGGAAGTTTCAGACAGCCACAGAAGCACTAGTAGTGTGGCTCTGACAAAAAGCGGAGAGAGTTAGTTTTTGTGCCAAGTGCTGGCTAGAAAGGGGTTTGGAACTTTGAGCAAAGAAACTGTCTCCTGATATGCGATTCCTGCAGTATGGAGGGAAACAGGACTATTTACATTCTTTGTAAATAAGCAGGATTGTATCAAAAATACCTGGCTCCATCATCAATTCCTCCTACTAACTGAAACAACTCATAGGGCCCTGAATATTGGCTAATCGCTCAGGGCAAAAAGGGGTAACAGTATTCTTATTTCTTAGGTTGTGATCAGATGTCTTGCTCTGAAGACTTTGTACTTCGTTACATCAGTGACACAATCAAAACTTACAAGATGTCATTCAATTCACTCCTTCTGTAAGTACAGTACTATCATTATTATTTGGTTTTTATCCAAGAAATAGTTGCTTTTGTTAACATGTAAGGAAAAATGGTATGGTTGAGATTTTCAAAGCAGTATCCAGCCCCGCTGATCAACTCCTCCCCATCCCTCCAAGTGCCTCCTGCACGTCACAGAACAACTGTTCAGCGGCGTGCAGGAAGCAATGGGAGGGAGTGGGAAGAGCAGGGATGGAGTGCACTCAGAGGGAGGGGGCAGAAAGAGGTGGGGAAGAGCAGGGGCAGGATTGGGCGGGGAAGAGGTGGGATGGGGCCTTGGGGGAAGGGTGGAGTGAGGGATGGACTTTTTTCTTCAAATGTAAATAAACATCAGTAGGCTTGGGGGTCTGCAAAAATTTGAAATCAAAATGGGGGTCCTCGGGTTGCTAAAGTTTGAGAACTGCTGTCCTAGAGGATTTAGACACATGTCTTTTTAACTATAATAGGAAATGTGTCTAAATCCCCCAGACTGCTTTGAAAACCTCAACTTACATGTCTGTAAATATACATACGGAAATATACTGCTTTCTCGCTTTCTCTTTATAGGTGTGTTTATGTGTATATATTGTTACTATGTCAACATATACTAATATAATGTACATTATGGGTCAATGGTGTATGAGTAACCAGGATAAAATTATCACTGCATCCAGACATTTGTTAAAGGGAATGAGTGAGGTAAAGCACCTTTTGTCTGGGCAGCAAAACCTTTTCTGAGGTTCCTTTGTGTTGCAGAGCTGCCTTACAAAAGAAGGGTTAATGACTAGGCCACCTTTCTAGACCACGTAGAGCTAGGTGAGTATATTGGACTAAAGGTTTCCCAGGTAGAAAGCACAGGGGCAGAGGCAGGAGCAAGTAACAATAGGTGAAATCCTGGTCCCAATGAAGTCAACAGCAAAACTTCTATTGATATAAGTAAGGCCAGGATTTCAGTGTGTTTTAATAGATCCGTTTGAGAAGGGTCTAAGAAAGATAGAGGTCTAAGAGGGGTGCCGCTTGGTGACAGGACAGTGCAGTGGTGCTTTTCCTGAGGTTTCTGCAAAAAGTTGTTTTATGCAGTTTGCAATTAGTTCTGTTTAAGGACCTCGGGCTTGTCGGCAAAGGGGCAACAATATAAACATATTTTGTATTCCTCAGAGTTCTTTAAGTCTTTCGAGCAGATCATATTGTTAGCATTTGAAACTTAATGTTCCTAATGTTCTTTATAAGAGAGATCTGTTTAGTCTGTTCTCCTAAGGATCAGCTGTTGCTTTGGGTGTTTTATAGGATAATGGAAATATAGATAGATAGATAGATATAATGTATAGATCTTATCATGGAATTTCTCTGAATGTTAATAGGAGTTTTCATAGAATATCAAGGTTGGAAGGGACCTCAGGAGGTCATCTAGTCCAACCCCCTACTCAAAGCAGGGCCAATTCCCAGACAGTTTTTTATCCCAGTTCCCTAAATGCCCCCCTTGAGGATTGAACTCACAACCCTGGGTTTAGCAGGCCAATGCTCAAACAGTTTTGAGGGCAGTTTACTCATTCTTCATACTAAAAAGACACATCTGTCATTAAAATTGTAGAAGTCGCAAATAAGATACTACCTGGAGCATCCCTGAAAGACCTATCTTGCAATCTGTATGATTAAATCTGCTAGGGAAAATAGGTATAATGTCAGGAGGAAGACTGATTCGCAAAAGAAAACTGTGGGAAGACTGGGTTGTTTTTTTATTTTTAGGAGGTGCAATTAACATGAAAAGATTAAAAAAAAAATATATATATATGCCCAAATAAATGTGTTAGTCTTTAAGGTGCCACCTGACTCCTCGTTGTTTTTGTGGATACAGCCTAACATGGCTACCCCTTTGATACTTGCACTATTATTTTTTAAACACTTTTTTGTGAGAGGAGGACTAGTGTCAGGAGTGCATGTTCATTATAGTTTATTATATTAATAGGCAGGATTCTGATCTCACTTTACTGCAGTTATTTCTGCTTTATGCTCTTGTCTTTTGATTTTCGAATCAGGCCATAAGTAATACTTGTATTTCATGGTGAATGAGCACTATCTATATAGTTTTTTTGTCATAATAACAGATAGATCTGGATGGAAAAATCTTTTAAAAGCAGTATCTCATTGGGAGATAGGAAAGGACATATTATTGCTTGAATCAGCTATAATTGGACATGCAGAATTTTACTGTCTCATGTATAGAAAACAAATTCTGTTGCAGGTATATTTTCATTTGGTTAGGTATCATCCTGGTGATGCATGCAATTCTATAACTTCCGGTGAATAGCATTTGTAATTAAACAAGTTTTTACATACCCCATATTCCTCTCTGTATTATGCAAATGAATGGAGCAGTTAACTGTTATTAAAGCCAGAAGTGTGCCTAATAACTGGCATGATAGAAAAGCGAATTGGTAGCTCAGTACCTTTTGAAAACAGCTGTAAAGTTTTTATTCAGTAGCAGAAGTCAATTGATTTTGTTTCCCTTTCTTGACTGGTTTGCCTTTGCTCTTGCTCTGTGGTCTCTGTGTGTTACGTTTTTCTCCCACAGCTGTTGAAGAGGTCTGCAAAAGAGCCAGGTTCAATGGCTCACACCTGTGTAAGCATTTGAGGTAGAATGGTGTGAATTAGCCAAAAGCTACAGATCTCAGTGTAAACTGTTCTTCATTGAGGTGACTGAGGCGGGAGCTTCTACTGCTCCTGTGAAATGTTTCCCTGCTATATAACCTCAAAATATTAAAAAGAAAAACCAAACCCATAAAACCCAAGGTCTCCAATTTTTATTTCATGCCAGGTCAGTGCATACCAAAGGCTTTCTCAGAGTGTGAGTCACACAGGACTTTTAAAATGTTGTCTGGTTAAGACCCCCATAGAACCTCTCGGTTTCATTTCTTGGGAGCTTTGTATGGACCTTTTTCATTTTTGTGTTCAGTCATGTAAATTTGTGGTAGAGTGCATAGATAAAAACAGTGGAATAGAGCACAACCACACTTTGGAGGCATTGCCATCTGCCTCAGTACCTTGAATCTAAAACGGGCTCAGCAACCCCTCCCCCCCCAACTTTGGAGCATTAGAAATATAGATAAAACTTTGCTCGTAGGGGTTTTCTTCAGTCTTCTGACTTTCACTATGAGTTTCAGTGTGAAATGAACCCAAAATCTCTAAGTGAAATTCATTGGGAGCTGGCAAGTTCCTCCTATTTTGGGAGGTTGGAATTCTACAAAACTGCTGGGTTTAACATAGTTTGCACATGAAACCATAAATCCTTCCCTGATTTATGAAACTCAGCCCAGATTTGTTGAGTGTACCTTGGTATCATTTTGTACGTTTCACACAGTTCTGCCTTATGCCATACACTTATGCATGGACAGGCAGTTGGCTTGGAAATATGATTCTGAGGAGCAATTGTACAAAGAATTGTCCAGAGTCCTTAGATGTGTACGTTCGTTGATGACGTTATATGACAAGCCCACCCCCCAGTCTTACTGTAATCACGGCAGTGAAAATTAACTTTTATTTCAAGACCTCCTACAATAAGTAGCCCCAGGAAGAACATGAAACAATAAGTGATTACGAGATTTGTGTAGCTATATGATTGTAACAAATCCATGGGAAGCTAAGACATCATACTTGTTACTAAGTTCCACACCCTTGCCAATTTGATCTTTGTAGCAACAACGGAAATACAACTTGCCTTCTCCTGCTCTAAAACCAAGGCACTTACCCTACCACTCGAGATAAAGCACAAGCAGAATCTTGGTTAGCGATGTACAGATTGTGAAATAGTACAGCAGCTCTGTTTTCAGCAGTGGGTGGTGGTGTGCATAACAAACTGCTCCGTTCATTATGGTATTTCATATAGAGAGTACATTCTGTCACTCTATTCTGTGTATTCTCTGCTTTCTCACTACAGTAGCTTTTCCAGAGAGCTCTCACAATGACGTGAACTCCGGTGGTATGAAGACCTGAAGGAATCAAATTAACCAGGGGTCCAGTTTAAAATCTGGGTCCCAGGTGTTTAGGCTGCTGGGTACTGAGAGCTTTTGGAATTCTGGTCAAATTATTTAGGAGCCTAAATTGGAGCTGAGCTTTCTTGAAAATATGGTCTAACTTGGGGGTGCTGCATTTTTCTGAAAATCTGGCCATAGGCCAGCTGGTGCTTACTTTGTGTCTCTGATTGTTTATAAATCAAATGATTTTACTTAGCCTGCCAATTGTTGTTTTGCATATTTAAATTTTGGGAGCTCCACATCGAACCCCTGCTACCATAATGTATTATCTAACAGTAGAAAGCTAGGCTCTCTTTATGGGCAAAACCTATTCCACCTTCTTAGGGCTTGTCAACATGAGGAGTTTAGTTTGCATGGAGCTGATGCTCAGTAGTTGGTGCACAATACGCAAACCATACTAGTAGCATGTACATGGGACAACTATGCTGTCTTTTAGTGTGTATCATGTGCATTAAGCATGTGGTATTTCAAGCAGATATTCCATGGTCCTTTGCTTCACTGCTGAGCTGTGTGCATTCTGGGATTTTTCTCACTGCACATTGAAGGGTGTCTTCTTTTAATTCACAGGGAGTGAAGGGGCCAAAAGAGTCAAAGTCGTTAATATGATCATGTAATTGTCCCACATTATATAGTTTTAAACAAGGTGTCGGCTGTGCTATATAGAGCCCTCAGTCTGCTTAGTACTGTGATGCTGGCAAACCAGTTGCCAGCTCTTGCCAAGGCTTTAGGCCTCATCTGAGCACGGACAGATTCATTGCTGGAAACCAGTCTGTTTCACCTGTGTGTTAATATGGTTAAAATGGGTAATAAACTTGTAACAATGTCTTTAGACTTTACAAAATGATTGTAAGGTGCTGCATGCATTAACCTCACTTATTTATCGCAAGATATAAGATTTAAGTTTCTGCTTTATAATTGTAAAAAAAAGTTTGCTCTGAAACTGTGAACCCAGTCGGAGGGATCATCTCCTAAACATCAAGAAGGGCTATCAAAACTAAGTGGGCCACTAACAATACAAAGACTTTATTAATTACCCCTTCACACCATGAAGATGCTTTGTGCAAAAGGGTTCATCCCATCAGTTTTGAATTCTGGAAGTGGGAAATAAAAATAGCCGACAAGAAAATTTTTCATCTCTTTTGCTGTTTGGACTCACAGGGCTGGAGCTATGAAACAGGAGCAGAGATCCCCAGGATCAGATTGGGTTAGCCCTAACAGGCATTCAGAGCTGATAGATTACTACAACTCTGTCACCTTTTAAAACCATAGCCTGTAACTCATTTGTGTATATATGCTTGCAGACGTTGGGGTCTCTGTCCTGCTTCTTGACAGTCTGCCCTGTGGTTGGCATTCATGATCATGAACCACTCCAGACAGAGTGACAAGTACCCTGGCAAACACATCATTAAATGTCTTTTTGACTTTTTATTAATGATACAGAAAAAGAAGGAGAATCAGTTAAACCCTTTGAAATGTAAAGTATTAAGGCTTTTAGTTTCACAACTTCCTTTATTCCCTTTCCCTTTCCCTGGGGAAAAAAACAACCCATGTCCGACAGTCTCTTAAATGGTATCAAAGATGGTAATAATTGTCCTTTTAGGGGAAAAGAGAAATTAATTGAAATGGGCTGAAGCTGTCACTGTTGCTGTTGTTAGAATCCAATCCCCTTACCTAAAAGGCAAAGCAAGACAAACACCCACAATCAGAAAGAAAAGAACCGCAAAGATAGAAAATGCAGCTTCAGTCTCTGGTGTTGACTCTCACTTGCAGACCCATTGCTGGAAAAACACAGGCATAGCACATGGCCTCATCAGACACTCTGAGACCTGGTAAACTTGTACCAGTCTAGGGCTGTTTAGGGCATTACATTTAGCTGCCTTTCTTGTCACAGGTTTACAGCAGTGTTGCAAAATATGCAGTCTTAGCCAGCTAAGCCAGACTCTTATTGGACAGAATGCAAAAGGAGAGGGAAAGAAATGAAGCGAGGAAGAAAACGAACACAGGGGTGGGTGACACAGTCTCACATCCCCAGTTGGTGGGTAAGATTCAGCTGGAGCTGGTGGAGAACCCTCTCTCTGGCGTGATTTGGTCAGGACATCTCTTAGGATCAGGATGCTAAAGGCACAACAATGTCATGGTAGACATCTGGGTCCTGAGAGATGGTTGGGGTGGTAGCCATGATGGTGAAGCTGGCTTCTTCCATGATACTGGCTGACAAGGGGTACACAGCATTATGGAGGCCAGCTCTTTTCCACAGAGTCTCTTTTTGAGGACCCTGGAAGAGAGCAATGGGTGGAATAGTTCATCTTCTCATTATTTTGTCCACCAGTTAGGCCTAACTTCCAATACACCAATTTTGGTTCATTCATTTCCAGTCCTACACTTTTCTTGTTTACCAGACATGATCTTAACACAGTCCTTGAGTTATATCAGTAGGCCTAGCCCAGTCTGTGTCTTGCTTTTGCACCTTTTGTCATATGACCTGGGACACCAGTGGTCATGCCTACTGGCTGCAGCAGGAGTCAGGCCCAATAGTCAGAGCAGGAGTCACACCCAGTGGCTAGAACAGGAGTCAGTAGCGAGGAATTGAGCTGGAGTCAACGGTCAGAGCCAGAGTCAGGAGCCAGAGCCTAGAATCAGAACCTGAGTCAGAGGCCAGATGCCAGAACTGGAGTTATGGGTCAGGAATCAGAGCTGAGGGTGAGAGCCAGGTTACCTGAAATGAGGCAAGGCAGGAGCAGGGCTAGGTCTAAGTTTGGGAACAAGCAGGCACAAGAGCTGTTGCACCCGCTGGCGAATACTTTGACCAGCTGCTGAGCTTAAGAGCCAGTCTGTTGACTCTTCCAACCAATCAGTTGGCTTCCAACAGGCCATTGTCCTTGTGAGGTTGCCTGGAGTCTGGCTGTAAGAAACTTTAGGGCTAGAATATGTGACCATGGGGGTTCTGGGCTGCTGATGCCTACACATCACCACAGGAGGTTTAGGCTGGGCTCCTGAAGGAGGACCCTATGAGGCTGGGCTCAGCAGGAAATACCGCCCAGCAGGACCTGAGTGGCAGGTCCTCGCAGCCCACTGATCGGCTGGCACCAGTACTTAAGCCAAGAAGCCATGACTAGCTGTCTGAGCAACAACACAGACTGCCTGCCTGTCTGTGCTTCAGATCCCACGTGTAAAAGACCCCAGACTCCGGCCTCTGACTCTGCCTGGTTCCTGATGCCTGACTCTTGATTGCCCTCTGTCCTGTCTCAGACTCTGGCCTTCTGGTACCCAACCCGGCACAAATCCTGACTTTAGCTCTGATTGCCCATGTCCCGGTCATGACACTGGTTCTGCTGCAGGCCCTGATTCTTGACACTTTTTCTCATCAACAGGTATTATGGGTTATTGTGACATCTTGTGAACTTTCATTCACGTTTTATAGTTGATCTACAATTAGGGTAAATTTTCGGCCCAGTTATCAGAACAGATGCATGGGGAAGCCAGGTGAAAGCCAGAGAAATTCTGGGACTTAGGGTCAAACTCCAAAAATCCAGGATTCTGCTCCCTCCATCCTGTGTTTCCTCTCTTTATGGACAGGTTAGTGTCATTTTCAAATTGCTGTTGGTCAGCAGGGACACAGCAATGTGCCTTGCTGCTATGCTGGCAACTGTAAATACATAGAGACTGTTTGGGCTTTAGTTGAGCTCTCAGGTGTCTTCAGTTTTGGACTTCAGTCATCACACCACCAAACAGCTGATATGGCTACAATAGCAGCTCCTGCAGCAGCAGACATGGAGGGAGGAAGACAACACCTATCAACTACTATTGTATTACACAAGCACTTTCTGGAGCAACTTCACACAATGCCATTTCTGGGCTGCAGACTTGGGCTGACCGGCAGTGGTGACAGAATTTCATGATGGTGAAGGCAACCTTTTTTGAGATCTGTGCTGAACTAGCCCCAGAGCTGCAGCATACCAACATGCAGTGCCCCACAACCACTGAGAAACAGGTCACCATTGCCATCTGGAAGCTGGCCTCTCCCAACTGTAACTGGTCTGTTGCCAACTAGTTCACCATGGAAAATCGACTGTTGATGCCATTGTCATGTAGGTGTGTACTGCCATGCCAAAGATACTGTTTCACTAGGTTATGAAATTTGGTAATACTTAGGAGATTGATGGCTTTGCATGCATGGGGTTCCCATACTGTCTTGGGGCAATGGATGGGACCTAGGTGCCTATCATTTCCTCCCATGTCAGGTCTTCTCTACTTCTGAATTCCATCCCCTGAAATTCAGTCCAGTCTTGGGGAGATGGTAAGTGGTATATGGATGGGGATTAGGTTGAGAAGTTGTGATTATGTTCCTGGCGTGGATCTGCGGTTTATGCTGTCCCTTGGAGACTGTAGAGTGTTGAGATTTATGCTCCCAGTTTGGGGGCACAGTTCATGCTGTGCTTTGGAGGTAATTATATGGAGTCAGAGGGGCTGGTGTTAGTGGTGATATTGGGAAAAGGGGGTAGAGAGGCTGGATACTAATGCCCTATGCATCCATTTTAGGTTGTCCTGACTCTCGATGATGATACTCTGAGGTGGATGACTAGGAGACAGAGGATAATTTTATTCAGAAAGGGAAATTCTATGCTTTCAGTGGTATGCTATAAAATAATATGGTTCCTTTCAAAGTGATGCAGGAGTAGAAGGGAACTGTGAGCTGTGCCAGGGGCAGTGACCATACAGCTGTCCCACAAAATATCCAGAGTAAAATCAAGCAATTTCTTTGTCTTAGATTCTGTTTTAGAATCATAGAATCATAAAATATTAGGGTTGGAAGAGACCTCAGGAGGTCATCTAGCCCTATCCCCTGCTCAAAGCAGGACCAACACCGACTAAATCATCCCACCCAGGGCTTTGTCAAGCCAGGCCTTAAAAACCTCTAAGGATGAAGATTCCACCACCTCCCCAGGCAACCCATTCCTGTGCTTCACCACCCTCCTAGTTTTATCTCCCCTGCAGACATGCTGAAGGTGCAGAGAGAAATAGATTGGATTTTGCACTGATTGTTTGAAACCTTAACTGCTCCCAGTCTTTCTATGAAACATGTAAGTCTGTGAAAAGCCATTAAGAGCTCTATAGTTATGCTATCCCTAACCTAAACTTCTTTTCCTATATGAATCCCTGTTACAAGGCATATATACTTCAGTAGGGAGAAGTGGCATTACTGTATTTACGGGCATGCAGTGCACATGCCTACATATACCTCACGAAAACTGGAAATATTAAACAAACTTTTTTCCTGTAACACCTGTTCCAGTAATTTTTGAATTTCACACAACAAAATAGTATCATTTTTTGAATCTGCTGTGTGCAGTGTGGTGCAGTTGTGAGTGCTCCATGTGGTCACCATTTTGAGCACGCACATAGGGTTGTGGGGGTGGGCAGTGCTGTTCACTGGGCTGGAGAGATGCAGGAAGGGAGAAGGAAATTATTAGATGGATGTGTGCCCTCTATGGCATGGATTTGTAAACAGCCAATGGTTGGGGCTTCAGCATGAGATAGAAGCCGATTACCTAGCCAGTGCAGTCACCATTCTGAAAACATGTTTCTGGGGCAGAATGAAGGGGGGCAGCATTGGGCGAGCGAGAAAGGGAAGGAGGTGAGGGCTGGAGTCTCAGGAATAGTTCACTTCCACCAAAAAGGGCAGCAGCCGTGGAGCACTCAGAACAGAAGCTAACACGACAGTATAGCATAATAAATGGTGAAGATAAAGCTGTACATGCTGAGGTCCCCTGGATAGGATCTTCCTTCTGTGTCCTAGGCTGGGCTTGGGGCTGGGAATTGGCCTGGCTTCCTACATGGCCACCCACAGGGTCCTTAGTTTTGAAAAGATCCTGATTGCTCAGGGAGATCTCTTCACTGACCTCCTGGTTGTCATCCTCTTCCAATGACTTGCAGCCATCCCTGGGGGGGCCATAGTTTCCTCGGTGACAACAGCAACAGTAGTACCACTGTCCATAAGGGCGTGGGGTTCTGTAGTGGCGTGCCGGCAAAAAATCCAGCTCCTCCTAAAATAGACAGATCAAATGGGCACCACCATAGTTGTTTTTGCTGTCCCTGGGGTTTTTTTAATGCATTTTTCTTAGCTGCTTGCTCTGATAAGACAATGGTAGGGGTCCTGGCTGTGACCCTTCTTTGCCATTTACTTTGTGATCTCCTTAAAATGTTTCTTATTATTGAGGTTGGTCTCAAGAGCTGCCAACACTGTCACTTCTCCCCAGATGGTGAGGAGATCAAGGGTCTCACCATGGCTCCAAGTGGCTGCTCCAGGCATGTTGTAAGGCTGCTGCAGTAATATTGCTGTAAGGCTGATATATTCGAATCCAGGAGCAAATGAGCCCATCTGGGCCCTGCACCAGTTTTAAGCGCGGGAGGGGACATCAGGTCAACTTGATTCCAGGGCACACAGGTAAACAGGGCACACAGGTAAACAGATCGGTCACAGACACCCACAAAACAATGTGAGATAGCAGTTGGAGGGCTGTCAAAGCATTGCGTGCACACAAACAATAGACGGCGCTAACTCAATTTGAATTGAACTTAGTACAGTTTAAAAAAGGATTCCAGAATTTGCACCATGTAGGGAGTTAGTGCACTTTATGAGTTTGTTTGCAGGCATTTTAAATCCTCCCAGATTCAAGTTAGTACAGACTATAGCCCCCAAGTAGACAAATCTTTAGTTTTTGAACACTTTGGGGAGTTTAGAATAGACGCTGGTAACCTGCTAGGGCAGAGGGCTGTTGTATCCTGTATTTGAGCATCAAAGTTGCCTGGGAGTGAGAATCACTCTCAGGGAGAGTGGCTGCTTTGCAGAAGGGAGGAAACTTTTTTCTTGGGATTAGGAACTGCTGCTGCTGCTACTAATTGGTTTTTGTGTCATTGCTGGCAAAATATTTACTCCTGCTTTTGTTTAATTCCACTCAGCTAATCTTATTCAAGTTTCTGTAACTGTGGAGCCATGTTATTTATGGCTGTTAGTTGTCAAATAGAACAATTCATTAAGCGGCTCAGTCTGCTGATGCCCTTATTTTTTTTTTATTCAACTTCCTGACACCCTTCCATTGCTGTTTCTAAGATGTCACAATGTTTCCAAGTTTTGCAACACCCTTTTTGTTGCTGAGGCATTATTTAGCTGCCCCAGCTGCCAGGATGAATGAAAGAATCTTGCTCACAAAACCACATTCATTTCCCACGCCACCAGCTCTAAAATCTTTGGGTGTTTAGTCCAGGCACAGTAATTTTAGATCTTGACTTTACTTAATGTGACGGCTTAGATCGATGCAGGATATATAGGACTCTTGAGTTGGATGTGCTTTCATTTATTGACACCTGGTATGCGATCTTCTTTTTATCTGACTGAAGTTTGTCCAGTGAACTTTTGCCTTGGAGACATCGTAATATTGTGTACTAATAACATATTCAATCACATTTCCAGACTTGGTCACCAGAGGCTCAGTCCTGTTCAACTGACATAAATGGAAGTAGGGTCAGGCTCAATGATGCCTAGACTTAACTGATCCATATTCAAATGTGGTAGGTAAAGTGGTCAAAGTGAGTCATTATGATGGGATAGCAGAGACGGGATGTAGGCTGTAAAACAACCAACAGGATGGTGTAAATAAATTCTGTTCAACCCCATTGACTTCATTGGGATTGCACAGTGTGCATCAGGGCAGTATGAATTAGGTCCAGTGACTTTAATAATTCATTCTGTATTTCTTTTTATTTTTTTAATATGAATTTGATACTTGTGAATGTGAGGGAGTAATAACGCTGGACTTTAGCCAGCCTTAGTGTGGGCAAAGACAGTAAAGTTCCATACACAGCTGTGCTAGTGTGCCTCAGTCCTAACTTACAACATTTCCTGCTATTCTAGAACTGGTCTTCTCTTAAACAGACTGCCAGTCATGACCGTTTCAATCATTTTGTGATGTGCACAAACGGGGACTAGAATGAAACCACCAAACTCATTTTAGTTTATGAGCTAAAACAAGATTTGAATCCAGGTCTGCAGAAGTGAAAGATTAGTGCTCTAATTCACTGAAAATTTGAGCTCATTCTCCACATTGACTCTCTTGAGCACCTGCTAATCTGTCGGTTTCAGAAATGGTTAGATTTTTTGGGCCTGAGTTTGACTTTGCTGTACTTATAATGGTGTAATTCGACTGACTTCAGTAGAAATACTTTTGAATTTAGATCAACTTCAAGACCCCATTGACTAATTCAGACTTTATTCACATCTAAATCTCTTTGCATTTTACTATTTCAAATTATACCCTAGCATATTTGTCTTTGCTTGTATAAAGGTTTCATTTCTCTTTCTCCTGAACTTCCTCACCCAGACCTTATCTACTATCATGCCCTCTTTTCTATATTGATACTTTATCACAGCTTGTGTCTTTTCGTTTTGCAAACCCTACCATGGTCTTGGTTTCTTTTAATGATCTGGAAAACCTCCAAAATTCCATGTAAAGTCATCTGTATGATGATGTTCTCTTGAAGGACATTTATTGTCATGGTTTTCTGGGGACTTTGTGAAGATTTTTGTCAAAATTTGGAGTCCAGCTATAAAGATGCTGGACTGTCCATTCTTTCAGAAACAGAGAAGTCAGTTGCATAAGAATGTGTTGGAAATGGTGCAATGTTCATTGTCTTTTGAAGGTAACATTCCTGCTACCTTATTCAAAGCCTTTTGATGTTCTGAACAAATCTTGAGTGGAACTTGATAACAGTCACTTGTTGTCATGCTCCTGTGAGGCTTTACATGAGCTGAGAGTGAGAGAAAAAATTGCCTTGTAATTAAGGAACTGAACTGTAATGCAAATTATTTGGGTTCTGGTCCTGGCTCTGACACAACTTTCCTGTGTGACCTTAGGAAAGTCATTTAATCTCTGTGCCTCAATTTCCTGATATAGAAATTGTGGATAATAATATTTATTTACCTCCTAGCAATACTGAGGCTAGATTAGTATGAGATGTACTCTGATTTTATGGCACCTTATCACTGTCTTGACTTATTTGAATACCATGTTAGGGATATTCATATGCTCAGCTAATACAGAAAAATCAGTAAAATATGGTGAAGAGGTTTTAATAAATTTAATTTTAATTTCAGTATACATCATATTTAGAGGTGAGGGGGGGAAAGACTTCAGTATAATATTTTGTTCTAGTGACAGCTTTTAGACTATCTATTTAGAGTAGTGAAGGTTGAATGAACTGTGGTAAAAATATGTCTGGGGATTGGTCCTGCTTTGAGCAGGGGGTTGGACTAGATGACCTCCTGAGGTCCCTTCCAACCCTGATATTCTATGATTTTGGGGAGGGATAGCTCAGTGGTTTGAGCATTGGCCTGCTAAACCCAGGGTTGTGAGTTCAATCCTTGAGGGGGCCACTTAGGGACTTGGGGTAAAATCAGTACTTGGTCCTGCTAGTGAAGGCAGGGGGCTGGACTCAATGACCTTTCAAGGTCCCTTCCAGTTCTAGGAGATAGGATATCTCCATTTTAAAAAAAATGAAAGAGTAACTGCCTAAATCTGGTGTATGCAATAGTTTAGCTAACTACTCTCTTTTACAGGAATAACAAACAATCATTATATTATTAGGTGACACATTTCTTAAACAAAAATTTGTTAATTCTGGAAACAAATGGTTAAATAAAAATCCTAATCCATAATCTGCATCGAATACAGGTGCCTATCAAACTTGAATATCAGACCGAGAAAATGTCACGGTAACCGTAAAGAAACACGCTGTCTTCTTTACAAGGGATATAATACCCGAATGCCAGAGCGCCATCTAGTGTTTCCAACCATTTCAACAACATAATTGCAACTCTTACTGCAACCTCTCTAAATTTTTATGCCTGTAGTTTCTGCTCTGGCTGCTCCTAAAGGGATTGGTTGAGACTGTCTGGGAAAGCCTAGTGCATGTACAAGGGATAATTGATTGTTGGTGAATGAGACTTGTTCTTCACAGACTGATATTGTAGAGAAATGGAGTGTAGTTGAACTGTGAAGCTCTGATCCAGTTGTCCCCCAAATGTGATGGAATTTGGGATCATTCAGAGTGAAATTCAATACTCCAGGTATAGTAACTAGACATATATTTAGCAATTTAAAAGTCCTTGAACCTAAAGGGTCTGATTCTTTTCTCACTAATATTGGTGTAAATGAAGAGCTCAGGGTAGTTTCCCTGATGCAAAATCAGTATGAATGAGAGGCGAATCAGGCCACAAAACTTCAGTTAAGATTAACACGTGAGAGTCTGGAAGCTAATCCAAAGTAAATTACTCTCTTGAGTCTGCAAAATTAAACTGCAAATCTGACAAGAACAATCTTCCTCACAGTATTTTGGTACTTGCACTGTTTGGCTCTGCCAGAACCAGGAACTGCTGAGTCAGGTGCATACAATTAACAGAACTTTTTTGAACCTGCTATAGACCTAGCAGGGGGTGGGAGTAATTAGCAAAAATACAAAATTTCCCAGCCTGTGCAATGTTCTGTGGTTTTCAATTCTTAAGGCTCAGGTGCCTGAAAACAACATATTAAGTTCTGAACATGGCAGATGGCAGCCTGGCACTTATAAAATCATCTTCCAGCTTCTAAGCGGTTTTTCTTCCCTGCCACACCTACAGTAAAAAGAATATCCTATTAAATGTGGTCTCCCAGCTGCAGCCTTAGGTCAGTCAAGATCCAGCCCTGTGAACAAGAAGTGCCAGCAAGGAGAGATGCCAGCCAATGCTAAGAGCATGAGAGTACTCTCTTTTCCTTCTGCCCCCATCTTTGGTTCAAGTCAGGCCAGGGAGGATTATGAAATAGGTCTGTATGGCATGTTAGAAGCTGAGTCCTCTCATAACAGAATGTGTGATTTTTGGAATAAACCACCACAGCTACAGCAAGTTACACATTAAAACTCCTTTTCTTCAAAGCAGCCAGGCCTGCTCTGACAGACAAGAAAACGAATCATAGCAGCAGCTCAAACTTAGCTCAGCACAGCATACCCCGTGAAAAGGTCACCCTTTCAAGTCCAAGAATTTTTGTGTTAGAACTATTATCGTATTAATGAATCTTTTTATTTTCTCTCTGTGTCAATGTTAGATTTCAGTAGAGAATGGAGCTGTACTCTGGTAACTTTTTCTTACAAATGCCCCACTCACAGGGAGCTTTAGGGTACACTGCTCAATATGGGGTCTGAATTTAGGACCATACATGATAGTCCTAATTCTCATTCCTCAATAATGATATTTTTTCAAAAATCAATTCCGTTTTCAAACACCCTAAGGTTCAGGGTTGTTCAGATCCAGGGTTGGCCCATTAAAGAAAGAGAGGCAGAGTGCAAAATTTTGATCTAGATTTTGGATTTTAAAATATTCCCGCACTTCAATGGTGTTTGGATGCCTGACTTCAGACCAGGTCGATCTCCATGTAAAATAAAAGACGTGCTCATCTTGCAGGATGTGCTCTGTGAATGGGGTTTGTGAACAGAAGAACCCTGTAGTTTGATTTACGGGGAATGGAAATGAATTAGCCCTTGCTGATTTGCTTGGAAGTTTAAGTTTGATGCGTTCCATCCACCAAGGGAACCTGCTCTTCTTTCTTGCCTCCATTCTCACCATACCCTATGGGTCCCTCTGCTTAATCTGGATGTATTCACAAGGGGAGCTTGCTGAACTGACCCCCCCCCCCTTTCTTTCTGGGGACAAGTGGTGCCCTCTTAAGGTTTTCATGGGGAATGGAGAAATTGTGAATTTTGTGGTTATGCAAATACCCTCCACTGATGATTGCAGAATGCAGTGAAACTTAAGCCCTTGTCTGCATTTAAATAGTTTTGCACAGCCCTGGTTAAAATCCTATAACAAGCTGGCAGTTTTTGCTGGAAAACGTCATCCTGTTAAATAGTTCCCAGCAGGAGCATCACCTATTTTGCTGACTCATTTTCATAACTCATTATCCTCACCCATATATAGGGGAGGTATATGCGTTGTTTCTGGAGAGAGAGAGGATCTATATGTAACTAAACAGCCCTTGCAGAGGATCCTGAATACAGCTACTCATAGACTCATAGACTCATAGACTTTAAGGTCAGAAGGGAACATTATGATCATCTGGTCTGACCCCCTGCATGCTGCAGGCCATAAAACCGTCCCTACCCCTTCCCTGGACTCTGCTGTTGAAGTCCCCAATCCTGTTTTTAGTGACTGCAATCGGCAGAGACCCTCCTGCTAGAGATCCCTGCCCCATGCTGCGGAGGAAGGCGAAAAACCTCCAGAGGCTCAGCCAATCTGCCCTGGAGGAAAATTCCTTCCCGACCCCAAATGTGGCGATCAGTAAGACCCCGAGCATATAGGCAAGAGTCTCCAGCCCGACCCCGTTAGCCATTATACTATTTACCCACCATTGCTTGGCTTTCCTTGACTACTATGTTTTACCATTAAACCATTCCCTCCATAAACTTATCTAACTTTATCTTAAAACCAGACAGGTCCGTCGCCCCCACCGTTTCCCTCGGTAGGCCGTTCCAATATTTCACCCCTCTGACGGTCAGAAACCTTCGTCTAATTTCAAGTCTGAACTTCCCCACGGCCAGTTTGTATCCATTCGTTCTGGTATCCACGTTAGTACTAAGCTGGAATAATTCTTCTCCCTCCCTTGTATTAATCCCTCTAATATATTTAAAGATAGCAATCATATCCCCTCTCAGCCTTCGCTTTGTCAGACTAAACAACCCAAGCTCCTCTAGTCTCCTTTCGTACGACAGCTTTTCCATTCCTCTGATCATCCTAGTGGCCCTTCTCTGCACCTGTTCCAGTTTGAGTTCATCTTTTTTAAACATGGGAGACCAGAACTGCACACAGTACTCCAAATGAGGTCTCACCAGCGCCCATTTTCCCATTTCAATTAGATTTTGTGTTGCTTCATTTTGGTGACTTAACTGGAAAAACAAGAGCAGCTCATTTGGGAAATAGTATCTTACATGGCTTCTTTCATGGCAAAAGATCCCAAAGTGCCTTCATGGCAGCTGTCGAACACCTAGCAAATCTACAAAATAATTTAGCACAAGAATTTGAGAATATTATACAAGGGGAAACTCCAGAGGTGATGATATAGGCAAATAAAAGTAGTTATCAAATTGAAATGTTCCAAGAGAGTTGGATTTACAGCCATACTGTATGCATAGTGTCATGAGTTTTATTCAGCTCCTGAATTTTGTCTTTTGAAAGAATACATACTTATTTTGAAAGCTGAATGATGATAAATGCGGATGGAAGGGTGAGGCAAGAGTTTGCCACAAAATCATAAATTCATATCTGGGATAGGTCTTCAGGTCTGTGTGTCATTCAAAAGACAACTTTAAAACACAAACACTCGCTTAACACTATGCTCAAGTATGGGTTTTGAACTGCTCCAGAGGAGAAATAGAAGGGCATTGTATATATAAAGGGAAAGTGAGCATAGGGTAAGAGAGCTACTGTGGGGAAGGATATAGGTAAAATTCATCAGCATGAGGCCAGTACTAGATGGTAGCAAACAACACCAATATAACTGTAAAAATTCACCCCATGGGATGGAAGTGTGGAAGACTGCCTAGGGAACAGGTTGATGTATTGTAGATGGCCCACATTTCTCGTGTCCTAGCTTTAGAGAGAGAGAACTTGTGGAACCAAGAAAGCCAAGGAATCAGGTGAGTGGGCAAGTTGGCAGCAGGGAGTGGCCCAACTGTACACTCTACAAAGTCATTGGTAACTTGCTTTACTTGTTCATCCCCCTGACTTCTGCTTGTTGAACAGAAATGGCTGGTCACATTGATATCCATGTCAGTTTCTGGTGGTGATTACTTTATATTTCCCCATTTTGTAAATCCCAGATATGCTAGTTTTGTATTGTTTCGTATTTTCTTGAATTTAAAGGGAGACTGCCCTGCTCCATGAGTATGCCCTAATTGTAGTTGACAATGTGTTCACCCTGCAGCTGCAGCCATTTCCAAGCTTAGTATTGTCTAGTTGCTCAAAATGGCATCTTTTCAATATTAGTACAGTTTGCTTTGGCTTGC
Organism: Chrysemys picta bellii; assembly: GCF_011386835.1. NCBI lineage: Eukaryota > Metazoa > Chordata > Testudines > Emydidae > Chrysemys > Chrysemys picta. The sequence goes on along the minus strand of NC_088799.1, from coordinate 84,992,242 downwards.
TGATGAGTAGATATCTATGGAAAGCCATAGTGCACAGCCAAAGGCCTATTTTTGTCCTGAATCAATATAGTTTTGCAAGTGCAGGTCCAGGATCAACATAGATTCATGGAAACTTTTGCTATATGCCTAGCAGTTAGGGTTTTGTAATATGCTTTGTCTTTGTAATCTGTGTGTCCCGAGTAAGGCATAAACCAGTGAAAAGAAAGGGAGGGGAAAAAAAGTCTTGGAACAAATGAGACTTTATTTTCTGGCATCTACAATATAATCCTCCTTAAACTTTTTCCCACTTCAAGTCAAACACAGGTGTACGGTCAAGACAGCTGCTACAAGATGGCTCCAAAAATGTTGATGATCAGACTTTGAGAGATGGTACAGAAAAACCTAGAAGACGACAGGCTGAACTGGTGTAAACCTCCCCACCTCCCCTTGCAACTACACAAAATGGATTATGTATCAGAGGGGTAGCTGTGTTAGTCTGGATCTGTAAAAGCAGCAAAGAGTCCTGTGGCACCTTTTCGACTAACAGACCTATTGGAGCATGAGCTTTCGTGGGTGAATACCCACTTCGTCAGATGCCGCATCCGACAAAGTGGGTATTCACCCATGAAAGCTCATGCTCCAATACGTCTGTTAGTCTAAAAGGTGCCACAGGACTCTTTGCTGCAAAATGGATTATGTATTTCTGTACATCTATGTTTCCTGTTTGGATCTCAAAGGGCTTTAAAAGTGGGGTGGGGGGGTGAATGTTATTGCCATCTTGTAGATGGGAAAATTTAGGCACAGAATGGTGAAGTGACTTGTCCACCAAAGTCACATAGTCAATCAGTGGCAGAACTGGGAATACAACTCAGGCTTCTTGAGCCCAGTTTCCTTCCCTAACCACTGGTAAAGCTAATGTTAAAAAATTATATAGTACACAGGTTAAGAAAAGAAGGTCTGTAATCTGGATATAGGGCTTAGATTATCCACAAATACAAAGTTTGTTTTAAAAGTCATAAGATACATATAGTGCATAATCAGCAATAACCCAAATTTAGGTGAATAACTTTAACAATACAGTTTAGATATTAGCATTATTCGGGTACATTACTCAGAAAAGTTATACAGAGAGTTGGTTGTGGAAAGCAAATATAGCACTGAGTAATTGAGAATTTAGGGTAGGTTGTCCATTTAGAAAATACAAGCCATGAGGAAAGTATTTCAGATACTTTCCTGACTACGCTTCTCATCAGCACTCCAGCTCATCCGTCCTGGTATTGCTGATGTCTGGTGTTGTGTTCTATGTAGATGTCCCTCGACCACTTGATGGCATCCAACATCAGCGGAGCTTAGCGCTGACTGATTCTGCATTGTCTCAAAACTCACCCATTACTGGGGTCCCATGCGCCCAGGGTTCTGACGATCAGTGCATGTGTCAGAACCTAGTAACCCTTAGCTCTCAGGGTTTCGGCTAGAGGGGTGTATTTCTCCACCTTTCGAGCTTGGGCATCACGGAAGGCCAGGGTCCTGTTCTCAAAGGGCACTGTGACATCCATCATCATGATCTTCTTCTTACCTTGGTGGTGATGATGATGTCCGGTCACAGTTGGCTGTTGGTTCCGGGGATGGTGGAGTTCACGGTCACCTTCCCTACGGGTGGTGGGATGGCATTATGCCGCAGCTGCCAGGCTCTGGAATGGGGCTTGCAGCTACACAGGACGTGGGGTAGTGTCTCGTTGGCATTGGCGCACTTCCTGCATCACTTGTCCAGATTCCCACGGCAGACGGCTCTATTCAGCGGAACGCAGTTGAGCCTGGCCCTGTGGATGAACCTCCAGTCGGCAAATTGGATGAAGCTGCGCCCGGGAAGGAAGTGGTTGCTAGCGTCCCACTTGCACCTCACCTCGGTACTATCCAACTTGATCCTAACAGTTTCTTTTTGTGATAAAGCATCTCCATAGTGTAATATTTAATCTTTAGCCCCTAACATACATAGGAGCCTAAGTAATTGCCCATTTTTTCCCCATAAGTCCTAGGTAGGTGGAATGAGAGCATTCCATAAGGAGTGGCTTACAGTTAGGGTGACCATATTTCCTTATGTTGAATATGGGATACCTGATAAAATTACTCGTATTCAAGTGAGTTCAGTGACAATCAATCAGAACTATGCAGTACAAATGTTCAAATTAACATCAAGTTGACTGAGCCCCCGTTAAAAAGAAATACTGCATAATTGGATTCTTATTATTTACCTTCTTATCTTTAAGGCTTTAGAGTTCACACGAGGAGAGGTCACACACACACACACACACACACACACACATACACACACACACACACACACACACACACTCCTGTACACTTCTCTCACACAGGGGGCGTGACCCAACCAACCCTCACCTCCCCTCCCTGCCCTGCGCTCTCCACCCTCCATGCCTGGTTGGCTGGGCACCCGGGACAGACCTGCCTCTCCTGGAACTTGATGCCGCACCTTCCCGAGCCAACACATGGGGAGGCACACAGGTCGCCTGGCCCTCCTCCCCAGATTTCTGCCAGGGTTAACACCAGAATGTGGCCAGCAGAAGTCTTTCGGCACTGTGCAGGAGGGAAAGGATGGAAACTGCTTCCAGCTGCAGGGTGGGGGTAGGGAGGGATGACCTGGCCCATGTCATTTTTCAGAGCTCCTCTCTTCCTCGTCCGCTCCGTGGCTGGAAGCAGCTTGTCCCTTCCTGCACGCACAATGTTGAAAGGCAGCTAACATCTCCAGGCTGCTGCTGGCCACCAACATAACCCAGCCACCTCTAGCTACAGCACGGGCAGGAAGGGTTTAAGCTCTAAGGATGCATTGTGCACCAGGGCCCAGGGAACTTGACTGGAGGGATTCAGTGAGGGGGCCAGAGAGGTGGCTCAGCAGAGGAGGGTGCTTAGGGAATGGTGCAGCCCCACGCTCCCTGGGGCAAGACCCAGGGTGGGGTGTGGGCTTACCTCAGGTGGCTCCTGGTCAGCGGTGCAGCAGGGCTAAGGTTGGCTCCCTGCCTGTCCTGGCACCGTGCTGCACCCCAGAAGAGTCCAGCAGGTCCGGCTCCTGGGCGGGGGGAGAGCACAGGGCTCTCTGTGCTGTCCCCGCCCCAAACACTGGCTCCACACTCCCATTGGCCAGGAAACACAGCCAATGGGAACAGGGGGAGTGCTGCCTGTGTGCGAGAGCAGCGCATGGAGCCTCCTGTCTCCCCCCCACACCCACCGCCTAGGAGCCGGACCTGCTGGCCACTTCCGAGGCGCAGTGCGGAGCCAGGACAGGCAGGGAGCCAACCTTAGCCCTGCTGCACCGCTGACCGGGAGCCACCTGAGGTAAGCCCACACCCAAGCCCCAGCCCTGAGCCCCCGCAAACCCAGAGCCCCCTTCTGCACCCCAAATGCCTCATCCTCGGACCCACCGCAGAGCCTGCACCCCCAGCTGGAGCCCTCACCCCTCCTGCACCCCAACCCCCTGGCCCAGCCCAGAGTCCCCTCCCACACCCTGAAACCCTCATCCCTGGCTACACCCCAGAGCCCATATCCCCTCCTGCACCCCAACCCCCTGCCTCAACCTGCAGCCTCCTCCTGCACTCTGAATCCCTCGGCCCCACCCCACCCCCAGCTTGGAGCCCCCTCCTGCACCCCAAACCTGTCATCCCCAGACCCACCCCAGAGCTGTTATGCCCTCCTGAACCCCAAATCCCAGCCGCAGCCCAGAGCCCCCTCCTGCACCCTGAACCCCTAATTTCTGGCCCCACTCTGGAGCCTTTACCCCCAGTTAGAGCCCTCACCCCCTCCTGCACCCCAACCTCCTGCCCCAGCCCAGTGAAAGTGAGAGAGGGTGGGGGAGAGCAAGCCACCGAGGGAGGGGGAATGTAGTGAGTGGGGGTGGGGCCTCGGTGAAGGGGGTGGTGTGTTCGGTTTTGTGCGATTAGAAAGTTGGCAACCCTAGAGAGGACAGGAGAGGGGGAGCACGTAAAGTGCCAGTGGGTGGGCAGCAGAGGCAACACGTAACCAGCTGGCGTCTGCCTGAACTCGCCAACCACTGTAGCTCACAGCGCGCAACCAGTGCTGGCTGGAAACAGGATGGGGGGCGAGACCCTGCTTTCCGAGAGCTGGCACACAGTGGGGGTTGCACTGATGGACTGGCAGGGGGAACGACTGGCCCAGCGCACTGCAGCTTCACCTCACCACCCGCCTTGCACACCCACCCCCATCGTTGGCCACTGGACCCCTCCCCAACTCACCACTGGTGGGTGGGCGGATGGCTGGCAAGCAGGGATCCAGCCAGCAACAGGACCCACCAGTACTGATGGGGGGCGGGGAGACAGAAAATACAGGACAATTTGCTCGTTTTTAAGAAAAAGTCTGGATACCCGCTGGAGGGCTTAAATGCGGGACTGTCCCTTTAAAAACGGGACATCTGGTCACCCTAGTTACTGTGATGATAGCAGAGACCCTGTTTTGTTCTCATTACTGTGCTTGGAACTTCACACACATTCCATTATATATTTATGTATTTATTTCAAAAATTTGCTTGTCTAAAAAAAAAAAAAGAAAAGAAAAAGGACATAAATAGGTATGGTATATACACCCAATGAATTTGATAGGGTGTCTGTGTTAACTAGCCAATTATGTATCCAGCTTCCCATTTGCCTGGACAAATACCTAATTTGTGCATGAAATCATAACAAATGTGGACACAAACTGTTTGCAGGTATGCTGCCACATTAAAAGTCATGCTGTTATTTATATTTTGAGTTGGACCAGGACTAGAACATCAAACCTGGTCCTTCAAACAATAGAACAAAATAATATAATTAACAATAAAATATATGTCAGTAACTGGTGATCAAAACAAAATATTGCAAGGAACTCAAGCCATTAGAAGTGGCATTAGGAGGAGGAAAGGAGAGGTTGTGAGAAAATTTAAAATATGAAGAAAGTAATTTTTGAAAAGGAGATTTTCAAAGAATTGTGAGTAGAAGAAGCAAAAGTCCAATATTTTGGCACTTGGAATGGGAACAGAAGAAAGAATTGTGGTGAAAAGATGAACCAAGAGAGCAAAAGTGAATGTGAGGAATAGTCGGGTAAGAAGGGTAGTACTGGTTTGGGTGACCACATTAAATGTAGGAATACAAATTTTAAAGCATCAAAAGAGAAGGATAAGAAGCCAATTAAGTGAAAAAAAGAGAAGGGAGATATGTGACTAGCGAGGCCAAAACCACTTGGTCTGTTGGCACAGAGACAATTATGTGGCTAACTATTTTGGACGATGTACTAAAATGATTTTTCCATTACAAAGGGCCTGCTAGGTTGGCTTATCTTGCGTCATGGCACAAGCCAAAGCAGTGTGATTTGTAAAGAGGTTAGTAACACATCTGTGGCACGACTTGACATTTCCAAAATAACAACTGTTTACTCCATAAATCAACAGAGTTACTTCATGCTCTGTATTTACTGGCAGTCTAACACTGGGTCCACCTCAAGGTGATCTATAGCTTTAAAGCCCTAAATGGAGAGGCTTTACCGTAAAAATTATCACCCCTTTTCATGCCCCACCACAGTAGCTGTGTTCTGTAAGAATATGCATATGATGGAACTGAGACTTTAATTTGCAGGAACTGAGGGACAAGGTGTTTTTGATGCACGATCCTCAGCTATGGCATTCATTTCCAAACTGAGCTAGCGGGTTGTCACCTTCAGGTCACAGTGAAAGACTCATCTCGGAGTTGCAGAATGGCCCCAAAAATGTATTGCTGGATGCAAGCTGCCTACATTATTCTCTTCCTTGAAGTAAGCAGCTTTAATGTGAAAGAAAGGGAGGAGAATCTGTCTTCTTACTTTTGGGAACTAACGTGTATTCATGTAATGGCACTCAGAAGTGAATGTTATTGATTCTATATATGGTATAAATCAAAGTAGGCATCTTAATGAAAATATTTTCAAATAATCCCCAGATAAATCGGATCCATGCATAACTCAAGGCTACCTTACCTATCATGCATACAGTTATTTACAATACAAATACTGTAAAATAGTATTTCCATAAGCACACACAGAGATTTGGGCCTGATTCTCCACTAGTTTGCATCTTGGGTCACCATTTACAACTGTAAAGTAGGTGTAATATCAGAATGGCAGTGTGTGTGAACCACCTCACATCAGTATAAATAACCACATAAGGTGTCAAAGCAGCCAGGCCTATGTACTTCCCCATATAGATATGTCTGCAGGAGATATATGTTTTGTAAAAAGGAAAAGCAGTTTATACCATAGTTCTTGTGTCATAGCTGGAACCTCACAAAGATACAGGATTTATACTACATCTTTTCTGTGAGTCATGCTGTATTTCTTGAAGACATGGCGGATGCAACAGCTGACTGCTTCATTACAGATAATCTTCCAAATTTGCAACAAAATCTGAAGAACAATAAAGTAAAAGGGAGAAAATCACATTTATTCTGGATTCCTCACTCTGCATAATGAGATGAAGACTGTTGGCACTTTTAGACTAGGATGAAGGGTTTCTAGTTTCTCCATAAGCAAGACTGAAATTAGCCTTCCATTATAAGCTTAATTTTGAGATCCACCATCAACTTCGCTGAAACTAAACCAGTTTGCGTGATATTTCACATGATGATCTTATGCCAAGGTAGAATTTTTCTGAAAGTGTGTGGCATTTGGGAGACAGAATGATCTCACATTTGAACATTTCCTTTTTGGCTTGTCATGTCTTCAAAGTGGCTTAACCTAAAAATACACCTCTACCCTGATATAACGTGACCCGATATAACACGAATTTGGGTATAACGTGGTAAAGCAGAGCTCCAGGGGGGCAGGGCTGCGTGCTCCAGTGGATCAAAGCAAGTTCGATATAACGCGGTTTCACCTATAACGTGGTAAGATTTTTTGGCTCCCGAGGACAGCATTATATCGGGGTAGAGGTGTACCAAATTTGTTTTAATCTGTTGGTCTTTGCGAGGACGTAGCCTTTGACTAATTTGGGTGAGTTAGTCATGAAATCATTTCATTATTAAAAGCAGTATCTGCTTCTGTTATAAGTATGGAGTTTATAAACCCCATGTGACCCCTGATGCTGACAGCCATAATGGGAGAGTGATAGGTAGGGAACCACATTGAGTGATGAGGGGCTGTCTGCGGAAGCAGGAGAAAGTCGTGGTCTGGGGTGAAGTGTGGATGGGTAAAGAGCACATCAGTTGGATTTGGTCTTTGGAGGGAAGAGGAACCATCCAGCTGTCCACAAATAAATCCACTTTAAATATTCTCCAGCCTATGTCGCTTGCTCCCCATGATTGGTGAGGGTCGATGGAGCAGCAGGATACTATGAGCTACATCTTGGGAGAAACCTCTCCTTTCTTTAAAGCCAGGAAAAACAGTGTCTTACATCTCTTCATGAGAAATGACCATATTCAGTACAATAATTTGGAACATTTCCCCAGTATATACAGATTTCAAATGTTAGTGTTGTTATATTGTGTTATCTTAAATTAGTTCCCTCAGGTTACTCCATTTGAGCCACTCTGCTGTCACTCAGCCAGCTCCAGTGAGAAAGGAGTTTGCTTGACCACACTGAAACAAGAGGTGAACTACAGGGAGTGATTTGATTAACAGCCCTGAGTGATTGGATTAGCAGTTGATGAGTTGTAATTTGAACTGTTGCATCCCCACTACATTATTAGCTTCAGCTCAGGAGTTGCAATCCATTCCCCCTGACAGGCTAGTTTGCAGGATTAAAGCACCATTTAACTATAGAGTTCTGTATGTGGATGGGATTTGGTTTAGGGGCAATAGTCAAGTTATAGCTCAAGCAAACAGTGCAGTGAAGACAAGACCTTAGCACAGACATGTAGCTATGAAATCGGTAGCTATGCAGCTTTTAAGTAGCAAACAAAATATTAGATAGATTATACACCTGAGGCTCAAAGTGATGGGGAGATTATACATGTGTGTACAAAACCAAAGCCACATACTCTAGAGTCCTTAACTCCACAGGTAAGTAAAGTTGGATTTAGAAGGATTTGAAACATCCAGGCATAAAGGCTGTTAACTTCTTTACATTCTTACCAAGATTTTCTTCATAAAAATCTCTCTTTTTATGCAAGGTGCAGTGGGTTTGCAGATTGTAAGGGTGGCAAGGTATGGAGACAGAATTATGGTTAGCTAGGTGACCTTTACTGTGCATTTCCATGTTTTCTGTTTATTGGGTTTTTTGTTGTTGTGTTAACTTTAAATTTCCAGGCTTTCTAAAGTTTTTTTATATGAAAACTGCAGTGTTCCCTTCAGTAAATGATGGATTCAGCTTTGGCTTAGTATTTTGCCCCACAGTTTTACTGTACATTTTATTTTTATCCTGTATCTATGGACCTGATGAGCTTCACTTACTGAAATCTACATTTTTAAAATGGGGGATCTAGATAAGCTGGCATTCTTCCATCAACAACTGTTGGGTGCTATCCAAGTCAAAAATATGAAAAGTCTGTCAAGGTTTGTCTACACCGCAATAAAACTCCAATGGCTGGCCTGTGTCAGCTGACTTGGGCTCGTGGGGCTTGGGCTGCGGAGTTATAAAATTGCACTGTAGACTTTTGGGCTTGGGCTAGAGCCCAGGCGTTGGGACCCAGCCTGAGCCTGAACATATATGCTTCAGTTTGGTAGCCCTGCAGCTGGAGCCCCTTGAGCCTGAGTCAGCTGACACAGGCCAGCTGCGGGTGTTTTGTTTTGTTGCACTGTACACATACCTTAGGCTAGTGGTTTTCAAACTTTTTTCTGCACCGTGGAAGAGGCCAGCAGCAGGTCCGGCTCTTAAGCGGAGGCACGCAAGCGGCTCTGCGTGGCTTTCGCCCACAGGCATCCCCCTCCCCCCAGGCTACCATTGGCCAGTGCTCGAGGCAGCGTGCGGAGCCCCATGGCCCCCCTGCCTAGGAGCCAGATCTGCTGCTGGCTGCTTCCAGGGCGCAGTGCGGTGTTGGAACAGGTAGGGACTAGCCTGACTTAGCCAGGCAGCACCGCCGATGGGACTTTTAACAGCCCGGACAGCGGTGCTGATGAGAGCCGCTGCAACCCAGTGCCTTCCATTCTGCAACCCAGTTCTGGGTTGCGACCCATGATTTGAAAACCACTGCTTTAGGCTCTGTATTTTAAAACAGTTCATCCAGGGCAGCTCTAGTAAGGAAAAAGTTGCTTTATCCTCAGTTGGACAACAGGCAAAATCTTGTAAATTCGTATAAAATGTTGACTTGATTATCTATCAGGGCAGTCTGCACAGCACCAAAGACACTGCTAATTTTTTCACCCTGTGGAATGCATCAAGTGACTTCTCATGCTTTGAAATTACTATTATTCATCTTTGTTGTTGGAGATCAGTGGGAACATCATGTTTCCCGATGCCTAACACCCTTAGTTTCATGGAAAGAGGGCAAGCATTTTCATTTTTCCAATTTTTTTAAGGCTTTTTTGGACATTGGAACTGGCAGGAATTTTCTTTCCCTGCTATTACTAGTATTTGATTTGGCACAGAATGCTCTTACTGGAATTGCTTTGTATTAGAAGCATTCCCCTAAAGAGATAAAAAACATGTGATTTATTAATCCTTGGTATTTTATTTAACAGATAAGTTGCTGGCTTTCTTTCCTTCTCTCTTCTTGTTCAGCATGTGGACAATATTTATTTGTTGTCATTGTAGAGATTAGAATTAATATGATTAAATACTAAATCAACTTCAGGCTTGGATAGATTCCGGACGTGGACTGATCCAGATGTTAATGCAAAATGGTATCTTAACAGTTGCAAAATTTTGGAACTAAATCGTTGTTTAACCAAAATTGCTTGTTCGCTAATGCATGTAACCATAAAAATTCAGAACAGTGGAGACCTGAGAAAACTCATAGCCTGCCGCTTCTGTGTTGGTCCATCTTGTCCTTAACTGGTATATTTACTTAACAAGTGTGATCAGAATTATAACATATGTCAACAACTGATGTGTGCGGTTTTAATTTTAAATTGGGAGGTTAATTGTTATATGAGATATTCATTTGTTTGATCAGATACACAGAAAAGTTAACCATTCACTAAGGTATCCTATGTGTTGTTTTTTCCTAGTAGAGTCAGCCTTCTAATTTCTGGCTAGACCTGTTAAACATTGTTGCCACTCCAATGCCCCCACCTCCTCAACTGCAACTTACTCAGGTCCACCATTATCACATCACCATGCACAGAGACAGCCTAAATAGTTTAGGGAGGTATATTTAGGATGGCTTATTATATACAAAAAAGGGGAGTGAGTGAGTATGAATGAAATCTTTAGGTGCCCCTCAGCTTTCTGCTGCAGAAATACAACCCAGTTGCTTGTTCCTTTCAATATTAGAGATCAGTTTATATAGGTTTTTCAAAGAACCTTAAATGTTAGGAAATAGGCTAAAATCTTACTTAACAATGAAAGTTGAAATTCTCCTTTACATTTCTAGCTCTTCCAAATCAGGCTGCTCACAGTCTTGGGCTTCATACAGTCTAAAGGCCTAATATGGTACTTATAACAAGTATCAGGGCCAGATTCTCAGTCCCACTCCATCCACTTTGTGGTATATGAGCACTCCAGCAGATGTGACTTCTCAAATATAGTAGAAAGTTGGTGAAGCTGACTCCTACTCCAACCTCCCACTTTCATACAGATAGGGGGTGTGACAGGTCAGAGTGGCATAGAGCTCCCCTAGGACAGTTCTCAGCCACTATATTGTCCATAGCCAGGTGTCATAAGTTAGAACAGCTTCTAGTGTGCTCACTTACATTGGGGGTAGGACAGCTTAAGAATCAGGGAGCCACTCCTCTGCCTTATCTTATCATGTATGGTCCTTTAGGGACTCACTATAACCAGCTGTCCCAAGTTAGAGGTGCCCCTACTTGGGTCAAGAATCGGGGAGATGTTATTGGCTCCCTCACAGTCCCTTCCCAGGGCTGTGTGTGTTGTGATGCAGGATAGAATCTGGCCCTTTAAGTGATTTTTCACTGCAGTTGTTGCCTTAGTGATTCTCCTTAAATTGTTCCTTATTTTTATTAGAAAAAGCACCACTACATTTCAAAACTTATTAAGCACATTACCTAGTTGCAATATACAGCATATATGTAGCTATCTTGTTCATTAGGGATGGGCCTAAGCTATGGAGAGAATCAGCCTTGAATCCAAACTTCCCCAGGGTTCATGAGGAGGGCAGAGGAGAGGACTGAATCTGGGTGAAGAAAACAAAGATTTTCCTCCTGAACGATCCCAGTTTGGCAAATATGCGTCAAGGATTTCTTTGATGTTCAGAGCTTATGTTGGAGCCTCTAAAGGTTCAGAGTTCAGGTGTGATTCATGTTAGATAAACACGCAAAATTTCAGAGTGTAACTTAATAGTCAGTGTCTGAAAACCGGGCTGGACCATCTTTGAACAGGCTTTCACATGACACTTTTGAGAATATCTTCCCATTGGGTGAGAAATACAGACACAGTTCTAGGAGTATTTTAATGCCTCTGCTCCTGGTCAAAATCCAAAAGTGGTAAAAATTATGATTAAAATGGTGGGGAAGTTTGGAGAAGGTTTGGTTTGTGTTCAGCTGGAATTTTGGGGTAATGATTCATGATGGGATGTGTGAATTGCACTTTACTTATTGCTCATCGCTAATTTCATCTTATTTTTCAGGTTTTACCCTTTTGGGGAGCCTTTTTTAAGTACCACTTTATGAATCAGCAGACTGGAGGAATTAAAACCAGCCAGTTCTTAATTCTCTTCTCGTCCCTCTGTCACACATAGCTTAATAGCATTTTTACAATAGGATTGGTTTCCAGCAGCTGAGGCAGTTTTTGTGTGTTATAGAAGGGTTCTAATAAACCTGGATCTTCCCTGTGGCAGCTTTAAGTAATAAATTCCTAAATACTTCTTAGCATTTACTTTATATAGCATTTTTTCCTTTCAAGCATTAATTCATCTTCATCATTACAGTGAAATAGGAACTTTTTTACTGTCCTCATTTTATAGATAGGGAAACTAAGTCATAGAAGTGAAGGGACTTCTCCAAGATCAGAGAAGTAGTTAATGGTCAAAAACTCAAAAACAGGTTTTCCTGATTTCCAGTTCTCGGATCACTAGAGTACTCCACTTTCTTTTAGGTTTCATTTTATCTCCGCTGTCAGGAAAGTAACACATCGTGGTATCGCCCTTGTTTTTACTGATTTTCTTTGGTACCTTATGAAATGACATCCAGTAATGGTCAGGAACTAGTCACTAGCATGGGATCCATTGGCTGGGGAGATTGGATTTTTTTATTTAAAATATTACATTAAAAATCAACAGTAATTTAAAATAATAAATAATGCTGTTAGGAAAAAATTGATTCCTTTTTTAATTTTAAAATTTACCTGCAGGCAAACGCTTGGCTGCTGCTAAGAAAATACTGACCTAGACGTGAATGACCAGCCTTGCTTAAGACTTGATGCAGGGTTTCTTGTGTCATTTTGGATGTACCTAGAGTTATTGCCAAATCATTTGGCACAGTTCAGGAGTGTGTTGATTTGTGTGCAGCCCTTCACAGCACAGGGTGCCAGAAATTATAAAGGCCGTTTTTTAATATTTTCCACAATGTCATGTTGCTAGTAATGTAAATGACAAAGAGATTTCTTTTTGATCAGAGCAACCTACAAGGAAGGAAAAGGTGGTCTAATCCATATAAATCACTTGCCTGTATCATGCACCACAAAATTCAGGATCAGCAAGACTATGCTTTTCTATTTGGAATCAGGGTTTTCTCTTGATTGTAAACATCTACTCAAAATTATGCGTGGTTTTAATGGACCCTACTCACCCCCCATTCCGACCATCACACTCCCTATCCATGCTGTACCTTTCATTTACCAGCTAAAAATTGAAGACAGATAGTGAAGTCACTGCAGAAAACAATTAAATATTTGACCTGGTTTACTGCTAATTTATTTAAAAATCAGATTGAATTTTTCTCCAAAAAGAAATAAAAAACACATTATATGTGTGCTGGTCATCCTTGGTTTATTGCATTGCAGTCCAATAGAATAAGAAATTTTATGTGTTGTAGTGGAGGGAACATTTTAACCATTTGTTTCTATTTGCCATCTATTTTCTTACCAGTTCAGAGCTCGTGCAAATTTCAGAGCTGCATATGATATTTCCCAGGCCAAAAAGAATACAGGCATCAGTGCCTCACTCCATATGTCCAGATTAATTACAGTAGAAAGATGCAAGGTGTTCTATCCATGCTGTGTAAACATCTACCCTCTCACAAGTAAAGGACTGAGTTAGTCTTGAAATCAGGTTTTTTGCATGACAATGAATTGGTTTAATGCTAGATCATGAAACAGCTCCTGAAATCTCTGTCTGTATGCGATCTGTAGACAATTCATCAGTTTGCTTGCAGGAATACTAGTGAGCATTATGAATTTATAACTATCTTTTGCTGTGTTTCAAGTCACTGGGTGCTTTAGGGAATGTCCTAATCAATGGGAACAGAAACAACGAGGAGTCCAGTGGCACCTTAAAGACTAAAAGATTTATTTGGGCATAAGCTTTTATGGGTTAAAAACCCACTTCTTCAGATGCATCAAAAGCTTATGCCCAAATAAAACTTTTAGTCTTTAAGGTGCCACAGGACTCCTCATTGTTTTTGTGGATACAGACTAACACGGCTACCCCTCTGATACTAATCAATGGGAATTGTTTTAAAGTAAAGAACTAGCAGTGTTATTGAATATGTTCTATTGGACAGGAGTACTACCTGTAGAAAGGACTAGCTTCTCCTAATGAAGATGGAATGCCATCTACCAGAGTAATGTGTTGGCTGAGGTAATATCTTTTATTTGACCAACTCCTGTTCATGAGAGAGACAAGCTCTCGAGCTTACACAGAGCTGCTGCTTCTACCAGAGTATGTAGCTATCATCTGTAAGTACTGTCTGTAAGTACTTGCCAACTAACAGTGAACAGCTTTACTGTCTGTTATTGAGGAAGAACAGGTCTAAGTCTGAGGGTTAACATCAAATAAGTTGGCTGTTTTTCTTACCTATCCTACTTTGTGTAAAGATACCACCACACCTGTATTTCAATAATTTTCAGCTAGGAATTGACATTCTATCTGGTCAAAAAAAAAAAGTTCTCCAGTCGTTTTAGTTGGAAATGATGTCCTCCCACCTCTGTCCTGAACTGTTGTCTAGTTTAGCTTTTGTGCTGATTAAATGCTCTTCCTTTCCATGACAGAAGTGGCTACAGTTCTATCATGGTGAAGCAATCCTTGTGTTTTAGAAGATCATATTCTATCCACATTCTCCATGCAGAGTCCCAGAGGAATGACTGAAAGGAGACTATAGCCCATAGCTTGTAAAGGTGATGAAACTTCTTGTGTGATGCATGGAGTTTTAAGAACTGTGGTAATGCTATGCAGTTACTATACTTTTAAACCCCAGAACATTCTAGGATGCGGAGTTAAAAAGATTTGTCAGTTGGAGGCAGTCATAGCTGCATAGGAGGCTGAATCCTGAATTAAATAGGGACAGATGTAACAGACCCATTCACTGTTTTAACTTGATTCATTTTTGTTACTTTATTTTTCTAGTTGTCTTGATCTGGTTGAAGTAATTACATGAAATGCATATTTGTTTTATTGGATTGTGGGAGACAAAGGATCTCACTATAAACGGTGCTATATAAATGCATTGGTGTTGGTGTTTGCATGCTCAACTGTGTGTGAGTGTCGCTGACTGGACTTGGACCATTCTGGAAATATCAACCCCCTCAAGTAGCAATGGCAGGAATGACGTCTCTGTGCTAGCCTTTGAGGTTGATGTCATTTTGAAAAGTACTGTCTGAGAGTGGAAGGGAATGAAATAGCAGCCCTTACTCTTGGAATAACTGCAGGTAAGTTAGTTTGCTGCATTGGCATACACCTCTACCTCAATATAACGCTGTCCTCGGGAGCCAAAAAATCTTACCGTGTTATAGGTGAAACCGTGTTATATCGAACTTGCTTTGATCCGCCAGAGTGCGCAGCCCCCCCCCCCCCCCCCCCGGAGCACTGCTTTACCGCATTATATCAGAATTCGTGTTATATTGGGTAGCGTTATATTGAGGTAGAGGTGTACCTCAAATTGGACTCTTCTGAATGGTAGTAAGCTTAGTCCAGGCCAAGCTTGAGAGAGACTTGGTGTGGTGATGTTTGGCAGCACAGGCTGTGCTTAGCAAGACTGGAACCTAAAGAGTTAGATACAACTGCAGGGTCAATCTGTACGGAAGCCTCAAGAGAATGTCTTTTGTGTTCCTTTCTACTAAGTTCTGTCTCTCTTCTACCATGTGGCACAAGATAGTCTCCAATGACCAAATTCTAGTTCCATTGATTCCAAACTTATCCATTGGTTTCTTATAATTATACGTTGTGTTCAATTGATTTGGCCCTGTATAAACACATTTTTTCTCTCTGTGACATCAAACCCAAGTCTCAATGGATATAAGATCCTGCTATAGTGTGTGCATGTCTGATTAAATTACTCTGTAAAATGTCCTCATTTATAGCATTATTGTTGCTAAAGATTAGGTTTCCTAGATTCAGTTCTATGCTTGTATATTTTATTCCAAACTATACCTATTAATGCCCTTAATAAAATAAAATTAAAAAACCTCCTACATGAAATTTAAGAAATAGTATAGGTTAAAATAACAGTTATCAATTCAAGAGCTAGATAATTTTATTTAACATCTGTTTTCAGTTTCTGGATCTCTGTGCACAATTCCATGCCATGGAGTGATGTATTGAATCAGTTTACTGTGAATGCTGTATCCTGTGCACACAGCGCTGTTGCTTGACAAGTGTCACTGACCCATGAGAGCAGTTGAAGGGTTTTGGCAGAGAATCAGTACAGTGAGATCAATTCTGGTTTTCATGGAGGGAGGGCTTTGGTGTTGGGTGTAATTAATGCCATTATAAAGCACTGCAGGGTAAACTACTCCAGAGAAGATTCAGAGTCTTGTTTTAGAAAAGCACCCAAAGTAACTGATAATGATTCCAGGCTTGTCCATATTTCTTCAGATTAGGAATCTCATGGAGCCCAGACTTTTACAAGATTTCCAGTATTACTTGCTCCCCTCTGAACTCTACATATCATGAACCTTTCCTGTGATAGTTTGACGTTTCTCATTCTAATAACTTCACATGCCCTATATTACAAGTTCCCTTTTAGATCAGGGGATATAGGCCAATGTTTGTGGTATAAAATAATCTCAATTTTCTCCCCACCCCAAGAGTTATTATGACGTCCTAGGAGGCTGTGAAGTGCCGCAAGACAACAGCCAAATGTTTGTAGATGGCCACAGATTTATTACCATATTTCCTATATATCTCTCGGCCTGCCTGTCTGTTTAGTTAGGGGAGATGGGAGGCATTGCTATACAAAAGGTTTATCTAGATAAAAACATCAAAATACCATACCAGTGAGTCAGAAACAGGTAGACCAATATTTAACAATGGCTAAATCTTTACAGAGATTCCTGTTGCATCTCTGCATTGAATAGACATCCCACTATGAAATAAGGCACTGTCTACACGATGGGGACTGTAAAAGAGTGCAGGTAGTGAGTAGGTGAGCCTGCACTCTGATCACTTAGATGCTCATTAGTGCCCCAGGAGAAGCTGATTGGGCTGATCAGGCTGCAGGGGGAGGGGAGGGTAAAAACTTCATTGGCCCCACATCAGCCCAGGGCTGATAAAAGAGGCACAGGAAAGACGTGCAGGGAGAGAGAGAGGGAGGAGCAGGGCTCTCTGAGTCTAGTCATACAGGGACCTCAGAGTAGGAAGACCTCTGTTCCCCTCAGGTTCTGTGGGGAGGGCCTAAAGCTCAGCAAATATTGTAAATAGGTGGGAGCACAGGGGACTGTGGTAATATTGGTGAAGGGAAATTGAAATAAAGTTTCACTGAGAGCACACCCCGTGGAGTCCGTGCAGTATCTGCAGGGAAGAGGACGGGGCAGATATGGGTCTGTGTTACAGGGACTATAGCAGCATAGCTACAATGGTGTAGCTACACTGGCATAACCCTGTAGCATAGACACAGCCTATAGTGGCAGAAGGGATTTTTCTGTCACTCTAGGGACACCTGCTCTCCGAGCAATAGTAGATAGGTCAACGGAAGCATTCTTCTGTTGATCTACCTGCGTCTGCACTGGAGGTAAGGCTGGCTAGCTATGGCACTGAGCGGTGTGGATTTTTCACACCTGAGCACTGTAGCTATGTCAACCTAAAGTTTAAATGTAGACCAGGCCAGTGGCTGATGCAATATTTCCAGATTGTGGTGTATGACAAAATACTTCCAAACTGAGGTGGTAACTTTCATGCAGGGTAGTTACTTTTCACCTCGTATCCAGTCCTTACAGCATCTATTTTGAAGACCCTAGACAGAGAAGAATTGCCTTTAAAGACAGAGTTTCAGGGCCAAGCTTATCCCTCATGTAACTCCATATGCTTCAGTAGGATCAAACACGGAAAATTTGACCCTCAGTCTCAGTTATTCTGAATTTACCAGACTTTTGAGGATCAAGGTCTTAGGGCTAGTCTACCCTTAAAAACTTAGGTCAACATAGCTATCGTGCTCATGGGTGTGAAAAATCCACACTCCTGAGCATTGTAGCTATGTTGATCTAACCCCCACTATAGATGCAGCTAGGTGGACAGAAGAATGTTTCGGTTGGCCTAGCTACCGTCGCTCAAGGAGGTGGTATTCCTACAGTGCGGGAACACTGTAGGCTGCATCTACACTACCAGGTTATACTGGCATAGCTACAGCACCATAGCTATGTCACGATAGTCCCTGTTGTGTAAATATGGCCTTAGTGTCAATTAAGGTAACTTTTTGTTTGCTGTAAGGTAGTAACTTGAATAAATTAAGTCACAAAAATTGTATAAAGCTTTACTCTGAAGTAGCTATACTTCCACATGAGAAAGTAGTGTGAGTCTGTGTGTACCATATTCTCTGTACAGTTCCTTTTACAGTACATTTACAGTCCAGTGTCACCTTATACACAGTATGAGAATGCCTTCTGCCTCAGATTTGGCTTGAATGTAATGTGGGAGATAATTTATTCTATATCTAGAAATATGATTATTTTTGTTTATGGTCTAAGTAACATACCTATTTGAATTATTCTCTAAATATTATATGAATTAATCCTGTTTAATCTTAGTATGTCCTAGACCGACCATGAACTTGCTGGCTTGCATCTGTCTGGCTCTGATCATCCTTTTTCAATTTTCTGTGGTGTTAATGAGCTGAGGGGCTTAGGTCACAAGTGAAAATGAGTTCTTTGACCTTATTTATGTACATTGCACAATGACTGCTCATTCTGGCCCAACTGGCAGTCTCTGCTCAACAGAGGCCCAGAGCAGGAATACCAATGGTAATGTAGGCCAGAACTGAGGTATATTGGCAGAGCTGTGTTGGGGCTCAAGATTGTTTACAGGTCAAGACTGAGTGGATTGGCACGGCTGTGTGCAGTGAAAATTGCCCATCTCTTGCTCGCACTATGTCTGGCTCTAATCAGTTCTTCATTTTCTCAAGCACTGAAATTACGCAAGAAAGAAAAGAAAAGGCAGTGTATGTGGTAATATGAGGCTAGGGATGAGACTGGGAGCCAGGAGTGTTAATGATGCCTATCCTGCTTGAGACACTGACTCATCCAGTGACCTTGGGCAAGTCACTCAACCTTCTTTTGCTTTAGTCAACTCATCTGTAAAATTAGATAAAAGCAATACTTCATCAAATGCCAGATGCTGCATAAGAAATGAGTTTTGATGAGGGACTAGACCGTGAAAAATATGCATTTCCTTAATAGGAGTTTAAAGAAAATTGAACAAAGATAAATGATCCGTTTGTTAGCAATTAAAAAGGTAAACCCCTATGAAAACATAGGATTTTATAGAAGTGTGGATTGCAATGTGGTATCTTATTGCCTTAGCTTATTTTGCTTAATGTAATGTTTGAAAAGCAGCCCTGTGCTAATTACTGATTAGCACAAGTTGTATGTCTAAAGTGAAAAGCATAGGCTCAGATCTAAGAGAAACCTCATGCCAAGCCCCAGATTGTGGTGATTTTTTCCATTTGGAGCTTTCTGCTGTGATCCTGTGCCAACTAGAGGGTTCAATCAACAGACTATGTGAAATGCTCCCTTTTCCAGTGGCCAGCCATTTTTCTCTCTATGGTTCTCCCAAGTGTAATAGGAATTTTAAAACTAGAGATGGACCTGAGCCACAAAGTTCATGTCCAGATCTGAACTTTCCCAGAATTTGGATGTTTAGATGAGTAGTTTTTGGTTCAGGGCCATCTCTATTTAAAATGTATCTGTGCTAGGCTATCTAAACCTATTGCTGTATGTGCGTTGAAAATAAAAACCCTCTCTAAGGTTCATATTTTCCAGGAATAATTTAAACTTATATATTCCTTGCTGCTATAATAAGCGGTGTGCTACTAGCTAGCAGTATATACTTCGGAGTGTATTTCTACTTTTGAGGAGTTAGAGGAGAAGGCAAAAGCCTGATAACCTGATACAGAAAGATGATTTATGGCTCTCCTATAATGTTCAGAGGCTAAAAACCATGGTGGTAGGTGTTCATAGATACATGTCTAATCCATATCGCAGAAAGATGACATTTGATGATCTAGCTGAAGCACATCTTGAAGACTTAAACTGAATTGGCAATAGGCTGGCCTTGGTGCAAAAAGAGATGAAAGTTGAATGGACTACTATCTCAAGAGCCGATAGACAAATGGATGGTAATATAGGTACAAAAAGTACTGTTAATGATGAAGTTAGTTCTTGCCAAGCCTATATCTACTAGCTTATATGATTATAGTGAGCCCTTGCCCTTGAAGGACAGTAAGAAGCTTTGATGAAAATGGGTTGTGAGACAGCTGCCAGTTTGAACAGGTAACAGGAAATAAACAGGTACATCATGTTGGAATAGGACTATGGTCGAGAAGGGCACATTGTTGAACATGATGTCTAATACAGGTTTGGAGGGATTCACTTGTTTATACACAATCGGATTTAAAGTTCTTTTCCCAGGATGAATTTAACCTCTTGACTATAATTCACACAGTTAGTTTCTTTTAGCTCAGGGACCCACTGGAAGAAAGGGAGGAAAGAAGAAATTATGTAGCACAAAATGCAGCTAAAAAGAATTTAAACATTTTTAATTGACAGTTATGTACAGTGCATACACATCCCTATTTTTATACTGTGTGTAAGAGATCTTCGTTTGAAAGGTTATATATTTTATTTACAGACAGCACAACCTCAGTTATTCATGTCATGGGGGACAATGAATACTCAGGATATGAAGAGAATTTTCAGTAATGCTGGGGGACACAACCTTGTTTTGGATCAAAAGTAATTTTTGGATCATTGTAGTTTGGAAAATTATAGATGTACTGAGTCTGTCACCGAGTATAATTATGGGCCCTATTTTCAAATTTGGGTACCTAATGTTACATCTGGACACTCAGATTGGTATTTAAACACCCAAATATTCCTGTTAGATATCTTAGCACTGAAATGAGAACATGTCATCAGATCTTTCACCTTAATGCACCCCCTTATGGTTGGGCATGGTTAGGGTGACCAGATGTTCCGATTTTATAGGGACAGTCCTGATTTTTTGGGTCTTTTTCTTATATAGGCTCCTATTACTCCCCACCCCTGTTCCGATTTTCCACATTTTCTGTCTGGTCATCCTAGCCATGGTGTATGGTTGGACCCTGCCTTGAATTCTCTTCACCTGGGTTTTAAACAAGTCCACAGAGACCTTCAGGTAAGAAGTGCCCCTTTTGGAGGGTCTCAGTTATTAACAGAAAAGACCAATAAAAAACATAAGCAAAATCTTCATCCCAGCTGGGAGACCGAGTCCATCTACTCCCATCTGAGACCTCTGCTGACATCATCCAATCTCTCCACCTGGGGCTTTCTTGACTCATGTCCCTGCCCCTGGAGTCAGGTCTTGCAGCTAAAGTGGGGAGGGTCCTTCTCCAGAGTCAGGGTCCATGGAGAGCCATCAACTGAAGCTATTCCCCAAGGCAGCACATATTTCCTGTCAGGCCGGGCTTCCTGCCACTGTCTGGGAGACCCCCTGGCTGAGATCAGGCCCTATTGGAGATCTGCCAGCTGCAGTTCTCCCATCTCTTGGAGCATACCTTCTAGCTTTCTGCTCTGGTGAGCAATCTTGAGAGCTCCTCTCCATGGGAACTTTCTGTATCCTTGGGAGTGCCTTCTCTAATTGAGCTTCGGTAACCTGTATTAGGTCCAGCTGCTTGTTTACTATTTAACCGTTAATCAGCCACCTGGGATAGTCTGTTACTCCTAGGCAGGGCCGGTGCAAGGAAGTTTTGCGCCCTAGGCGAAACTTTCACCTTGCGCCCCCCCCAGCCCTGCAGCAGCTCCCCGCCCCCCCTCCACCCTGAGGCGCCCTCCCCCGCGGCAGCTCCCTCCCTCTGCCCTGAGGTGTCCCCCCGCGGCAGCTCCCCTTCCCCCGGGGAGCCGTGCGGCAGCTCCCCACCCCAGCTCACCTCTGCTCTGCCTCCTCTCCGAGCATGCCACCCCCGCTCTAATTCTCCTCCCCTCCCAGGCTTGCCGCGCCAAACAGCTGATTGGCGCCGCAAGCCTGGGAGGCGGGAGAAGTGGAGCAGCGACGGCGTGCTTGGGGAGGGGGTGTAGCAGAGGTGAGCTGGGGTGGGGAGCCCTGCGGCAGCTCACCCCCCTGCCCTGAGGCACCCCCGTGGCAGCTCCCCACCCCCCGACCTGGGGAGCCGTGTGGCAGCTCCCCACCCCAGCTCACCTCTGCTCTGCCTCCTCCCTGAGCACGCTGACCCCGCTCTAATTCTCCTCCCCTCCCAGGCTTGTGGCGCCAAACAGCTGATTGGCACTGCAAGCCTGGGAGGCGGGAGAAGTGGAGCAGCGACCATGCGCTCGGGGAGGGGGCGTAGGAACGCTGTAAAAAAAATTGGGGGCACCGCTTTTTGGCACCCCCAAATCTTGGCGCCCTAGGCAACCGCCTAGTTTGCTTTAATGGTAGCACCGGCCCTGCTCCTAGGAGGGACTTCCATTCAGATTCAGGTTTTGGTTTGATTCATTTTATCTGTTCACTAAATGTATATGTTGAGCCAAGATTGATTTTAGAACACTTCCAAAGTTCAGAGGTTTTTGTGTATGATGTTTTAGTTTGGGCCCATTATTGTTTGTGTTAGATGTACAGTATGTATACAATCTAGAACCAAATAATTTCCCTTCATAAGATACTTTATTTCTTCTCCAAAGCTGCATATAGGATAACATGCTGCTGAGGTTACTCCGAAAGAAATATTTTTGCATGATATGTAATACTTGTAAATAGTCACATAATATCAATCCAAATGGTAAGAGTGCAAGTTAGGGCTACCTCTTCAGGCAACTTTAATTTAAACACCACTCTTTGTGCCAGATTTCCAAGCTTTTTTTCCCTTTTAATGAATACATGTTTTTTAGAAATGAAATACTTCTTCTCTTCTCTCCAACTCTGCACCCAATTCAGTGCTGTGTACTCATGGTTTTTGCCACACAGGTGTTATGGGCTTCTCTGAAAGATTTCAGCAAATCTATCAAAATGGTTAAGATTCTGAAAATAAATACACCTCTACCCCGATATAACGCGACCCGATATAATTCGGATATAACGTGGTAAAGCAGTGCTCCGGGGGGGGCATGGCTGCGCACTCCCGGCGGATCAAAGCAAGTTCGATATAACACGCTTTCACCTATAACGCGGTAAGATTTTTTGGCTCCCGACGACAGCGTTATATCGGGGTGGAGGTGTATTACATTTTTAAAAAGCATCCTATTCAGCAAACAATGTAACACAAAGTGGAATGAAAATCAAATCACCACCATCAGCTCTGATATAGCTCTTTTTTGAGGAGCTACTATCCTTTTAAAGAGATCCAATCACTTCCCTCAAAGCAAATATTTTGGAAAGTGTGTTTAATTCTTCAAAGTGAGGGGGGGAAATAGTCCCTGCTGGTGTCAAATAGATTTTTAATAATCTGAGCATGATTATAGTTTTAAGTCTCCATTATAAGGTCTTTATTTATTTTTTTATCACATTTGACTGTAAATTCACTCTGTTCATTTAAATAACCTTGACACCATCTGGGATTTGAAATTTGGGTTTTTAAAATATTTTGTTACTGCAATGAACAAGAGACTTTTTTGGAAATATTTAATATTGACTGAGCTGTCAGGGTTTGATTTCACTTTGTGAAACTGAGTGAAGTGATTCATTTCAGTAATTTGCCCATGTGGAGAGAGATACTTAGTTAGCAAGAAAGAACTTGTTGAGTGACTAATGACCTAGTGAGAATGGGGTTGAGTGAGTGAGGTAAAGGGCATTAGAGAGATGAACAGCTTTGAATAAACATAAACTTGAATCAAACTTTTCTTTTGAGAATCTACATTTTTGTATTAACTTTTTCTTGTTTTGTTTCTTTGTTTTTTATTTTTAAATGTTTATGCATTTCCTAGCTTGGGAGCAGAAAAGGAGGTATTGAAATCCAGAAAGAGAATTGAGTCTCATTGTGTCATGTGATGTGTCTAGGGTGACCAGACAGCAAATATGAAAAATTGGGACAGGTGAATTCAAGGCAGGGTTCAACCATACACCATGCCTAGGATGACCAGACAGCAAATGTGAAAAATTGGGATGGAGGTAGGGGGTAATAGGAGCCTATATAAGAAAAAGACCCAAAAATCAGGACTATACCTATAAAATCGGGACATCTGGTCACCCTAGATGTGTCTGCTGTTATGGCTGTTTTCTTTACACCACGCCTAAATAAAATTCTGTGGACTCTGCTGTCATGAAGAGACAAGCAGGCATTTTGTGTTTGGTTCAGCACAGACTGTCACAAATGGAAGACATGCTGTTCTTTCTCATGGAGACGTCATGTTTTGTTCTTGCTCGTTTTGTGTTAATCTGATTAAAAGTACGTGTTTGATCATTGTGTATGGCAAAACACAACATTCACAATTTCTCTGGCCTGACCAAGAAAAAGATTTCTGACCTGACTTGTAGAC
The DNA here is from genome assembly GCF_011386835.1 of Chrysemys picta bellii. Taxonomy (NCBI): domain Eukaryota; kingdom Metazoa; phylum Chordata; order Testudines; family Emydidae; genus Chrysemys; species Chrysemys picta. The sequence goes on along the minus strand of NC_088799.1, from coordinate 84,968,085 downwards.
CAGAAAGGTTTAGGTAAGTGCCTGAGATTTTGGATACTTATCCAAACAAAACTCCAAATCTTCTGTGGTTTATCTGTCATCATTTGAAATGTGGATGCGAAGACTGGATCAGATGGGCCTGATGAGAAATGAACCTGAGCCAAAACAGTGGACCCAAAATCCCTGAACTTCGGTGGTCCTTATCTGAATTTCATGGCTTGGGCCCATCTCTAAATCATATCAGACCAAATGGGAATTAATTCAAAGTTTGTTGGCTGTTGTAATATAGCATGGTGCAGTAGACAGAGTATTGAACTAGGAATCAGGAGGTGAGGTCCTATTCCCAGCTCTGTCATAGACTTGCTATGAGACCTTGGGAAAGCCACTTCACCTCTCTGCCTCAGATTTTCCATCTGTAAAATGGTGGTGATGATGATTACTAATGCTTTGAGATTTATGGATTAAAAAACATTATGTACCTGCTGAGTGTTATCACTGTATGTATTTTATCAACTAGTTGAAACAATTAAAGATAGAGTTGTAAAACACCTAGGTGAACATGGTATGAGAGGGACAAACCAGTACAGCATCTGTAATAGAAAAGTGTGCCACTGCACTATTGGAGACAGGATATTTTGTCTTTCTGAGCATTCCAACAAGCTTGCAACTCATGGTGGTAGCTTTGCGCTGGAAACCTGTGGACAGCTGTATTTGAGAAATTGAACTGACACCACCAATTTGTTTCACAACAAATAGGGCTGAACATTAGTGGGCTAGAGATGTGTATGGGAAGCTTGTTTTGTTGCCATCTGTGCTGAACTTTCTATGTGGACATAGAAGATTTCAGTCCCCCAGGACTCTCAGTCTGTCACTAAATTAACTGTTTAAAACCAGCCATGATAATAAAAGGATAGATTTAGGTGCAGTGATTTATTCATTGTCTGTGGTTTCCATTGCACTTTTTGCTTTAACAGGATTTCCTTGTAAATAACTCCTGAACCCAAATTGTTTATGAATTAACTAGCATACAGGTTGCCAGCATATGCAGAGAGTTATTGTCTTGTCTATAACATTGCTGCCTTTCCCTGTTATTTGATGCTCCCATACCAAGTTTTGGCTTCATCTATTGCAAGCTTACCACTCTCTGTGCAGTGAGGATAAATCATCAATTCTCGTCATTACGCTAAATCATGGGTTGAGACCCCCAGAGGTGCAAAGATTATTCTTTTGCTCTTGTTTAATTTATGAAGACATTTGCTCTTGAAATAACTGAAAGCAGCAGCTGTTTTGTTACTGATCATAAAGGAGCCATTCTGAAATAAAAGATATCGTTGCTGGAAACCAGGCGCAATTTGCTGGAGATGTATATCACGGAAAGCTATAGTAATCTGCATCCTGGCTCATGCAGCAGCTGGAGCAGATAGGAAGGGTTGTGTCTTGAAGAATATGCTTCAGCAACTTGTATCTTATGAGCATCTTTTGAGTAAATGCATCTTATGAGCTGTTGGGCCAAATGAAAGAAGAAAACAGCATGGCATGTCTGCATTGCATGATAGATAATCTGCGGCATGATACTTTAACTAAAACGGTCAGGTAGATTTTAGACAAGCCCTCTGTTTTAGACAAGCATCTGTCAAGTAACAATGCATGTGTCTAGATAAGAGCGGAGGAAGTGAAGTGGTGGTGAACTTGTTTATATTAAATGACAAAACTTAATTAGCTTTAATTGTCAATCTTCTTGATACGTTCTGCATTGCGAGAAGCACAGTCTGGGGCTAAATCATAGAGTAGAGCAATGGGTGGATCATGGTTCAATGAAAGGAGACCTAATCTGAATCTTTGCCAGATAATTTAGAAAAAGTGTGTGTGTGTGTGTGTGTGTGTGTGTGTAAAATATAGATACAGTTGTGGGTAATACAAATACAATTTGTGCAGGATTGTTTTCTACATCTTCACTTCTGGGTTTGACCTGTTGGACTGTCTCTGAGTGTGATTAAAATAGTTTGAATGGAGCCTGTTCTCATTGTATTTCCAGCCCAGGTGAGTATTGAAATACTTATGTAATAACACATGGCTGGGTAACATGGCCTGCCTCGTACCCAAAGTGTTGTGGGCTGACTGGTCAGCATTTGGGAGGATAAGAAAATGAGGCTGATGCACATTCTCCTGGGCCCTCTTGTTCCTGAAATTCTTCAGGAGATCGTTTTCTGCTGGAATTAGCAAAGGACTGGGACTCAAACTCTCCAGTACTGCTCTTGGCTCTGACACGGACTCCTTCTGTGGCCTTCTATTAGTTGCTCACACCTCTCTGTGCTTTACTTCCCCTCATATAAAGTGCAGATAATCATAATAACCTACCTATCTGACAGGGCTGTTGAAGATAATTAGATAATGTTAGTAAAGTGCTTTGAACATGGAAATGTAAGATTTAAATGTTAACCTAGAGTAACCTAAACTATGCTAACCTATGCTCCCAATTGATACAGTATACCTCCAGCATTGCTTGTCGCCCACACATCACCTCCTACCTGGGGGTCTATTTCAACCTTCCCTCTACCCCAAGTGCACACACTTTTTTTTTCTTTAAGGGGGAAGCTTACTCACCTGCTTGATTGTTAGTAAAGCTACTAGTGGGGGGAAACAGAACCATAAATAACTAACAGATGCACAAGTGCACCTTGGGGTGAATGTGTTATGGATACAAGACTGTCATCACCTCCTTCACACATCCGTTTGTTATGTGCTCATGTGGTGTGCACCTGTGGCTTGTTGCTACTTTGGCAGTGCACTTGGTTGAAGTATGGAAGATCATGTGGGATTGAGGAACATATGGTTCTTGTGATGGATCACCCACCATGTGGAGACCTCTGCCAGACCTAGGCACAAAGAAGTGAGTGAACAATGAGGGTGAGGAAAGAAACCAACTTTCCAGATTAACTGTAAACTTTCCGACCTGAAGAAGAGCTCTATGTAAGCATGAAAGCTCGTCTCTGTCACCAACAGAAATTGGTCCAATAAAAGATATTACCTCACCCATCTTGTCTCTGTAAACTTCCTTGATTTTTGTGGGTTTCAGCAAGATCTCTTCTCTGTAGTAGGGCCCTTTCTAAGCAGCAGGGAGGATTGGAGGGGGTTGTAACAAGGGAGGCCTAACACTTAAGCCCCACGGCTTCATTGACAAGCTTAATTTTCTGCTTTAGTTCTCTATTTACCACCTTATTGAAAATCCACGCTGCTCAGTGATCATCCCAACTGCCCCTTATACTTGAGGATAGGAATTCGTTTGTTTTTATTTGAACACCAAAAAGACACCTATCCAAGAGCTCTCCCTGCCATGATGGGTAATTTAAATCACAGTTAAGAAAAACAGCAATAGTAGAGCAGAGGCCAATCCCTCTTCAGCCAGGAACAGACCAGCCAGCCTTCATAACATAATATCTCATCTCAGATCCCCCACAAGCTCTGATCAAAAACCAAAACACAAAAACCCTAGACTTACCAATCTTGTATACCGTAGCCATCTCCAAATGCCCACTCAAATAGGTATATGCCTTGCCGCATGCCTTGAAGGACAACACATTTGGGGCTATTTGGGACTGGGTAAAGGGGGTGAATTCTAAAGCTTAGGGGCCCTCATGGAGACTGTCCAGCCAGCAACTCCTGCTCCCTTGAACCAAAGGAACTGCAGCTAGAGCATCACAGCTGAGATACTCAAAATTCTTCCCTACCTTGGAGTTGTGTTACCCCATATGACATTTCTTCAATACTGTCAGCATAGGGCATATTGTGCAACTTGGGACCAAGTCATCCCCTGACAATTTTTACAGTCATTTTATGAGTTCCTAAAAAGAAGCAACAGAGGGTCCTGTGGCACCTTTGAGACTAACAGAAGTATTGGGAGCATAAGCTTTCGTGGGTAAGAACCTCACTTCTTCAGATGCTCCCAATACTTCTGTTAGTCTCAAAGGTGCCACAGGACCCTCTGTTGCTTTTTACAGATTCAGACTAACACGGCTACCCCTCTTATACCTAAAAAGCAGGAATTTGTAATCAGAATGGTAACACAATCATAACTATAGCAGTGCACTAGCCTAATACCTGGTAACCTTTGAAATTGAAGCTCTGTCATGTTGCATGGCATACCAGCTGTGATATATCAAGTAAAAGTGCTTGTCCATAGATGCTGAATAGTCCCGGACAGAGCTGGACAAATAGAAGGGAGGTTTTTTCCATGAGCTTTCATCAAGCTAAGTTTTGTTGGTACATATGTTGGTGGAAGTAATTTTCAGACGTGTAGCTGAGGTTTGTTTAATCATGAAACTAAATTTGTTTGGGGACAAAATGGTAGTTTTTACAGGCTAGGTTATTGTGACAGGTCTGCCAGGCCTGTCTCAGCCCCTTGTCAGGGCACCAGTGCCTCCACCAATCCCCTGCTTAAGGAAAACCAACTTGGGCCAGGTAACAGTGAGTTTTAGTCCTCCAGAAGCTTAGAATGACCAGGAGGTGACATGGACCAATAGGGAACCAGCAGGCCAGTTAAGAAGGCTTGCATGCTGCCTCTGAGTAGTACTGAGTGAAGTTGGGACAGAGGAAGAGCTAACCCAAAACTCCCAGTGCCTCGGCTTCAAGAGCTGCAACCAATCACCTGTCTTACATTTGTTTGTTTAAAGGTGTGGACAGCCATATACTGAGTTGGTTATTATTGAACTGCTTAAAGACTGTAGGCAGAGCTTACAGCACAGGCTGCCCTTCTCTGGACTGGCTGCCACACTTCGTAAACTGAGGTAGGGAGTGTCTGCCACACTACGCTCTGGCATGGGGCAGGCACAATAGCAGTGAGTGGATTTGCTTACAGTTATCCAGCCAGGGAACAGAAACAACATGTGACTTAGGTAACTAATCACAGTGCATGAATTCTCACATGAATACTAGCAGTGAGCAGATTGTGAGCCATCATAACCAAAATTTGTTCTTGCAAACAATTTCTGAACAGCTGAGAATAATGAAGAAAATTGTAAAAATTGAGATCTTGGTTTTGCACCTGTGTAATTCCTTTGGACTTGCTTCTGATTAACAGTGGCGTTAGTGAGATCAGAATCAGGCCCAACATCACTACACCTTTGTTGTTAAATGTAATAGACAGATAGATCTGATCCATTAGAGCACATGATGAAACTTGCCTGCAAAATATTCTAGTGAGAACCAACAGCATCTGTGATTATTTGAAATTCAGTTCAAAGATTGTGCCCAGTTGGTTAAATAAAGAGTTCCATTTGGAGTTGCTGTACTGCAGTCCTGTCTCCTCTACTTTTGGAAAGGTCTACGTCCACCAACACAGTTCCTCTATACAGGGGTTCTCAAACTGGGGGTCAGACCCCTCAGGGGGTCGCGAGGTTATTACATGGGGGGTCGTGAGCTGTCAGCCCCCACCCCAGACCCTGTTTTGCATCCACCATTTATAATGGTGTTAAATATATTTAAAAGTGTTTTTAATTTATAAAGGGGGGTCGCACTCAGAGGTTTGCTGTGTGAAAGGGGTCACCAGTACAAAAGTTTGAGAAGCACTGCTTTAGTCAGTCAGAGGGTGGAGAGCTACATCAGCTGGAGTTTGTGCCTTTTCCCTCCCTAGAACATTCTGCTCTCTCCAGTTTAAGAGATTGATCAGGAGGACTTGAACGCAGATACCCATGTGGAAGAGGGGAAATAGAGAGTGCCCCTAGGGTAGTCCCATAGGGCAGTCTTGTTTAGTTGCTTTCTGAGGTAGATAATGTTGTGTTCAGTCTCTTTGAAATGCTAAACTTATTAGTATGACAGTAAACCCAAGGATAGCTGCTATTCTCTTTCGTGTGCTGTATAATTGAAAAAAGTTATATCAATGCTACAGTAATACAAATAAATAATAACAACGTTTTTGAAATCTACAGCGGGAATGTCTCCTCCCAGCCATTCATATTTTTCTTTCTTGTGCTTTTCTTCTACTAAATGTCTGCTCTATGAGGCTTTTCTCTAAACACGGCAAGATATTTTTTGATACCCTTAAAATTGTGGAGTCCCATTAACAGGCTGTGCTTTCTTTTTTCTTTGTTATTGTTGCACCTGTTTTGCCTGTGGCACTAGGCACTGGATAATGAGTTAACCTAATGGGTTGAGTGCTGGCTCAAGTCTCTTTAATAGTCCAGCAGGAGGCGTTTCCTGCACTTGTTTTCAGTAGCTATCGGGGGTGAGGGGGAGAACATCTTTGAGGGGCCCCTACTTCGTTTGCAGGCATTTGTATTGCTATTTTTATGTGATTTTTTTTTAATTAGTATTTCAGTAGGTTACAATACAAAGTAAAGGAGGAACATGCAGAGGTTTACTGGGAATTACAGATTAGGCCCATGTCTCAGCACTGATATGACAATTTTGTGTGGGTGTGTATGTGTGTGTGAGAGTGCTCCTCTGGGTTCCATCCATTTTTCCTACCCCTAGGAAACCTTTAACTTGGAGACAATTCAACTTGTCTTCTGGAAGCAGCTCCAGACCACTCAGTCCTGGCCTGAGTCAGCTATGTGGTGGGGATGGCTATAAATACCCTAGGTGCTCTCTCCTGGCAGGAGATGAGCATACTGCCTCAACAGTACTCTTAGCCTAGGAGTGAATGTGGATCCTCTTAGGGCTTCTCTACATGGCATGTGACTGCACAGCAAGCCTGGTTGTGAATGTAGACTGCGCCATCTCGCCGCTCAGTAACATGCCATGTGGACACTGCCATAACTTAGTGCAAGTCCCAAAGTGTAGCTTGGTATACTACAATTTCAAGTACTAGTACACCAAGCTGCATTTTCAGATAAAGAAAATAAGGGGCACAGGTGAAGCAACTTGCCATGGTCATGCACATCTGAGAATAGAATCCAAGGGTCCTATACATCTATAGCGTAATGCCATTAACATTGACATAGTTACAGCAGGGATAAATTTGGACCCAAATTCCCAGTCCTGTGAGCTAACCACACGTTCTTAGAAACAAACCAGAGCCATATTAAAGTAAAAAAATTAGGTCAGCAGACCAAATCCATCTTTTATAAAATGGTGAAATCCAAGAAAATGAAACGGTACATTGATCAGAATGCAAACCTCCTGTGTACACCTAAATGAATATTGTGGTTCTTTGAGTCTCTTGTACTAAGGGTTTATTAACTGACAGTTGGGCAGTTCAGTAATCGATGATATGTAAGGCTTGGGTTTCACGTGGCTTTTGTACAGCTCACTCACATATCAATACTGCGTAGCTCCAAGCGCTTAACCCAGTGATGCAAGGATTTCTGTGCCTGGCTGTTCTTGCTCTCATGAGTCTCACATTAGGGACAAGATTGATGAATCCTACAAAATAGCAAGTAATATGGGAAAACCATCTACTTGCTATACTAGTAACTCCCAGGGCCGGTGCAAGGAAGTTTTGTGCCCTAGGCGAAATTTCTACCTTGCGCCCCGCCTCCCCCCAAGCCCTGCGGCAGCTCCCCACCCCTCCCCCCCCCGCGGCAGCTCCCCGCCCCCCCTCTGCCCTGAGGCGCCCCTCCCCCCCCCGCGGCAGCTCCCCCCCGCCCCCGGGGAGCCGTGCGGCAGCTCCCCACCCCAGCTCACCTCTGCTCTGCCTCCTCCCTGAGCATGCTGCCCCCGCTCTAATTCTCCTCCCCTCCCAGGCTTGCGGCGCCAAACAGCTGATTGGCGCCGCAAGCCTGGGAGGCAGGAGAAGTGGAGCGGCTGCTGCGCTGGGAGAGGGAGTCTGAGCCGCACGTGTCAGTGTTTCTGCCGGCAGCCCAGCCCAGGAACGCTGTAAAAAAAATTGGGGGCACCGCTTTTGGGCGCCCTCAAATCTTGGTGCCCTAGGCAACCGCCTAGTTTGCCTTAATGGTAGCACCGGCCCTGGTAACTCCCAAGAAATCATGGTGGTAAGATGGTTGGTGGAAGTATGTGGGCAGATTCTAGTAGAGTATTGAGTAATAACATATAAACCAGTCTCAGTGCACTTAAGGAAATGACATCCTAATGATTCTCCAGGGAACAGGTATGCATAAGTGGATAGAATCCTCACCCCACCCCCAAACAAAATAAACCAGACCCTGGGAGGAGGGGCTGTTTTTAAATATGGGTAATTCTAAAATAACACTACATGAATCCTCAGCCTGGCTGTTCTTAGGGTCCTTCCCTCAGGATCACTGACCCAAACAATAGCACTGTGCCTGACGGGTACTCTGTTGTTATAATTGGGCCTACAAATTTACCTTAATTGTGAGTTCAACTGTAAAAAAGTGAGTGAAAGTTTATAAAGTGTCACAATAACCTATAATAATAAATGTGGGAAAAGGTGTGGAGGGAGGATGGGGAAGACAGCCTGAATTAATTTAAACAGAAAGGATTTTACTCAAGGACTGTGTTACGATTATAACTGGTAAACAAGAGCAGTGCAGGACTAGAAATCAATGAACCAAAACTGGTGTTTTGAAAATTGATGGACAAAATAATGAAGGAATGAGCTACTGCTGGCACTAGAACTCAAGAGTTCCAGGATTCCTCTGCTCTACTCAGATCTCTAGATTAACTGTCTTATTTGATGCACATTTTGGGCCAAATCCAGCTACGATGTAACTCCACATTACTGGCATCAGTGGAGTTACAGCAATTCTGAATTTGCGCCCTATGGCCATATCCTGCCCCTTGCAGCCCCATTGACTTTAATATGTGCGGGCCCCTTGATATTTGTGTATGGCCCAGGAGGAACAACAGTCAATCTCACTCTAGCATATTTCAGTAGAATGCAAATTATATAAAGTGTATAGTGACAAGGCTTCACAAGACAAGGGATTTTAAAGTTTCCTAAAATGAGACAATGCAGGCACAAGTAAGTGTATGAAGGAAATGAGGTGTTTCTGATTAATGTATCTATAGGATATCCAGCTGTGAAGTCCAGGTATGCATTAGAATATGTGTTAGTGCTAAGTTTGTGATGAGATTGCTCTTTCTGGAATGCATGGGTACATAGACTCTGCAAGGTGAGATATAAATAGTAAGGGGGTAGCAGAGGAGTAGGGTAAAAAAGAGTAACACATCTGCTGAGGAGGTAAGAGAGGTAGCCTGGTTGGGTTTTTTTTTTCTTTCTCTCTGCTATGTTTGCATTAAGATTCCATGTGAATGTTTTCTGATGTAATATCTCAAATACCCAGAATGAACCAACTTCTAGTCTGTTACACCAATGTAAATTCTGAATAACTGCATTCTGTACTTTCAGTGATGTAACTGAGAGCAGCATTTAGACCATCATCCTTATTTCCCTATAGAGCAGGGTTTCTCAAACAGGGGTCGCCGCTTGTGTAGGGAAAGCCCCTGGCGGGCCGGGCCAGTTTGTTTACCTGCCCCGTCCGCAGGTCCGGCCTATCGCGGCTCCCACTGGCCGCGGTTCGCTGCTCCGGGCCAATGGGAACTGCTGGAAGCAGAGCGGGCCGAGAGACTTACTGGCCGCTGCTTTTAAGCTTTTGTCATGAAATATCACTAAGGCATTTCTTTCCCAAAAAATCTGTACTCTACAGCCAGTGGTAAAATACTACTGTGGTAAATTTCTAGGCAATAATAAGATCATTAACCCTAAGAAGTATTTTTAATGTTATCACATATGCTGAACACAGCAAACTGAAACTAATACATCTAGTATATAGTGAGATTCTATTTGTATTACAACATTGCTGCTCCTATTGAAGCCCAGTGTTTGAATCCATATGTTATTTCCTCTCCATTCTTAGCATGAAAACGTTCACCCAAACTCTGATCATTTCTCACCTCAACTAATGCAACTTCTGCTTCCCTGACTTCTCCGCTTCTCACTTCAGTCCTGCTCTGCCTGTCTATAATGCTATTCAGAACCAATCTTTCTCTCCTACATTAATTAGCTTCCCCTCATCTTCCATACATATTCAGGCTTCTGCTGTTCATCTTTAGGGCTCTGCACAATTCTGTTTCTCCTTGCATTTCTGTCCTTCCAATCTCATTTTGTAGCTCTTCCTCTCCTCTCTGTTCCTTCAGTCCACCTACAATACCTGCCTAACTTCTTCCTTTTTATCTTTCTCTGCTGTTGTCTTCATAACTTATTCTTGGCAGCCCCTTATGCTTGGACAAGTCTGCCTTTTCTAGTACATTAATATTTGAAGTTTAGTCTTTTTCTGGATCATTAGTGTATCGTATGTGTGTCTGATGAATCCCACTTTGGGGGCCAGGTTATGTTCTCTTCTATTTATTCATCACAGTCCTTCAGCAGTAGATGTCATGGTCCTTTTTTCATCCTTTATAGGTCACTAGAGCTCAAATACAACTCAGCTCTTTGTAAAACAAATGTAGATGTCACCTTATTTCTACTGGGCTGGCTCCCTCAGCACATAACTGTTGCTGGATCTCTGAGTCCAGACTGGTGTGTTAGTTATAACAAATAATGCTCCAGCCCTGTGAGTTACATCTTTCTTATACTTAACATATCTAAGCTATGTTCTTTCTGCATTGATGTCTGATTTCTAGCCCCTTTCTCTTCTTTGTTCCTATTCACTGCTCCCAGCATGCACTGGATAAAAATACTTACTATCTTTAAAGGCCTGGGCATTTTAATCACTCTGTGATACCTTGCTCAGGACAAAGCTTTAGTCAGCATGCAACAAATAATACAAATAGTGATGCAAATTTCAGAAGTTTGAGTTTAGGTTCATATTAACACCTGAAAGTTTGGATGCCTATCTAGACCTCCAGAGTCTGCAAAATACGACTGGAAATGTCAAAGAGCCTTCTCTTTAATGTAATTTCTAGAAGTTTTCATTCTGGTTAGGCTCTGGTTAGAAACTAGTCATATTGCTTTCCTTGTGATATTTTGGTTGTTTTAGTTCCAATAAACACTACAAAAATGGAAGGTTAAGGGCTAATATCCCCATGTGACTGTTGGGTTTCCCTATGCACACCAAGTAAACAAACATTTCAGTCTGAATTATTCTTATTTTTTATTAAGGAAAATAGCAAGAAAGAACAGTTTCCATCACAGATCACACACTGTGTGTGACTCCAATATGCAGTCTGAACTGTATTGAACAGACAATGGCTTTACAAATTTTACTACACATTACATGTTAAACAAATGCATAGTAGCTACATAGCTAAATAATCCATTTTGTCAGGTTTCGTTCTAAAAAGAAAAGAGTTTTAGAAATGATTCTTATTTTTTCTCTCAAAACCAGTTTATCTGTCTTGTTCCAATGATTACATAGACATGCTCCTTTCTTCTAATAAAGTGGAATTGGGATTGAAAGTCTCTGTGCCACAGAGCACTCTACGTTTATTACACCTGGGTGACCGGTATGCTTGACTCAATGCCACAAGTAGCCAAGTTCCTTTCCCGTAATTCCAAAATAACTGTGAAACATATAAATTCCTAGTCCTGACCTTTTTTGTACATTCCAGACAATTTTGGCATGAGAAAATGCTTTCCTCAAACCCAGACTTGCGTTGCAATGTAACAGATCATGGACAGGAAATAGCTGCAAATGTGCTGTACACTTGCACATTTATTTCCATTTCTTTAGGGACCATAAAGCAAAGTTTTGTGTTTTTAATCGACAACTTAACTTTTTCCCATAAACGTGTAAACTTCAGGGGCAACCTGACAAAAAGGTGTAGGTCAAATGGCTGTTCACATCTTTAAACATCTATGGTTGGGCTGTTTACTATTAATATTGGCCCTCTCTAACTCTGCAATTATTGCATTTGGAGCATGAACAAAGAGTCTGTAAAATATCAGCAAATTATAGGGAACTATATTCCTGGATTCACTAACTGAAGAAGACAACAAGGAGTCTGGTGGCACCTTAAAGACTAACAGATTTATTTGGGCATAAGCTTTCGTGGGTAAAAACATCCAAAGAAGTGAGGTGTAAATCTGTTAGTCTTTAAGGTGCCACCGGACTCCTTGTTGTTTTTGTAGATACAGACTAACAGGGCTACCCCCTGATACTTAACTGAAGAAGAAAGACTTTAGAAGAGAGTAATTAGAGAGATAACAGTTGGGCCTGTTTCTTACCTTGGGTCTTGTACTATGTTTCAATATGCTAAGGCAGTGGTCTCCAAACTTTTTATGGTTGCACCCCCCTTGCCCCTGTCCACACACCCCCGGGGAACCCGGGCTGGGAGTGGGACCACAGCTCCAGGGGGGTTGGGGACACAGACAGGGGGCCGGGTCTGGGGCCGAGACAGAGCTGCTGCCAGGGGCAGGACTGGGGCCGGGAGTGGCGCTGCAGCTGGGAACCAAGGCTGGGGGTGGGCTGGGGTTGGGGCTGGGAGCAGAGCTGAGGCTGGGAGCGGAAGCCACGGCCTGGAGCCAGGGCTGGGGGCGAGGCTTGGGCTGCAGCCGGGAGCAGAGCTAGGAGCCAGAGCAGAGCTGGGAGTGGAGTGGGGCTGGGTGGTGCTTCTGCCTCGCCCCTCATGGGGGCTGGCCCAGGCCTCACTGCAACGCCCCAAACATTCCCTCTGCACATCCCTAGGGGGGCGCTCCCCACAGTTTGGGGACCTCTGTGCTAAGGCATGCTCTGGGACTTCTACTATGCTGCAGCAGTGTCTGCAAAGATGGTACTGTGGGGCTGGCTGCTGCGCTTGCCATGCAATAACTTGCCAGGTAGACAATCCCTTATAGAGGTCTAAATCAGGAGTAACACCTGTGATTCAATGGAGGTTACACACGTTTAAAACCAGTTTAAATGAGAAGACTCAAGTCTAGTTAAACACAATGACTCTGAACATGACAGTTTGATATGAAAAATAATCCCTGAATTGCTGACATTGAAAGGGAAAGACAATTTTAATATTTTCTTTGATGTTTTATTAAACGCAGTTCTTTTTACTTTTCATTCAGTGAAGTATCCTACATTTCTACTAGTTGCTCAGTGTTGTTCGATCCTTGGTTTCTCCAGCTGCAAAAATAATTGAAAAATTAAATTACTTTTAAAATATAAAATTTTGTTTTAAAGCAGAGAACTTATCTTACAACTTTGAAACTTTGAGCCTTTACTAAGCAATTAAATGGTGAGTTGTATTTTCTACATCTTAATCTGCTTCCCAGCAGAACTGTCTTGGCTGCCATTTCTCCTTCTGTTGAGAATTCAAGGTAAATGAGGGATTGGACCAATTGATTCTTTATTTCTTTCTATACTATCTACTATATAAATAACTGTCTACTGCATTTATGTCTTAGGTATTTATAGAGATTTATCAACATAATTCCTAGGGAGTTGCTCTACTTTACTATGGGATCAGAAGAAAAAGGCAGCCTATGTGAAAAGCAAGCAAGAAAGGAAAAGACATTAAAAAGTAAAATTAATCTCACAAACCCAGTTATCCTTCCATCTTGTACTGCTGCCTATTCTCATTTTATCACTCATTCTCTATCCAGGACATCACACAGCTCAGTGTACGTACAGCTGCTTGAAAGTCTGGCTCATTCTTCTTCGAGTGATTGCTCATGTCCATCCAACTTAGGTGTGTGTGCTCACCACATGCACCGGAGCTGGAAGTTTTTCCTTCAGCAGTATCCATAGAGGACCGGCTCTGGCGCCCCCTGGAGTGGCGTGCGCATGCCATGGCATATAGGGCGCCGCCAGCCCCCTCCGCCCTCAGTTCCTTCTTGCTGCAGTGACGGTGCATGGAATTGGTGCTGCTTCTGCTAGAGCTGTTGCTTCTCATTCCTTCGAACTCATTTGCCTCTTGCAAATATTATTGTATATAGTTTTCTTCTCCTAAACTTCAAACTGTTTGTTAAGTTAGAGACTTAGGGTATGTCTACACTTCGCCTCGGGACGGGGCATGCCCCGGTCCTCAGGCTTTAAACCCTGCGATTGCTGTAAAAGGCCCATGCCCATTAGCGATCCACATAATAGTTGTTTATGGTGCTTGGGCGAAGGTCACAGTGATAAGTGCAAAATCTGAAAATCCTTCAAGCCCAGGCCGAAGAAAGAGCGTGACGTTCATTGGAAGGCATTCCTGATGGAGTCTGCTCTTACCCCGATGCTGGAGCAGCGCTCCAATTTGGTGCCGAGCACCATGACCTTGGTGTGCAGTACCCCGCTGGTACCGTCTACGAGCCGGCACCGGTCTCCTTCCATGGCTCCAGCCAAGAAGCACAGAAACATGGGGTGAGGAAGGTCTCTAGCTTCCCGCAAGGGAAAGGACAAGTCTGTGATGGACCATGGCCCTGTCTCGGGAGCCTCTTCACCCCCTTCAGGATCCCAGGCCCCAGCTCAGGTCAAGTGGTGTAGCCCAGCCCACTCCCCGTCGGCTACCCTGGATAGCAGCAGAGGTCCCCATCAGCTCCGGATGCCATCAACAGTGGAGGCCCTGCAAGCGGCGCAAGATATTATGTCCCACCTGGTGCCACCCAGTCCCGGGGTAAACCCGCTTTGGGACTACCACAGTCTTCACCTTTCCGGCAGCGCTCCCCATTGCGGGGGACGGCCCGCCAACAGTCGCCCTCTCACAGCCAACACGCTTCTGACCGCAATAGGCAGACGCTTCGCAGCCCCATGCAGTCTCTGGACCTCGGACAAGGGCAGAGAGGCTCGAGGCATGGCTCACCAGTAACCGGGCGCAGACTTCTGGAGGCAAGCGCCCCCCGGCAGGAGTTTTGGACTCGGCACCTGGAAGCTCTGGCACCGGTACCACTCCAGGGACAGGTCCAGGGACTGATGGTACTGTTCCCCAGACCATCGCCGATCCCCCAGGGTGGTGTCACCACGTGGGGCTACATCTTCACGACGCCAAACCCGTTCTAGTTCCCGATCCTGCTCCACATCCCAGTACCGCTTGTTAAGCAAGAGGTGTAGATCGTCGTCCTGGTGCCGTCGCAGATCTGCAGAGCGCTTGTGGCCGAGGCCCCGATCCAGACACTCGTTGAGGTCAGCCAGATCCAACTCCAGGAGGGACGTCTGGTACCGATCGGGACAGAGCCACCAATCAGCCCTGTGTTGGTCGCAGGGGAGCGACCGCTTGGGCTCTGCTCAGGCTCGGAGCAAGGTTCCCTAGCGGTGGGACAGGCTCTGGCACCTATGGTGCAGACTACATTGGCAGCACCGCAGCTGAGCCTGTGGCCTCAGACTCCATGGCCAGCACAGTGGTACCCATGGAACTCATGGGGGTTCACTCAGCCCTCTCAGGCCGCCCACTTGGTATCCAGAGCTTTGGAGAGACTGGCAACCGCCCTCTCCCACCCCCCTCCAGCCCAAGAGGCCTTGGTTCAGGCACCCCGAAGGCGCAAGAGGAAGTGGGCGAGCAAGCCATTGGACCACCGATGATTGCAGAGGACCCCTTGGTACCAGCTTCCTCCTCGTCGTCACCAGATGAGGCCATAGTGGGGTCCCCTCCACCGGTGCCCCAGGATGATACTAAGGTGCATCAGGAGCTGATAAAGGGGGTTGCCACCAACCTGGGCCTCCAGGCAGAGGAGTTAGAGAAACCCGCAGACTTCCTCTTTAATGTTCTTTGTCCCACGGCCCTGGCCAGGGTAGCTTTGCCCCTACCTGAGGGGGTCGCTAAAATTACAAATGCCCTCTGGCAAACCTCCTCCTCCTCGCCTCCCATCTCCAAGAGGGCGGAGCGTAAGTACTTTGTGCCATCCAAGGGCCACGAGTACCTTTATACCCACCCTGCTCCCAATTCCCTAGTGGTAGAGGGAGAGACAGGGTCTCCCGGGGGCTACCCCTAAGAATAAAGACCCAAGGAGACTGGACTCGTTTGAGCATAAAGTTTATTCGTCCTCCAGCCTACAGTTGCGGGTGGCCAATCATCAGGCCTTACTAGGATAGGAGGTGCCACAGGTTTTGCTCCAGACGGAGTCTGGGCAAGGGCTCCTTCTCCGATGCCTTCCTCCTACCATGGGCAGGAAGCCTGATGTACGCATTCCCTCCAATTCCACTCATCAACAAGGTCCTAGTGAAAATCAAGAGAGACAAGGCACAGCACTGGTTTGAGACGCTTTCAAGCTTGTCAGTGATCCCTCCCTGGTCCCTG
Source organism: Chrysemys picta bellii (assembly GCF_011386835.1). Taxonomy (NCBI): domain Eukaryota; kingdom Metazoa; phylum Chordata; order Testudines; family Emydidae; genus Chrysemys; species Chrysemys picta. Next base: position 84,952,050 of record NC_088799.1, on the reverse strand, counting down.
CCGAACCGACCGGATCTGCTGGCACAGGATCATGGCTGACTCTTGCACCTCAACCTCGTGTCCCTCCACCTCACGGCATGGATGTTGCATGACTGAATCCAGATGAATGGGCTTGTTCGGATGGGGTCCAGAAGGTCCTCCTATAGAGTAGAAAGCCCTCAACTAGGCAGACCTACCTGGCAAAGTGGACGAGGTTCTTCCGCTGGGCGGCCAAACGGGGCATCTCCCCTTTGCATTCTTCGGTGCAGTCAGTCTTGGACTACCTGCTTCATTTAAGGAACTAGGGCCTGGCACACTCTTCTATCAGAGTACACCTGGCGGCCTTTCATCCGCCAATCCAGAGGCAGACTGTGTTCTCCACGTGATATGACGGTCAGGTTCCTTAGAGACCTTGAGAATCTCTTTCCTCAAGTTCGGTCCCCAACCCCTCAGTAGGATCTCAACTTGGTTCTGTCCAGGCTCATGGGTCCGCCCTTTGAGCCTTTGGCCTTGTGCTCCCTATCTCACCTATCATGGAAGGTAGCTTTCCTGGTGGCGGTGACGTCGGCAAGGCAAGTCTCTGAGCTGCGAGCCCTGACCTCAGAACTGCCATACACGGTCTTCAATAAGGACAAGGTCCAGCTCCAGCCCCACCTGGCCTTCCTTCCCCAGGTAGTGTCTGCTTTCCACATGAGCCAGGACATCTTTCTTCCGGTCTTCTGCCCTTAGCCCCATGAGACTAGTGAAGAGAGGCGCCTTCATGCTTTGGACATAAGAAGGACTCTGGCTTTCTACCTAGACTAGACAAAACCTTTCCGTAAGTCAACTCAGCTTTTCATCTCTACAGCTGATAGAATGAAGGGCCTCCCAGTGTCCACGCAAAGGATTTCTAACTGAATCACCTCTTGCATTCGGACCTGCTATGAGTTAGCGGGAGTCCCTCCGCCACCGATCATCAGAGCCCACTCTACGAGAGTGCAGACATCCTCGGTGGCCTACCGAGGATATCTGCAAAGCCGTGACATGGTCCTTGGTACACACGTTCATGGCCCACTATGCCATCACGCAGCAGGCCAGGGATGATGCTGGGTTCGGCAGAGCTGTGTTGCAATCTACATGTCTGTGAACTCCTTACCTGCCTATAGGGGTACTGCTCAATGAACAGTTGAATGAACATGAGCGATCACTCAGAGAAGAAAAGAGTTACCTTTTTCCATAGCTGGTGTTTTTCAAGATGTGTTGCTTGTTTCCATTCCACGACCCGCCTTCCTTCCCCACTGTCGGAGTTTCCATAAAGAAGGAACTGAGGGTGGATGGGGCCGGTGGTACCCTATATGCCGTGGCATATGCGTGCCACTCCAGGGGGTGCCAGAGCCAAGTCCCCTACGGATACTGCTGAGGGAAAAACTTCTGGCACTGGTGCATGTAGCAAGCATACACACCTAAGTTGAATGGACATGAGCAACACATCTCAAAGAACACCACTTATGGAAAAAGGTAACTGTCTTCTCTTGCTTTTGGAAAAGAAAATTAAAATTGGAAAATAAATTAAAATCACATGTTAATCATTCTGATAGTATGCATGAAGTACAAACCATTCATAGCGTCTACTGCTAGATGTGCAGATTCACCAAAGTTCTCTCCTTTGATTTAAAAAAAAAATGTTTTCTTTTGAAGTGAGTTACTGCTTTTTTTAGTGTCACTAAATTTTTCTTTTTCTAAATCTCTGTCGCGCAATATGAATGTTGGCAAAAAATGTCATGTTTCCTTGTGCGTGTTTAGCTGTTGTTGTTCGTTTGCTGTGGGAACGGTTTCATTTCCACACACCCTCTTTTTTTTTTTTTTTTTTGCAAACATGTGCCTGCCTTGAATTTGACGTCTTTTATGTATTTTTGGTGTGTGTGTGTGCTTTACAGAATGCATGACCTCAGCTATTCTGGCTTCTCCGGTTAATAGCATACCTGAATTCTTGGCAAAAACATCATTTGGGGAATGCTGAACAGCTCCAGGTTTTTTGGGTAGCCAGAGGAAATATAAAATTAATTAGTGACATAATTTAGGTCTTTATCTGCCTTGTAAAAGCACACAAGTGTTTGTACTAGTAAGAGGCTCCTGGCTTAGATTTTGCTCTCTTGTTGAAAAGTAATATATTGCTTAGAGTAGTAATTATATTAATACCTCCAAAATTATCTCATCAGGCAAAACAAGAGGCATAAAAGAAAATAAGAGCCAGAACCATAACCTGGAAATCAAGCACTGCTAGCCTATAAAACCATCTCTCAAAGATGTTGAATAGATAGTTTTCCCTGATCCAGCATTTTAATCTGCTAATGCCGATGCCTGTGCCAGCCTTGAAACATACACTAGCAGTTCTTGTTGCAGGATTGGGATCATTATCATTACATAGGGGAAAATGTGTTTCCTTTAAATAACAAGCTACCAATTGTAGTGTCATTTCTCTATGTGACTTTGTTCTTAGTATCATTCCCGAGTTTGACTATTTAATACTATATATTATATATAAAGATATAAAAATACTAGTAATAAACATAAAAGATACAGGTTCCTTTCTTAAAATTATTCTTTCAGAAATTCGATTTGGATCAGATTCTTCCAGACAGTGTTCAAGGTGATTTTTTTTTTTTGAGCCTCTCTTTAAAGTGTTTGGAACTCTCTTCTAAAAACTCATTGAGCAAATGCAAGTTCCCTAGTAATTGCTATTATTTTCTTAGCAAATTTAAGATTGATCTCAAACAGGATCCTATGAGCTGAAATGCTGAAATATTCACTTTGAACACCAGAGATTCATTCTCTCTCTTTCTCTCTCTCTCGTAGACAATTTGTTTCTCTAACAAATCCTTTGCAAGGAAATATTGCTTTGAAGTAAAGCTAAGAAACTGGCAAAAATAAAAACTAGTTATTAAAAACTATATTTTAATTCTATAAGTGATGTTTTCCTAGTTGAGATTCCAGGTGGCCTATTACCCTCATCTATGTTTTGTATTGGATTACATTTTTGGCACTGGGTGTTAGCAGTGGCCTCCCCCCCTTTCCCCTCACTGGTTCTTGTGTATTGTGGAATCACTGGAAACACCTTGCAAAGTCCACTTTTGTTGATTTCTGCTATCTTTTAACCTATCAACATTCTTGCCCTTTATGCAGACCCCAATTCTAGCAATTTTACAATCTAAAGGGTGCAAAATTAGTCCTTAAATATAGCTTCTATCTGAAAGGAAAATTTAAAACATACATAAATATGGTCAGGTCAGTTAAGAATAATTCTGGGAGGAGAGTAAAGGAGCAATACTATTAATTATGTGTGATTTATATTTCCTGCATTGCACTGTGTTGTAGGGAACTAGAAATGAGGAACTAGATATCAGATCTTTCCAAAATTGTCAGCACTGTCTCTGAACTGATATGGTATCAGAACAGTGTGATTATATAGTAGCTTTCACAGAGTTAATCCCATCTGGGGTAAAAGTTGGAAATGGAATTCAGCAGGAGCTTGGCATTGATTATCAACAATATATCATTAGGTTTCCGGTTAGTTTAAAACTCAGCTGTTCTTAGAGTACTCCCAAGTCTATGGTAACAGTACTGTTGGAATCAGTGGATACTGACCCCTGTTACCTGACAGGGGCATAATCTTCTATAACTCTGACCTGATTTAACTAAGCCAGGAAATAAGGACCAGTCTTTTATCAGTACTCCTGTGTACCACACTTTACTGCATGATATCAGAAGAAAACTGAATCTGTGGCAAACATTGAACAAATTAAGCTACTTGAATTCCTGAGATTTCCCTGGAAGAGAATTTGGGGAGGGGAGGGGGGGTGGGAGAGGTGAGGCAAGAAGAGACTGTCAAAACCACCTGGAACTAAATGGTTTTGAAGACAAATTTAGAAAGGCTGAAATCTTACACTCTGTTATATGTGGCAGGCTGAGAGGCACTGCGATCTACAGTACATTCTTTGTAGGAGCATGATGGGGACTGCAGAATCATTCAAATATTTCAAGAACATTTGATCCATACAAAAATGTCACTTGGGAAAGGTACGTTTTCTTTACAAGAGACCAGTTGCCAGATAAGACTGTAGACCATTATGTTACAAAAGTGTGTAATAAAGCTAAGTTATGTGAATTTGAATAGTTAACCGATGAAGTAATTAAAGACTGAATTATTTGTGATATAAGTGATAACTAGGTTAAAGCAAGGTTACTGCAAGAAACAGATTGATTGCCTTGCTAATGAAAATTCTGCTTCCCATATGAATATGTTAGCAAGCAATGAAAAATACAGAAGTGCATCTAATTAAAAAGGCATAGCAAGGTATACAAACAGAATGCAAGTAATCAAAATAGAAAAATAGATTTATTAGCAATAAATCTGAAAGCAGTCACAACACACTGCAAAGGTGTACAGCACAGGAAATGGAATGTCATGCATACGGTGAAAGCAGTCATTAAAGGTGTGTAATGCTCAGAACAAAGTGCATAGAAATACAAAAGAAATACAAAATACATTGATGAACTCAGAGCTGAAGAATAAAGTGGTAGTAAAAACAAACAAAAAAAAGCAGACAAAGTAATAAACTGAACTGGCTAGTATTCATGTTCACCCTGACTCACTACTGGATTGACTCAGAATTGCCCTGCTGCATGACAGAGGCCTTAGAATACTAGTCAAATCATCTTGGAAGCAAGTGATTTTGAAGGCAAATCAGAAAGGCTGAAATCCTCCACTCTGTTACATGTGCCATGCCGAGAGGCTTCTGAAGCTCTATCTGGCTGCAGATTTGTTGCATTCGTGTTTTCTGAGTGTGGGCTGTGTGCCTGGTGCTATACAAACATGGAAGACGTGGTTTCATGATTGTAGTGGGTTATCATTGTAAAGATTATTGGAAGAAGTGTGTTTTAAGAAAAAAATTGTATGAAAGGGTTGTGGTTGTGTGATGGACAAAAAGTGAGAGAGACTGCTCCAGGCACAAGGGACAGTGAATGAAAGCATGAAGGAAAAGACAGGAGGAAGAGAGGAAGGATGGTTACAGCACAGACTAAGTAATCAAGATACCTGATTTGGTTCCCAGCTCTATTACAGACTTCTGTGTGACCTTGGCCAAATTGTTTGGGCCCTGCTTAAGAGTGCTTCAGGATCTGAGTATCCCACTGAAGTCAAAGTATTTAAAGTTTATGTAACTGGGCAAGCTGCTTCCTGAGCGCGCCCCCCCTCCCCCTCCCCCATAGCCAGAGCGCACTCTGCAGCACTCTCTCTTTTCCCTCTTCAGGGCTCCTTAGGCCTCCATGAGAGGCTTTCTTGTGGAAAATAATGCCCCTCCTTGGGGTCTGGATTTATTAACATAAACAATTCCAACTATCTTCAAATCCCAAAATATAGTTAATCACCACAAAATATAGTTCATCAGTTCAACACCGATTCAGCTCTGCCAGTCCCAGGGTTATTCTTCAGTCCCAGCCTCCTCTTTTATCAAGCAGCTACTCCTGCTACTCTAGATGGGGTTCTTCCCTGCTCTTCCCAGCAGGGACTCCCCAGTCTTCCTACCTGGAGTCCTATTTTTTCCAGGAAAAGTTCCAACCTGTTCTTGGTGCTGGCTGTTCTCCATTGAGAGGTCACTAGTTGAAACTCTCTGTTGTTCTGGTCCTCAGCATTCTCCAGCCTTCTGGCCCTGGCTTCAAGGCCTAAACCCTTGTCCCAGGCAGAGTCTCTTGCAGGAACCTCCTGCTCACTGCAGTTACCTCTCTGCCACAATTTCCTTTTCCTTTTTCCTGCTCACCTCTGGTTCTTTATTGAGACCATCTGCCCCCTATCAGGTCCAATTGAAAGGTGGGCCAAGCCAATTCCCTCTTAAAGGGACCAGTCTACCATGTTATATGTGCTCAAGTGCTCTGCTGAGGTATTAATTCCTCTTTGTCTCAGTTCTCCATGGACAAATGGGAGAGAGATTTTCCTATCAAAGAGAGGTGTTGTGAGGATAAAATTAATAACATTTGCAAGGTGCTTATTCAATACAGCAATGGGACCGCAGAAGTACCTAGATAACAAAAGGAGCAGTGAATCATGAAGTCTAGCCAGAATTAAGGGAGATATGGGGGAAGAAGAAAGAAATGAGAAAAGAGATGAAATCAAGGGCTGTTGGAATTGATACTGTGGACTCCACTTGCATAAAACCACCTTTCTCATCCCCTTCTGGTTGTGTACTGAGCAGCGTTCAGCCAGACCCAGGATCCGAGTAATGGCCATGTCAAACTGATGATATTAGTCTCCTTCTTTTATACATATTTTATTTTTAAATGCTATACCTCATGCCAGATTTTGCAATAACTATCTTAGATTTATATGTTGTATTGGGTTTTTTCCCAGATCGTCCTGTTCTTACTGCAGTTCATTTTAAAAATTATTTCTGTACTTGCTGCAGTTGAGTAGTAACATAAAAAGTTGCAGTTCATTATAGCTATCAACTAATCATAATCCTTCTGTTTGAGTTCAGCAGAATGATGGTTTTCCATTATAAAGTTTTCAGTTTTCTTTTCTCTTCTGGCTGTTTTTTAAATAGAAAAATATTTCTAATCTTCTTCCAGCAGGGGGAGACAAGAGTGTGTTAGTTTTCCTCAGGGAAAATGGGGGGAAATGGTTTGAAAAAAAATCCTCATGATTTATTTTCAGGCCCCCTCTCCAGATATCTCTCAGATTATTTAAAAATAAAAGAGTAATGAGTTTTAAAAGACAAAATTAATTTTAGGGTTCTGGAAAAATCAGACTCCGTGTGAGAGATCCACCAGAAATTCTGGCAGGCTTTATTCTTGCAGACTTCATTATGGTCTTTCAATCACTTTATGGATATGTCTACACTGCAGTAAAACACTCATGGCTGTCCCATATCAGGTGACTCGGGCTCACAGGCCTTGGGCTGTATAAAATTGCAGTGTAGACATGTGAGGGAAGCAGTGATTGTATTGCATAAAAGATGGTGAAAAACTGGTCTGCCAGCAAAGGTGATACAGGGAAATCTAACTGTTCCATTGATTTTTTCTATTTATATGAAGTGTTCACTTAAGGATCTAACCCTAAGCAGAGTTTAGATGTACTAAGGTACAAAAGCATATGTGCAGCTTGCTTTATGATAATTTGTTAGTGACTTCTTGCAGCTTTGATCATCATCTTCCTTAGATAATGTATTCTCTCCCCCCATTCCCCCATCCCCTGTTCAATATGCTTTCCTGGAGAATGTTTATTGCTAGTGAGGACTACCCACAATAAATGGGAAAATGAGAATGGAAAAAATTGGTTCAGAAGAACATCAGAAAGTAATAAATCTTTGCTATTGGCCAAACCAAATCTAAACCTCTGGGTTAAAAAAAAAAGTCCCTTTTCCTCAAATCCTTTTACCTTTGATACATAAATTCATCTGGTAAGGAAACTCCCAAAAAGTGATGCATGTGAGATTTCTTTTAATATTGGCATTTGGCTACCACACAAAGGCTGTTCAGATGCAGGGTTCTACAACTTCTAGCAGCTTATTAAATTTCAGTATCATCCCTGAAAGGTATTTTGGCAGCTTTCAACATCCTGTAAACTAGTCTTGCAGGATACAAGATTGCCCCATCAAATTAGGACTATCCCCTAAATAATTTCGCTAAACTGAATCCAACCTTTGGGTCCCTTAGGGCTCACCTGTCACTAATTTTACATTGCATGCTAAAGAAAAACACTTTTTCACCTTTGTAAATATCTTTTAAAGACTTAATGCTATTATTTCATCTCAGTCAGATTCCTTGAGATGAAAGGCAGAACCTTTTTAATTTGGCATCAGGTTTCACAAACCCTGCTTTACATGATCAGAATTTTGCAGGTATGCAAATGGAGACATAAGAATTTTTAGGAGTGTTTATGTTGCATCAGTGCAAATTAGTTGTAACGCAAAAGGTGATATATAGTGGAATCTTGCCATCTTCTTGTTACCTGGCCTGTGCTTTTATTGTGATGTATGTTCAAATTGCTTACTAAGAAGAATGTAATCTTTAATTGCAGTGTGACATTTCAATGCATTGTAAATATTAAATTGGCACAAATTCTAGGTTCTGCCTAAATTTATGTTAACATGGTTTCCTTCATTAACGAAGAAGAGAGTTAATGTGAAATTTTCACTCTGGCATCAGTCATTCTTACAGTATTTCTTTCTGTGTGTATCTTTAGCCCCGCTCAATGCTATTTATGTGCTCTGGAGCCTGAAAAAGGTTCACTTTGGGAACCTGCATAGATTAAGAGCTAGAGAACAAACCTGATCTCATGCAGACGAATGCATTGGAAATGGGTGACTAGATAGACTGTTCAAGGACATTACTCCATTTTGAATGAACAGCCATACAAGAGAAGATGGTTACCTATTGTTCATAGTGCATGTCACAGTCCAGAAGGATTGAACATTATGTGCTCACAAAAGACACCAAAATGCTTGTTGACATTAATTGAAACACATTTTCCAAGTGACTTGTAAATTTGAGTGCAGTTTTTCATGGCTAGGCTTACATTCGGAAGTTGTTTACTCATGCCATGACCACTGCCATAAGTTGTCAAGCAGTGTTTAAACCCAACACCTTCAGCACAGATCTCTATTATATGACATGAGCTAAAGGAGTAACCGCATTAACTACCAGCAGTAGTAGGCTGTTATGCTCTGTGGACTCGCCAGAGGCAGAAATGTAACATACACTTTGCAAGGGTGTTACACACACAAATTGATACCTAGTACTGCTCTTGGCCTCTCAATTTGCAAATGCAGTGTGTACACACAATTTAAAGTTTTTGCATGCACAAAACTGGTATTGAAAAACTCCCTACACCAAAATATACATATAGGACCAGATTAAAGCACTGTTGAAAATGTGAATATTACGTGTATCCTATTGTATCACTTCTTTGCCACATTAAGCCTCTGTCTGGATTAATTATTTATTCTGAAGTCCCTGCTACCTTTACCTGTAAGGTAGATCCAATCATCCTAGTGACATCATAAAGGACAATGAAGATAGCCCGACATGTAGGGTTCATGGATTTAATGAAACTCTCTGTTGCTTTGTAATATATATATATAAAAAAAATAGCTTTTGAGATTGATGAAACTCCTCAGCTTCACCTCACATGGGTTTAATCGGTGTCAGCAATTGCAGCAGCATCTGTCTCTCTCTCTTTCTCTGGTTTTACTTGAGGGGCTGGCAGTACCTAAAGGATTCCTGAGATTAGGCAGGAAATGGTTATTCAACTGGTGAAGAAGTTAGATTCCCTCATGGATCCCTTATATTTCTCTAAAATAGAAATATATATATTCTATATAGATTTGTATTGTTTCTTTCGGGTGTCTCAAGATGATACAATATTTCCTTTCTTTCCTGAATCACAGTTTCAGGAAGGAATAGTCAGGCTTCTTTGTTATGTTTTCTTGGCTGGGGACCACTATAAAATCAGTATATGCATCCAAACAGCACACAGTAGACAGTCCATAGATGCTGAGCAATAGCTGACTCAAGCCCTTCTTCGAGATGACGCACACTTTCTCAGTTCCCATTTTCCTAAGTTCCATGGTAACCAAAAGGTCAGTCTTATTCCCCAAACGGTGGGACTCAGATGTGAGTTTACAACACTGAGCATTTTTCATTCATCAAATCCTTTAGGGCCTATTCGTTGCTAGTGTTCATGTACGGGCGTATCTGTAGTTTTCCATGATCCTTTTGCACAGCTGGTCGGATGTGCAATCTGTATGCAGTTTAGCCAGAGAAACATCCAAAGCTACCCTGACAGCTCAACCCATAATGTAACCAACTATATCACCAGACAGTAGAGTACTGGAGACCCCAAATTTCCTTTCCATGGGGGATGGCTGGGAGTGTGCTAGAAATGTTCTGGAGGAGGGAGAAAGTGGATGCAACTAGCATTAACCTACTGCTCATGGCCAGTAGTAATAACATTTTCATTATCCAGAAAAAGATGAGAATCTATTTGCTTTTTCAGCTACAACTGGAGTAATTGCTTAGAACACGTATTGTGCAGTTGGGATAAATTAAGAGAGAAATGAAACACCAGTAGCCCATAGTGAGGGCCTGACTCTGAACTCTCTTGTACCACTCTTACATCAGTGTAATCCCATTGATGTCCAGATTTTAACCAGTGTAAATATGCTCAGAATCAGATCCAGAATGGTTAGCGATACTGTGGGGGGAAAAAAACAAAATGATATAGCCTCATCATATGGTGATCATCTTGCCACTCCACTAGTATTCTTGGAGGATGTTAAATAGAAGCTACTAAAGTGAGACATTTTTAAGTCGCCATGTCCAGATAGCTTGCATTCCAAAGTTTTAAAAGAGCTGGCTCAGGAGATCGCTGGACCATGAATGTTGATTTTCAATAAGTCTTGGAGCACTGGGGAAGTTCCAAAATACAGGAAAAAGACTAATGTACCAATTTAAAAAAATTTAAGTAGGATGATCCATGATATGGGACTGGATTAATAAAGTATTAAAAGAGGGTAATGTAATTGATGCAAATCAACCTGGGTTTATGGAAAATAGGTCCTGTCAAATTAGCTTGATATTCTTTTTTGATGAGATTCCAAGTTTGGTTGATAAAAGTAATAGGGATGATGTAATATATTTAGACTGCTGTAAGGCATTTGACTTAGTACTGCACAATATTTTGATTAAAAAACTAGAACAATAAAAAATTTACATGGCACACATTAAATGGATCAACAGCTGGGTAACTGATAGGTCTCAAAGTTAATTGTAAATGAGGAATGGTCATCCAGTGAGTGTGTTTGCTTTGGTGTCCCACAAGGATTGGTTCTTGGCTCTATGCTATCTAATCTTTTTTATCAATGACCTGGAAGAAAACATAAAATCATCAATGATAAAGTTTGCAGACAACCCAAAAATTTGGGAAGTGGTAAATAATAATAAGAAAGGTCACTGATACACAAGCAATCTGGATTGCTTGGTAAACTGGGTACAAGCAAACAATACGCATTTTAGTACAGTGAAATGTAAATGTGCACATCTCGGAACAAAGAGTGTAGGTAGGCTACAAGATGGGAGGCTCTATCCTGGGAAGAAGTCACTCTGAAAAAGATTTGGGGCCATGGTGGACAATCAGCTGAACATGAGCTCCCAATGTGACACTGTGGCCAAAAGAGCTAATGTGATCCTGGGATGCATAAACAAGAATCTCAAGTCGGAGTAGAGGTTATTTTACCTCTTTGACACTGGTGCTACTGCTCCTGGAATACTGTGTCCAGGTCTGATGCCCACAGTTCAAGAAGAATTAGAGAGGGTTCAGAAAAGAGTCATGAGAACAATAAAAGGATTAAAACCTACCTTATAATGATAGACTCAAGGAGCTCAATCTATTTATCTTAGCAAAGAAAAGGTGAAAGTAATTAACCATTAAAACAATTTACCAAGGGTTGTGGTGGATTATCCACCACTGACAATTTTAAAAGCAAGATTGGCTGTTTTTCTGAAAGATCTGCTTTAGGAATTATTTTGGGGAAGTGTTATGGTCTACCTTATACAGGCAGTCACAGATGATCACAATGGTCCCTTCTGGCCCTGGAATCTCTGAATCTCTTAAAACAGGTGATTGCCTAATAAAGAGTACTTTGTGCAATCTTCTTTAAGACACCAATTCAGCAAATTACCCTACCCCCCCCCCCAAGTACTTAAGTACATGCTTAGAGTTAAGCAAATACTTAAGTCACATTGACATTAAAGTTAAGCACTTTTGGTGTTCTGCTTAAATGAAGCAAACATCATTTTGAATAGACAAATTACACTTACCAATTTTAGAACTAGTAAATGACTCCTAACTTTAGTAAAATATAGAGCTCATTGTAAAATGGGTTATTTTTCCCATGGAAAATTTCAACTTCGTTGAAAAACCAAAAGTTTTAATTCTTTGATGAAAAGTTGAAATTTTCCATAGGAAGTGTGTGCCTTCATTGAAAAATTTTGTTTAATCAAAAACTGATTTTTTGTCAAATCATTAACACCAAACTGAAAGGGTAACCAAGTGGTTCAATCCACAGATTGTGCAATTGCTAGAGTAAATTCATGATCTTGATTATTCATTCCAACTATTTAACATAAAGCAAGCTGATTCTGTTTGACTGGTTGAACATTTATTGTATAGTGGCTCTTAAGTTATTATCAGCCCATAAAGTCAGGCTGGTAAGTACCTTTCTGAAGTCTGATTGGCTGAACATACTACATAGAGACCTCCTGTTTTTCATGCAGTACAGCTCAACTAAACTAAGTTTTGTAAAAAGTTAGAAAAACATTTGTTGATATGATGGTTTAACTTGCTGTTTAATAATGATAATAAATAACCTCAAAATAATGGAGTTAGTTTCTAAGCACTAATTACCCATGACCTTTGGAGCTCATAAGCTTGAGGGAGTCTTAAACACAGAAGACATTTATGGCTTTGCATTTTTTAGTCTTTGTGTTTCATCACTCTAAATATATAAATGCTATTAAGATGGTTAATCTCCTGTAATATGTATTTTAAAGTCCCATGTGAAAAGAATGTGCCTTGTGTTTTGGAACATTCTTTGTCTTATGATTTGATTTATCATCATCATTAATGTTTAATATAATTAACTGGAAAGCCAGCATTACAAGTGTCAGTGCGTAATTACTCAGGTATGTTGAGCTGTCATTGAAATGGACAGCACATCAGAGACACCATACAAAGTGCATGTATATAGGTCAAACCAGGAGTTCCCAACTAATAAATCTATTATTCTAAACACTGCATGATCTTATAGAAAAACTCCATGAAAGTATGCAAGTCAATGGTAAGGACGCTCTTACAGTAGGCCATTCAGAGCAGCAGCAAAGATATGAAACGACTTATTAAGGCATAGTGAATTCCTGAGGGTAAGCATCTGATGCAAAAATTAAATCTACCTGAGGAATTCTCCCTAGAGATGATTTTGGCAGTAAACCAAAAATCCATCTTGGAATTTTAACCTTTTTCTTCAAGTGATTGCACATTTTCATTCCACTGTAGGTGTGTGCACACCTTGTGCACAGTTATCAGAGAACTTTTTCAGTGGTGCCGGTGGGGGCAGCTCCAATGCCCTCTGCCATTGTGTGTGACTGTGTGCAGGTATAAGAGAGCTGAGCAGCCCCCAGCCCTTCTCAGTTGCTTCTTACCACCAATGACAGTTGGAGCCCTTCCAGTTTTGTTATTGCAAGTGCTTCCCTCACTCCTTGTATCTAGTTTGTTTTATTCTCTTAGTAGTTAGGTAGGTATAGAGTATTGTTAGTGATAGACTTCAGTTTTAGGGAATTTTGGACTATTTTTTAATTTCGGGACTGGGACTGGAGCCACGCCACTCCCTCTGGGGTTTGTCCTGCCAGTCAGGTACCAGGTTGCTGATGGTCAGCAACCCAGAGCCAACCTGTCTAAAATGTTTGGTAGAGTCCCACATCAGTGGCAAATGTCACAGTTGACTTGTGCCAGGTCTGTTGACGCCAACCCCTGAAGTTTCCATAGAAAGACATCAAAAGCATGCAGTACTGATGCCTTCTACGCTTTCAGCACCTCAGAAACCAATACAATCAAGGGGCAAACCACTGAGGATATCCCTGGTACTGCCATCTCTGAGCTTGGGTTACCTATCCCCAGTTCAGACAGGATCTGCTCTACTTTTACCCCAGGACTCAAGGTCATCTTCCTAAGACTCAGAGGTGAGGTCTTTTGTGTCCCAGTTAAGATGGGACAGATATCCTCCACTAGAGTCTTGGTGCCCAGGGGTCTTGCAGCAGTCTCAGTAGTGGATCCATCTCAAGGGGCAATGCCCCAGGCAAGAATGGGCCCCAACCATATGTCAGTGGCCCTTCTGGACCCCGTGGGTATCCCCCCTCATGCTAGGACCTTCCCTCACCTACCTCCATTGGCTTCCTCGAGGGCTCACTGAGAACAACAACACAGGCAATACTCTTTGACGCTCAGTACTGGGATTGGTACTGAGAAGCTGGAAATTGCTTAGATGGCTCCTCCACTGCAATACCAGACTTTGCTTCGACATCCCAGTGCATCTTCTTCTTCACCTGATGAGGCTACAGAGATGGTGAGTGATTCATTGCCTCCAAAGGATCACAAGGCTCACCAAAAGCGACTTAAAAGGGTGGCCTTTGTATTTGACATTTGGGTGGAAGAGGTCAGGGACCACTCTCACAAGGCTGTCCTTCAGCAGGAGATCCAATCTCTCCTTCAAGCAGGGGACACAGAGGAAGTTCCTCTGTTCCTCAGGGGAATGGATTTTTATTCCCATTATTTCCTTATTCCTAATACAAAAGGTGGTCTCAGACCTATTTTAGGTCTAAGACAATTAAATACCTAAAGAAAATTAAGTTCTGTATGCTTTCCTAGTTTCCATTTTTCCTTCCCTGGAATAAGGGGACTGGTATACTGTCCTCGACTTAAGATGCTTACTTCCATGTAAACAAAAAGGAGTCTGGTGGCACCTTAAAGACTAACAGATTTATTTGGGCATAAGCTTTCGTGGGTAAAAACCTCACTTCTTCGGATGCACTTCCATGTAGTAATCCATCAAGACAACCAGAAGTTTCTCATATTTGTAGTGAATGGAACCCACTATAAATTCACAGTACTGTACTTCCATTCAGCTGCCCCTCACATTTTCACAAAGTCCATGGTGGTGGTACCTACATATCTTCAGAGATTGGGTGTTTGTTCCCTTACCTAATCAATGGGCTTGTGAGAGCCTGGTCCGAGTCTCAAGTACTGTCCACCATCAATGCACTGGGATTATTACTCAGCCTGGACAAATGAGTTCTGAAACCTGTGCAAAGTATAGAATTTATGGGAGCACTCCTGGATTCTACGAAAGCCCAAGCATTTTTACCTCAGTCAAGGTTCCAGACACTTTGAGACTTGGTCATGGAACTAAAAACACATCCTATTATCACAGTACACACTTTCCTCAGACTCCTGGGGCACATGGAAGCATGTACCTATGTGGTACAGCACTCCAGGTTAGACCTCAGGAAGCTTCAAGGATGGCTAGCATTGGCCAGTCATCGTCATCTAGACAGAGTGGTTCACATACCAGAGGTAATTTTTCCTCCATGGACTGATGGACAGACTCTCTGAAAATTTGTATGGTAGTTCCCTTTGTGTCCCACAACCAACATGTTGATCACAGATGCCTCATCCCTGGGTTGGGGGGGACACATGGAAACACTGCCAATCCAAGGTTTGTGGTTTTCTCAAGATCTGAGGACTTATAAATGTCAGGGAACTGTGTGCTGTCTGTCTAGCTTGTTCAGCTTTCTGACCACATACTGTGGGAAAATATCTGCTAGTGTTAATGGACAACACAGCAAATATGTTTTATGTATGCAGGCAGGGAGAAATGCGTTGGTTGCAACTGTGCCAGGAGGCAACTTTCCTATGAGAGTTCAGGGTAGCCAACTCCATTCACCTCAGAGCTGGTTACTTTCCAGGGGTGCAGAATGTGTTGGCAGATCACCTGGGCAAGTCCATCTTCCAGCTGTGGGGGGCTTCCCAAGTGGACCTGTTCACATCAAGGACCAACAGAAAGTGCCCTCAGTTCTGTTCCTAGAGAAGGCATGGCCCTGGATTGTTGACAGACACTTTTCTGCTACCATGAAAGAACTCCCTGCTGTATGCCTTTTCCTCCAGTTTCATTACTGCCCAAAGTCTTGTCCAAGACCAAACAGGACCATGCTTACCTCATATTTATAGCACCCGTGTGGTCTCAGCCCTATTAACCTTAGCAGTCAGACCTCCACTATATTTCCCATTAGATCCAGATGTGACTTTTCAGGACCATGGCTGTCTGCTCCATCCCAACCTCCAAGATCTCCACTTGACAGCATGGATGCTCAATGGCTAACACCATTGGAAAGGGCTTGCTCTAAAGATGTTCAGGAAGTATTTTTGAGTAGTAGAAAGCCTTCAACTAGGCATACTTACCTGGCCAAATGGAAACTTTTTTTTATCTGGTCTCAACAGACATGTGTCTCTGCAGAGCAGGCTTCCAACAACCAAGTATTGGACTAACTTGTGCATCTAAAACATTAAGGTCTGACACTTAGCTCTATTAAAGTACATGTGGCAGCTGTTTCAGCTTTCCACCCTATTCTTGGTGGATAATAGATCTTTTTTCCAACCCCATCACTATCAGATTTCTAAAGGGTGAGACAGATTATAGCCACAGGTACAAGAACCTGTTGCCCCATGGAATCTGACCTCATATTGGGAAAATTAATTGAGCCACCCTTTGAACCTCTCACAACTTGCTCCCAGCTCCACCTCACTATGGAAGTGGTGTTTTTGGTTTCAATAACTTCAGCAAGAAGAGTGGGTCAATTGAGAGCCTTAGAACCTCTCTTTACAGTTTTCCATAAGGATAAAATTTACCTCCTCCTCACCCAAAATTCCTGACAAGTGTGATGTCCAAATTCCACATTAATCAGGCAATTCATTTGCTGACTTTCTTTCTGAAACCTCATACTCATAGAGATGAGGAGAAACTTCATTCTTTAGATGTGAGAAGAGCTTTAGCCATCAACTTGAACCGCATTAAATCCTTTATATTCTCAATGCAGTTGTTTGTTACTTTTGTGGACAGAATGAAAGGCCAACTGTTTTTCACTCAGAGGATTTCCTCCTGGATTTCTTCTGGTATTTGTGCTACTAGTTAGCTAAAGTCATACCACTACCTAGAGTGTTGGCCCATTCGACTAGATCACAGGGAGCTTCAGCAGCTTTCCTGGCACAAGTACCTATTTGAGACATTTGCAGCATGGTGACTTGTTCATCAGTCCACACTTTTGCTGCTCATTATGCCATTTCCCATCAGTCCAAGAATGATGCTAGTTTTGGACAGGTTGTTCTCCAGTCACTGTTCAGGTAGACTTCGGACCTGCCTCCACATTAATCTGCTTGCGGGACACCTACAGTGGAATGCACATGTGCAATCACTGAACAAAGAAGAAACAGTTACCTGCCGTTCCATAACTGTTCTTTGAAGTGTGTTGCACTTGTTCATTCCACGACTCGCTCTCCTTCCCCTCTCTATTGGAGTCTGTCTGGTAAGAAGGAACTGTGGGGGAGAGGGTCAGGAGCAGTTCTGCTCTCTTATACCTGCTTGCAGCGGCATGTGATGACATTTGAGCTGTCCAATTGGGAACCGCAGAGGGAAAAGTTACTCGGCAACAGTGCATGAGGCGCATCCACCCCTACAATGGAATGGACATGTACAACACATCTCGAAGAACAAGAGTTATGAAAAGATTTGGTAACCATTTCTTCAGCTTTCACCAAATCTGAAGGGACTTCTTTCAGACCTACCTCTAATTTTCAAGTAATAATATGAGGTACTGCTAATCAGCAAGCAGTGCTGAGCTACTCCACATACAAAGTAGAATACACACACACACAAATACTATTGATGTATGAACAAGCACAATCCAAATGATCCAGATGGTCATCCATATCTTTGAAACCTCACACCCCAGTTGGCACTCAAACATCTCCCAACAACTTCCATCAGGTTCCATCAGCATCTTGCCTGCTCTGTTGCCTCTCTGTAAAGGACAACCCAACAGCCTGATAAAGCAGTAACATTGAATATTTGCCTTTCAGTGAGAAAGGGTATAGATATCACTGAGTGGTAAAATGAAGAGCATTTTTTCTTTTCCACAAAATCCTGCTATGTACGTTGTTCTTTCATACTTCTGTTGGCTATTTCTTACTCCTGTCAGAAGCAAATAGGAGGTACTGTGGATTGGTGCTGTCATGATCTCATCAAACTTGTGAAAAGAAAACAGTGGTAATGTGGAAAAATTATATTTTTCAGAATCTTCTGTGCTAAAGCAACAGTTGCCTAAGTTTATCCAAATGTTACTTCAGTGGCTGCTAAGGCGCATGACTTAGACGGCTATGATCCTTCAACCGTAACAATCAATTTCATTTTGGTGCAGATTCTTGTCAGCGTTTGGCTTGGCCTTTGTTTTTTATTTGGTCTGAAGCATAAGAGATCAGACTTTCAGAGGAATTTAAAGCTGTGTGTGTGTGTGTGTGTGTGTGTGTGTGTGTGTGTGTGTGTGTGTGTGTGTGTGTGTGTGTGTGTGTAATTTTTTTCTGATTTCAGACATATACAGAAATATACTGTAGCTTATATATTTGATTAACAGTTAACTGTGACTCCTAAGAAAGAAAAACAAGGAAACTTTAATGGCAAGACTATTAAATGCAAATTATCTAAGTTCTAATGTTCAGAGTTCTAATGATACATATATGAAGAAAAACGTTCTCTCCCCACTTCATGAATACCAATGCCATTCTTTAGCCCACAATTCCTTGCCTTCTGAACTGAAGCCTTGATGAAATCTCCAAATATCAACAATATTTTTTAAATGGATAGCAGAGTTTTATTCTGTTGCCTCAAAGTCAGTCAGTCATGTACAGTACAAATACAGAGGAGTTCTCATTGGCTGGGTCTACACTACCCGCCTGAATCGGCGGGTAGAAATCGATCCCCGAATCGACGCTCTTACTCCACCAGCGGAGGTGGGAGTAAGCGCCGTCGACGGGAAGCCGCAGAGGTCGATTTTGCCACCGTCCTTACAGCGGGGTAAGTCGGCTGCGATACGTCGAATTCAGCTACGCTATTCGCGTAGCTGAATTTGCGTATCTTAAATTGACCACCCCCCCCCCCCGTAGTGTAGATGTAGATGTAGCCATTATGTCCATAATTAAAATGGAAGGTTGACCTTGTAGCTAATGAACAGGACTGGAGTCGTGAGAAATGAGTCTGAGTCCTATGTGGACTACTCACTTTGAGTCAGATCATTTAATCACTCTGTGCCTCAGTTTCTCCAAATGTAAAATGATTAAAAACAATAAAATGGGAGTGACCATTCATATTTTGTCAAAATGCCCTAGGGAGAAAACTTCAAAAGAATCACCATTACTTATGATGCCTCAAGTTAAAATTAATGATTTAGGTTAGATCTGAACCTTATAACTGATTTTTCAGAGGTGCTGGGGACCTGCAGACCGCACTAACTTAAATTGGAGTTGTGGCTGTTAAAAAATCAGATCTAAGGTTTCTCAGAGAAGGCTTCTAAAATCAATAGCCAGGCTTCATAGAATCTCAGGCTTGGAAGAGACCTCAAGAGGTTATCTAGTCCAACTGCCTGCTCAAAGCAGGACCAATACCCAGACAGATTTTTGCCCCAGATCCCTAAATGGCCCCCTCAAGGATTGAATTTACAACCCTGGGTTTAGCAGGCCAATGCTCAAACCACTAAGCTATATTTTCTGCATAATATTTAGTAAGCCAACACAGTCAAAGTTAATTCATTTAAAATTCAGAAAAAATTTAGTAGGAAATTTCTTGCGTTATTCATCCAACTCTTGTTATAAATAAATTCATGTAAAAGTCCACTATAGTGTTTGATTGGATGTAGAGAAAATAATTCTCTTCAACAGAACTAGGCCTTTAATAGATGTATTCCTTAAAGTAGGCCTGATTGTGCTAAAATGCTAAGTGCAGCCAATTCCAAAGTTACTGATACAAAACAAAGATCTGTAAACCCTTATTCACACACTTAGTCATCTCTTTTGAATGTGTAAAGTACTATGTAATCATAACAATATTTAGCACTTACCCGGCAGTTTTCATCTCTAAGTCTCCAAGGGCATTACAAAGTACAATATTATTTACCCCATTTTACAGATGGGGGAACAAGCTGAGGGAGGGGAAGTGACCTGCCCTTGATCACACTGCAGTCAGTGGCAGAGCCAGAACTAGAGCACACATCGCTTGATTATTCCATGCCCTATCATCTGCACCATGCTGCTTTAAAATACATAATTGATCAGTATTATTGTTGACAATGAAGATTTTTTTTAAAAGTGGCCTGTGAGTGATCATTACCTTTGATTCTAACACATCATCATGCCTTTCCTTGTCTCTGTCCAATATCCTTCTTCCCAATGGCACACAGAGAGGTGACAAGAAGAACAGGAGGACTTGTGGCACCTTAGAGACTAACAAATTTATTAGAGCATAAGCTTTCGTGGACTATAGCCCACTTCTCTACGAGTTTTTTCATGAGGTTGATGGATTTCCACTCCATACGGCTAAATGCAGTGCCTTGCATAATGAAAGGTTTCAGAGTAGCAGCCGTGTTAGTCTGTATCCGCAAAAAAAAAAAAGAGAGGTGACAGGCATCCAGGGTAATGTGCTAAAATGGTCCAACTCCTTCCTAAAAGGATGTGATGGGAAACTGCATCTTCAGCACCAGACTCCTCACTTATCGAGTTCCACAAGGATCAGTTCTCTCTCCTGTCCTTCTCAACATCTGCATGCAACCATTAGGTGAATGGTCAGATGACATGGACTCAATATGTAGATGATACACAGCTCTACCTATCCTTCACCACATACGCCTATACCGCTAGCACCAGGATGGCCCAGTATTTGGATGAGATCAGCTCTTGGATGAAGAACAGCTGTTTGAAGCTGAACCTGAACAAGACAGACCAGGACTTGGCCTTAGGTATTCATGCCTTCATCCCCTCTCAGCTGGATTACAGCAAGGCAATATATCTGGGTATAAAGCCTTCAGCATTTAGGCAACTCCATCGAATATAGAATGCTGCAGCATCTCTTCTAGCAACACAGACTACCACGAACATATCAGACCTGTACTTTGCATGCTACACTGGCTTCCTGAGGTATATCAAATCAAATTCAAGGTCTTAGTCCTTATCTTCAAAGCACTCCATAGCCTGGGCCCAGGATACCTAAAAGATCATCTAAAGTTCTGGGTTGAAGACCATGGTTGACAACTACATTCATGACACAATAAGATTAAAGATAGTCTATGCAGGAGATAGAACCTTCTCTGGGAGTGTTCTGAGACTGCGGAATAAACTCTCCCAAGAACTCAAGACCATCACAAACTTCACCACCTTCTGCTCCAAGTGCAAGACATATTTCTTTGACTTGCCTTCTCTAGGGGTAAATCAGCCCCACTTTGGGAGGGGCTTCCTTCCCCCTTCTGTGCTCCTTTGGTCATATTTTCAGGGTAGGCCTCAGTCCCGGAGGATGGAGTTTTAAAGGCCTCAGGCAGCACTTAATAGGATTCAGATGTCCCTAATTGATCTGAGGTAACCCCTTCTCAGCTTGTAGGGAAAAAGGCCTGTAACATTCTAGAGCTAACATATCAAACCACCAGGACCCTCTTGCAGCCATCCGGCTTTGTCACTATAGATATATATAGATATGAATGAAAAGAAACACACTACCAAAACAAGACACTCCACCAAACATGCTTCTTCTGTTGGGGAGAAGATGAGAGAACAAAAACATGACAGATGTGTTGTCACGTGGCTTAATGTGCTGCTGGAAGCTTTTCAGATACTATGGTGATTAGCATGGTATAAAAACCTACATAAAATAGAATAGGTCATCTTCAAACACTATGCATCAAGAAGCACAATCTGCCTGAAATTTTTAAAGGACCTACATGCCAGAAACCCTATTCATTGTGCATTGTTGTTGTTATAACCCCTTCTACATCCCTAAGCATCCATAGAGAAATACTGAGATTCTGTTTTTGTAGACATATCTTGAACACTTCAAAATAGCAATGTACTTACAAAGCCAATTGAGCTATTATGTAACTCCAGCCCAACTTGATTCCCCCATTCACTGTCTTCACTTTGCTGCTGCATTTGAGCCAACACCCATGTCCAGTCATATAGGGTGTGCTTGGTAGCTGCAGGTCCAAGACACCAGAATCTGCAATGTATTTTTCCAACAGTTTTGGATCTGTGAGGCTGGCTTCTTAGCTGGCCTCAGCTCAGGCGTCATGTCTCGCCTCTTGGCTGGGCTCCACTCTTGGCTGCTGTCTTAACTCCCTGTGGGTCTGGTAATCGGGTCAGCCTGAAGGCCTGCCTTGCTCCTCTAGATGCCATTTTCCCTTTTAATTCAACTGAAAGACATTTGTTTCATTTTATTACATTTGTGAATTAGCATCCTCTTGTGATGATGCTTAAACAATCTGTTATAGGCCACAATATTCAGCTGACATTAACCATAGGGACTTGTGCAGACTAAAATTAGCATTTTTAATACCAGTAGTTGGGTATGTGTGTGTGGGAGGCGTAGAAAGGAAAGAGTCTGAACTTCCTGGAATCCGTGTGTATGACAGTATACAGCCTTATTAATATACTTGATTCCAAGACAATGGTGTGTTCTAATTAGTCAGGACTACTGGGTTCTGTTCCTACCCGTAAAGATAACCTGCTACTCTAATCAAGTTGCTTAGCCTCTTTGTGCCACACTGTACCATTTGGAAGATTGAAGCATTACTAGCTGTCTTTTCCATCTGCAATCATTCCACAGGGTCAAGGGCCTGTGGAAGGAGAGCCTCAGGCAATGTTAATACCCTGTGAACTTATGTAGCGCCTTCCATTTGAAGACAAAAAGCAGCCATGTACTATGGAGTTTTCAGCCCAATGAGCCTGGAAGGGGTAGCTCAGGTTGACTTCTGATCCCAAGCTGGCAAAGCAGAGGGAATAACAAGCATTAGCAGAATAGCCAGAGTGCAGAAGAACTGTCCCGTTAATGTCATGTAGATTTACCAATTCACAATGAAAATTAGCATTTCATCATTAGCACAATTAGGTCAGTGAGGGTTTGAGTATCTGAAGAGACTCCCAGGACGTTTGTAAGAGATGCTTTCAGTGCTCTGGTATCTCTGTGGCTCATAAAGAGACTGAGATATCACTCACTGGATCCACAGCTGCTAGAGGACAACTACTATCATGTGGCACTAAGATACTATGGTGATAGGTGCGTTAGAAATAGATGGGCAACAGGACAGGGAAACAGGATATCTGGGTTCTGTTCTCAGCTACACTACTAGCCTGGAAAAATCATATTTAGTCTTGGTCTCTAAAATAGATATAATACTTACATATCTTACAGTTGTTTGGTGAGTAGAGCTGATTGGGAAATAGAGGGGGGGAAAACATGAAAAAAATTTCTTTCCATGTGTTAAACATTTTTTTACCAGATGTAGAAGTGAGGATTAATTCATGAATGTTTGTAAAGGGGTTTGAGATCCTCTGATGGAAGACAATATAGAAATGCAAAGTACTGTTACACAGTGATAGTAGTGGTGGTAGCTCCTACCTCAAAGCTCAAAACACAGCTACTGCTTAGGATCAGCTAACTTCAGTAAAAGTGGATTTGTCATGTTACTTGTCTTGTTTTCCCAAGTCCATTCTTCTGTCTCTTAACACAATTACAAAGTTACAAAAAATAAAGCAATTAATTTTTACAGAATGGAATCAGGCTTGTAAGTTTCTGCAGTATAAATTAAGAACATTGGAAAACATAATCCCAACTATATATATAACATGATGGGGTCTAAATTAGCTGTTACCACTCAAGAAAGAGATCCTGGAGTCATTGTGGGTAGTTCTCTGAAAACATCCACTCAATGTGCAACGGCAGTCAAAAAAAGCAAACAGAATGTTGAGAATCATTAAGAAAGGGATAGATAATAAGACAGAAAATATTATATTGCTTCTATATAAATCCATGGTATGCCCACATCTTGAAAACTGTGTGCAGATGTGGTCACCCCTTCTGAAAAAAAAAATTGGAATTGGAAAAAGGCAACAAAAAAGATTAGGGTATGGAAAGGCTGCCCTATGAGGAGAGATTAATAAGACTGGGACTTTTCAGCTTGGAAAAGAGATGACTAAAGGCGGATATGATAGAGGTCTATGAAATCATGACTGGTGTGGAGAAAGTAAATAAGGAAGCGTTATTTACTCCTTCTCACAACATAAGAACTAGGGGACACCAAATGAAATTAATAGGTAACAGGTTTAAAACAAACAAAAGGAAGTATTTTTTCACACAACGCACAGTCAACCTGTGGAACTCCTTTCCAGAGGATGTTGTGAAGACCAAAACTATAACAGGGTTGAAAAAAGAAAAAATACATTCATGGAGGATAGGTCCATCAATGGCTATTAGTCAGGATGGGCAGGAATGGTATCCCTAGCCTCCGTTTGCCAGAAGCTGGGAATGGGTGACAGGGAATGGATCACTTGATGATTACCTGTTCTGCTCATTCCCTCTGAGGCACCTGGCACTAGCCACTGTTGGAAGACAGGATAGTGGGCTAGATCGACCTTTGGTCTGACCCAGTATGGCCGTTCTTATATTCTTAAGGGCATGTTGCTACTTATGTGAATTTGACAGGTGAATAAATTGTAAATCATTCTAAATCTAAAAATGATATTGCTCTACAAATGAGATAAACAAAATTTCACGTATACGATTGACAAGTTTTCATTTAAGAATTCTTTTGGTTTAGATTTTTGCAAGGCCTCCACTCTGTTGTGCAATGTTATAATAAACTCCGAGTCTCATACGTTAATAAACTGAAATTTATTAATCTGATCTAACAGAAGACAAATGACCAGAATTGCTTCTTTGGTCTTTGTGTTCAGAATAGGAAGCTTCTATTGATTTTCAATCTGATGAAAAACTCGACTGTGGGATGAATTAACACATTCTTAATCTTTCACTTCCTGGAGACTTGAGTTCAAATCCTGCATTGTTCACAAGTGAAATAAACTTGGTGATGTCAAACCAATGCCCAAGAGACATTTTCTGTTACGTCACAAAACTACCACATAGTGCAACAAGATTGGCAATCTCTTTTCAGCACCAGCTAAGTACAGGAATATCTGAGGTTGCAGGTGAAGATAGAGGTGCATTGGCAGAGCTGCATAGGAAAGCTCACACAGCTCCTTTTTATGCATACACTACCTCAAGCCATTGTTATTAGTTCCTCACTTTAGTGAGGATTGCATTTAATAACACTGCATTGTGATCATTATGTGAAATGTCAGGCTCACTGGCTATGCAACAGGGTCTCAAAGGAACTACCCCGAACTAGTAGTTCAGAAACCAAGGCACCCTATGTTCTATGATCTGTTGCTACAGAGTTCATCTCTTCCTGCATAGTTGTGTTCTAAAACATCAGCTTTGTTTAAAAAAAAATAGCTTCTAGACCATTAGAGCTACAGAGAAATAGTGGAGACATAACTGAACATAAAGAGCGCAGTGATGCCTGAGCCTGCAGAGGGAGTGCAATGATAGCTGTGAGATGTGTAAACTTCATTCATCTCAGTCAGGGTCCCATGGGCTCTGGTTCTGCAGCCATGGAATTTGGCATTTTTCCAAGATGCTGTGCAATGCAGCATTTTTGCCATAGAATTCACCATTTTGCTTTCTATCTCCCTACTTTGCCATCTTCTGGAGGTCTCATGCCCCTCAGCTTTCCCCACAAGGACGAGTTAAGTGGTTGACAGTGCATTCTCCCTGCTCTGTTCCATGGAGCCAGCCTGCATGGAGTCATGGAACTAGAGCCAAGGTCTGGCTTGCAGCCAGGAAGCAGGAGGAACCAGAAGTGTAGGCTAACTAGCTAGGCTACTTGGAGAACAGCACAGCAGCCAAAGTTCAGGTGCTGAGAAGCTGAGCCACTGAAATCTGTCTTTTTCTCTCACGTGGATAATGGAAAAATAGGTCCTGAGACAGGGTGCCTTGACAATATCATAACTGTCAATGCACCAGGAGAACATAGCAGAAAAAAATCTGTTGTCTGAAATAATCATTGCTGAAAATAATCATTGAAGAATTTTACTTTAGTGTTTTCGGCTATGAGCCATTGTGTGTCAGGAGGTGTATTTTTCAGGGCAGGAGGATGTGAATGAAAGGTATATAATAGAGATACAGTAAATTAACATTCCAGAAGGATATAGGGTTTCTTGCTACAGAATTCAGGTGTTCTTGCTGCAGAATTTGGTCCCATTGTGCTGCAGAGTATACAGGACTCACTCGAAAGAATGATATTTGCAGTGGCTTACTTCCTTTTTTTTCTTTCCAGACCACTATTTTATTGAAAAAAAGGTATAATTACACATAGGCTCTCTCCTTGCACCTCTATGTAAATCCTGGTGGACTGATGTGATCTCTCAGGACCATACCCTAATCAAAATACATTTTCGCTCCTCTCCCATCCTAACATGTATTATCTCAGCAGAAGGAAGTGAAATAATAAGCAGTCTGAGTGACATCAGAAACAACAACGTAACACTAAAAAACCTAACAAAAATATATCAAACTAGCATCACAAAAAATCAGCCTGCAGTGGACTCTGAAAAACAACTGTGGTGTATAAAACATGAAGGGCTGTGCACTGAAAAGATTTGAATCATAATGGCATAGCAGTATTTACAGAATGCTCTATTGAAAATATTCACTAATACTTTTATTCATGCAGATTGCCTTTTTTATACCTTATTGATAAATTGTAAATCATATATTTGTTTGGCTGTGAATTATATGCTGAAGTCTTGTAAAGAGTAGATTCTTAATGTAAACTACTAATTGCTTGGGGATATTTGATCTTTTACAAATTTGCATTTCTTTATATCAGATAAACACTACTTTAATTGTCTATCTGCAGTGAACTATTACTTTGAATTAAATGCAGCATGATATATATTTTAAGGAAAGAGCATAAAGGACTCTGACTGTGCAACAAGAACCCCTATTAAAGGTAGTTGGACCAGTTTAGTAAATCATTCTTGGCCTCATCTCCTGAAGTTACACAAAAATAAGTACATCCTCAAAAGAAAAGAATATGACATAGCATGGATTTGGAGTAATCTACTGAAAGTATGAAAGGGGGGGAAATTTTCCTATTAATAATACTGTTGTGACCCATTTCCAAGTTCCACTCTTGATTTTTTGTACATGCAGCCATCACTTTGGGACCAATATCCTTTACACTTACTTATGGTAGCACCATTTAGCCAAAAGTCTCAAAATACTTGGTAAATATTTATTACACTTCACAACCCCTAAGAGAGAAAAGTAAAAATGAGGCAAAGGGAAGTTAATTATTTTTAAGGTTGCACTACTAGTCAATGAAAGAGTTGGGAAAGAATTCAGGAGTTCTGATATCTCATCTCTCCACTTCTAATATCTAGACCATGCTCCCAGGCCTTTTGGTCTGCCTTATCAACACCCTATAATGGGTGATTTAGACCAGTTCAGAGCAGATAGTAGATAATATTTTCACCTCTCTTAGCCAAAAGGCCTAGGCCAAATCCATCCCGTATAAGAGGGTGAACTTCAGTAAAGTTAATGTAGTTTTACTGGCTTACACCAGGACTGCATTTGATTCCCTAAATTAATCTGCCTGCTTAGCAGCATGGATGAGGGCAGGGACGCAGCCACAGAACACTCACAAAAAGTTGGGAAGGGTATTCCAAGGGGAACTGTATTGCAGAAGGTAGTTCAGTCCAGTGATCAATGCTTGGAACATATCTATATTCTTCAAGTCTCTACTCTTCATGAACGGGAGCCCACTCTGACACCCGTCCTTAGTAACGGGGGGTGGGGAGGTGGAACAAAAGGATAGTCCATATTTGTTAGTCCATGGAGAGCTACTATAAAGGGAGAGAAATAATTGACAGTGAGTAAATAGGGTCTCATCTTTCCACAAGTGATCTCCAAAGAATTATAAGAAATGCTAGAGGAATCTGGGAACAAACACTGATAGGCTGTTTGGTCCGATTTAAGCCTAATAATTTCCAAATTACTGTGTTAACCTTTTCACCTTTATTGACAGGTCACCAGAGGTAGCTTTTTGTCAAGATCTAGAAAAATACTTCATTTTAAATGGGTCATTTTTCCTCTCTTTAACACAATATACTAGTTGGAAACATCAAGTCACACGTTGGATAAGACCCCACTGTATATTCTAAATTCTCTGACCTTATTCCTTTCGGTTTTGAAAGCTATGCTGGATAAGATTTCACAGTGTGTAAAATCAAAACTCATTAAGATTAAAAAGAACATGCTTCAAGTATACACATTAATCTTCTTCTAATATTAAAATTACATCCAGTGAGGAATTACAGTCTGATAGAAAGAGAATTGAATTCACTCTCTTGGACTCTATCTGCTCTTTGGGGAGTTTTTCTGAGGGGCTAAATTTTAAAGAAATCTGTTAAAAATCTGTTTGGAAACTTTTCAATATGGTCCAACACTGGAAAAAAGCTGGTTTATGGACAACTTATATTTTTCTGCAAAGGGGCGTTTACCACAGTCACAAATGATGATTTATCAGTTGCCTGTAATTTATAGCAGGTGGATGATTGCTCACCGCGAGTTTTTTAAATCAATTAACAAAGAACATGACCTTAATCTCAATTATTCAAAATACCCATTACAAATGACTTCAAATTGTGGTTAGCCAATATCCCCTTTCCGACACTTGTTGGTTTTTCATCCATCCTTTCTTATCTAGGATGTTGAAAACTGCATCACAGTGGTGCTGGATAAAGGATACTGAAGCTGGTGAGCATTAAACCCTCTGCTGGCTTCTCCCCTGTCTGCCAGCTACAGTCCATACATTTCCAACTGTTGTAGCCCTGCGTACTTGATACAGTGGAAGTGTAGTCTAGTGCTTAGAGCACTGCCCTGAGTCAGGTTTCCTGTTTTTTTTTCCTCTTTATGTGGCCTTGTGCAAATTGTTTTCTCTGCCTCATTTCCCCCATAATAATAGCTCCCTATCTCACAGGGACTTGTGAAGCTTAATTATTTGTAAAAGGATTTGCAATCCTGGGATGAAAGCGCATATATGCAGTATACTCCCATTTATTCGTATAGCATGGGGGACATGGATTTTTTTCAAAAAATCAGGAGTTCGAATAATCAAGAGGGCAGCCTCTTCCCCCAATTCCTCCAGCACTCTCCCTTGCACTCAAATTGCTGGACAGAGTATAGACTTCACTATTGTCACTGTGCATGCACAGTAACAGCAAGGCAGCAGGCTCCCTAGTACCTGTGCTGCTCCTGCTGCGGCTTGGCTTGGCGTGGGTGCCTCAGTACCTCCTGGGGAGCAGCAGTGAAGCTGCACTGAAGAGGGAGCTGCGTATCTTTGTGCTGCATCGGCCAGGGCCAGAGCTAGAGAGGAGGTGAGGGGGCAGAAGGAAGGGATGTGCATGCAGGCAGCTGGACATGGGTGACAGAGTATTTCACTGGGGAGCGGGGTGCACACTATCAGCAGGGTATTTCACTGCGGGGATTGCATGCTGGAAGCCTAACGGAGAGATTGACCACAAGCAGTTATTTTAGGAGTGGGGACAAGGAAGGGATCCAGACAATGCGGAGGTAATAGGATAATAGGGTTTTGGATGTATTGCTAAAAGTATGTAAATTGTGTGACTAATACTCGTGGCTCATATTAAAAATGTTCAAGAGACCAAATGACCTAGATTAGCCACGTTTATTAACTAAAACAAATCAGTACACTAAAAGGAGACATAAATACATCATTCCATGAAGCTCTTGCAGTATTCACCTTACACAGTAGGTTTGCTTCCACAGATACATCCCCAGAACTACCTGTGTTTAGATCATGGTTGTTTGTT
The DNA here is from genome assembly GCF_011386835.1 of Chrysemys picta bellii. Classification (NCBI taxonomy): domain Eukaryota; kingdom Metazoa; phylum Chordata; order Testudines; family Emydidae; genus Chrysemys; species Chrysemys picta. The sequence continues at coordinate 84,922,451 of NC_088799.1, read as the reverse complement.
AGAAAGCACTGTATAGGTCACACTGAACTAAAATTCACCAATCAACTTTTTACCTTCTTTTCCTAATACCATAGTGTATCTTTTCTTGTCTTTGTTTTGGATATCACACTCTAAACCAGTTGGGCATAGAGGTACATCCCAACCTGTGCTAGGACAGACCATTCATGTATCTAGTTTTTGACAGGCTTCCAATTTTCTAATGCCAAAGATGACTTCAGCTTTGCAAAGTGTTGTGGGATACTTGACATGGGTGGTGAGTGTAATACATTCAGTTAACATATCTCCCAACACATATATAATGTATATCATATTAATACCGTGTGCATAATACTTATTAATGGGATATATACTACACATAACATACATATATTGGCTAAAAATATAGTATATTAGTAAAAAATATGTTTCATATAGATTCTCTTGCCATCCCACTTTCTGAAGGCAGCAACTGCTCTACAACCATCTCTTGTCTACTCTATAGAAAATTAACATCACCACTAACTTCATTCACTGATCACACTGACTTGAAACATGATCCTCATAACCTATCCTAATACTTGAATGCGTAGCTGATATGTGTGAGGTGGAAATGGGGTGAGAAAATGCATTCAATGTCTCATTTCTGGCATCGCCTATACATCTGCATACTACAGTAACAAAACAGATAATGCAGAACCTACAGACTGGAACCTTTGTGAACCATGACAAATAGTGCTCGCAGCAAGCGCAGTCAGATAAAGTTTAATCGCACCGAGGCCGTCCAGATGGAGATGGGAATTGGCTTCATCATCATAGGGCAAAGGCCATGAAAATGACTCAGACCAGTGTGCCTCTGATGTCCTGCAGCTTTGAGCACATACGCTGATGAACTTTCCTATCACCGTGGAAATAATAACCTCTTCAAATGTCAAGCTGTCGCTTCCTATAGTTTGGAAGTTAAGTTAGAAGCATATCCAAGTGTATGCTGCTCAGCTGGTTGGCAGGATATCTGTCATACCTCTCCACTCACTCATTGACTTGCACTTTAGGGAGAACACTCATCAAAATTATTTACTGACCAAAGGGAACAGTATGTGAGCTGGGGAAAAAGAAGTTGAAGCCAGGTTTGAATTAAAGAAGAGGGGAAAATGTGTTGTTTTTTTAAAAAAAGGGGGTAGGGGAAGAAAAATCCCAACTGTTAGACTGTAGTCTATTAATTGTTTGCCTTTGAAATCCATCCCAGTTCTTCTTGACTGACAACACCACCAGATTTAGGAGCAACGAGGCAAAATGAGGCACAGTTTATAATGTCTGCCCGGCTGTCTGGCTGTCTAGGGAAAGGAATGCTTCTGGGCTGCACCTGTTCCATTGTGGTAACACTTGTTTTATCACTATAGCTACAAAATGGCTGATCCTCCGACTGGGACTATAGCCTTGTGCTTAGCGAGTTTTTTGAAGGTGGAGTATATTTTCTACAGACGCTATGACACCGCAGGCAGGATGTTTACTGTGCGCTGTAGATGTTAGTTATTATCTGGCAACATCAAGTGGAAAATACTAATAACATTAAGTAAAGGCAGCAAAATTATAACATTTTAATAGGCCTCAACCTTTTGCAATGACACCCTTTTAATACTTTGATCTGATTTCAAACAACGGAGGCCAATTTTTCCCTATTATGTTTAATAAATTACTACAGCATTGGGACCTGGCTTTTTTTTAAGAACTCCCATCACTAACAGGTACTTAGTGTATAATCCAATTTTAAACAAAAAAGTGGTTTAATTTACCTTACAGTCACCACAGAGACTATAGAACTTGACATTAATAAGGTTAAGACACGAATTCAATCGCCTGGAGTGTTCATTCAAGAAGATGGAAAGCCTTTCTAATAATAGAAATATATGATTGCCAACCTGCAGCCCATAAAATCTAAGGGACAGGCGTTAAGAGAGAAATGTAACAGTCTGAGAAGGGTGGAAATGGAGAGAAAATCTGTGAAACTGTTTTTAAAAAAAGTAAGAAAAAGGAAGCAGGAAAACTTGTATTTTCACACTTAAGGAAAGAAATAACTCAGTTATAGTTAATGAACGTATTAAATGAGGGTAGCAGAGCAAGTAATAAATGAGCTAAGATAAAACCCTGTCCTCCATCCCCAAAAGATAAAAAGCCTAGAGTAGCAGAGGAAAACAAAATGAATAATGAGACGAAAACAAGTTTCTCAAATATATCGTAGACTTGTCCCTGTGAAAGGCCAAATACTGAAATCTAACTTAGGCAGACCTTCCACTGATTTAACTCCACTGAGTGTTGGGGTATATAAAATAATTAACTAAAGAAGAGATATTTTTCATAAACTTTCATGAAAAAATTGTTATTTCAGTCTAGGCTAGTTCACAGCTCAAAAATTTAGACTTTCCTGAAATCTACAAGAAGTAGCTGGTTCCATATCAAAACAGATGCAAATTATATAATGTGGATTTTAAGGCACTATTATGATCTGGTCAGACCTGCATAATATAGGCCATAGAATTTCACCTAGTGATTCCTGCTTCTAGCCTAAGAATTTGTGATTGGACTGGAATTTATGTTGTAGATAGCATCTGATCCAAAGACTCTAGTGATGGAGAATTTGAAACATCCCTTAGTAATCTGTCCTTACTGTTAAATTTTTTTATCTCATTTTCACTTTTAACACTGTTGACTTCAGCATCCAGCGTTTGGATCTTGTTATGTCTGCTAAATTTTGTATCTTTTCCCTATCAAGGTAACTATAGATAGATTGTGATCATGCTGCATCTTAAATGTCTCTTTGATAAACTAAATAAATTGCACTCCTTTAAGTCTCTCATTAGGTGTGTCTCCTTGTTTTTTAATAAACTGGGATCTGCCCCTCAGTTTTTTAAAATGTCTAACTGTTCTTATTAACAGTTTTTTCAAATTCCTCTTTAAAATGTGAATACCAGAACTGGAAATAGTTAGTGGCCTCATCATAGGTTCATGCTATTTTTCTTTTCCATGCCATCACACTGCTAGCTCATGTTCAGCTTGATTATCCACCGTGACCATTATAGTCCTTTTCAGAGTCATTGCTTTCCAAGGTACAGTTCCCCATCATATAAACTTAGTCTGTATTCTTTGTTTCTAGATGTAGGACCTTGCATTTAACAGCCTTATTTATATATGGTATCTTGCATGTGATAAGCAACATTTCGATATAAGTATGGACTAGACACAAACTTACTTCAATTGAGAGAACTAACAGAATCAAAGCACAAAGTAGAATAGCTGCAGTAAGTAATCTGTGATCATAGGATTAGGCAATTGAAATTTCACCATGGCATGGTAAATAAGAAAATATGCGAACATCTTGTATGTTGCTAATTTATGAGGAGGAACAGTGAAATCCCTGTTCATAAGTGTGGTAGAGAGCTGTAGTCCAGATCACTAGCCATTTAAATCTCTTTGGAAAGTTCAAGGGAGCTGCCAGTCATAGACTCATAGACTTTAAGGTCAGAAGGGACCATCGTGATCATTTAGTCTGACCTCCTGCACATTGCAGGCCACCGAACTTCACCTACCCGCTCCTGTAATAGACCCTCTGACTGTGTTACTGAAGTCCTCATGTTCAGTCTAGAGCAAAAGAAGACTGAGGGGAAACATAACCTCTATAAATGCATAAAGTAAAGAGGACAAGGATCAATTATTCTCATTAGTCAGTGAGGACAGAGTGAGCTGCAGCAGAGAAGACTTAGGAAAAATAGCACAACTATTAGAATAGTTAGGAAACACAGTCAATTTCCAAGGGATTTTGCCAGTGCTATCACTGGAGATACTGAAGGCTAGACTTGACACCTATCTTTTGGGGATAGTTTAGGGATAGTGAGATCACCCCTGCCAGGAGGCAGGTTAATGGATTAGGTTGATCCAGCAAAGATTCCTTCCAAGCCTAATAATTTTATGGTTTGAGACCACCAGCACAACTATTTAGATACTCAATTTCTCAGGCAACTTTCCAGAAATAAAATCTATTCATGTAAAGTTCATGCGTATGTATATGTTCCTGTAAGTGTGGGGTAGAGCTATGTTATGTAACTATTTGGAATCCCTTTAATAATTTGAGAAATGGTGTCTGGCAGAGCAACCACCTGGTCAGAGAATACAGGCAAAAGTGTACCGTCACTGGTGTTCTGCTATTTATATTTAGTCCATGCTGCCAATGACTGTATCTAGAGAATAAAAACAAGATAAATCTCCAAGAACACATAATGTACTGTAATCCCAAATTTTCATCCTTGTGTTTACAAAACATCTTATCTCCCATCTATACAAGGTATCATTGAGAGAAATGTGACATGTAACATCTCCTAAAGTTCACTTTCAGGGTACCCCTTTTGAGGGACTCACTTTGCACACACTTTCCTTTGTTATCTGCAGTCTCTCTGGTGTTCTTTTGAAATAAAATTCACATTTCTTGTATCTCTTCTGTCGCTCAGAAAGGAGGCTTTAGATATAAATTGGACAGTCAACTATTATAGTGCACATTTCTGAGCAATGTTCTATTTCTGGGGAAAATTCTGCTATATGAAGATGTTATCTGGCCAGAAGGCCCTTGCCCTACAGGAGCCCATCTTTGTAATTAGAGCATCTGAGAGGGACTGGCTGGACCCAGAAGAACCTCACATTCCAAGACCTCATCCCCAAAGTGTTGGTTGCAGGAAGATGGTATCTCGACAGAAGACTGGCCTAAGACTGCATCTCCAGAAGTGTAGGTTCTTCTTCACCCTAGCAGGAAGGAAGTAAATAGAGATGGACTGTCTTAGAAAGAAGAAAAGAGAGATGAGGCAGCCTGGGAACTGGGGGAAGGAAAATGGATGAATGATCCACACTTTGTTGAGTTTGGAGATAAAGTACCAAAAATTCCTCTCTCACTGGCATCAGTACATCTTGGTGTGGCACTGGTTACACAAAGCCTCAGTAATACAGAGAACTCAAGTCATTCATAGATGCAAATACATGCACGGACATTTATAAGTACAAGTACACTAGAATTTGTAATGGAGAACTCAGGCTTTAATGGGATAAATAATATAATGTGCTTATCTGTGTTAGTAAGAACAGTTAGACATTTAAAAAAATGAGGGCCAGATCTCAGCTGATTTATACCAGGTAAGGAGCTGTCCTTCATATGTTAGCATAAAAATAAATAGGATTTTTTTTTATTTGCTTTCTGCGTGCCCTCAGCTTGGACAATAACACCGGCCTGCTCTGTTTCTTTAATCTCAGTTTTCCTTTCTGTCTCAGTGTTGCTGTGTCTGTTCTTCAAATGGTGCTGAGGAATATTTCTCATTCCATAAAATTTAAAAAAAATCTATATGTATTGGGTCTTGTAAAACTTTTTTTTTTTATTATTTCACAAAACCTAAATGTTGAGCTTACTCTCCCTAACGTGGTATCAGACTACCAAGTGAGTTAGAAGACTAGCAGTATTCACTAACTACATTGGTTGCGTGACTGCATTCAGTGGGTATGAATCAGCGCGTGGTCTTCGTCTGTTTGCTTGGGAATCACATCTCCATCAATCTGATGAGATGCTCCTCAGACTTCTTCCATTTCATAGACTTCTTACTTGTGCTGGGATCACATTTTAAAATTCTAACTCCAGCATGAGCTGGGCAATGATAGATTAAAAACCTGAGCAGCAAGTGCTGCCGTTCTGAATACTAATGAGTTGGATCAGATTTAATTAGAAGGTTGTGTTCCAGCCCTTTCCCCGACCCATTCAGTGTTATGACCACAAATCCTTGAGCCCAGAGTGGAGATATGGGGCCAAATTCTCTGCTCAGTTGCACTGGGGTTACTCAGATGTAACTGAGCACAGAATTTGGCCTGTAGGTTCCCCCATTCAGTCTTTTTTTGCCAAGCATTAAGTCAGAAAAAGGATTCTTTTGATACTGACCATCAATGGGAAATGCTACAGGAAGGAGCTTTCCTGTTTTACTTAGCTCAGTATAGCAGTGGGAAAACACCATATTGGAGTGAAACTTACAACCTATAAATGGCTGTTTAAAAATGTAAGATACTTTATTGTGTGTGGATACCTCTAAAAGAGGTTAGCTTTTAAACTTCATTCTTGGATTTAGTGCCGAATTCTGATCTCAGGTACACTGACCTCAATGATGTTACTCTGAAGTTACATTTGAAGACAAAAATCTGGCCTTTGGTCCTTAGTAAAGACAAATGCCTTGAAGAAATTTGGTTCACAAATGAAAAGGCAGTAAAGGATTCTGTAAATAGCGGTTTCCAGGGCCGGCTCCAGGCATCAGCTTGGCAAGCTGGTGCTTGGGGCGGCTACTCCGGACAGGGGCGGCAGGTCCAGCTATTCAGCGGCAATTCGGCGGACGGTACCTCACTCCCACTAGGAGCGAAGGACCTTCCGCCGAATTGCCGCCGCAGATCGCGATCGCGGCTTTTTTTTTTTTTTTTTTTTTTTTTTATGGCTGCTTGGGGTGGCCAAAACCCTGGAGCCGGCCCTGGCGGTTTCAGGGAGACTGGCTCTTTCAAGATGGGTTTTAGTGTCACTCTTGAAGAGAAACCAGGAATTTTGCACCTTGGAGTTCTGAGAATCTGATTGTTTCAACTTATGTTAAAATTATATGATAATTATATTTTACTAATACAAATACTTTATATTTAGCACCTTTCATCCAAGGATCTCCAAAAACAATATGAATATTAATTAATTAAGCCTCACAACAACCTTGTGAACTATGTAAGTACAGATGGTTAAACTGCTGAAGCACAGAGAATTTGAGTGAATTGCCCAAGGACAAGGAACAAAAGTCCTGACATTCTGTACTCTGTTTAAACTACTATGGAAAACTGCCTCCTTTAAAACAACATCTACATTATATACGTTTTCTCCTGTTTTGGACTCTTACAAGTAATTTTTTTAAACAGCTTTTGATATTCAACTTTTTAAGAGCACACACTGGTATCTACATCTTAAAACTCTTGCGCACAAAGATTTGATTTAATGCGTCATGTTTAGGGTTTGTTTCCCAATCTGCCTTGAGTAGCTATTAGGATTTTGTGCCTTTATGTGGACATGGCAGTTTCAGTCAGTGCCAGGAAAAAAGTAATAACTCCTCTTTAGCAGAGCATAGGTTTTAAAAGTTAACGAGAGACACTTGAAAACTGGCAACTTTCAATGTAGGAAGAAAGAGTAAGTTACATCTGATGTAGTCAAGGGGAAAAAGAAACAGAAGACGCCTCTCCCCCCAAAATAGTCTTGGCAAATGTGGAGTAGCAGGTGTGATGCTAGATCAGTAGCACCATGATCTATTGTCAAGTACTTGACAATGGATAAAAATTTCCAAATGGATCCACGGCGGTGGGAAAATCTTGAACAGTTAAGTCAATTTCTTTTCTTTTCTTTTCCTTTTGCATTTCTTACAGATTTATAGGAAGCATGAGAGGGGGTGTGTGTTTATGTGTGTAATACAATAAAATAAAATAAAACTGCTGCAGTCTGGCAATGAAAACCAGCTGAGTTCAATCATCAAGATGTTTAGATTCAAACCACCATGGGAATGACTAAAAATCACAAAAGTACCATAAAATACAATGGAAGCAGTATTACGAATATTATTAAGAGAAAGTATTTTTGTTACTTATAGCTAAAGTGTTAGGGCAGAGCTTTTACCAGGGATTATGGGCATTAATCTATGGTTACATCTGCAGTTTACAGACCTCCTGAGATTTTTCAAAATTTGTACACACACTAATAGTAAATCACAGCCATGTGGTTAATAAACCTTTTGCTTTTAGTAGGGATGGTGAACTAGATTGAACCCCATTCGCAACTCAGACCTTTTAATCCCATTGCCCCATTTTATTGTGGGCAGTTTAGAACAAACCTGCAGCTGTTCTGAAACAGTCAACATTATATAACTGCAAGTATGTGATTTTTTAAAAAACTACTAACAACAACTCTGGCACTAGGATAAAATAGCCCATAGGAAATACTCAGCATTAAGCAACTAGTTTATGGACTTAAGAGGCCTCAATGGAACCACATCTTAAGTCAATTTAACTTTTGATACTGTAAATCCCATCCAAACAACAGACAGTAAATAAATGCATCTTTAAAAACAAGCATTTGGGTGTATACATGACCTTTGTGAGTGAAATTACAGCAAATACTAGTGTGTGAAGGTAATTTTTTTTTTGAAACACAGGATAATAAAATGTCTTAATCAGCTTTTATGGACCCGTGTCATAGTTGCATATACAGCTAGTTCAGTTATATTTATACATAGGGCCCTAACAAATTCACGGCCATAAGAAACATGTCACGGACTGTGACATCTGGTCTTTTGTGTGCTTTTATCCTATACTATGCAGATTTCACAGGGGTTACCAGCATTTCTCAAATTGGGGGTTCTGCCCAAAAGGGAGCTCTAGGGAGGTCACAAGGTTATTTTAGGGGGTCACGGTATTGCCACCCTTACTTCTGCGCTGCCTTCAGAGCTCAGCGGCCGGAGAGCAGTGACTGTTGCCCAGGTGCCCAGCTCTGAAGGCAGCGCCCTGCCAGCAGCAGTGCAGAAGTAAGGGTGGCAATACCATACCATGCCACCCTTACTTCTGCACTGCTGCCTTCAGAGCTGGGTGGCTGGAGAGTGGCAGCTGCTGACTGAGGGCCCAGCTCTGCAGGCAGCAGCGTAGAAGTAAGGGTGGCCATACCATACCATGCCATCCTCATTTCTTCACTGCTGCTGGCAGCGGCTTTGCCTTCAGAGCTGGGCTTCCAGCCAACAGCCGCCACTCTCCAGCTGCCCAGCTCTGAAGGCAGCACCATGCCAGCAGCAGTGCAGAAGTAAGGGTAACAGTACTGCAACCCCTACAATACAACCCGCCCTACAATAATCTTGTGACCCCTCCCCCCAACAACTCCTTTTTGGGTCAGGACCCCTACAATTACAACACCATGAAATTTCAGATTTAAGTAGCTGAAATCATGAAATTTACTATTTTTAAAATCCTATGAGGGTGAAATTGACCAAAATGGACTGTGAATTTGGTAGGGCCCTATTTATATACAACTCTCAAGTGTTGTGCAGCTCCATGTGTGATGTTTTACATAAATTTTATGAACTAATTTGCAGAGCTGTTAATAATTTGCATATATATTACCATAAACTGCTTATAGCCAGTGCCTCTGCCCCATGAAGTGGCAGTGGTAGAATATGGAGATAAAAATTTTTTACAGCTGTATGTGGGTGAATAGGTGCCAGAGTGTTTAGGGGTGCTGGGGTAGGTGGGTGGATGCTAGAAGTTGTTTGGGGTTGCTGGGTTAGTTGGGTGCGTGTGTTTTGGGGTGTTTGAGGATGCTTGGGTAGGGTATTGGGTGTCTGAATAGTGCTGAGATTTCTGGGATTGGCTGGATGCTAGCATGTCAGGAATAGGGGGGCTGTGGTTTATGAATGCTGTCTGGGAGGTACCTTGGGCCTGCTTGGGGGTTGGTAGCTGGGATTTTTGTGGGACTTAGTAAGAGGCCAGAGCCTGGGACCAGCAGTGAGCATCTTTACCTTGTGTCCCCACCATCTACTGCCACTGCCTTCTCTTGCTGCTACTGCTGTCTATTGCTCCTGGATGGTCTTTCCCTGCTGAAATCCAGCAGAGGGAGCAGTGAGGGGGAGGGAGCTGGCAGAGCAGGTGCCAAAGTGGCCCCAGCGGGAAGAACTGCAGCCCTGCCGACAGCTCTTCTGGTCACCTGAAGGTGCGGTTGGGCTGTGGGAATGCATGCACGGGGTTCCCAAATGCCTGAATATCAGACAAGATAAATGACACTTTCAACCCTCTTTACATGAGTGTATACAGTGTTCTAAGACGGCAAAGGGTCCAGCATGCTTTTCAGTTTTTTGGTATCCCTTAGAATGAATCTGGATGCCTGACCTTTACTTATGTAGAACAGGGAGGGTCAGGGGAAAACACAAGTTCAGTCATGCTTTATACCCGATAGCCTTTTTCCTACTAATAATATTTACCAAGGATCCCAGGAGCAGCGATAGCACTTCCTTAAAGAAAGAGCAAGTTGCCCAGTCCTTTGCTGCATCCAGACTCCACTGGAGACATCAAAGGTTGGGCCGCCCACAGAGGAGCTGGTTTCTGTGCTTTGACCTTTGGGGCCCCCTGGCTGCATCTGTCCCATGGATTTGCCAGCCACTGTTTATCAGAGAACAGAATACTCCAGCCATACCCCCTATGCCAGTGGCTAGGAGGGAGTAGCACAGGGCTGGTCGCTTGACCTGGCTATACCTCATAATCAGAGTGGCACAAAAAAGGCTGCTGTGGGGCTAAAGTTTGAGCCCAATTCGTGTAAATGGATATTTTAAAACTGGAGAAAGCAGTGTCCAGTGGTGAAATCAAAGGACTTGGAACTGGAGTTTCTGGTCTCACTCAGTGTGACCTTGACAGGTCACTAAATCTTTCTGTGCTTCAATTTACTCACTTGTAAAAATGTGAATATTGAAACCTACTTCATAGTGTTGGTAAGACTTACTATTTGTGAAGTGCTTTGAGATCTGTGGATGAAAGATTCTAGAGAAAAGCAGTGTTGTTATAACTTCATAGGAAATAATCACACTTACAGCTAAGCACACTAAAATGGGCACCTTGGGCTTCAGAAGGGGGCATCCGTTGACTGTTGCAATGGTTAAGGTGGATTTTTCCCAAAATATTCATATTGCAACTGCACAACGTTTTTTGTCAAAACTTTTTCTTTAACAAAAAATGATGATGGTTTTCCACTGAAATTTTTAATTTTTGTCAAAATTGTGACAGGGTTTTTGACAAAACAAACACCACAACACCGCACACTATAAACAAAAAAAAATGGTTAAAATTTTCCGTTTTCAGAAAAAGATATCAGTTTCAAAAACTGAATTTTTGTTTTACTGAAAAACAAAATCAAAAGTTTTTTTTGGTTTTTCATTAAAAATTGAATGTTTCTGTGGGAATCCTTAAAAAAATAGACAAAGTTTAAATATTAAATAAATGGCTATGTACGTATTTTATTTTGTTTATTGTTATCTTTGGCTAGTGGATGACTGCAGGAGACAGATAACTGAACCAGTATTGAACAGCCTGTATTCCTTTGAAATGAAAACATATGTATTGGACTCGATGACTTTGGTAGGAGATGCCCCCAGGACACAGCTAGAGTTCACGTTTTTTAGGGGTCCGCATATGGAAAAGGTTGAGAAACCACTAACTTGGACTTCAGATCCCCAAAACTTAGAACCACTTATAGGAACAGAGAAAGCAGCAGGACCTCTAGAGGAATTTGGGAGAAAAATAAAAGCTCAGTAGGCTGTCAGAATCCCAATGGTGTGAAGGTTTTTTAAACCTCTAGAGTATTAAAGGTTGACTGTGCTATTTTAGACTGCAGTAATATAGTCTTCAGAAGAAAAGTTGATAAATGTATCAAAAGAAAAGTCAAAGAAAACAAATTTAAAAAGCCAAATTTAAATCAATTTGTTTTCAGTAGATTACCCTTAGAAATATTGTTAATAATCAAAATCAACTAGAAGGAAGGGAATATGAAACACAAACTCAGGGCCAGCTCCAATGTTTTTCCCTTGAAATTTGGGCTTTGGATTAGCAAAAGGTGAACCTTAGTGGACCTGAAGTCTATCCCAATATTTCCAGTTGGAAAATCTTGTGAGATACTTTAGGCATTTCCATTACTCTCTGGTTTTGGATACGGTGTTTCTATGCCATGTGAACAGCATATATTTCAGTATTTCCTCTTCCAAACCTGACTTGCTCCTGTGGGGTAGATAACTTAGGTACAGCTCTTTTATTGTAAGCTCTTTGGGGCATGGATTGGGGCTTCTTGGTGCTATCACAATACTACTAATAAAAAGTAATTTGGTGCCTTTAGACATATGATGGATGGATGAGCATGTACAAAATTTAAATTAAAAACACAAAAACAAAACAGATGTCTTCTACCCTACTTCTGTAATTTATATTGGTGGCTTGATGCAGTTTTTATTTTATCTAACCTGGTTCATCCATCTTCAGAGCTGACCATTATCAGTTCTCTTGGAATAAGTTGCAGCTACATCTCCTTACAGCAGGCTCCAGAGCATCTTATGTTTTCTGGAGGCTTTATGTCATAACCAATGATAAAATGAAAACTACATTTCTGTAAAAGAAATAGTTCATTCTCTTGGGAGAACCCATCACCGGTTTACAGTGGGAAAGATGCATGTCCAATTTATTCATGCTATGTTTAATTAAAATTTCCAGAGAACCGTTGTAGCAAACATGTGAAAAGGTCAAATCCATCTTGATTGCTACTGAATCTTAAGGAGGTTTGCTTGTAATAGAGTCTGTGAATGTCTGACTAGGTTTCATCTGAACAATAATGTTTCTCTTGTTTAAATCTTGAACATGGGACAGACTAGGTTCAATATAAAGTAGGTTAACTGGGAAGACAGGCTGCAGTCCTGCAGAAGGGAATATCTTGGTTATATATTATGCTGTTATCTAACTGATCTGTATTTCTTGTACTGTAAATAAGAAAAGGAATTCTTTACTGTAAAACTTCTGGGGAAGTCAGTCCCCATATGTTTGTATAAAGTGGGTCAAGTCCTCAGGTCCTGTAAATCGTTATAACTCCATTGAAATCAATGGGGTTATGCCAACTTACAAGAATGGGTATCTGGCACACTAAGAAAAAGACTAATAATTACACAGCCATCTTGTTATGAATCAATGAATAATAGATATTTGCACTGATTATAGGAGAGAAACCAGGTCAGTATTTCAGACAACCTGCCTCATCATAGTCTTCCTGTGAGCCATAGTGATTTTTGCTGCATAATACAAAGAGTAGGACAGCTGATGGTCATGTAAAACCCACATTGCTTTCCAGAGGTCTCCCATGCATAGGGCAAGCATGCATCTGCACCACCCCTTAAGAGAGTGCAGTGTGTACTCTCCTCTGCAGCCACCAAGGCTGTCTAACACACAGGGGATTGAAGGGCATGGGCTTGCTACCTACCTACTTATTTAGGGTGACTAGCTAGTGCCCTAGGGGGAAGGACAGGAACTATAATTGGGCATGGTTCTTGCCTGGGATGGCTTACAAGGAGAAGGCTTTTTGCATCTGTTGCAGACTTGCTTGTGTACTCCCACAAGTGCCAGGAACAATTCAGCCTTTATTAATTAATCCTTGCAATGCCTATGTGAGATAGGTACGAATTACCCCATTTTATAGAAGAGAAAATTGAAGCAGATGGGTTATGCAACATGCCCAAGGCCACAGTGTGAGTCATTGTTAGCACTCAAATTAGAATTTGGGAATTCCTGGTTCCTACACCTGTGCTTGGGCCAGGTGACCATACACCTTCATTCATCTACTCCCTGTCCCCATCCCCCTTCCCCTCACACATGTTATTTCAATACCTCCATATCCAGTCAGCAGTGGGGGAGGGGAATTTAAAAAATATTTTTTTAAGTAATTTTTTTAAACTTTTCAACAAATATTTAGTTCCGGTTTGGCTGGTCGTTTGAATGGAGGTTCCATTCAGTTTTTATTTATCTGAATCAGTTCATCTACCCCTAATTTTAACCTCCGCAAAGAAAGATGTGCCACATTATCCTAGAGATTATGGAGCCTCCGTGGTGCAGCAAGATTTGAAATAACCTATCCATGTGTAGTAGATACGTTTAAAAGCTATTCCTGGCAAACGCAATCAGCAAGTAGCACCATGTCATGTCACATCTCCATCACAGAATTGCTTGCAGATAACATGGTACAACTTTAAGCATAATGCTGGTTACCCATGACCCTCTCTGTTTGTCCCTTCTATTGTAAGATTCTCATTGCAGGTGAACTTCAGGGTAGCAGTTGAAAGGGAGTTGGGGGAACCAAGCAAACCAAATTTTACATGTATATCATTTTCATTGCTTCATTTTACATAATTTCCCCCCTTTTTCCTGGAAACCATCTGGCACTGTTTTTCCTGTAACTAGAGGAGCAACATACTGGGTTTCACAACCAACACTCTATCATTTCTTGGTCATTCAGAGCAGGCTGTCTTACAGAAGAAGGAAAAATATTTCAAATTAGGACTTTTGGTTTTTTACAACAGTTATGCCATTCCTTTTCTGCAAACTGTACTAAAATTGCTTCTGTGTCTGCAACATCAGTAGAGTTGTTTGATGGAATGTTGTGTTTCACAAAATATCAGAATTCCTGACTTTAGAATTAGAGGAGGTTGTCATGGGAACGTTCACTTGAATAAAGGCCAATTTGATAATGTGAGGTCTGACATTTCTCTGTGTTTTGCACACACTTCTATAATTGTCACCATATTTGTTTTTATTTCATATTTATAAAAAACAAAACCACATGTATTTGAAATTTACTGTAGAAGAAAATACAGTATATTTATCTGATATTTCCATTACATTTGAGAAACATCATTTTTTGTAGTTCTTGCTTATCACTTTCTGTTTGGTGTCTCACTTCACAAATGACTAAATAATGCTCTTCTCTTTAGGGCTTAAAACTTTCAAATAATTACACATATGTTTAACTTTACACACCTGAGGTGTCCCATTGAAATAAAAGCCTTATTCAGTAGCAAACCAAAATGTTGGCTGCTGTCACTGTGCTGCTGGAGGTATCTTCTTTTGCATGAGAGACAAAACCAAACTCTTGACCATCAGTGATTCCATGGCCAGCCTTCAAACTTCCTGTAATTCTGGCTGTATATTTAATTAAATTTCCCTTAGCACAGTTTCCCTGTTGCTTTAAGTGGACATGATATTATTAATCACTTCCTGTCCCACCATAAATGTTCATATAATGTTGATGGTACAATTATAATGGCTACAGTGTTCAGTTCCAGATGAGATTGTAGTTCAGTACTGTATGATACAAAAGGAACTGGGCCGCTGGGCTAATTTCAGTGATGTAAGATACGTGGAGGTTGTTCCATATCAGGTGTATTTTGGCCAGATAACAGGTGTTAGTGACTGTGATGGATTGGACCTCCCCCATCTGGGATGTCACCTGATGTGCTGGGGTCCCACTGGTTCCACCCGTTCCCCCAGCCTAGGTTTCCTCACCCTGTCCTAGCTGTGCCAGGCCCTCAAGCCTTCTCCAGCACACACACACACACACACAGGTAGGGACACACCCAGCTATAAAGGGACACAGAGACCCTGAGATCAGCTCTGTGTGGTACAGGTCCAACTCCAGCTTTTTTGCCACCCTAAGCGGTGAAGCAGGAGGTGGAGGGGGAGATAAAAAGATAAAGCCGATCGGCGGCACTTTGGCAGCAGCTCAATCATGCCGTTCTTTGGCGGCAATTCGGCAGCGGGTCCTTCGCTCCCTCTCTTCCTTTTCGGCGGCACTTTGGCAGCAGCTCAAAGAGGAAGAGAGGGACTGAGGGACCCGCCGCCAAATTGCCGCCGAAGACCCAGACATGCTGCCCCTTTCCATTAGCCGCCACAAGCACCTGCTTCCTTCGCTGGTGCCTGGAGCCGGCCCTGGTGTGGCAGCAGGGCTGGATTAACCATTAGGCTAATCAGGCTATAGCCTTAGGCCCTCCTACTTTTAGGCCCTACTGGTCAGGCAGGGGGCACGGCCGGGGCCAGGTGGAGGTGGGGGGAGTGAGTTTGCTCACACAGCCATGCTGGAGCGCTCCTGCCAGCAGGAAAGGCAAAGCAGTCCCCTGTGGCTGGGAAGGTGTTCAGCCGGCAGCCTGCTGCTTCCACTTCCTCCTGTCTGCGTCTCTCCACGCTGCAGGAACACACGGCCAGGTATCTGGTTAACACTGGTGACCCCACACTAAAAATCCAGTTACCATGGGAACCTGTGCCAGCCATGGGTGTAGTTTGATGCTGCCTCCTGGGTCTTAGTGCCCATCACCATCATCTGCTATGTGTGCTGGGTCCTGTTTCTAGACAACTGGTGAGTGCCTGTGGGGGGGCAGGGCAAGGGGATGGCGGGGGGAAGAGGCAGTATCAGAGCGGTAGGGTGGGAAGTTTGCACAGAACCTGCATACACTCTAGCCAGCTAGAGCCAGAACTGTTGCCCCTCCCATGTATAAGGAATGAATTCCCACACATTTGTAGGAAAAACAAAACAAAACATCCCATTCTGGATATCAGTACTTTACCTTCCATTGAGGGGCTTCAGATTTATGATGCACTGTGTTCAATATTGTATTTAACTGTATTAAAAATCAAAGAAATCCAACTTTTTTCTTTGATGTATTTTTCTTTACTGGAATGCACAGGCAACCAAGTTCTTTCCTTATGCTCAGCCTAGTTCCACAGGCCAACGCATCTTTGTACTTTCAAGGGGTTGCAAAAGCACTAGAGGAAGCTCAATACACAATGTTGTAGGTTTTTCCCTCCCCTCTCCCTCAAGGATTTTAAATCCACTTCTTAGCAGGCTCTGATAGAAAAACTGGCTGAATAGGCTAAAGGCAATTTCTGTCTATTTGCTGGTTCTCTAGCAGTTCAATCCATCATAAAAGTACCTCACATTTGATTTCTTTTGAGTTTCATTCCAAAAACTTAAAGTTAAATAAACCTGAAATTAGTCCTCATTTTTCTGCCCCAACTCAAACTAACTTCTTTCCCAAGTGGAAAATGTTGGGTAAGCATGGAATGAGTGTGATTCCAGAAGGGAATGAGAACCCAGGCCAATTCCTGCTGACAGTTACACCTGTGTAGCCTTATTGACTTCAGGGAGAACAGATTTTTGCACAAGAATAGATTTTGGTCCCTTCTGCTTTTTCACACCTCGTATAAGCAGAATCTCATTCACTTTCCTCCTTTAAATTCTGAGCGCTTTAAGGAAAAAAATAAGCAAGGTCTGCTTGATTTACACATGCAAATGGAACAGGAACCACTCCCTTAATTCTACACCATCCTTAAACAAACACCAGACCTGAGGTAACAAGGGTGTCACTACAGCAGTCTTGGTTGGCCTGTTCTTTTGAAAGATCCTTAACAGTTCTTTTAAGATGCTGATTTTCAATAAAATCTTTTTGTTCAAGGGAGCAGAGAACACAACAGGGAATAGCTCTATTTTGTCAACTCCTAGTCATTCAAAAGCTGAAAGGCTTTAGATTATGTTTGTTTAATGTTTATACAGTGATTTTGAAGAGCTAACATAGTACAGAAGTCCTAAATATTATGACTGGGCAACCATCTAAAGATCTGTGTCACTTCTAGCTGTTACCTTTTTCTTACAGAAAGCTTAAACAAACCAACGCGAACCATAGGGGATGGTGTACACAGAACTCATGCTTAAAAAACCTCAGGTCACACATTCTAGAACAAATAATACTTAGTCCTGCCATGAGTGAAGGAGACCAGACTAGATGACCTCTCGAGGTCCCTTCCAGTCTTATGATTCTATTCTATGATTCTAATTGTGGAAGAGCTTGGTGATAGACTGACCTGATGTGGTGAATCACAGGAGATTAACTACACAAACTGGGTATCATCCCACAAATAATATTTGGTTCAATATGAAAACAGTAATTCATTGTCCTCAGCCAGTGCAACACTGGGAGGCAGCTTTCAGAGCAAGACAGACTAAAATACAATGCCACCCAATGTAATTTTCCCATTAGTACATCCTCTACTTCAGTGGATTTTACACCTGAGTGGTTTTCTTTTACATAATAAAAGTTGGCTGCCTCTCAGGCTGCAGTCAGAATGAGATAGGGTATATGGTATATACCCTTGGGGGAAACACCTGCATGACTTGGCTTTGCACTGTGCCATGTGGAGAGCTGTGGGTAGAAGCACAAGGTTGAAAGAGGTGAGTAGAATGAGGAATGTTGCAGATGAGCACTCCACTACCTAGGAGGCCTAAGAGAAGGATAGCGTACTATCCCTCATGCTACCTCTTACTCAGAAGTATCTGTTTGAAGAATTGAGTGTTGTGAAAGTAGAATAAACTTGTTAATTTTACATAAATAATATGTAAATATGTATTTAGATAAATGTTTGATGACTTCATAATTTTTTTGCAACATGTAATACATACTTAGGCCCTTCCCTCCCATTAGCCTTAGGCGCCTCATAACCTTAATCCGGCCCACAGAATCAGCTCAGGGATTCACCCAGCACTCACATGCACACCCCCTTTGGGGAATAAACCCAAAATAATATTGTCTTGCGCTGGTATAGAAAAATCTGCATAGCGCAAACATAAAAATTGCCCTCTCCCTCAATGTGAAAAGAGAGATGCACAGCTTCTTGCCCCTCTAGATATGAATTGCACAAACTGGGTTATGTTATAAATAAGAAATAAGTTTATTAACTACCAAAGGTAAATTTTAAGTGATTAAATGGGATAGCAAACAGAACAAAGCAGATTACTGAGCAATTAAAACAAAACACACAAACTAAGCTTAATACGCTCAAGAAACAGGTTACAAAATGTAAGTTCTCACCCTAAATTTTGCTTTAGGCAAGTTGCAGAGTTTCGGTAGCTTAGAGTTCCAGTTATTTCTCTTTACAGACTGGACTTCCTGCCTCAACCTGGACTCAACCCTGGCTTTCCCTTCAGGTATTTTAGCAGTCTTCCTTCCTGGGCAGTCCTGATTAATTTACTCCCCAGGCTTAAATAGAATTTGCATAAGGCAGGAACCCTTTGTTTCCAATGGAAAAATACCAGCAGTGTCCAAGGTGGTACTCCGTATCAGGTGACATCATCAGATGATCCTGAAGGATCAAAGCAACGTCCCAGGAAGCTCCTGAGGAAGGTGGGAGATTAGTATCTTCCAAGTTCTATTGTCCTTCTTAAATGGCTCATTCAGGCTGATTTCCTATGGTCTGGTGGGCATTCCCCACAGTTGTAACTGTTACAAAGTTAATATTCCTAACCTCAGATACAGAAATTATACATGCATACAAATTGGATACACATTCAGTTGATCATAACCTTTTCAATGATACCTCACATGACCCATCTTGCATAAAACATATCTTAGTTATGCCATATTGATATCATAACAATATTTCTATGAAGAATATGGGGTATAATGTCACAGTGACAAAGTAGGGTAGCTTGCACCAATTGGGAATTCAGTAGGTATGTAAAATAAGTAATTGACACCAAATTCAGCCTCAACATAAACAGGCGTAACTCCCATTGACTTCAAGGCTTAAAGTTGTGGCTGGTATGGATATGAATAAAGTAACTTCAAGATTAAACATCTAGGAATGTTGTGAATGGTGTGGATACAAATTAAAGTAACGCTATGGGGTAGAAGAGCTGCTTTCTTTTACACCCTCCTGTTCATTGCTTTCCCTGCAACACCCCATTTCCATCCCTACCAAGTATAAGTTAGGTTTATTTCATACTAACATTGAATACAAAATAGATGTATGTTTAACTGCTTACCTCTTCCAGTTGGTACTCAGATACGGCAGTCATGGGCATAGTATATTCACAGACTCTGTCTTGCAGGCATCCCTCCAGGAAACTTCTATCCATTTATGTACTTTGTGTGAGGAAAATCTTATGTAAGATGAGCAATTCACATCTTTTAATCATAGAAATGTGGGGCTAGAAGGGACCTTGAGAAGTCATCTAGTCCAGTCTCCTGCTCTCAGTCAGGACCAAGTAAATTTAAAACATCCCTGACAGGTGTTTGTCTAACCTGTTCTTAAAATCCTCCAACCTCTTTTGGAAGTCTATTCAGCTTAACTGCCCTTAGAAAGTTAGTTAGAAACTATCCTTAAAAGTTTTCCTAATATCTAACTTGAATCTCCCTTGCTGGAGATTAAGCCTATTACTGCTTGCCTGCCTATAGTGGACATGGAGAACAATTGATCACAGACCTCATTATAACAGCCTATAAAATATTTGGAGATTATCAGGTTCCCATTCTGTCTTTTTTTTTCAACACTAAGCATGCCCAGTTTTTAACCTTTCCTCATAGGTCACATTTTCTAAACCTTTTATCATTTTTGTTGTTCTCTGGACTCTCTCCAATTTGACAGCATCTTTCCTAAAGTGGTACCCTGAATTGAACACAGTACTCCATCTGAGGCCTCACAAGGGCCAAGTAGATCAAGACAAATACCTCCTGTGTCTTACATACAACATTCCTGTTAATATACCTCAGAATGCTATTAGCCTTTTTTGCAATTGCATCACATTGTTGACTCATATTCAATTTGTGATCCACTATAACTTCCAGATCTTTTTCAGCAGACTACTGCCTAGCCAGTTATTTTCCATTTTGTAGTTGTGCATTTGATTTTTCCTCCCTAAGTATAGTACTTTGCACTTGTATTTATTGAATTTTATCTTGTTGGTTTCAGACCAATTCTCCAATTTGTCAAGATCATTTTGAATCCTGTCCTCTAAGGTGCTAGCAACCCCTCCCAGCTTGGTATCCTCTGCAAATTTCATAAGCATTCTCTCCATTCAAGTCATTAATGAAAATATTGAATAGTACCAGACCTGAGGGACCCCTAAGGGACTCTTCCTTATGAGAGTGTTGTGGGACTGTATCAAAAGCCTTACTAAAATCAAGGTATAGCCAGGGATGGCTCTATGTTTTTTGCCGCCCTAAGCATGGCAGTCAGGCGGCCTTCGGTGGCATGCCTGCGGACGATCTGCTGGTCCCACGCCTTTGGCGTGCCCGCCGCTGAATTCCCACCGAAGCCGCGGGACTGTCAGACCTCCTGCAGGCATGCTGCCGAAGGCTGCCTGACTGCCACCCTCAGTGCAACCGGCAGGCTGCCCCCCGCGGCTTACCGCCGCAGACACGCACTTGCTGCGCTGGTGCTGGGAGCTGCCCCTGGGTATAGCACATATACACCTTCCCCTTCCCGTCCCCCACCCCACCGCCTCCCCATCCAGTAGGCCACCAACCCTGTCAAAGAAAGAAATTAGGTTGGCATGACATGATTTCTTGACAAATTAAAATTAATAAGTGTGTTGTTCATAAACAGAGAACCCCATAAAATTTAGCATTTCTTATTTAGAATAAAAATTCTATAAGCAAATGTAATATCTGCCTAGCAATAATGACACACTCCTTTTACACAACATGCAGCTTTCCAGCCCTTTGTCTCCCCATGTCGCAGCTTTTATTGTGCCACTTTATCACCTTTTTCAGAGAGAGCAATACCATAGTTCCAGCCAAGTAGTGCAGCCACTATTTTCTTTCCATTTAAAAGAAAGAAAGAACTCATCAGAATGTAACAAGAACATGTTTTTCTAGCTAAGCCAATTGATTTTAAATTTGGGTTCTCAAAAAATAAAATTAAAATTGTTTTTGGCCTCCATCAGTCTCCCAGGACTAGAACTCTTTGGAGATGCCCATATACATCAGCCTTGGTTTGCTTACTTCAAACTCCCTATTCCCTCCCTGTGTCCTGTTCTCTACCTGAAGATCACAAGTAATCTTTACTGTATAAAGCAGTGGTTCTCAATCAGGCGTACATGTACCCTTGGGCATATTCAGGTCTTCCAGGGGGTACATCAACTCATCTAGATACTTGCCTAGTTTTACAACAGGCTACATAAAAAGCACAAGCAAAGTCAGTACAAACTAAAATTTCATACAGACAATGGCTTGTTTATACTGCTCTCTACACTGAAACGTAAATACAATATTTATATTCCAATTGATTTATTTTATAATTATATGGTAAAAATGAGAAAGTAAGCCATTTTTTAGTAACAGGTGCTGTGACACTTTTGTATTTTTATGTCTAAATTTGTAAGTGAGTAGCTTTTAAGTGAGGTGAAACTTGGTGGCACGCAAGACAAATCAGACTCCTGAAAGGGGTACAGTAGTCTGGAAAGATTGAGAGCCACTGGTATAAAGTATAGGCACTGAGCCATATTCAAAGGTACGTGCAGAAGGGCAAGGCTGTAACAGATAAAGCAGCCAACAAGAAAGTATAGAGGAAGATGGGCCTTGCTAAAACAACATCCTGTGCATGTGAATTACACTCACTTGAATGTACTTATTCCCACTAACCAATATGTTATTCACACTGCTATTTACATCAACTCATAGCACCCAATCCTGCTATGGTTGAAAGTGTTGGCAAAAGCCCATCAACTTCCGTGGGAGTGGAAGCAGGCCCCTAATGTTGTTTTTTTACTCCATGCAGGTCTGCAAGTAGGTACATGCTTAAAATTCTGCTTATAAACATTTTTTTCCTAAAATATTTTTGCATATTTTCCCTCAACTTATTCTTGCTTTTAAAATTTGGTTCTGAGCTTAATGTGAGCAGAATGCTTTCATCTAAAAATAGTTTCCCCACATTTTTTATCCATTAGACAGGCTGTGGTCCTGTTCTGCTTCTCCCACCTCATCATACTATTCTTCCTCTGAGGGCGGCAATAATGCCAAGCTGTAAAGATCCTTTCCAGCGCTTGTATCTGGCCTCGTAGAAAAGTCCACATGGAGTTTTGCTGGCAATGTAAAAATGGACTCTGGGTCTGTGATGTGGTTAAACCAGGAGTTCTCAAACTGGGGGTTGGAACCCCTCAGGGGGTCACAAGGTTATTACATGGGGGCTTGCAAGCTGTCAGCCTCCACCCCAAACCCCACTTTGCCTCCAGCATTTATAATGGTGTTAAATATATAAAAAAATGTTTTTAATTTATAAGAGGAGGGGGTCCTCACTCAGAGGCTTGCTGTGTGAAAGGGGTCACCAGTACAAAAGTTTGAGAACCACTGCGTTAAACCTATTGACAGGTTTCTGAGCTGCTTTGTGACAATGTGTTCAGTTCATTCCATTGTGCTTGTTCAAAATTTATGAACTATCATCACTTCTGGAACATGGTCACACGAGTCCCTGATAACATACCCAAGAGCTCCCCTCCCACGGTAAATACTAATAATTTATTCATTTATACCAAAGTCTCTGAGACTAACCTCAGAACCACCTTTTCATTGACATCTGTGGACAAAATATTCAGGGTGTCTCCTTCATTCTGAGAAATTCTTTTTATGGACCTGTGTGTGTCTGAGTAAGTTGTGTTCCCTTTCGGGCCAGTTCTAGTCTCACTGAAGTCACATTTTCCCATTGACTGAATGGAACCAAGATTCAGCCATTTTGATTAAGGCCCACAATTTGTTGTAATAACCATGTTCTTGAAGGACTCAGCAGTTACTACCATTGTTGTCAATAGAAGATATTCAGTCCATTAGATATTTTAATTCCTGAACTGCCTAAGCTGTAAAATTTCTTAATTACAGTCTCTTCAATTTATGTGAATTTTGAGGCATCTGTAAATGACAACAATAAATTACATAACGGTTTTAGAACTTGAGACATGAAAGCTTAGGTAGCCTGAAGTATAATTACCAGAGGAAAGCAGGCTAAACACATTTGGCTTCTGCCAAAACATTTAACATTTCATTGACTAAGCGGCAGCATCAAAGATTTTTAAGAATTCTGAAGATAAATTAACACTTAAAGGACTGTAGAGGCAAAGGATAACATCAGTGAAAGGCAAAGGAATGTACCGAATGTTGCTCACATGGTGTGGGAAATATTTCACAAGCCATTGCAGCGTCTGATCTGTGGTTTTTCTTCATGTGGCTCCAATCTGTAGAATTAAGCAATCGTATCTGTGGTATTGCTAAACATGCTAATGCAGTTGGTTGATTTTGTTATGACTTACCCTTTTTTGTCACAGCATTGCAAAGTGCCTCACCCTAATTTAAACCATATGGACAGGGATCATGTCATACTTGGAAAGAAACCAATCAAACAAGACATACGAGGGTGGGCAGACCTGACTTGTTTTAACAAACTTTAAGAAAACATTTCTAAGGGGATATTCCAGAAAAACATGCTTACCAAGAGACCTTGGAACAGATGTTTCAGCTCATGGATTATGTTGCTTCTCAGTTATTGTTATAGAATTCATATAGGTATAACTAACTCAAACAAAGTTTTGAATTACTATGACCTTCTAAAGCTTTTACTGCAGGTCTTCTCTTTTCTGGCAAGAGAGATACACAGGTCTAGAAACTGAGCACCAGCACTGTAGCCTTCCCACACCTTTTACAGATTATTCAGTTAGAAGTATCATTATCAATTGTGCCTCTGGATATGATCTTGTACTCTAGTGGCTCAATAATCCTCAATGTGTTTCTCCACTTCAAGCCTGTACAGTAGGTTGAAGCATGGAGACAAAAATGGAAGATAAACCAGCACTAAAAATCTGTTTTAGTTACCAGGTGTGAAACAGTTGATTAAAATGAACTTTTTGGTACGAGCACTATAGATTTTGTTTGTGGTATCATATTGTCATTTGTGCTGTATAGCAACTGTTTCACTTTTCTGAGCAATTTGCATTCATTCTCTCACAATAACTTTTTAAAGAAATTAAGGTAGTTTCAAGATTTTGGATGCTCATTAGTATTCCTTGACTTAGCAGCAGCCTAGGGAGAGAAGGTTAACCTAACAAAACCTAGTTACAACTTACATAAGGTATCTATGACAGGGAGCTAGGTATGGTATTTAGATCAAGGTACTGGCAGTTAGGAGATGTGAGTTCTATTGCTTACTCTGCTCAGGGCCGGTGCAACCACTAGACGGTCGCCTAGGGCGCCAAGTGGTTGGGGGCTCCAAAAAGCGGTGCCCTGGCTCAGCAGGGAGGAGCCACCTTCCGGAGGCACCGGAGAGCCAAAGCTTCGGCTTGCGGGGACGGTGAGTCCCAGCCATGGAGGAGCCGGCATGGCGCGGGGGGGCAGCAGCCCTGCAAAGGCGGCAGCGCCGCTAGTGGGGAGCAGCTGTGCCCCCCACCCCTCCTGCCCAGGCTGCGGCCTGTCCCCCCCCCCCCCGGGGGCTCCTGCAGGCTGCAGCAGATGCATGTGGCCAGCGGCCCCTATGTGCCCCCTCACGCTCCCCTTGCCACGCTCAGGCTCTGCGGCTCCTGGGCATGTGAGCCGCCGGCGGGACACAGGGCCCTGAGCCTGCTCCGGGAGGGGCAGTGGCGGCGGTGGCTCATACTCCTGGGAGCTGCAGAGCCCGAGTGCAGCGAGGGAGGAGCCGGGGGGCGCACGGGGGCCACCGCCCGCATGCATCCACTGCAGGAGTCCCCAGGGGGCGCGCCAGGCCACAGCCCGGGCAGGCGTGCCCCCCGGCTCCTCCCTCACCGCAAAGACTAAATTTTTTGAAAAGGACATAGTAAAAGAAGAATGTATGTGTAATGGCCAGTTGGCTGCTGCTTGCTCTTTTGTTACCAATTATATAGGTGTTTTGGATAATTCTAGGGTATCCACATCTAATACCTGCTTAGTCAGACTAGCTAAAAAAGAAGCATAAGAAATAAGAGGCAGTAGGAATAATTAAAAATCAATGATTATTTATAACAAAATATCTTCATCTTGTGCATTTCATTCCAAAGCATCATACAGTTCTTTGAAAATTTTACAAACCGATATACAGGATTCATTTTCCCTACCACCGAAGAGCAACCACCTCTGAAATTAAATGAGCCTTTAATAGTGCTCAACAATAGTAGTGAAATGTTTAGTATAACAAGTTAAAATGAAATGTAGGAAGGTAAAACTATAGGATAAGATTAGGAAGGCAGAATGTGAATGCGCATACTGGAAATGGCCTAATATGCTTGTGAAAAGTGCCTTAGGACCATTCCATCAGAAGATGGAACTCCAGTACCACAGTGCCCACAAGTCCACACTCCAGTGTTGGTTCAGTACAAAGGTCCCAATTTCGGAAAGCATACCATGCTTATGTGCTTCCTGAATAGCTGAATAGATGGACTTAAGTATGTGTTTGTGTATTCCTGAACTGGGGCCTAACTCAGTGGGAAGATCCACATCTAATGAATTTATTAGTCAAGAAAACACTATCCTCATCAGACTAATTGATTTAGCTTATCTGTGACTGTTAGACAAGTAACACAGATAGTAATGGAGAGAGAAATGGGCTGATTTAAAGAAATCTTAATTGTAACTAAATATTGAAGTTTTGGAGCAAATCTCTGAAGCAGAAAGGGGATTTTCTTGTTCTTGGGGCAAGTTGCCTTAGCACCTTGGTAGCTTGGGCTGGAAGAGATGGTGATCATGCAAAACACTGAACAAAAATATACAAACTCAACATTTTTTGTAAAATAGCTTGAAATCATTTTAAAGAATTCAATATGGGCAAATTTTAATTTAATTAGGTCCTGTTTACATTAAACTTATACCCCTTGGCTTTTACCAGCAATATAGAACTCTTCATTTTTAGGTGAAAGATGCATTGATCCCTCTCTTCTCCTCTGGTTATTCACACAGACTCCAACCTTCCGTTTGTCCGGACTTATTCCTCTAAAAATTTCTCATATGTAATTGCAATGCTGACAGAACCCGGGTGTCAGTGGGTGGGATCAAACCTGAGACCTCTGAAGCTCAGTGTATGAGCCAACAGCTATTCAGCTTTTAGCCAAGGCTGTAGCAGACTCATCAATAGCTATTGGGCTATGTGCCACTAGAGGGGGACAGAGCACAACACCAAGCAGGCATGAGTTACATAATGACACACATCCTAGTAGAGTTTAAATTCCCTCAGTCTCTTCACCATGTAAAGTTTGGCTCTTTGTATTTCCTTTTCAGTCAAACCTGAACACCGTCCTGAATCAAATGTCTTGCTATTGATTTTTTTAGTATGTAATTAAAAACAAATATTTACTTTTGAATTGATTAGGAGCTCTTATTTTTTAAATGTCTGTTAGACCTTCATGTGGATTTCACATGGGCAGGATTTGACCAAGCAACCTAGAGGTGAAAAGCTATACATCCCATTGCTAGTCACCCCCCTTAGCCATTCAGTGCCCCCACCACACATTTTTGCCTTGATTAATTATTTTTAGCTTTTTAAAGATCTGTGTTTTCCTATATGTGCATGTGTAATCTGACTACATTCATTCTCATTATGTATTGCTTCTACTACCATCCATTTCTGACCAGCACTGTTTTTTACCTTTGATTTCTGGAGCAAATTTCCATGTATTCCATAACTGCTACACCTTCAACATTGATATTAACTTCAAATGTGGAGCGCTGTCAAAAATATTTTATGGGCACAATTTTATCATTAGGAAACTTGCAGATGGACACCGGAGATGACTCTCATTTTTATTAATGCTCGGACTCTATACATCATAGCACCTTTCATCAGTGCAGCTCAAACACTTTAAAAATTAATTTGTGTTATAAAATAAAACCTCCGTGAGGTAGATGGTGGTATCTCCACAGCACTTCGAGTTGGAAGGAACATATATGCTGATTTAGAAATTCTTTAAAGTTTAAGAAACATTGATCACACATTTAACAGTCGGAAAATCCAATGAAAAATATTCCCATGGATAAAGTTAAATTAGACACACTAGACCCGATTCTGATCTTGTTTATACTAGTGTAAACCAGGAGTAATTCAATTGAAGTCAGTGGATTTACATCAGTGTAAGCAAGATCAGAATGAGGCCCATTGTACTCTAAAAATGTCATGAATGCAAAACATGGTGATATAGTGCTTCTTTGCGTGTTCTGCCAAATTTTAATAGCATTTCTTGGCAATTTGGTGAAACTGGAGGAGACTGAAGTCCCAAAAGGGACAATGAAATGGTTTTAAGTATTGTTTATATTTGATATCGTCAAAAGATACTGGATTCCCCAAAGAAACATTTTCAATTATAATTTGCTACCCTGGTCAGTCCTAATTACCATTCAGCCCACACGTTGGGAATGGGAAGACAATAGCTTAGAATGAGAAGCCACAGCCCTTCCATGAGGTGTTAAGCAGATGTATTAAACGACAGCTGAAGTATAGTATCAGTGTATATATAACATATGGAAAGCTACTGGTCTTCTTTCCTGGTGTTTATTGCTAAGTTTA
The DNA here is from genome assembly GCF_011386835.1 of Chrysemys picta bellii. Taxonomy (NCBI): domain Eukaryota; kingdom Metazoa; phylum Chordata; order Testudines; family Emydidae; genus Chrysemys; species Chrysemys picta. The sequence goes on along the minus strand of NC_088799.1, from coordinate 84,894,530 downwards.
TACTTTTTTGTGACTAAGGGTCCTATTCAATATTCCTTATTCCAGCAAAATGGCCATTGGGAAAGAGCCCAAGTCCTATATCCTGACCTAGGCAAACTCCAAATGGTTTCCTGGTCAGTATTTCCTAAGTAAAGAGAATAGGATTATACTCTAAGTAACATCCATAGATATGCTCTCTGATAACTGGATCTGGCTTCAGTGATTCCAAGGGGTGGGAGTGACAGAACTGCTCAGTTCAAGTCCTCGGATGGCTAGGTTCTGCTCACGATTGCGTGTATGTGTTTCTTATTGACTTAAATTTCTGCACTCCTAAGGGCAGAATTTGGCCCAAAGTGACCACAGCTAAATTATTGCTGATAAGTGCTGCCGTACATCTGCAATAGATTTTTCACATCAAAGCAAAGAGCACCTTTATGTTGTTTCTCCCTCTCTAAGGCTAGCACCTGTCCTCAGTTTAATTAATGTTTGGAAAGCATTGTGATTTAGCACTTATCAGCTCTCTGCACAACAACTGCTCTTAACAGTGTATTGGAAAGGATGAAGCATAGATTGAGTATCATTCAGTGTACTCACGGAGAAGTGGGTCTAGGATGAGAATTAAGGAAGAAAAGAAAAATAAACTCTCAGGTTTTGTCTCCACTTTGTGGACTTGAAAGATCCCCTGGCATTTTTCATAAGAGTAGGGTTTGCACAGTATCTTTTGCTAAAATTTTCTTTCCCTCGAACAATTTATTGTATTGTGATTAGTTGCCACTATTGGTCACAACAGTGATGCATTTCAGTACTACTAAAGTAATTTGGGAATGTTGGGATGAAAGACTCGCTATAAATATAAAATATTGATATAAGCCTAGTTAGTTGTCTAGCTGATCGTTCTGATGTGCATTTACCACTACTTCATACTCAGTCATGATATTTGCAAATGCATATTATGTGTGTGTGCAGTTCTCAAAATTTAGTTCATATCCATGTTCCATTGGGAGGGAAATATATGCCTGGAAAGGAATACAATGAAAACCTATATTGAACAACCACCCAAAGGAACAGCAAAACTCAGTTGCATAGCAAGTGTGACCTTTATCTAAAGGGGGAACACCATTGCACTGTAAAGTTTGTAGCAGGGGTTCTCAACCTTTTTCTTTCTGAGTTCCCCCTCCCACAATGTGATATAAAAACTCCACGGCCCACCTGTGCCACAACAACTGATGTTCTGCATATAAAAGCCAGGACCAGCGTTAGGGGGTAGCAAGCAGGGCAATTGCCTGGGGCCCCATGCCACAGAGCCCCCACAAAGCTGTTGCTCAGGCTTTGGCTTCGGCTTCAGCCCCAGGTGGCGGGGCTCAGGGCCCTGGGCTTCAGCCCCATGCAGGGGGGCTTTGGCTTTTTGCCCGGGGCCCCAGTGAGTCTAATGCTGACCCTGCTTGGAGGATACTCAGAAACCTGCTTGCAGCCCCACATGGGGCCCCGGACCTCTGGTTGAGAACCACTGGCTTGGAGGATATTTTAAGTGTTTAAGTCAAGCAGTGGTTCTCCTATTTTTACTCCAGGCAGGTCATTTCAAAATGAAGAGATCCTCTCAACATGCAGTTCCCCACTGCGTGGTTCTCAAACATCCCTTAAGCCTTTTCTGGTGCACTTTTTGTTCATGGACCACATTTTAAGGCCACTTGTTAAGAGAAAGAGCCACCTAGTTTCCATATCTCTGGACCTGCCACAATAGAAGTAAGACTGTGGGGATGACCTCAGCAAACTGCAGATCTTCTGCCCACCTGATCTCCTTGTTATTGTACTCAACTGAGCAAAAATAGAATACAGTCTGGAAAATGATTGAAATGGGAGACCAGGTTGTCTGTTGCACTGGAAAGCTAGATGTAGCGAATGATTTGGGGCAAGTGCCTGCTTTTCCTTATGTGTCAGTGCCACTGAAATATCTGGTGGGTGATAAATATAGCCAAACATTCATTCTGATTAGAGATAGCTAAGCAACTTAGCAGTGCAGCTAATCAGAAAGTTTCAAAAATTTTATGAGATGGGTTTTTTTTTCTCCATTTTTCAACCAGCTTTACTTAGAAGGCCACTTAATGATCCCATAAGAGGATGCTCCCACCAGAAAAAAAAATCCATAATTTCAGCAACACAGATTTCAACACAGTTTCAGCTGTGTTAGGACTAGAAGCCAGCCTCCTACCAGACCCATACTGTAACCACTAGATAATGCTGGCTCTTGCCAGTATTTGATTGATCATTATGTAATGAAATTTAAACTCTGGCATAACTAATGGGAAACATGATACTGAGTCTTTTTAATGCATATGTTCAAAAGGTATATTGGAACTAGCAAATCAAACAAATTTGCTTGTAGCAAATATGTATAATGTGCTTTGACTTTTTCTGGTTAAAGAGGGCAAATGGTACGTTTCCTAAGCTGTACATTATGTGATCATAACTAGAGAAAATATGTGGCATGTGACATTGCAGGCCACTAAAGTTGCTTGAAGTTAGCTTTTTGCAGGATTCCAGTAAAGTAAAATGCCAAGATGTACTGGAGTCAGTTAATTCCAATGATAAAGCATTGTCAATAATGTCTGGATCTCGTGTAACAAAAATGCAGCACTCAGAACTAACTTGGCAGATTGCTTTCTCCAAAGTCAGCAAATCCTGACAGAAACTCATCAATCAGTGACCTCACATTCCTGCACATGTGCAGGTATAACAGACTCCTCATCTTCTTTGAAAACTAGAGAGATGTTCAAACTTTTCAGTTTTCTTTGGTTTAAAGTCCCTTGAGCTAAGAAAAGAATCTGCAGTTTTCCTTTTCCTTGGGAACTTGACACTTGTCACACTAAGATGGCCAGACAGACAGATGCAGCTATAAACAGTAATCATCAGACTGACCTCTTCTTTCTTATTCTTTACCAGATTATTTCTTTTATCTCCTTCTTTTCTGTATTAAGCCAGAGAATATCTGTGAGAAACAGTGTCCAAACAAGTCCCATGCCAAACTGCTTTGAGGAAGTTGCATTGATTTTGGCCTCCTCTGCAAAATTTATATAAAATATAGCAATGGGGCATCACTGAAAGACATTCCTCTGTCAATATCATTTCTAGTGCAGGACTCTGTGTGTGAATGGAGAGCTGCATTAATCACACTATTACCAGTTATGGTTATGGGTCATTAGTAGACTCACTGCTTCTGTCCTCTTCCCTGTTCTAATTAGGTCTTCCTCCATCCTTTTCCTGTCTGAGTCGCTATTTTATTGTTTGTTTGAGTTTCTTATAACAATAACCTAGCTTGTTTTGGCAAAGAGATTTCACAACAGCCACATCTCCACTGGGCATCTATATTGGCTAGTAGTATCATAAGGCTTACACACCAATACAAGAGATTGCTGACCCTCAGTTTATTTTGCTGGATTTCAGAATGGTCTGAATGACTATTACTGCTATCTATAACTGTTATGACCTTTCTATCTGAGCTGATCATCTGTGAGTATTAGGAAGGAATTTTATTTCCCTTAGTCTCCTCAACAAGGGCCCAGATACTTGTTTGCAGACTTCAGTGGAAGCTCCTGGGATCTCAGCTCTTTTGAAAATCAGGCCATTTATTTAGGTGCTTAAATTTGACGTTAGGTGGCTAGTTTAGACTCTTATTTTCTAAAAACTTGGCCTACTGTTCATCTCTATTATCCTCCTCCTGGTGGTCTTCAGCGACAGAAACAAGTAGCATGACAAAGGCCATGAGGTTGCCTGGTATTATAGTTTTACTTGCAGCTAAGTCCAAGACTACATAAGGATTTGGTCCAAGGAATTCTTATTCCATGTGGTCTTGACCTGAGAAGAACTTTTTTATCCATTTTTGTGGGAGCTGTGAATGAATAGTTTGGACAAAGCCTTTGTCCTGCAATCTGTGGGGCCGTTTCAGTAACAAGAGTAGACTGTACATTCTCAGTAATCTGTTACTGTTTCTTTTTAACTGAACACATTGAAGAGTCTGATACGAGTCTCATTGACGTTAATGGAGTAGAATTAGGCCCTAAGTGGTTTAGTTCTTTTTCCTTTAAACCCCCCCCCCCCACACACACACACACATTTTAATTGAAAAAGCATCCAAAAGAACTAAATTATTTTTGCTAATAACTAAATTTGGCTAAATGAATTTATTTTTAAAACGTGCATAACGTAATTCCTCATCTGACTGATTAACTCCTTAGTTAATATTTACAGCTGAGTTATAAACCCCTGGAATAACAGAGAGATTCTTCAAATGCTGACAGACCCTTCACTTTAACGTGGAGGAATGGCACTGTTAGAATTAAAAACACCAGCATTAATAATCAGCACAGCTACTCTGCCACCAAGGAGTAGAGACAGCAATGCGATAGTTCCTCCAGGATATGCTAGAAGGTTGCTGTCAGACTCCACTAGCAGTTTTAATGTCTATTTGATTTGATATGTCGCCTCTCTCATCACCTCAGTAATAATATTGCCAGCAGGACCTGTCCTTGACTCATTTTCCTTGTACCCAACAATGCAGTTTGCTGCAGTTAAAATGTTTCATCCTGACCTGAGGCCGTGAGTGGTCAAGCATTTCTTTCATGGGAAGCCCAGGCTATGTAAAAGGCTGTACAAATAAACCTAAGAAGTTAGAATGTTTGATGTTCAGAGGTTTGGCATCTTTACATGTAAGCCTGATACGAATCCTAGGTTGTGTGGCTTAAGAACTGGACCTGGATTTAGGAGACCTTGGATCTATTCTTATCACTGTCTTATTGGGTGACTTTAGGCAAGTTACTTCACCTTTCTATGCCTCTGTTTCACAGCTGTAAAATGGGAATAATGATACTGACTTCCTTTGAGATCTACTGCTGAGCAGCCCTACCTAAAAGCTAACTATTATTATCCTTTTAACCTTAAAGTGATAAACACTTCATTTCTACATTTTATGCCATGTCTAAGGGCCAAACCTTGCCTATCTGTAGTTCTGCAGCTTGGGAATGCAGGAGGAACAGAATTTATAGAGACTCTGCAGGTAGTCCCTTGTGCACCACAGAGTCCAGCTTTGTGGGCAATTAATTCCCTTAGGAAATTTGGGTTGGAGGGTCCAGGGCACAAGAAGAGTTGTGGTGGATCTCCTACTGTGTAGAAACACTAATCATTGTTCCCACAGAGCCAGTGAGCAGAACCAAAAAGGGCTACTACCTCCTCAGGGCTGCATGAGAGGCTGCAGAGTGTCTCCAATGGCCTGAGAGGGCATGATTTCTCTTTCCGTGAAACCTACACTGTGCCAAACTTAGCTTCTTGGGCATGGTAGAGGGGAGGAGGATTGAGATCTAACATTTTTGCTAATATTCTGTAATGGAAACAAGTTAATTCCCAGTCTGCTCTGTGTGTGTTGCCATTATTAGTCACCTCCCTAAGCACCTGGTTTCCCATATTAAACCTATTCAGCTCCTCAAGTGAGAATTTTCTATCCATACCTCCAGATGAGTCTTCCTTGGATATTTGTGCCTGGAACCTATTAGTATTAATGAGAGCTATGTATGCACAGTGGGAGGAGAGTACAGCCTTTTGTGTGTGAGGTACAGGAATCTCTGTCACTGGCAGGTGAGGGCTAAAGGGAACAGTGCCAACAATGCCTTGTCTTCTGCTTGCAAGATGTATTCATAGATATTAAGCCATTTCTTTACAGCTATTTTCCTCTCATAAACTCATGTGAAACCAACTGCAAACTACTAAATAATTATCCATTCTCTAACCTTTAACAAGAATAAAAGGCACAGCACTGACTTCAATATTTGCTTTTAAGTGCCTCCTCCCTTCATCTTGACCTTGACTTAGTCACTAAATTTGCCTGTAGCTTTTACCAAGTCATCAGAACTAATGGAATATATTTGGGATGTCCAGCACGGGGGGGGGGGGGGGGGGGGGTCATTATTCTTGGGTGGAGATACAATATGGGTAAATAAAATGTTTAATTGCAAAACTAAAGGAAAGGGAAAAGAACATTTATAATGAGCACTTGGTGCAGCTTTCCATTGTTCTTTTGCTCAAGGAGTGTGTCCATGACATCAGATGATGAACATTGTGGTCTCTGGTTTTTTTGACACTTACAGATCTTTTTTTTTTTTTTGGCTAGGTTTTAATTCATTTTGATTAATGTCCCTGAGATGAGGGGACAGATTATCTAAGAGAAAAAACTATGTCCCTTTGATTGCCAGCAAAACTGCAGAAATACCAAACTTCCTCTGTTTCACAGCAGCAATTGTAAATGCCTTTTCTTCTCAACTGCTTTCCTTCTACTGTCATGGTGGTAGACTGCACTTCCCCAATCCCCTCAGGAAAAATGAAACAACATCAAAATCATCCTTCCTGATAGAGGCAAAGCTTATAACAGGAACTCCACTATACACTTGAGTTTTGCCAGCCTTTCTGTGTACAGGAACCTTGACATGGCTCCTATAACAACTCGTATTAGCTTGTATTGCTTTTCAGCTTTTCAAAGATGCAGAGCTCTTCTGCTGACTTATCCTGGCAACAGGACCAGGTCAGTTTTATTGGCTGCATCTCAGAGTACATATTAGTTTCATTTTCTCTCAGAGGCAGAGGAAACGATGTTAAGAAACAGAGGGCTCCTGCAGGGAAAAGCCCTAAGGACAGTCAAGCTCAGAGGCAAGCTTAGGCTAAGGTTTATGTTGTAAATTAACATTAAAGGCAAACACAAGGAACAGTGTAAATTTGGACTATATTTAGTGTATTTGTACTGTGGTATAAGCAGGGTGAGACTTCATTTTCCTAAAAGCATATATATAATACACTTGTTTGTGTATATGTATATACCATATTTTAAGCTATCAAAACTCCTATTTTTAATATATATAATATATTTATGATTATACAGTATATTTCTCTATATATAATATTAGAACAACTATTAAAGTTCTATATTAGAGGTACCTATAGTCTCTTAAAGTCACTAACACATCGTCCCAAACTGGACATTTTTACTGTGTGAATACTTCACTTGTAATGATATAATAAAAAATGTAAGTTTTAGCTGAACATTTGCAAATACAAATTACTTCTTGAGTGTTTTGCCAGTTTTCTTAATATTTTTATAATAGCAGATCTTTGCAATAATCTTCTTGCTAACATGAATCTAGATTTCTTTGTAAGCTTATGTCTAAACAATTTTAACAACTTTATAAATAATAAAGCATTGCTCTATAAATGCTGATTTGTGCATACGTGTGGTTTTCATTCCTTCTAGACATTCTCTTTGTCCTCTTAATCTCTCTCAACACTCCTTCAAAAATAAAAATGACCAGAAGTTAAAAGTCAAGCATTTCCTTCAGTAGTAACTGGCTACTTTCCATTTGTAGTTAAAATAGTTTATAGTCTGTAATGACTAGATTCTCTCTCTCTCTCTCTCTCTCTCTCTCTCACACACACACACACACACACACACACACACACACACACACACACACACACACACACACACATATCACTTTCAAGTAAATTAATCATAAATAACTCCTTTCTTTTATTCAGGCTTCTTTGTTCTTCACCAAATTATTCCTGCAGAAAGCAATGGAGAAGTCAACATTTTATTGTAAGAAAGTTTTAAACAGAGCCACTCCCAGAAGACACAAGAAATATGTTTGTAGTTTCTTCTCTTTGAAACTCCTGGCTTTATGGTACTTGCAACCTGAGCTCATATACAACATACCCTTAATCACAGAACAGTCTGTTTTGACAGTACTAAATGATCCATGCAAGTCATCCTTGCTGTACAAGAATTCAGTAATGTCTCCATGTCAACACTTTTTAAAGAATATGCTAACGTTAACTTGCAAACATGGGCCAGAGCCCAGATCTTTTCAAAAGAGTAACATTTCACATAATTTTTGATGTTCTAAATGGCTGATCTATATTCAGATCTTGGAAGCTCAATGCAATGTGAGTGTCATACTGGAAGCAAGAGAGAGGTCATGGTAGCTAGCTGTTCATGGACCTCATTTTCTGACTTGTTATAGACTTACTAGTCATAAGAACAGAAGAACGGCCATACTGGGTCAGACGAAAGGTCCATCCAGCCCAGTATCCTGTCTTCTGACAGTGGCCACTGCCAAGTGCCCCAGAGGGAGTGAACCTAACACATAAATTGTTGAAAGATTTCAATTCATTCCATTACTAAATCAATTCTGTTGTGTTAAAACCTGCTAAATCACAAGTGATTGTCATTATCACTTGTTTATGGTACCTTAACAAATCCATGCCCACCAGAACTTCTTGGTTTTCATTGCACACTTGCACACTGTGGCCACTCAGAACTTCTTGGTGACACGGGATGGAACTGAGACCCTTTCTGCTCAACTTGCTTACCCGCCTCGTGAGCTGAAGGAGAATCTTCTTTGGGTGACACACTACCAAGCAATTCTTGACTATCCACTTGAGGGTATTCAAGGCTGAAATCTTGGAGGGAAAGCTCAGGAGATCGTAGCACTATTGAACCTAAACCCTACCCCTCAGATTTGAACCACAAACTCTAATGTAAAGAAAACAAGATCCAATCACTCTCCTCAACTCATGTCTCATGAGAAGCGACAGTTAGGGCCAGGCAAAACTCTGTGGTCTCCTTTGACAGAGGGCTGTGAGGATATTTTCATGGGTGTTGATCCCACATATTGTGTTATGTTTTGAGTTTCGAGTTTGAAACGAATCCAAAGACTCAAAGTGAAACTCATTTGAAATGTGTTGACTTTAATGGCAAATTCTCTAAAAGAGAAATCATCAGTAAAAACTTTCACCAGCTCTGTTCTAAAGTAACTTCACCTTTGTCAATGCCTTAGGATGATGCACTGAACTATTGTAGAATCAAATATAGACTTGAAATGTGGAGTTAACTGGGATTTCAGCAGCAAAGGAGTCCTTGGATCTTGCTGTTTATATGGAGTTAATCATAAAGGACAACCCATTATGTGTGAAAACAATGTGAGAAATTCCAAGAGGACTGTAATTGGTCCTTAGGTTGGTATTCAGGACTGTGACTAGAATTTGACAATACCCCAGTGCTACAATGTAAGCTAATCTTCATATTCATCTTCCCAGCTCTTAGGTTTTTTAAGCAGGAAAATAGAAAGGAAGATGTGTCCATCCACTCAGTCTTAGCACACAGTGGAGGAAGCACAAGATTTCTGGGCTAGTGTGTGCTGGTGGTGGGAAGCATGTAGGCCAGCTAGCAGTGAATTTATCCATACACCCAACCTGGCAAATCACTTCCTGTTGGGGCCATTGTGAACCTGTATGATGACTAAGGAGACGACTAAGGGGGAATATGATAGAAGTCTATAGAATTATCAATGGTGTGGAGAAAGTGAATAAGGAAGTGTTATTTACTCCTCCACGTAACATAAAAACTGGGGTCACACATCAAATTTAATAGGCAGCAGGCTTAAAAATAACAAAAGGAAGTACTTCTTCACACAATGCACAGTCAACCTGTGGAACTCATTGCCAGGGAATGTTGTGAAGGCCAAAACTATAACTGGGTTCAAAAAAGAATAAGATAAGCTCATGGCTCTATTAGCCAAGATGATCAGGGATACAACCCCATGCAGTGGGGTCCATATGCCTCTGACTGCCAGATGCTGGGACTAGATGACAGGGAATGGATCGCTTGATGACTGCCCTCTTCTGTTCATTCCCTTTGAAGTATCTGGCATTGGTCACTGTTGGAAGATAGGATACTGGACTAGATGAACCATTGGGAGTCTGACTCAGTATGACCATTCTTATGTTATCTTCTTATGCATGTATGGTAGCTAGTTCCTGTCTCTGGCTATCTCAAGTTTGTCTAAACAGTGCAGACAAAATAATGAATACGAAGCATTAGTCCTTTACTGACCTTAGAGGTGGGCTCGAGTTGTGACATTCAAATCCATACTCATGTCTAAATCTGACCTTTCATAAGCTAGACAGGTGTGGAAAAAAGTTTGGATCCAGTGCTCTTGTTCAGATCTGAATAAGTGATTTTGGAGGCTAAAATCTTGAACAGTGCTCCATGAAAGTGAAGATAATCGGAAGGAAACATATATTTCTGCTAGTCTTGTAATGTATCATCTAGGTATTTGTCTGTTCTGTTAAAATTACTGATGTTGGGGATATGGGCATACTACATTTGCCAGGCATAATTGGGCAGATTCATTATGAGCTTCCTTGACTTTCCTTTCTTTGACGTGTCAGATTCTAGCCATTCATATTCTGGCTTCAATCCCTGATAATTTTAATTCTCCCAAATGCATTCTACATGTGACCAAATGAGACAGTTCGACCTTAAGCTTCTATAAATAACAGGATAACATTAAATATCAAAGGACTGAGGCATTCACTTGGTGTTTATTGTTCTTCATCTGTTCTGCATGTTAACATGTTAGCTCAGAATTCCTGTTGGCAAGGCCAGAATTGTGATGTCATTGAAGGTTTGGTAAAGTTAGTTCTCCAGCCATATGTTTGGCAAACATTATGAGGAAAGAAATTAAAATCATGTTAGTATTAAGCAGTCAAGAAAAACCACTAATACTTAGACTTGGTATTTTAAGATTTTATTATACAAAATGACAGAAAGACAATTAGAATAGCCAGTGTCTTGGAATTATAACAGTATCCTGAGGAAAGTGGACCTTAGATGGTATTGTATGGAACAGTTGTCCCATTGTTAAGTTAACTAGACTTCAGGTTATAATTAAGCAATTAGACATGACAGGCACTGCCTTTCTATGTGAAAAGCGCACACCTCGGAGAGTGTTATAAAACACAAGCCCACAGCATTAATGACTTTAACCACACGAGAAGTGTAATCATTGCCATGAAATATATGGTCTGAGGTGTCGTATTGCCATTATGGAATGGTATTTATACAGTACATAAAAATAAGGTAGACAATTAGCTACTCTGCTCAGTGTTGTCATCACCTGTGTATTTACTATATAGTAAAGGCATGGCTATGACTTCATTACCAGCCAATCAGAAAGCTCTAATTTTGTCCAGCATTTTAAAGTCATTCCACCGTACAAAATGCCCAACTTTTTTATTCTCCCATGAAACAGACTACCAAACCAAGCTCACAGAAAACATGATACTCTATCTCTACAAATACATCTTGGGGGAGAAATTGTTTTGCTTGTTTAAGAATTTCACAATACAACAGTGTTTCCCCAAGCTTATTTGTAGCAAATCAACCTCCATGCCTTCCATAAACATCTGTGCCACACTTCTTGACTGGTAGTCTATTGTCCTTATGACTTTTACCTGCCAACAAATTACTCCGAGATAACTGGTGCCACCATGAACATCCACATTGGAGTGTCATATTGACTAATAATATTTAGCATTTGTATTGCATTTGTGTTGTTCAAAGAGCTGTGTGAGACAGGTAAATATTACTAACAGTCTTTTGAGGGAAAACAGACAAAGGACCAGATTCAGCCCTGATGAAAGCTGGCACAAGGTCCGTGAAGTCAATTGTAGTCAGTGGGTATTGAGCCAGCTTACATCAGAGCTGAATTGGGCCAAAAGAAAGTAAGTCAGTTGCCCAAAATTACAGAGTGAAGTTCCTTTGGAGTGGCACCGATTCTGATGCTTGGACCAGTTGACCACGCCTCTCTCTAAAACCCCCTCTGATGTCTTTACCACAAGAAGCTAATGATATTGACATGTGCTGAATGATGGGCTTGTAAGAAACAATTAGTTTACTGCAATAGTACTTTATAGGCATGATGAGCAATAACCATGAGACCAAAGTCTCCCTGGGCAGTCTGTCAGATATAGCTACATTTTATCCAGAACAAAGTTTTGTCTTTGGGAATTAAAGCCTTGTATCCATTTGTCATAACTGCCCATTTCTGCTTTGGTGGCAGGTTTCTTTATCATACTCCCCCATCTTTTAGAGACTGAAGCAGAAAATGTCTCTCTGTCTCAAGCTCTCCTCGTTCTCATCCGTTACACAATCATCCCTCTCTTGGTTTGCACAGCTGGAAAAGAGAAGTAAAGCCAGAAAGTGAAAGGAAAAAAGAAAGCAGACAAGAAGTTAGACAAAGGCAAAAGTTGAAGACTAAGAAAGAAACAAGGAAAGATGCAGAAGCAGAGAAATTAAGAGAGGTGAGGTTTACAAAATTACAGAGGAAAAAGGATGGGTGGAGAAGACAACTATGGTGGTCCCAAATCCTGTTGCTCCACATGATCTTTTCACAAAGAATTATGAGTCACCAAAGTTTTAGGGGTGAGCTACTGAAATTTGTTTTGGGCTTCCCACTGGACTCCCATGCAGGATGCAAGAAACCTCCCATTAGCTAATGCAGAAAGGATGTGACCTAAGGAAAAAGGAATGTTCCAGTGACAGAGGGATCAGAACCCTGCCAGCTCAGAAGAACAGAGCAGAAGGTCTGGGAATGACTCATATATGCCTCTCCCACCATCATATACCCATCACCCAGGACACGTTACATGGTAAAGCAAATAAGATGTTGTCAATGTTAGAGCTCTGAAGGAGTCTGGGATCAGGAAGAAAAGTGTGTACAATTTGGGGTTTTATCAGTATTAACAGTCTTTCAAAAACATTAAAACCAGCTTGCCCACTTCCCTGGTGTTTAATAGCTAGTAAAATAACAACATAAAATATTATTTAATGGGTCTGATTTTCCACAGCCGTGCACATTCTGGAGTTATTTATTCCTGTACAAAGTGAGTGTAAAACATTCCCATTCTAATCTAGTACCATTTAATACCACTTTGCACTGTTGTAAATTACTCCACTAGGTGCCAAGACAGTGGTGTAACGGGTCCAAGTGCTATACATCTGTGATACTTCCTAAGGGTACTCAGGGCTGCTAGGCTCCTCACCACCTCCTGCCCTTAATGTGAGGGAGCCTGTTCTGTGCCTGCCAAGGGTCAGTTCCCTGACTCTCCACCACAGGCAACACAAACACTCGCCTCTCAGCCCACGCATGTTTCACTGTACCTCATGCCAGCTTCAAATAGGTACATTCCAACCCCTAAGTCCTCCAAGCATGCCCCTGCATTCCAGCCCCTCATCTACTGGACACTCACAGAATTACAAGACCTGCTTTTCTTAAAGGAACAGTACACTGCAGCTTACTAGTTTCACCTTGGAACACAGCTCCACTTAACACACAGCACATAGATTTGTTTTCAGAGAAAACAAGTATATGTTTATTTAACAGAGAATAGACATTCAAATGATCGCAAACGAAAATATTGGAAACAAAGGGTTACATATAAAATAAAATCATAACACACATTCTAGAGTCAAAACTCAACTAACGAGTTGCCCTTTGTCTAATAAGATACTGCTTAACCCAAGTCCTTCTGATAACATTTTTCAACCAGGATGGTTGAGGCCCTTCTTTCATGAGCTCAAAGCCGCTGGCAGCTTGCCTCTCCCTGAGGTAGAATGCCAGGGAGTGTTTCTGCACCCACAGATGTATCAGCTCAGACCTTTGATCTTCACCTGAAAACAGCTTCATTGTCATCATCCCCTGCTGTTTACCTCTTCCTATTAATTTTCCTTCTGAGGCCCCCGCAAGCTCTTCATTAGCATCAGGCTCAGTATGCTAATAGACTTCTATTGTAGGACACACAATACACAGTGGGCAGCTAGGGAGATAAGTGTCTCCCACCGCCTGTCCAGAGACGTCTGTCTCAAGGCACGCTACCTCTGAGTGACCTCTCTTTAAGTACAAGACAATAAGTACATAATTTCCAACATATATACATATCTCCTGCTCCTTACATATTATCTACACATACATTTAGCATAGAGTATGATGACCAATGAGACACAGGCTTTCAATAGAAACCTTACATGACACTCTTTTGTGAAACAGAATGTAAATACTGGACCTCTGAGTTCCCTGTAACCCGTAAGCCCCCTGCACCCTCTGCCAGTTGGCATCAAGAAGTCCTAGGGTCACAGTATTTCTCATCCCAAAGGACCTCAAAGCACTTTTTAAACTGTAAATGCAGGAATCCCATCATCCAATACTGAAATTTATTCAGCTTGGAGGTGCCCAGAGACACCTGTTTAACCATGCACAGAAGCACGACACAACATTTGGGACAGGAAGGCAAGCATACCCCTTTGCCATTAATATCTGTCATCTGGAGATAATTCTCAAAACAATGAAAATTTTTTCACTGTCATTTTGAGTTTGTTAAAGCCTTTCTCATCTGTCTTCAGCTCTGTGTCTGCTGCTGGAAATGACATACTCCTTTCCCATTTAATTTTATTTACAATAACACAAGTCTCAGTAACAATAATGGACCAAATCCTGCAGTCATCATACTCAGGCCATACATTTCAATGGGAATTTGGCTGAGTAAGTACCCTACAATATTTGGCCCAGTAATAATGCTTTGCACTTATATGATCACCTTTTATTCAACATTTGCAGTGTTCTTTTCAGGTCCATAAATTATTAACCCTGTTTTACAGAAACAGAAACAGGGATGCAGAGAGATGAAGTGACTTCCCCAAAGCCACCTAACAAGCCAAAAGGAGAGCCAGTAAGTGTTAGCTCTAAAAGGTGATAAGACCACTTAAGTGACATCATCCCTTTCAAAAATTAGATCCAGTGATTTCCTTTACCTGCTGTCAAAGTTTGTCACAACCGTGAAATGGTCCCACACAGGAATAGGGGTGGATGGAAAACATGGTGGGAGCAATCTATGGGAAAAGGAGTGTGTGTGTTTGGGTTTGGGTGTGTGTTAATTATCCCTTTTTGCCATCTGTGAACTTAGGTGGAGTGTTTGACCCTAAAATGCAACCAGTGCAAATGCTGCTACTTGCTAGGAAGTGTAGGTGGGCTGTTATGCTTTTCTTTTATAAATGTCCATAAAGCCTTAATCATTAGGGGAAAAGGCAGGCTTTGTTATGAAAAGCAATTACAGTCACTTTTTCCAAAAGGTACATTGTACTTGCTCTCAGATTGTTGCATTGTGTGGTGATGAATAACACTTGGAAGCAGATGTCAAAGTTATCACTGCTCAGTGGAAATAGTACATTTTTTTCCATTTTAAGTCTAGTTTAGACTATATCAAAGAGAAGAAAAAAATTTAAAAGCCGAAAACATGTTGAAACAACGTTACGGTTGTGACAGAAGTTGACGACAGCCAGGAAATTCCAAGTTATGGCCCTCACTCTGTCCTTTGTGTGAGTTCAGGATAGAAGTTCAGCCTCCCAGCTCCTGGAACAGTTTGTGTCACAAAAGCTTTAAGTTTCTGAAAGGTGTTATTTGCTATTACATGTTTGCCTGTTAGTTCCTGCCTGTTTCCCTCCTCCTCCTTTGATCTTTCATGAAAGTTTATAAAAACCCACATTCTGTACCATGCTCCTTACAGTGCTGCTTTACGCTCTTGGGTAAATATGTACTTACAAAAAATTAGTCTTAAGTACTCACTACCCCAGAAAGTCCCCCGAAGGATTCATTCTGGTCTGTTGGATAAATACAAATGTCTGTTTATATATATGTTTATAAAGGGATGTGGTGTCCACATAAATCTCATTTTAAAATATTTTCCTTCCATCTGTTAATAATAAGAGCAGCTCAAATTATTAAAACAGAAAGAATGTTTTAAAAAATCATATTTACTATTTTACCATTTGAACGTTTAAAAAATATTGCATTTTACTCTGAGTTTGACATTAAAAAGTAGCTTGGACAGTTTCACTTTAATTCTCACACAGTGTAAAAATGATTCATACATTATAAAGCCAGAAGGGAGGGACCATTGTGATCATCTAGTCTGACCTCCTGCATATCACAGGCCATAAGATTTTCTTGAATTAATTCTGTTTGTACCAGAGCATATATTTCAGAAAAACATCCAATCTTGATTTAAAAATTTCCACTGATGGAGAATTCACCACAACCATTGGTAAATTGTTTCAGTGATTAATTACCCTCACTGTTAAAAATGTGCACCTTATTTCAAGTCTGAATTTGTCTTGCTTCAAATTCCAGCCATTGGTTCTTGTTATACTTTTGTCAGCAAGATTTAAGGGTTTTCTATTATCAAATTTCTGTTCCCCGTGTAGGTACTTAAAGGTTGTGATCAAGTCACCTATTAATCTTGTCTTTGTTAAGCTAAACAGATTGAGCTCCTTGAATCTTTCACTATAAAGCAAGGGGCAATATACAGGCCAGAATCACGATAGTAGTCTCGAAATATTCAGGAAGCCAGTCATTTGGGGAACCATTGGACAAAGCCATGATGTAACCCTCAGATTAATCAAAAAAGACTTTGCAGATCCCCCAACTCCAAATCTAGGAAAAGGGAAAGACGGCCTTATTACAGATCTATATAACCTTTCCATGACTGCTCCTCTAAGCATGGAAGGCTAGACTACAGTAAACACAAATGGAGCAAGTCCAAGCCCAGAAAGGGGAGAGACCAGTCTTCCTGCAATGCAAATTCCCAACACTAGAAACAATGCCTGACTATGTTCAGGAGAGTTCCAAGGTGCAACATATAGGTGGCAGTCTATTAAAATTCAAGGACAAATGGCCTCTTTATACATTGGACAGATAAGTCCTTGATATGATTCTACAAGAACCAGAGAATTTTCAAAGATACTGAATCATTGTTTACTCCCCTCTACAGTATTCTACTAAGAAGGCAAAATATGCTAAAGACCATAGATCATCTTTTGCAAATCAGTGAGGTTGAGACAGTTCCCAAGCTGGAAATGTACTCCATCTACTACTCAGTCTTGTTTTTGGTACTCTGGTGGATGAGTCCAAAGACAGATTCTAGGGTGGGATAGCCATGGCAGAGCTAGAGAGGTCTGTCATAACACCAGATGCCAGTCTGGAAGGATGGGGAGTTCACCATGAAATCGATGGCGCAAGGGACACACATGTTCTCAGAGCAAAAGAAAGGCCATGGGTCGCAGGTGAACTGCTGTTTTGGGGAGGCAAGCCCGCCAGCCCCGCCCCTTCTACCCAAGGCCCCACCCTCCACACACCGGAGCCCTGAAACCCCCCTCAAACCCTGTAAAAGGAGAAGCCCTGACTCTGAGGGGCCCCTCATGACTGAAGGAGCCCCAGCCCACCCGCCCCAGCCACATCAGGCTGAGCCGCTGCCGCTGGCCCCCCCAACCCACCACCCCCCTGAGCGCCAGGCCAAGCTGCCGCCTCCTACCCCCCGCCAGAGTTGGGCTGAGCCGCCAGCCTCCCCCAGCACCAAGCCAACCCCAGCGCCAGGCCAGGCTGGAACAAGCTGCCGGCCTCCCCCAGCGCCAGGCTAGCCAAAGCGCAGGGCTGGGTCAAGCTGCCGGCCTCCCCCAGTGCTAGGCCGGGCCAGGCTAAGCCGCAGGCCTCCCCCAGTGCCAGGCTGAGCTGCCAGCCCCCTAGCACTAGCTCCTCCCACCCCTGAAGGCCCCCTCCCTGCCGAGCCTCAGCACCCGAGGAGGAGGGACGTGGCAAGCAGCTGGATGGGTGGGATGTGGAGTGGAGGAGGAGGTGGGGGTCTCGGGGAAGGGCTGGGGCCACTGCAGCCTCAGTGTCCGGCAGCGGGTTGGCGACACCCACCACCCATGAAGAAAGTCATACATTTTCTAGAGCTGAGGACAATAAAGTATGCTTTTCAACAATTGGCCCCAGTGTTGCCAAATGGTCAAATTCTGATAATGACAGATAGGGCACGTAAACCATCAGGGAGTACGAGCTCACAGGATCTCCAAAAGAAAGCAGCATTGATGTAGTGGGCAGAGGCCCATCTACAGTCTATCAGGTCCTTGCATATCAATGGCACTAGAAATGTGAAAAACGACTGGCTGAACAGCAGGTAAATCTATCAGGCAGAATGGAGTCTTCACAACAAATCATTCCGATTGATCATCAAAAAATTCAGAGTTCTGATTCTGGTTCTTTTTGCATCTAAGCCAAACCAGAAGGTTCACCAATAGTTTGCAAGAAAAAGGGAGCCGGGAGTGCTAGGTATAGATGCCCTGTTGCTCAAATGGTCAAAAGCATAAAGTTATGCTTTTCCCCCAGTGCCCATCATCTCTAGGAGAATACAGAAGATCAGAAAGATGGACAAGGAAGTGATCTTAGTGGCCTCCCAATGGCCTAGGTGGTCTTGGTTTCCTGACCTCATGAATATGTCAATGGAGCCACCATTCTCCCTGAATGAGAGTCCAGATTTATTATCCCAGGTCCAATTCTTCACCAAGATCCAAGCAAGTTAAATTTAGCAGCTTAGCATTTGAAAGGAAATTTCTAGAATAGAGGGGTTACTTTGCAACTCTGTTAGCATTGAGTAGAAAATTGACAAACAGGGCTTACTCAAAAATCTAATCTAAATTCAAAGCTTGGTGTAAATAGAGACATATTCAGGATCATGTAGGCAAAACGTCTCATGTTCTGGAGTTTTTGCAAGACAGTTTCAATATCAGGTTGCAGGCTAATACCTAGAAAGTACATGTTTTTGTATTGTCTGCAATTTTGAGAGCATCCAGAAAATCTTCCATTTCCTACCATAAGGACAGTTGTCGCTTCATTAGAGCAGTGCAGCTATTGCGTCATCATAAGGTGCATAGAGCTCCATCTGGGGATTTGAACATTGTGCTCACTGCCTTAATGCATGTGCCCTTTGAACTTATGAAATCTGTTTCACTATTACTTGTCTATCAAAAAGACCTTTTTCATTGCTAGCACTTCAGAAAGAACAGTGTGAGTCACTGCATCCTGCTGCATCATTCACAAAGATAAGATGGTTTTGAGAATGGGTCCCACCTTTATTCCAAAATGTAATAGGATTTTTCATTGAGAAAAAGGGTTCTCATTGCCTTTTTTGTTCACATCGTTCTCACCCAAAGGAGAAGCTATTACTTTGCTGAATGTAAGGAGAGCCTTGCAATTTAATCTGAAAAGAGCATAAGACAAACACCACCTTTACTGATTTAATTTCATCCAGGAAAAAGTGGTGCTAAGGCATCTCTATCATCGGTCTCATGGTTGTGTATAGAGCAAAAGAATTTAGTCCTCCAGTGGGCACCAGAGCTCATACAGTATGAGCAGTGGCGGCATTGTGATCTAAGAAACCAGTAAAGCTGTAACTTGGTCATGCCTGCATACATTTACCAGGCTTTACAAAGTAGCTACTCAGTCCTCAGCTGATCATCCTGCATGCTGTGCTCATATATAACAAACCCTGAGGTTCTGTTGACCTATTCCTTCAAAGCAAGGAAAAGTTTCAGGTAAGCAACCACAAATTCTCCCAAACTTTGTGTCACCTGCAAACTTTATCAGTAATGATTTTATGTTTTCTTCCAGACCACTGATAAAAATGTTAAATAGTGTAGTGCCTGGCGGGACCCTGTTAGAAAAATACCTGCTCTATAATGATCCCTTATTTACGATTACATTTTGAGATCTATTAGTTAGCCAATTTCAATACATTTAATGTGTGATTTTAGTTTCTTAATCAAAATGTCATCTGATACCAAATCGAATGCCTTATAGACGTCTGAACATATTACATTAATGCTATTATCTTTATCAACCAAATTTGTAATCTTATCAAGAAAACATATCCAGTTCGTTTGACAAGCTCTGTTTTCCATAAACCCGTGTTAATAGGTATTAATTATAATTCTCTTTTAATTCTTTATTAATTGAGTCCCATATTCTGCCCAGGATCAATGTCTCACTGACAGGCCTGTAATTACCTGGGTTGTCCCATTGACCCTTTTCAAATATTGGCATAACATTAACTTTCTTCCAGTCCTCTGGAACTTCCCCAGTGTTTCAAAACTTATTGGAGTTTCAAGTATATCAAGGCTTATGATATTGTGTGTTCTTGAATGCAAACTCCCTACCCCATTTCCTTCCACAAAAATAAATTAATATAAAACTGTTTTAATTCAATATATTTCTTAAAAGCATTTCCAGTGGTTTAAAGTTTTGTAAAATCCTTTTATTGCAAAACTTAAATTTTAGGCCTAAAGGTAGCAAAAGCTTTATCTTTTTAATTGCATATTTTTTGCATAGATCCTCATCATGCCATCAGAGTCATTCCAATCTGTGGCGAAATGCTAATTTTTGGGCTGTACACAGTATTTTAAAAAACATGTGAAGACAAGCAATTAAATTCATTCTTGAGGTAAGGACTCAGCTCCCATTTGACTTTAGTGGAAGTTGCCTCCTGCTTACTCCAGGGTTCTTCATTTACCCTGCTTATTTCCACAGATCACACGGTTTCTATTATTTAAAGTATTTCACATTTTTAACACTGATTTTAATATAGAAAGAAAAATAAACAAATATTATTTGTGAGCTTCTGTCTTGTACATTCAGGCCAGAACGCACATATTTATGGCTGAGTTATAAACCTCTCCAAAAGGGGCAAAACCCAAAGCCAAGCTCAATCATATCTGGGAAACATATACCATTCCATCATCAATGAAACTAGAGATGGGGCTGAACCTAATTGCTGGATGCGAGCCCTATCAAACTTTGATATGGACCCTTGGATGCTAGGTATGGAGCACCATTTGACCTAGTGTCTTCATGGGGATTGTGGCCAGGTCTCCAGAACCTCTGTACAAAGGATGTTCTTAGCTATATGTGTTGTGGGTGAATATGGATTTTGATGCTAATTTTAATAGACTGAACAAAACTGTGGACTATGGTGTGTTTGAAATTCAGATCTAGATCTGAATCTTGTAGCTTGAGACCATCTCCAGTGGAAACTCATTCTGTCTGACAGCTCTGGGTGGGTGATGTGAAATAAGATGGGGATAGAAGTGGATATTTTATTACAAAACTCCAAATTATGTGGCGCTCGCTTGATTTTGAATTTTACTTCCAACTTTGAATCCAGCCTTCATTCACTGAAAAAATCACAACAGTTCTTGATCCACTCAAGCAAACCTTGTCCCTGTGCCGAGATGACTTGGTCTGATGTATGACAAAATCAGGTTAGATTTTTGGTTCTATATTTTAGAATAAAATTATAGAAACAAAACATAAAATAAGTCTACAGGATGATGTGAATACCAACCTCTTTGCCATGAATGTTTAATATGTATATATTTGTGTAATGGAATAATATCTGCACATGCCCTTCCACCTCTAGCATTCTGGATTTCTGCCAGGATTTTTCTGTGCCCCCTGTCTGACACTAAACTCAGCTCTCTCGGCTGTTGGCTAGAAAGCTGAAGGCACAGGCAAAAGCTGAGCAGAGTCAACAGAGGGCAACATCGCTTTCTCACTCATATATACAAAACTAGTACATTATAGGCTTCCATTCTGCTGCTCTGCCCTCAGCATCCCTCAAATTCATAATGAAGAATTTCACCCTTAAACTCCAGAAAATCACACTGGCCCTATCACTGACTGGGGGATACTTCAGATAACCCCCCAGACTATTGCTTTTTTTTTTTCAATCCATTTTCTAAATTTTTATTGGGCCGATAAACATAAATAGCGTTTGACACTTGTTTACGGTCCCGTATCAAGTTTTTTCTTTATTCTAAATAAATAAATAAACAATACTGTGTATAAACGTGGTAACTGTTGTGTGAATTTACTGGCATTTAAAAACAGTCACTCTTAAAACTGTGACACATTTAGTTATCTTAATCTACAGTAGCTCATAAAGTGAGGCAATTAATGTGTTGAATTAATAAGTCCCCTTTGTCATTCACAGTAAATGGTTCCTAAAATGCCTGTACTCTCTTCTAGATTAATAATAGCCTTTCCTGTAAACAGCTACAGTCCCATATGAAAATATCCTAATGTAGGATCCTACACAATTGCAGTGATACATTTTTCCAGGAACCAAGTACAAAATCCATCATTCAATCAATAAACAAACCTCTCTCACACTTTTTTGTTCTTGCAAATGGTATGGTCAAACTGCTGCCTCTATTGGAAACGTCTTTTACAAGTGCTGTACGAGTTTGGGAAATCTGTCAAACATTCTGAGCAGCTGCTGAGCAGAGCCCTCCGATCCATGTATGCTTTGGCACTGGAGGGATGCACAGGAGCGAGGAGTGAGTGGAGGGACTGGGCTTTGAAGTCTGCTTGGTGATGTTATATTATTCTTGGCTCTTGGCACTTTGGAAAATACACTGCATCAAGTTCTCATCATTGCTGAAGTGCACAGTTTTTCTCAAGGCTGTGGAAGGGTGGTTTTAGCATTACATTCGGCTATGAAACACCTCAGTAATTTAGCTGCTGAGATTGTTATTTTTATTAAATTCTTGTTAGGTTTTTTCTTTCTATGGTTGGACCTGTTCCATGGCTTGTTTTTGGGGGTGTTTCATGCTTTCACCCAGAAGCTCATGGGTACTTCATCTGTGAAAGCCAGATTTGCTTTGGAGTTTCATTCACAACTGAATTTCTACTTTGAAATGTGGATTCAGCGATATCCCACACTCACAAAATTTGCCTTTCTATAGCAACTTCCACCCAAAGATCACAAAGCTGTTCACAGACATTACTAAAATTAGGCTCAAAATACCTGCGTATTACATAAGAATTGTAATGAGTCGATGAGTGTGCACAACTCTGCCCTCTAACGGATTGATAAGAACCACCCTACTGTTTGTCAGAGGTCTTACATTGCTAACAGAGATTCTCCTTTAACTCAAGTGCTAGCAACATGTGCTTTTGGAATAAGAGGGTCACCATGAAGGGCTAAGTGTACATGTGTGAATCTTAGTGACGGCCACTAGAGTAATGCACAGCAATGATTTCCCTTTAACTGGGAGTGGGAAGAGTAGGGAGGATTAATTAATTAGAGTTTGGAAAAATGGGTTTAAATTGCAGGGACAAAAGGTTTATCAAAGGAGCCTTGCAAACCCAAATGGTTGAGAGATTCATATGCCCTCAAACTGGTTCATCCTTTTCTTATATGAATGATACAGTTCGCACCATTACTGGTAAAGTATGGCGATTGCTATGTGTTTGACTTGCCAAATCTTGATCTGCCCCACTTGTTCCTCCATGAAGTTCTGAAAAGAATTCCCATTTCCTGTACTTCCCCGTTGGAAATTGCCTTATAAATCTTAAAAGGGTTCTTCTAACCTAAAACCCTAGAGCTAGAGATGGATTGAATCACACAGTTTGGGTCCATATCTGCTTGGCCTCAGAATTCCTTCCAATGGGTTCAGGTCCAATATACTGAAACTACCTAGTAGCTTCTAAGCAGCTAAACTGAATCAACAGAGATGTACCAACTTTGCTTTATACATATTACATACGTGATGTAATAGCTACTGTGACTTAGCTAAGGTCTCATCTTCTTAGATATAATGCTTGATTTCCTTTGAAAATGTGATTTATTTTTCTTTTGTATTTTGTGTGATACTCACTGGCTTTGGGGTGTTTTCATAAATATGTTTGCAATGAAACCTTAAGAAATATAGTTTTTGAAAAATTATACAAAGATTTTAATTAGTAAGGGGGAAAATCCACAAATATTGATTTGTACATTGTTCACATCTCTCATGGACTGCTGCTTTTTGTAAACATTTGAACAATCAAGTTTTACTGGCAAGAACATACCTGAAAAGTGAATTTCAAAGTTGCACGTTATTAATCACAGAAACCAATTTTAAAACTTGCATACATAAGTACTGCTGTCAGAAGTGCTTGTGTATTTGCTTGTTCAAGGAATAGAAACAATGCCATGTGACCTATTTGACCAATCACAATGAAGCAGAACCTCTTGAATTTTGAATTTTCACAATTGATTCATAGAGTAAAAAATGTGAGAAGGTGTTTATAAAAAACTGTGAGCATTGAATGGAACTGAGAGGATCATCATCTCCTTGCAGATGTCTGCAAGCAGAAAAAGAAACTAAATTCTCCAAATAAATTACTCATTATGATTGATTTGCTAAACTCTAATTATAAATTTAACATAGTTAAAATTCTCTGTACCCAACCCACGTTTTTATGTTGCAGAAATAATCTGAAATATATGTGCAACCTGATCCTTTGAGGTGCTGAGCATACTCCACTCCCATAAATGTCAAATGGGAGTGGGAGGGGCTCAGAACCCAACAAGTTTGGGCCATTACTTTGTATCAGCTAAATTGCCCAGTGCATCTAGTTCTGAGTCTGGCTGCTCTCATTCCTGGTTTACTTACACACTTTTCATTGAAATTTGTGGAAATGCAGCCTCCTACATACTTTTACCAAATGACTGCATCACAGCCAAATTCCCCTAAAGTCTACATAAATAAATAAACTGCTGTTTCCACTCCTTTCCTCCTTATTAGTCATACCAAAGATGAAGGAGGTCTTTGATCAGCATAAAATTATGCAAATCCATTGGTACCATATTTTCTTAGTTTCATATTTGATTTACTAAATCTGAAGTCATCCACTAAAAACTCTCTTTGTACTTTTGTCCCTCAAAACAAACACTCTTGAGGGTCAAATACCAACATGACATTCAGTACAAAACTTTAAATAAACATTTTATCATCAACCAGAACTCAGTTCTTTTAATACTTTACAACAAATGGAAATTAATTAGTAGCAAAAGAATTCTTCTGGACTTACATATTACATACTACATTCCTTCTAACTCCTTGGTGCCAGCAGAAAGCATATCCTCATTCTAATCTTTAACAAAACCACAGAAACATTTAGAAAGAAACAAACTTTTTGAAAGAAACCTTTTGAAAGGTACTACAGTCCATGAATCTGACTCCTTTATCCCACTGAACTACTCACATGAGTAAGTACTATCCAAAGTGCACAAGGGTTGTAGAATCAGGTCCTTCGAGTATGAACTTTTCAGAGTAGAGATGGGTCTTTCTTTTGTCTGTCAATCTGTCTGATGTTATTTATGCTGCATTCATTTAGATGGTATGTGTGTTTCTATAAAGTGCCTGGCATACTGTTAACTTAAAAATAAAATATATACCATTATTAATGTGCTTTGAAAATGTACACTAGATATAAAGGTCTAAATGTTATTAATAATCATCAAAATGGATGCTGACCAGTGGACTGTTTGTGTTTCATCTCAAGGAGACTAGTTTGAGCACCAGCATTGAGCACTCCATTGTAATTGTGTTGCCCTTCCATTATTAATGGGGTTATTTACATGAATAACTACTAGCCAGTATGTGTAACAGTTATAGTATTGTGCCCTAATTAGACAATGAACAGACAAAAAAGGAAGATGGAAGGTAGAGAAAAGTGTGAATGAAAAGTGAAATCAAGGATATTTCTTGTTAATTTCACAATTTTGTTTAAAGTTTCTTCAGTTTGTTGGATTTGTGTTTGTTGTTTTCATTCTCCCCTATTAGTTCATACCTCTGTGAAGGAGGAAGGTGGAGAGTAGGTAGAAAGAGGTTCCTAGGCCTTTTGGAAGAAGTGGAATTTTAGAGGGACTTGAAGGAGGTGAGGTACTATACAAACACTCATCTACTGGATGGCAACAGACAATTTTACATTCTGTATTTTTTCATGTGATTTTCAATGCTATTTTTTTAATAGTATGGCTAAAATGATTCTTTTACCTCTTTAACCCTGTAATATTGTATTTTAATAGATTTCACAGTTGCTGACAGCTGGTTATGATAGAGACAGATTGGTCAACAAAGAATAAACTTTGTGCATTTTTCATACCTATTCTATTTTGGTAGGGGAACATTTAGAGTAACTGCTGTATGCCCAGGAGGCCTGAAAAGACAAGTGAATTTTGAGGGCAAATACCTCTATCAGGAGTTTACAGAAAGGAAATGCCCTTCAAACAAATAAACTCATGCATCCTGTTTGCAAAAAGAATTATAATATAGGCAGCAAAAAAGGTTGGAATTGTTATTGGAAGGAATACAGATTGAGGTCATGGTGTTTTAATTTGGTTGAAGTCAGCAAGCAGTCAATAGTATTAAATGTATTCCTTCTTTATCCAGCTAGCAAACTGAACTAGTTCTTCCATCAGTAGGCTCCTACTTCATTCTGTAAACTATCTATAGGTGTCCTCGAGTGTGTACTGCTTGACTCACTCCTGCTTTCTTCAATAAGCATTAAATACAACATGGAGACTTGAGCTCTTTGCCACCCAGATCATTCATAAAGATACAAAACCCAACATACATGCTGTTGTATAAAGCAAAGTCTCTCTTTAATTCACAAGTTCTCCCAAAGTTGTGTGCAGTGGTGTTGTAGCCATGTTGGTCCCAGGATATTAGAAAGACAAGGTGGGTTGAACCAACTTCTGTTGGTGAGAGAGACAAGCTTTCAAGCTACACAGAACTCTTCCTGGCCCCTTAGAATATGTGCTAACTACATATGCCAAATTATCTGTTCAATCTTATATTTAGCTATGACACTCTGAGTACCTTTCCCAGACCTGAGGAAGAGTTCTGTGTAGCTCATAAGCTAGACTCGCTCACCAACAGAAGTTGATCCAATAAAAGATATTACCTTACCTACCTTGTCTCTCTAACTCCTCCCAAAAGCAGAGTCAGGGTCTCACTTGAAAGACATTCAGGGTATTACTAAGAAACAAGAAATAGATTTAAAATAGCAAGCCAGTGAGGAATGTATTCCTTCTTCACCTTCTTTCACTCATTCATTTGAGAACTCTCTCTTGCCTTGCAACATGGAGGGCAGCATGCCAGAGGTGCAGTAGACACAGAGATACCACACTGAAGGGCAGATTATAAGAACCTGCATAGATAGAATAAAGAAATAACACATGAATTTACACTCAACAAACAGATTTGTCACAAAGGACAGCAGAATTGTTAGTATCACAAAAAGTGTCTAGTCTCATCTCTCCATGGTGGCATTTCATTGGTTATAACAAAATGTTAGGGCTGGTCAACTTTCAATACACTTATAATGTCCTTTTCCCAGCAATCAACCTGCCTCAAACTCACCTCAGAGATCTCTCTCTCTCTCTCTCTCCTGGAGTTGTGACCTCATGCAGTCTGCTTTTAACCTTACTGGGTAGATTTTGGAGTAGTCTGCAATGTATCCAGTCCAGTCCCACTAAATGTACTCAGACTAATCCCTCCTCGAGAGGCAACCTTTATCCATGTTATTCAGAGGTAACACTGTCATTGCCCAAAGAGCAGGAACAAATTGTCTCTTCCCTTGATCACTTTTTCCTGGAGTGTGGTGGCTTCCAGTTACCAGCAGGCTGCTTGTGATCTAACAGTGGCTCCTTACTCTACCAGGTCCAACCCACACAGGGACAGGGCACAATATAACTGGAAAGTACGGCACCTCATTCAAATTCTGTGGCCATTTCTGAAGTCTCCTCTGCTACTAAACACAGCCAGAGTGTTGCTCACAAACCCAACTGTATTTTGCTGTTAAAGCCAATAAGAAGGTTTAAGTGACCAGACATTAGTGCCTTCACTTCAAGAATTCATGCCAGGGCAGCTCAAGCTCCAGAAACTTGATGCTCCATATGAAGAACAAAATGTTCATCTGATCACAGTTGCCAGAGGGCTGCGGTGGATCAAAGCAAGTTTGATATAACGCGGTTTCACCTATAACGCGGTAGGATTTTTTGGCTCCCAAGGACAGCATTATCTCTCTCAGGGCTAAGTTCATAAATCCTCAGTGTGGTTCGTCACCTTTCTATAGCTGTAGAGGCAGAATCAAAGCTGAGTGGATGGCTGACAAGGGACTAGACCCCACCTTCTGGAGACCTCCTCAGTTTTGTTCTACCTCTTGTAGCTACTGGCAGGACAGTGAATCCAGCACCTCCTGCAAGAGAGAAAATTAAAAAAAAACCCTGAAGAGGCGTATTTGCTTTCTTCTAGCTCTGTATCCCTGCCAGAGGGTGCAAAAAAGAGAGGTTTGTGTCTTGTGCACTCCAGCCACCTCATCTGCCTGGTCAGAAAGGTTTAGCCTTGACTGCCTTACTCAAATCTAGGAGCCAGTTCCCCAGACACTCCCCGCCAGCAGGAGTCAGGCCACAAACATCTCAAAGGATGGCAGAAAAATAAGGAGAGCCCTTTGGCCATCGGAGGTGGTTACATCAAAGGGCACAGGGAAAACATAAGCTGGACCAGCTGAATGCACCCTAGACAGAGCAAGAAGCAGCAGGTAAGACCATTTTGGGCACATGCCCTCCCTCAGTGTGGGTCTCATCATCCTCTCCTCACCCCTTTCCTTGCCATGCAACTCAGTTTCCTTCCCTTAGTCCCAGGGGAAGTCAGGAATTATGCATTGCTGGGGGAAAGAAGGGAATCTCCCCTTCAGAAAGAAATTCCCTCTTGGGCTAGGAGCTCTTGGATTTGGCACAAAAAGCACCTTTCTCTCAGAGGCTGCCACACTGTGAGCCTTAGGCAGCAGCTGCAGTGTCTCCCTTAAAGGCTGTGATGAAGTTATGAATTCCTGTGTGTGCCTTAGTTTCCTCTATATGCTGCATTGTTACCCAGTGGAAAGAAAAAAAAACATAATAAAAGGAATAGAATTGTCTGTGTCTGGTTCTTCATCTTCATCATGAATTCATTTTCCTCCTCATCTTCATGGGCCTCACCAAAGAAAAAGAAGGCTAGAACGTCTAAGTCCAAGAGAGGAAAAAAGAAGTCCAGGGTAAAATCAGGATCTTCTTCATAGTAGGAGTGTGAATTCTCAATCTCAGAGTCTGAATTGCAGGATGAAGCAAAACAAGAATCTTTTCCCAACTGAACCATTTGAAAAGATGTTCTGAAAGGTGATTGGATACTTGAGTATGCCATCAAATGAAACCATTAAAAAAAGATCTTAAGGAAGAAGAAGAGAGAGTTGGTACAGAAATTACAAAGAAAGAAATATTTTCCAACCGGTTGAAAAAATCTGAATCACACATTCTCCTCCGTGTCTTTTTGGAAAGAGTAATTAAGTCCAAATGGGAGATACCAGAAGAGTCTATGGATTGTCCAGACATGTCCAAATATTCTACAATGTGCACCACAGCAAAGCAGATTTTGTGTGTCTTCCCAAAGTGGATGGGGCCATTTCACATTAGTCAAAGATATTGCTCTCCCAACAGAAGGGGATCTTTCCCAAAAGAATCCAACAGCAACCAAATGGAAATATCACAGTGCCATATGTTTGAGGCTAAATCTTCCTCTCTGAAGCCTTCAACTCTGGCCTAATATTTTGCAAAAATACTACTGTCCTGGACTGACAGTTTGGCAGCCAGACTGCCAAAAAAGGCTAAGAAATCATTTTGTTTAGGTTCAGAGTTTTAAAAAAATCTCAATGGCTTCAGTATTCATAGCCAGTGCAACCAGAGATGTTTTGATGTTTTCAGCACATGCCATGGCCTCCAGTGTGGTGACCAGATGGTGCATCTGGTTACAATGCCTGGAAGGGCAATATAAGGTCAAAATCATGATAGTGGCTTCAAAATATTCAGGAGGTCAGTAACAAAGTGGTGGTGTAATCCTCAGGTAAATAACAAAAGCAAAAAAATCCCAACCTTACAAACCCCCGCCCCTCCCAACTCCAAATCCAGGAAAAGGGATAGCTGATCTTATTACAGATCTAAATATTCTTTTCGTGGCTGCTCCTGTAAGTATGGAAGGCTACACTATAATAAAAGCAAATAGAACATGTCTAAGCCCAGAAAGGGGAGAGACCAGTCTTTCTGCAATGCACATTTAAACACTAGAAACAATGCTTGACTATGTTCAGGTGAGTTCTGATGAGCAACACCTATGTGGGAGACTATTAAAATTCAAGACCCAGTGGCCTCTCTACTCATTGGACAGAAAAGTCCTTGATAGGGTTCTACAAGGGTATATCCTAGAATTTTCCAAGATTCCAAATCACTGTATTCTCCTTTCTCTGGTATCCTGAAACCCACAAAAGAGGTGAAATATGCTAAAGGCCATAGAACATGTTTTCTGAATCAGCATGATGGAGAGAGTTCCCTAGCTGGAGTTGTACTCCAGCCACTACTTGGTCTTGTTTCTGGTACTCAAGAGATCCAAGGAGGATAGAGTGGTGTTGGACTTAAAGCATCTGAATAAGTTCATAAGGAGAACTAGCTTTTCAGATGGAGAACTTGAAGTTCATAGCAGTGGCGATCTGCCACTGGTGTTCTCAAACTGACTGATGTAAGGTAAGGCCTACATTCATGGGTCAATTCACCAGGTGCCCAGGAGAGTTCTATAATTCGCACATGGAACTGATCATTTTCAATACAAAGTGCTGCCTTTCAGAAAGTCATCCATACCTCAAGTGTTCACAAAAGACCTTGTTGTTCTGGAGGCTTTTCTCAGGCAGGAGGAGATACAGGTATATCTTTTCCTGGCTGACATTTTGGTTAGAGCCCCATCCAAAGAGAATCCACTCAAGCAACTCAGTCAACAATTCAGACATCGATGCAAAGAGCCACAAAATCTTTCCGCCAGCCAAAAGATGGGACAAAATCAGATCAGCAGCTCAGGAAGTGCCTAAGGATGATAGTAACAAGTATTCTAGAAATGATTGTATCCTACATAGGTGTAATGCCTTGGGTAAGAATTTATATGAGGACTCTCTAGAGCAGGGGTCTCAAACTCAATTTACCTTAGGGCCAGTGCCAGTCCTCAAGTCCTCCCAGCGGGCCAATAATATCACTGAAGATGGTGTTCAGAAAAGAAAATGTTTATTTTGTATTTTTTATTTTGAATTTCTTAGAAATAATAAAACTGTCCATACAACTTTATACAATTCTTTGCCAGCCAGTGGGCCTGGACTTTGAGACCCCTGTTCTAGAGTTTCCTGCTCTTTTTTCACCACCATTTTCTGATGTTTCCATCTCGGAAAGTGAACATTCCATCACTTGCCTTGAAATCCTTGGCTTGGTGGATGAGTCCAAAGAGATTCCAGGGAGGGATGGCCATGGAAGAGCCAGAGAGGTCATTGTAACAACAGATGCCAGTCTGGAAGGATGGGGAGTGTTCTCCAAGAACTTAGTGGCTCAAGGGACACAGTTGTTCTCAGAGCAAAAGAAAGACAAAGTTATTGCTGAGGGCAATAAAGTATGCTTTTCAACAACTGGCCCCAGCATTGCCAAACAGTCATATTCTGGTAATGACAGAATACATTGGCAATGGTGTACACAAACCATCAGTCTGGTAAGGGCTCATGGGATCTCCATGATGCAGTGGGCAGAAGCCCACCTAGTCTATCAGGGCCTTGCATGTCAAGGGCAGTAAAAATGTGAAAGCTGACTGGCTGAGCAGCAGGAAAATCAATCAAAGAATGGAGTCTTCACAGCAAATCATTCTTTTGATCATCAAAAAATTCAGAGTTATGATTCTGGTTATTTTTGCATCCAAGGCAAACCAGAAGATTCACCAATACTTTGCAAAAAAAAGGAGCCTCTGCCCCCAGCAGCCCTAGGCATAGATGTCCTGTTGCTCAAATGGCCAAAAGGCTTACTTTATGCTTTCCCCCCAGGATCACTAGGGTAATGCAGAAGATCAGAAAGAAGATGGATGAGGAAGTGATCTTAGTGCCCCCCCGCCATTGCCCAAGTAGGCCTTGGTTTCCTGACCTCATGAACATATCAGTGGAGCCACCATTGTTCTTGAATCAGAGTCCAGATTTGTTGTCCCAGGGTCCAGTTTTTTCCACCAGGATCCAAGCAAGTTAAATCTTGAAACTTAGTTTTTGAAAGGAAGTTTCTTGAACAAAATGGTTACTCCACTGGTCATCTTCCAACTCTGTTAGCATTGAAGAGAAAATCAACAAACAGGGCTAAATTCAAAGCTTGGTGTAGGGAGAGATGTATCAGTATCATGTAGGCAAAGTGTCTCATGTTCTAAAGGTTTAATAAGAATCCGTATCAGATTGCAGGCTAATGCCTGGAAAAAACACGTTTCTGTACTATCTGCAATTTTGAGGATATCCAGAAAATCTTCCATTTCCTACCATAAGAACAATTGTTGCTTCATTAGAGGAGTGTAACTATTGAACCCCCCTAAGATGCACAGAGCTCCATCTTGTAATTTGACATTGAGCTCAATGCTTTACTGCCGGCACCCTTTGAATCTATAAAATCAGTTTCATTGTATTACTTGTTTATCAAAAAGACCTTTTTGATCGCTATCACTTCAGAAAGAAGGGCTTTTGAAGCTTTGTCACTTGATCCATCTTGCTGCATCTTTCATAAAGACATGGTGGTTTGGAGAGTGGATCCCACTTTATTCCAAAAGTAAATTAGATTTTTTCATCCAGCATAAGAGATCTCGTTGCCTTCTTTTTGTCCACATACTTCTCCCGCAAACAAGAAGCTATGGCATTTGCTGGATATAAGGTGAGCCTTAAAGGCTTATCTGAAAAGAATTGAGAGCATAAGTAAAACAGCCTTTCTGGTCTTATTTTATCCAAGACAAAGAAGTTCCAAGGCATCACAGTGACTACGCTGGTGCTTTAGTGAGGGGTTGTTAGGAACTGGGACATAGGCAGTCTGGCCTACTGGTCAAAGCAGGAGTAGGGTTGCCAACCATCCAGGTTTTACCCAGACAGTCCAGTTTTTGGCTTCTGTGTCCAGGTGCCCTTTAGGGTTGCCAGGTTTCTGTTTTTTTACCAGACAGTCTGGTTGAAAAGGGGGCCTGTTAGTGTCAGGTCAGATGCAGACACCCAAAGTGCAGATACTGCAAGATGGGGAGAGCCTCCTGGTAATTAACCCTTGCCAGTCCCTGCTCAGTCGGGGCTGCCCCCTACCTGCAGGCAGGCTCCTTGTCAGGCTGCAGCAGCTCCCACCCCAGCCCTGGAAGAGAGGAAGCCCAGCTTGGGGCATGGGGGAGGTGGGGACAATCCAGTGAGCAATGGAGGGAGGGGGGCAGAAGAGTGAGCGAAGGGGGTGGGGCATTGGGGGCAGAGGCAGAGAAGGGGCAGAGCCTTGAGGGAAGAGGCAGAGAAGGGGGCAAGTCCTCAGGAGAAGAGGCGAAGCAGGGGCAGGGCCATTGGGGTCCAGTTACCAGCAATTAGAAAGGTGGCAACCCTAAGCAGGAGTGGGATCTAGTGGGCGGAGTGGGTGTCTAGGTTGGGGAACAAAAGCAGGGGTCAGAACCAGAGTCAGCTGCCAAAATACCAGAGCCAGGAATGGAGCCGGAGTCAGAATCAGGAATCAAAGCTGAGGGATGGAGCCAGGGTCAGATACCAAATGCCAGAGCCAAGGATGGAGTCAGAGTCAGAGACAGGAATAGTAGCCAATGGTCAGGAGCAAGGCGTAAGGGCAGGAACCGGAGGAGAGGCAAAGGTCAGGCACAGGTCAGGACAAGGTAGGAGCTAGGAGTGAGGACAGGAGTCGTGCAGGAGTCAGGAACAGGGTTAGATGTGGATTGCAGGAGGCAGGAAAGTGCAGGGCCCAACACAGCAGCAGCCAGGAATCTGCACAATTGTTCAGATGGCCCATGTGGCTCACTTCCTGTAGTGGGAGCAAATCCTTCAGGCAGCCTCAGGCTTTGGGTGTTCCAATAGGATTTCCTATGCGGCCTGACCTTCCAGGACTGGCAAGATGCTACTTCACCCATCTCCCCTGTTGGCAACAAGGGAGTGTCAGAGATCCAGGA
Organism: Chrysemys picta bellii; assembly: GCF_011386835.1. Taxonomy (NCBI): domain Eukaryota; kingdom Metazoa; phylum Chordata; order Testudines; family Emydidae; genus Chrysemys; species Chrysemys picta. Next base: position 84,860,962 of record NC_088799.1, on the reverse strand, counting down.
TGCCTATAGCCCTGGGTGTTAGATCCTTACAGGCATATGGGACAAAGGATTCAATTTTCCAGAGTGCACCAGAGTTCAACTCAGTATGAGCATTGGCAGCATCATGGACTGGGGAAGGGCAGGCCCTTTACAATGAAATCTGTAAAGCTGCCGCTTGGTCATCCCTGCATACATTTACCAAGTTTTACAAGATAGATACTCAGTGTTCAGATGATGCAGTCTTTGGCAGCTGGATCCTGCAACTATGGTGATTCCTTAGGGTGAGGGAATCCTTTCTCTCAATGACATTATTTTGTTCCCTCCCTAAGAATTTTGTTGTTGCTGAGAAAATCCCACATGGTGGATTTGTGGAGAGAATGGGAGAATTTGTGGTTGCTTACCTGAAAATTTTCTCTTCTTCAAAGGGCTAGATCCAGTCCTCCCTGAAAAAGGGAGATCTGTCTAACATATTGTTAAAGTTCTCTGCAGTAGTTAAATGTTTCTTGTTCATAGTGTTATCTTGTTGAGTACTAACATGCAAATGAGAGATTCATTCTTTGTTTTACAGTCCAGAGAGACTAGCTTTGGAAGCATCTCGAAACTGAGGTCGTCTCCGGAAGGTGAGGGCTAGTCCCTAGTTAGTAGTGCAGTCAGCTTTGATTCTGCCCCCTACAGCTGCATAAGGCGACAACCCACACTGAGAATAAGTGGATCAATTCCTTTGACAAGGGAAGATTTTTAGGCAAGCAATTACAAAGTCTCCCATTTCAAGGCAGTCTCAGACTTTTCAAGACAACAATTTTTAGTTGGATTAAGCTGGACTAAACCCAGGCCCCAGAAGTGAAAAAGACAGTGTTTGTAAGCCTAAAGCAACACTTCACTGCCAATTAGTTTTAAGTATGCATTGCACTGTTATAGTTCCAAGTTCTGTGGAAAGCTGAACAGTGTTTTAACATTTTAAGAACAAGGGGACAGGAGCTTAACCCATGTACCACTGCTCTGAATTTCATTCTAGGCATCTGTGGGTTCAAAAAGGATTCTAAAGAATATTTTCATCCTGAACACCAAAATGATGGCCAATAAATTATTTTCCTGTAGCATTTCATAAACATCATTTGCCAAAAAGCCAGATCAGTTTCTAATAGTTAAAACAATTAAGGCTTAGTTCTTTGATTTCATTGGAAGGGCATCCAGTACCTATCCATCAAAGTCTTGGTCTGGAGCAGTTTTTCCAGAGATTTCATACTTAAAAATGATGGATCTGCAAATGCTGGCAAGCCTTTTTTATGTAGATTTTTCTAACTGTTCCTTGCTTTGCAGCAACTGGCTGCAGTTGTATTCTTGAAAGACATCACAAAAGTGCCATATGCAGACAGGTATTTGTCCAGAAATATTCCCTGTAGTTTTGAAGATGAACTGCAAATGCTTTTCAGAATATTTTCCCCCAGACTGTTTACATTCCCAGATCATTAGGAAAAATACTAAGGGTCAGATTTTCAAAGGAGCCAGTCCCTAACCTAATATTGCACCCTTATTTTGTACATCCAACTGTTTCTATGTATAAAAGCTCCAAGTTGCCCCGGCAACTGCATTGGCTCATGCAAAGCAGGTGGTTAGTCCTCTACCCAATTTCAGAGCATGGATGTAGATGGCATGTGCAAATGTAAGTTTTTGCAGACATAGAAAAGTGATCACTGAGAAAATGTGGCTGCACAATTGGCTGGGGGCAATTTTAGAGGCTGCTTTTGACATTTTGGGCTCTATTTGTGTATTGTTGCCCCTTTTCAACCCAAGTGGCTAGTCAAAGTTCAGGGCCCTGGGAATGTTCCAGTTGCAAATAGAAATTGATGGAGTCAGGTATTTACCTTAGTGCAATCTTGTTTATTGAGAAGGGATGTATGAAGTCTTGTGTCTCTGAACGCAGAAGGACCCAAGAAGAAAAGCAGTTTCTTTTCTTACAGCCCCCTTGCCTCTTTAGCAAACACCGGACCCAAAAGCTCTTTCCCTAGGTTTTTCCAGTGTTACACTGTTCTTACAGGCTCCTACTTGGCTTTCTTACCTCTGCCTCTCTCTATCTCTGCCCTTGTCTTTTTCAGTTTCTGTGTGTTCTCTTCCTATACTCACATGACCCAAAACCATACTCAGTCCAAAGATGCTGGGTGGGTCCACACATACCTTTTGTCCTGCGTGTAGGAGCTTATGCTTACATTTACATTAATTGAAGAGTGACTTTACACCTATCAATCTCAATTGGTTTTTAACTCAACCCATAACTAGGTTTTACCTATCTCATAACAATATTTTAAAACTACCAAATAAATATATTTCAAAGAAACATATTTTTAAAAAATCAGATTTTCTTTTGCTTCCCTGCTAAAATCCCCAGTTTAGCAGTCGATATTTCCCTGGCAGGAGTTGTTGCCATCAAGGAATCGTAAAGGAAAATACTCTGTTCAACGGCAGCTCTAATTAGAGATTTGAGGAGCTTGAAGTCATTCAGATTTCATGTTGGTAATTTCATTAATACTTGCAGGGAAATGCAAACACCCAAACTAAGGACTTGGCAGGTAAGTGAAAGAGGCAAATGGTTTTTCATTTTTATTTTAATCTGCAGAATTAATCTCTGATCTTGCAAACAGTTTTGCCCACACTTAACTGGGACTACTCACATGCTTAAAGTTAAACAGGTTTGCAAGTGTTAATAAGGCCCTGATCCCACACTGTTTAAGGTGTGGATGTGTGTCTTTTTTCAGCTTTTTTTAATTGACCTATGATGAACGGTGATTTTGGAAGTGGTGTGTCTGAAGTATTTCTTTATATATGTTTATAGGTTTTTTTTATTTACATTCCAAAAAAAGACACAAAATTCAGGCTCTTAAAACAGTTTTTTGTTGTGATTTTTGCTTTGGTTTTTTGTTGTTGTTTTTTTTTGCTTTATTTTTGGTTTTGTTATAATTTATGTAGTTCCCCTTTAAAGAAACTGTTTAAAAGAGTTGAAAATGACAGGTTGATTAATCAAGAATCGCTATTTTCCCACTCCAGCAGTCTCTTCCAGGGTTAAAACAAAGAGCAACAATTGCCAGATCTCTTAATTTCTGGGCCTCATTGAATTTAATGCCTGTTAACCCCTAAGGACTACTGAAACATTTGTGCTCTATAGGCCCTTAGCCAAGCTTAGCATGCCGCAAATGAAGTAATGCCATACCTGTCCATCTGTTTGGCCTATAGCTTTACAATATTTGGAATAAAAATTTAATTTCATATAATTTTCTGTGACATTGTTTAGAAATAGACCATTTGTACGTGTCAGAATGAAATGCAAATCACCCTGTAGTAAATGGAAGTATGATTTTTGATTGATGTTTTGTAATGCATGATTGTTATGATTGCTACCCTGTTGTATATCCTCCCCTTCCTCCAGAAGAAAATGTAATGGAAAATGTAACCCTAACAATTATATACAGATGGTACCATCCACATTATTTCAACTCTGTGTAGTGCCTTATGTTTCTGTACTACAACTGGTGCAAATTAAATTTTAGTCATCTTCTGTACATACATTATACTGTATCTCCACTGGCTAAAAGAATAAGAACTGCACAGCTGTTGGATGAGAGGCCATGTTGGCAACGAGTTTGTTCTATTTATTTGGCTGTTCTGTGTTGCCTGTGCCAATGAGGAACTTATGATCCAGCTGAACTTTTTGAAAAAGAGTATGGCTGTAGCCCTGAATTAAATGCCTCAGATAAAACCATCCTAGACTGTTTTATTTTCATGGTGTCATTTTTTGGTAGATCGTAGATGTTGGAAAGAAGAGTCAGCAACAGGTGATTCTATCTCAGTTGTGGGGTCTGGTTCTGCGTGTACTGAAGTGATAGATGCTTTGGCATTGACTACAATGGGAGCAGGATTGGGCATGCATGCGTGCCTGTGCGTATTTTAAGAGTTGAAAATCAGTTCCTCCTTCATTTACTTCCAAAGACTTGAATAATAAATAAAAAATAGAGATGTAAAAGACCTAGTAGGTCATCCACTTCATCTCCCTTTCCCCCCAAAATTGATGATGGTGTTTCAGTAGGTGGCACTCTTCCCTCACAGTTAGTACTGAACCAGTGCTTCAATATAGTGGTAAAAGCCACTGACACACTTACTTAAATTGCTGTAGCTCTCGGGGGCAGGAACTCTCTTTTTGTTATATGTTTGTCTAGCGCCTAGTCCCATGGGGTCCTGGTTTATGACTTTAAAGACTTCAGGGGAATTATTCTTAGGGCCTCTCTTTCAAAGGGTCTAAGCCAGATTGAGTTAACGCAGGTTAGTTAACACACAATACACAAACAGCACTAATAGCATGCACATAGGATGAGTGCACATCATTGTGTACATATAATGGCTACTTGCTGTAGTTTACCAAGTGCCTGGCATTCTTGAAGGATAACCCTCGGTCCTTTGCTTTGTTGCAGAGCAGTGTGCATTGTGGGCTTTTTCTTGCTGTGCATAATGGGGTGCACAGCGGAACCCAAAATGTTAAAATCCTAAAATTCCGCTATGTCCTATGCTTTCGTTCCGGGTGGGTTCGTGACATTTTCAAATTACTTTCAGCTACATGAACCACCAGGGCCGGCTTTAGGAAGTGCGGGGCCCAATTCGAACAGTTTCGACGGGGCCCCAGCAGGGATGACTAAAAAAAAAGCCACTTAAAAAGAATCCTTTCATTTCTTCTGTGTATTATTTACTTTCCATGACTATATAAATAATAACAAAATTATATATTACATACATTATGTCATATATTAATTAGCTGATTTTCACTTTCATATTAGGAAAATAATTCATGTTTTGATAGTTGTACAACTGATTTTCTTCAATAATTATTTTATTAAAATTTATAAAATATTTCCTTATTAATATAAAATTGTGCCCTCCTCCCCCCCCCCCCCCCCCAGCGCCTCCCGGCCCACGGAAACAAACCCTGCTTTCCCAGCGCCGCCCCGCCGAAACAGCTGTGGGCCGAAAAGGAAGGTTTGGGGAGGGGGGGTGACATAGGGTGACCAGATCACAGCAGTAAAATAGGACCCAACCCCTCCCTGCTCAGCCCCACCATCACATCCCTCTTCACCCCCTAGCCTCCCGCTGGCTTGCTGTGTCCCTCCTAGTCAGTCCCCCACCCACCACTTGCCTCCTTTCACCTTCTCCCTCCCCTGCCAGAAACCCCCATGCCCGCCCCTAGAACCCCTGCTGGCTCACTGCTTGCCTCTTTGCCCACCCGCCGCTTGCCCACCCGCTCGCAGCTTGCCCCCCCCCAAGTATAAAGCCTCATTCAAAGACCCAGGGGTCACTATATTACTGCACACAGCAGTCAATCAGTGCAGTTGTAGATAAATCTCTGCATTATGCATTTTTGTATAACTTTTATATGATTTTGTATTGAACCTTGGTAATGTTATAGCTGGCCCCTAAGGTACTATAATTAAGGTAAAAGAAAAATGTCTTTTTGCTAGAAGTAGAATAAGATCTTCCCCCCCCTTTGTAATCAATTGACCTGTTGAATGAATGAGGTGTGAATGAGGAAGGTGTGGAAGGCAGGCACTTCCAGACAGCTGCAACCCTTGGAGAGGGGCTGGGAGCCAGCCAAGGAGAGCTTTGCCCAGGGCTGAGTGGGACAGAGTTTGGGTGCAGGCTCCGGGCTGGGGCACGCTGTGGGGTGCAGGATGGGTGGAGGGGTGCAGGCTCTGTGAGGGAGTGCGGAGGGGTGGGTGCAGGCTCTGGGACAGAGTTTGGGGGCCGGAGAGGGAGTGGTGGGTGCTGGGGGGGAGGGGACTGCCATCACATGTGGCTTCCTTCCTTCCCTGCTGCCCCTCACCATAGCCTCGGTGGGGGATGTGGCTGCCCCTTGCCCAGTATTTGCAGGAGTGGTGGCTGGGGGGAAACCCAGTCAAACTCTGGTTTTACTCTTTCATTGGGTCACTTTAACCCCTTACAAACCCCTTCCCGCCTCTCTCACCCCCCTTTTCTACTGGGCTTGTTTGATCTTTTTGGTGGAGCCAGATGAAAACCACAAACCCCAGCGAGAGCAACAGGCTGGAAGACTAGACTGAACCCACCACCCACCCAGCCTAGTCCATCCCAGAGCCCAGGACTGAGGGCAAATGTCCCCCCACCCCCGGGCCACCTGCTTCCACTCCTGGCCTCTCCCAGCGCCGCCAGCGATTCTGTGTGGCTGCATCGGGTGGGATTTCAACCGGACCCTCCCCCGCCACCCCCGCTAAATTCACCCCTGTTTTGCGACCACTCTGTACCAAGAGCACCTTCCTTCCCTACCCTAGAGCTGCTGGATGGCTAGAAAGCTGAGCGGGCATTTGATTGATCCGGAATATTATTGTGCCCCCCCCCAAAACTTAATGTCCACACAGCTTTGGGGGGGGGGGAATATTCTTCCCCTCCAAAGCCGGTCTATTTTATTGTTGCAGGGCAAATGAAGGAGCCAGAGTTTAATGGAAATATTCAGCCCCTACAGTGGTCTTGCAGCAGGGGAAGCAGAGTTGATGGAAAGGGAACTGGTGTGGATAGGAGCCCCCCGTCCCCCTCCTTTGCAAAATAATTTGGGGAGGGGAATCAGATCACTCCGTGCCTCAGTTTCCCCTCTCATGGGGGAGAAGGGAGAGATAAAAGTCTCAGCCTGACGTGTTGCAGACCTTTCACATTCTCCCCTCTTGATGTATTTGATTTCCTCCTCCAAACCTCCCTCTCTCTCTCACCTGGAACTCACAGCACTAAGTACTGGCTCGGGGCTTTCTTCCTGGGTTACATGATCCCGAGTTTAGTTTTGAAACAGACACAGGCAGGCACAAATTCACCCTCAAACAGCAACACCACCGAAAACCACAAAACCAACCCAATATTACACACCTAGGGGGAATCACAGGGTCAAACACTCACCGACCGAAGCCCCAGCAGCTGCTAAGGTGAGTGAGGTCCACTGCAGAGATTCCTGTCTCCCACCAGACCGGAAGCCCCCTCGGTGTCTCCTCCAGGTGAGTGCTGGGGGGAGGGGAGGGGAAGGCTGCAAAGCACATGTGCCTTCTCCCCCCTCCCCCCTCCTGACCTGCAACAGCTGCTGCTGCCTCTGCCTCAGCTCCCCCCCCCCCCACAGCGTCTCTCGTTGCCTAGCAGCAACAGCTGTTGTTTCCGGGAGAGCCATGGAACTTTGCTTCAGGCAGGGACACTGCCAGATCTGCGCGGGGCCCTCTTAGGGGCGGGGCCCAATTCAGGGGAATCGGTGGAATCGGCCTAAAGGCGGCCCTGCTCAGTTGGGTCCCACCAGAACCAGCATCGTTACAGGCCACCCCGGTCGTCGGCAGTATTTCGGGGGCGAGACTTTCCGCCGCCTTTGTCGGGGGTGGCATTTAGGGGGCGGGAACTTCCGCCGCCTAGGGCGGCAAAAAAGCTGGCAGCGCTCCTGGGTGAGGAGCAGGAGATGAGCGCACGGGGCAGCTGAAAAGGGATGAGCCGGAGTGAAGCTTGAAACACAAATGCAGGGGCCAAGAATCCCAATTCATCCATCCCGGACAGAGGGAGTCAAATACTCGCTGATGGACAATTGGTTCAGATTCTGGGACTGGTTCCTTGTGCAGCAAGTGAAGTTAACTGCACCTCAGAGCCGTGACAGAGCACTGTATAACCAGTGTCTAGTGACTCTCACCCTGGGCTCTCCCCAGTATAGACTCTTGTTCACACTAGTCGAATAATGTTCAAATGCTGAGAAGGAGCAGGGAAGAGGCACAAAAATGACTTGTGGCCTGGCCAGCACACCTTCGAGCAGGCAACCCGAGGGGCTGCAGCTAGTCAGCTTGACTAAGCAGTTCCGAGCTCTGTCATTAAGGTCTATAGTCACCCAGCAGGAGGAGGTAGCTGCATTTCAGGTTTTTGCTCTAGCAGACAAAGGTGTAAGGAGAGCTGGCAAAGCTGATGTTAGAAACATTGACACTGGAAATCCATGTAAGTGTAGAAGAGTGACGGAACCAATCGTGCGGGGACGTGGGAATTCACTCTCACCTGGCCTCTGGGGATGGAGGCAGCACGTGGCTGGCACTTCTCGCTCCTGCCGTACGAGGGGCAGGTGCTGCTACCGACTGCTCCCCCTAACCCCCGCCCTGCTGCGCTCTGGGGATGCTGCCCTGCTGTGGAGCTCTCAGGTGTCTTGAACTGGAATTTGTTTGGAGAGAAACTGCTAAGGAGCCTTATCAGCCCCGAGCAGAGAATACCTGGGAGCCTGCCTGGGTCGGGCAGGTCTGGTACAGCCTCTCCCCAGATAAGGCTCTTCCCTGGACCTGCCACTCATTGGAATCTGGAACGATTCCCTCCGAGATAACACCTGGGGCAGCCAGGGCAGGGCACGGCCTGCTCCCCTGGAGCGTTAGGGCTTTCAGGAGTCAGAGGTGTCAGCGGAGCAGGTTGAACGTTAAAGGAGCGAAGGCAGTTGGGGGGCAGAGGAATTGGGTGCTTTGCCATTGCACTTGATCAGCTCAATTTGAAAATTCTTTCAAAGGAAATCCAGATGTATACATCTGACTGGGGTACATGTACACATATACACATGCACACTCACATGTGCACACACTCATATGCACATACACGTACACACATACATACGCACATGTACACATACACATATGTACAGATGTACACATACACGCACACACGCTGTCCCTGGAGCGCCCCAGGATGCTGGCTATTATGGAGGCACAAAGGGGTTGGGAGAAAATAATCAAGAAAAACTTTTGCTGAAAATGCAAACCTAAGCTAGAAATCTGTGCAGGGTTGGGCTCAGCGAAAATGATCTTTTGAGCTGCTCTTATTAACCGTGGTCCTGTACTTCCTGGTTTGCGTCGGACCCAGGCAGGAGACTGGGCTGCTCTCAGATGTAGAAGCCATTGGAATGAGCCAGGTCGGAATGAGCCAGGCCCTCAGAGCCTTCTGCCACCAATCGCCCCAGCAGTCACTGATCCACACCAAACCACGTCCTTCCAGTCAGGCAGTTTCATATGCACACGTCAAACCCTTGGTTTGCCACTCAGACACCACGGTGATGGGCACAGTAAGGACCGAGAGACGCTAAACAGGCAGACAGAAAAGGAAATAGTGGCCCTGCCTACAGGTGTGTGTGTGGTGCAAACGGATGAACACCAGTTGCTGGCTGAAGGCACAACCTTAATTCCTGCATCTCCTGTCTGTCAGCTATCGTTCGCTTGGCAGCTTGAACTCCGATTTCTAACACAGCATTTTGCTCTGGCCTATTGTGGTTCTCATGTCCGGGGGCGCCTTGGCCCCTGGTATCAGGAGCGGTGCTAAGGAGGCTGCTTTTCAAAGGTCCTTAAGTAGGGTTGTCAACTTTCTACTTGCACAAAACCAAACGCCCTTGACCCAACCCCTTTCATGCCCTTCCCCAAGGCCCCACCCCCACTTACTCCAGCCCAGCCCAGCTCCCTCAGTCGCTCGCTCTCACACCCTCACTCACTTTCACTGGGCTGGGGCTGGGGGTTGGAGTGCAGGGAGGGGTGAGGGCTCCGGTGGGGATGTGGGCTCTGGGATTGGGCTGGAGATTAGGGGTTTGGGGTGCCAGAGGGGGATCCGGGCTGGGGCAGAGGGTTGGGGTGCGGACTCTAGGAGGGAGTTTGGGTGCGAGAGGGGGCTCAGGGCTGGGGTAGGGGGTTGGGGTGCGGGTGGGGGTGTGGGGTCTGGGAGGGATTAGGGTACAGGAGGGGGTTCCGACCTGGGGCAGGGGGTTGGGGTGCCGGGTGTGAGGTCTGGGAGGGAATTTGGGTGTGGGAGGGGGTTCCGACCTGGGGCAGGGTTTCTGGGTGCGAGCTCCGGCCAGGCGGCGCTTACCTCAGCCAGCTCCTGGTCAATGGCACACCGGTGCTAATGCAGGCTCCTGACCTCTGGTCTCCCTCCACTGGCAGGCTCTGAGCAAGGCCTGCCCAGAGAACATGGATGACGAGCTCTCGATCCTGCTGACAGCACCCCCCAGCACAGACAAACTCCAGCACATCTTGGAGGTGAGCAGAATGGGGAGGGGCAGCAGGGGTTTTACCTTAGCCCTGGGGACTCCTAGAAAGAAGAGACTGGAAAATCCATGTTTCTATTGGATACTTCCGACTATGCATTTGTGATATAAACTCACTGGGTGACCTTGGGGTAACTCACTTCCCCCTTACGGCATCAGTCTTCTCCACTATCAAATCTACACTGGGGAAGAAGGACAGAAGCCCCGACAATCACCTTCACCTCTGGGTGTCTGGTCCTGGGAGCCGAAACCAACTGGACTATCTGCCCCATCTCCTAAATTGCCCTGTCTTTCCCTCCTAGGGCCTTGTCCTTAGTGCTCAGCCTGGCCCCTTCCCAGCTTGTCCCTGACCTTTAAAGGACTCTCCAAGCCCCTCCCATGCCTGCTTCCCTTGGGGTCTCTCTCCTGGCTGAGCACAGGCTGCCCTTCTATCTCTCAGCAGGCCTGGGTCCTAGTCACAGGCTGCGTCTTGTCACGTGACCCCCACACTTATTCCCTTCACCCTAGGGAGCTGCATCACCTGGGCCAGAGCTCCAACCCCTTTCCTGGCCATCTCAACCAGGGACAGGTTGAAACTGGAAACCTGTGGGTAACAGTAACTGGTTGCTCGCAAAGGTGCTGAAGACACAATGAAAAAGGAAATCCTTTGGCCTGGATTGAAATTATTCTGACTGAAAGTGAATGAGAGAAAATAGGTCCAGAGTTCTCTTCCTAGCAGCAGAAAATGTAGCGATTGATAGAGGTTCAGGTCAGAAAGGACCATTATGTGCATCTAGTCGCCCCTCCTGTATAACTCAGGGCTAGAATGTGACCAAGTGGTTCTTTCAGCCAACCATAGAATGGGACTGAGCCAGAGCATGTCTTTTGGAATGACGTCCACATGCAGGAGAGCCAGTTGGCTACCAGAAAATCTCTCTTCTGCAGTGACGTGGGGTTAAGGGACACGGGGGAAAAGACATGGAGGCTATGACTAAACTTAGAGCAGCAAGGCCAGGAAAACCAGGGTTAGGTCCCAGGCCTGGCTATCAGATCTGCTGTTTTCTATTCCTGGCTTTGGGACCATGAGCGAGTCTCTGCACCGCTGGGTGCCTCGGTTTCCCCAGCTATCAAATGGAGCTAATCAAGGTTTTGTTTGTTCTCCCCATTTTACAGGGTGGGAAACCGAGACACAGTTGGGACCTGTCTACACTACAGGTCTGTTGTGCGTTTGTAATCTGCTGACCCCCACATGTTGTTCAGAGCCTGTGGACAACACAGCTCCTAAAGGTACGTTTGTTCTGTGCTTATCCCCTATGTACCAGCAGGGCTGGACAGCATTTCTCACTGTGATGTGGGGAGCAGGTCCTGGGTACTAAGGGTCTGAAGAAGCTCTCAAGGACTAATTTTTAAAAATAATTGTTATCAATGAATTGGGAGAAAACATACAATCACTGCGGATAAGATTCGGAGGGTGACAAAATACAGGCAGAGTGGTAATTCCTGATGGGGAGAGGGCAGTGATACAGAGCGATCTGGCTCATTCAGCCAGCTGGACCCATTCAAAGAAAACAAGTTTGAGCAGAGCCCAATGCAAGGTCCTATGCGTGGCAACAAGGCACACCGGCCACACCTCTAGAATGGGGACGTGTATCCAGGAAAGCAGTGACTCTGAAATGGATTTAGGGGCCAGAGTGGAAAAGCAACTCAACATGAGCTCCCAGTGTGATGCTGTGGTGAACAGGGCTAAAGCCATCATTAGACGTAGGAGCAGAGCCGTGAGTAGGATACGGAGGTGACACAGCAGCAGTGAGACTGCTATTGGAATACTGCCTCCAGTGTTGGTGTCCTCCTTTGAAAAAGATGGTCCTAGAAATTGGAGCTGGGCAGCAAAGAGCCACCAAATGTTCTGAGGGCTGGAGAAAAATGCCTTCTAGTGAGCTATTGAAAGAGCTCAACCTGTTTAGCTTATCAAAAGAAGATTGAAAGGTGACTTCACTGAAGTGTTGAAGTGCCTTAATGGAGAGAAAATATTGGGTATTAAAGGGCTCTTTAATCGAGCAGAGAAAGGCAGAACAAGACCCAATGGCTGGAAGGTGAAAAGAGACAAATTCCTATGACAAATAAGGCACAAATATTCAACAGCGAGGATGATTGAACACAGGAAGAAGCTACCAAGGAAAGTGGTGGATTCTCCATCTCTTGATGTCATTTAATAAAGACTAGATGCCTTTCCGGAATGTGTTTGCCCCCAAAGTAGCTATTGTGGTAGACAGGAGGCCTGTGATATGCAGGGGGTCAGATTAGATGCTCTAACTGTCTCTTCTGCCCATAAAGTCTACTCATTTCTGAGAAACCGAGTGTAGCATTGGGAGCAGTTTGCGATGTTTTACTGTCTAGCCGGCTTGCTTCCTAGAATGAACACTCATTGAGCGGGGTGATCCACAGGGAGTAGCTCAAACCTCCAAAGTGTCTGGCCTGTGGCAGGACATTAGCACTGCAGGGGAGGGGTGGGGGTGGCAGTGACATCACAAAGGCCTTTTGCAGGACCTCAGCCTATTGGCCAAAGGTGTAGGGCAGGTGGTGACCTCACAGAGGGATGCTGACATCAGCCAGGCAGGACAGGGGCGCAGGGCCAGGGAAACCTCAGAGACCCCTGTGGCTTTGCTTCAGCAAGTCTCCTTCTCGAGGTCTCTCTTTGAGGTCTGAGAGAGTATTAGGGGTCACGTACGTGAGCACCAGGAGGAACCTCTTTTGAGTTTTCTCCTTTCTTTTTCCTGATTTCACTAGAAAACTGACATCCCTGTTTAGAAGGTAAGAGCCTCTGAGAGATTTGGAACCTGTTCAGTCTGATGCATCTGGCGCCATCTGAATTTTAGGCATGGAAAACACTAGCTTAAGGTGGCCAAATTTTATTCCCCACCTGGGATTTTGTCCCTTAGAATCTCTGGGGACATTAAGGTTTGTCCTTTTTCTTTTACCTTTTCCTCCATCCCTCCCTCCTTTCTCTTCATCTCTTACTTCTTTTGTCTGTTCCCCTGTTCCCCTCCCACCACCAGGAGGGGTGTGTGTGTGTCATGGGCGGTGCTGTACAACTCCCATTGTGGGAGGTCCACCGAAAAATGTGGGGCTGAAATAGTGCTCAGACAGTGATCCCCAGCGGTGACCTGGGCCATCCTTTGGGCTCTCTGGTGAGAACCCTCATCCTCCCGCCCCTCGGTCTCTACCCTGATTGGCTGAGCAGGGCGTTATTGACAGGGAGGAGACTCAGGTCCCTGTTGTTTTCTTTTAAGACCAAGTAAATAGTCATAACCAGTCATATGTTCGACAAATTTTGCTGCTTCTCTGCAGTTCATTATTTTCTCTACCATTCCAGTTCTCCTAAAATACTTGCTGAATAATTACTATGAACCCTTGCTGGTCTGGAACTCACTTGAGAGCACTTTATTCAGGTCATTCAATGTCTGAAATTCAAGATCCGATGGTTAGTTTGAAAATCAGGGCTCTTGGGTCCTATTCCCAACTCTGCCACGGACTGGCTGTGTGACCTAAGACAAGTCAATTCTCCTTTCTCAGCCTTAGCTTCTCCTCTTTCAAGTAGGGATAACAATCCGCTCCTACCTACCTCCCGACAGGTGGAGGATGGGGATCTATTGGAGAGTGTCACTAGGAGCAGTGCATAAGATGAGGTGTCCTATCATGTTTACTCAGATCAGATTAGGACATAATAGAATGGCTGAAATAGTCTATTTTATTTGTATTTTATTATGTTGCAATTGTTAAGAGCAGCAACTACTTAGCTCAGACTGAAACATCTTATCTAATTTTTGAGATCTAAGTGTCTCCTCTTTGTGTGCAACGAGACAAACACGTACTCCTGTTCTTTTTGTGACACAGAAGATGCTTTTGTTTTGCAACAAAATATTTTTGCAAAGAATTTTCATGCCACTTGATATGATTTCAAGAAAGAAACTGGTTTAGTTTGAATGGGATTTTCGGACAGAAACGGTTTCAATGAAATTTCCCCACCATCTCGATTCCTGGGCTCTATCCCTGTCTTTGGGGGGTTCGCTGTCTGTTAGAACAGGAGTCTGATTTGGATAGGGATAGAGACCTCTTTAATGTTTTTAATGAAGTAAATACTAATGGGAATTGTGTGATCATGGGAGACTTTAACTTCCCAGATATAGACTGGAGGACAAGTGCTAGTAATATAATAGGGCTCAGATTTTCCTAGATGTGATAGCTGATGGATTCCTTCACCAAGTAGTTGAAGAACCAACAAGAGGGGATGCCATTTTAGATTTGGTGTGGGTAGTGAGGATCTCTTAGAAGAAATGGTTGTAGGGGACAGCCTTGGTTTGAGCGATCATGAGCTAATTCAGTTTAAACTAAATGGAAGGGTAAACAAAAATAGATCTGTGACTAGGGTTTTTGATTTCAAAAGGGCTAACTTTAAAAAATTAAGGAAATTAGATAGGGAAGTGGATTGGACTGAAGGACTTGTGGATCTAAAGGCGGAGAAGGCCTGGAATTACTTCAAGTCAAAGTTGCAGAAACTATCAGAAGCCTGCATCCCAAGAAAGGGGGAAAATTCATAGGCAGGAGTTGTAGACCAAGTTGGATGAGCAAGCATTTCAAAGAGATGATTAAGAAAAAGCAGAAAGCCTACAAGGAGTGGAAGATGGGAGTGATCAGCAAGGAAAGCTACCTTACTGAGGTCAGAACATGTAGGGATAAAGTGAGAAAGGCCGAAAGCCATGTAGAGTTGGACCTTGCAAAGGGAATTCAAACCAATAGTAAAAGGTTTTATAGCCATATGAATCAGAAGAAAATAAATAAAGAAGAAGTGGGACCACTAAACACTGAGGATGGAGTGGAGGTTAAGGATAATCTAGGCATGGCCCAATGTCTAAACAAATACTTTGCCTCAGTCTTTCAGAGGCTAATGAGGAGCTTAGAGATAATGGTAGGATGACAAATGGGAATGAGGATATGGAGGTAGATATTACCACATCTGAGTTAGAAGACAAACTCGAACAGCTTAATGGGACTAAATCGGGGGGCCCAGATAATCTTCATCCAAGAATATTAAAAGAACTGGCACATGAAATTGCAAACCCATTAGCAAGAATTTTTAATGAATCTGTAAACTCAGGGGTTGTACCGTATGACTGGAGAATTGCTAACATAGTTCCTAGCTTTAAGAAAAGGAAAAAACGTGATCCGGGTAACTACAGGCCTGTTAGTTTGACATCTGTAGTATGCAAGGTCTCAGAAAATGTTTTGAAGGAGAAAGTAGTTAAGGACATTGAAGTCAATGGTAATTGGGACAAAATACAACATGGCTTTACAAAAGGTAGATCGTGCCAAACCAACCTGATCTCCTTCTTTGAGAAGGTAACAGATTTTTTAGACAAAGGAAACGCAGTGGATCTAATTTACCTCGATTTCAGTAAGGCATTTGATACGGTTCCACATGGGGAATTATTAGCTAAATTGGAAAAGATAAGGATCAATATGAAAATTGAAAGGTGGATAAGGAACTGGTTAAAGGGGAGACTACAACGGGTCGTACTGAAAGGTGAACTGTCAGGCTGGAGGGAGCTTACTAGTGGAGTTCTTATATTATGGGAACAAGTAAATAACTTTTCCTTATTCACTTTCTCCACATCACTCATGATTTCATATACCTCTATCATATCCCCCCATAGTCTCCTCTTTTCCAAGCTGAAAAGTCCTAGCCTCTTTAATCTCTCCTCATATGGGACCCCTTCCAAACCTCTAATCATTTTAATTGCCCTTCTCTGAACCTTTTCTAATGCCAGTATATCTTTTTTGAGATGAGGAGACCACATCTGTACACAGTATTCAAGATGTGGGTGTACCATGGATTTATATAAGGGCAATAAGATATTCTCCGTCTCATTCTCTATCCCCTTTTTAATGATTCCTAACATCCTGTTTGCTTTTTTGACTGCCACTGCACACTGCGTGGAAGTCTTCAGAGAACTATCCACGATGACTCCAAGATCTTTTTCCTGATTCGTTGTAGCTAAATTAGCCCCCATCATATTGTATGTATAGTTGGGGTTATTCTTCCCAATGTGCATTACTTTACGTTGTCCACATTAAATTTCATTTGCCATTTTGTTTCCCAATCACTTAGTTTTGTGAGATCTTTTTGAAGTTCTTCACAGTCTGCTTTGGTCTTAATTATCTTGAGCACTTTAGTATCATCTGCAAACTTTGCCACCTCACTTTTTACCCCTTTCTCCAGATCATTTATGAATAAGTTGAATAGCATTGGCCTAGGACTGACCCTTGGGGAACACCACTGGTTACCCCTCTCCATTCTGAAAATTTACCATTTATTCCTACCCTTTGTTCCCTGTCTTTTAACCAGTTCTCAATCCATGAAAGGATCTTCCCTCTTATCCCATGACAACTTAATTTACATAAGACCCTTTGGTGAGGGACCTTGTCAAATGCTTTCTGGAAATCTAAGTACACTATGTCCACTGGATCCCCCTTGTCCACATGTTTGTTGACTCCTTCAAAGAACTCTAATAGATTAGTAAGACACGATTTCCCTTTACCTAAACTATGTTGATTTTTGCCCAACAATTTATGTTCTTCTATGTGTCTGACAATTTTATTCTTTACAATTGTTTCAACTAATTTGCCCGGTACTGACATTAGACTTACGGGTCCGTAATTGCCGGGATCACCAATAGTGCCCTTTTTAAATATTGGCGTTACATTAGCTATCTTCCAGTCATGGATACAGAAGCTGATTTAAAGGACAAGTTACAAACCATAATTAGTAGTTCCGCAATTTCACATCTGAGTTCTTTCAGAACTCTTGGGTGAATGCCATCTGGTCCCAGTGACTTATCAGTTAATTCCAAAACCCCCTCTAGTAACACCGCAATCTGTGACAATTCATGAGATTTGTCACCTACAAATACTGGCTGAGGTTTGGGAATGGCTGGAAGGTGAAAAGAGACAAATTCCTATGACAAATAAGGCACAAATATTCAACAGCGAGGATGATTGACCACAGGAAGAAGCTACCAAGGAAAGTGGTGGATTCTCCGTCTCTTGATGTCATTTAATAAAGACTAGATGCCTTTCTGGAATGTGTTTACCCCAACAGTAGCTATTGTGGTAGACAGGAGGCCTGTGATATGCAGGGGGTCAGATTAGATGCTCTAACTGTCTCTTCTGCCCATAAAGTCTACTCATTTCTGAGAAACCGAGTGTAGTATTGGGAGCAGCTTGTGATGTTTTACTGTCTAGCCGGCTTGCTTCCTAGAATGAACACTCATTGAGCGGGGTGATCCACAGGGAGTAGCTCAAACCTCCAAAGTGTCTGGCCTGTGGCAGAACATTAGCACTGCAGGGGAGGGGTGGGTGTGGCAGTGACATCACAAAGGCCTTTTGCAGGACCTCAGCCTATTGGTCAAAGGTGCTGGGGAGGTGGTGACCTCACAGAGAGATGCTGACATCAGCCAGGCAGGACAGGGGCGCAGGGCCAGGGAAACCTCAGAGTCCCCTGTAGCTTTGCTTCAGCAAGTCTCCTTCTCAAGGTCTCTCTCTTTGAGGACTGAGAGAGTATTTAGGTTCACGTATATGAGCGCCAGGAGGAACCTCTTTTGAGTTTTCTCTTTTGTTTTTCCTGATTTTACTAGAAAACAGACGTCCCTGTTTAGAAGGTAAGAGCCTCTGAGAGGTTTGGAACCTGTTCAGTCTTATGCATCTGGCGCCAGCTGAATTCTAGGCATGGAAAACACTAGCTTAAGGTGGTCGAATTTTATTCCCCACCTGGGATTTTGTCCCTTAGAATCACTGGGGACATTAGGGTTTGTCCTTTTTGTTTTACCTTTTCCTCCATCCCTCCCTC
This sequence comes from Chrysemys picta bellii, assembly GCF_011386835.1. NCBI lineage: Eukaryota > Metazoa > Chordata > Testudines > Emydidae > Chrysemys > Chrysemys picta. The sequence goes on along the minus strand of NC_088799.1, from coordinate 84,843,038 downwards.
CTTTCTCTTCATCTCTTACATCTTCTGTCCTTTCCTCTGTTCCCCTCCCACCACCAGGAGGACTCTGTGTGTGTGTCGTGGGGGGTGATCTGCAATGGGAACAGGGACAATTCTCCAACTTTGGGCAGTCAAGAGCCTGGGTGAGATAAGGGGCGTTAAAGCCCGTAGTGAAGGAGAAAGGGGAGTTTCACGGTGTTGAGCACCAAGGAATTCTAAACTTTGCTAAAACATCTAGTCTGCAGAAACCAGAAATGGTCGGGGCCACATTGTAACCATTGTCTTTTTTAAAGCCCATTGAGGGATGTGAGTCCCACCGTTTTAGGTATCTGGGGTGCTGGGAGGAGAGAAGAGGTGCCTGTCTCCATTTTATGGCCTCAACAAACTAAGTGCTGTGCCCCAGTTCTCGTCAGAGATCCCTGAAAAAGAACGTCTTCCCATCCATTAACATACCTGGAAAGATACTGGAACTCCTTATTAAACAATCAGTTTGTCAGCACCTACAGGACAATTTGGTTCTTAGGACTAGTGAGCATGGACTTGTCAAGAACAAATCATTCCAAACCAATCCTAGCTCCTTCTTTGGCAGGGTTACGGGCCTAGTGGAGGTGGGTAAACAGTAGATGTGATCCATCTTGGTGTTAATAAGGACATTCTCACAAACAAACTAGGGAGATGTGGTCTAGATGCAATTAGTATAATATGTGTGCACAGATGGTTGCAAGCCCGTACTCCAACAGCCCAGAACCAAACAGCAGGAAGCAGATCATGCAATGAACTCCTGCCAGTGCGTGTAGATTGCATTACATGCACCCCTGTGTGGGGAGGAGGAGCTGCTCTGGCTGGGGCAGGGATGGGGAGGGACCAAGCAGGCTGGTTAGTGAGAGGCTGCCTTGACCCCAGACTCACACCCGCTTCCCGCTCGGTTCCAGGGTGGCCAGGCTCCTGAGGATGTTCAGGAAGAAGGCTCTGCAGGTGGCCCCAGAGCCTGAGGGAAGCAGCTGCCATCTTCCCCAGGAGCAGAGCGGCCCCTCCGTCCCCGCTGGCAGGGAAGGAGCTCCCGGCCGCACCAGGAGGTGGAAGTGCCCAGCCTTCTGGCGGAGAAAACCCGCTCCCAGCACAGGCGCCGAGGTGGGAGAGGCCAGGTCGAAATGGAGCTGGGCCAGGCTGCGGCTGGGCAGGCAGGACCCAGCGCAGGAGGGGAGCCGGGCAGGGTGACTCTGGGGCATGTTGTGTGGGCAGCAGCAGCCCCAGGAGCCCAGTCCTGATTCCCAGCAGGAGGCATTGCCCTGCCCGGTCAGTGAGGACTTCCAGCCTCCCCAGGGCAGGAGGTGGAGGATCCCTGTCCCACCACCAGCAGCTCGGCCCGCTCCCCATGGGACAGCAGCAGTGCCTGGGACTCGGGCAGCAGCGAGGCCGATGGACGCCGCTGCTTTGTTCTAGGTGAGGAGTCAGGCTGGGCTCAGAGAGAGGTGAGGGCGGGGCTGTGAACACCCTGGGCCCAGGCCCTCGATCAGTGCTATGGGGGCGGGTCCCCAGCCCAGGGGTCTGGCTTGAGCCACATGAACCCCACTGACACTAGATGCTGCCACTTTGGTCCTTGGTGCTCCAGTTGGGGGGAGGCACCTCCCAGGGAGTCCAGAACAGCGTGGGGGGGTCTCGTTGCTATGGGCTCCTGAAGGAGTTGGGGGCTGAAGGCATCACTGAGAGGGGGTAGTGTGGGGCCCGATCTGCCCTGGGTCCCGGAGGTGGGAAGGGTGTGACACATTGCCCCACCGTGCCCCTGTCCTTCCCCCAAGTGGCAGCAGGCCACTCTCCCTGGTGCAGGGACTGCCAGGGACTCAGGGGACGAGGAGGAGGAATGGGTGGACGTGGCCACAGAGGAGGCAACTCTCAATAACAGCCGAGAGCAGCTCCAAGGCGGAGAAAAGATACAAACGTACCCCAGCTGTGCTGGAACCGAGACTGTCCTGCCCCTTCCCAGCACCTGACCCCCTGCAGAAGGTCTTGTCCCTGATGATCCACCAGCCCTAATGGGGACCTTTCTCCTCCATGATCTGGGACCCCAGAGGTGGGGGTGTCTGTCACACACCAGCCGGGTCTCCTCCCCCCACAGGCACTGTCCCAGTTCCTGACCCTGCTTGTGGTGGAGTGGTGGGTGATTTGGACAATGGGCGGGTCCCCACTATCCCCCATTCAGGCCTGAGTCCTGCAGCTGCTGTGTGGGGGCAGGGAGGTCCCTGGCTAACTGGCTCTCTCTCCCCTAACCCCACTCCTGGTGGGTGCAGGAGGAGGCCCAGCAGCTCGTGTTCCTGCACGCCATCCACCCCGCGTCTCGCTGCACAGCAGAGAGGGCAGGACACATTGGAGCCGCACTGCTGCAAGGCGGCTGTGGCGGAGAGGATTGTGGTGAGCGAGACACTGTGCCCAGCTCCTGGAGGGAGGACAGAGATATGGGAGGGGCAGGGGTCTCCCCAGGCCAATGGATGGGGGATTGTTGGTGCTGGAGGGGCAGCAGAGGGCAGGGATTGCTGGGGCTGAAGACTGGGGAGAAGAGACGGGAGAAATTCGGAGAGTAGTCACTATTGGGCAGGAATCGGAGGAGCGGGGGGCAGGTGGGGGGGATCCTGCTGGCTGTGTGGGGCCCTGGCTGTGTAATCTCCTCACTGGGAAGTGTCAGTGAGGCCCGAATCTCACACGCTCCTTTGTCTCCTTTGGGTCTCACAGGAGCTCATTGAGGAGCTGCCTGATAACTCTCCACCCGGCGCCATCCTCGCTAACTCCCTGATTGCTGTGGGCAACCTCAGGTACCGAGACCCTCCGGCCCGGTTCCCCTAACCCCAGTGCTGCTCAGGCCCAGGGCTGGGAGTCACTGCCCCTCCCACTCCCAGGTCACCACCCAAGGGTGGTTCCTCTGGCAGAGGTGGGGGGAAGGTTCACTCTCTCCTGGCTGGGCTGCTCTTTTCACTCCAGTAACATTGCAACGGCTTTGGGGAGAGGCTCACACCCAGGATCAGATACAGGAGGGGCAGCAGGGTCCAGGGAACAGGTGCTATTCCTGCCCTGCCACTGTCTGTCTGAGAAACCTTGACCTTGTCATTCCCTGGCTCGGTGCCTCAGTTTCCATTCTCGCCAGCCTGTGCCTATTTCCCTGCAGTTTCACCTGCATGTTGGTGCCAGTCCCATCCCCGCACTGCACAGTCTAATGCCGGCTCCTCTCTCTTGCCAGCACCATGACACCTGCCCTGGAGCCAGAGCTGGAGACCCACCTCCTCCGAGCTGCCCTGCACGCCGTCTTCACCCTGGGCATGGAGAAGGACACCACCCAAGTGCAGGTAGATCAGCTAAAGTCATGGATTGAAGAGCCAGCTGTCATCCTGCCATGAATCCTTGCTAATTGCCTGCAGTGGGATGTGAATGAGAGAGGCCAGGATATGTGTTTGGGGGTCTCACCAGTGCTTCCCAGAGACCCCATTTCCCATCCTGTGGCAGGTGTAGCCCCAGTTTCCCTAACTCTGACCCATGGCTCTCCCTTGCTTTCAGGATCTGCCTAGGGTCTTGCCAGACCTCCTGGACGCCATGCTGGGGAACCTGCTGGCAGAGTCCCCAGACACCGACAGGCTCCAGTACATCTTGGAGGTGAGCCCGATGAGAGGGGTGGGGGCAATTTTACCTTCACTCTTAGATCCATTTTCCAGTCTGTCCTCCTAGCTGAGCCCCCAGTGGGCATCCTTGGTCAGGGCAGTCAGTGCAATGCAGTGTCAGGCCCTTCCTCCTTAAAGGACAGAGGAAGGAGCTGGGACTTCAAGCCAGAGCTCTGCCTGGTTGTGTTGAGCACTAACCACAGGGCCGCTGGCTGGCTTGGGAAGTGAGAGTCTGAACCCCTCCTGGGAGATCCAGAAGAGGGTCCTCAGAGAAGAGTCACAGGCTCCTTCCTAGAGAAACAGGAGGGCCCCAGAGAATCAGCCCGTCTCTCCGACAGGCCCTGAGATTTCTGAGGGGATTGTTCAGGAATCAGGAGTGCAGGGAGGATGGGACCAGCCCCGACACTGAACATTGTTCCAGTCTAGAGAGACAATGACAAGTTGTGACCTGCAGGATTCAAGAATCGTCCTGCGGGCAACAACCCCCTTCCAAAGCTCTGCAATCAATGAATCAGATATTCCACCCTGCGCACAATGTCTCAGCCCCCTGGGGATGGGTGTGTGTCTGTGTCTCATTTCCACAATACGTGCACCTGCCCATTGATCCTGATCTGCCTCCTTTCCCCACAGCACATTAACTACTGGATCGTGTCCAGGGTGCCGCGAGAGAGAGCCAGGGCCGTTACGAGCAGCACGGCCCTGCTCAGATTCACCATCACCCTCCCTGAGTTTGACATAAGTGACCTCTGACCCCAGCTTCCTGACTCCAGGCGTAGGTGATCTGGCTCCGACGGGCTGTAGGATCTGCTGCTGCAGGGGCTGTGGGTTAGGAGTGTTCCTCTTGGGGAGGCAGAGTCAGAGCAGAGAGTGAGCCTGGCTTGAGTCAAGTTCTTCTTGTCCTAGTTAAGTGGTGACTCTGGGCTTTTAAGGGGACTGTGCTCCAGGTTCATGCCTCCCTGTCATCCTGGAGCAGCTGGGGAAGCAAGTCCTCATGGAGGGCCCTGCCCACAGCCCTGTGCTCCAGGCTTCCTTGGGGGCAGAGGAAATTAAGGGTCTGGCTCTAGCATCTCCTGCAGAGGGGCTGAGGGGAAAGAGAGTCCTGGCCCGGGCGGGACTGGGAGCTGACAGGAAAATGCTGATGGAGTCCCCTCTCCCTCTCCCGTCCATTAGAACTCAGCGGAATTCCCCAGGATGGGTCACCACATGGCACAGCTAGCTCTGTCCGTCAGTGACCCAGCCAAGGACATCAGCCGGCAGGCCAGGGAGGGGGTTTACCAGCTCTACCAGCTGCTGCTGCACCAGAGGGGTAAGGAACCCAGCTGGGAAATGGCACCTGCTAGAAGAGTGAGACTGGGACCCCAGCCAATTTCTCTCAGACTGACCCCGGCTGGAGGATGAGTCTCTCTATCTCTTTCTGTGTTCCACACCACGCCCTGCAATTCTGTTGGGCCGGACACGCAGCGAGGACTCTGCCCACTGTGCAGCCACCAATGGGATTGGAAGGACACAAGCCCTGCAACCAGAAGGACAAATGTGTGTGTGTGTCTCTCTCCCTGTCACCTACTCCCTCCTGGGGGAAACCCAGCAGCTGATGGGGGACAAGGTGAGCAGCTGCATTAGACTCAGGAGATTGGGGCGGGGCCCAGGCCTCATTCCCATCCTGTGGCCATTCGCTGGCCTGGCACAAGGAGCCTGGTGGGGAATGAAAGGGAGAGCAGGTGCTCCTGGGAAGGGAGATGAATTCACCTCCATGAGCAGGAGCGAGCCAGCTTGTCCCTGGAGTAGCTCCAGCCCAGCTCTTTAGCCAGGCTAATTAATGACAAGCTTTGCCTCATCCCAGACTTATGTTCTTAGGACAGGGTGCTATCGCTCTTGGGAAGGGCAGGAGAGTCCCCCAAGTGCCCTCTGCAAGACTCTCCTGTCCCACAGGGCCGCACCCAATTCCTAGTGGTCTGGTGTCTGTGTCACCCGAGCCACCACCCAGAGTTGCTCCCATCACTGGCAGCCTGGGAGGCCAAGGACTGACGGGTGATGGCGTCTGACCAGGCAGGGCTGAGGCACATGGGAAGGTGACGCTTGTCCTGCTGCTGGCAAGGCTGGACCCGTTCTGGAGAGAACAGGAGGATTCAGTCAGCAGTAGGGTTACCATGTCTAATAAATAAAAAAAGAGGACCCTCCACGGGCCCTGGCCCCGCCCATTTCCCCTCCCCTAGCCCCGCCCAACTCCACCCCTTCCCCCCCGCCCTAACCCCGCCCCCTCCTCCCCACTCCCAGCTATGGGGAAAGGGCTGCCCCAGTGCTACCGGCTTCACGGTTGGCCGGGCAGCCCCCAGACCCTGCGCCCCCGGCCGGCGCTTCCCCCGAGCCGCCGGAGCAGAGCAGCTGGAACCGGGAAGGGAAGTGCCTGGCCCGTGGCTCGGGGTCCGGAGGCAGCGGGGGCTGCCCGAAGCCGGTAGCGCTGGCTCGGGCAGCTCGGCTCTTAAAGTCTGAGAGGGGAGGAGCGGAGCAGCTCAGCTGGAGCCCGGGAAGGGAAGTGCCTGGCCGGCAGCTCGGGGTCCGGAGGTAGGGGGGGGCTGCCTGAAGCCAGTAGCGCTGGCTCGGGCAGCTCGGCTCTTAAAGTCTGAGAGGGGAGGAGCGGAGCAGAGCAGCCGCGGGAGGGGAAGTGCCCGGCCGGCATTTTCCCGGACATGTTTGGCTTTTCGGCAATTCCCCCCGGACGGGGTTTTGATTGCCGAAAAGCAGGACATGTCCGGGAAAAACCGGACGTATGGTAACCCTAGTCAGCAGGGGCTGCCGATCCATCCCATTCACCAGGGCTGCCATCCTGCGGCTTCAGCATTAGTGGCTGGGGTGACTTGGGGAAAGGTCTCAACCTCCCCACATCCCACTTCACTGCTGCCAGAATCCCTCCTGCCCCCCCCCCGCTACAGTCCCCTCCCTACCCAACCTGGGTGGGGGTGGAGGAGAGGGGTCTGAGAACTTGAGCTGTGGATTGGAGGTGGAACAGCTGTCAGGGGCACTGAGGGGGATGTGGCAGGAGCTCCCCGTACAAGGAGGGGGGTTGCCACTGGAGGTCACTAGGAAGGACAACAAGATTCCATCCTGGGGGTCAGGAGGGGGAATCCATCCCTCAGAGGTGGGCAGGGGCTGGGTGGAAATGCTGCTGGTTCCAGGGGCCGTTAATCCCCCCTGATTCCTCGGATGCGTCTGAGTCTCAGACAGGTTCTCGTTCCCTTGCAGCAGGAGGACGTCACGGCCAATGTGATGCGCCAGCTCCGTATCATGCGGCACTTGCGCCAGGTGCCTGAGGCGCTGCAGGGCCTGTGCCTCTGAGGCCACCAGCAACTCCCGCTCTCTGCTGCAGGTACTGCTCTGGCTCTCTGTAAATGGAGAGCTAGTGGAAGGGGAAATGGAGCCCCCTGGCACTCACAGAAACCCTCTCCCCTCTCTGTGGAGCAGGGTCCTTTCCTCTGCCCCCAAATTCCTTCATCTGGGACAGGAGCTCTTTCCCTCACACCCATTCTCCTCCCCCCTTTCCTTGATCTACCCCCATCCCATTCCCCCGGCACCCAGGCAGAGCTCTGCCTGACCCATATGGTGCAGAAAGGCCTGTGATATGCAGGGGGTCAGATTAGATGCTCTAACTGTCTCTTCTGCCCATAAAGTCTACTCATTTCTGAGAAACCGAGTGTAGCATTGGGAGCAGCCTCTGATGTTTTACTGTCTAGCCGGCTTGCTTCCTAGAATGAACACTCATTGAGCGGGGTGATCCACAGGGAGTAGCTCAAACCTCCAAAGTGTCTGGCCTGTGCTGTGACAGGACATTAGCACTGCAGGGGAGGGGTGGGTGTGACAGTGACATCACAAAGGCCTTTTGCAGGACCTCAGCCTATTGGTCAAAGGTGCTGGGGAGGTGGTGACCTCACAGAGGGATGCTGACATCAGCCAGGCAGGACAGGGGCTCAGGGCCAGGGAAACCTCAGAGACCCCTGTAGCTTTGCTTCAGCAAGTCTCCTTCTCGAGGTCTCTCTTTGAGGACTGAGAGAGTATTAGGGTTCACGTACGTGAGCACCAGGAGGAACCTCTTTTGAGTTTTCTCCTTTCTTTTTCCTGATTTTACTAGAAAACAGACGTCCCTGTTTAGAAGGTAAGAGCCTCCGAGAGGTTTGGAACCTGTTCAGTCTGATCCATCTGTTCCACAAGTCCTTCAGTCCAATCCACTTCCCTAACTAATTTCCTTAATTTTTTTAAGTTAGCCCTTTTGAAATCAAAAACCCTAGTCACAGATCTATTTTTGTTTACCCTTCCATTTAGTTTAAACTGAATTAGCTCATGATCGCTCAAACCAAGGCTGTCCCCTACAACCATTTCTTCTAAGAGATCCTCACTACTCACCAAAACCAAATCTAAAATGGCATCCTCTCTTGTTGGTTCAGCAACTACTTGGTGAAGGAATCCATCAGCTATCACATCTAGGAAAATCTGAGCCCTATTATATTAATAGCACTTGTCCTCCAGTCTATATCTGTTAAAGTCTCCCATGATCACACAATTCCCATTAGTATTTACTTCATTAAAAACATTGAAGAGGTCTCTATCCCTATCCAAATCAGACTCCTGTTCTAACAGACAGCAACCCGCCCCCCCCCGCCCCCCCAAGGCAGAGATAGAGCCCAGGAATCGAGATGGTGGGGAAATTTCATTGAAACCGTTTCTGACTGAAAATCCTATTCAAACTAAACCAGTTTGTTTCTTGAAATCATAACAAGTGGCAATGAAAATTCTTTGTCACAATGTGTTAAATTGTCTCGTCGCACTCAAAGAGGAGACACTTAGATCTCAAAAATTAGATAAGATGCTTCAGTCTGAGCTAAGTAGTTGCTGCTCTTAACAATTGCAAAATAATAAAATACAAATAAAATAGACTATTTCAGCCATTCTATTATGTCCTAATCTGATCTGAGTAAACATGATAGGACACCTCATCCTTATTTCCAGGCCCTTTCACTAACCACTGCTGCACACTCCCTCCCACAGCTGGCAATTACAACCAGGCCCTCATGTCCAGTCCCCCTGCTTTGAGAGGGAGTGTGCTCCACTGGAGTGATTGGAGCAGGGAACTGGGAGTCAGGACTCCTGGGTTCCATTGCTGGTTTCCTATTGACCTGTGGGACTTTGGGTAAGTTGCTGCCCCCTCTAGGCTCTGTCCCCAGCAGTCAAATGGGGATTTCATACTTTCCCACTATTGGAAAGTGCTGGGAGAATCCCCCAGCAAAAGCTGCTCTGACAGTGCTAAGCAGCATCTGTTTGCTTGTGAGAATGTCCTATGGGACTGTGTCAAAAGCCTTATTAACACCAAGATAGATCACATCTACTGTTTACCCACCTCCACTAGGCCCCTAACCCTGCCAAAGAAGGAGCTAGGATTGGTTTGGAATGATTTGTTCTTGACAAGTCCATGCTCACTAGTCCTAAGAACCAAATTGTCCTGCAGGTGCTGACAAACTGATTGTTTAATAAGCAGAGGCTGCTCCCAATGCTACACTCGGTTTCTCAGAAATGAGTAGACTTTATGGTCAGCAGAGACCGTTAGAGCATCTAATCTGACCCCCTGCATATCACAGGCCTCCTGTCTACCACAATAGCTACTTTGGGGGCAAACACATTCCGGAAAGGCATCTAGTCTTTATTAAATGACATCAAGAGATGGAGAATCCACCACTTTCCATGGTAGCTTCTTCCTGTGGTCAATCATCCTCGCTGTTGAATATTTGTGCCTTATTTGTCATAGGAATTTGTCTCTTTTCACCTTCCAGCCATTGGGTCTTGTTCTGCCTTTCTCTGCTCGATTAAAGAGCCCTTTAATACCCAATATTTTCTCTCCATTAAGGCACTTCAACACTTCAGTGAAGTCACCTTTCAATCTTCTTTTGATAAGCTAAACAGGTTGAGCTCTTTCAATAGCTCACTAGAAGACATTTTTCTCCAGCCCTCAGAACATTTGGTGGCTCTTTGCTGCCCAGCTCCAATTTCTAGGACCATCTTTTTCAAAGGAGGACACCAACACTGGAGGCAGTATTCCAATAGCAGTCTCACTGCTGCTGTGTCACCTCCCTATCCTACTCACGGCTCTGCTCCTTCGTCTAATGATGGCTTTAGCCCTGTTCACCACAGCATCACACTGGGAGCTCATGTTGAGTAGCTTCTCCACTATGGCCCCTAAATCCATTTCAGAGTCACTGCTTTCCTGGATACACATCCCCATTCTGGAGGTGTGGCCGGCGTGCCTTGTGGCTACGTATAGGACCTTGCATTGGGCTCTGCTCAAACTTGTTTTCTTTGAATGGGTCCAGCTGGCTGAATGAGCCAGATCGCTCTGTATCACTGCCCTCTCCCCATCAGGAATTACCACTCTGCCTGTATTTTGTCACCCCCCGAATCTTATCCGCAGTGATTGTATGTTTTCTCCCAATTCATTGATAACAATTATTTTAAAAAATTAGTCCTTGAGAGCTTCTTCAGACCCTTAGTACCCAGGACCTGCTCCCCACAGCACAGTGAAAAAGGCTGTCCAGCCCTGCTGGTACATACCGGATAAGCACAGAACAAACACACTTTAGGAGCTGTGTTGTCCATAGGCTCTGAACAACATGTGGGGGTCAGCAGCTTACAAATGCACGACAGACCTGTAGTGTAGACAGGTCCCAACTGTGTCTCGGTTTCCCACCCTGCTCTAAGTTTAGTCACAGCCTCCATGTCTTTTCCGCTATGTCCCTTAACCCCACGTCACTGCAGAAGAGAGATTTTCTGGTAGCCAGCTGGCTCTCCTGCATGTGGATGTCATTCCAAAAGATGTGCTCTGGCTCAGTCCCATGCTATGGTTGGCTGAAGGAACCACTTGGTCACATTCTAGGCCCTGAGTTATACAGGAGGGGCGACTAGATGCACATAATGGTCCTTTCTGACCTGAACCTCTATCAATCGCTACATTCTCTGCTGCTAGGAAGAGAACTTTGAACCTATTTTCTCTCATTCACTTTCAGTTGGAATAATTTCAATCCAGACCAAAGGATTTCCTCTTCCATTGTGTCTTCAGCACCTTTGCGAGCAACCAGTTACTGTTACCCACAGGTTTCCAGTTTCAACCTGTCCCAGGGTGAGATGGCCAGGAAAGGGGTTGGAGCTCAACTGCACCTGGCCCAGGTGATGCAGCTCCCTAGGGTGAAGGGAATAAGTGTGGGGGTCACGTGACAAGACGCAGCCTGTGACTAGGACCCAGGCCTGCTGAGAGATAGAAGGACAGCCTGTGCTCAGCCAGGAGAGAGACCCCAAGGGAAGCAGGCATGGGAGGGGCTTGGAGAGTCCTTTAAAGGTCAGGGACAAGCTGGGAAGGGGCCAGGCTTAGCACTAAGGACAAGGCCCTAGGAGGGAAAGACAGGGCAGTTTAGGAGATGGGGCAGATAGTCCAGTTGGTTTCGGCTCCCAGGACCAGACACCCAGAGGTGAAGGTGATTGTCGGGGCTTCTGTCCTTCTTCCCCAGTGTAGATTTGATAGTGGAGAAGACTGATGCCGTAAGGGGGAAGTGAGTTACCCCAAGGTCACCCTGTGAGTTTATATCACGAATGCATACTCGGAAGGATCCAATAGAAACATGGATTTTCCAGTCTCTTCTTTCTAGGAGTCCCCAGGGCTAAGGTAAAACCCCTGCGGCCCCTCCCCATTCTGCTCACCTCCAAGATGTGCTGGAGTTTGTCTGTGCTGGGGGGTGCTGTCAGCAGGATCGAGAGCTCGTCATCCATGTTCTCTGGGCAGGCCTTGCTCAGAGCCTGCCAGCGGAGGGAGACCAGGGGTCAGGATTATGGAACCTGTTGTGACACCTGCCAGGATGACAGCAGGCCCTGTAGTCCTTGCCCAAAGCAGCTCTCTGCAGAGGGCCTGGTGCACAGCAGTGTAGGGAACAGCCAAGCTGCTAGGGATGGGAGCTGGGCTTCCTGGCAGAGTCCAGCACCCAAAGCCCAGCATCTGCAAGGAAGGGATTCCCCACAGAGGGGCAACATCATCTCCCACACACAGGGAGTCTCCCCCTGACACTTGATTCATCCTATGGCCTGTTCCCATCTCTGCCCACCACACTCCCAACTCAGCAGCTCCAGCTACCGAAGGGAGCACGAACCAGAGGCCTTCCTGCTCCTGGGACAGAGGAGTAGGTTGATGATCTACCTGGATGTGAGCGTTGGCCTTCCCCATGCCCAGGGTCTAGACTCCATTCAGGGCTGCGCACAGGAACTGCGATTCCTATTCTGGATCTAGTGGCAGCTTCAGTTTGCTGGCAGGAGACTGTACATGAGACCTTGCAGTTGCGGGGGTGACACAGGCACTAACATGTGCATGGGAGTTTGAGCAACAGGGCAGAGGCCTGTGTGGGGCAAGGAGGGCAGGGATTTGGGAAGCAAGAGCAGAGGATCAAACCCTTTCTTAATGTGGGTTGGGATGATCCCCATTTCAAAGATAGAGAAAGTGAGGCATCAGGTGGGAGAGTGACCTGGCCAGGATCACATTACCGCTCAGTGGCAGGACTGCAAACAACCCGTTCCCTGATCTCCTCATTGGACGCTGCTGCCCCTCCTGTATGACCCCTCCAGCCATCCTCGCCCATAGGCCATCCCCACCACTCTCCAATACCAGGCTGTTTCCACAATGGAAGCAGGCTTGTAACAGAGTTCACTCACCGATAGGTGCCCCTTCCTTCAAGGCCTGGGGTCACAGATTTCTTGGGCTAGCACACCCGCCAGCAGGTTTTTGGCTGGGAACTCAGCCCTTCGGCCAGGCGACCATCTTTTAGTCCACTCCTTCCTGGGTCGCACTCATCCCAAACGAAAAGTCAAAAAATGTCTTTAACTGAAACAAGATCCTCTGTCCCTTGGGGGCTTTTCCTCAGCCTGACTTTGGCTCGGCCTGCCCTTGCTGGCCTTGGTAGCCCTTCCTATGGCCCTGTACATCCCCTTCCTTAGAGACCGTGGGAGAACCAGTCCTACCCTGGATTCTAGGTTCTGCCCCAAGGCCCTGTACCGAACAGCTAGGCCTGCTCCTGTACCTTTGTTGCGGTTTCCCCTGGTTTCCCCTCAGCTGGAGCTCACTCTGTAATCCATTTGGCCTAGCTCCAGGCTTTATAGCCCACAGGCCAAGCCCCCCGTTATATACCCTCCTCCTTAGAACCTGGCCCACGCGGGGGCAAGTTCTATTCTTCTCCAAGCTTCATCCCTCGTCATCTCATCGCTGTCACCGGCTGCGCGCTTGTACAGCCTGTGCACAGTGTCTGCAGCTCCACTGCCAGCTCGCTCGGGGCAAACCTTCTCTTCTGCAGTATCCCGACACTCTTCCTGCAGCCACTCAGTCTCATGAACAGCTGCTTGCAGAGCCTGTTCTGAAGCCTTTAGCGTCTTCTGTTGCCTTTTTGCTACTGCCGCTGCATATGCCAAAACCTTTTCGGTCAGGGTCTGAGAACCCACCATGGACTGCTCCACCCTTGTGTTTGTCCCTCCTCCAGTCTGCTTCATCTCTGGGCCAATCATTTTGTCCTTCATCTCCCTGCAGCACCCGACAGGGGGTGTTGGTGGAGGGTCTGCAAGGTCCATGGCCACCCCAGCCACCTCCACCTTGCCTGCCTCATGGGGGTTTGTGTCAGAGGACACCTTCTCCTTTCTTTCTAACTTCTTAGGGCCCTGGCCCTTCGTTCAGCCACTCAGCAATTTCCTAAGCAGGCCGTGTCTTTTGATATGGCCTGCTTCTCTGCCCCCAAAACAAAGAACTCTTGCTCCCATCTTGGCATTAGGCCACGCTTGTACACTTTCTCATGTCCTTCTCCCTGGGCTAACCTTCTCAGCACAGCCCAGGCATGCTCTCCTTCTCTGCTCTTTTTGTCCATGGGCATAGCAGACCCTGGGTTGATTTCCCTTTGCAGGATCTCTCACAGGTATTGCTGCTGCTGCGTCTGTAGCTCCACCTGCACTTCCTTCTGCTTCTGTTGGTTTTCTAGGAGCTGCTGGAGAAACCCCTAGATCTGCTTTGGCTGCTTAGCCAGTCCCTGGAACTGAAGTGGGAAATCCAGCGACCAGCTTGGTCCCTTGATACACCTGCTTGGGGGAGGGATAGCTCAGTGGTTTGAGCATTGGCCTGCTAAACCCGGGGTTGTGAGCTCAATACTTGAGGGGGCCAGGGCAAAAAACTGTCTGGGGATTGGTCCTGCTTTCAGCAGGGGGTTGGACTAGATGACCTCCGGAGGTCCCTTCCAACCCTGATATTCTATGATTCCTTCAGCAACCAAGACTTCCCTCACGGATCACAGGGGGAACTATGCCAATCATAAATGAATCTACTCATCGTTAGGTGCCCCCCGGCGGCCAGGCATGGCATCACAGCCCTCTCGCTGGGCTAGTGTCCCCCATCCATGGTCGCTCCAGCACCACGGCAGTTTCTCTGCCTGGTAACTCTGGCCAGGTCACCACCTTTAGTCCACCCTTCTGGGGCCCGGCTTGCCTCACACTAAAAGTCCAAAGAGGTCTTTCCACAGACAGAAGTCCTTCTGCCATTGCTGGGGCACTTGCTCAGCCTGTAGCCCCCTTGCTGGGCTTGGGAACCCTCTCCAGGTGCGTGTACGCCGCCTCCTCTGGGGCTGGTAGGGGAACCCAGTCCCACCCTGACATTGATAGCAGCTCAGGGCCCTGGACCCAACAGCTAGGTCTGCACCTTTCTCTTTGCTGCACTTTTCCAACCTCTCTTCTCAAGTTCCCCTCCAGGCTTTCCTTGCTGCTCTGAACTTCCTGCCTCGTTCTCAATCCTGTTGCTACCCCAGCTGGGCTGTATCACCACTGAAGACTGGCTCTTTGGGGGGGGGCGGATATGGTGCCTCTCAGTTCGGGCTCATTCTGTAATCAGCTTTCTGTGAGTGCCAGGGGGCTCCATTTCCCCTTCCACTAGCTCCCCATTTACAGAGAGCCAGAGCAGTACCTGCAGCAGGGAGCAGGAGTTGCTGGTGGCCTCAGAGGCACAGGCCCTGCAGCGCCTCAGGCACCTGGCGCAAGTGCCGCATGATACGGAGCTGGCGCATCACATTGGCCGTGACGTCCTCCTGCTGCAAGGGAACGAGAACCTGTCTGAGACTCAGACGCCTCCGAGGAATCAGGGGGGATTAACGGCCCCTGGAACCAGCAGCATTTCCACCCAGCCCCTGCCCACCTCTGAGGGATGGATTCCCCCTCCTGACCCCCAGGATGGAGTCTTGTTGTCCTTCCTAGTGACCTCCAGTGGCAACCCCCCTCCTTGTACAGGGAGCTCCTGCAACCTCCCCCTCAGTGCCTCTGACAGCTGTTCCACCTCCAATCCACAGCTCAAGTTCTCAGACCCCTCTCCTCCACCCCCACCCAGGTTGGGTAGGGAGGGGACTGTAGTGGGGGGGCAGGAGGGATTCTGGCAGCAGTGAAGTGGGATGTAGGGAGGTTGAGGCCTTTCCCCAAGTCACCCCAGCCACTAATGCTGAAGCCGCAGGATGGCAGCCCTGGTGAATGGGACGGATCGGCAGCCCCTGCTGACTGAATCCTCCTGTTCTCTCCAGCAGGGCCGGCTTTAGGAAGGGCGGGGCCCAATTCGAACATTTTTGGCGGGCCCCCGGCAGGGATGACTAACAAAAAAAATAATGTAAAAAAAAGCCTTTCATTTCTTCCATGTATTATTTACTTTCCATAACTATATAAATAATAAAATTATATATTATGTACATTGCATCATATATGCTGTTGATCGGTTATTAATGAGCTCCGTTTCACGTGTGTGGGTCCCCGCCACTCCCTGAGGGTGTGCTAGGGTGACCACATGTCCTGATTTCATAGGGACAGTCCCGATTTTTGGGTCTTTTTCTTATAGGATCCTATTTATCCCCCACCCCCTGTCCTGATTTTTCACACTTGCTGTCTGGTCACCCTAGTGGTGTGCACATATGTGGGTCCCAGCTGCTCCCTGCCCCCCTCATTGAAGCAGGTGTGCAGGGTTACTGCCCTGGGAACTGCAGGGCACCAGTGGACATGGGGCTGGCTGGAGGCAGGGCAGGGGCTCACTGGAGGTAGGGTCTGGCTGCAGGCAGGGCAAGAGGTGCGGGGCTGGCTGGAGACAGGGGTGTGTGGGGCTGGCTGGCTTTGGGCAGGGCCGCAGGGGTGTGTGGCAGGGGTTGCCTGGAGACAGGGCAGGGGGTGCGTCAGAGGCTGGCTGTGGGCAGGGGGTGCAGGGCTGGCTGCAGGCAGGGCAGGGGGGCGGGGCTGGTGCGGGCAGAACAGGGGGGGCGGGGCTCGAGGTAGGGCAGGGGTGCAGCAGGGGCTGGCTGCGGACAGGGGGCGCAGGGCTGGCTGCAGGCAGGGCAGGGGGGCGGGGCTGGTGCGGGCAGAACAGGGGGGGCGGGGCTCGAGGTAGGGCAGGGGTGCAGCAGGGGCTGGCTGCGGACAGGGGGTGCAGGGCTGGCTGGAGACGGGGCTGGCTGCGTGCAGGGGGTGCGGGGCTGGTGCGGGGACGGGGTGCAGCAGAGGCAGCTGGAGCCCCGGCCCTTTAAATAGCCCCCGAGTCCCCTGCTATCCCAGGGCTCTGGGGGCTATTTAAAGGGCCCAGGGCTCCCCTGCTTCTACCGCCCCGGCCCTTTAAATAGCCGCGGGAGCCCTGGGGAAGCAGCGGGGCTCCAGCGGCTATTTAAAGGGCCGGGGCGGTAGAGGCAGCGGGAGTCCCGGACTTTTTAAATAGCCCCCAGAGCCCCGCAGCCCTACCCCAGGGCTCCAGCAGTGGGGGTCTGGTAGCAATTTAAAGGGCCTGGGGCTCCGGCCCCTGCTGGGAGCCCTAGGTCCTTTAAATTGCCCCCTGGGGAAGCCGGGCCACCCTGGTACAGCACACTGGCTCTTGCCGGTACACCGTACCGGGGCTTGGGCCCGGGGCCCGATTCAGGGGAATTGGTTGAATTGGCCTAAAGCCGGCCCTGGTGGGGGTATGGCCACAGAGCCGCAGGGAGGGGAACTCTGAGGTGTGGGGGCTGGGTGGGTACTGGGAGTTCCTCCTGAAGGGACAGGGGTTGGCCAAGGTCACTCAGCCCCGGGGTGTGGGAGGGGGACAGGCTGAGGGCACTCAGAGCCCCAGGAAGTGGGGGGGGCTGAGGGGAGGGACTAGCCAGGGGCACTCAGAGCTCGGGGGAGGAGCTGTCCGGGGGGGGGCACTCACAGCCCCAGGAGGTGGGTGGGGGAGGGGCACACAGGATTTCAGGAATTCCCTGGCAGTGAAGAGCTGCTGGCGGCAGGGAGGAGCCAGCCTAGGGTTACCATTCGTTCGGATTTACCCGGACATGTCCTCCTTTTTGTTCTAAAAATAGCGTCCGGGGGGAATTTGTAAAGCACTCAAAATGTCCGGGATTTCCCCCCTCCCCCGGCAGAGCAGAGCAAGCAGCTGGGAGAGCTGCAGGAAAGTCCCGGGCTGGACTCCAGAGCAGCTGTATAGGAGCCGGATCCGCCCTGCATTCTGAGCCGGCAGCTCTCCCCTGCAGCCCGGTCCAGCAGCACTGTGCAGGGCCAGGGACCGGGTTTTGTTGTGCTGGGGAGTGCAGCCACGTGTCCGGCTCGGCTTGCACAGAGCCCAACACCCGGTCTGAGCAGCAGGGTAAGGGGGCCAGGGGGCAGGAGAAGGGGCAGGGAGGTTCTGGAGGGGGCAGTCAAGAAACGGGGGGGGGCTTTTTGGGGGGAGTGGAGAAAGTTTTGGGCAGTCAGGGTACAGGTAGGGGGTAGGGTCCTGGAGGGCAGTTGGGGGGGGTCTTAGGAGGGGGCAGTTAGGGGACAAGGAACAGGGAGTCTTAGGTAGGGGGTGGGGTTCTGGAGGGCAGTTAGGAGCAGGGGTCCCAGGAGGGGGCAGTCAGGGGACAAGGAGCGGTGAGGTGGGGGGCTGGGAGTTCTGGGGGGGAGCTGTCAGGGGGCAGGAGTGGGGAGAGGGATCGGAGCAGTCAGGGGACAGGGAGCAGAGGGGTTTAGATGGGTTGGGAGTTCTGGGGGGGGCTGTCAGGGGGTGGGGAGTGGTTGGATGGGGTGTGGGAGTCCCAGGGGTCTGTCTGGGGGTGGGGGTGTGGATAAGGGTTGGGGCAGTCAGGGGACAAGAGGCAGGGAGGCTTAGATAGGGAGTGGAGTCCTGGGGGGCAGTTAGGGGCAGGGGTCCCAGGAGGGGGCAGTCAGGGGACAAGGAACGGGGGGAGGGTTGGGGGTTCTGGGGGGGCGGGAAGTGGGAGGGGCAGGGGCGGGGCTAGGGCGGGGCTCCTCCCATCCTCTTTTTTGCTTGCTGAAATATGGTAACCCTAAGCCAGCCGTGACAATCCCCACTTGGGATCCCTGGCTGGGCTAGTGGCTATGGGGGCCCGTGGCCAAGCTGCAGCAGAAGGTGACCTGAAGGAAATGCCTCGGCCTCGGCCTCTGGCTAGGAAGGGCCTGGGCCAGACAGTGACCCACCGCGCAGTGTCCCAGCTCCTTGCCCCACACTGCTCTGCGCCACTATACTGGCATCCATGAATATGCAAAGCCTTCTTGAGCTGTAATTCAGCTCTCAAAGCCAGGTGGTTTTGGTTTTGGACTTTGCCTGTCACACCACTGAGCACAGGGTGTGGCATAAGCAACATCTCCTCCAGCAGCAGCAGCAGCAGATTCAGTGGCAGCAGAGGAAGTGGGAAACTGCAGAAAAAAATATACCTTACATTATTGCTGCATGTTGTATTTTGCACAATATTTGTGAGACGAAGGGAGACAGCCTTAATGATGGCTAGGGGGCTGAGGTGCGAGCCTTGATCAGCGGTTTGAGCAGCCAGCAAGATGTCCAATAGAAAATGGAAACAACCAGGACAATACTGTCTGAGATGTCTACTGCTCTTGCTTTGAGTCTCTGAGCTGAAAATGTGCAGGTATACATCCAGTTGTTAACCCATGGAGTGGGGGTTGGCAGAGGGGGTGGGATGAATTGTAAGAGGTTCAGTCTCTCTTATGGGTGGGGGTGGTGGCAAGTTGTGGCAATCCTTAGGTTACCTGGTGTCTGTGCTTTGTAAAGCCTATGAATTATTTAAGATGCTTGAGTTTTCTGTGTAAAATGCTTTGATGATTCTTTATGAATTAAATTGTAATGTTTTATTAGTAAACAACAAACTATTATATAATAACCAGAATTAAACCTTTAATTAAAACAATAATGCAACAAAAATTCCAGGTGACTGTAGACGTGCCCTTCGTTGCTCGCGGTACAAATTTGCAGGAGACCACTCTTTCACACACCAATGCCCTTTTATTTCCATGTATTTTCCCACCACCACCACGTAGCTACAGCTTTTTACAGTTAACTATCAGTCAGGTAGCCCCTTAGGGAACAGCTTGCTCTTACAGCTCGCTGGGAGCAACAGGCCCTCACTCCTCGCTTTCCTGTTCCTCCCCTCCTACTTCCTTCCTGCTAGCTTTATAGGCCTTCCCCCATCAAGCTCACAGGTGTCTCTCTTTTAGGGCTTTAATCAGCCACAGCCTGTCAGCGCCAATCACTTCCCCTTACTGGGATCTGAGCTAGCAGGCTCTGAGCTAACGGGCTGAGTCAGTGCCTTTTGGCCAGCACCCTGTTACAGTGAGAGAAAGGAAGTGCTTCAAGTCACTTTGTTATTGGGGAGCAGGGGTAACGAAGTGTTTTGGCCTTGTCATGTGAATAAAGGACAGCAAAACTGTGCTCGGCATGCCCTGATTGAGGGACTCACTCTCAGCTGATTGAGGGACTCACTCTCAGCTGAACTGCGCCCAATAGGCAGGAGTACCAAAGCCCAGTGGAGATGACAGAGGGTGGGGTCGGGCATTTGTACTGGTGGTGTGGGCTCTGCCTAAGGGTTCTAGATATCATTTGATGCTCCCCCTCTCCACTATGTAATGACAGAGCTGATTAAGACTCCATTGAGACTCTTTTGTTGCAGATCAATAACGCTTCTATCACTGATAACCAGGTCTAAGCACTAGACTCGCTATGGGACAATGTCTCTGGTGAAAGAGACTGCCCAGCCTGCGTGAGCAGTGAGGCTCCCCCACTAACAGCTGAAATCACTGAAAGCTGCGTTAAGTGGTGGGACCTCAAGACATCCCAGAGGTTCCAGTGGAGTGAGTGGCTGGTGGAGCAAGCAGGAAGCAGAGAGGCCAACGGTGGAGCGAGTGACTGGCAAGCAGCCAGCTGGCAGAACAAGCAACCAGCGGCGGAGCGAGCAGCTGATTGGCAGAGCAAGCAAGGTGACTCCCCGCTTCCCCAGGTGGGAGGTGAACTAACGTGAATGCACCTGTGAACTCTGGGTCTTCACTGACCAAGGACAACTGTGAGTGGGGTGCGGTGAAGGGACGGGGAGGGACACGTTAAAGGAACTTTTGTTTATTGGACTTTCTCACTGCAAGGTGAGCACCTGAGGCAAATGACACTGGGTTGGATGTTTTGCTCGTGGTCTTATACTGATGAATCATGCTGATGGCGTTTTCCCAAGTTAATGCCAGGTTACTTTCCCCTTTTTATTAAAAGTTTCTTTTCTATGCACAGACTCAGTGCTTGCAAGAGGGGAAGTATTGCCTCTTAGAGGCACCCAGTGGGTGCATCTCCCCATCTCGCAATGCGATTCAGGGTCCCAGCATAGCTCCAAGCGGATGTTTGAGGCGTGTTGTAAGGTTTCTGGAGTAATCACAGCAATGCTGATATACTCAAATCCAGGAACATACAGGCAAATTCTGGCCTGCACCTGTTTTTAAACAAGGAAACGGACATCCAGTAAACTTAACACCAGAGCAGTGAAGGGCACATGGGTAAACAGGTCAATAATGGTCACTCACAAAGCAGTGTGGGATAGCAATTGAAGGACTGCCAAAATAGTGTGCAGTAGCATTGTGTGCACATGAGCAATAGCTTGAACTAATTCAATTTGCATCAAACTCAGTTAACATTGAAAGAGGCTCCAGAATTCATGAGAAATGCAGTTAGTATGCTATAATGAATTGTGTCATGTGTACGCTAGCATTTTCAAACCAGATTAACCCGACTTAATCCAGTTTAAAGTCCCCATGTAGACAAGCCCTCAGTTTACACTGGGGTAACTGAGAACATCTTTTAGACACAATTTTAATGGATTTGGTGCCTTTTGGTAGAAATGTTAGCAATACAATCTTGCCAACTTTATTTTTCATTAACATTTCTATGGCTCTGACTTTAATGATCCAGGTAATTAAAATTCCTCCTACCTATAGTTTTTCTTGCAGTTTGAGCTGACTACAAGAACCTTCACTTCCTGTCTTAAACTCTTAATATTAAACAGCTGTCGAGTTTCACCCTGAAATAGCTGCATTTCTATAGTAAAAGAAATGTCCTTCTTTTTATTATCCATTACTTGTTGATACCTATAAGAGTGTAATGAGGTTTGTAATATAATGTCTATATTACAAATATGGTGGGTCTTTGGGAAGTGCAAAGTATTGTTTTTGTATTATTTTTCACTATGTGGATAAATAAATAAGCTAAATGTTTTAATTAGGAGCACTTTTTCTCTTTAAGTATCCGGTCCATTTCTTTACATATGGTACACAGATAACATCTAGCACATGTAACAATAGTTACTGTAAGATTAGTGGCCCAATCTTGCTCTTATTGAAGTCAGTAGGAAGAGGACCTACATCATTAACATTTTCTTCAGAAAAACCCGGATCAGAGTATCCACATTTACCATTTATTAGAACATATTTGATTAAAAAAAAAGTTGTTAATCTCAGAAGTCAGTCAAATTAGCCGTTTCTATGAAGTTTTATATGTACGTGCTGCAGACATTGGCTCCTATAATCATAGTACTTAGCACTTATAGACTTGCCCAAGATCCAACCGTGAGTCAGTGGTAGAGCCAGGAATGGAATCTCAATGTTTGAAATTTTTCATCTTATTTTTGGGGGAATTTCATGTTTCATTTTATCCACCTGGTTGGGGAGGGGATATGCATGGTCCTTTTCCCCAGGGAGCAGAAGCCTGAGTGACTGAGCCAAATGTGAATGAATGGTGCTGCAACCCGGTGTGCCAGGTCTCAAAGCCTGAAGCTGGGAGCCGGGCCCAGTCTCACGGGACAGGAATACAAGGAGTTGCCGTTGTGGGGTGAGTTTTTCATTTTACCTTGTTTTAGGCATGATTTTTTTGTTTTCTTTCAAGTTATTTCATATTTACGAATAACATAGGGCTCTACCTATACATAACTGTACTTTTGGTGTGTACATACCCAAAGTAAAGATGCTGCATCTTGTAAACCCAGTGGTATGGAAATATTGTAAAAATGCGGAAAAGACAGTTCCATTGATATTTGTTTCTGCATGTTTCAAAGACTTGTGTTTTAATATTTTTTTAATGTTTGCACAATGCAGCCATCTAAATTCTAGGGTTCTGGGGAATGGGACAGGAATTGTTGGAAATTAGCATTGAAATAAATTTAGATTTATAGAAAAACTCCAGGAGTGCTTGACATACATGTTTCCATGGAACTAGAGATGAGACCATGCCACAAAATTAAGATCTAGAGCCAAATTTCAGATCCTCCAGCATTACCCTTAGGGGATGAGAAGTTCAATTTTGATTTGAACCCATTTCTCCATCATCTAATTACAGTGGAGTTCTATTTATAAGGGTCAGTTTGAGCAGTTCCTCTTTTTGATTGTTATGTCTGAATGATGATTATGCGTGAATCCATGAAACCACAAACTTCCCAAATCAAACTGTGTATATGTGCAAAATCCTACCAGTTTCTTCCACATGTCTTAGTGCTATGGCAAGATAGAACTGGTTGAAACTAGCACTCTAGGAAGCAACAGAGGGTCCTGTGGCACTTTTAAGACTAACAGAAGTATTGGGAGCATGAGCTTTCATGGGTAAGAACCTCACTTCTTCAGATGCAAGAGAAGTGAGGTTCTTACCCACAAAAGCTTATGCTCCCAATACTTCTGTTAGTCTTAAAAGTGCCACCGGACCCTCTGTTGCTTTTTACAGATTCAGACTAACACGGCTACCCCTCTGATACTTAGCACTCTAGGGTTGCCAATTCTGATTGAACATATTCCTGGAGCTTTCAGCACATGACATAATATTTAATTAAAGATTAATCTTTAATTCCTGGAGACTCCAGGACAATCCTGGAGGGTTGGCAACCCTAATTCCCACCAGGCATAACATTCTTTTTCTGCAGTTGAGCTGACCACAAAAAATTGTGAAATTCTTCTCTACTTTTGAAAGAAATCAACGAAAATAGAGAAATTGCTTCAGATTTGGTCCTTATGTTGAACATCAGACATTTGATTGTAAGTGATGACAAATGCATCAACTTCCTGGTTTTTTTGGAAAGTTAGATTTGTTACCAAGAATCAAATCTACAGGTTGTGACCACTGATGCTGAATTCAACTGGATAATCCAACCCCCATGTAGGGTGCATCTACACAGTAAAAAAAGATCCATGGCAGTGAGTCTCAGAGCATGGATCAACTGACTTGGTTTTGCTCTGCAAGGCTAAAAATAGCAGTGTAGACTTCCAGGCTCAGGATGGAGCCTGGGCTCCGAATCCCAGCAAGGGGGGGAGGGTCTCAGAGCCTGGGCACCAGCCCATGCCCAAACAGCTACATTGTAGCTCTTTAGCATTGTAGCAGGAGCCCGAGTCAGTTGACCCGGGCTCTGAAACCACAGGGGGAGGTTACTGTGTAGACCAGGGCGGGCAAACTTTTTGGCCTGAGGGCCACATCAGGTTTCCGAAATTGCATGGAGGGCTGGTTAGGGGAGGCTGTGCCTCCCCAAACAGCCAGGCGTCACCCAGCCCCCCCCCCTCCTTCCAACCCCTCCTGCTTCTCGCCCCCTGGAAACTTGTGAGTTAAACCCTGTGAAAATAGCTAAGTCCTAAGTTATTAATATGTAGGAAATTCTATGACTTTTGTGGTGTCACTAAGTGGTGATGTCCTGGGAAGGTTTGAAGACTCCTGGCCACTAAGAGGCAAGGTACATTGATAGTCTGCCATAGAGTGTGACCTGCCATGGTTCTCCCTGCCAGAAACTTTCCTCCTCACCTGTCACTCCTAATGTGACTCAGCTTCCCATGCAAACAGGTCCTGACTCCTCCCTCAGGCCAGGAGTCAGCAATAGGTAGGGAATCACTTTTGGATTTTTATGGGTAGCGAGTAACAAACATGGAAGCCAGCCATGGGAAGAGTAGGGAGGTGGGACTAGAGACAGTGAAAAGTGCGTGGGCAGCATGAGGCTGTTGGCTTGCTCGAGGGGGAACATATTACAGTGGTCAGTGGGGAGAGGGTTAGAGAAGTAAGAACGGATTGCTAGGAGAGGGAGCAGCAGCTAATAGGAAGACAGAGATCAAGGTGGTGGGGTAATGAGAAGAAAGAGAATAGGAGAGAGTACAGTATTCTAAGGGATAAGTTGTCACAGATGCCTCTTTCCATCAGCTTTTGTTTTGCCTCTTGTGAATTCCAACACCTACACAATAATCTCTGTTCTAAAAGCACTGTCAGAATTCCCAACACTGAACCCTGCAGACAAGTGTGTTCTCAATTAGGACAGGAACTCCCCACCCCCTTTATTTGATAGGAGTGTTCGGCTCACATCTGCTGGCCTCCAGAGGAATCACATTAGCACATGTTCCAGAGTGTTCCACCTCCCAAAATCATAGAATGTGCATTTCTTATAAACCAGTGCAGATAATTGCCTGGCTTTTCTTTTTCATGGCCACCCACCTCCTCTTCCCAACTAGCTTTGATATAAAAAGCCAAATCCCTTCCCATCCACATCAAAAGCAAAAAGGTTGCTCTGTGTCACCTCTCCTGGGATTTGGATTCAAACTTTTCAGAAGAAAGATGGAAAGAATAGCTTGATTTTTTTTTTTTTAACTCTACCACCCTCTGTCTCATCAATAATTTTCAGGGTCATTGGTGGAGCAGCCTCATAGACCAAAATCATAAATATAGCACAAGCGATTCTTTATTACTGTTGTTTACAATTTATTCAGCTCTAAGTGTGCTGAGTATACTACAGAGGATATAGTCCTTGTCCTGAGGAGTGTATGGTCAAAGTTAGATATATGTTTTGTATATTTGTAATGTGTGTTCAAGCACCTCAGGCCCTGGATAGGCACTTCTAAAAACAATAACACAGTGAGTGATAACAATAGACAGTAGGGGTAAGGGGAGGATGAGGGTTCAAACATATTGTGTATTTCTTTCTTTATGTCATGCATGGGACTTTCTTTCCTTTTACTTTTAACGTGGTTTTTTGTAATTGCTTTCATTTTTGGGAAGAGGGAAGACAGACTGAGGAAGAGGAGGAGTGGGTCCTGGAGTGCAAGTTAGTGGTGGAACCCCCAGCTGAAAGGAATGAGTTAGGAGGGGAGGAGAGGCACTTTACAGCAAAGTGTTTCCTTTCAGTATTCTCTGGAAAACCTTTTGGTTTTTAGGGAAATACATAGGTGTAAAAATGACAAGGTAGGGAGGAACACAGAATGCATCCCAGCCAGACCCATAACACCCCTGCTAAGTCTTGCATTTGGGTTGTCTCCCTGGTACAGTGGGATGCTGATTAGACATGTATAGACAGATACATAATCTCTTGGGGCCAAATGCTGAGGTTTCTTTCTCAGTTCTTATTCAGGAAAATGCCACAGACGTTTGACTAAGATCTAAGCAAAACCTGAGTAAAGTCTTTGAGATTCAGCCTTTAGTGAATGGGATTCCAGTTTAACCCAGTACTGTTTTCCACCAGTACATTTACTTTCATGTTTTTCCTCACAGAAAGTATCAGATACCCTCCACTTAAACTATTCTGTGCACTTTAAAGTGCTTGGATCTAACACTGACTGTTTCGGCACAGTTTTGGGGTTGCAGTTCCGGACAGCTAGAATAAGCTTCCCTGTTCCATTGAGCAAGGTTGTTTGACTTTTTTTAAACTCTTAAACCCTTCTCTTAAGGATCCTTGTCAGTGTAACATGGCTTGATATTGGGACTGTTTTAAGTTGTTTGTTATTTTATTATTTGTATTGTACCAGAATATGTGGAAGTTAGATGATAGTAGGTTTGCTGTTTCCCTGAGGCTCTCACAGGATGTCTCAGGAACAACACAATTAAGAAACTTTTAAGATAAATTAATTAATGGGAGTTGCATGAATTAATTAAAAGAAGAATTGACCTCTGAGAGTTCCTCTGGATTTAAACAATTACAGCTGAGTACAGAATTCAGAGTGCACCACCTCACCAGTGCATGTGAGGGACAAGGATGTATTGCCCTTGTGAAGATATAGTGAGTTTTAGATCCATGGGGCCAATTCCTTGGCCCTTCAGCCAGCTGCTTTGCATTGCTCATGTAGCACAAAGGAGACAGAAAGCTACCCTTGTGGGGCTGCTGGGAATGTCCGTGACATTGCGGAATCCTTGGGTGACCTAAAGCTGGCACAGCTGGTGCTACACCACTCGTTTCCCCATAACTGACATAGGGGATTGTGACATTACCCAGGGTACAATCTGGACTGTTGAACAGCTGTGTCCCCTCATTTCTCCAACCTGGGGTGCCTCTTACACTGCTTCGCTGTGAGAGCTACCACTCCTGGCCTTCAGCATGTAAATCACTCCCACTCCAGAGTTATATTGCAGAGTGACACCAGTAAACTCCCAGTCACAGACGTTTCCCCAGAAATGTGCATCTTGTGCTGCCCAGCCCCTCCTGGACAATACAAGCTCATATAAAATCCATCATTTCATTAATAGAAAATGATATGCACAAATCCTGTTATCTCAAATGAAGTTTCCCAAACACTGCAATCCAATAAATACCGGTTTAGATAAAACAATAAAACAAGTTTATTAACTACAGAAAGCTGGATTTTAAGTGATTACAAGTAATGAGGCATAAAAGTCAGAATTGGTTCCCAGAAATAAAAGGTAAAACGCAAAGTAATACGTAACTTAACAAGCTAAGTGAATTTAAAGTAGAAGGATCTCTCTCACCACATGTTCGAGCAGTCTTACTTAATGCTTCCTTTGTCTTTCAAGTGTTGTCAATGCCATGAGTAGAGATGAAGGGAGAAATAATCTGGGGAGTTTGTTCCTCATTTTTATATATTTTCCTACTCTTTGAGAATCATCTCCAGCTGGGGTTCAGGAGGCAGCAGTCTGTGGGATGGGAACTTCCAGTTGTTTTTTTCCCAACATGTAAATTTCTCTCTTACACCCTTTTTCCTGCTAAAGAATGGTTGCTTAACCGGGTGATAGTCCATTTGATTTTGTTGACATCTGGCTGAGGCATCAGTTTGCCTTTTGTCTCTGACGAACTGGTTTGTGCCTACTTTTCTAATTTTGGAGCATGTCTCAGCAATGTCATATGGTAGAATTTTATAACTTTACATACAATGTTGCCAAACATACTTTACCAGGACAGCAATGATCTGCACATTTATGAGTTTTCAGATGATAACTTGCAAGGCATACTTTGTACAAAATCCATTATAGTTTTGTAAAAAGGGTGAACATAGAGATATAGACTATCACAGGGATATTCCGGGATAGGCCAAGGTGTGGCCAGAGTGGCTTGCATTCCAGTCATCGACTGGCGATACTATTCCTGGGGGGCCTTTACTACTACTACTACTACTACTACTACTAGCGTAGCGTAGAATAGCCAAAGAGCAACAAAATGGAAGATGAAATTCAGTATTGAAAAATACAAAGTAACGCACATTGGAAAACATAATCTCAACTACACACACAAAATGATGGGTCTAAATTAGCTGTTTCCACTCAAGAAAGAGATCTTGGAGTCATTGCAGATAGTTCTCTGAAAACATCTGCTCAATGTGCAGCAGCAGTCAAAAAAAGCGAACAGAATGTTAGGAACCATGAGGAAATGGATAGATAATAAGACAGAAAATATCACAATGCCACTATATAAATCCATGGTACGCCCTCACCTTGAATACTGCATGAAGTTCTGGTCACCCCATCTCAAAAATGATATTTTGGCATTTGAAAAAGTACAGAGAAGGGCAACAAAATGATTATGGGTATGGAACAGCTTCCATATGAAGAGAGATTAAAAAGACTGGGACTACTCAGTTTAGAAAAGAGATGGCTAAGAGGGGGATAAGATAAAGGTCTATAAAATCATGAAGGTGTGGAGAAAATACATACGGAAGTGTTATTTATCCCTTCATGTAACACAAGAAACAGGGGCCACACAATGAAATTAATAGGCAGCAGGTTTAAAACAGACAAAAAGAAGTACTTCTTCACACAACGCACGGTCAACCTGTGGAACTCATTGCTAGGGGAAGTTGTGAAGGCCAAAAGTATAACCGGGTTCAAAAAAGAATTAGATAAATTCATGGAGAATAGGTCCATCAATGGCTATTAGCCAAGATGATCAGGGATACAACGCCATGCTCTGAGTGTCCCTAAGCCACTGACAGCCAGAAGCTAGGCCTGGACAATAATTTTCCTGTTCTGTTCATTCCCTCTGAAGCACCTGGCATTGGCCACTATCAGAAGACAGGATACTGGGCTAGATGGACCATTGGTCTGACCCAATATGAACATTCTGATGTTATTCTGGGGGCTGAATTAGCCCTCAGTCAGCCTCAGGGTGGGGGAAACAGAAATGGGCCTTAGAACTACCTCCCTTTCCCCTCCCTCCCCCCCTCCCCCCCCCCCCCCGCCAACCCCAGGTCCTGTGTCAAGCATAGCTTGACTGGATGCAGGAATCTGGCCTACTAAGTGTTGTCAATATGGGGTAAAAATTATAGAATCAGAAATGTAGGGCTGGAAGGTCTAGTTAAAGTCCCCCATTACTATCAGGTCTTATGTTTTGGATATCTCTGTTATTTGTTCTAGAAATGTCCCTCTTCTTTTTTCTATGATCTTAGTATAATTTTCCATCCCCTTACCAACATCTAGTCCTCTCTTAAGGTTGCCTTTTTTATGCTTACCTGGGGGCTTTCGTCACCTGCCACCTTTGAACCTAGTTTAAAGCCCTCCACACTAGGTTGGTGAGTTGGTGTGTGAAGATGCTCTTTGCCTTTTTGGTCAGGTGGACCCCATCTCTTCCCAGAAGAAGTTCTTCCCAGAACAGCATCCCATGGTTGAGGAAGCTGAAGCCCTCCCATCTACACCATCTGTGCAGCCATACCTTTATCTCCAGGACATGCATGTCCCTGATGTGCCCTTACCCTCAACGGGGAGGATGGACATGAACACAACCTGTGCCTCTGATGCCTTCACCCACACTCCCAGAGCCTGTGATCACTGCTGATCTGCTCAGGGTCATACCTAGCAGTAAGTAGCATTAATGCCCACTATTATGTAGCAGTGCTTGCACTTCTACTAGGCAGAACTGAGTTGGCAGCCCCATGACAGCACTCTCATTAATGCTCATTAGGGCTCTCCACTGTACTCTCTGTCTTGCTGATTACTTTCTGCTTTATGAATCTACATGCTACACTTCACACCTGCCTTGGGTAGGATCAAGCCTAAGTCAATAGGTTTGTATCTTTTATTTAAATGTTAGTGATGTTACATTACACCATTGAGGGTTCGGCTCTGGCAGCTACAGTCTCAAGTTCAACAGAGTTATCTCTGCTTGTTTTAGATCTAGAGCTCATAGGAACACGTGAAACTATAGGCAAGTAACAATACAATCCACTATCTTTTATCAATTATATTAAAGTTACTAACAAAGTTATGAATGTCACAGCATATACAACTCCTGGATATATCCATGCACCAGATATAACTACCAACATACTCATATCCTCCTAAATAGTGTTAGAGTCTGATGGCTCTCTCGTGGCTCGATCATCAGTATAGGGATGGTTAGTGCCGGAGTTTTCCCACAGGAAGCTCAATTTTCCCACTCTGGGCACCCCCTTTTCATAATGTGATTTTGCCTGTGCCAACATTCTGTGCATGTACATGAATGTGTCAATCCTCTTTTTTTCTTACTGGTCTAGTGTCCCCTAGAAACTTAAGGGACCCCGATTTCTATAGGTTGTGTAGGTTTCTTTGTTCTCATTAGCACTGATGTACAACCTGTATCCTGTGGTTAAGACATATGTTGAAAGTCAATACCGTCTGGCTTTCACATTGGAGGGGGTTCAGTACACTTTCTAAGTCTTACCTCAAGGATTCCATAACAGTCCGTCTATCTTTCATGGATAAATGAAGTGAATTCCGTCTAGGTTTTCCAAACCATCTGTTTTATTCAGTATGTAGAAGACATTTGTTTACCAAGAGAGACTTGAGAGAAATATCTGGAGTGCCTGGAGGAGCTTTTACAAATCATCATGGAAGCAGGATTAAAGTGTAGCCCAACAAAAGTAAAACTAATGGTCCCAGAAGTTTCTTTTTTAGGTATCACATTGTCTCAGGGAGGTTGGACACCAGCCCAGTAGAAGGTGGATGCAATTCGGGAATTGCCTATGCCCACTGACATAACTTCTTTATGCTCTTTTCTAGGATAGCAGGATACCATCAAGACTTCATCCCTAACTTTGCTTACATTGCAGGTGCACTCTACAATCTCTTGAAAAAGGGAGTAGCTTGGGTCTGGACGGACCAGCATGTAAATGCATTTGTCAAATTAAAGCATGCAGTATTGCAGGCACCTGTGCTAATCACCCCAGATTCTAGTAAACCATATCATCTACAGGTATCTGTGAATCCAACTGCACCTGCAGCAGTAGCTTCTCAAGAGAGACCTGAAAAATGAATCCAGTGAAACTTAAATTGACTACAGGTTCATTGACTACAGGTTCCTGCAACTATGTGCAAAAAGTTACATGCGTGACAGGAGAGGTGGGCTGGTGGTGAATTTGTTTGTAGGATGATGTGTTTTCATTACACTTAGCATTAGCATGAATTCACAGAACAGATCATACAGTTCTCTCCATTTTCTACATGATGTGCTTGATTTATTTGTTCATTAATGAAAGCCAATTCCTTTATCAGGTGCTATTTGCAAAGATATTTGTTATACCCAGTGGGACTGATTTTCTGTCAGATGCTTACCTGGGGTGGGGGTAACAATAGGTTTAATTTGATAACTCTTGCATTTTATTAGCTGTGAATTTAGTAGCTTTGAACAGCAGAATAATCTGACACAAAAGAAACAAGATGCACTATCCATGCTATGCTTATCCTGCTACAGGGAGGTCCAAACATCATATTTCACAGCCCAGTGAATTGCTTTCTTGTGGGTCATAAGAAGAACATACACTATGTGACTGAGGCAACTAACTTTTAATATCTTCAGTATAAAGTGGACGATTTCTAACGGATCATGACATTATCAAACTGTTGTTTTAAATCATCTCCATGTGCTGTAGCAATGCTGTAAGACTTGCATTTTCAGATGTTATTCGTTCAAGTTCAATGAGGGGAAATTAGAAACATTTGAGTAGACCTTACTTACAGATCTGTTAAGACCACACTGCAGATACGTAATTTAAATGTATGTGGAGGTTGGGAGTGAGGAATTGGGGAAGGGGTGAGCAGGAATAATTCTATCTACTGGTGTCCTTTTAGGATCTCATCATCACATGTTTTGTAACTGTTGCATGAACCCTGCCATCCAACCCACATTCTGGAGACTATGGGATTTTCTTGAAGGTGGCATTTTTTCATATTCTAGGGGTCAGATTCTGCTTGGTTGCAGAACAGGGTTAGGTGAAGCAGCACAATGGTGCCTGGAGCCAGATGGCACAGGCCACAAAGTGTGAAGTGTCAGTCCAGAAAGGTACTGAACCGGCACCTCTACCAGCAGAGCCTCAGCTAGATTTTAAAGCTGCCTTCCCACAGTGGAACCCCACTCCCAGGGAGACAGAATGGTAATACTGCCACCTTCCCCCATTGGGAGGGGAACAGGGGCGGGGGGAAATCCCTCACTGTGCCATATCTAGCTGTGCAAGACATCGGTGTGTGATGTTTTCAGTGCTTAAATATTGATATATAAATATCTGAGAAAGAGACATTTTAACTAGGGTGACCAGATCACCAGACTAAAATATCGGGACACATTGGGGTGCTATCAGCCCCACCCACAGTCTACCCCCACTCCTCCCAGGCTCTGCCCCGACTCTGCCCCACCTCCTGCCCTCTTCCCGCTCAGCCCCCCCACCGTGCCCTTCCTCATCCTCCGGCCTGCCGCTGGCTTGCTGCATCCCTCCTCAATCCCCCACCCATCGCTCGCCTCCTCGCCCGCTGGCCACTTGCCACTCGCCTCTTCACCCCGCCCACCCACCCGCCACTCACCCCTATGGTGCCGACTTCCCCTCTGCCAGGTGGGTGCTCGCCCACCTCCCGCCTCTTCCCGCCCTCGCTCTGCCCCCATTTCATCCCCTTCCCCCAAGTCCCCGCCCCTGTCCTGCCTCTTCTCCACCTCTTCCCCTGAGCGTGCCACATCCCCGCTCCTCCCCCTCCCTCCTGGAAAGCGCTAAGTGCCGCCAAACAGCTGTTAGGCAGTGGGAAGCACTTGGAGGGGGGAGGAGCAGGGATGCAGCATGCTGGAGGGAGGGGGGAAAAGGAGGGGGGAGCTTGGCTGCAATTTTTCCCCGTGGGTGCTTCAGCCCCGGAGCACCCATGTGGTCAGTGCCTCCCTCCTGCTGACCTCCTTACCCGAATATCGGGACAAAGGGCGTCCTGATTGTACATTGATCAGGACGCGGGACAAAGGGTTAAATATCAGGACAGTCCCAATTTTATCAGGGCATCTGGTCACCCTAATTTTAACTGGTTGAAGAAAACATAAACTGTGTGAGGGTTGTGGGTTTTTTTTTTTTTTTTTTTTTTTTTTTTTTGGTCATGATAGGTTCATATTTCTCCGTAAAACGATTTGTGGGGAGTGAGTAATTAATAAGAATGCTTCAGCTATCATTGCTGCAAGACATGCAAAGAGGCAAAGAAGATGCTTACCAGTAGCTTCACCAAACCCTACCTTTACACTAGTAGTTTCCTTTATGAGAATATACTGCAGTATGCTACAGGAATTGTCCAAAAGACACCAGCTTAGCAGTTTTACTATGGTGTTTTTGGCTATTACTACATGATACTATAGAATAGTTTCATAAGGTTTATATCAGTAAATACAAAATAAGGAGTAACTTGGAGCAATATCTGAACAAGCTAACTGCAAGAATTATTCTTTACAGAAGACAGTTGATTTTTGAACGTACATGTGCAGATTATGATTAATTAAGTGCAGAATTTAAAGAAACCAAAATCCAATATGGAGTCATCTAAGGAAGTATAACTGTACATTCTTCTTTGAGTAGCTGCTGCAGTGTATTCCACTTAGGTGGGTGCGTGTCCAGCACTCTGAAGCCAGAGACATTTGCCTAGCAATAACCGTAGAGGAGCAGCATCCACGCCTCATGGCCGTAGCACTTCCCCTGGCTACGTGAGGCGGTGCTCCCTCCACTCCTTACTGCCCGTGGCTGCAGTCAGACTTCTGCCCCCTCCCCCAGGAAAAGTGTGGGCCGGTATGGATTTGGTGCCAGTGTGCAGAATGGCGTGGGTACCTCTAACCTTTCCCTGGTCTTGAGTAGGGAGGCCGACCGGCCGTCACTTCAGTTCCTTCTTACCACCTGTGACGGTTAGCCAGAATGCTCGGTCTCTCTTGCACCAGCCAGCCTTCTCCCTAGTAGTCTTCAGACTGTTTCTTCTGTAAATAGTTAGATCAGTAGTTAGTAGTGGTAGTTGGTTTAGTCAGTATATAGTTAGAATTCCAGTAGGGAATTGTTCTGGGGGTGCCCCCTATTCCTCCTCCTCCTCCACCCAGTACCGGGGCATGCCTCCATCCCCGAGGTTTAAACCCTGTGCAGCTTGTAACAAGCCTATGCCCAAGGGTGATCCTCACATTTGCTGTTTGAAGTGTCTGGGGGAATCACATCAGAAGGACTGTTGCAAGATCTGCAGGGGATTCCGCCCCAGGACTCAAAAAGAAAGGAACCAACGGTTGAAGATCCTTCTGATAGAGACAGCCCTCTGTCCCCACTCGGAGCCAGGGTCGGCAGAACCAACGCCTAGCACCTCAACTTCGGTGCGCAATGCTCCGGTGTCGACATGGGAAACTTTGGCGCTAACAAAAGTCTTGGCTAGAGACACTCGGCACCAACAGGGCTCCCTGCACAGGGGCTCCGTACATGGTAGAGCCTGGCATCGTTCCCAGTCCCCGGTGCCCTGCAAAACAGAGGGTGGACAGAGGGTTGCTCACCCACACCAAGACCGGGACAAAAGGACTTGAGCACAGTAAGACCCACATTGGGCCACCACCTAGCCTAGCACCATTGACTCCTGCCCCAAGAAGGGGTCAGTCAAGTCCGACTCCCCAAGACTCCTCTCCCTGGTGCCGTCCCAAGGCAAGCCAGTGATGATACTATGTCAATCGTCATCACTGGTCACCAGTACATTCTGGCACCAGACCGACAGGGGGAGCCAAACTAGTCCCCAATCTCCCAGTACCGCTCCCCAGCACTGGTAGGCACTGCTCCCCCATGGTCCTCCTACAGTGAGTCCTCCCAATCAGAATCAGAGCGGAGTCCATCATGTCCAGGCGGAGCCAGCACAGATCAGAGTGCAGACGCTCGAGGTCGGACAGGGAGAGACAGCAATTTCCCCTGATGCCAGGGCCCACACAATGTCAGGCTCCAGCCCAATGGCCATTTTGGATCCCCTCGGCATTTCATCAAAGCCAGGGGTCCTATTCCAGGACGTCAGTATCATTGGCCTCAGAATCCCATGCACCTCCCTCAGCGCAGGACCAGCTGCCCCACACCATAATGGAAGACCAGGCACCATGTGATCTCCTCAGTGCCGAGGACAAGGAGCAAGGGCCAGTCCTAGTTAGAACCTTGTCTTCATCCTCACAAGACGAGGCAGTGGCTGGAACCTCCACGGCTCCTACACTCAAGGATCATAGGGTCCACCAGCAGCTCCTGAAAAGGGTGGCCCAGAACCTGGGGCTCCAGGTCAAGGAGGTCTCTGAGTCATCGGACCCCACAGTTGACATCCTGGCCTCCTCAGGTCCCTCCCGAGTTGGCCTGCCACTCATTAAAACCATACAAGACACCACCAAAATTTCACATTAAATTTCATTTGCCATTTTGTTGTCCAATCACTTAGTTTTGTGAGATCTTTTGGAAGTTCTTCACAGTCTGCTTTGGTCTTAACTATCTTGAGCAGTTTAGTATCATCTGCAAACTTTGCCACCTCACTTTTTACCCCTTTCTCCAGATCATTTATGAATAAGTTGAATAGGATTGGTCCTAGGATTGACCCTTGGGGAACACCACTAGTTACCCCTCTCCATTCTGAACATTTACCATTTATTCCTACCCTTTGTTCCCTGTCTTTTAACCAGTTCTCAATCCATGAAAGGATCTTCCCTCTTATCCCATGACAACTTAATTTACATAAGAGCCTTTGGTGAGGGACCTTGTCAAAGGCTTTCTGGAAATCTAAGTACACTATGTCCACTGAATCCCCCTTGTCCATATGTTTGTTGACCCCTTCAAAGAACTCTAATAGATTAGTAAGACATGATTTCCCTTTACAGAAACCATGTTGACTTTTGCCCAACAATGTATGTTCTTCTATGTGTCTGACAATTTTATTCTTTACAATTGTTTCAACTAATTTGCCCAGTACTGATGTTAGACTTACCGGTCTGTAATTGCCAGGATCACCTCTAGAGCCCTTTTTAAATATTGGCATTACATTAGCTATCTTCCAGTCATTGGGTAGAGAAGCCGATTTAAAGGACAGGTTACAAACCATAGTTAATAGTTCCATAATTTCACATTTGAGTTCTTTCAGAACTCTTGGGTGAATGCCATCTGGTCCCGGTGACTTGTTACTGTTAAGTTTATCAATTAATTCCAAAACCTCCTCTAGTGACACTTCAATCTGTGACAGTTCCTCAGATTTGTCACCTACAAAAGTTAGCTCAGGTTTGGGAATCTCCCTAACATCCTCAACTTGTTTGTGACAAGACACAACAGGAAGTGTCTGCAGTTCTGCTCCTTCCTGAATCACAGCCTGGGCTTGATCACGGATGCGTTCCTCCTTCCCTGGAAGGACCACCTCCTTTACACATTTTCCACCCATTCCACAAGGTGCTACTCAAGGTTCGGAGGGATGACGCCTCAGTGATATTGATAGCTCCAGCCTAGCCATGTCAGTGCTAGTACACGTCTCTTCTGGAGCTGTCAGTGGAAACTCCAATCACCCTACCGCTGCTCCCAGATCTGACAACTCAGGACAACGGCTGCCTTCAGCACCCCAGCCTCAAATCTTTCCACTCACGGCTTGGAAGCTCCATAGCTAAACCCAACGGAGCTGGCTTGCTCTGATCCAGTAGGGAAGTCCTCCTTGGCAGTAGAAAACTGTCCACTAGGGCCACCTACCTAGCCAAATGGAAGAGATTCACAATTTGGTCATCGCAGAAACACACACCTCCTATGCACTCAACAATACCCTTTATCTTGGACTATCTTCTGCACCTAAAGCAGCAAGGGCTTTCTATGTCATCAATAAACTTATTACTTGGCTGCTATTTCCTCCTTTCACCCATGCGTGGTGGGTCGGTCGGTCTTCACCAGCCCAATAGTTGCATGCTTTCTTAAAGGGCTTGACAGGCTATACCCTCAAGTAAATTAGCTAATCCCAGCCTGGAACCTTAACCTGGTTCTTTCCAAACTAATGGGACCCCCCCTTTGAACCACTTGCGACATACTCTTCGCTCTATCTCTCATTGAGGATAGCATTCCTGGTGGCAAGGAGGGTATCCAAGCTTAAGGCCCTAATGTCTGAGCCTCCTTACACAGCGTTCTATAAGGACAAGGTTCAGCTTTGGCCGCACCCAGCCTTCCTCCCGAATGTCGTCTCCCAGTTTCATGTTAATCAGGATATTTTTCTCCCAGTTTTCTACCCCAAGCCGCACGCAAACAGCCGGGAACAAAATCGCCACTTTTTGGATGTTCACTGGGCATTAGCCTTCTATATTGAACGGATTAAGCCATTCTGAAAATCTATTAAACTATTCATCGCAGTAGCAGGCAGAATGAAAGGGTTCCCAGACTCTTCTCAAAGAATTTCATCATGGATTACATCATGCATCTGGACGAGCTATGATCTAGTGAAAGTTCCTGCCACTGCCCTGACAGCGCACTCCAAGAGGGCGCAGGCATCTTCAGCGGCGTTCCTGGCCCGGGTTCCAACCCAGGAATTTTGCAGGCCTGTGACGTGGTCCTCCATCCACAGCTTTACTTCGCATTACTCAGCAGCCTAGAGATGATGCAGCCTTTGGCAGAGCAGTGCTTCAATTTACGAACCCATGAGTTCTGACCCCGCCTTCGAGTTCCTGCTTGGAAGTCACCTAATTGTAATCAACATGAGCATACATTCGAAGAAGAGTCAGGCGGGTCTTGGAATGGACATGAGCAGGGCCGGCTCCAGGCACCAGCTTCTCAAGCAGGTGCTTGGGGCGGCCGCTTGGGAGAGGGGCAGCAGGTCCAGGTATTCGGCGGCAATTCGGCGGTCCCTCACTGCGGCTCGGAGTGAAGGACCTCCCGCCAAATTGCCGCCGCAGATCGCTTTTTTTTTTTTTTTTTTTTTTTGGTTTTGGCTGCTTGGGGCGGCCAAAACCCTGGAGCCGGCCCTGGACATGAGCAACACATCTCGAAGAACAACAGTTACGAAAGGTAGGTAAACATTTTTTGTTTCATCAGTGTATTTCAAATGGGTCTTTTGCACTGGATAAGGATTCTTTCTCATAGGAGGAAAGTATAGATGAATGAGAGAACCATCTAAGACACAGTCCAGCTGTGATAGGGTAGTACCAGGAAGTGGTGTGCAACATCAGCTGTAGCTCCAGCATCTTAATTAACAATTCGTTGAATTGGCATAAGAGAGAAAGTTAAGGGAGTTGATTGCTCATCTTATCCATTTCCAGAAGGACATGATTTTAATTTTGAAAATGTTAGTCAATCTAAAAACGGAGAGTCTCATATGCACGGCATGAGCAATTCTTAGTTTACTGTAGAGCCTGAAGCCAAGAAAAATACATACACACCTTTACATCTAGTGCTTTTATGAATCATTTCAAAGAACTGTAACTAAGCAGTAGCAGCTATATTGTGGCTACATTCTATGAAAAGAAAGGGCTGCGTTGCTTATTTTGTTTCCAAAAAAACTGTTTCGTTTTGCATTCTCAGAAGTTACTTTTTTCCTTCCGAATAGGTCAAGCAGGAACATTGGATGTAAATCCTGTGTATGGCGATTTTGTTAGATTTCCAGCAATTGCAGGGGAACATATCTATAACAAGTATGTTTTTCTTTCGAGTGATACCATTAGTCAAAATGTTTTATCCTATTTCCACTACATAAACACAAATGTCTTCCAAGACTCAAGTTTACTGGTCTTGATGATTACAATAGCCAATCTCATAAATGGTTCATAAGCCCATGCAAACCATGGTTTCAACTCAGGATGGAAAGTGTTTGTTGGGACAACTATCTCCTACCAAACTAGAAGGCTTGACAACATAGGAGGATAATATTTTATGAGCTAGCTGGGCTGTGCCCTGATAAAACAGCAACTGTGCTGAGTCTCATACTTTAAGCATGTGACTGCTGA
Organism: Chrysemys picta bellii; assembly: GCF_011386835.1. NCBI lineage: Eukaryota > Metazoa > Chordata > Testudines > Emydidae > Chrysemys > Chrysemys picta. Next base: position 84,804,652 of record NC_088799.1, on the reverse strand, counting down.
TTGAATGTGATAAAGGAACCAAAGTTGTGCATCCATGGTGCTTCAGTCTCATTGCTATGTCATGTCATATTTATCTATCTAAGGTATCTACATAGCTTCAATGACAGTGTCTTAACACCTCACAATCTTTAATACATCCAGTGTGCCAAAAATGAACCTGCTATCCCTACTGAAATGTAGCAACCATCCTTGCACACACCCACTTAATTGTAGCAACAGTCTTTGCGCACAATTCTGTACTTGCATTCCCAAACTAGTAGAGGTTGTAAAGAAACAAACTTTTCAGTGATTTGGTGACTGTGATGAAAACTAAAGAAAGAGATTTGAGCTACAAAAAGCAAATGACATTATTGGCAAGACACCAGACTAGAAGTAACCAGAAATTTTAAAGCACATGATTGTAGTGACAGAGTGAGTTACCATAAACCATCTTCTGTTCTCAGTACACAGTCACTTTTATTTAGGTGAACATTAAAATGTATTCTCCCAAGATCAAGAGGCAAATATTGATTGAGATTGCAATGAGTTTGTGGTCCTCCAGAGTAGTTAGTAACCAACTAAATATGAATAATTTATAAAAGGAAAATGTATAGACACAAGAGAAGTCTAAACAGGAATTGGCTTGAAATGTGCATCATCTGTCTTGTTCCCAATGTATTTGGCGTGAATCTACTAATAGAACCTAATGCAAGTACAACTACTATTTTTTGAGAATTTCAGAAATAACTAAAAAGAACAGACTGGAGCATTATTTTTTGACCTCTCCCTTGTTTCCAGTTTTAAAATATAAAGGTTCAAAACCAAAGTCAGATCCTTAAAAATATGCTCGAAGAATCTCTCTTGCACATAAACATGTACAACTACATAAAACAAACATGAGTAAAACTTAGAAGTACAGAAAATGAGAGACTCCTTCATTCTGCCGTGAGTCAAATGCAGCTGCAGACATATGTTTTCCCTTGTTGGGGTCCATTAGCAAGTGTGGTAACTATTTTCTGGCAGTCATAACGCTAGCCGACGTATATGTCCATGGATCATAGTGAGCTGAAACAGAATTTCAGGGGTGAAATCCCACTGAATAGCATTAAGGGCGTTGTTATGTATCACCATGCTAATAAAACTAACTGCAATTTAGCAGGAACAAAAGTTGGCAAAATATGACTTAATTTAGTCTGCCAGTATTTATGAGTACGCTTGGGGCTCATCAGCATTAGGAAAAAGAGAGAACCTTGTGAGTTATATTATGTTCTGAAAATTTCAAGCCAAAGCTTGTCATCCACACAGCATTTTTAGAAAATTCTGTTTTTCTCACAGATAATTACTGTATTGATAACAAGTTGTACCTTTCTTAGGGCCATCAGCTATTATTCACCGTCCATTATATTGTTAGTAGTCAGACTCAAGACTAGCTGAAGTTTATACGACATAAGAGAAATTTTACTTTGAATGGCAAGAGCAGGCTGATTCCGGAGCAGAATTGCTACACTAACTTTCTGCACTCTGAAGACTTATGGTGATTGGTTTTAAAGGGCTGTACTGGCATATATGAAGGATAATTATTGTGGGATTAATGACGTTGTGTAAAGAGAAACAGGAGAAATATTCATCATCAGTGTAACTTTACTGTTTTTGCTGAAATTGCACCAGAGATTAATTTGGCCCATTGTTAAGTGCTTGCTATTACTCTGAGGGAAAGTTGAGACAGATTACTTCTGTATATAGAGAGGGAGAGAGGAAAGAACAAAGACTTATGCTAGGAATAAAGAACAGTTTGAAATATATATAAAAATCTATCAAATCTTCTCCACTATCTGGTTAAACGGAGTATCTCATGAAGAATAATATGGTGGGAAATAAAGACAAAGGACAAAATCATGACACTATTGAAGTCGATGGGAATTTTGCTGTTGACATCAATGGAGCTAGGATTTCACACAAAGACATGAAGGTGGAAAGAAAGTTCAGGACTTTAGACTATGTGGAGCATATTGTCTTTCTTCTTGAGTGCTCTGATTACTTACTTGCTTCCTTCACAAACCAAGAATCTACATGAAACTACAAATGCCAAGTCTCTATCAGACAATAAAAGCAAAGCAGATGTGCACAAGAACTTAAGAAGACAAAAGAATAAATGAAGAAAGTGGACACTATCTTTAGAATAAATAGGCTAAAGGACTGGAATAGTTTACCTGGGGAGCTGTATTAGAACAGAGAATGATAAGAGAGATAAAAAAATGTCATTAACTGAAAGGGTCTTAAATGGACTATAGAAGAAGACATGTCAACTAGATAATGACCCACACACACAAATCTTCTGGTGGAGTACATACTTCCCAGCTGAGATGAGTGAACATAAACATGAGTGAAAAGGAGGAATGTGATTGAAACAGCAGGTTACGGCAGAAAGAAGATCACGACTGACTTATGAGAAGTGTTTAAAAGACTAAATAAATTCTTTTCCTTCACCAATGACACCCCTGGCATATAAGTCAAATCTTAACCTAAATCCCAAACTAGGGAGTTTTAAAGAATGGGAGAGCCATGGAATACAGACAGTTGGCCAGCTGCTCAGCAAGAAACTTTTCTAATCTATTTGGAAATCAAAACTAATTTTAACTGGCCCGCTCTCCCATGGTAACAGTAACTTCAAGCTAGGAATTCTATGTCTTAACATTCTGGAAAAGTTGTTTTATACAGAAAGCTAGCTTTAATAAAAGTGATGGTGGCTGGTGTCCCATCAATTAGGAAACAAAAATTTATATCAATCTTTGCAGACAACTTTACTTTAAAAAAATGCCCATATATGACATGCTGGAAAAAGACACATTACATCAGAGGAATGGGATTTGACCTGGAAAAGGGGACTGGCAACTTCAGTCTGTAGCACAATTAAAGGAAATTTCTTTAAGATACTGGGCTTAAATTGCAGCAAGGGAGGTTTAGGTTGGACATTAGGAAGAACTTCCTGTCAGGGTGGTTAAGCACTGGAATAAATTGCCTAAGGGGGTTGTGAAATCTCCATCATTGGAGGTTTTTAAGAGCAGGTTAGACAAACACCTGTCAGGGATGGTCTAAATAAGGGGTCTCAAACACGCGGCCCGCGGAGTTATTTGCTGTGGCCCGCCAAGCTCCCCGCCCCCCCGGAGTTATTTGCTGTGGCCCGCCAAGCTCCCCACCCCCCCGGAGTTATTTCCTGCGGCTGCCACGCTCCCCTCCCCCGCCCCTCTCCCTGCAGAGCGCCGCGTCCCCGCTCCTCTGCCTACCTTCAGGCGCTTCCCGCCACCAAACAGCTGTTTGGCAACACTTAGCGCTTTCTAGGAGGGAGGGGGAGGAGCAGGGAGCCACATGCTCGGGAGGAGGCAGAGAAGAGGTGGGGCAGGGGTGAGGCCTCATGGAAGGGGTGGAATGGGGGCGGGTCTGGGGGCAGAGGAGGGGCTTTTGTATCATTATATGAAAAGGTGTCAGTGGTGCGGCCCTCGGGCCAATGTACTAGTCCTCATGTGGCCCTAGTGGTGATTTGAGTTTGAGATCCCTGGTCTAGATAGTATAGTCCTGCCATGAGTACAGGGGACTGAACTAGATGATCTCTTGCGATCTCTTCCAGTTCTATGATTCTATGATTCAATGGTACTTAACATCAATCAAGTTAAAGTAAAGATAGAGATTGAATGGGGATAAATGTTGGAGGAATTGTGGTGAAAGAGGAGATTTTATGCATATGTGCTGAACATGCAGAATCATTAGAGTATTGGGATGCAATTCTTAACCAGATATTATAAATTGTTGGCTATCCCTTACCAAATGATCCCTTGGTAATTCTCCTTAAAGAGAAATTAAGAATTCATCTCAGGTCCTAGTAGCTGCTAGACTACTAATAGCCTCTCATTGGAAAAAAGCAAAATAGTCTAAAACTAAAGGAATAATTACAAAATGGGGCAGGTTGTTGTTATGGAAAAATCAATGCACCAATTACACACCCCGTAAAATAGAGGACAGATAGATATTTGATTACCATTTATTCAATATTCAGACAAAGATAATTAACCTAAAAAAAAACAAAAGCACACTGCCCAATTTTTTGAATATTAACATTTTATAGAGATTTCACTCAGTTGAATAAAATTGAAAAAAAACCCAGCATGTTCTGGGTAGGGTAGAGAGCCTTACTCTGTGATAGGGAGAGATATGATGCTTGTATTGTTGTATAACGTTTTTCTAAAGCAGCGCACAAGCGACCAGGGAGCTTTGCGACCAGGGGCTGCTAACAGGGAGTTTCACAAGGGAGTTAGGAAGGGGGCGAGGGTCCCTTGCTGGTTCCATCTGTTTTTCTCTTGATTCCCCTTAATACCTATAAAGCAACTACATTCATAACTTTTTGCTTAAACAACCCTTTCAGCTGACAGGGGGCTGCAGACGGGAGTTTGACAGAGGGAGGCTTACGATGGTTAGGAAGACCCGCAACACCTGTGCCAGCACTGCTACTGTCTCCTCCACCTGCGCCTGTAGCCAGACCGAGCGCCTAAGCATGGATGCCTCTACCCAGATCCTGGTGTGGTTTTGCAAAGACTGTAACTTGCAATTTCCATTTACTGATATCCAGGCTGGGGGGACCATCCAATGTGAGAGGTGCCTGCTGGTGGAATCTCTCAGGCAGCAGGTGGGAGAGCTACAGGAGGAGGTGGCTAGGTTGAGGAGCATCCGTATCCACGAGCAATTCCTCGACAGTGTCCATGTGGAGACAGCTGAGGTAGCTGTCCCAGTACACAGGACTGCTGATACACCACTGGTGGAGGAGGAGATGGCTCAGGGTGGACACTGGCAGCTGGTTACTTCTGGCAGCAGGCAGCGCTCCACCCTTGCTCCGAACCCTCCTGCCGTGGTTATAGGTAACCGTTATGCTCTTCTTGATACAGGAAAGAAGGAATCACTCCCTACAGTAAAGGAGGAGAAGCCTCGTACCCCTAAGGCTGGAAAGTCTGCTGCCACCACTGCGAATAGGAAACGTAGGGTAGTGGTGGTCGGAGACTCTCTGCTGAGGGGGACGGAGGCGCCCATCTGTCGCCCTGACATTTCATCTCGGGAGGTATGCTGCCTGCCGGGGGCCCGTATCAGAGACGTTACGGAGGCATTGTCGAGGATTATCCAGCCCTCTGACTACTACCCCATGCTACTCATCCATGTGGGCACAAATGATACTGCGCGGTGTGACACTGAGCGGATCAAGAGTGACTACAGGGCTCTGGGAGTACGGGTGAAGGAGTTTGGAGCGCAGGTGGTATTCTCTTCAATTCTTCCTGTCAAAGGTAGGGGCCCGGGCAGAGACAGATGCATCATGGAGGTGAATGCCTGGCTGCGAAGATGGTGTCGCCAGGAGGGCTTTGGCTTCCTAGACCACGGGATGCTATTTGAGGAAGGACTGCTAGGCAGAGATGGCATTCACCTTTCGAGGAGAGGAAAGACCCTATTCGGCCACAGACTGGCTAACCTAGTGAGGAGGGCTTTAAACTAGGTTTGACGGGGACAGGTGAGCAAAGCCCACAGGTAAGTGGGGAATATGGAGACCGGGGAGATGGGTCGGAAACAAGAGGGAGTGTGGGCTATATTGGCAGAGAGAAAGGAGAGTCAGGACAAAACTGGGAGGAAAGATCAAACCAGTATCTTAGATGCCTATATACAAATGCGAGAAGTATGGGGAATAAGCAGGAAGAACTGGAAGTGCTAATAAATAAATACAACTATGACATTGTTGGCATCACTGAAATTTGGTGGGATAATACACATGATTGGAATGTTGGTGTGGATGGGTACAGCTTGCTCAGGAAGGATAGACAGGGGAAAAAGGGAGGAGGTGTTGCCTTATATATTAAAAATGTACACACTTGGACTGAGGTAGAGATGGACATAGGAGACGGAAGTGTTGAGAGTCTCTGGGTTAGGCTTAAAGGGGCAAAAAACAAGGGAGATGTCATGCTAGGAGTCTACTACAGGCCACCTAACCAGGGGGAAGAGGTGGATGAGGCTTTTTTCAAGCAACTAACAAAATCATCCAAAGCCCAAGATTTGGTGGTGATGGGGGACTTCAACTATCCGGATATATGTTGGGAAAATAACACAGCGGGGCACAGACTATCCAACAAATTCTTGGACTGCATTGGAGACAACTTTTTATTTCAGAAGGTTGAAAAAGCTACTAGGGGGGAAGCTGTTCTAGACTTGATTTTAACAAATAGGGAGGAACTCGTTGAGAATGTGAAAGTAGAAGGCAGCCTGGGTGAAAGTGATCATGAAATCATAGAGTTTGCAATTCTAACGAAGGGTAGAAGGGAGAACAGCAAAATAGAGACAATGGATTTCAGGAAGGCAGATTTTGGGAAGCTCAGAGAGCTGATAGGTAAGGTCCCATGGGAATCAAGACTGAGGGGAAAAACAACTGAGGAGAGTTGGCAGTTTTTCAAAGGGACACTATTAAGGGCCCAAAAGCAAGCTATTCCGCTGGTTAGGAAAGATAGAAAATGTGGCAAAAGACCACCTTGGCTTAACCATGAGATCTTGCACGATCTAAAAAATAAAAAGGAGTCATATAAAAAATGGAAACTAGGACAGATTACAAAGGAGGAATATAGGCAAACAACACAGGAATGCAGGGGCAAGATTAGAAAGGCAAAGGCCCAAAATGAGCTCAAACTAGCTACGGGAATAAAAGGAAACAAGAAGACTTTTTATCAATACATTAGAAGCAAGAGGAAGACCAAAGACAGGGTAGGCCCACTGCTTAGTGAAGAGGGAGAAACAGTAACAGGAAACTTGGAAATGGCAGAGATGCTTAATGACTTCTTTGTTTCGGTCTTCACCGAGAAGTCTGAAGCAATGCCTAACATAGTGAATGCTAATGGGAAGGGGGTAGGTTTAGCGGATAAAATAAAAAAAGAACAAGTTAAAAATCACTTAGAAAAGTTAGATGCCTGCAAGTCACCCGGGCCTGATGAAATGCATCCTAGAATACTCAAGGAGCTAATAGAGGAGGTATCTGAGCCTCTAGCTATTATCTTTGGAAAGTCATGGGAGACGGGAGAGATTCCAGAAGACTGGAAAAGGGCAAATATAGTGCCCATCTATAAAAAGGGAAATAAAAACAACCCAGGTAACTACAGACCAGTTAGTTTAACTTCTGTGCCAGGGAAGATAATGGAGCAAGTAATTAAGGAAATCATCTGCAAACACTTGGAAGGTGGTAAGGTGATAGGGAACAGCCAGCATGGATTTGTGAAGAACAAATCATGTCAAACCAATCTGATAGCTTTCTTTGATAGAATAACGAGCCTTGTGGATAAGGGTGAAGCGGTGGATGTGGTATACCTAGACTTTAGTAAGGCATTTGATACGGTCTCGCATGATATTCTTATCGATAAACTAGGCAAATACAAATTAGATGGGGCTACTATAAGGTGGGTGCATAACTGGCTGGATAACCGTACTCAGAGAGTTGTTATTAATGGTTCCCAATCCTGCTGGAAAGGCGTAACGAGTGGGGTTCCGCAGGGGTCTGTTTTGGGACCGGCTCTGTTCAATATCTTCATCAACGACTTAGATATTGGTATAGAAAGTACGCTTATTAAGTTTGCGGATGATACCAAACTGGGAGGGATTGCAACTACTTTGGAGGACAGGGTCATAATTCAAAATGATCTGGACAAATTGGAGAAATGGTCTGAGTTAAACAGGATGAAGTTTAACAAAGACAAATGCAAAGTGCTCCACTTAGGAAGGAAAAATCAATTTCACACATACAGAATGGGAAAAGACTGTCTAGGAAGGAGTACGGCAGAAAGGGATCTAGGGGTTATAGTGGACCACAAGCTAAATATGAGTCAACAGTGTGATGCTGTTGCAAAAAAAGCAAACATGATTCTGGGATGCATTAACAGGTGTGTTGTGAGCATGACACGAGAAGTCATTCTTCCGCTCTACTCTGCTCTGGTTAGGCCTCAGCTGGAGTATTGTGTCCAGTTCTGGGCGCCGCATTTTAAAAAAGATGTGGAGAAATTGGAAAGGGTCCAAAGAAGAGCAACAAGAATGATTAAAGGTCTTGAGAACATGACCTATGAAGGAAGGCTGAAAGAACTGGGTTTGTTTAGTTTGGAGAAGAGAAGACTGAGAGGGGACATGATAGCAGTTTACAGGTATCTAAAAGGGTGTCATGAGGAGGAGGGAGAGAACTTGTTCACCTTAGCCTCTAAGGATAGAACCAGAAACAATGGGTTTAAACTGCAGCAAGGGTGGTCTAGGTTGGACATTAGGAAAAAGTTCCTAACTGTCAGGGTGGTTAAACACTGGAATAAATTGCCTAGGGAGGTTGTGGAATCTCCGTCTCTGGAGATATTTAAGAGTAGGTTAGATAAATGTCTATCAGGGATGGTCTAGACAGTATTTGGTCCTGCCATGCGGGCAGGGGACTGGACTCGATGACCTCTCGAGGTCCCTTCCAGTCCTATAATCTATGATTCTATGATTAAACAAAAGCTCACTGTTGCAATGATTATTCTCTTGTCTCTGATATTTACATGGCAATGATTTGTGAACCTGTTAAAACTTCCTAAATAAATTAATAGATTTTTTAAAAACAAAGACTAAATAGGTATAGTTCAGCTACATGACAAGGACATGGAAATCTTTTCTACGTATTTGAAGGGTGTGAATATCCAGGAGGCAGTAGAACTCCTATAAACAGCATAATGAAGACTCCGTGTCTGCTCGCTCCTCCTACACTTCTGTGAGAACTACAAGCACAGCCATGCTGTTCTCATTCTGTCCTTGAGATTTTTCCACACGTCAGCTGCTTCAGGAGTAAAGCTGTCAATTTGAAATGTGTATCTGTACAGCCTGCTGCTTTCCACATCCATATGCACAATCCCCTAGAATCCAAGGCAAAGATACTATTATACTCAGATGTTAGCAGGCCAGATACAGTTAGAGACATCTAGCAGCATGTTAATAAAAGGCCTGATGAAGAACAAAAAATAAATAAACTTGCTATTGCTCTTGTAAGAATTGCTGCCACCAGGAAATTAAAAAAGTTGCTTGTGGCATATGCTGACTGCTTACATCCATGCACTGCTTTTCATCATTGAAATAATAGCCACCATATCCAAAGAAAATTGTGTAGGCTCTGGTGAGTTAACAAAGTAAATCCTTCCTGGTAAATCCTGTGCATCACTGATGTTACTAAATGTTTGCTATAACTTTAAAGTGAACTTTCAATTAATCACATAATTGCCTTTATTTTCATCTTGGAAAGACAATATTTAATGTTTCTCTTTTACCTCATTTCTACTATGCTAAACAGATTCAGGTTTTGCAGCAGCTTCACAAGAGTCATAGAATCAGAATCCTAGAATATCAGGGTTGGAAGGGACCTCAGGCAGGGCCGGCACCAGGCACCAGCCCACCAAGCATGTGCTTGGGGCGGCGCCTGGAGGGGGGCGGCGCGGTGGGGCGCTCCAGCCCGAGAGCGGGGCCATGACTGGGCTCACTGCCCTCCCCGCGGCGCTCCGGCCACCGGGGAGAGCGGAGCAGTAGTGGGCTCGCCGCCCTCCCCCTGGCGCTCCGACTGGTCGGGGAGAGCAGGGCCGCAGCGGGCTCTCCGCCCTCCCCCCGGCGCTCTGGCCGCCGGGGAGAGCGGAGAGCCCCGGCCGGGCTCTCCGCCCTCCTCCTGGCGCTCCGGCTGGTCGGGGATTGCGGGCCCGCTGCCGGGCTTGGCGCCCTCCCCTGCCACGCTGGAGGCCCTGACCTCAGGAGGTCATCTAGTCCACTCCCCTGCTCAAAGCAGGACCAATTCCCAACTAAATCATCCCAGCCAGGGCTTTGTCAAGGCTGACCTTAAAAACCTCTAAGGAAGGAGATTCCACCACCTACCTAGGTAACCCATTCCAGTGCTTCACCACCCTCCTAGTGAAAAAGTTTTTCCTAATATCCAACCTAAACCGCCCCCACTGCAACTTGAGACTATTAGTCCTTGTTCTGTCATCAGGTACCACTGAGAACAGTCTAGATCCATCCTCTTTGGAACCCCCTTTCAGGTAGTTGAAAGCAGCTATCAAATCCCCCCTCATTCTCTTCTGCAGACTAAACAATCCCAGTTCCCTCAGCCTCTCCTCATAAGTCATGTGCTCCAACCCCCTAATCATTTTTGTTGCCCTCCGCTGGACTCTTTCCAATTTTTCCACATCCTTCTTGTAGTGTGGGACCCAAAACTGGACACAGTACTCCAGATGAGGCCTCACCAATGTCGAATAGAGGGGAATGATCACGTCCCTCGATCTGCTGGCAATGCCCCTACTTATACAGCCCAAAATGCCGTTAGCCTTCTTGGCAACAAGGGCACACTGTTGACTCATATCCAGCTTCTCATCCACTGTAAACCCTAGGTCCTTTTCTGCAGAACTGTTTCCTAGCCATTCGGTCCCTAGTCTGTAACAGTGAATGGGATTCTTCCGTCCTAAGTGCAGGACTCTGCACTTGTCCTTGTTGAATCTTATCAGGTTTCTTTTGGCCCAATCCTCCAATTTGTTTAGGTCCCTCTGTATCCTATCCCTACCCTCCAGCGTATCTACCACTCCTCCCAGTTTAGTGTCATCTGCAAGCTTGCTGAGAGTGCAGTCCACGCCATCCTCCAGATCATTAATGAAGATATTGAACAAAACCGGCCCCAGGACCGACCCTTGGAGCACTCCGCTTGAAACCGGCTGCCAACTAGACATGGAGCCGTTGATCACTACCCGTTGAGCTCGACAATCTAGCCAGCTTTCTATCCACCTCATAGTCCATTCATCCAGCCCATACTTCTTTAACTTGCTGGCAAGAATACTGTGGGAGACTGTATCAAAAGCTTTACTAAAGTCAAGGAATAACACATCCACTGCTTTCCCCTCATCCACAGACCCAGTTATCTCCTCATAGAAGGCAATTAGGTTAGTCAGGCATGACTTGCCCTTGGTGAATCCATGCTGACTGTTCCTGATCACTTTCCTCTCCTCTAAGTGCTTCAGAATTGATTCCTTGAGGACCTGCTCCATGATTTTTCCAGGGACTGAGGTGAGGCTGACTGGCCTGTAGTTCCCCGGATCCTCCTCCTTCCCTTTTTTAAAGATGGGCACTACATTAGCCTTTTTCCAGTCATCCGGGACCTCCCCCGATCGCCATGAGTTTTCAAAGATAATGGGCAATGGCTCTGCAATCACATCCGCCAACTCCTTTAGCACCCTCGGATGCAGCGCATCCGGCCCCATGGACTTGTGCTCGTCCAGTTTTTCTAAATAGTCCCGAACCACTTCTTTCTCCACAGAGGGCTGGTCACCTTCTCCCCATAGTGTGCTGCCCAGTGCAGCAGTCTGGGAGCTGACCTTGTTCGTGAAGACAGAGGCAAAAAAATCATTGACTACATTAGCTTTTTCCACATCCTCTGTTACTAGGTTGCCTTCCTCATTCAGTAAGGGGCCCACACTTTCCTTGACTTTCTTCTTGTTGCTAACATACCTGAAGAAACCCTGCCTGAGCAATATTTTTATACTCCTCCCTGGTCATTTGTCCAATCTTCCATTTCTTGTAAGCTTCTTTTTTGCGTTGAAGATCAGCAAGGATTTCACTGTTAAGCCAAGCTGGTCGCCTGCCATATTTACTGTTCTTTCTACACATCGGGATGGTTTTTTCCTGCAACCTCAATAAGGATTCTTTAAAATACAGCCAAATCTCCTGGACTCCTATCCCCCTCATGTTATTCTCCCAGGGGATCCTGCCCATCAGTTCCCTGAGGGAGTCAAAGTCTGCTTTTCTGAAGTCCAGGGTCCGTATTCTGCTGCTCTCCTTTCTTCCTTGTGTCAGGATCCTGAACTCAACTGTCTCCTGGTCACTGCCTCCCAGGTTCCCATCCACTTTTGCTTCCCCTACTAATTCTTTCCAGTTTGTGAGCAGCAGGTCAAGAAGAGCTCTGCCCCTAGCTGGTTCCTCCAGCACCTGCACCAGGAAATTGTCCCCTACACTTTCCCAAAACTTCCTGGATTGTCTGTGCACCGCGGTATTGCTCTCCCAGCAGATATCAGGGTGATTAAAGTCTCCCATGAGAACCAGGGCCTGCGATCTAGTAACTTCTGCTAGTTGCCACAAGAAAGTCTCGTCCACCTCATCCCCCTGGTCTGGTGGTCTATAGCAGACTCCCACCACGACATCACCTGTGTTGCTCGCACTTTTAAAATTAATCCAGAGACTCTCAGGTTTTTCTGCAGTTTCATACTGGAGCTCTGAGCAGTCATACTCCTCTTACATACAATGCAACTCCTCCACCTTTTCTGCCCTGCCTGTCCTTCCTGAACAGTTTATATCCATCCATGACAGTACTCCAGTCATGTGAGTTATCCCACCAAGTCTCTGTTATTCCAATCACATCATAGTTCCTTGACTGTGCCAGGACTTCCAGTTCTCCCTGCTTGTTTCCCAGGCTTCTTGCATTTGTGTATAGGCACTTAAGAGAACTTGCTGATTGTTCCACTTTCTCAGTCCGAGACAGGAGTCCTCCCCTCTTGCACTCTCCTGCTCGTGCTTCCTCCCGGTATCCCATTTCCCCACTTACCTCAGGGCTTTGGTCTCCTTCCCCCGGTGAACCTAGTTTAAAGCCCTCCTCACTAGGTTAGCCAGCCTGCTTGCGAAGATGCTCTTCCCTCTCCCCGTTCAGTGGAGTCCGTGTCTGCCTAGCACTCCTCCTTCTTGGAACACCATCCCATGGTCAAAGAATCCGAAGCCTTCTCTCTGACACCACCTGCGTAGCCATTCGTTGACTTCCGTGATTCGATGGTCTCTACCCAGGCCTTTTCCCTGCACAGGGAGGATGGATGAGAACACCACTTGCACCTCAAACTCCTTTATTCTTCTTCCCAGAGACACATAGTCTGCAGTGATCCGCTCAAGGTCATTCTTGGCAGTATCATTGGTGCCCACGTGGAGAAGCAGGAAGGGGTAGCGAGCCGAGGGCTTGATGAGTCTCGGCAGTCTCTTCGTCACATCGTGAATCCTAGCTCCTGGCAAGCAGCAGACCTCTCTGTTTTCTCAGTCGGGTCGGCAGATAGATGACTCAGTCCCCCTGAGGAGGGAGTCCCTGACCACCACCACCCTCCTCTTTCTCTTCGGAGCGGTGGTCGTGGAACCCCCATCCCTAGGACAGTGCATCTCATGCCTTCCAATTGGTGGAGTCTCCTTCTGCTCCCTTCCCTCAGATGTATCATCTAGTCCACTCTCCGCATTAGTACCTGTGGAGAGAACATGAAAACGGTTGCTCACCTGTATCTCCATTGGTGGTACATGGACGCTCCTCTTTCTTCTTCTGGAGGTCACATGCTGCCAAATTTCTTCACCGTCCCTCAGTCCCCTCTGCACAGCCTGCTCCGATTCTTCAGAACGTTGTGCCCGTAGAAGCATATCCTGACATCTGTCCAGGAAATCTTCATTTTCTCATATGCAACGCAGGGTAGATACTTGTTTCTCCAGACCTTGAACCTTCTCTTCCAATATGGAGACCAGCTTGCACTTTGTACAGACAACGTTGCTGAGGATTAAACCACAGAGTACATTATGCTAAAATGTTGGGAAGGCTACAATAACCCATTGGATATAATTGTGTTTACCAGAGCTCAAATACAGCTATGGGGGGAAAGAATAAAGGAGTTTGGCAAGACTAACATAAAGATTTAAAAAATAAAGCATGGAATACAGCCGATCTAGAAAGCACTGCACCCCCTTCTGAAGTGCCTACGGAAGTATTGTTACAAACCTAGGAACAAAGGGGGAAAAAGCATAAAGAAAAAAACAAAGAAAGGGCCCACTTATTTCCTGAAGTACAGTCATGAAATGTCCATTGATTTCAAAAGGAATTTTGCCTACGTAGCTGAATACGGAATTGCGTTCACACAGTTATTATAAGAGTTGCTGATGGTGACCCCTTTATTGAGATTGCCTAACACTTTCCATTATAAAAGATTCTTGCGGGTTGTTTTTTTTAAAGAAGTTCTGAGCACCTCCATTGTTTGCAGCAGGCCACTAATATTCAGCAAGGAGGCAGTCATTGGACTACAGAAGTGCCTTTTCTTTGACCCTGAAATTCCATTTTGATGTAGCTGAGTCATAAACAGCCAGGGCCGGCTCCAGGCACCAGCCTGCCAAGCAGGTGCTTGGGGTGGCCACTCCGGAGGGGGCGGCACGTCCAGCTATTCGGTGGCAATTTGGCGGAAGGTCCCTCACTCCCACTCGGAGCGAAAGACCTCTCGCCGAGTTGCCGCCGCAGATCACAATCGCGGCTTTTTTTTTTTTTTTTTTGCGCCGCTTGGGGCGGCAAAAACCCTGGAGCCGGCCCTGTAAACAGCTAAAAATCACAATTTCTCTTCTCTCCCTTGCACGCCTCTGGAAAATTTTGGCAGCATGCCAAAATAATAACTGAACATGAACATTTTGAAGAGGGAGGCCCATACGGCCATCAAAGCAGCAGACATTTGACTAGAAAAAGTGGGAACTGCTGTAGAAATGGGGAGAGAAACACACTGGGCTCCCATAGCGACACTCCCATTACCTTGCAAATGGCCCCAGCATCCCATGCCACCCCTCCAGTGACACCACCTGGGACAAGAACGCTACCAGATCCTGGGGGGTACAGAAATCTAGGCCTCTTCCCTGTAATCCCTTCTGGACACAATGCATTTCCTCTGTAGCCCATTTCCTCCCTCACTGGGAGCACCACATGGGTAACAGAGAGAAAGCCAGACCAAGTTCTCTCAAGCCTTCTTCTGTTGCCCACTTGTGAAGTTAGTCATATCGATCAAGTGGTAAATGTCTGTGCTGAAGGTTTAGGGTTCAAATCCTGCTAGTAATGGGGGTATTGTTACAGTTGTACTTAATAGAATTTGATTTTACTTTTTACAAAATCTAGGAAATTGCATACAAAACACTATGTTAAAAGAATGTTATTTAGGTTGCAAAGTCAAGCACTTAGAAGTTAGAAAATGCCATATTTATGGCTGCAGACATCTTCTAACGTTTGAGTGCTTGACTTTGCAACTTAAATATCTACTCTGCAAGTGTCTCTAAGCAGATTTCCTAAACCTCAAGAATATATGACAATAACAATCATGGGAAAACTATTCTGAGAACAATCACTGGGAAAAGGTACATGTGCTATAAAGCATGATAAAACAGGTGGTCTTTTTCAGTGCCCAGGATGTCTGTTAATGCACCAACCACCCCTGAAAACTGCATATTTAAATTTCATGTCAAAAGAGATCAATCAGCTACAGAAGAACCTCAGAGTTACAAACACCAGACGTACAAACTGACCAATCAACTACACATCTCATTTGGAACCAGAAGTACACAATCAAGCAGCAGCAGAGACAACAAAATAAAATAAATCAAATACAGTACAGTAGTAATGTGTTAAATTTAAACTACTAAAAGAAATAAAGGGAAAGAAGCATATTTCTTCTGTATTGTAATGTTTCAAAGCTGTATTAAGTCCATGTTCAGTTGTACGCTTTTGAAAGAACCACCATAATGTTTTGTTCAAAATTATGAACATTTCAGAGTTATGAACAGCCTCCATTCCCCAGGTGTTCATAACCCTGAGGTTCTACTGTATTGGACTATGATAGACTCACAATAAACAATATTATGTGGACTCCAGCACCCTCTAATGGTCTGTTCATGTTTTTTATTACGCATGTGTTCCTTTACAGTTACATATGCAGTGTTGTCGGAGCCGTGTTGGTCCCAGGATATTAGAATAACAAGGTGGGTGAAGTAATATTTTTTTATTAGACCAATTTTTATTGGTGAGAGAGACAAGCTTTCGAGTGTACAGAAAGTTCAAAGACAAGCTTTCGAGTCTACAGAAAGTTCAAAAACTTGTCTCTCTCATCAACAGAAGTTGGTCCAATAAAAGATTTTACTTTACTCACCTTGTCTCTCTTACAGTTACATACATAGTGATCATGCTTGTAATATTAGGAGACAAAATCTTGTACTAATAACCACCTTTCCATTTGGTGCCAATTAACAAAATTGTAATACCCAAAGCAGTTTTGCACACAATTGATGCTCACAAAAATGGAGATCTATCTGTTCATTTTGTTGGCCAGAATTACTGTGTCAAATTATTATAAGCTCTAAAGTGGGGGTGAGAGGACTGAGAACTCTGAAAGAGCAGGAAGCAAAGGGGAATTAAAAAAATCATGTTGCAGTGCAAGTAATTTGAATTTAAACATCATAGAGAGACTAGAGCCTTGGGAAAAACTCAAACTTTCTAACCTCTATAGGGGAAACGTGTACCTATTCTAATTTGTTTTTAATATTAGTGGTAGGCTTGCCAACTTCCCCAAATCTAGTCTACCCATACTTATGGAGCCAGATCTGGTAGTTGATGTAAATCAATGTATGTTGATTTATATTAGCTGAGACTTTGGCCCATAGTCACCCGACTTTATTTTAGGCCTTACAAGGTAGCATCATAACATTCTCTTCACATTGTATGCTTCAGTGTGTGATAACATGGTCATTGTGTATAAATGAAATTGCATGATATAAGGTGCAAGAGTCACACTATAGAGTTGCAATTTTGTACCTAAATTATTTTCTTCAATAAAAAAAAACAAAAATAGGTCTTCGGGAGGTGGAGGGGTGGGAAAGCAGCAGGTTTTTAATGTGAAAATATGACCTATACTAGACAGATTTTAAAGATGATAAAAATATGGTTCTGATATATTAGTACTAGCCAAACACATTTTACACTTATAACATCATCTGTCAAGTAGCTGGAAAAATTAGGAAGAAAAACAAAAGTATGGATAAAATATGAACCTCCCTCCCAAAACCACCAATTCAAAACAAACAAGACCTCTTCTGGGGTTTGAAAATGTTCAGCTGACTGTAATTTATTTGTTAATGTTATTTAGTAGTCTTGATCCCAACATCCATCAGTCCTACAAGCCTCCTGATACTACAGTGATGGAAGCTAGAGAAATCAGATACATCCCAAATTTACCAAAGTCTTATGCAATATCCAAAACCTTTATAAAGTTGGGGTTTCTTAAAAACAAATGTCATTTTCCATAAGAATTTCAGATACAGGACAAGATAAGAATTTTGATAACAGAGATTCATAATTCAGCAAGTAGGGGGTTATCTGTATAATAATCCTCAACCTTAACTATAGCAACTATATGTCATTGTCAAGGTCTGTAAGATGCGATAAGTACATTTAACGGAGACTTCAAATATGTAATTGTATACAATAATAAATCCTGTAAACAATTATATCTTCTCAATAATTCTACCTACAATTCAATTTAGACCCATGAATTCATTCAAATGCATCTCAAATAAACAATCCCTTTCCCAAACTCTTTATACATGAACACATCTTTGTCAGTTTTGATTTGTGCTCTGCTTGGCACTAACCATGAAGGCTATTCAGAAACTTCAGCTAGTGCATCATACTGAAGTTTGTGGAGAAGGCTGGTGATAGCATATAACACCTGTGCTCCACACTGCACTGGCTACAAACAAAGTTCTGGGTGAAAATAAAAGTGCTAGTTTCTAGCCATAAAGCCTTCATAACCTATCTCCTAACCAGCTCTCCCTCTGCAACTTGCTCTGCCATTTCCATGTGTCTGGAATGCTTAATCTAACCATCCCAAGGATGAGACTTGGGGAAGCTGGGGCAGAGCATTCTGAAGGAACTCAAATGTGAAATTGTAGCACGACTAACTGTAGTCTGTAACCTATCATTTAAATCAGCTTCTGTACCAAATAACTGGAGGATAGCTAATGTGACAGCAATTTTTAAAAAGGTCTCCAGAGGTGATCCCTGCAATTACAGGCCGGTAAGCCTGACTTCAGTACCAGGCAAATTGGTTGAAACTATAGTAAAGAACAAAATTGTCAAACACATAAATGAACTTAATTTGTTGGGGAATAGTCAACATGTTTTTTATAAAGGGAAATCATGTCTCACCAATCTACTAGAATTCTTTGAGGAGGTCAACAAGTATGTGGACAAGGGGGATCCAGTGGATATAGTGTATTTAGTTTTTCAGAAAACCTTCAACAAGGTCCCTCACCAAAGGCTCTTACGCAAAGTAAGCTGTCATGGGATAAGAGGGAAGGTGCTCTCATGGATTGGTAACTGGATAAAAGATAGGAAACAAAGGGTAGGAATAAATGGTCAGTTTTCAGAATGGAGAGAGGTAAATAGTGGTGTCCCCCAGGGGTCTGTACTGGACCCAGTCTTATTCAACATATTCATAAATGATCTGGAAAAAGGGGTAAACAGTGAGGTGGCAAAATTTGCAGATAATACAAAACTACTCAAGATAGTTAAGTCCCAGGCAGACTGCGAAGAGCTACAGAAGGTTCTCTCAAAACTGGGTGACTAGGCAACAAAATGGCAGATGAAATTCAATGTTGATAAATGCAAAGAAATGACCATGGAAAACATAATCCCAGCTATACGTATAAAATGATGGGTCTAAATTAGCTGTTACCACTCAAGAAAGAGATCTTGGAGTCATTGTGTTATCTGAAAACATCCACTCAATGTGCAGCGGCAGTCAAAAAAGGGAACAGAATGTTGGGAATCATTAAGAAAGGGGTAGATAGTAAGACAGAAAATATCATATTGCCTCTATATAAATCCATGGTGTGAAGTTGCACTCTATATGATTTTATAAATATCTGCTAATGAGTGAATATGATGTAACTGGAATATGCTTCATGCCAAAGGTCTCTTGTAAGGTATCATTACAAAGTTTATAATCTACTGAGTGTGGTCATCCTATTTGTATAAATGTATCACTCGTGTATCAAAACTAGAAATATAAAATATAACTCTGAGGGCCTATTGTAATTATGCAAAGTGTGGGCCATTAATGATGGTTTGGAATCTTGATGGCTCCCATCAACTAGGACAACTGACTGTGGATGGCTCTGTTTGCAGGCAAGCCTTCCTGTAAGTCAGGCTGGGAGGAATGAAGGTTTGAAGTCTTACAATGACATGTGATTATGTCACCTGAACTGGAATCCATCTTTAACCTGGTGTCTTTCCATTGAGAAGGAGGGCGTGGGAACCCAGAGGGACAAAGGATTCCCGCCTTATGCAAAAGATATATAAATGGGTGGAACAAAACAAAGGGGAGAGCCATCATGAAGAATCCCCTAGCTACCACCTGAGCTGGAACAAGAGCTGTACCAGGGGAAAGAATTGTGCCCAGGCCTGGAAGGTGTCCAGTCTGAGGAAAAAACTTACTGAAGCATCTCTAAGGATGAGATTATCTGTATTTAGTTTGATTAGACATAGATTTGTGTGTTTTATTTTATTTTGCTTGGTGACTTACTTTGTTCTGTCTGTTACTATTTAGAACCACTTAAATCCTACTTTCTGTATTTAATAAAATCACTTTTTACTTATTAGTTAACGCAGAGTATGTATTAATACCAGGGGGTGGGGCAAACAGCTGTGCATACCTCTCTATCAGTGTTATAGAGGGTGAACATTTCATGAGTTTACCCTGTATAAGCTTTATACAGGGTAAAACTGATTTATTTGGGGGTTAAACCCCATTGGGATGTTACACTTACACTTCTGTAAGCTGCTTTCAGGTAGCCTACAGCCAGGGGTGAAAGTAAGTCCAGTGACTTACCGGTATGCTGGGGCCAGCTCTGGCCCCAAAGGGGGCGGGGCCTAGGGTGGAAGGGGCGTGGCTGAGTGGAGTCAGAGCCAGCCCCAGCCCACCCTGTAAGGTAAGTGCCCCCTTCCCCCCCACCGGGGTAGCAGCAGCAGCCCAGGGCTCTAGGGGCTATTTACAGGGCCCGGGGCTCCCTGCTTCTACTGCCTCAGCCCTGTAAATAGCCGTGGGAGCCCTGGGGAAGTGGTGGGGCTCCCGTGGCTATTTAAAAGACCAGGGCGGCAGAGGCAGCTGGGCTCTGGGGGCTATTTAAAGGGCCCGGGGCTCCCCTGCTTCTACCACCCTGGCCTCTTTTTAAATAGCCGCCGGAGCCCTGGAGCCCTATTGTAGGGCTCCAGCAGTGGGGCTCTGGTGGCAGTTTAAAGGGCCTGGGGCTCCAGCCCCTGCTGGGAGCTCCAGTCCCTGCTGGGAGCCCCAGGCCCTTTAAATTGCCCCCTGGGGAAGCCGGGCCACCCCAGTATGGCAAACCGGCTATTGCCGGTATGCTGTACTGGGACGTACCGGCTTACTTTCACCTCTGCTGTTAGGGGACGTGATTCAGACCTGGGTCTGGGTTTGCAGCAGGCTAGCGAGTCTGGCTCAAACCAGGCAGGGCACTGAAGTCCTAAGCTGATGGGGCAGGAAAGCAGGGGCAGAAGTAGTCTTGGCACATCAGGTGGCAGCTCCCAAGGGGGGTTCTGTGATCCAACCCATCACACATGGTACGCCCACATCTTGAATACTGCGTGCAGATGTGGTCACACCATCTCAAAAAGATATACTGTAATTGGAAAAGGTTCAGAAAAGGGCAACAAAAATGATTAGGGGTATGGAGCGTCTGCCATCTGAGGAGAGATTAATAAGACTGGGACTTTTCAGCTTGGAAAAAAGATGACTAAGGGGGGATATGATAGAGGTCTATAAAATCATGACTGGTGTGGAGAAAGTAAATAAGGAAGTGTTATTTACTCCTTCTCATAACACAAGAACTAGGGGTCACCAAATGAAATTAATAGGCAACAGGTTTAAAACGAACAAAAAGAAGCATTTTTTCACACAATGCAGTCAACCTGTGGACCTCCTTGCCAGGGGATGTTGTGAAGGCCAAGACTATAACAGGGTTCAAAAAAGAACTAGATAAATTCATGGAGGATAGGTCCATCAATGGCTATTAGCCAGGATGGGCAGGAATGGTGTCCCTAGCCTTTCTTTGCTAGAAGCTGGGAATGGGCGACAGGGGATGGATCACTTGATGATTACATGTTCTGTTCATTCCCTCTGGGGCACCTGGCATTACCCACCGTTGGAAGACAGGATACTGGGCTGGATGGACCTTTGGTCTGATCCAGTATGGCCGTTCTTATGTTCTTATGTGACCCACTCCTCTGGCTCAATGTAGAAAGTGCTGTAAGATGCATCTCACTGTCTACTTTTAGTGCTATTACAGACTCAGCCTCCTTGTTTGACTCTCGGGTTTTCTTTGATTCTATTAAGGTTGCAGTGGAGGTTGTTGAGGACCAGAGCATATTCTCTCCTTATTCTTGGATAACGTTTTTGCTTTTAAAATGTAAAATTAACTGAGATATAAGTGTGTGTGATGGTTAAAATGTTACTGCTTTATTTTTGACTTTTTCTCTTATAGTACACACACGAGGTCAACCTATGATAGCATTATCTCAGTGGACCAAACCCAGGCAAAACTCACATTGACTTCAAAATGCGTTTTCTGAGTAAGGTCCTCAAAGAATTTTCATGGATGTTTTTCTTCACAGTTACATTTCTATTTCTCCTCATTCGTACACATTATAAATGTGAGCTGGTGACATTTAAAACTCTAGGCATAAAGTACCTCAGGTTTTAAAGGTGAACTAATGTGAGCACTCACATCTTCCTGGATCCTTGGCCTCCATGCCAGTCCTCACCGTAAGTGTCTCCCTCTAGTCTTACCCAGCTTTCCAAAGACACATACATACCTCGGCCTACTGCCTCACATCCACTACACATCCTGAGGTAGGGAGGAAACAAAACCTGTTTGAGGCACTAAGACCCCAATCCTACAAGGATTTACACATACTTAACTTTATGGCCTGTGAGTAGTGCCACTGCACATGCATAAATCCTTGCAGAATTGGGGCCTGAAATGCTTTAGTGCTAAAAGCTTGTGGCAGAAGTCTGACAGGGGATCTTAACTAAGATGGGACAGTGTATGAAGGGAAGGAAGGCTTTTGATTAGGGTTACCATTCGTCCGGATTTACCCGGACATGTCCTCCTTTTTGTGCTAAAAATAGCGTCCGGGGGGAATTTGTAAATAACTCAAAATGTCCGGGATTTCCCCCCTCCCCCGGCAGAGCAGAGCGAGCGGCTGGGAGGGCTGCAGGAAAGTCACGGGCTGGACTCCGGAGCAGCTGTAGAGGAGCTCCTCCCTCCCTCCCTGCATTCTGAGCCGGCAGCTCTCCCCTGCAGCCCGGGTCCGGCAGCACTGTGCAGGGCCAGGGACCGGGTTTTGTTGTGCTGGGGAGCGCAGCCAAGTGTCCGGGTCGCACAGAGCCCAACACCCTGTTCTGAGCAGCAGGGTAAGGGGGCCAGGGGGCAGGAGAAGGGGCAGGGAGGTTCTGGAGGGGGCAGTCAAGAAACGGGGGGGTCAGGAGTTCAGGGGGGGGCTTTTTGGGGGGAGTGGAGAAAGTTTTGGGCAGTCAGGGTACAGGTAGGGGGTAGGGTCCTGGGGGGGCTGTTGGGGGGGGGTCTTAGGAGGGGGCAGTTAGGGGACAAGGAACAGGGAGTCTTGGCTCTCTTAATGGCTCTCCATGCGTCTCTGGACCCTCTCAGCTGTCAGGCTTGGACGGAAACATTGCCTGAGGGTAGTGAGAGAATGGGTTATCGGTGAGGTGGGGGTGGGCGTGAGCCCGGTCAATAGGGGCAACCCCTACCAAGATCTGAGCCTTTTCTCACACGCCCGTTAGAGCTCGACATTATGCTGTTTGGGACCCCTCTTTGAGGAAAGCCTCTGGATTGCAAGTCCAACCGCTACCTCCTCGTGGTGAGAGTCGGTAACTGGCTTGGATAGCCAGGCGGATTGTGGAGGACGAACCCACATCCCACATTCAGTGGGGTGTGGGACGGGGTTGGGCAGCCCCATATGGTGCCACATGGATGCCCCCCTGGTAAGGGTAGCCTCCCCCAGGTACGGGTTGACTCCCCCTGGTAAGGGTTAGATTCCCCCTGGTAAGGGTAGTCTCCCCCAGGCACGGGTTAGTTTCCCCCTGGAAAGGGTAAGTTTCCCCCAGGTACGGGTTAATTTCCCCCTGGAAAGGGTTAGTTTCCCCCTGAGAAGGGTAAATCTTTTAGCTGTGGAAAAAAGTAATTTATATTTTTATACCGGATTGGCGCTGGACCGGGTTAATAACGCCCCCGCTGTTGGCTTTGATGCCCCGGCTGACAGTGTTAAATATATTAGGGGTGTGATCAGGGTCGCTGGACCAATGGATAAAAAGGTGTGGACTATAATGAAGTCTCATGAGAATGAGAGTGAGAATCAAGTCCTCCCAGTGGAGCATGGAGAGGAGGTAGAGGAGAATGTTTGTGATGATCATGGTGAGGAGATTTTATCTATCTTACCGATGGTTTTTACAAGGGACACTTTTAATGATTTAACTATGGACAGTTTTAATCCAGATTTTAAGTATTTAAGTACATTTGATGATCCATATGTTAGGGAATCGGGATATCTTAATGCTCATTTAGTTAATGGGTCTAGTTTATTAAATAGTTTTAGACCAAGTACTGATTTTAATAGGGATCGTAATAAGGATCTTAACAGTACTGGTAGTAATATAAATATATTAGAAAGTAGTTCGTGGAAGGATGGGGTTTTTTATTTAGAGTATCCCGTTGATAGT
This sequence comes from Chrysemys picta bellii, assembly GCF_011386835.1. Taxonomy (NCBI): domain Eukaryota; kingdom Metazoa; phylum Chordata; order Testudines; family Emydidae; genus Chrysemys; species Chrysemys picta. Next base: position 84,781,004 of record NC_088799.1, on the reverse strand, counting down.
TTTAATTGTCCAATATGTCCCCAGATATTACCAACATTTGGTAAATGGGCCAAACACATTAATGTGGTTCATAAAAGTAAAGCCATACGAGTTGTATGTAGTAAATGTGGAAAATCTTCTCAATATCATAATATAGCTTGCCACTACCCCAAGTGCATACCCAAGAAGGCGGATACCCCAATGAAGAGCCATACGTGCGCGGTCTGTGGGCTTGGTTTTCATACTAGATCTGGATTGAGCCAACACTGTAGACATGGACACCCTGCTGTGAGGAATGAGCAAAGAAAAGAAGATATGGCTGCTAAAAGTAAGATCAAAGAGGGATCGACTAGATCTCGTATATGGACCAAAGATGAGGTTGCGCAGCTTATACAGTTGGAAAGGAAATATATTGGGAAAAGGAATATAAATAAATGTATTGAGAGCGAGATGAGGACCAAAACGAATAAACAAATATCAGATAAAAGACGAGAATTAGCAAAGAAGAAGTTAGTGGTAACAGGAGATAGGGAGGAAGTGACTGAGGTAGAGGACATTAGAGTAAATATATTAGAAATTCCGCCCCCAAGAGAGAGGATTTTCCCACTAAAAGGACATCCAGAAGTGGATTTAGTGGAGAAAATATGTAAACGGGGAAAACAAAGTAGGGAGGGAAGAGAAATAATAAATAGTTTAGGGGAAATTGAAGGATTATTAAAGGAGGATTTAACAAAAGCTCTCGGATGGGCAATGTTGGAAAAATTATGTTATTCATTAGTAGAGGGAAAGGACCCTAGAAATGAAAGTCAAATAGAGTTGAGGAATAAAGGAAAAGGGAAGATGAGAAAGGAGGGGAGAAGGAAGCAATTTAATGCAATTAGGAGATATGCTACAAAGAAAGCTAAGTATAAATTCTATCAACAATTATTTGATAAGGATAGAAGAAGATTGACTCGCATTATAATGGGAGAGCCAGATAAGGCTAAGTGTGCTATCCCTATGAAAGAAATTGAGGAATACTATGTAAATATTTTGGGAACAATTGGACATGGTAATATGATAGGGTGGCCATCATCCACAGAGAATGCGGATAATGATATATTAATGAGTCCGATCTCTGTGGATGAGATTAGAATAGCTTTAAGAGAAATAAGAAAAGATAGTGCTCCTGGGCCAGATAAAGTAAAAGTGAGCAATTTGTGGGATATTTTTAATTTAGACTCCTTAATACTTACAAAATTTTTTAATATATGGTTTCTAAATAGACAGGTACCAGATGAATTTAAGAAAAATAGAACGATTTTAATACCAAAGACACAAGATGAGGAGGAAATGAAGAAGTTAACATCTTGGAGACCATTGACAATTGGGTCAGTTTGGATTAGAATCTATACTAAAATATTAGCAAAAAGACTGGTGGAAACAGTTAAGATATGTAGTAGACAAAAAGGGTTTATATCCGCCCCTGGGTGTGAGGAAAATATTGCTATATTAGATAATTTGATTAAAGGGGCTAAACGAAATGGGAATGAAATTGCAATAGTGTTCGTAGATCTGGCTAAAGCATTTGATTCTGTGGGACACGGACATATAATAGCCGGGTTGAGAAGATTTGGTGTAGATGAACATTTTATAGATATTATTAGGGACCTTTATGATAATTGCACAACTAGGGTATGGGTGGGTGATGAAGCTACTGAGTCTATTTTAATTAGGAGGGGGGTCAAGCAGGGTGACCCGTTGTCCCCAATTTTGTTTAATATTGCTATGGATCCCCTTTTAACTAGATTAGAAGTAGAAGGAAGTGGTTTTTATGTTAAGGGTAATAGTGTCATGTCATTGGCTTTTGCCGATGATGTGGCAATTTTAAGTAGCTCATATAAAGGAATGATCAAAAATTTGGGTATCTTAGAGGAGTTTTGTAAAAATACTAATCTCTCTGTTAATGTGAAGAAAACGAAAGGCTTTCATATTTTAACTAAACATAAAACCTATGTAGTTAATCCTAAGGATAATTGGCAGATAGGGTCAGAGGAGATTGAATATGTTCAACCAGGGGATTTTGAAAAGTATTTAGGGGCTAGAATAGATCCCTGGATAGGTGTAGGGGGACCGGTACTTAAAGAAAAATTGAAAGATTGGAGTGAGAATTTAATTAAGGCCCCATTAAAACCGGCCCAAAAAATATTAATTTTACAGACATATATCTTACCGAAGCTATTTTATAATCTTCTTTTAATAGAACCCCCTTTTAATCTTTTAGATGATCTTGATGTGTTAGTTAGAAAAATAGTTAAAGAGATTTTACATTTACCTCAGTGTACCACAGATGGGATATTTTATTCTAGAGGGAGGGATGGTGGTTTAGCTCTCACTAAGTTTAGTGTGCAAATCCCACATATGTTAATTTGTAAATGGAGGAGACATATTGTCTCGAGAGATGATTGGATGGACCTATCTTATCTATATGCAGGAGAAAATCTTGTGGATAAAATATTGTCATTTAGTGCAGTAACATCTCATCCCAAGAAATGGAGGGAAGAAGAATTTTTAAGATGGTCGGAACTGAGATGTCAGGGAATAGGGATAAAATATTTTAAAAATGATTTAATTAGTAATTCGATTTTTAGAAACTCTAGTAAAGTTAAATCGTCAGCGTATATCGCAGCATTGCAGCTTAGGGCAAATATTTATCCTACTAGGGAGACATTAGCAAGAGGAAGAGGAGGTGTGAATGCTCTTTGTAGATGGTGCGGTAAAGTGCGGGAGACTGTTCCCCATATCTCAGGACAATGTTATAAGACTAAGAATGCTAGGATAAAAAGGCATAATAGAGTAGTGTCTGCAGTTGTAGATAAGGTTGGTAAATTAGGGTGGAAGGCAATGATAGAGCCCCATTTGAGAAATAGTAAGGGTGAGTTAAGAAAGCCGGATATTATATTTATAAAAGGAGATACAGCAGTGGTGGTTGATGTTACAGTGCGATGGGAGGATAATGCCGGAAGTTTGGAACAAGCCCACAGTGAGAAGGTGGCTTATTATCTTGAGTTAGAGGAAGAAATTAAAAACTTAACGGGAGGTAAAAATATCCACTTCTTTGGTTTTGTGCTTGGGGTGCGTGGCAAGTGGAGTGAAGGTAATAATGATTTGTTACAATTATTGGGAATGGACAGAAGTAAAAATTTTAAGGAGAGTATATGTAGACTTGTTTTATATTCCACTATTGGTATGATGGCTATATTCAGTGACAGGTAAAGATCCCGGAGTTTCCATTCCGTTGCCAAAACTAAATTTTAGCTATTTTGGTTTCCATGCTCTAAATTTTCAAATTTTTAATATTGTTTTGAACATTAACATATTTAGTGTTATTTAATATCTGTCCTTCAATGGAATGGTTTTAACTATATAATAAATACTTATTAATGGATGAAATTCCAATTTAAATTATTAGTTTTTTTTTTTTTAACTACTGGATGTGGATGCGGACTGGCCGCGTATAGTAACCAGGAAAGGGCAGGTAGTCACGCCTGTACATAAATAGGGGGTGGGGTTCTGGAGGGCAGTTAGGAGCAGGGGTCCCAGGAGGGGGCAGTCAGGGGACAAGGAGCGGGGGGTGGGGGGCTGGGAGTTCTGGGGGGGGCTGTCAGGGGGCAGGGGTGGGGAGAGGGATTGGAGCAGTCAGGGGACAGGGAGCAGAGGGGTTTAGATGGGTTGGGAGTTCTGGGGGGGCTGTCAGGGGGTGGGGAGTGGTTGGATGGGGCGTGGGAGTCCCAGGGGTCTGTCTGGGGGTGAGGGTGTGGATAAGGGTTGGGGCAGTCAGGGGACAAGAGGCAGGGAGGCTTAGATAGGGGGTGGAGTCCTGGGGGGCAGTTAGGGGCAGGGGTCCCAGGAGGGGGCAGTCAGGGGACAAGGAACAGGGGGAGGGTTGGGGGTTCTGGGGGGGCGGGAAGTGGGAGGGGCAGGGGCGGGGCTAGGGCGGGGCTCCTCCCGTCCTCTTTTTTGCTTGCTGAAATATGGTAACCCTACTTTTGATAGCCCACTTGGGGGGTCTTGCTATGGCAAGCAGTTTCAGAAGACTGTGTAAGGTGGGTGCTATTCCTTGATTATGCTGCAGATAAAAAAATATGTATTTTCAGTGTTCTAGTTTCACATGGTAGCTTTTTTTCCAGAACAGTTTCTTTACATTGCAGGCAGTTGAATGGTTGTGTAATCCATCAACATTGCTGCAGAATTTAGAGCCAATATGCCAAGTACATGTGGCATTGGTCAATGCATTTCAGATAAACCTGGTTCAAAGCTTTCAAATGTAAATATTTTTATTAAAAATGGTCTTTTTCAAAAATTAAATTTTCATTTTTTTGTTTTTTTCCTTAATGTTAATTTTTTAAAATAAAAAACAAAACAAAATTGCCATTTCAGTTTTTCTTTAACCTCACCTTTTTTGCCCTCTGATTTTCAGGAGCAAAATGGAAAAAAGGCAGAGAAAGGAGAAATAAGGGGGGGAAACAGAAAACCAAAACTTTTGAAGATGAAATTTTTCAGTAAAAATGTCATGAATATTTTTTATCTAATCCCTTTTCAAAACTTTGAAACAAAACATTTTTGAATTTTTTGAAAACTTTCATGATTTTTTTTGGTTTTTGTTCAGCTTTAATTACAGAGCTATTCACTACCCATAAATTTTGTTAACACAGAGTTAAGATGGACCAACTGTATGCCTTGTACCTTCCCAGAATGTCAACGTCTCCTATATTTAAACTTCTGAAAACCAGGAAATACAGAATTAAGATATTCACCATTCCCTGACCCTAATGCTGTGGCACAGCAACATTACGAAGGGGCAGTAGTATCACTAAATTTAAGGGTACACCAGAATTTCCATTTTAATAGCGGTGAAATGGTCTGCAAAACTTTTCTCTGTTGGGTTAATACATCATTTTAAACGTGTATTGTAGTTTGTGCATAGCTTGATTTTTCTGTAGCATTTTGTAGGGAGAAATGTCATTTGAGGTTTGCTATATGACTCGTTTTAAAAGGGCAATGTGACTGAAAATATTTTAATGTCTGCTATTTCCTTCAGACCTCTTTTTCATGATATTACTGCACTTTGAGGGACTAAATTGATATTGACTCCTTGATTTGTGGAGACTCAATAAATTATTGTAGAAAATTGAAATTTGTTCCATATTTATATTTCATGATAAACATAAGATACTGATTTTGCCTAACAGCAGTATCCTGGTGCCACATAAATCAATGTTGACTTTATACTAGTCCTTAGACTAGGGCTCTTTATTATGGATGCAGTTCCTATTGTTACCCTGTGATCATGCTGAAATTATTTTTCTTTCATCACACTAAGTCCTATTGGTCAAGAAACTGGTGAGACATATAAGAAACAATGACATGAACCTAATGTTACTGCTTACGAGAGTCTTTCATCTTCTATTTAATAAATGCTATTTTTCCATGACAATATTTCTAAAGTAAAATCTGAGCATGCATATGGATGAGCACTTGGAGATATCAGCTTTTAAACGGGAAATTTTGCTCTCGGGGCACAAATTAACCCATGAAGAATGCAGACAGAGAGCAACTAATATGCACAACGTGCATTCTCAGAAAACTGCCAAAGGTAAGCAAGACTCAAAGTTGCAGTATATGGATGGTGCTCTGGTTCAACAGCTACCACATGCCATTTTAAACCACCCATTTATTCTGATGTCAAGCAGCCTACAAACACTGTCTTACCACAGAACCCCAAGTCCTGCTGCATGTGCACAAATGACTTTCTTAGCCTGTCATCTTGGCTCAAGCTACATTTAAATCCAACTTTTACCTTGAATTATTTTTCAAGTATTGGTTCCCTAAAAGGGGAGTGGGTACCAGACCACAGCTGAGATCAATCTTAGGTAGCTGGTATCAATTTGGGGAGGACCAGAGCCATAGTTTGACCCTTGTGTATGTGCAAAAAAAGTTATAAGAACCATAAAATTTTGATATCACATGATTTTTTCAGGGGGGCTATTTCTTGGGAACCTCTTGCTCAAATGACCTAAAATCTGAATCACTAACTCTCTCCCAGAGCCCCAGGAGACACAGTAGTTGTAGAGGACTTACAAAAGCTGGCTATTAATAAGTAAATTAGTTTCAACCTTAATTATAGTGGTGCTCCTGCTCCACTGTAATGGTAAACTGCTGTTCACTTGACAGTGTGTTAGTGCTATCTAGTGGAGAGTTTGCTTTCCTGTTGTAAATACCTAGCTGTTGAAAAACACACAGTGCACCTGGTGTGCCTCACATAGTGTGATGAATTATTAAATGTATCTTAAAACTTCATGAGATGAAAGATTTTGCAAGGTATTTCAGTGAGAGATTTATCTCACTGATCATTTTATTTTTAAATCTTATTTGTAAAATGAAGTTAGTGCCAGCTCTGGAACAGGGCTGCCCAGAGGATTCAGGGGACCTGGGGTCTTCGGCGACGGGGGTCATTCCGCACCGGGTCTTTGGGACACTTCGGCAGCAGGTCCCAGAGCGAGTGAAGGACCTGCTGCCGAATTGCCGCCGAAGACCCGGAGTGGAAGAAGCCCTCGCTACCGAATTGCCGCTGAAGATCCGGAGCGGAAGAAGCCCTCGCTGCCGAATTGCCACTGAAGACCCGGAGCGGAAGAAGCAGTGGGTCCTTCACTCGCTCTGGGTGTGTTCGGCGGCACTGAAGGACCTGCTGCCGAAGACCAGACCAAAAACTCTCGTGGGGGGCCCTGAAAACTCTCGTGGGGGCCTCTGCGGGGCCTGGGGCAAATTGCCCCACTTGCCCTCCCCTCTGGGCAGCCCGGCTCTGGAGACCAGAACAGGAACAACAGAGGCAGTAGCTCTGCAAGCTTTCCCACTGAGTTTCACCTCTGAACTGCAAGAACCATTTCCAAGGGTGAGACATGATTTCCTTCTCTATGGCTCATTCAACTCTTTGCTAACACTGCCAACAGATGAGCCAAACAGTGCTAATTAAGGTAGTGGTTTTGTGCTATAATCACACTCCTAGCTCAGGGATGAGGATGTAAATTTTTCAAAGGAATAATTCATACTACAGTGTGCTATAAAAATTCTATCATTTTGCTTTTGTTATTTTATTGAATTTCCAGTATACAAAACAAATACTGTGTGAGGAACCAAATAGGTCCACAAGTAGCTGGTGTGGATAGTTTTTTACATATGGAAGGTGCATGGACCTTGGTGCTGATAACTGTTACTTGTTCACTACGAATGGAGAGAGATTAACATTCAAGTAGACAGCTGTTCAAATTCATAATCATTAGTGGTTTTGTATGTTGTTGCTAGTTCATAGGCTTTCACCAAAAGCTGTTCAAAGTAGTCTAGGCACTGGCTAACCTGAGCTTTGATCTTGTATTCCTTCCATTTCTTCGTTTAGACACGTTGTAATCATAGTATCAGAGGGGTAGCTGTGTTAGTCTGAATCTGTAAAAAGCAACAGAGGGTCCTGTGGCACCTTTAAGACTAACAGAAGTATTGGGAGCATAAGCTTTTGTGGGTAAGAACCTCACTTCTTCAGATGCAGGCTCTCCCTGGGTGGGAGGAGGGGCTAGGCTGGGTGAATGGGGGGGGCTCTCCCGGGTGAGGGGGGGGAGCTGGGTTGGGCTCTGCCCAGCTGGGCTGGGTGAGGGGGGGCTGGGCTGGGGTAGGCTAGGTGAATGGGGGGGAGGGCTCTCACGGGTGACGGCTGGGCTGGGCTAGGCTCTGCCCGGCTGGGCTGGGTGAGGGGGGGCTTGCATCTGAAGAAGTGAGGTTCTTATCCACGAAAGCTTATGCTCCCAGTACTTCTGTTAGTCTTAAAGGTGCCACAGGACCCTCTGTTGCGTTGTAATCAGAGGATTGTCTCTTGTAAGAGAGCCTGATGATGATGCATTTCCTTGCTGCTGTTAATATTCTTAATAAATATATTTGTTATGAGACCCGTAAAGTGTTTCAACGAGGGGAAGGTAGAATGCAAAATCAGCTGGGGTACTTAAAGGGACTTTTATGGTTTGTGGCTACTTCAGTTGGTCACAGCTGCGGGGGGGGCTGTATTCCATGCAGCAGACATTGCTACACGTTAGGGACAAGGTGGGCAAGCTAATATCGGTCCTTGGACCAACTGCTGTTCGTGAGAGAGAGAGAGAAGCTTTGGCTCTTCCTTGGCTCTAGGAAGCTCCAGTTCTCTCTGGGTCCAACAGACGAACGATATTGTCCCGCCCACCTTGTGTCTCACTACCAGCAGGGCTCCCGTCGCGCTGCACATAATCCTCGCCGCCTGCCCTTGCTCCTGCTCCACCCGCTCCGTGGGAACGGCCTTTGCAGTGCACGGCCAGCGCAGTCCCCGCCAGGTGGCGCTGCGGCGCAATGGCCAGCGGCGCCGGACCTCTGCCAGCCGCGGCTTGCCAGGCCTCCTCAGTGGAGTTCCGAGTCGCCGGCCTCCCCGCCCTGCGCCAGCCCCTCTCTATGGATCGCCGATGCGGATGGGGCTGGGGGGAAGATGGCTCTGTCTAGGGGGCTGCGGTGCTGCCAGCGGGTGCTCGCCTGGGTGCCGGTCGTTATCATCACCCTGGTGGTGCTCTGGTCCTACTACGCCTACGTGTGCGAGCTCTGCCTGGGTGAGTGGGGGGAGGGGGAGCTCTGCCCGGCTGGGCGGGGGGCTGGGCTAGGCTAGGCAGGGTGAATGGGGGGGCTCTCCCTGGGTGAGGGGGGGCTTGGGCTGGGTGTGTGGTGGTGGGGAGGTGGGCGAGGGGCTCGGCTGGGTGAGTGGGGGGGGCTCTCCCTGAGGGGAGGGGGAGACTTTGCCCGGGTGGGATGGGTGAATGGGGGGCTCTCCCTGGGTGAGGGGGGGCTCTGCCCAGCTGGGCTGGGGGGGGGGTCTGCTTGGGCTGTGGCCGGCCTGGGAGCTGAAGTTTGGGTGAGGGGGGGGGGTTAGGCTCTGCTTGGGGGACTGGGGAACAGGATTGGGGGGGGGCACTGGATGAATAAATGTGTGTGAAGCAGCGACAGTAACGTGGGGTGAGGTAGAAGGTGACACCTCTGAATTCCCCCACCCCCCATCCTGTATATGAGGGGATGTGTATGTGGGGTCTCCCAGAAGGCGAGGGAGGACTGAACAGAGTCTGGCAAGAGGAAAGGGCCTAAATATTTGGCCCCAGCTGGGAGGGGAGATTCATTCCCTTCCAGGTTGGGGAGGAGATGGGGACACAAATATTCTCTCCCATGGCGATGGCAGCAGCATTGCCAACTCTAAGCTTTAAAACAAATCACTATTTAGGCCCCCCAAAATAATGGCAACTGTAAAAATAATAGTTTTTAGATGCTTTTTATTTGCCTTCTGGGGTTTGAGTAAAGGCTCAAGCTTTTTCCTGTAACCATGAACGGCTAGAATCTTTTTTTAAATAAATGAAAGCTGAGATTCTTATATGATTGTGTGACTCCAAGAGCTTGGGTTTGACAAAAAGCCCTAAATACTTTGAGACTTGTGATACCATGAGAGTTGACAATACTATGATGGTAGTAAAATGGGCATTAATATGCAGAGTGAGAGCAGCAGTGTTTGTATTGAGCTGCATGTTTGGCCGTAAATATATTCTTTGCACATGGACCCTTTAAATTCTTGTTGGGTAGATTACACAGAAAAGAGACCCATCCAGATATAGACCAGTTGGTCAGCATCTGTGGTCACTTTGGACACAACATCTGTCACCACTGAACTTGCATTGAGTCTCATCTCAGAAGCGCAAGACAGTGGGTAGCAGTGACTAACTTTGGGTTTGCATTGTCCAGTGCAAGAGCAGTAGTTCACAAAGACATGATTATTTGTGAAGTTATTATGGATAAGGACTAGTATTACCGAGTCTTAATAGGATGATTCATCTGGTCTTGTGTTGGCACAGTTGGGTCCACAGGGAATGTAATTTACCATGGGTTTCAGGAGAGTTGGGGAGGTGGCTCTACTTTTTGCCTCTTGCTATGTGTAAACGAGCAGGGGAATCACACCCTGTAGCTCGTACTATAGATGTAACCTTAGATGTAGAAAGTAACTTGTTCTAATGACCGATATATTTGTGTTTCCCATTAGCATGCCAGTTCCAGGATGGGATTAATTTGGGGAATTTTTGTGGTGCACTGGGCATCCCACTACCCCAGATTCAGGACTCAGTTCTTTTCTCAGCTAATGTTGAACTGGTATTGTTGGCTGTTGAATGTGGAGTTGAATCTGAATCTCATATTCTCAGATGCTATGGCGATGGGTGACGCTGAGGGGGTGAGGGGAGACACAGACCTCCAATGAAATTTCATGTTAATGGACCCTGAACCGTATTTAACGGTGGTTTCTATTTAAATTAAATAAAAAATAGTGAGTGATGCTCTACAATGCAGACCAATTTATTTTGTCTCTTTATCTAACCTAGGCTTTTGCTATTGAATGACCAATTCATAAGAACAATCAGTGCAGTCTACAATAAATTGTTTTGTCACAATATTACCTAAGGGCTAAAGTGATTATTAGTAAGTTTGCAAGCAAGTTTAAAATAATATAATCCGTGTAATAGTATTTAACATTTCCATAGCACTTTGTGGTAGGATGTCTGGGTGCAATCCATGAAGGTATTTAGGCACCTATGTCCTGTTTATAAGCACCTGAGTCCTGTTTTTAAGCACCACTGCAGTCCTTAAAAGTCCTGCTTGGCTGCCACCTAATCCAATAGGTACCTAAACTTACTCAGCACCTCTGGGCATGTGCACTGCAGCCTCTCTCTAGGCACCAGAGATAGATCCGGTGAGTGCCCTAGCCACCAGACTATGGAATATCCTGATGTAGGTCTTCCTCAATCTCTCCTATTGAAGGCATTCCACTTTAATTTAAACAATGGAATAATAAATAGTAATTAGACCAGAGAGAGAGTTAAAATGACTCCATAGCCTAGTGATTAGAGCACTCACCTGACAGGTGGCAGACCCCTGCTCAAATCCCTTCTACCCCTCAGTAGGAAGGGGGACTTGAATCAGGAGGTCTCCAACAGCCTGGAGGATTACCCTATGCATTAGACTACAGGTTATATGGGAAGTCTTCCTGGTCCTTCTGTCTCCCTGTCATTTGGTTTGGGCCCCACGTGCAGCTTTGGTGGCCAAATGCCTATCTTCCCTCGGTTCCTGGATCACTAGCAAAGATAGATGCCTCCTTGCAGCCCATAGTTAGGTGCTTATCTCTGTGAGAGGGGCTGGGCTTAACATAAACCCCTCTGGTCAGCATCTCTCATTGGCTAGCTTAGGTGGCTCCCCACTTAGCATGCTGGCTTTGTGGATCACAGTCTAAGGGACCTATCCCTCCCCACTCATTGTATAAGGAACTTAGGTACCTAACACAGGCTTTCTGGATCTCAGCAGCATTTGTGTGATTTTTCTAGGCACCTAAAAGGCATCACAAAGCCTGAGTCCCTTCATGGGTCACCACTTATGTGTCTAATCCTGTGATCCAAGAAGGGGTTAAACCTCCTCACTAGGCAGAAAGGAAGACGTTGCTCCTAAAAGAGATGGGTAGAGCTGTCAGTCCTGGAAAGAAGAGCTGACAGCTGTGTTTGTTAAGCTCTTTGGAGGTGGAACTGATGGCTGTGCCTCTTTATTGGGGTAAAGCCAAATAAAGGAAGCAGAGGTCACCAAAGAGGAGTGAGGGATGTTTCTGAGATGAGGAAAGAGCTGCTTTCTGGTCTCCTCCTAACCTAGGAGGCACTTGAATCAAACACCAACGAGGGGAGTGGAGAAACCGCAGAAACATTTGCTTGTCTTGTGCTCAGGACTGTATTGGTGGTAGCCAGGGCAGTAACCATGGTAAGATCTATTTTTGTTTTTCTACATTTGGACTAGGTACAAGGAAGTTGCCCTGCATTTGTTGTTTCATTTCAACATGTAGTCAAGAGAAGCCACCCCATGACTTTTTTTAAATTTTCCTTTTACTGAGATTAGAACGACTTTATTCCTTTTAGAAATTAATTTAAAGGAACTGTAACCCTCAGCTGCGCAGATATGGTCAGTAGTTTGTTATCCCAGTGACATAAAGAGGTTAACAAAATATATACCTAAAGTACCATTGGAATTTTGGAAAGTGTTTTGCTAGAAGGGCTATATAAGTTTAGTAATAATAATATTTAGTTCTTATAAGATCAAATCCAACTCCCATTAAAGTCAATTAGGCCAATATCGCGCTTTTCAAGTGTAGATTGTTCTGCAGCCACAAACTAGGTGAAGTGTTTCAAACAGCATGACAGTAAGGGAAGAGGAAGTTTGTTTCCTGTGTTCTTGGTCAAATCATCGGTCTCTTCAAAGCCCATGCAGAGCAGACAGGACCTCTGTGTCTAAAATTTCACCAGACACAGACTCACTCACTGTATGAAACTTAGTTTCTCTGTATTGGAAGGATGAATGGCTGAATTGATGCTCTTAGGATTTGAATCTGCTCTTCTAGGGAATGCACATATCTGAAAACTGATACTTAGAGCACTACGTTGTCCCTTCCAAACTCTTGGCATAATAGTTTTTCTTTTTCTTTTTTTTTAAAACAGATTCTGTAACATAATACCACTGTGAATTTGAAACAGTGTAGAGGTGATGTGCTGTATTCCAGAGGGAATATCTCATGCTATTAGCACTGCAGCTATTGCTGCCTGTTTTGGATATGAAGCCATGGTTCAGAGGAGGTCTGGTTCCAGTGACTGGCTGCTGGATGCTGCCACAGCATGAGAATGATAGGGAATGAATGTGCTGGAGGTGTGACTATTATGCCATATCAAGAAGGAGGGAAAAGTACAAACTGTTGCAAAACCATAGGGTTAAAGTGTCCGCTCCCTTGGGCTTACGCTGCCTGGGAGGGTCCTACTGTGAGCATCAAAATGAGACTTAGGAGGGAGGCAGGCAGCAGTTGTGTAATGCTAGCGAGGCCTCGTAGTGCTGATTTTCAAAGAATCAAAGAAAAGGGAAGAGGATATTGCATATTCAAATGTGAATAAGTGACCGTGCATCAACAAATGATAAATTTTGCTGTATTTTTCGTCTATAAAAACCTGATTACTTAGCTGATTTCAATTAGCCTATGGCTCAAAAGTACCAGATAGCATGGCATTAACAAAAGCCATCTTCATCAACGTACGCAATACATCTCAGTACTTATTCTAATTTGTATTTTTCCATGTGAACTGGTTGAAAGACCATATTCAAAGAGTAGTTATCAGTGGTTCGCTGTCAAACTGGGAGGGTGTTTCTAGTGGAGTCCTGAAAGCAGTCAATCATGGGTCAGGTACTGTTCAGTATTTTCATCAATTACTTGGATAATGGAATGGAGAGTATGCTTATAAAATTTGTGGATGACACCAAGCTGGGAGAGATTGCAAGTGCTTTGGGAGATAGGATTAGAGTTCAAAATGACCTTGACAAATCAGAGATGTGGTCTGGAATCAACAAGACAAAATTCAATAAAACCAAGTGCAGAACACTACAAAATGGGGAATAACTGGCTAGATGGAAGTACTGCTGAAAAGGATTTGGTGGTTATATGAGTCAACAATGTGATGCAGTTGCAAAAAATGGCTAATGTCATTCTGAGGTGTACTAACAGGAATGTTAAATGAGAGGTGATTGTCCTGATCTACTCTGCACTGCTCATGCCTCAGCTAGAATACTGTGTCCAATTCTGGGGGCCACGCTTTAGAAAAGATCTTGTAAAACTCTTGAGAGAGTCCAGAGGAGAACAACAAAAATGATAAAAGATTTAGAAAACCTGATCTGTGAGGAAAGGTTAAAAAAACTGGGCATGTTTAGTCTTAAGAAAAGAAGACTGAGCAGGGGACCTGATAAAAGTCTTCCTGTGTGTTAAAGGCTGTTATAAAGAGGGCTTTGAGGTAGGATAGGAAGTAATTGGCTTAATCTGCACCAGGGGAGATTTAGATTAGATATTAGAAAACTTTCTAACTGTAAGGGTAGTTAAGATCTGCAATAGATTCCCAAGAGAGATTATAGAATCCCCATCATTGGAGGTTTTTAAGAGCAGGTTAAACATACACCTGTCAGGGAAGGTCCAGGTTTACTCAGCCCTGCTCTCAGCATAGGGGGCTGGACCTGAGTTATGTTCTGTCATGGGCATAAGATAAATTGATGAGATGAAACTTGATATAGTTAAGTCTTATTTACCCAGGTAGAAACTGCAGCTGTTTTGGAAACATTGGGAGTTCCAAAAGACCAGAGCATTGATGTTTTCCCAGAAGCTGAATAATGACTCTAAAAATGGCATGGAGGGGCCAGCTATTGTTTCTAGATAAATGTGGATCAGATCTGCTCAGTTTTCAAGGTGTCTTCTAAACTCATATGTTGCCTGCTACTGACACAAGAGATGGTGTATTATCATTCTAACTTAAGCATTTATAACTCTTCATCTAAATCATATGACCCCAGGACAGTCAAGAATAGTAGGAGCGCCTTAATACCACAATATAGTACCAACAACTTCTCTTAATTCATCAGTATCTCTTCCTGTAGAACCCTGTGTTTTCCTTGGGGAAGTCTCCCTTTTAAATACTGTCTTGATCCCACTAGGTTTAGTTTGTTGGAGCAAATGAAATCACCGCCCAAAAGCTTGTTTGTTTGAGAGTTTGCCAAAAGGTGTTAAAACGTTAAAAAAAAATCAAAAGTGTAATTACACATACTAAGCTGTATCAAAATGTCTGATCATATGTGTAAAGTTACCTGTGTAACTTTATATCTTCAGTTTCCCAGACGGAGTAACTGTGTTTTTATTCAACAGCCAGTTTTAGAAATATTTGCCATACTTGTAAGAGAGTTAAAAAACACCCAAATTTCTGTAACAGAGGTTTTTTAATCTTGTTCCCTCCCCAGAGAAAGGGAGAGAGACAGACAAATTTGGAAATGAGGGAAGAGGGAGAAGTATCCGCTAAAATGACAGGATCTTTTTGGACCTCAGTTTCTTTACCAAAAATGTATTGTGGCTAATGACACTTGTGCATTTCCTGAGAATTTGTTCTTTTTATCCACCAGCAAGGCTCAGCTTCATAGCCACTAACCACCAGCTGAGAACTGGGAAGATCTCCTATTGCAGTTTGCCACTTTTGCGACTCCTTAAAGCAACCTGGGGGGATAACTACTGAGCAACACAAAGCTCTCACAGCTCTCCCCCGCCTCCTCACTATGCAACTGCTCTTTACTCAGGCCAGGTCTACACTACCCCCCTAATTCGAACTAAGGTACGGAACTTCAGCTATGTGAATAACGTAGCTGAAGTTTGAAGTACCTTAGTTCGAACTTACCTTGGTCCACACTCGGCAGGCAGGCTCCCCTGTCGACTCCGCGGTACTCCTCTCGCCGAGCTGGAGTACCGCAGTCGACGGCGAGCACTTCCGGGTTCGACTTATCGCGTCCAGACTAGACGCGATAAGTCGAACCCAGAAGTTCGATTGCCAGCCGCCGAACAAGCGGGTAAGTGTAGCCAAGGCCTCAGAGTAGCTGCTGACAATGTACCCCTCCTCCCTGCAGGCTGAAGCAAGCAGTGAGCTCCATAGTGCTCTTGGTGCCCTGTTAATCCAGATTGCAGCTAGATGGGTCCAAGTAAAACCCTGTGTGTCATTGCAGAGTACCACTGATTGGCTACCTGGCTAGGCCATGACAGTCTATTTTAATTTTACATTGATACAAAATTAACTGTACATCCCTGGATATTAATAAACAAGACTTCCAATGTAGAAATGAAAGCAGTTGGAAACTAGCTCCAAGCAGGCATATCAGTAAATAAGTGAAGATGTTATTTGGACAGGCTGTTAGAGGAGCCCTGATTATCTTGCAGGCATCAATACCATTGGGACTCCTGAGAAAAATTACATTTTGTAGGAATGGAAAATACAGTGTAACTAAGATGATTGAACATTTTATTATGGAGACCATTCAAGTGAATAAATGAAAAGAGATGCTTTCCCAGGTGTAGTGTTCTGTCTGATCATGGTTTAATGATCAAAATTGGGAATAATTTCTTTTTGATCTTCTAGCATATTGAATTTTTTTTTCTTTTTTCTTTTGTTTTAGAAAAGATTATAGACTACTTTGGGAATTTCATCTGCTGCATAAACATATACTTGTTTTTTCTTTTTCAGTGACTCTAACCAATCCTGTAGAACAAGGTAGGTGAATCTTATTAAATACCTTGGCATTTGTCCATAGTTCCAAAAGTGCATGAACATCTACTTAAAAGAAAGCAATTGAAAATCATTTTTTGTATATTTATATACATAACAGCTCTCAAGGGAAGGGAGGGAAAGGGTATTCGCACTGAATCTCCAAATAGTAGGATCTTTCAGTTCAGTAACAAGAAAATTTAAAAGCAAACATTTCCACACTCCAGCAGACCACAAACAATAACTTCTTGTAGAATTCCATTAAACCATCATACTCTTTCAATATTTCCTCCCTCCTGATTGCACATTACCAGGATATATATAGCATGTATCAAGAGAAGTGTTCTAATCTCTCTCTGTACTAGTGAAAGGTGCCAATTGGAAGTGGAAATACTCTGTTTATTCCCAGAACAAGTACAACACGGGCAACAGGGCATGCTCCCAAATCACCTTCATACACATTATCCTACTTTTTCTGTAAAAATACTATCTCTAAACAGTATTTCAGTCTCTGTGGACCCAATTAATTTTCTTCATTGCTGTATTGAGGCATTCAATTAATGCCACTTGTAATGGTTTTGTAAAATAGATACCTCTTGACCAAGACCACTAAACTCATTTTCCATAGGCCACTGGGCAGCCATTGAATGATAATGACTTTCAGACTACAGTCTCTATATAAATTATGACTAGTGGCCTGGGGTGAAAGGTTTTATGTCCCATTACTAGTTCACCACTGCACTCTCCTTGTTCGCATGCACCTTCTTCAAATTTGTTCAGTAATGTGACAGTTTATTCTCATGGGAGCAGAAACAGAACTTCAAGGTCACTGAATAAATCAGGCAGGAGGAGCAGGCAGGATTAGACAGAGCTACCATTGGCACGTACTGTCAGTGGGTTAAATTCCAGCCCCATGCGATGGGGTCAATGGGAGTTTTGCCATTTGGCCCTTTGAGCCAGATTCTCTGTCCTGCTCCATCCGTTTTGGGCTACTTTAATGGTACAAAGGGGATGCAGTCTGGCACTGTCTCCCCTGCTGGAGATTTCCACAGCATGGGAGTGTCCCCAGCAGGTGTACAGCTGGCATACATAGCTCCCACACAACCCATCCCAGGGGACGGGGAGGCGTAGCAGCTTTGCTGGTCCTCATCTGGCGGACTGGCCCTTGAGGACCCATGTCAGCCGGAACACACAAGAACAGCTTCCAAAGCAGAGAACTGGTGAGCTGTAACTCACTCCCTGATGGCCTTCTCTTTCAGTGCACCAAGCAGGTTCTCTTTGCAGCAAAGTACTGCCCCAATATCTTAAGTGGTCACAAAGAAAATGTAGAAAATATGGCAATAAGTTAATGATGATCCAGCAAAATATATCTTATTTGTAAAGGTTGCCAGTGAACTTAAATCACTGCATGTAAGTTCCCTGGTGAAAAGTTTGCTCACCCTGATTCTTTTTTCCCAGAGAAGCCCCACTGTGCCACCTAACCAGCATAACTAAACTATCAGCAAAAGTTATCTCCTTAAATGCTGGTTTAAGAATGACTGAGTGCTTGCCCTATCCTGCTGGGACACCACAGAATGAGCTAGTGGCTTGTCACTCCCAAATAACTAGCATCCCTTAGTTATGTCTTTTTCATTCTGCCTATGTTATTTAAAAATATGTGCCCCCCCAAAACAGTGCATTGCTGTTCTGCAGTTCGCTATTTCATCTGAAGTCAGTGGAGTATTTGGATCTACCTCAGTGGGAGCCATTTCCAGTGTGAATTCCATTACTCCTGAGATGAGTTTTCTTAAATAAGGGTGACTTGCTTAAGACTACTTTGCACTATCCAGAGTAGAAATTCTTTACAGATGTCACTCAGTAAGTCCTGGGAAGGAGCAGGGAAAATGTCTTGGGGTACGTCTTGGGGTATCAATCTATCGGGGATCGATTTATCGAGTGTAGTGTAGACACGATAAATCGATCCCTGATCGCTCTCTCGTCGACCGCTGAACTCCAGCTCGGCGAGAGGCAGAAGCAAAGTTGACGGTGGAGCCGCGGCCGTCGATCCCACGCCGCAAGGACGCGAAGTAAGTAATTCTAAGTCGATCTAAGATACATCGACTTCAGCTACACTGTTCTCGTAGCTGAAGTTGTGTATCTTAGATCGATTTCCCCCCCACCCCCAGTGTAGACCAGGCCTTTGAGGGGTTGTGAAGTAAGCTACTGTTTATTTCACAGAGAAAGGAAAAGAGCTTTTAGGACACCTCAACCTCTCAGAATTTTTTTCAGTCCTGCACATGTGTACATACCATGTATATTATTGGTATGCACAGAGAATCCTACATTACTTCCTAAATTACTGTACTCTAGTTCTCTATATATATAGCGAATGACACACTGGAAAGATCAATAATGCATCTAAACAGGCATTCTGTCTACAATAGTGGGCAACATGGATGCTTCAGAGGAAGGTGTAATCTCATATTGCATAGAATTGTGCAAAAAAGCTAACTGAAGAAGGATGATCTTGTGGGTAAGAAACAAGACCAGAAATCAGGGAGACCTGAGTTCTATTCCCAGTTCTGCAATAGATTTTTTTTTTGAGGGTTTTTTAATTGTGTGTGTGCCCAGAGGCAGTGTGATGAGCACACTTCAAATAAATAAACTGAAGTTATCAATAACGTACCTGCCCTAATGTGATAATTTATTATTCACATTGAAAGGGCCAAATGTTCAAGTCTGTACTCAGCCTTTACACTAGTTAAATTTCCATAAAATCTGAGTAAGGAAACAGAATTTGCTTTGGACTATAGCCTTCTGACTCTTCCTGTGCTGGTATTTTAATTCTGAAACCTGTCATTTTAATTCTGAGTTCAACATGATCGTGAAAAGCACATATTGTATCTATTTAAGTGACACCCTAATAAATAAGGCTGTCTTGTATTTGCAGATATAACTGTGGGTGGTGGGTGAACGTGCCATTGGGGGAGGCTAGCCCCTGGCCCTCCCCCCTACCCGAGGCCCTGCACCTCCACTTCTGCTCGCCGGAGCCCGGAGCACCACTTCCCCCACAGTTCCCTCTGCATGCCCTCCGTCCCAGCACTGAGTGGGTGGGCAGCACAGCCAGAGTGCCCCCAGCCCCGGAGCATCGGGCAGGCGTGTGGTCCCAGCACTGGGTGGACAGACGGGCAGTGCAGCGTGGCCCCAGCCCTGGGTCTTGTGCATACCGGCCCCGCCACAGAAGAGCAGGAAGGGTAGTGGAAGCAGGCAGGAGGGATCTTGGGGGCGGAGCATGGGCAGGGCCACACTAGGCTGTTTGGGTAGGCACAGCCTTCCCCGGCCTATGCTACCTGCTGCCCATGGATATAACAGTAGTTCATATTGTAGTGTGTTTGAGCATTTAAAAAGATATCCAAGTGCTTTGCAAAGCTGATGCAGAACTGCCCTTTGCCCTTCTGAGTCTCTTCATATGCCTCATTTCAATGTCTCATGTCCTCCCAAATTCTTTCAAGTAAAGAAGTTTGTATATTGAAATAAGATTGTTCCAGGTACCTTGTTTATCATATGATAATGACATCTCTGATGGATTACAACCCTGCCCCACAGCTCTGATCATTTCCTGTTTTGCCTACTTGCTGAAAAGAAATGTTTTCCCATTTTGCTTTGTCAATGAGCTTTGACAGCTGTAGTTAACAGTTCATAAGATATTAGATTTTTCCTGTGATATAAAATTCGGTTGGAACATAATATTTTTTAAATGAAGCACCCTGAATGGTGAAGAGTATAGAGTGACTTCTGCTTATGATTCATTATTCTTTTCTTCTCTTAGTGGCCTACCTCATAGTATTCCATGTCATCTTTGTGCTCTTTGTGTGGACATACTGGAAGTCTGTTTTTACTCTTCCGCTGCAGCCAGATAAAAAGGTAAGGGCCTAAGTACTTTTCATCCACTGCAAGCCTAAGACAATGAAAAGAAGCAAGTGGAGACAAAGGGAGAATTCAAGAAATCCATCTATACTATTGTGGCCAGGGACAACTGATGAGGCTTCCTGGCTAGATGGAAACGTGTCTGTGGCTGTCCATAAAAAAGAGTGCAGTTGAACCGTTCTGAGAATTGTTTAAATTAAGCTGTCTATGGAGCTTAGAGCAGGCATAGTGTTGCTTTACTTTCAAGTGGTTTAGGAGCTAACAGGATTTTAAATGGTCGAGGATAATGGGATTTATTATTATTAATTTACATATTTGAATGTCTTCGATCCCTAAGCATTTAACCAATCCTGAGATTCTTACTCAGTCTAACTTCACACCAATTCCATGACAATTTTTCCTGAGTAAGGACCTTGAGATTTGGCTCCTGTATACAGAGCTGGATTAAAACAATATGGAGCCCTAGGCATGCCTGCCTGGAGGTCCCCAAAGAGTGCACTGGTAGTGGTGACAGGGCCTCTTGAGCAGCAAAAGTGTTGCACCCTTGGAAGCATATCAGTTGTCCTCCTGGAGTGGGTGTGGGCCAGGTGATTTTCTCCCTGGTTCTAGTGTTGGCTGGTCTGCCCTCGGTTGGAGGCTGTCTGCAGACTCAGACAAATGTCATTCCATTGATTACACTCGGTTCATATTTTCGGGGTGGAGGTTGGCAACCATGAAGGCTTGAAACATATTTTTTGTTTTAAATGAAAGCCGAAATTCTGACATCACATGACTGTGGGAGCCAGGCCCCTAGGCATGTGTCTATTGTTTAATTTGCCAATCCCTGCCTATATACACATAGGAGACACTTATCCCAGTAGCAAAATGTCCTTCTGTGGTGATAATAGAAATAGAAAAATCACTGTCCAAGAGCACAACAAGGAGGGAGAAGAGGCATTTGGAGGAATCACTTCACCAAAATGTAGACTGTGATTCATTTACTTGACAAATCATATTCTTAATTTTAGGGTATTTTTAAGACGGAGAGCATGCCTCATTGGAGCACAGGACTGGGAGCCAGGAGTTCCTGGATTCTAATCTTTGCTCTGACATTGATTTACTGTCTGACTGTACTCAAGTCACTTCACTTCTTTATGCTTCATTATACCCTTTGGCAAAATACCAAGATCAGAAGGCTGTTATGAGGTTGAGTTAATGAATGTTTGTGCAGCACTTTAAAAATACCGCTCCAGAGTCTGAGCTTAGTTACCAAGATGTAAATTTATGTCAGTGGAATACTCCAGATTTGAACTAATGTAACTGAGAAAAGAATCTGCCTCATAACGTGCAATGTAAGTGCCGCTATTATTATTATTATCATCAATATTATTGTAGTTATTTAATGAAGAGAAAACATCTAAGGCAACATGTAGTGAAGCTAATATATTATGCTGTGACCTCAGTTTCAGTTTGTGTCTCTTATGAGTGAATCAGTTAGTTCCCCAGCATTTGGTCTGTCCAACAGTGAATACCTCTCTGTTTATCTCATAAATGAAAGCCCTTCTAAGTGTGATTAATGTTTGTGCTTTGGAAATAGTGGGAGGATAATGGCTTTTCCAACCTGGCCTGCCTTTGAAATATTACTGTACTACACATGGATAACTGGTCCTCTCATCATTTCTCCTTCTAGTTCCATATGTCCTATGCTGACAAAGAGCGCTATGAAAATGAAGAGAGACCGGAGGTGCAGAGGCAGATTCTTGTCGAAATTGCAAGGAAGTTGCCAGTGTACACAAGAACGGGGAATGGAGGTCAGCTAAGCAGAGGGCTTTGTTGATGTAAATCTATTCAATCTTGCTAAGCATTGTATGCTGGCAATCCAGCTTATACTGGCAAGTAACAGCAAATCCCTCGTGCCAAGACATACTGCTAAAGGATTTCGGTGCTCAGAACTTTAATGCTGAGGAAATAATATTAGTTTAAAAGGATTTCCTTCCTGGCTTCTTCCTCCAACCCTCCTGATTGGGGAAAACGAGAAATCCTTGATTACTTATCCCATTTCCAAATAGAGTGCTGGATGCTTAGTAGCCTTATGTTGTCTTCCTTTCTGTATTTATAGTTTGGAGACCGTAGTTGGGTTCACAGGCTATACTTACTAACGTAGAATCATAGGCATAGCTTGGGGGGGATAAGAGGGTATCTCCCCCCCCGCCCCCAAACTGCAGCTCGGGCAGGCATGGAATTTGTTCCCCTGCCCCACCATGTGGCCCCTTTAGCCTGACTGAAGCTGCCCCCTCAAAGATGGAAGCCAAATTACACCTATGTGTAGAACCAAATTGTGTAGCCTTTTTTTCCCATTTCAAAGAGGGTTTGGCCTGAGTGAAGACTGCAGGACATGGTCCCATAATGAGGTCAACAGTTATTGTCCCTCCTGGACCTAGTTCTGCAGCCAAATACACATTGTTACTCCTGGGGGGAATTCTGTGCCACTGCGTAGGCACAGAATTTGTCCCCTGCAGATTTCTTTGTTTCCCCGCAGAAAAATGACTTTCTGACAGGGAAGCAAAGAGAAGCCACAAGAGCGGTCATGTGACCCTCCCCAGCAGTATGTTTTGGATGCCCAGTGCAGCTGGCAGAGAGGTAAATCACAGTGGGGCAGGGGGCGGGACTTGGAAAGACCCGGCTGGTGGCTCCTACCCTGTGCTGGGCTCAGCTACTAGTCCCAGCTGGGCTGGGAGGACGCGGGACTTCCTCTTCCCCTGCACGGCATCCAGGGCTGCAGGGCCGGCTTTAGGAAGTGCGGGGCCCGATTCGAATACCCGGCGGCGGTCCAGGTCTTCAGCGGCACTTCGGTGGCAGGTCCTTCACTCGCTCCAGGTCTTCCGCGGCACTGAAGGACATGCCGCCGAAGACCCGGAGCGAGTGAAGGACCCGCCGCCGAAGTGCCGCTGAAGACCCGGACCGCCGCTGGGTGAGTAAAAAAATTAAAAAGGCGCCTAAGTTAGGCGCTCTTCTTGCTGGCGCGGGGCCCTTTTTAGGTGCGGGGCCCGATTCGGGGGAATCGGCCTAAAGCCGGCCCTGCAGGGCTGTGTCAGACCCTCCCCCAGATTTCCCCCCCAGCTGTAGGAAGCTCTGCAAACTCCACCCCCAACGTGCTTCCTGCATCCATCGCTCCTCAGCTGTGGAGGGAGGGATCATTGTACAGGGAACTGCTCCGCCATCCGTCCATCCCCCGTGCAACCAGACCCCCTCATATCCAGACCCTCACACCAAACCTCACCCCTCCCCTGCAAACAGAAACACCCACACCCCCCATCCCTGATGAGCCCCACTCCCTTTGCACCTGGATCACCCTGACGAGCCACTCACAACCGGATCCCCACCATACTGAGCCCCAACTAGCTGCACCTGGATCCCCGCCCCACTCCCCCAGGATCTGAACCCCACCGCTGAGGCTCCCCCACCACCACCACCCGTACCCAGACTCCCCTGCCGATCTCTGTCCCCTCACAGCCGGACACCTTCCCTCCCTCCCGCCCCCCGGCTGAGCCCCGACCACCTTCATCTGGGCCCACCTGTAGAGTCCCATTAACGTTGCACCCAGAACCCCCCAACAAGCCCCTGTGCATCCAGATCCCCCCCCACCCCCCGCACCTGGATCCCCCACTGAGCCACCCGCACGCAGATTGCCCCACACAGAACCCCCTCAACCCACACCTGGATCCCCTCACACTAAGCCCCTCTACACTTGGATCCTGCCTGGCTGAGCCTGCCTGCCCACACCTGGTGCACTTGGCACAGGGGTGGGGTCCTGGGGTGTTTCTGGGGCAGGCCCGGTCCTTGCGCTATGTCAGGGTTGGATACAGCCTCACTGCTGAGTCCGTGTACTGGGGGGAAGCTGCACAGTGATCTCCCACCTCTGTGCAGCCAGTGGCCTGTGCTCACCAAAGCCATGCTGGAGCCTCCACATTTATTTGACAAATAAAATTTGTAGAATTTTAAAATATTGTGCACAGAATTTTTAAGTTTTTGGCACAGAATGCCCTCCAGAGTAACAGATGGAACTCTTGTTGAAGCCTAAAGGAGTTCTATGGTTGGAGTTGCTCCAGCATTCAGGCCGGTGTATTCTTTAGTCAGCAATCTTAGGATCTGAAGTAAGCAACTTTTGTACTAGGTCATTGTTTAAATGGAGCTTTTTCAAAGCCACAGCACAAATGTACATGTACACACGCATCCTGTTTCTACGTTTCTTTTGACTACCTTTGAGCTGGATATACATTCACTGCAAAGCCAGCCCCTACGAGTATTAGGACCACCGTTTATCTGTTTTTTGCCTGGCAGCCTGAATCAACTGTCAAGTTGTATAGGAAGCCAGTTATGCGAGAAAGGATGAGAACATGAACAGAGTGTTAAGTGTGTGTTCTCTTCTTGCTCATTATTTAACACTAACTACTAACACTAATACTTCTGTGTTTAATTTTAGCTATTCGATTCTGTGATCGATGCCAGCTAATCAAGCCTGACCGTTGTCACCACTGTTCTGTTTGTGCTATGTAAGTTATTGAAATGTTTTGACACCAGTGAATTGAGCCACTGCTAAGCAACAAAAATGACAATGTCTTGAACATGTACTTATAAACACAGAGGTACCCAGATGTTTTTCTGTGTTCAAGAACAGCCAAACAGTAAGGGCAAAACAATCAAAAGGGCTTCTGCTGGGTCTTGTGCACATATGTGTGCCAGCACCTACATGCACAGAAGTGTTAGCATTTGCACTCCCAAAACACTTTGTGTCCCTAAGAAGTTTTGTGGTTATAGTTTCCTACACTAGTGCCTGCATGGGTGTGAATCTGATGGAAGGTTTGACAGGTTATGAAAGGCACTAGCCACTGTCAGTGCACTAAAAAAAGATGTCTTTTTTTAATATGTCAGGCCTTTGCTATGTATTGGTAATGCAGAGAGTGTAAGCACCCCAGAGCAGGAACCATCTTCATTTTTTGTCTTGTACAGCACCAAGGATGTCGGTAGCTCTTACAACAACAACAACAAATAGTCCACCTTAAAAATGGTGGCTGCCTTAAGAATGATGGAATGATAGCAGCCATCTTAAATCTATCTCTTTGTAGAAATACACCACAAAACTGAAGACTTTGTTGCTGACCTACAGTTGGTGGAGTTTTTGTTTATGAATCTGTTTAAGTTCCAAACATAAGGATCCTCTTTGTTGTATTTTTTCTTTCCTTTTGCAGGTGTGTGTTAAAAATGGATCATCATTGCCCATGGTATGTCCAGGATATTGGTCTGTATCTTTCTGAAAGTAAAGGCTGTTTAAATCCTTTTGTTGGTATAGTGTCCGCATGCCTCTTTCTTTTATCACGGAGGATGTCTCTCTTTCTGTGTTTGGCACTGTATGAAATGGCCATACTGGGAAGGCTTGCTTGGAGCATTTGATTTCTTTTGAGGGACAAACAAGGAATATTGCAGTTAATAAAACAAGATTTTTAAAAGCTGTTATAAACTAATGTACTCTTAGATTATTACCCAGATTTGTAAAGGTGCCTCAACCCTACCTTTCATTTTGGGTACATAATCATTTGAGCAAGCAGTTAGTAGTTGCACCCACCAATAATATTTGCATGCAGTATGCATATGAAATGGTGTAATTTGTGCATATATGATAGTGTCTGCAGAATAGTGCATGAAAAATTTAAGATCACACTTGGAGAGTTTGCCCCCATACACTTATTTCCCAGAACTACTTGAGTTGAGATTTTTGAATTATTGTCATTGAGTTTTCCCAGCTCTGCTACTCCCTGTCCTTTACTAGAAGGGAGACTTCAGGAACCAGAGTCAACACAGACGTAGATCTGTGTAGGGGGTTCCAAATTTGAACCCAGGTCCAGATGTGAGTCTGATTCACCACTGATTTACACCTAGTGGAGAGATTTACCCATGTATAAAAGAGGCATAAGACGCTACCACCAATGTGAATGGAGAATTCTGATTTACTACCATTTTGCACTCACTTTGCACATGTGTAAATTACTCCACGAGGTGGATGTCAGTGGTGAATCAGGCCCAAATGACCCTTACAAGCCAAATCAAAATCCCAAATCTGAATACCTTTAGAGTTTGGAGTATTTGAAATCCAGATCCAGATATGAATTTTGCAGCTTGAGCCCATCTCTGTGACAAACTAGCAATGAGACCAAATTGACTGAGGTCTGGTCTTTTGATGTTATCAAAAAACATTTATCATGTTTTGCTTGGTGTGACTTTGGCTTGCAGGTAAAATACAAAAGTAAACAAGAACTCAGTTACATTTCATTGTTACCACTAAGGGGAGCTATTATTGAACAGATTGTTTTATATAATCAAGCACATAAAGAAAAATTTTTAAAAATCACTTTCGTATTCCTTGTCTTTGGACCACGTGTGCTGTAAGTATCCTGATTTCAACTTTGCTTTAATTCTCTAGGGTGAATAACTGCGTTGGATTTTCTAACTACAAATTCTTTCTACTGTTTTTAATGTATTCTTTGTTGTATTGCATGTATATTGCTGCAACAGTCTTCAAGTATGTCATCAAGTATTGGACAGTAAGTTTTTGAAATCACGTTACTTTTATGTATTTTATTACTCTTATTGTGGCTTTAAACTCTGCTGTGTTACTCTTACTGTCATTCCACAGAAAAATATATTGCATTTCAGTTGTAAGGGGCTTTGTCTTAAATTCTGTATGTCAGTTTAACTCGCATTATGACTCAAATACACCTCTACCCTGATATAACGCTGTCCTCGGGAGCCGAAAAATCTTATCACATTATAGGTGAAACTGCGTTATATCGAACTTGCTTTGATCCGCCAGAGTGCGCAGCCCCGGAGCACTGCTTTACCGCGTTATATCCGAATTCGTGTTATATCGGGTCGCGTTATATCGGGGTAGAGGTGTATGCACAAACTAAAGAGAAAATAGGCTCCAGTTGTAGAAAGGTTTTGGCTGAAAAATGCTAAACCTGATTTTAAATTTCTTCTACAAATGCTACCAAATTTGTGCATGAAAGGGCACATTTTCAGCCAGTCTTTAGGACCCAGAACTTGCAGCCTAATTTTAGACAAAATACAAGTGAGTGTTTTTAAACTATAAGAAGGAGTAAGTGATGGAGGGAGAACAAAGGTAACAGTAACACACGCTGTCCCAGAACTAATTTGAGCAACACAGCACAGGGATCACTGTTGCCAGTTGCAGTTTAAATATATTCATTTTTGAACTGTCCTATGTATTGTGTAAGGGGAATGTAAAGACTCGCAGAGAGAGAGATCAGATATAAGAGAACTACAAATGAATATCAATCATGTCTGGAATTACCTTTATGACTAGAGAGATAGAAGTATGAAGCAAGTCAGAATCAGTACATCGTTGTGGTGATCTTGCAACAGAACACGAAGAATCTTCCTAAATCCAAGTATAACTATTATTTGGTAAATACTGAAAAATTATGTTATCTCATCTCTTTATGTGCTTGTATTGCCTGGGGGGATAGTTGTCTCCTGGGTAAAAATTGGCAAGGTACCAACATTTGAAATGTATTAAGTGGCTGCATGATCACCACATACACATTTTCATTAGCATTGCAGGAAACTATTAAGTGGAATATATTCTTTTCTGTGACTTTGTTTCCTGTAATTCCCAGACCCACTTTCCCAACCTTCTCTGAATCCTTGCTCCTGTGGATCAAGTCTAGTGTGTTAAGGGAGCAAGTGAGAGGAAGAGTAAATTAAACCTACCTGGGTGTTAGTTTTCATGATGTTACTTGTCCGCTTGTCTCCATAAGCTTAGTTCCTGCAGTACACCTGCCCTCCTCTTCTTTTCTCTGAGTTAGAACTAATATAAAGAGCTTTGTCCTGCCATTGATCTACACACATTCATATTAGGATATGGCATTCAAAGAAACTGCTTTTGACCTTCATTGTCTCCTTATAGTTTCTCTTTTTTGGCTTAAAAGTCAGACTGAAATACTGAGCACTACTTTATATTACAGTTGGTTTATATGGAGGCAGTGTCAGCTGACGGACCAGGAGATGGAGCCTCAAGACTCTCTTGCTTTCTAATGCCTGCTGGTTCACTTTGTGACTTTGGCCAAGTCACTTAGAGTATGTCTACACTGCAGTAAAACACCCACAGCTGGCCTGTGTCAGCTGACTCAGGCTGTGAAGCTATCAAATTTTAGTGTAGACATTGGGGCTTAGACTGGAGCCTGGGCTTTGGGTCCAGCTGTGGGTGTTTTTATTGCAGTGTAGATGTACCCTTAATCTCTCTGGCCTCAATTTTGTAACTGATGGTGCTGTAAACCATACCTTCAACCCAGACACCCCTGTGGGGCACTAATGGGAATTAGTCCACGTGCTAAGGAGGGCAAAGGTATTGTAACTCTCCATTACGCTATGTAGGACTTGTAAGATGGAGGAAGGCTTTTGCACATTTGCTCACTTGCAGGGGGTAGGTACAGTCTGTCTCTAAACTGCAGGAGTTAAGTGCCAGAGGGGTCTTCATGCTCCAACAGTTTAATGTGAAATGAAGCATTTTCAGCCACCTGTAAGATTTTCTGGGCTATTACTAACTGTAGACAGCTGTCATCAGGATTTGATGTACCTGCTTGTTGCTGTTATAGCTGAGAGAGGGAGTTCAAATTTCTGATCTTTTAAATTGGAATGTAGCCATTGGAAAAGATGGCAGCGTATTAGTGCGCATCCAGGAAAATGTGAAGATTAAAGAAAACTCAGCAGAATGTGAACAGGCTTTCAAAGCACTTGTTATTGCCTGCCAAATTCACTGTGGGCATAGGAGACACTTCTCATACCCATATGGGGGACTGTGAACATACTGGCCCTGTTCCATACAAAGAATTAATAGCAAAGCCCCACTGTATATCTGCTTTGGAAGTGATGAGGGAAAGAGCCAGCTTATTTCTTCTTTGTCTTGTCTGTTCATCATAGGGAGAGGTGATTTTTTTTTTCTGCAAGTCTGAAAACCCCACACATCCTACATATTCTTAGTAAATAATTCCTTTAGGCACCAAGATTTCTTTCTCTGTGTTTTTCATGTCCTTTATCCTTTTTTGCTTTTATTTCTAGGACGAATTGACCAATGGACGTTCCAAGTTCCATGTGCTTTTCCTTCTTTTTGTGGCAGTCATGTTCTTTCTAAGCCTGATGTTTCTCTTTGGCTACCACTGTTGGCTCATCAGTAGAAATAGGTCTACTTTGGGTAAGATTCCATGTGTACACCATAAAACAATGTTCTAAAAAAGCATGTGCTGTTCACCTCTAGGTATACCAGCAAATATTTGAAAAAGCATTTAAATAAAAAGATTTCTAATTCACACTGCTGGGGGTTTTCCTCTTCAGCTGACAGAAGCTCAATTGGAGATGTGGAGACTAAAATAGAAGGGCCCAATCCTGCAAATGCTTATGCGTTACTTTACTCACTGAAGTCAGTGGGACTACCTGTAAGTAAATTTACTTATATGTGTGTTTGCTGGAGCAGGCCCTAAAACAGCAAGTGGGCAAGTGAGCAAAAAGACATCCCATCTTTTCTGATGGTGAGTGAGGGTAGGGCTGTGTGGAATTAGACCAGTTTTGTGAAAAACTTCTGAAATTCCATGGTTTTTGAGCCAAAAATCTTCCAAGTTTCAAAATTTGAAAATGCATTTGGATGAAGATCAGGTTTCACATCAGAGCACAAATATCATGTTTTTCAATGCAGATACTACCATTTTGTGACATTTTTGAATGACAAAGTGGCTTGAAACAAAATTGATACTTTTTTTTGCAAAGTTCCACACACACAATTAATCTCTCTTTCTTGCACAGACCTAGTATAGGTTTGCCTTTAAAACTCGTTTTCAAAGGGCACTAGATCTCATCTATACGCCTTTGTGCTAGCCTGAAGCATTAGGTCTCTGCACAACAGTATAGAAGGTAACTTCAAAAATACTATTTCTAATGCCCTCTATTTTATCATTTTCTCCCTGAACCGCTTTTATCTGTCAACACATATACATCTGTATATCCTACCCTAACTCTTAATAGATAAGTGTTAATTCATCAAGCAGTCTGAATTTCCATACTTAAGATATGGTTCGTAGAAGGGAGTTTGTTTCCATTTTATGCTTCCAGTCTTCGGATTAGAAATTCTCCAATTTTGTGTCTTTCCAATGAAATTCAGAGCACGTCTCATGAAAGAATGTTTAAACACATTAAATAATAAACTTCATTCTATAATTTTTGTTTGGGGGGATTAAATGAAAACATCATTAATTGGTTTTATGATTATTCTGTGGGTTTCATCTGCAAAACCAAATCCATGCCATCAATTTTAATATAAGAGAAATAATAATGTAAAGATGTATAGGCATGCAAAAAGAAATGCCTGTGATCTCCACATTCATCCCTGTAACTTTAAAACTTTAAATATTTTACTTACATTTCAGTGTATAGTATATAGAGCCGTATAAACAAGTCACTGTCTGTATGGAAATTTTAGTTTATAATGATTTCGCTAGTGCTTTTTATGTAGCCTGTTGCAAAACTAGACAAATATATAGATGAGTTGATGTACCCCCTGGAAGACCTCTGAGTATGCCCAGGGGTACACTTACCCGTGGTTGAGAACCACTGGCTTAATGTACTCAAAGATGGCTACTGTATAGCATATACACGGTAACTTACTTTGCATTGATTAAATATGTATTATTTTCCTAATAGTCTAAATGGGCTTCCTTTGATTTTGATGAAGTTTACGAGTGAGGAAGGGATCTCAGGATTTGTCCATTGTAAATTCTCATGAAGATACAGTATCACTTTAATGTGTAACAAAGCAAGGTTTTGAAAAATCTTAGACACCTTATGTTGCAGCCTCAGCATAAAATATTTTATTTAACATTTGCGTCTTTCGTTTTTTTCCTTATAATGGTATCTGTCCCTAGAGGCGTTCTCAGCTCCAGTATTTCAAAATGGCCCAGATAAAAATGGATTCAATCTTGGCTTTGTAAAGAATCTTCAGCAAGTGTTTGGAGAGGAAAAGAAGCTGTGGTTACTACCTATTGTATCCGGGTAAGTGGTAATCAAAACAGTGGAAAAGAGGCCAATACCATGAAACTGAGGGCCAAATCCTGGTCCCAGCCTGAGTGTCAACCAGCTATGTATTGCGGAGTTCTGCAAGAATCAAGAGGAGCTGGTATCTTCACATGTAGATGAGAAGTGGTTAGGGAGTCACTCCTAAGCAACAGCTGCTGCAGCCTCATTGCTACGCTTCCACCTGTACTGCTGACTGGAAGATGATTAGGCATAGACCCATCAGCAAACATTTTTCCCTTGTCCACCCAGGCTTCCTGTTAACATGGATGAATGAAACTGCCACGGAGCACAGCTCCATAGTGTACAGGTGGTTTGCACCTTCTCTGTGGACATGTGTGTGTCAGTCTCTCTCACTCTAGATCAGGGGTGGGCAAACTTTTTGGCCCAAGGGCCACATTTGGGTATGGAAATTGTATGGCAGGCCATGAATGCTCACAAATTTGCGGGTTGGTGGGGGGTGAGGGCTTTGGTTGGGGGTGTGCGGGTTCTGGGGTGGGGCTGGGGCAGCGGGTTAGGGTGCAGAAGGGTGTCAGGGGTACAGGCTCCGGGCGGTGCTTACCTCAAGCAGCTCCTGGAAGCAGCGGCATGTCCTCCCTCCAGCTCCTATGCAGGGGCACGGCCAGGTGGCTCTGCACGCTGCCCCGTCCGCAGGCGCTGCCCCAACAGCTCCCATTGGCCGTGGTTGCCGGCCAATGGGAGCTGCTGGAGCAGTGTGCAGAGCCCCCTGGCTGCCCCTACGCGTAGGAGGCGGAAGGGGGACGTGCCGCTGCTTCCGGGATCCGTGCAAAGTGGGGCAAGCCCCCAACCCTGGACCCCACTCCCCGGCTGGAGCTCAAGAGCCGGATTAAAATGTCTGGATGCGGCCTCCGGGCCGTAGTTTGCCCACCTCTGCTCTAGAACAATTACAATTAGTTATCTATCTTGATTATATTTAAATGATTGGGCTAAACTCCATTTGAGTTACACCAGTAATGAATTCAGACTATAATCTTTATCCCACTGATCTTTTGCAAGAATTCAAGATGAAAGTCACTTTAAAACATGGTCTATAAGCTTCTGTCAAAACAAGATTCCAAAACTGAACCCAGTATTTTCCAGAACGTAGTCCTTTAAAAGTAATCTCTGGAAATTCAAAAACTTGCTTTGGGCTTGAGTCAAACCTAAAACAAGGAGTAAAGTTGTATTTCAACCTTCAAATGCAACAGAGGGTCCTGTGGCACCTTTAAGACTAACAGAAGTATTGGGAGCATAAGCTTTCTCTTGCATCTGAAGAAGTGAGGTTCTTACCCACGAAAGCTTATGCTCCCAATACTTCTGTTAGTCTTAAAGGTGCCACAGGACCCTCTGTTGCTTTTTACAGATTCAGACTAACACAGCTACCCCTCTGATACTTGACAACCTTCAAATGAAGCAAGTTGGAAGTAGCTTTTTTCTGCCTTTGTCTTCCCAGCAAGGGTGATGGACATTCCTTCCCTATGAGAACGTTGTGTGAAGCTCAGAATCCACTACTAGCAAACGAAGAGCAGTGGGGAGATGATGGATTAGATGAAGAGAACCATGGTAAGATAACACAAAAGGAAATTAACTGTGTTTTGAACTAAAGTAACTGTTGGGTGGATTCAAAAATAGTCACTGAGAACCTGCTATGAGAGTTGTTTTTATGAAAAAGCACGTTGGCTAAGTCTCTGACAGCTCTGACTTGGTTAATGAATATAGAACAAACATAAGGCCCAAGTTCGAAATGAGTCTCTCATTTTGCAGGAGGAGCTCTGCTCCTACAAATAATTGGACTTGCAGTTTTGTACCCACAAGTTGCAGGCAGAGATGGTGACGTTTCTTCATCAAGCTATTTGATTGTTCCCACAAATTAAATACGTAGATGTGGAAATACTCTTTGCACCATGTATGCAATATAGCTGTAGTCCTTTCGGTCCCAGGATATTAGACCGACAAGGTGGGTGAGGTAATATTTTTTTATTGACTCAGAACTTTGTGTGGCTCAAAAGCTTGTCACACACTAACAGGAGTTGGTCCAATAAAAGATATTACCTCACTCACTATTTGCACCCACAGTTATTTGGGACATGAAACTGTGCATGTTCAATGAGACGTTTACCCAGCGTACATGTCAGTGTGTGTGCACGTTCATATGTACAGTAACTGCATTTTGGCACTGTGAATCAGTCAGGATGCCCAATTATGCTTTGCCTCAGAGTGAGACTGTAACGTAGGTGGTACCTAAACAAACCTGTCCATGCTGCTATAATTGGTGTTAAAGAAATACTTGTGCCTACAGCAATTATAGTGAAATGGCTTGTTTGTACAACTGTTACAATTTCAGATGAATTGAAAATTAATATTTGGATTAATGGAAATAAGACTTGATGGACCTTTAAAAACATATACACCCTTTTTATGCTATGGTGCTCCTGTGAAATAGAACCTGCTAATATGTCCACTCTCTGCTTGCTTTTGCTCTGGTTAAGAAACCTCTACAATCAGTTTCAAAATAATTCAGTGCTTCTGCCTATTGAATCACAATTTTTTTTTCTCATGTACTTATTAACCCCCAAACTCCAGCCTTCAGACATGATGACAAGCATCAACACATCCTTGTGTTCTGTAAAGCTTCATGCCCTCCAAGTTTTAGGGTTCCAAAATATTGTCACTTGGTGTCATGAGGCAGGTGCTTTCTGTATGGAGCAAGGATAGCCACATCCATATGTGTAGAAAGGAAAACAATAAAGGCATAGAGATTCCATCCTGGCATGAGAAGTCAGCAGATTTCTATTAAAAGAATTGGATCATGGTTTTTCCCTATAGGAATGGTGAAAGCATAATAAACTCTTGTGTAACCATAACTTGTGAATTAAGCAAGTACGGGTAAAGAGCTTGCTAATGCACATTTAGTGCTATAGAGACTAGGCTTTCATTAGGAGCTCAGCTTTGGTATCACGTTAACTATTTCCAGGCTTAAAACAAGACCGTTCATGCTAAAGTTCACTTTCGGGAAGCCCCCTTTTTTATTTTCAACAGTGCACGCTTGGGGACCTGTGTGGATGCAATAGCTTTGTTTAAAAAATAAAGCTTATATAGGTTTTTATAAGTGTGTGCTGTCTTGTGTACTTACAGAATGCAGAAAGGAGCTAGAGGAAGGATGGTCCAGTTATTGGGGCACTAGCCTAGGATCCAGGTTCAGTTCTCTGCTCTGCCACAGACTTCCTGTGTGACCTTGGGCAAGTCACTTATCCTCGCTGTTCCTCATTTGTAAAATGGGGGTAATCAAACTGCCTTATCTCACAGGGATGTTCGGAGGATAAATATGTTAGACTGTCAAGCACTTTGAGATCTACTGATGAAAATTGCCATACAAGACCTCAGTAGTAGTAGTATTTTTTATTTCTGACTATACAGCCTTACTGTCCACTGGTTTAATGTTCGCTTGTGTTAAAGTTTTATTGCGGAGGGGATGTGTCATTACAAAGTAAATCAATGAAGCCTTGTCCAAGGCACACTTTAGACATTAGCACTCCAAGATGTCATGAACAGGGCTGAAGAGGCTCATTTCAACATCAGTTCAGATAAGTGATTTCAAGTGGCCTTTGTACATCTGTGCTGAAAAAACATCTGCTTTTGCTAAGACGTGTATATTTTAGTCCAGCTAATCTGTCTGACACGGTGCTGCATTGCTGATGGACTTTTAAAAATAACATTGGTGTTTTTCTGTGTGCTATTTGTGGCAATTTTTAAAAAATCAATCCGTCCCTTCAGGAGTGGTTCCCAAGTCCCCTACCTTTTACAGAGTATTATGGTCTCTGAATAAAAAGTCTGCTTAGCTCTCTAAATACGAGCATAAGCATGCATAAGAATGAAATTAGCTTTTGCCAAGTCAGCTCTCAAAATCTGTGTTTCAAGCCTTTACGATGCAGTCTAATGATTATAGTGATCATATAATGATCAGTGACCTGTACTAGGCTCTTTCCCAGTGAAGAAAATGGTGTGTAATCATCTTGCTCTGAAACTTGGTGAAGTTTTGTTCAGCACCAATAGGTAAGGCCATTTTGGTTAATTTCACAGCCAGAGGGTTTTAAAAGTGGTCAGTTTCATGTTTTCAGATGTTTGATATCTGAAATTTCAGGGTGTTATAACCGTGCTTCCTGCAGCTGGAGGAGGGTCCCAAAGGTAGAGGTGGGTCTGATCTCCCCCATACTGCTGGGAGCGCCCCCACCGGGGGCTCCCAGCGTCCAGTCCTGGCCAGACTGGGGTGGGATGGGACTTCCTCTTCCCCTGAACAACTGCTGTTTGGGGAGGAGGGGAGATCAGACCCACCTCTGGGCACCTCCCTGAGCTGCAGAAAGCTCCATGGCTGCGCAGCCTTCAGAGCCTAGCTGAAACCAGTGAGGGTGCAATGCAGCCACGGAGCTTCCTGCAACCAGCGGAGGTAATTGGAGGCGGGTCTGATCTCCCCCAAAGAGCAGCCATGCAGGAGAAGAAGTTGTCCTGTCCCTCCCCAGCCCGGCAGACGAGCAGCTGGAGCCTGATGATGGATAGGAGCCCCTGGCTGGAGCGCCCCCAGCCCTGCTCTTTCCCCTCCCCTCCAATAGCTAGAGTTCACGGGGGAAGTCTAATTTCACGGTCTGTGATGTGTTTTTCATGGTCGTGAATTTGTAGAGCCCTACCAATAGGACTCGAATTTCTTCCTAGAATACAAAAGCCAAACTAAGAGTATTACAGAGTTAAAGATCAAAATGAAAAAAACAAAGTTGGGTATATTGTGTAGCTAGACATGGTAGGAATTAGAACTTCAGTCATCAGAACTGGAAGGTTAGTTTTCCCCTCACTCGTTTTGGGAGTGGGTAGGGAGCTCTTTCTGTTTTTATCCAAATAAGTTTGTTTTGGGTCTGTGACTCTGTCAGGGCTGTATCCCCACTTTGAACTTTAGGGTACAAATGTAGGGGCCTGCATGAAAACTTCTAAGCTTAACTACCAGCTTAGCTCTGGTCCGCTGCCACCATCGCAATGGATTCCCTCCCTGGGAAGCCTTGAGAGACCTTCACCAATTCCCTGGTGAATACAGATCCAAACCCCTTGGATCTTAAAACAAGGAGAAATCAATCAGGTTCTTAAAAAGAAGGTTTTTAATTAAAGAAAAAGGTAAAAATCATCTCTGTAAAATCAGTATGGAAAATAACTTTACAGGGTAATTAAACTTAAAGAGCTCAGAGGACTCTCCTCTAGTCTTAGGTTCAAAGTACAGCAAACAAAGATAAACACTCTAGTAAAAGATACATTTACAAGTTGAGAAAACAAAGTAAAACTAAGACGCCTTGCCTGGCTTTTTACTTACAGGTTTGAAATATGAGAGACTTGTTTAGAAAGATGGGGAGAACCTGGATTGATGTTTGGTCCCTCTCAGTCCCAAGAGTGAACGCCCTCCCAAACAAAAAGCACAAACAAAAGCCTTCCCCCCCCCCCCCCCCCCCCCCCCAAGATTTGAAAGTATCTTGTCCCCTTATTGGTCCTTTGGTCAGATGCCAGCCAGGTTACCTGAGCTTCTTAACCCTTTACAGGGAAAAGGATTTTGGAGTCTCTGGCCAGGAGGGATTTTATAGTACTGTACACAGGACAGCTGTTACCCTTCCCTTTATAGTTATGACACACTCAAAGACATTTTTTGGTAAAGACATTCTGTGTCCCCAGTCAGTATTGTTTTATGGACAGGTGCCTTAATATTGGAATTCAGTTGGTAGAACTAGGAAGTGCATGTAGTACATGCCATTTACCCTTCTTCCATAAGAGCAAATCCTCTGTCCTAGCTGCGAGCCTGACTAACTGGGTTTAGCACAATGGAGGTCCCCCGGGGGGGACGTCATCTTCCCTCTAGGTCTTTCTGTTGCCACTACTGCAGCATAGGGAATGGCCAGTGAAGTACTGTAGTTGTGGTTATACCTGCCTACTGCCCAGGATGGTCTTGTCCGCTCCCCAAGTTCCAGTAGACTGTGCTGCAGGGAGCCTTCGTAGAAAAGCTCCGCTGCATGCAAGGATGCCCAAATCCAGTCTCCCTGCAGCTGAACTGCATTAACTCCATGATGTCTCTGGTCCACTGAGAAGGGTCAGGATTTATCTTAAAAAGCAACAGAGGGTCCTGTGGCACCTTTTAGACCCTCCCTGATTGAACTAACCTCGTTATCTCCATACTGATTTATACCTGCCTCTGGAAATTTCCATTACTTGCGTCTGATGAAGTGGGCATTCACCCACGAAAGCTTATGCTCCAATACTTCTGTTAGTCTTAAAGGTGCCACAGGACCCTCTGTTGCTTTTTACAGATTCAGACTAACACGGCTACCCCTCTGAGGATTTACCTTGTAATGAATGATATAAAAGGTCCTTGTTGGATAAGCAGCACTCAGTCCTGGAGTAGTTCCATCCCTTGAGAGGCATGTTTTCTCCAGACCTTGAATTGTTGCTCCACTTCCTGTTAGTGTAGATAGCAAAGTTCTCTGTGTTTATAACTTCTCATGATACTAAAACATGTTTGTGAGGAAAAGATGAGAAGAGATAGTGAGGCTTTGTTCTTGCTTTACCCCTCGTTGCTTAGGACACTAATTGACTAGTGCCAAAGCTAGAACTGATAGAACATGAACTTCCAGCAACTTTGATCATGCTATCTTAGAAAATGGCACTGCCAGTCACACCAAAAGCAGAATGTTTCCTCCCCTGATGTATTTAAATGCTGTGTCTCTCCTCTTGGAGCTTCTGCAGCACACACCTATGATTGCTCGTGCACCTGCACTTTATGACAAGTAATAAGAGCTGCTCTCATCATCAGAGTCCCTCCTCTAGGCATATGCAGAAGAGGAAGTGACATGCCACAGATATGATTTAAAAAAAAAGAAAGAAAAATGCTTGATCAAGTGTTGCTGTATAATGTTCTTCTTTTTAACCACAACATTACAATCCATTGCCTGTGCTGTGATTGTTTTTTTCTGAACATAACCAAAGCCAACGCCCAGCATAATCTTAAAGCCAAAAGCAAAATTGGCAAGGGCAAACCACCTGTGGATAGTCTCTTAAAATCAATGTTAGGGGAAACTGGGAGACTTGTGAATACAAGATACGTGTTACGGAAATTCAGGATGGGGGGAACACCATGATCTGGACTAGAAGATGTATGGAAGCAAATATTTTCAGTTGCCTTTATCTTCACTGTAAGATTGTGTCCCTCGGTTTGAAATAGGTGTTGACCTTTGCTCTGACTTTTTTGTACATAGATTTGCTAAGGATTGTAGCATTTCAATTAGAATGAAAAACATTCGGAGCTTCTTGATCAACCAGAAACCAAGAACACTCACTCCCAAATGCACTTCAATTCTTATGTTATGGCATTTTTCTGATTTCATTAATGCTGTCCTTTATTCACAAACATTTTCTCTCTCTAATCTATCTAGTCAGGAAGTTCCCCCAAATGACATGTGCTGGCAGATTATAAAATAGTCTTACCATTTTTTTCTAAAAATTCATCTTGGATGCACTTAATATCCAAATCCTGAATTTGTTGGTGCTGTGTGTGCTTGGATTCTGTGGCTGTGGACAACTTTTTAAATATCTATGTACTATATGATGTTAAAAACTAATCACACAGGTGGACTTAAATGTATGTTTCAGGGCAAGTCAGAATTCTAGATATAATAAATCATATGTAGTACTTGGATATGTAGTACAGTAAATTTGGGAGCATAATCATGAGAGTAGAGTTCTTCCTGAATTGATCACATATTCAGTTCCAGCCTATGGCAGACTCCACTATATTCTGTGTAATAGTTGGAAGCTGATAAACACCGATTATCACTGTCTGAAAGCACCTGATTTCAATTTAAATGTTACTCATTAGGAAATACTGTATGCATGAGAACTGCCTTGACTGCAGTTGAGGAACTTACTGCAGTGCTCTGACCAGGAGGAATTAACTAAAGAGAAACCTCCCTGTCCTGAAAAATCATCAGTTAATTTGCATAAACCCTTGAAACAAAGCAAATGACCTCTTTTTCATTGTAGGGATAAAATTCCAGTGCATGCAGATACATGTGATAGAAGGGGATGGATTTATTTGAGACACAACTGATATTGCTTTGCAGTATCTCATTTTCTAGCCATCTCTTTCCTTCCAATCAGAGTACCAGCACCTAAAGAGCTATAATGACGGAGTATTTGGATTACATCCAGAGCAATAGCAGCAAGACAGTATAATTTTCTGACTAATCAGACCTGAAACATGCCATTAAAATTGGAAGATCTTTACTTGTCAAAGTGGCTGTTAAAGCCTGTGGCATGGAGTGTGAATCTGATAATGCCAATAAATAAACTCTCAGTTTAGAAATCAGCAGGGGATGAATGTCTGATTTTGTTTAAAATGGTGCTTAAAAAATTATCTATAGCATTTAATAGCTATTTGGAGCATAAGGATGACAGGAACACTATTCTATCTCTTTCTAACCATTTTGTTTTCAATTTTATAGGTTACCATGAAGGTTCATCTCTTGCCATAGAAATGGAGACATAGCGGTTTGCAAATCTGATGGTACAAAACTCACTCAGACAGGTCAGCACTTTATTTTCAGGTGACTCAAGACTGAGGCCTTGTCATTTAACCTTTGTATCTCCTTCTGTGAAATAGGATAATAATGCCTCATAGGGACACTCTGAGGATTAATTATGGTGTGTTTGTACAGAGCTTTGGATAGAAAAGTCTGAGATAAGGTAATAGAGGTTGGGGTTTAGGGGTTTTTAATTTAATTTAATTTTTTTAACCTCCCAGGACTGTGGTGAACTGTCAGCGTGGTGCATAGACTGTTGCCTACAGTATTCTCTCTTCTTGTTCAGAGATCTAGAAAATAAACTTTACATATCTCTGACCTATTTGTATGAGCTAAGAGAGCCCAGAGAAGCCCCCTCAGTTTACACACCCCAGAAGAGCACTGAAAGGCATTTAAATTGTAGGAAAGGATCAAAGAGCTGTGAGG
Source organism: Chrysemys picta bellii (assembly GCF_011386835.1). Classification (NCBI taxonomy): domain Eukaryota; kingdom Metazoa; phylum Chordata; order Testudines; family Emydidae; genus Chrysemys; species Chrysemys picta. The sequence goes on along the minus strand of NC_088799.1, from coordinate 84,740,770 downwards.
TATTTCATGGTGGAATGTGGCTGGGCGGTATATTCCCTAAGATTTAATCACATCTCTCTCCCGCGTGACCACAGGAATGAAGATCTGTTTCATGTACTTCCAAAAGTGGCGGGTAGGGTCTGTGGAATAGGGGAGGAGTTGGGAAGAGTCATGCTACATGATAAATTCCTCTTCCATGCAGTCAGGACTAAATTACAGTAGCTTACAATGCTCAAGTCAGTAGTGACTCTCCCATCTGGCTTTTTCTCATCATGGAGGGGCCTGCGTATAACCGCAGATGGCATGGGCTGGGAGAGGAGTCAGGTCCTTCATGTCAGAATGTCAGTGATCCATCAATTTAGCTCCCAGACATTCTGGTCTTCACAACATTGGGAGGATGCCCTCTCACAGCTCCACTCAGTCCCCTCCTCAAGTCTCTGCAAAGGAACCATGCAATGAAGCATGGGTCTAGGAGCCAGAGATCTACTTCTCTTTCTGTTCTGTAGGTAGGGCAGTGGGTTGACAGAAGGCATTTAACCCTTAATTTGCTCAACATGTTAATTGTAAACTCTATGCTAACGCAGCATAATCCACAACTAGGGTGACCAGATTTCCCAATTTTATAGGGACAGTCCCGATTTTTGGGTCTTTTTCTTATATAGGCTCCTATTACCCCCCACCCCTGTCCTGATTTTTCACACTTGCTGTCTGGTCACCCTATCCACAACCTAGTTCTGTGCTTCAAAGAGACGATTTAAGGCCAGGTCTACACTAGAGAATTATATTGGTAGAACTATGTCACTCATGGGGTGTGAAGAATCCACGCTGCTGAGCGTCATAGTTATACCAACCTAACCCCCAGTGTAGACAGCACTATGTCGGGGGAAAGCTTCTCCCGTCAGCATAGCTACCGCCTCTTGGGGAGGTGAATTCGCTACGTTGACAGTGTAGTAACGTCTTCGCTAAAGCGCTACAGCTGCGCCGCTGTAGTGCGGTACGTGAAGACAAGCCCTAAGACTATTTGATAAACTACTTGTTATAGTTTTTGAATATGCAACCACTTTCTTCTGAGGACAATGCTACCAACCCAGGAAGGAAATGTTGCGAATCTTGATAACTTTGAAAGCCACTTGCTGCTCTACACCCATCAAATATGCTAGTGAGAAGGCAAAGTGTTTCCTCGAAGTCTGTATGATTTAAAATAAAGAATGTTGAACCCAATATAAAGGCTGAAGCAGGCAGGTGTGAACTGCTCTGACAGAACAATTCTTAGTTTATTTTTCTTGATTCTTTAAATTTCAGCTTCCTTCTCAGGAGCCAGCATCTTCTCTTTGCACAGACTTCAGAATTGAAGGTCAGGAAGCAAATGGATCTTCAGGATAAGAAAACATCATGAAATATTTTCTGATTGGAATCCTAGACTGATTGTCCAGAATACCTGCTGGGCAGATCTTTTGGGACTTTACAAGTTCAGGGTGTTTTAAAGTTAATATCTGAGTGGAGCAGTTTCATAGGGAGTGGGCCAGGGAAGACTGGCCTGGATCATTCCCTTTTAATAGATACAATTATATATAGATATATATTATCTGTAATAGGTGAAAAGTGTTGGTGTAAATGCATTTCCACAGTCCTTTCCATTGCTTCAAACATCAGGCACTCTAAATCTCAAAATACGTCAAGCCTTTATGTTCCCAGGCAGGCCGTTTATCTTGGGTCTGATTCTTCAGCCTTTACTCACGATGAGTAAAATTTACACATCAATCAACAGAATTTCTTGAGCAAATACTACTCAATGTGAGTCAGGTTTGCCAAATCAGGGCCTAAATTGGAAGAGCCCTTTGTGTGTATGTGCAGTGTATATTTAGATAACATGCATATACATTTGCAACTGTATATGTGCATAAAATACCTGCTCATGCTGGCAGAAGCAAGGTTAAAGAATATGCCAAGACTGCTGATGCTTTTGTCTAGAAATGCATCATCCTCGGTAGGATTTTGAGGTTTACTGGCCTTCAAGCACAATCCTGTAGCAGGTACTCAAATGTTAAAGGGAATTTTAGACAATATAATTACTTCATTTAATTCCTTGGCCTAAAGTATGGGAATCTAACAATCACACAGAGCACATTCTTCTTCCCTCTCCCACCAGGATCCGTGTTTTACAAAGGTTTTTAATCATTGTTATCAGTTCCATAAGCATTGATCTAGAAGCAGGTAAATTGGAAACTTGTATTGAATGTATGGCTCCAGCGGCTGTGATTGGAGCCCAGCCTCAACAAAGATGGTTTTAGCCCCATAATGCTGGACACGGCAGCTGATGTATTATATTAGCTCAGACTTCTGCCCGATTAAATGTATTGACTGGTGCTGTAAAGATTTTTCAATACCAAGCTGTGGTCAAATTTTCCAGTTACTTTGCATTCCTTTGACTGCACATCATTGTTCCAGATTTTTTTTAACTAGTTTTGCAGTCAAGAATTTTATACTAGGTAATGGAATTTGGAGTTTGGTTTGTAGATGTTATGCAGTTCTTAGGTCTAGGTCTTAATTTTCTCTTTCCACCTGTAAGATTCAGGCTTGGCAGCTCCATCATCATCCATGCTGGAAATTAGATGCTTGTTTCCTAATAGTAATGTATGGGACAATACTAATATTAGTCCTTAAGCATAGGTCATAAGATCAGTCATTATGCTCATTATATACCATTTTAGATACAGCTTTTAATTTAGTATCAGTCTTTACTTTCCTGTTGACAGTCCCTGAAACAGCAAGTGTGGATGTGATGAGAAACTGCTTGATAAATGTTCAGTGACAAAGGCCTTGTCTACAAAATAGACTTTTTTCCCCCTGAGATTTCTCTTGCTTCTATGAGAGGAGGATATACCAGTAGTAGTAGCAGCTGGAAATTGTAGGGGAAAGAACCTGGTGTACATAACACCTCCTCCTCCCACCTTCTGTCACAGATATAAATCACTGCTTTTGGGAGCGATGTCTTTCATCTCTGTATTTAAATCCTGGAGTTGGTAATCAAACTCTTGCTTTCAGCAGCAACATATTTTACAAACATCCAATTTAACTCCTAGAAGCTGGGGTAGGTGGGACTGCAGAGCACGTCCATATCTTAGCGTAGGTTCTCTACTCATCTCTTTTTGGAATGTGTTAGCTAATTAATTTGTACATTGTACAGATGGGACCTCAGACACCTCTTTTGGTGGCTGTTGTGTTATCAGGTGGCTCTTGAAATTTTTTTTATCAAATCTAAATCTGCCTTTCTTTAGTTTAAGCCCATTACTGCTTTTAATACACCCATAGTCAACTTCTGTAAAGGCTTGCTCCTTTCATTACATTATTTTCGGTGAAATATTAAGGAAAGATCGCTGTGAAATCAAAGCAATTGCCTAATCTCATGCAAAATGTGTATAAAGTGAGATTTTCAAAGGGAGAAATGCAGTTAAGTGTCTAACTCCCATCGAAAATCAATGGGAGTTAGCTATCTAACTGCTGTTTGTGCCTTTAAAAATCTTCCCCATAATCACTACTAACTCTTTAAAATGCTCTATGTGTAAAAATGTGAAGATAAGGATTGAAGCAGGAAGCTGGCATATTGTCTGTAAGCTTGATTGTATCCTTCAGGGCAGGAAGAACAGCGCTGTAGCCAGAGCCACATGGAACTCCTGGAGTTTTTTAAGTAGGTTCTTAGATCTCTTGTTTTGTTTTTCTGTTTACAGCCACCTAATTCTTTCGTTTCTTGCCAAAGTTAGTTGTACAGTGATAGCAGGAGAGTATCTAGAAGGAGCTATAGAAGCTGCTCCTGTTTGCTCACTGGTTGCAGTTCTGACCTCCTTCTTTGGGTAGACCACATCAAGCTGCATTTCCTGTTGCAATTATCACTAAAATGGCAGGCCATCAGTGTTTATACAGGTGTCCAATTCATAACGGGACAGTCTGAAGTAAGTTCAGGTATTTTGAAATTTCCATGCTTAATTTACATATTCTAATTTAAAAAGCTATTCTGTAGCCAGGTAAGGCTACAGGTCTCCTTTTTAAGGTAACTTGGCAACTATCTCCTGTCCAAAAAGAAACTACCAGTTTCTTAGTGGTTCAAAATGCACTTTAAAAAAATCAGTACCTAACATTCACAGTCATCAATTTTTACAAGGCTCAAAACTAAATGTGCTTAGAGAATAAAATAAATGCTGAAGCTCAATCAAAGTGAAGCATGACAAATATAGTACAGAGCAGGAGTGTCTGAGTGACAAAATAAACCAGTTTTCAAAATAAACCTGTTTGATTTTAGAAGAAATGATCATTCCGTGATTGCAGATCTAACTTGTGGATGCTGCAGTCCAAGAAAGAATCTGAGTACAGAAAACTGTATTGAACATAATTTACCCCAAAATGAAGAGATACAGTGTGCCTTTATTTCTTTCCCTAGAGATATTCCGCATCTGCCTTCTTCAAGGCTGCATGTAGATGAATAACCAGGTCCTTTGGGGAAGCCTAGCACCTCATAAAATATTTCTACTTTAGTTTCCCTGCTTTGATGGTGTATCGTGCGTGACTACAGCCCTACTCCTAAGGTCACAGATGATGACATACTAGGAGGTAGAACACTTTCAGTCAGTATTTTTCACCATTTAAAAGGATTCTGTCAGCTTGAAATCTAGTCACCATAAAAATTGAGTTAAATAGTTTCGACAGTACCTGTGATTTTGTTGTGGTTTTACAGTCAGTTTCCTATTTATTTTTTAAAGTGTTTTTTCTCCCTTCCTTCCCTGTTGCTGTAGGAAAGTTGTGCACAAACATCAGGGGAAATGCACTATGCACACAATGCTATGAAAAGCACTAAGTAAATGCACTGAAAAAACAGAATGTTTCTCTAATCATTGTTATAGGTGACAAAAAAAGGTAAAATATTCAGCCGGAAGTGTGATTTTTAACGTTATGATAACCCTTTTAAATTTAAGGGTGCATTTTCTCTTCCACTGGTGCTATTTGCTGGGCATATTTTTAATGCTGCATCACAGAAAGATGTTTAAGTTGTGTCTCTGTTCTTGCCAAGGAAAGGAATAGGCTTCACAGCTGTAAACTGAATCCCAGAAAACAGGAGTTAAAGCTCTGTTAAACTTTTGGAGCACAATGCTTCTAGCAGGTCCCACTGTTTATTTTTAAATGGTGTGAATGCAATACTCCTGAAAGATGCCAGATTGATAGCCCTGCACAGTGTACTGTTTAGCCACAAACTGGGCACATCAATACAAGCTTTCCCTGAAGGGAACACCTCTAGGGCTAATATAGCTGGCAGTCTGCTTTGAGAAATGAAGGCTTGAATGGACAGAGAGAGGCAAGTTGCCAGTTAGTGCTCTCTGTGGTGGCTTTTTGTGCTTTGGGTGTGGGAACTGGATTGAAATCACTACATTCAATTTATGTAATTCACCAAACAGCCATCAGAGAGTAATTTTTAGTCACAACCAACCTGGACTGAATTCAAACCAGAGACCTAACGTCTCTTTGGAAACACTACACATTAATTTAGATCGAAGTCTAAAAACCTGTGTATTGAACCCTCCGCATGCAAAGCACGTTCCCCTGTGCCCCCTGCCCCAGATCCATTTTATACTGATTGTGGCGTTCACATCAGATAAGAAACATGTATTTGTCCTATCCTCCTCTCCCCCCCCCCCCCAAAATGACCGTGAGTACTATAAACACTTTCCCCAGTGAACGTCACCACATGCACAGAGAATGCTGTGGGTGGATTTTACTGTAATATGAATCATTCCGTCAAACTGCCTGTCTCCTATGAATAACAGTCCAAAATATCCCACTGACAATTATCCCCTTTACATTCCAGATACCCTGCTCTAACAAGCAGGTAAGGCATCATATTGATGTCTGCATAGGGTGTCTTGTGACAGGGCCTCTCCTTGGCCAGTGAATTGCTCTCCAAGGAATTAGTGTTTATAAGCATCTCTGCACTGCAGTTTGTTTTGTAAATTTGGACTCTTGCTGAATCAGTGTCAGATGTTTTTGGAGTAGAATAAGTTTTTGTATTCCTTTAAACAGGAAGCAGTACTGTACATTTTTAATAGACTGTACTTGTTGCATGTAGGTGTACTGTAATCAGTAAGGACTAGGAAGCTTTCTATTAGCATGATAGTGTGATGAATGTTTACTTCCCAGAAATGGCCAGAGCTGTGGTTCAGCAAAATCTACAGTGTATTCTAAGTGTAGGAGGTGTGTACTCTGGCACAGGCTGAAAGCACAATTTTGTACCAGTTACAGGACTAGCTGCATAAAGTCTGTAACACAACATGAATGTAACATGTCAGGAAATACTTCCTTTGTATCTAACCATGGGGGATGGGAGAGTTGAGATTTTAAAGATGCGTTCAGGGAACAACTGCCTTCAGTACAGTTGTTAAGCCAGCACAGCAGACTTGCCATTCATATGGCTGACTGTTTCACAGAAGTGTTAAGAGAACCGACCATTAATAATTGTAAGCAGGTTAACAAAACATTGCTGGACCCTTGCCTGTTAGGCCTGAGTCAACTCAAAGTTACACATTCTCTTTTTGTGTCTGTGGTACGATGTTTTGAAACTGATCTACTTGAAAAATGTCTTGTTCTTATTGGTATTTTTCAGTTGTCAGCAGGTGTTCTGCTGCAGAGCATTTCAAACTGAGGTTTTTTTCCGCAAACCATCAATTAAAGTATTTGCATGGCAGAGTTGCTTTTTCATTAAAACTAATGTTTTGTCAGCAGCTTGGAGGGTGGCAACCAATTCAGACATGGGGCATTAGATATGTACTTTTCCTGATCATTTCCTCTTTTTATTTCATCTCTGTTGTTTCACTTTTTTGATAATTAACAGTCCACCAAGATGATATCAGTTTGTTCGTTTTAGTTTTTACAGGCATTATTTCATTCTGTTAAAGAAGAATACAAAGTGAGAAGAGTTTTTCTTTCTGATCACATGCAAATGACTTACAATTGATTATTTTTCAGCCAGCTGCATTTTTTCCTTTAGTTACTAAAGCAGTGAGTGGATGGAATGGGCTCTCAAAAAATGTTGTGCAATGTAATTTCTTGGTTTGATGTCAATTATTTGTCGATGGGTATCTTTGCATCTTCCTTGTCATTCTGATTTGGTTTTTTGTTCAGTGCAGCAAGATCCAATTTTCTATATTTTCTTTTGAATGCTTAATGTTTTTTTAAATAATATTTTACTATTTTCTGGCTGCGATTTGGAATGTACACATTGAAATTTTAAAAAATGGTATTAGGTTTTACGTTTATATTTCAAGTAAGACCAAAACTCTTTTATGCCTGCAAAGATGTTGTTTAAAGTATTCATTCTATATCAGGATTTGAGGTTTGCAGCAGCATCTGCAGTAAAGCTGGTATTAGAAAAATGCATGATTATGTTAAAATACACAAAATGGACAAAAGGGTCATTCTTGCTCTTTTATTCCAGTTGTGCTTAGGAAGAGGCATTCTTTTTGCACTGGGTGCTAATATCAAACAGCCCATGTAATGCAAAGGTGATTTTACTAAACAGAACTTTTTTGCTACTTGTAACTAACTTTGCATTTACTTGTGACCAAATCCTGTACCAAACCTGGACAGACAGAGGTGTCTTTCCCCCACTCGCAAAGCTGCAGAGCCTGTGCAGTGTAGTATCTATTACAGATTATGTGCTTTCCTTCCATGCAGGTGTGTATCTCTGTGTTTTTCTTTCTCCCCTGGGCACTGGTGCTCAGTGAGCCCTCAAGCTGTTTTGTGGTGCATCTATAAATGGTGCAAAGTTATGACACGGGCATCTGGTATCCTAACTGTGCAACAAACCATCCTGGTTCTGGTGCAGACAGGGCCTTCCTATATGGGTGAAGGAGACGAAGCGCTTGTCTACACATGAAAGTTATTCTAGAATAAGGTAGAGTGTGAATTTCAAGTGCAATGGCTATTCCAGAATAACTTGTGTGTAGACAAGCCCCAAGTACCATAAAAATGTAAGTTGCTTCATTTAAGCAGGGAGCTTCTATTTTAACTTCTGCCAGTTCTTTTGTAAGGTTTTCAGTGTATCCTCATTTAGGGACTGACTTGAGCCATCATTGAGTCAAGGGAGATCCCCGTTCGCTAAGTTTAAAATGGGAGCATTTCAAAAATACCATGTTTTAAAAATTTGTACTTACCCGTGAGATGTAAACTCCCTACATGTCAGAGTTCACTTTTCATTAGTTATTCTGTTTAATATTTTACTCTACTTCAAAATCAATTTTGACTGGTCAGCTTCACTCTTTGCTGCACAGACATGGGTTTTGTTTGCTAGGGAAGGTGTGAATCAAACTAAACAATTGATCCAAACTACTCATAACTAGTTTGGTAAAGCTTTGCTTGGGGAGAAAAACAATATCCATAAGTTTGGGGTAAAAAGTACTGTCACTTGTCCCCTTCAATATTAACAACCAGTGCAGAGAACTTTTCCTTCGCCCTAAGGTAAACTAGCATAGTGAGCCATATCATGTCAGCAACTTTAAACGGGACTTCCATTTGATTTAAATTAGTTCTGCCTTATATAGACACCCTAACTTACTTGCTGGCGCAATATGGCCCAATGATCATACTAATGAGTGTTTTCTTTGCTTTTTTGAAATGCATCTTGGAGATTCAATGATTATTGGAGTGTTCAGCTAAGACTGTGATAGATTGGAACTGCATGAGGTTTTCTCTCTCACACTTCCTTATGTTAACAGGGGAGCCAAATGTTTTCCATAATGTTATGAAAAGTCTGACAGCATTGGGAATGTTTTTGCGCAGTTTCAAGAGTTTTTATTAGCGATGCTGGTGTTGGTTTTTAGTGTCAAATGGATTTTTACAAAAACTTTCTGTACAAACCACCATTTTTATTGGCCAACAAACATTCTCTATATTTGATGTGTAAGTAAGTTTCAGTAGCACTTTCAGGGTGTTTTTATGATTTGAATACTGTATATTATGCATTGTTTTCTACTATTTGTTTTTTTACTAGAGAATCGCATGGTTTATACTGTACTGCAGTAAAGAACTGCATTAAAATTGTTTTATCTTTACATTGATGTTGATTATTGGCCATAAGTTAGTCCAGAGCACCATTTCACAGGAAAGATCTTGCAAGCCTGAAACAGCTGTCTGGGGATAGGAGGATGTGATAGCCCAATCCCACCTAGGAGAGGTTTGAGAAGATCTCAAGTAACAAGCTCAGTTCCTGCCTCCTTTGCCCTGGTGAAGGGATACCTGCACCAGCTTGTCTTTTTGAGGAGAACTTGCATTCCACCCTATTACAGGCAGGAAGTTTACCAGTACACCACCCTACAGCATTTAAGTGTTGGGATATCTTTTGAAGGCTATTAAGTACCATGTTAAGGTGAGGTACAAGTTTTACAAGCAGGCAATCCAGTTGCTATCACTTATGCGACAAACAACTTTTTTTGCTTCTCTTTCCAGAATAAACTCTTCGCGCTAGGTAGTCCAAGAAATTACAGTAAGACAAGACCCTATTTTGTTGTGAACTTGAAGCTGAGGGACTTAAATATTTTACAGTAAAAATTATACACCAAAAAGCTAGAACGACATATAAACTGCTTCAGAGTTTTAGCATGGGTTTAAGAAGCATCTAGACCTAATTACTAGACATAAAATGCAAGATAGCTACCACTATAAACCCCTTGCTTAGGAATACTGGCTGGTAGACAGGGCTAGAAACCAAGCATCACTTCATCTGACAGTTTACTTATCTTTAAAATGGCTAATAATTACAACATGTATGTAGCTTAACACATAGGCGTTTTAATAAGGCACAATTGCTAAATATTTTATAGAGATTTTTTTGAAGACCGTACTGTTGCCATCTTCAGCAGTAGCCATTTGAGCATTTTCACTACAGTGGCGAGTGGATTATGGTGGAAGGTTTCTTTATTTTTTAGTACCACAGAGCTTAATGAGGCACCTATAAAATGTTTTACTATGTGGAATTAGTCCATAGAGAACACAGTGACCTTAAAAAGAGTTGAAATCCATGGCTGTGAGCACCATCCAAGGGCCAGAAATCTACCTCTGGTGCTGTCGTCTATGCAGAGTTCCAAGTGCCTTCATGATTTTTGAATTATTAAAGTAAGCTGTAATGACTATACCAGCACAATGCAAACTATACCAACATAAAATGAAATTTATGTTGCATCCTTTACAGCATGATTTTATTTTGCTATTGCAAAGAGCTACAGAACAGGGTTATGAAAGAATAAATAAGTTAAAGCACTGAGTGTGTAGCAATTTCCAAAAGCACATTAAAGGGCCTTTAGTTTATAATAATTGAATGGGCTTCATTATTGCATCTGATTCAATTTTCAGAAAGTAACCAAACAAAATGAAGGTAGGTAAAATATTTTTCCCCTCTGACCAAAAAAGATTTTAAATATGCCTGCAGCCAGCCCTGCTACAAATAATAAAATGTAGAAAAAACACCATTGTAATATCGTACAGCAACATATTGACATAACCAATTTGTGTTAAGTGTCTCAGTCCGTTCCAAAATACTTCTGTCCAAAGTGTGTTGGTGCAACAGGATGAACTTCTGTAGTTAAAATTGTGATCTCTGGGAACTCCTGGATGATAGATTTGGCACCTTTTTAAGGAGGAAAGAAGAAAATAGTTGAAATTACACTTTGTAGTTCAGCCCTGTGCCTGTAGGATTTTATAAGCAGTTGAGCAGAGGTTGGTCCCCTGCAGCTACCTCACCTCTGCTGTTTGATCCACTTTTTGCATTTACACCTGGCTTGTGCAGCTGACTGGCTATCAGAAAGTCTTTAACAGCTTATAAGGGTTGTGTATAGTCCTACTCTGATGAACAAAGTAGGTAAAGGCTACTGTCAATTACCTAGGTCTACTGCATGCTAGTGTTAAATCTATAGTAGCAGGAAACCACAAAAGATCCCTCCCCCCACTTTACAGAACTGGTGCTTTCATTTTTGAAAACTGATTGAGAAGTCAACAGCAAGAAATACATGGCTTTGCTATCCCCAATTGAGAGCTAGTCCCACTACAGTCCATGAACAAAAGGTAGCTTTGCAGTGCTCTGTAGGACACGGGCACATTCTGTGTAACTGGCTACCATGTGATTCCTGTTACCAAGAATTTTTCAGAGCTGCAATTCTGCCCTCAGTCCTGAGAGCAGGCCTGCTTTCCTTTTCTGCTATGTCTGTTTGAATTTCATGAGTAGCCCTGACAGGCATTAGAATTTCTCCATTCTCCCACCCTACTAAACAGAAACCAAAAGTCATTCTCAAAGCCCCAGATCTCAGCAGAATAAGATGGGACTGAATTCCTTTCTTAACCTGTCAATGCCACTGTTATTCACAAGGGATCGCTATTGAGTCATACGACATGACCTTTAACAGAGTGGAGAGGAAAATTGAACCAATGTCTTTCACATCACATTTTATAAACTACCACAACCACCTTTTGTTTTGTTTACATTTTATCCATTCCTTTCCTCGATTTTATGACTTTTCTCCCACTTCAGTCCCCAAATACGACTACATTAAATCAGCTCACTGGAACTCTTTAAAAATCTCAGCTTTGTGTACAGTTCAGTGTTGCGTGAATAACCTCCTCCCCCCATTCCTTCAACTTACCATGAGGAGTGGAGAATAGGCTTAGTAGGATAATGACACTTGGTTGGACGCCATGTTCTAGAAGAACTTTTACAGCTTCAATGACAGTATTGCCAGTGCCTGGGAGGAAGGGAAAAACAAGACTGTCCTTATCAGAAAAACTTCACAAATCATTTGGAACTAGAATAAGCAGAATTCACATTCAGAGGAGATTTGGGTGCCACCAGTACTGGCATGTAAGTAAATGGAAGGAATATGTCCCTTTTCTACTGCAGTACAGACCACTCACTCTGTTACCTATGGAAGCTTAGTCCCTTAATGACACTATTCGCTTCTATGCACTAAAATGCTGTATTAAGAGCCTGACCCAAAGTCTATTGACATCAATTGGCTCAGGATCAGTCCCTAAGGCAAGAAATCACAGTTGAAACAGAAAATGGCAATCAAGAGTTCCCGTGAAGGAGCAGAAGTAAGTATTAGAGAATTTGCTTCAGCCTGACGTAAGCTCTACCAGCTTCTGAGGCTCTTTGGTGGCATTAATTAGTTTAATTTTGAAATAATTTAATATAAACTGTTAAATAGAATTATTAATTTTTAAATAAAACTGATTTAATGTTTTAGCGTTAACTAGTATTTAATTAAATTGAAATTTTAAAGTGTTTAGTTCTAATAGTTCTAAATCTTTTCTACACGTACATACTAAAATTTATATATTAAAAAAGCAATTTACAGCGAAGCCCAGTTCTCCCCCACCCCACATACACAGTGGGTCATACTCAAGTGATTTGCACCACATTTATTTTTACCTCTATTAGATCTATCGCCTCAACATGTGCATTTTAAAGATAATGCCTGAACTAATGCAGTTTGACTAAGTCTTATTCTAGCAGAACTTGATAAATTCTCTGCCGTACTGCCCAAAGCAAGCTAAAATCCTACTAGTAGCCACTGAAATTCAGGGAATTTTAAACAGAACACCCATTAGTCAAACAATACTTAACGCTACCTAAGAATGCTCTGAGATACTCACTCAGTATTGGGTACATGAGAAGAACTTTTCTCCTGTAAATGTCTGGTGGAAACTTGGCATAGTACACTTTGGCTCTCTGAGTCTCTTCGTCGCTCTGTATCAGGATTTTTCCTATTCGGATGGATCTGCAGCAATCCCGTAAGCCTTGTTCCATTGCCTCTCCTTCAGTTTAGCAACAACAACAAAAACCCTGTTACACATCAAGGAAGAAAGCACAAGCAGCTACTACTACTAAAGGGATATTCAATATTGAACTATGGTAAGGAGATTATTAAACCAAATGACTAAAATCACAGATTATTAACTGCAAATTTTCACTCTGCTTAGACAATGAAGTTAGCCTGATCAGTATCACTCATTGGTCCCAAGCACTAACACAAGGCTGGTTTTCCAGGATATTGCAAATCTAAATCTAAAATAGAGCAACGCTTCCTACAAACATTTTGATCATTCCTAATCAGTATGAAAAACCCCTTTGAGCACTGAGAAGGAAACTCATCTGCAACTCTGCAGATACTGATGCAACATCATGATGCTACAGAGGGGACAGAAAACATTGCATCAAGTGGATTTTAGCCTCTTGCTGTTAGATCTTTAAGAACTGTTGCTATCAAGCTGCTAATGAAGTTAGACAAAAAAATCCACTAGCATTCCCCAGAATGTGAATAATTTCTACCAGTAGCCACAGTTTATTTGGAGAATTGTCTTGGGGGGGAGAATTAATGGCAACGACTATGGTGGTTTCTAGAAGCAGGGGGAGGCCTTGCTCCATTTGAATGTCCTCGACCTAGAACCCCTTCTCTAGCAGCCACAGAAAATCCCCAGCAACTGTTCTATTTCCTAAGGGGTTAATAAAACACATTACTTGAGAGTGGTGGGTGTTAGCTTGGTTGGAACAGGACACTTATGAAGAGAGAAGAATGGCAGTTGGAGGACTTCGGTGAATTTTGTTCATCAGAGGAAAAGGGGTTGTCGCTGTTCTTAAAAGCAAAGTGGTAAAGAGATTTAAAGAAGAGCTTTAAACACAGACACGTTAAGAAACCATGGCCTACCACTTCTCATTATGCTGACTCCACAGTTTCCCTTCTCAAATTTCACTCCTTCATACTTGTACCCTGTGGGAGGAAAGACAGACCTGATGGTCAATGGAAGTCATTGTTCCTTTTTAACCCATTTGGTGCCCCTTTAGGTTATAGTCTTAAATGATCTTCCCATGAATGGAACTAACACCTCTCTAAGTACATACTGTATAAAGAGGACTACGGATGTATGCCATACTTTGCATGGACCAACAGTATGATAGTGTGCCAAATACTAATTGGCCTAAAAAAGTGAAGGGCAGAGGAACAAAACCGTAAGTTGGCAAAGGGCTGTTAACATGGGGTTTAGAAGAGAGCCTTCCCTGCTGTAGGATTTTAGTATAACTACTCGTATTCTGGGCACACTTCTTATGAAGGATGCCATACAAAATAAAGCTGAATGGTAACTTCAGAAGAAGCCAATGGATACATGCCAGTGCGGTGGACAGATACCAGAAATATGAAACTACCCGAGTGATTTAATTTGTGCAAGGAATAACAGGAAAATACTATGAGTGTGATGGGGTCAGCTGACAGCCTTGGAAGCTAAAGCCCTTTACTTATTCAAAGAACAGCTTGGACAGCAGGGCAAGCTTCCCCTGCCCAAACGTTGTGCTTTAGTCTTAATACCAAGGCTGGTGCAGAGTTCAGTCTACACCTGTGGAGAATGAGGGAATTATGTGTACTATTTTTTATAAATATCAAAAGCCCCTGTGGTTCTCTGTGTGATGTTACCCAGCCCGACTGCCAGGAGATAAATCAAAAGAAGCTGTTAAGAGGGAAGCAAACAAAAACTGAAATAATGTCCTTGAGGAAACACTGGGAAAGCTGTTTATTGGGAAATAGCCTGGATGAAGCCAGGAAGTGGGTAAGCAAGGTTTACTCTTCCCAAGGCTAAGCCTAGGATCAAAAGGGATGTTAAACCTTAAAGATGCTGGCCTCGGGCAGGAGGAAGGGTTGAGTGAGTGGCCAGAGGCTGCCCAGGGAGGGTCAGCAACAGCTGCCATCCTGGCGAGGGAGGACAGATACAGAGGAGGCAAGCTGCAAGCATGACAGTCTGCTTCTCCCAGCCAGAGTTGTGGGTTACTCACAAATGCTGGCAAGGCAAGATTACGGTACAGGTATGGGGAAATGTGTATAGGGCTCTGTTGCATTAACTCTTGGCTCTGGGCGCTACGTTCTTTTGGGTATAAGAATACTTAATGCTTTGTTTTGGGAAAGCTGCTGTTTAGTTGCTTTAACTAGTAAGAGGGTTTGAGAGCTAAAGTGATATAGGTGCCGAATGCTGTTGGGTCTGTCACATTAACACAGTTGGGAACACAGAGATCTGATCGGTCCATGTGGTGCCATCCAGAGTGAGCTGCAGGAAGCCAGGCCTGTCACCTAACGGGAACATTCAAGAGGTCTCCAGCACAGTTTGCTCTATAACCAGTCAGAAATCCTTGGGCGTTCTTCTGCAAAGGAGCTACCAGCTGCAGTTTGGAACACAGCAAACTCATTTCACAGAGTCCACTTAACAAACAGCCTTCAAGTGGTGTCAATTATTGATTGACATGGACTGGATTTGAACCAGTGTTCCAGAGGAGAAAGGCGACACTTCTGTTAAACCAATAAGACAATGTTAATCTGTATTACTTTTAGAACCGCTTTCCCAAATTCTAGCTAATGCTACACTGTTTCCTGTTTAACCTGTCTTGCCTGTAACCTCATATTTGGCTTCAACAGGAACAAGCCAAAATGATTCCTATGGGTTCTCTCTAGTGTTAACACACACATGCTTCCCTGCTGATGTAGAAACTAACTTCCTGCTCCTTTATCATCACTGCCAACTGGTCCATGGTTGTAGGCAACAAGGCACAAAGAATTTTGCAAGGCCTCTTGAATCTGCCTAAATCCCCCCAACTCTCCTTAATGGGTAAGTAAAACATCATCAGTTTTATTTTCATCATCATCACAGTAAGGGCAAGTGAGCACATCTGGCACCGGGACTGGTAGGTACATTTTCATGATGATTTTGCAAGACTGATTTAAACTCTTACTAAATAACTCCTGTGTGTTTTGCTGAAGTGTATTAGTCAGTAAGGTTTGGGTTTTTTAAATGTCAGGAAGAGGGGCCTTAATTTTGCACTCTGACCTGAACGTTCAGCTGAGTCAGCCTCGCTTTACATATAGTATGAAGCTTCTACTGCCAGCCCTACCAGCTGGGGAGTAAACTCCCAGTTACCTGTTGGAGTGGTCACTGTGCATTCTGTATATGGTAGCTGATTTAATCCCTCTTCAACCACAAGTCTGATCTGTAGAACCAAAGGAAAGCATCAGCTTAGAGAGGTTTCTTACCCATCAACGTAAGGTACCATATTCTAGTAGTTTTACCAACATACAATGAACTTGTCAATAAGGTTTTCCCCTTGCCAGTTTATTTTCACATCCCTATCTCCATTCAGGAGCTGCCCGGTGGGCTGCCCAGAAGAGCCTGAACAGCAGCACAGTAACCACAAAGTCAAGTTCCCCAAGGCAAGTCAGTCAATAGAGAAATATCATCACCCCTCCCTTTGACACCTGTCAGTTGTCATTATTATGGGATGCTCTGCAAAGAGATTGCACGTTCACAAACATAGTCCAGTTTTAGCAGGGATATCTCTACAGGAGACAGAGCCAGTAAATTCCACAGCCTCAGGTGACCTGAAAACCCCTAGTCCTCCCCCAATGATAGCTCTGTAGCTGTACCCCAGGCAAGGTTATTTAAAATGTATTAATCTGACCCAGGGATGATTTCCCATGAAAGGAGCTCCAGGTATTTGAGATTTAGAAAGTAGAGCGAGCCAGCGATTCAAAGCCCAGAATGCTCAAAAAAACCTACAGCCAAGCAAAGATGAAAACCCATTAAGCAAAAGTCACTGTATAATGATAGAAGTGAGGCAATCTCTCAAAGGACTGAGCACATATATTTCTCTGATCGATGGATAAGTTAAGGTTCATCTCCACTGTTCTCACTCCAGGAACAGGGCAAAACCCCACTAGAGGAATCTTTTCCATCCTTCCCTCTCAACCCAGTTCCCAGTACAGACAGGCTGTCTGTTTAAGGGAACTTCTTCAATTGCAGTCAGTGCCAAAGGGCTTTTGATTTTGAATTTCAGTAACTTTATTGGCATGACAAGGTTTATGAGTTTTATCAAACTTAACACCACAAGAACGTCTATTTAGAGCAAAGTTTTATAGTGAGCCACATTCAGAGGTGATGGACAGGTTAAGTCAGTGAGTGAGTGGGTCAGAGTTGGTGTAATTCACACATCCAGGGGCCAGAAGACAAGAAAAGCAATTAGCAAAATTCCGTAAGTAAATGTCAGGAAAGATGGATATTTTCATTTTTCTCCATCGCAAATAAATGCCACCAAACTGCATATCAGGAAGTGGGTCCAACTGAGTCCTGCACCTCCACTGGCATCCCCTGTGAATTTGGCCCAGTGTGTCAATCTCTAGTCTGGTAGTTCCAGCTAACAGGAAGCTGTCACTGCCAACTTTTTCCCTTTTTTAATGTGAAGTTTTCTTTCTTGCTCTTTACTGGCACATTCTAATCCTGACAGCTTGAAGGAAATGTTTTGATATTTCATAATCAAAGCTCTAATCCAAGTCTTTATAATGCTCAGATCATCTTCTTAGGCCATTATTTTAACCATGTGCCTCCACTAGCTTCCCCTTCTCCTCTACAAACACCAGATTTGTCCTCACCATCACGATTTAGCTGCCTGACACACCCTTCATAGATGCATTAGCACATCAGTGACAGCCATCTTCACTCTACCAGCCTTTCCACCTATTAGTCCCCTTCTCCCCATAGCACCTTTGCACACACTCTCATGCCACCTATCACGTATGGAATAAGCTGCATGAAAAAAATCTGTACCGCTAAATTTATCAGCCTTCAAATCTCTCCCTATGACTCACCTCTGCTGTGACCCTCCAGGAGACTGCTAGCAGCTAGTGCCAGGCAGGCAAAAAGCTAAATTGTGCTCACCTCCAATCCCACCACTCTGTTTATTTCATCCATCTGTTACATTTTGTCACTTGGGCAGTGACTGGATTTTTATTAGGTTTGTACAGCGCCTAGCACAATGGAGCCCCAATCTGCCTGGAGCTCTAGGCGCTACCAAAGTACAAATCAAACAATAAAATACACAAAGCAAGACATTCCACAATCCTAGGCGTGGGTTCTCCATTTCTTCCCTTTTCTTAGGAGGAGGAGGGACCAGCTATCTCTCTAACAACTGTCAAGCCTGTTGTATGACCAGCAGGTAGAGGCAATCCCGTGAGCAGCAGCTCTAGATCTGTAAATGTGCTAGTAAAGCAAGACTGGACTCCAGCAGCATGAGCCTGAGTTTGGCTCAGTGACTGGAAAGTGGCAGCCTGCAGCAGTGAGGGAGTAGTCTGTACATCCCGGAGACTGGCACAACACTTCCAGGAAAATCTGAGAGGGCCCAGGATGGGGACTTTCACATTGAGGAACTGCAACAGGGGTAAGTTAGGGTTAATTAAGGTTTTCTCCTGCCTGTCTTGCAATAGCCATTGTTTCTCTTCTATCAAAACTTTAGCAACATATTTCTGACCTATCTTCTTTTTTGAAGTGATTTGATAGCCAATTCACTGGGAGGAATACCCCTTTGAGAGTAGAGCATGATGGGAACACTCTCCAGGGTAAAAAATAAAGTGCTTTCAGAAGGAGCTCAGTATGGTAGAAGCTCTTGTAGAGAAAACATCCTGGACTGAGAGAACCAAGCTCTGTTAATGTTCAGTATGGCTTATGTCTGGCTTTCTTTCGGTTGAACAGTGTTTGAATTTATTAGTGTTGGACATCCGGGCTTTAATATCTTTGTTTGAAAATCTTGACTCTTCATATAATAAGATTTTGGGAATCCTGGGAACCCTGACAAATAGGAACACTGAAACTTAGCTGACCTAGAAATAAGTCTTTCACGTTCTGTGTGTACCTTCCATGATTGTCCTTATCTGCTTTATTAACTGTCACAAATGTGTGTTTAAAACAAATGACATTTGTTGGAGACTGTGACACCCCATGTTCTTCATAGAAATATGGTTATGATATGAATATGGCATAACTAAGATATACTTTATGCAAGATGGGTCACATAAGATATCATTGGAAAGGTTACGATTTACTGAATGTGATTATCCAATTTGTATACATGTATCATAGTTTTAACATGTTAGCAGATTGAAGTAAAAACCCTAGGCTTCCCAATAGTGTTACTTTGACCTGTTAATATGTACTGGTGGAGGTACAGGCTCTTGGATTATTATTACTATTATCTATTTGTAATATTGTGTAGGACCCCATGTTCAGGCCATTAAAGATCCCAAGGCACTTTTAACAAGAGTATGGGTGTTACTCAAAGGAAAATTGAAGCAGGCACATCTTGCTTACCTATGTTTCCCTAGCATTCTCAATTACCTACATGCTTTTCACTTCTGTCCTAACAAAGTAGCGTGTGCTGTTAAAACAGCTGCTGCGTTCCTCAGGTGGCTGAAGGTATTTGTGAAATCCTTTGGCATGAAAGACATTAGGAAAGTTACTGTCAAACAGCATTCACTTTGTATAGGAATGCATCGCTCTCACCGGATGACTGCTGCAGCATGAAAGTCCTGTTTAACACAAGTGTCACAAAGAACAGCAAGAAGAAGAAGAAATCCTCCACCTACCAGACGATCAGCAGAAAATACGAAGTCCCCTCTACTGGCTGTCCTGAAAAAGGTAAAAAAAAGTGCTAAATTAAATTGCGGAATAACTTTTATTTCGGTAACACTGATAAATAATTCAAGGATAGTACATTGTACATAGCAGGAGTTCTCCGCATAACTAATTTCTACTGGATAAAACTAATTGGAATCTCTTGATAGTGGGTAACTAATATTCACGGAACGTAAAGCTACAGCCAGGCTTGCCTCTAACTATAGGCTAACATTTTGCAGTGCTTTGCCCAACGCAATTAGAATATGAAAACCTAAGATTGTTCTGTAAGCTTTCCATGAGAAAATCTGATCTTGCTTCCACTCCCATCCTAGTAGGCCACCCAAACTATCATGTGTTCACTGCTTGAATTTACAAACATTGTGCTTGATATCCTGCTTCCAATCAAGTCAATAGTCAGAAGACTAGCCAGCAAATGGGAGCAGTACTGAGCCTCAGGAGAATAATACTGAAAATATGGCAGACCCGTGGTACATCCTCACCTGGAAAACTGTGTTCAGGCCTGGTCACCCAATGTCAAAAAGGAGAGCAGACTCAGGAGGAGTTCAGAGATGGGTGATGAGAATAATTAGAGGCATTGAAAAATTGTCATTGGAATAAAGTAGGAAAAGATTGGGACTGTTTAACTTATAGTACCATGATGAAGTTATATAAAACAAAGAATGGTACAAAAAGGTAGATTGGGAACTATCATTCCCACGTTCCTAATAAAAGAACAAGGAACATTCAAGGAAATTGTGAAGTGGCAAGTTCAAAACTGATTGTCACAGGATATTATTCTGGTCAAAAGCTTAGCAGGATTTGAAACAGATTAGTCACTTATCTGGATAACAAGACTATCCATCATAGTTATAAGCTTAAAACATAAACAAGAGTTTCTGAAGGGGTATAGCTCTCCAGCTTGAAAGCCTAAAGCAACTTCTAACTAATGCGGGAGAGGGGTTTCAGAGCAAACCTTCCTTGGTGGGAGGTTATCCCATAATACCTACTGCAAAGTTTCTTGCACTTTCTGCTGAAGCATCTGGCATGGGTAACTATCGCTGACAGGATACTGGATTAGATGGACCATTGGTCTGATCCAGTATGGCAGTTCCTACATTTCTTTTCCCGACTACTGGGCAAAAGTACTATATGACCTCAGTGTGTATATTCAAACAAACTGAAGAACTCTCCCCTCTAATCTGTTAGATAACTTGGCTGTTACCTAATAACAGTAAGCAGTTTTCAAATAGGGTGGTAGGTTTGATTTTAAGCATCTGTCCCTTTTAGACCCCTATTGATGTGCAGGGGAAGGTTCAATCCAGATAATATTTCAGTGAAATGTCATGGAAACGTTATTGACGGAAGATTATTTTTTAAAATTCTGTTTTGTATTAAAGCAACAATATCACAAAGAAGAGAAAATATACTGAGGCAATACAGCCGTGTTCCGCTTGCTGTCAAAACTAGAATGAAGGCACCGAGTGCATTTTAAATGTCTGCCCTGCTAGAAGTGGAACATGCAGGGGATGCCACCCTCCACTGCCCCCCCAGCAGTGAAGTCATCTCACTGATGTGTTATGCACTGCTGAGTCATCCAGCTTTGTACAGCAGTCAGGAGCATGTACCCTGCTGCTTTACTGTCTTCAGTTCTATATTATTCACTCTAAACACCGCAGGGAATAAAAAGCCTAAGTAGAATACAATAAAATGATCACATACAAAAGCCACAATAACCTTTAAATACCTACACTTAAATCCTGCCTAGTGTTAAGTCTGGATTTTAAACAATACAGACACACTACTGATCTAAGCTAATGAAATTGCTTCTATGGAAACCAGAGATCTTGGGTTCACTAGACTTGATTTTATTGTAAATTGCAATACTACAGGTTTTAGCCTCCAGATCACTAAATCTTATCTGTCCCTGCCATGAATGAATGAACTTTTGTGAGATGATTTTTATAGTGTCACCAGCACAGAGCTATAAACAAGAGACTACAGCAGTGTGCTCCCACATAACCAATGTTTAAATGTACAAGTACACACTCCATTAAAGGATTCAAAATTCACATCCATTAGACTTAAACTGTGGGCAACCACCTCTAACTAACTAAACTGGAAAGGTTGCAAAACTGAGCAAGTTTGTGAAAACGTCTGGGATGTAGAGATTAGGAAGTGGGATGGAACCTATTGTATCCTCTAGTCTCCTGTACACGTTCCCAGCTCCTGTTAACATTGACAGCTACATAAAGAAAGCAAAAGGAACGTGGACAGCTCTAGAGAGCGAAGTGGACTAAGTCAGTAATGACGATTCAGTGGACTAACATGCTTTCTTATCCAGTATGAGGCAGTAGAAGGACGAGTAATAATGCCAATTATTTTAACATCCTTAGGCTTCAGGGGCTGTACTGACAATAATGCCAGGACAACACCCTGGTGATGGCAGAAGAACCTAAACAGAACAGAAAGGAGAGAAATACCCACCAGCTATTTGTGGTGTTAAAATACATATATTAAGACTTCATCTTGCAGACACAAGGTTTATCCAAGAACAGTCACTTGCCAAATGGGCCCAAAGCTTGGCCATCCTGTACGTTGTCACATGCCGCTGACCAGAGTACCAGCATGGCATGACTCCGTGGACACAGAGTTTTGTAAGTATCCTAAAAGGGGAAGCCCATGGAGTGCCACTCAGCCCACAATGATAAGAGGTTTTTTAAAGTGTCTGAGATTTTGCCTGATTTTCCGCACCATATTTTGCAGCAGATCCTGATAGTTATTGCAACTGCAGGATTGCATTAACTTCCCTGATTCCTGGAGAGAGGGGAGAAAGACTTATTTGCATGAGCTCCCACTTCCCCATGCATCTCCCACCATGGAATGAACACAGAGCCCCCTGTGCCCCTCTTCTGCACTAGCCCAGACTGTCCTCAGGATCCGGTAGGCTAATATGGAACTAACCTGTGTCAGAGTAAGACCTGGTCTACACTACAGGGTTAGGTCGAATTTAGCTGCATTAGGTCGATTTAAAAATGAATGCGTCCATACAACCAACCCCGTTCCATCGACCTAAAGAGCTCTCAAAATCGACTTATGTACTCCTCCCCGGCAAGGGGAGTAGCACTAAAATCAACTTTGCTGGGTCGAATTTGGGGTAGTGCGGATGCAAATTGACGGTATTGGCCACCGGGAGCTATCCCAGAGTGCTCCGTTGTGACCACTCTGGACAGCACTTTGAACTCCGATGCACTAGCCAGGTCCACAGGAAAAGCCCCGGGAACTTTTGAATTTCATTTCCTGTTTGGTCAGCGTGGCAAACTCAGCAGCACAGGTGACCATGCAGTCCCCCAGAATCGTAGAATGTTTCTATGCTCCCCCTATCATCTCCGTCCCTGAGGTTATCGCAGATTAGAAAGTGAAAAAAAACGCACTCGCAATGACATGTTTTCCGAGCTCATGCAGTCCTCCCACACTGATAGGGCACAGCTTAATGCATGGAGGCATTCAGTGGCAGAGGCCAGGAAAGAATTAAGTGAGCACAAAGAGCGGAGGCAGGACGCAATGCTGAGGCTAACTAGGGAGCAAATGGATATGATGAAGTGTCTGTTGGAGCTGCAGGAAAGCCAACAAGAGCACAGACCCCCGCTGCATCCATTGTATAACCGCCTACCCTCCTCCCCATGTTCCATAGCCTCCTCACCAAGACGCCCAAGAATGCGGGGGGGAGGCTCCGGGCACACAGCCACTCCACTCCAGAGGATGGCCCAAGCAACTGAAGGCTGTCATTCAAACAGTTTGATTTTTAGTGTGGCTACAATAAGCAGTGTGGCCTTGTCCTTCCCTCCTCCCCAACCCCACCCAGGCTACTTTGTCCATTAGCTCTTTCTTTTTTTTATTAATAAAGAAAGAATGCATGGTTTCAAAACAATAGTTACTTTATTTCGAAGGGGGGAGGGTGGTTGGCTTACAGGGAATTAAAATCAACAAAGGGGGCGGGTTTGCATCAAGGAGACACACCAAAGCCTGGTCAGTCATGAAACTGGTTTTCAAAGCCTCTCTGATGCGCAGCACGCCTTGCTGTGGTCTTCTAATCGCCCTGGTGTCTGGCTGCTCAAAATCGGACACCAGGTGATTTGCCTCAACCTCCCACCCCGCCATAAACATCTCCCCCCTTACTCTCACAGATATTATGGAGCACATAGCAAGCAGCAATAACAATGGGAATGTTGGTTGTGCTGAGGTCTGACCAACAGCGCCAGTGAGCTTTTAAACGTCCAAAGGCACATTCTACCACCATTCTGCACTTGCTCAGCCTAGAGTTAAACTGCTCCTTACTACTGTCCAGGCTTCATGAATGGATCCCCCGAACTCGTCGCTGGAGAGCAGAGTTGCAGCGGAAGCGGTGGATGACAACAGTTACCAGTCCTACTGCACCATCTGCTGCCAGCAGCACCCAGGAGGACTAATACGGATCCCCTGAGCTTGTCGCTGGGGAGCAGGAGAGCAGAGTTTCAGCGGAAGGGGTGGATGCCGACGGTTAGCAGTCCTACTGCACCGTATGCTGTGAAGGCAAGGAGCTGCTGCTGTGTAGCAATGCCAGCTGTTGCAGGTGCTTCTGCATCGAATGCATGGAGGCCCGGGTAGGGCAAGGTACCACGGCCAAGGCAAAAGAGGAAGAGCCCTGGAGCTGTTACATGTGTCAACCACAGAAGTGCTATGGAGTGTTACAGGCCGACCGGACTGGAATGTATGGCTGCAAGACTTCTTCACCAGCGACAAAGAACAGGAATATGATGCACTTAAAATCTAAAAAGGCCCACACATTTCCCAGAGTCACTACCCTTGATAACAGAACGTCAATGATTGCATTGGCTACTTGGATCACAGCAGTCCCCACAGTAGACTTGCCCACAACAGCAGAGGTGATGGTGAGCTGAGCGGGCTCCGTGCTTACCGTGGTATGGCGTCTGCATGGGTAACCCAGGAAAAAAGGGCCAAAATGATTGTCTGCCATTGCTTTCACAGAGGGAGAGGCGACTGATGACCTGTACCCAAAACCACCAGCGACAATGTTTTTGGCCCATCGGGTATTAACTCAGAATTCCAATGGGCGGCGGAAACTGCGGGAACTGTGGGATAGCTACCCACAGTGCACCGCTCCGTAAGTCGATGCTAGCCATGGCAGTGAGGACGCACTCTGCCGACTTAATGCGCTTAGTGTGGACATACACAATCGACTGTAAAATCAATTTCTAAAAATGACTTCTATAAAATCGACCTAATTTCATAGTGTAGACATACTCTAAGAAACTACCCTCCCCTACTCCTGCATAAGAGCCACAAATTGCCTCTCACAGCCCTATATATTAGCCCCTCCTCTCTCATCCTGCCCCTCCCCACTTTGTGGCTTTTTCACACTGTCTCAGTGCCTCGACCATCTGTCTTCTGGTGCACTAAACAAACACACTTCCCCTCTAACATTTGCAATTGTGGTGCTCTCTGTTCCTTTTTATACTACTTTCTACCTAGAGAGAGATCTGAAACCAGATGTGATCTGGATACCCTGTTAAGTGAGCCAATTTTTCCTTCCTTCCCAGCATTGTCTATTAATGTCTCATTATGATATCCATATCAAGTAGACCAAGCTCTTGGCAGCAGGCAACTAATCTTAGCTGTAAAGCTCCATGCTCATCCCTGCTGCATCGATTCTTAAGAGAGGATTTCCAGCACTACAATTGCTTAAAAAGACCAGACAAGATGAATTATGCCATTCCCAGAAAAGATCATCACAGCAAGTTCTAGTCACCCTGTGCCTAACTGTTCCTTCTCCCCTATGTGGTTTAGCAGTGAGCATTTTTGAATCTTCCTGGATGAAAGACTATTGCACCCTGGAATCTTTCTCCACCACTGAAATGCAGCTGTCTTTCTCAGTTGGAATGTGGCAAGAAAAATGCTGCAATTTCTTCCCCCTGTGAAAGTGTAACAAAATGAGAGGTGAAAGCCCATGTTACATTGGAAGCTTACTTGCCTTTTTGAACAGCCTCAGTGGGTTCCCCCCCCCCCCTTACACAGTAATGTTTTTTCTAGTAAATGTTTAGTGAAAAGCTCGGAGTGTCAGTTACAGCTCTGCTGCCTTGTCATCGTGCCATGTTCAGGATCAAGTGCAGCTCTGAGACTTGTCATCATTTCAGTAGATGTTTTAGTGATCCATATTTATGAGTCTCCACCTCCTCTAAACAAAATAACATAGCCTT
The DNA here is from genome assembly GCF_011386835.1 of Chrysemys picta bellii. Lineage (NCBI taxonomy): Eukaryota > Metazoa > Chordata > Testudines > Emydidae > Chrysemys > Chrysemys picta. The sequence continues at coordinate 84,715,031 of NC_088799.1, read as the reverse complement.
GCAATGAATCTAATATGTAAATCTCCTCAAAGGAAGAATCAGCCAGGGGCTTGTAGGCTTGCAAAACCCAAAGACCTATTGAATACACTTGGAAAAGCTGAACACTTTTTTACTTGCAGCAAGAAAGACACCCATCTGGGTTCAGTAAGTGGGATATTTCCCTACGTTCCAAAAACTACACGGTTTTCCTTTACTAGCCTCAAAACTCTTTACAGGTGAAACCCTTCTCACCAACAAGTTTTGAGTGGACACAACAACACCATGGGTTGGGAAGGCAGAACTTAATCCTCCCTCTCTCCACAGCCCCCTCTCACAGCCCCCTTTCTGCTCTGCAGTGGAGACAGCTGCCAGGGAGTGTTTCTGATGTGCAGAATTGCTCTCTATGGAACCTCCACAGCCTGTACACTGCAACCGCTCTGTGCATTCTGTGCCTGTGATACGATTACTCTTCAGCACACAGAGAAACAAGATACAGAAAAACCCTAATTCAAAATAATTTAAACTACAGAAGCTAAGGTTACTTAATGCATACAGTGTCCTGGAGAGGTGAAGTATTGTACAGATATGGATGATTTAAACCATTGCTTGAAAATTTTACACAACGCCTATTGTCAATGGCCCAACCAAAGGCAGATACAAAAGACCAGGGAGGGCCTCTGGTAGGGCCTGGTGACAACTGCTGCAATAGTCTGCTTCCCAGTCAGCAACAAAGAGAATCTCACGAATGTTGAAATTTCACTGCTGCCCAACCCTGTCTGAATAACACCCAGGAAACTGGCAAGAGTCTTGTCTGCTTCATGCTGCTGCTCTCTAACTTTTATAACCCTGAGAAAACTATCAAAGGCAGCTCTCTCCCTTAAAGTTGTTCCAGAGGCAGCCTCATTCCGTTCTTCTCCTCTTTCACAATTGCTTTCTGGAAAATCCAGCACTCAAGGACTTTCTCTATTCCCTTTCTTGCTCTGGTAAGTTTACATCTATTAGCTAGTGGGGAAAAGGGAAATGTTAGTCATAGCTGTGTTGCTCCCTTCTCCTGTTCAGTTACAGAACACGTTTCTGTCATTGCAAATCAGTAGCAGAACCTAACTGGAACTCCAAGTCATGTGCTGCTTTAGCCTCTTCTTGGTATTCTTATATGCTTTATTTAAATACCTGTTTAACAGGTGAGGCTGCAACATATACCTCACACCGATTTAGTGTCTTAAGATCTTGATTTTTTTTTTTTAAACAAGCCACGCTTACAAAAAAGGAGGCTCTCCTTGATCAAAGGAATGAATGTGGGGGTTCAAAGCAGCAGGAATTTGAAAAGCCATCTGCTAAGTGCCAGAGAAGTGGGGATTGAAATGGAACTACTGACCTATCCAATGGCACAGTGGCACGAATGGATGCGTCTACAATAAATGTGACAGCATAGCCAGTGAGCAATGGTTCTTCCTGCTCCGAAGCTTCTTTCTATTCTTGGTATGTAAATAGCGCCTCACTACATACTGTGCATTTTAGCATATACATCCAAAAGCAGGAAGCAAAGTCCTAATACAGCAAGGAGGCAGACACTATGAAAGCTACAGCACAAGTCTTAGCAGTGAGACAAGAAGAAGAATTGACTCTGAATTAAGGAAAGTGTAAGCCTCTTTTAACTTTTGCAATGTTTTAACGAAAAGTATAAAGAGATTTTTTTGTTTGTTTGTTTTTTACAAACGCTAGGTTTTTCTACCTGTGAGGATTCCTTCCTGTGCCTGCTTTTAGGGTACTATTAGAAAACAAAAAGAAGAAGAAAGAAGGAAATTGACGAGAGACTAGAACTATAAAAATTGGGCAGTCAGTCATGATTTCATGTTTACTATAGGTGTGAGAGATAACTTCTAGTCTCAATCAAAATATTAATAGGAATGATCTGGCAGCTGATCTACTTTAAAGTCACTTCTTTGGCCAAACTAGTGACTTATTGGTCATGTCCTGCACTACTACGAACAACATGTTTCTGTTCCCAGTCCCAGCCTCTTGTACTGAGTTGGGAGACGTGGAGAAGTAAAGGGACTCTGTTCCGTGTAGAAATGAGCAGGATCTTGCAATATATCTGTTACTTAAGGAGTAGTGTTGTCTGACTCCAGACCAGAGAAAACCTGGTTGGATCCCCAGGAGTGAGGAGACAGGAACAAGACAGATGAAGTGGGTGAAAGGACACTTACATTGTTTTTGACTAGTTTCTATCTTTGTCATGCACAGATTTAAACAAGCCTGGACCCAAGAGACTACATCAGAACCAAGACAGTTGGCTTGTAACTACAAATAGACCATGTGGGTGTATCCCATGTGACCAATTTCCAACACATGCAACAGGGCACACGCTGATGCCCCATACCTTCCCCAGCTTCTATTTATGGCTCCACACAGACTTTTCATTCTGTGCACGATATAAAAAAAATCCAAAGAGTAGTTGAGTTTCACCACCACTATTTTCATGTCACACCTTGATGTTCTCTAGAGCAGTGTTTCTCAACCAGTGGTCCCTGACGCAGTTTAGGAAGGCAGCAAGCCGGTCCCTGGTATCAAAAAGAGTGAGAAGCACTGCGCTAGAGAAAGGAAGCAGCAGCTTATTACACAAAGTCTTACGTTCTCGTGTCCCAAAGGCTCCGATGAGCTCTGAATCTGCCAAGGCCTAGACGTGGGTGGCAAAAGATTCAAACTAAGGAGTGCAAAGATATTACAGGAAGCTTTAAAGTCATAGGGTTAATTTATTTATCATAAATGGTATTGAAACAGAGTTCACAGCCAGAATTCTGCATTTCTGGGATTAATTATTTACAGTTACAGAGAGAACAGGCTGTAGGTGAACTGGAAACTGTCCAATTCACAGCCTTTCTCATGCCCAGCTCAAGGCTCTTGAGGTAATCCATGCTCACAAATTACCTGAAACAGCTGCAACATCTGGCCACCTGTACCAAGACTTTGGACCATTCCTGCAGAATATTACAGTATTTGTATAAGCACTAACATGTCTTGGGAAGATGATGTCAAGGCCTCCTACCACTACTAAGCCTTAGTGCCTATGCTGTGATCATTCTCCACTGAAACAGTCTGCATGTGAGACTGGAATCTGATGCCAAATTCAATGGACATATTCACAGACTGGATTCCATAACATCAGTCAACCAGGACCCAGAGTGGTCCCCACCCAATGTTGGAATCTAATTTCTTCATATGTCAGGACATGGATAGCTTGTTTAAATACATTTATAATACTGTTTGTTTCCTCGGAGAGGGCAGGAAAACATTTCTAATGCTAGACAGCAACAATGGAGATACCAAGGCAAGACAATTCAAATTTGTCACCAGTGTAACCCCATGTGACTGCACCAGCCCTTAGGGTTAGTAGAACGTGTTAGCAAACCGTGGATTTGTTAACCTAGGGCTTAAGCGTCTACACTCATTTGTAACCCCAGGTTAGGAATCGTTGAACCCAAGGTCCCAACCTGGGGTTCCAACATCTACAAAGCATTATGTTACTGCCCATAGCCAGGACCTAGCACCCTCCCACTCTAGCCCTCTGTTCGTGGTTCAGTATGGAAAAACATTACTGTCCACCAAACTTAACTGTCCAGAGGACACAAAGTCAAGCCCATGGAATTGTGAGATACTTTTGGCAGCCTCCCAGAGCATGAGTCCAGTGAGGCTGTGTCTATGCTGCAAAGTGACAGGGCTTGAACCCTGAGTCCCTGCTGGACTAAGGTTTGGACCCTCCACTCCCATAGGGTCCTGGGCCTCTAGGTCCAAGACCTGGGTTAAGGCAATTTGTGTGTAGACACAAGGGGGAGTTTAGGCTTCAGCCTGAGTTTGAACCTTAGACTTACACTGCAGTATAGATGTATCCTTAGGTTATGTCTAGAGTGTGATAAAAGGCATGGCATGGCATGGCCACAGCTGACTTGGGCTTGTGAGGCCCAGGCTGGTGGGAGGGATAGCTCAGTGGTTTGAGCATTGGCCCGCTTAAACCCAGGGTTGTGAGTTCAATCCTTGAGGGGGCCACTTAGGGATTTGGGGCAAAATCAGTACTTGGTCCTGCTTGTGAAGGCAGGGGGCTGGACTCAATAACCTTTCAGGGTTCCTTCCAGTTCTATGAGATAGGTATATCTCCATATATTATTATTTATTATAAAATTGCAGTGTACATATTGGGGTTCAGGAAGTGGAGCCCAGATTCTAAGACCCTGTGTGGAGTAAGACTCTCAGAGCCCCAGCTCTACCTGAGCCCCAACATCTACACCACAATTTAGCCCCACAGCCTGAGTGTCATGAGGCCAAGTCAGCTGACCCAGGGTCTTAGACTTAGTGCTGCAAGTTTTACCCCAGGGCCAGCTGGAGACAGAAGGAGAGTGCTTCAGCAGCACAGTCTGACATGCTGCTCCCCGCTTAGCAAAGCGGCACTGCAGACAAATGCAAGAGTCTAAGATCCAGAAGCAAAATAAAACCCAAGATACTTACTCACCCCTTGAAATGCCCACAAAGTCTGAGCAGCATCTAGGTCTCAAAAAAAGTGGGAAGCCTGAATAGTGGTGTCCCTTGTGCGACCAGCTACGATGCTGCCTGATGCACCCTAGTTGTTAACAAGAACTGGCCCTCCTCACAGCCCTACTTTGCTGAGCCAAGTCCTGTCACTTAGGACACTTTAAACCTTGTCTGATTCCCTCTCCATACAACTGTTGCCCACGCATACCCCCCAGCCTCCTGCCTGCCCCCCCAGCCCAATCCCTCCTGCTCCCCCCATCTGATTCCCCGTCTTCTGTCTGCACCCCCCCGCCCAATCCCACCTCCTGCCTGGGCCCCCCATCCCGATCCCTCTTGATCCCCCACTTCCAGCCTGGGCCTCCTCAAACCGATCCCTCCTGCCCCCAGCCGATTCCTTCTGCTCCCAGCCTCCTGCCTGCCCGCCCCCCAGGCCAATCCCTCCTCCCCTCGCACCCCTAGCCCGATTCGTCCGCTTCCACAGCCCGATTCCCTTCTCCCCACCGAGGTCACCGCTCTCCCCGCCGCCCCGGCCGGGCCCTGCTCTCACTTGTCCCTGATGATGGTCTGCAGCTCGCGGATCTGGTCGTTCATGGGCAGCAGCTTGAGCTGGGCTCCGATCTGCAGCGGCTGCGGCCCGGGCTCCGGGGGCGGGACCCCATTGCTGCCGCTGTCCGGGCTGGGGCTGCTGTCGGGGCCGGGCTCCGCGAAGCGGATCAGCCGGGTGCTACCACAGCCGCCCCCTGCCCCGGCCGCCGGCTGGTCCTCCTGCTGCCGCGGGCCGCCCGCCGCGCCCAACGGCCGGTTGTGGCAGGGCATGGTCTCCATGCAGCGGGGCGCGCGCCGCCACCAGCCGTCCGCGCGCAGCCCGGGTCCCTCGCTCCCGGCCGGGCCCGGCCCGCCCCGTCCGCGCCCATTGGCTCCCGGCCCTGCCACTCACCACTCAGGCGGGGTCCAGCGGCCGGGAGCATAAAGCCCTGTTTCCCGCCACGCCCGCTTCCTGTGCGGAGCACGCGGGCGGCGGCGGGCAGAGGGTTCTCCCCCGGCGGGAGCGGGCTGGGCTCTCAGTTCCCGTCCCGTGTCGCCTTCCTCCCCCACAAAGCGCCTTCGCGTGCCCTCTGCTGTCCCCTTCCTTTCCCAGCGCGATGGGCCGCTGCGCCCTGCTGGGGTACCCCGGTGTCCCGCCTGCGGACGCGCCTTTCTCCCCTTAGCCCCTTCCTTCCACGTCGGCATGTCCCTGGCGCTCCGCAGCCACGTCGCTCAGGCATCAGCAGGGCCCCTCCCTGCCCCCCGGCTAGTTAAATACAGGGACCCCTCCCGCTGCCCTGGCCCCGTGAACCTGGCCCAGTTTAGCGCCCAGTATCCTCCCCCACGTGCCGATTCGAGCGCCCCTGCGGAGAAACGCCTTCGTGGGGATCCCTGGGTGGCAGGCGCCTGGCTGGGCTCCACAACGTACGGGGGGCTGCTCTAGCGGGATCGCCAGGGTGATTTGCAAATGGGGATTGAGAGTTCAACTTAGCAGGTGTTTGGGGGTGTCTTTAACTATTGCAAAGGGGCAAACCCTCTGCTTAACTCTTTTGTGTTCGGCACGTGTCAGGATTGTCCGAGCAGGTTAAAGGGATTGCAAGGGACCCTATCAGTTTAACGGCCAAAGTTGTTGTTGAAGGGTTTTGCCAACTCCAAGGATAGAAATATATATTTAACGTCAAAGGAAGTAGTTTTGCATATTGATTTAATAGTCCTTAATGATGATGAAAGACTAGCTGGCATTGGGTAAACTCTACTCCCACATCCCTCCAGCCTTCCTTCCTATGGGATATAGCGATGGTTGTATTTTCATCTGGTTCCTATGACATACGCACTAAAACTGAAATGTGTTGTAAGGACAAGTCTACTTGATGGAGGGGAGGGGTATGCCAACTAGAGCTATGTACGGCTATTACCTGGTCTCTCTGGACAAACTTCAGCTGTGCTATCCTCCGAATGTTCAGGGGGCTAATAAAAATGGCTGCTTGGGAGATAGGCAGGCATAGGAGAATGTCTTTGGTCAGGTACCCAGAACTATTGGCCTGCTAAACTCAGAGTTGTGAGTTCAATCCTTGAGGGAGCCACTTAGGGATCTGGGGCAAAAATCAGTACTTGGTCCTGCTAGTGAAGGCAGAGGACTGGACTCGATGACCTTTCAGGGTCCCTTCCAGTTCTATGAGACAGGCATATCTCTCTCTTTGGTCAGGTAGTGTTCTATCCCCAGGGTCAGGGGAATGGATCTAATCACAGGCAGGGAGCTTTTTTAATTTCCTTTCTGATTATATTAACTAGCTTTACTTGTTATGAGTACTAACCCTTGAGGGAAAATACTTTGTTGACTATATGTGTGTATGCCTTCCCAGTTCCCATACTAACTAAATGTAACCTGGGTTTCCTAATGCCCCATACAAGTATTGTCCTGAACTAAACAGTCATTGAATGCTTACTATGCTAAATATTACAGTGCAGCCTTCCTTATCTGAACTAATTGGGTCAATGATATCTTTGAAGAGGATATTTGAGGATAGGAAAAAATAGGGGATGAATTCTGGACTGATCAACCCCCAAAATAAGCATCCACAGATGGTAATACTTATATTATAAATAGCCAGAGTTTGACAGATTTATTTGAAAAAAATCCCAGGTGCCCATCTTATGTGCAAAATTTCAGATAGGATATTTTTTCAACACAGAAGTTGTGAACTCTTCAAGAGTGGGGCTTTATAATGGGAATAATGGCAGAGCCTTAACTGTAGAGACACAAACACAGATCCTTCGTTGGAGTTGAGAAGTTTGATTCTGCAATAATTAAGGGATGCATATCGGTAACTCTAGGCATATGCCTATTAGGAAAATAGGAATTAAAAAAAAATAAAGCAAGCCTTGGTACATCTTAATTATCTTGTCAATCCATTTAACCAAGAACTAGGTATGTAGTAATACTGCAGTTTGCAGAGCATAGTAGCATTCAATGAGAACTTCTTGTATGATTTTTTTTGTAATGCTTAAACATACATACAACGGAGAGAAGACAAAATAGGACTCCATGAAAGGCTGGACCACCATAAAAGTGCACCTATAGAAACAATTTCTAGGATTGAAATTCAGAGAGCCTCAAACCAGGATTCATTTTTCATACTCCCAAAGTACTTATAAAGGTATTTGCAGTTATAAAATTGTATGTGCATCTGTGGATGCTTTCAAAATGTTTACACATTACATTCTTAAATGCATTTTTTGTGAACACAATCAGAGGCTGCTGAAAATGTGGCCTAAACTTGAAGTTTAGATTATGTGCAGCGAATTTTCAGTGATGGGGAAATGGAGCACAGGCCTCTCTGCCGGATGGATTTACCTGGAATGTAAAGTGCTCTGGGATTGTGTGCTTTTAAATTTTAAGATGAACAGCAGCCCAGGAACCCAACTGAAAGGCTGCCAGATAAGTTGTATCCCATAACAGGAGGCATGAGTGGGGGGACTGAAGACTACTGTAGGAAAGAATTATAGGAGGCTCCAAGGAGAAGGGAATCTGACCTCAGGAAGTTTAAATATGTAACCATAAACATCTCACAAACCAGTCTGAACCTGAGTCCCAAAAGTCATGGCTTGTGCATACCCCTAATGTGTTTGTGTTTTGGGGGCTTAGAATCGGTTCAACCTGTGCTGCTCCTTGTTATACTTACGATCTTTTCACTCCTGCCTTGTCCTCCCTACCCGTTTCTTGTATCCACCTGTTGTCTCTCATCATATGTTAAAATTATAAGCTCTTTGGAACAGAGACTAAACAGAATTTATTACAGCACCTAGCCTTGCTCCCTGATTTGGGACTCTGAATGCTACCACAATACAAATAATTATATTAATGTCAGTTAAATAAACTTGATAGCTGCTATCTTGGCCCAAAATAAGGGTCCACTCCTGCCCCCACTGAAGTCAGTGGGAGGTTTGTCATTGATATAAAATATACAGTTTGGCACATTTGTCATGTTTTCCTTCAAGAAGAGTAGTCTGAATTAGGTTCTGTGGCCTCTCCCACTACTAAGAGGGTATGTCCCATCAGCTGTTGAACTCAGCATGAAGCCCATGAGTAGTAGGTTCCAATCCCATTAAGTGAGGCATCCTCAGGGAGTGCTGTGACAATGCAACTGTTTTTGCTTGGCCCTGCCTGACAAAAATCACAGATGGGAGCCACATTACTGCATGGTCCCTGCTAGAAGACCTAATGGAGGATCAGGTCTGACATTAGTATAAACTGAAATCCAAGTTAGAGAGTGTAAAGCTTGTGGAAGGAGAAACAGAAACCAGTCCTATGTGTATGACAGAAAAATCAAGTTGTCAATTGTCTATTAATTGTGGTATTATTTCTAAAATATTATTCTTAAATTTATGTATTAGAGTCTGCCCTCTTGAAATTCATGCTAGCTATCAGGTCAGTCGATTTCTCCTCCCTATTTCATGTTAACTGACAAAACTCAGAAATTCCAAGTCCTGTGAATTGTGTTGTATCACCGTCACTGCTCACTGAATTCTGATTGATAATTAAATGATGAGACTCCTAAATTCCAAGCCATTAATTGGACTATATTACAGTCATGGCCAGGAATACTTATCAGTGAATCTGATGTTTACTGCCTGCTTTATAATTACAGTTAATACGCCAGGTCCTTTGAGGGTGAGAAACAATACAGAATGGAAGGGGAGCAAACACAAATGTGAGGAGGGAAGAAAAGAGAGGAAAACAAATCCATTGCTACTCCAGGTACACACACACAAATTTAAACCTCTTCCCCAACACTGCTCTAAACCTCCTGAAACAGCCACTTCTTGTTATGTTTCTACACAGAAAGCTAAATATATACTTTCTGTCTACAATTATTTTTATATTTAGATTAAGCATATCAGCAAAAAAGAACAAAAGTAAAGTCTACATGTGAGAGCATTGTGTTGGTGTGTCACCTCTGCACATGCTACAGTAATCCTGACATCAAAATGACTGCTATCTCTACACACGTACACAGTGTTCTTGGGCATTTAAAGGTGTAGTACACAGAAAATAAAGTGCAGAACACTGAAGATGGGGGGAGAATTGGGGAAGAAAATTTTCTGCTGAGACATAAAACCTGAGATTTTATAAGAACTATTAGCGAACAATGTAGTTGAGGAAGTTAGTCCTTTCTTTGGCTCAGAATGACCACATGCAATCTGCAATATTTTTAATAAACTTGTTCAATATTTACAATTGCTCAACTAACACTTTATGCAAAGATATTTTATATTGTGCGTTTGTAAACTGTTCTCTGCAAGGATTCATTTGGTGTTCACTGCTCATTTCAAGCTGTGTGGTTGGTCATCAAGAAACTTCATATTGTTCCTTCTCCATGATTGGATTAACATATTTTTTTTTATAATTCCCCGTGGGAACACACATACTTTTGTGAATATGAGACTCCCCTGAATATTTGTATGAACAAAACCTTGCACATCCAAATGTTAGCAAACAGCAAAAAATGGGCTTATGAATACTGCTGAGGCAAATTCACTTATTTGATGTGCATATATGTTTGCAAATACTGTTTTGCAGTATTTGCCCATTTCTAGTCCTAACCATTTCACATAATGAAAAAAAAATTATAAAAAACACAGCTGGTCATGACCAAATTGAAGTTCAGTTAATTACTTTCTGCCTCCCTATATTCACACTGTAGTTTACTGGATTTTGCTCCAATTCCTGCCCTCAGTTGTTGTGTAGTAGAGTGGGACGACCCCAGCAACTGGAGGCCCATCTCCCTCTGCTCCACAGTGTACAAGCTGTATGCCAGGATCATGGAGTGGTCGGTGAGCGGGGGAGCCATCAGCTCCATCCAGAAAGGCTTCATGTCGTGCGAGGGCTGCTACGAACACAACTTCATCCTCCAAACCACCATCCAAATAGCCAGAAGGACGCGGAGGTCGTGCGTGGTAGCGTGGTTCGACCTGGTTTACGCCTTTGGGTCCATGACCCACCACCACATCTTTGCCACACTCCAGGAGTTTGGGATGCCAGAGAACTTCCTTCATATGATCCGAGAGCTGTACGAGGGATGCAGCACCACCATCCGCTCGGTCGAAGGGGAGACCGCCGAGATCCTGATCCGGAGCAGAGTAAAGCGCTGACAGGTTTCTGTGTCTGGCAGACACCTGAGGACACCATCCAGGAGATCTTGCAGGATGCCTCCAAGATCGATGCCTCCCTGTTGGCACCATGGCAGAAGATAAATGCCCTGAACACCTTCCTGATCCCCCGTATCTCGTTCGTCCTAAGGGGATCCGCTGTGGCGAAGGTGCCCCTCCCTCAACAAGGCAAACAAGATCAGCTGGTGAAGAAGTGGCTGTTCCTTCCCCAGAGAGCCAGCAATGAGCTGGTCTACATCAGCAGAGCCCCCTCCAACCAAGACACTGCCACCTTCCTGAGCGGCTCCCTGGATGGTGAACTCGGACGAGATGGGGGCAACATCGCTTCACCGTGGTCCCGCACTCACAATGCCACGCATCGCCTGGGGAAGCATGTCGGCTGCTGCTGGGAATGGCGCGAGAAGCGCCAGGAGCTGGGAGTCCTGGTGCCACAGATCAGGTCTGACGATGACGACATCATCTCCCTGAGTGCCAGGGGCATGCAGGAGAGGACCCTGAAGGCCACCATCCATTCGCTGTATGTGGAAACCCTGAAGCATAAACCAGACCAGGGTAAAGCCTTTGAGTTGACCAGCAAGTGGGACGCCAGCAACTACTTCCTCGCCGGGGGCAGCTTCACCCATTTAGCCGACTGGCGGTTCATCCACCATGCGCGGCTCAACTGCCTCCCGCTCAACGGAGCCATCCGCCACGGGAACCAAGACAAGCGTTGCAGGAAGTGCAGCTTCTCCAACGAGACTCCGCCCCACATCCTGTGCAGCTGCAAGCCCCGCTCCAGAGCCTGGTAGCTGCGCCACAGCACCACCCAGAACCACCTGCTGAAAGCCATCGCACTGCGCCTGTGGGAGGTCGACATGAAATGCGCCATCCCTGGTACTGACAGCCAGCTGTGACCTGATGTCATCGTCACCAACGAGGCCCAGAAAAAGATCATCCTCGTCGATGTCACAGTCTCCTTTGAGAACAGGACCTCAGCCTTTTGAGCTCATAAGCTGGAAAAGTACGCTCCCCTGGCCGACACCCTGAGAGCGAAAGACCACGAGAAAGGGACCGAGAGACTTTGTCCATTGGACCATATGAACTGGAACCATAAACTCACTGAACGTTAAATCTCACCAAATGAGCGTCAGTCCATCCTCATCATTGTATCCACTCATTAAACTCCACACCTGAACATAGCCATTATATGAACAACATACCCTCATATCTCAATGTCTGTACTTTGACCCGTTAACCTTTTACCCCCAATCGGGGATATTGCAGATTATGTATTCCTTATGCCATCTGATTTTAACCCAAACTTCACACCTCTTGATAATCTGTACGTTATTCCCTGATAACCAGAAACTTCTACGCTTAAACTCTGTACCGTTCACTTTTTTTAAACATCATCTTAATAAAAAATTTATTTCTGTGTGCTTATAATCAGCTGCTGCATTGTACTCCAGAGGTGTTTGCATTCCAGTGGTAGATGAAGTAAATTACTTTGGCAGGAAAGGCAATGTATTTTTGAAAATTTGGCCCTATATTTCTAAAGGAACATGCAAAAAGACTTGGAAAATACGGCCCAGAAGACCGCTAATGCTGTGCAAAATTCTGCTCTAGTGGCTGTCAACTCCTAGTGGAGTTACACTAGGGGTGACTTTGGCTGAGTATTTCTTCTATCATTCAGATAGTTCCTTGAATTCATTCTGAATGAAGCAAAAGTAAATACCAAAAAAACCCACCCAACAACTCTTTTGTCTAGTTTTTGATACTTATAAAGGGAAATAATACCCCATACTTTGCAGTCCCTTATCTCTAATTTCAATGGGTCCAGATCACAGTTGTCCTACAGCCAATTTTTATCAGCAAATCAGTTGCATTCCTTATCCAAAAATACCCCTTTTGGTATAGTGGGCTTTCTGTAAAACCCCTTCTTCCCAGAAACCCACCCAAAGCCCACATGATTCTGGGGATATGACTGGTGAAACGCTGCACTTTGGCTATTCTCCAGCTGCCCAAGACCCATAGCACCCCAAGGGATGTCTTAACTGGTGCCAAGGACTGCACCTTAGCTACCCATCCCTTCACTAGGCTCTAGACTGGTTCAGGAATGGATTCAATCCCAGATCTATACTAACAGCTGCCATCAGGAGTGCCGTAGACACCATAGCCCTATGGAATTCTCTGTGCCTATTAAAAGGATCTGTCTTCTGACGAGACTAATTCATGCAAGAAGCTTACTGAATGCTTTTTTTTTCTTTGTATGTCTACACTGAAAAATCCTCTCTCATGTTGGTATAAAAAATAGAGATGTAGATTTTGTTTTTAAAGACAGCTGTGTTAGGGTGTGTTGCAAGATTGGGTCTCATATGAATTCAGATAGTAAATTCATTGTTAATAGCAGTATTTTCCAAATGTCATGGGAAGGCTGTAGAGCGGTTGTGGGCCTGGTGAGGAGGAGATGCCCTGGGGGGGTAGGGAGATTGGAAAGTGAACCCACACTCATCCCACAGTGATAGTTCCTGTCCTATGGGGCTGGGCCTTGTTCCCTGCTCTAGGTGTTGCAACCTTGTGCATGGGGTTGGAGTAGTGGCTGGGTGAAATCTGAGTGTTGCAGTGACTTTGTGCACCAGGTCACAATGCCACTCACTCAAATTTTGTCTGACTGCACCCCCATCATGATGGATTTGGCTGGGCCAAATCTGAGTGGCGCTGCAGTGCCAGGTCCAGCCTCACAGGACAGAAGCCGCCACAGAGGGCGAGGCAAGCTTGCTCTCCAGCCCCTGCTCTCTCCCCCCAGAGCCTCTCCTCCACACCAGCCTGGAATTAGGGTTGTGGTGCCAGGACACATGGTGCTGCTGCATAGTTGGTGCCTGTCAGCAGGGGAGGACAAGGAGGAAGATGATCTATGATTTTGGATCCTCACTGATTTGGACCCTGGGTGCATTGCAAAAAAAAGAAGACAAAATGCAGTTGGTGGGTCGCCTTACTAAAAAGTTTGGGAACCTCTGTTGTATAGGGAAATGAAGTGAATGTTCTAATTTTTTTTCAATGTATTGTAATGTGTAAATTATAATTTTAGTCTCAGTGACCCTCTATGTAGAGTTTAGTTTTATGGGGGGAAATTATATAGTCCACTCTCGTTAAAAAGTAAATGTGCTGGCTTTTAGTTTATTGCCATAGACTATGGTATCTGGATTAGTTACTGCCTTCGTTGCCAGCAAAGAGCAAACTTTATTTATGGGTTTTTGCTTTCATGTATTGTACAGTGTTTAAATGAAAATGATTACCCCACATATTAATTTAAATAACCAATAGCTGATTTTTAATCTTACTTTTGTAAAACAACAGTATCCGCTGTTCAAAAACAACACAAAGAAAGCATAAGTAAACCAACTGTCCCTTCTTCTCTGAATAAAACTCACAGTGTTACTTTACTAACTGCTTAGTGAAGGTGTAAATGTTAAAGGCAATTAAAGCTCAAGAAATCCTTGAGAGCAGCAGTGAGCCATCAAATTGTTCTTCACTGTACTCTTAGCCAGACTAAAACAATCAGATAATCATGTAAAATTGTTATGAGCTGGGTGAAACCTCCTCATAGGTCAAATTAAAACCTTGCTGAGATTGAGGGGTGTGAACTCGCCCTTCAATTAACATAACTATAAGAATACATTAATCACAAGCCCCTATCTAAGACAAAAGGGTTATATGAACACACACAGGGGTTTCTGGACTAACTGCAGAGGGCTTTTGCTGAGTATTGTTTGGAGGCATAACACAGAGAAACAGAAGAGACAAGAACAGAGAGAGAGTTGCAGAGGCAAAAAGCAAGAAAACCAAGCAGTAGCCTGTGAGCCCAATGTGACCTTGGGAAAAATGAGAGCTTTGGGGTTTATTGGCTGAAAAGGCTTGGGGCTGTGTCAGGGATCAGGGCCTCCCACAGAACTAGTCTGTAGGCAGCCTCATCAGCACAACTAGCCTGCAGCAGGCTGCCTGATTAGCCATGCAACCTGATTGGCTGCAGAGGCCTGCAGGCTGGTTCTTAAGCCAGCAGCACCCCCCCAGTTCCCTATTTTCTCAATGCTCAGGTCTACCACTGTGTCTCTCTCAGCTTTGCCTGGTATCCTGCATGCTATAGTTCCTGATCTCTGGTTTTGACCTTTGGCTACAGCTCCTATGGGACTCTGGTATCTGGTTCTTGATCGCTGGTTTTGATTTTTGGCCGTGGCTCCTGATTATGGACTCTGGCTTGACCCTTGGTTCTGGTACCCAGTTTCTGCCTTCTGGTTTGACCTTGGCTTTGGTTCCTGATGACTGACTATGGCTCTGACTCTGACCATTAGGCTGGCTGTCCAATCTGACCACTAGGCTAGATTGCCCTCATCCTGGTTGGGTAAGGAACTACTCCTTTTGTTTTTGGTTTCCCCTGTGTCCAGAGAAGCAGGACTCTCTGTACATTCCTTGTGGTGTGGTGGGTTTTTTTTTTTTTTTTTTTTTTTTTTTTATGTAATCTTGTGTTTTGGGTGAGTGGGGGCGGGGGGCGGAGGGGGCGTGTTCTTGTCTTATACAAGACACTCCAGATTCCATCTATTTCCAACTGGAACATCTCCAGGGCCCTACAATTTAACTAGCTGCTTGGCTCAATAATGGGGAAACAACAGTAAATAGAACACATGATCAGTAATCTGGTATTTATCTATCGGCCTGTGGAATCAACATTTTCTCCCATAATTTCAAAGTAGAAAATAAAATGATATGAAGGATTATATTTTTCAAAAATGACTAGTGACTTTTGGGTAGCTCAATTTTTGGTGGCCATCTTGAGACCCCTTAAAGGTGCCTGACTTTTCAGAGGACAGGTACTCAGCACTTTTGAAAATCAGCTCCCTTTAAGGTGTCACCAGTTAGGCACACAAATATTAAGGCACCCAAAATCATTGGTCACTAGTCATGTATTAAACCTACATAGCTACAGTATAGAAGGTAAAGTAGGGAAGGGGTTTGGAGTTCTTTTTTTAAAGTTATTGATTTTCTGCTTAGAACTTTATAAGGCTGCATATCACCATGGTATATGTTAATATAAATGACATGAAGCTTTTTAAACTGTTTGTCTAAATATGCCTAGAACTATATGCAAGGCTGGCTGTCTGCCATGGCAAACCACAGGAAAAGTCATGAGTGTGTGTGTCTGTGTCTCTCTCTCTCTCCTAACAGTAGTAGTAGCAGCTTTGCTTTGCACAAACACTAATGAATTTTTATCCTTGCAACACTCCTGTAATGGAGGGAGATGTTATCCCCATTTTACAATGGGAATCCCTTAAATGCAAAAGTCATCATTTTAGTTAAAAGAATAATTATGGCACTGAATATTCAAACTACTGTCATGGGAAATTCTGGGAAAAGGCAAATATTAGTATACTTGCCCTTTGAATAAAATGTATTTTAAACAATGTAATCCTATGTATCTGTGGTAAACCAATAAGAACCCAAACTTAACCATAATGAAAACATAAAAGGCAGGGCCAAATTTGTAAAATGGAGGAATCTTGCATAGTGACAGGCTGGCCATGACAATCGTACTGGTGTTAAACAGACAACATGACTGATTTGTCTCTCAATTACACCAGCTTTATACGAATATAATTCCAGTGGCTTCTCAAGATGTAATCAGACAGCCTCTCTGATTTATAGTCATTCAGTCCATAATGGTACAGGCTGAAGATTAATAAATTACACAATTTTTTTATGAATATTGATGGCCATTATCTCCAGTGAAGGATTGTTCCTTACATTTTGTAATGCTTGGTCCAAACTAGTTCTAAAAATCCCAAGCAAGAGCAGTATTTCCACCACTTTCCATGAACTATTCTATAGCCTATTACATTTAACTCATTTTTTTCTGATAATCTTTAGTTTTTCCATTCTTAATTTCATCCCATTATTTCTTAATTCCATTAGTAATTTCAGTCCCTACAACTATTTATACATTTTTAAGGTTTAATTTTTTTCCCATTCTGGTTCATAGATTCATGAATTTCAAGACTGTAAGGGACCATTGCAGTCATCTAGTCTGATCTCCTGCAGAATACAGGCCATAGTTCATCCAGTAATATCTGCACTGAGCCCATATGTTGTGGCTGAATAACTTTTTCCAAATGCGAATTGATGCAATGTTACCTTACGGAGTCTGCAGGCAAATATAGTTAACGGTGGATCACATTCCCATCTGGTGTAAACCCGTAGAAATAAGTGGAGTTACATTAGGGATGAAGGTGGCCCAAAAGCTCAGGGAGGCATGAAATCCCTCCAATAATCTCAGTGGGATGTTAACTATTAAATCTAATGATGACCATTGTAATATCAAATCTGATTATTTAACCTAAGAATCCATATATTTGGGGATAGTGGGTGGACCTTGAATAGAGTACTATCGCTTTCTTTTACCCTCCCATTTTGATTCCTGACTAATTCAGTTGCCAGAACATTGGGAGCATTTTCATTCAGTCTGAGCACTGCAATCAGAGTTACCGAAGTCACTTCTTGAACTATAGGAGTCAGCCTTTGGCATAACTCCAACATTGATTCTGCTCATTTTGGAAGAATATTTTATAGTTATAAATCTTCTTTCTGAAACTCCAAACTGTAAAAAATAATCCGAGTTTATTGAAATATCCTAATCCCCTTAAACATCTTTTAAAATATTTTTAAAAATTCAATATAAATGTTGTACCCTTTTAATGCTTTTTATTAACCATTGCCCATCCATAACTGATACGCATGTAATGTCTGACTCCTATGTTTTTTATCATAAATCACCTTTAGTGTGTGCATTTTCATGATCTTGATATTTTGTGTGTCAATCTCAGGATTTCACATCAAGTCAAGTACTTCCCTGCCGCTGCACAATCTCCTGTGAGCACAGCCCTGATGAATTTTTACAGATATGGTTTTATTCTACTTACATTAAATGGCTTAGTAATGTATCTGTGTGCAGAGATGTGAAAAAGGTGAGCATCTAAATGAAGCCAGATCTGCCAACCTAAGGAAACAGAGAAAATGGAGATTTGAGAAAATAATGGTAGAGATCTTTTATATCCTGCTGAAATATAGGTTAGACTTATTTTTATTGAAGGATTGGAATACTTAAAAAGTGAATCCTATTCAGAGAGGAAACTGGAAACTTCAAGATTTCTTCACAGGAGAAGCTGTGGACAAAGAGCAAAAATGTTTAGTAGGTATCAATCTGCTTAAATTAAGAGGGCAAAACTGAAGGAGGACTGTCAAGTGAACAACAAAGGGCGTATTCTTGATCAAGGTGATCAATTCTACTCATTATTAATGCAAGCACTCATTCTATTCAAGTATCAAGCCAGGCTCGTGGTAAAAAAGGGATGTATCCTCAGTCACACCAGTGCAACCCCCTTGCCTTTAATAGGATCAACCCAATGTAATTGAAGTAAGAATTTGGGTCAAACATTTTTGATCTGGTTATGAAACCTACATTGCTCACAATGGTCAAATCCCCGATTACTTTCTTTGTTTGGAAAGCTCTTAACAGATCGCTGCTTTCTCTGATGTCAGATTCACCTAATCTACTTGTCTAGTCTACATTTCTGACTTCATAGTCATATGTACATTTCACTCTTCTAACCTTACTTTTCCTATTTTGAAATTGATCAAATAAATGAGATCAAGTTACTTGTCTCTGAAATACCTTGTTTTCATGGAGTCTGTAATATACACATCCTTGCTGATTCTGTAATGCACACTGACTCACAGCTCTTAAATAAGGGAAATTGTCTAAATACCTGCTCATCATGGATAATAAAAGGTATTATGACTATCTTCAAAGTGCTGTAAAAACATTAACTAATTAGTCCTCAGAACATGCTATGTGGTAGAGTATTTATTATTCCCATTTTACTGTTGGGAGGAAAACTGAGACAGAGCCTTAAGTGATTTGCACAAAGTTAAACAGAAAATGAGTGGCCAAGCAATTCCCCATGCACAGAAAGTGTGTTATTAGTCCAATAATATTAAGAAACTGAAAAAGTGACTGAAGTGAGGACATTCAGTGATAAGGCTAAAACCCAGTCCTGTCTCATTGTCTTGTACTTACTTATTTTAATGCAACTGTCTGCAATTGTTGAATAGCAATTCACTGTGATTAAGAGAGTCAAATTAAATGTATAAAAGGAAGGTGTAACCATACCCAAGTACAGTCGAATAAATTGGAGAGAGATTCATCTTTTTTGCATGGTTCTCCAAAAATACTCTCCCCAAAGACACCATATTCTTCCATCACAGCTTGACTGGATGCTATCCATGTCACCCCTGGTTCTACCAGATGCAGTCACAGGAGGAGAAACATGGTCCCCTAAAAATTGAGGGCTTGGCCTCTTCAGCAATCCTTGTTCCAAGGGACCCAGGGAGTTAATAGGTAAGGAAGTTACTTTGACTCCTTAACTATGTATTTGGAGGCAATGTGGTCCAGTAGACAGGGTTGTGAGGCCTATTACTCAGGATGTCTGGATTCTATTTCCAGACTCTCAAGTGACCTTAGGTATGTCACTTCACCTGTCTGGGCCTCCATTTTCCCACCCTGTCTTGTCTCTTTGGGGCATGGATTGTCTTCCACTATGTGTTTGTACAGTGCCTAGCACAACAAGGTGTTACACTAATACAAATAATAATTGCTAGTAGGCCATAGGGCTAGGCGTGAGGAAGAAGAGCATTAAAAAAGCAAAAGGGGGGGGGGGGGACTGACCAAAGAACACAGGAAGAGGAAAAATACAGCAGAATTGGAAGGACCTTAACTCTAGAAAACAAGATGAGATTTTTTTCAAATATATTAAATAATACAATCCCCCTTGCAAGTATATATAAATAAAGTTGCACATATTAACTCATAGCAGAGAATCAGAAAAATTATAAACCTCTGAAGTAATTCAGTCCATAGTGATACAATAGGAAATTTACTAAGATTACAGAATTTTCTCTAAAGAAAGAGCACAGTTGTTATCCCAAGTACAGGACTGTTCACTAGAAGCCATTTTCTAGTGAATTGTTCCATTTAATTTTAAAAGTTCCAAGTGATAGGAGTTCCTAAACAGAGTGGATAAAAATAGATTAATTTTTAAATAAAATTTCAATTGGATTTTTTAATTTTGTTTAAATTATAGTTTTCTTTTAAAAATAAATTCAGATTTCATTGTAAACAGGTTTAATACAAAGTATGTTAAGACCTAATTTATCTTGTCAAACATATAAAAAAATAAATATGCCGAATCCATGACCCTCTAGCAACAACTTTGATTTAAGGGCTGATCTTTATAAAGAAAGATATTTTTCTAATGATTCTAACTTTTGAGGTTAAGCTCTTTAAACATGTCACAACATGTACTGTATTAAGTGCTTGATCCTGTAGGGGATCCAGGGGCTGTATTACTGGGTGCAAGAGACTGGCAAATCATCACAGGCATTGGGAACTGGCCTCTTACTACAGAAGACACGATCATGTATATCATCAGGATCATCCATCGACCCCACCTGGGTGGTATCTCACTCCTGTTTTATAGTTTCTTTCTACCTGAGCTCTAATTGTCTCAGGTCTCAATTTAAAAGAAGTCACACCACTGAACTGGTGGAAGTCAGCAGCTAAGCACCTGGAACCAGTGTTTAAGAGCTAAACTAGCTTTTGACAGAGTAGCTGCTTCTTCAGGCACAGAGAGAATATTTTCTTCATTTGGATTAATTAATTCAAAAGTGAGAAATTGAATTGGAGTTGACAAAGCAGGAAAACTTGTCTTTCTCTTCCAGTCTATGAATAAAAATGAGGAGGTTGAGGATGAGACCTACCAGTTATAGAAGTCTGAAAGATTGTCATTTTCAAGAGACTTAGGCGAGTAGGTAATTTAAACTCCAATCGCTTTGACTAAGGCATATTTGGAACAAATTGATAAAGTAATAAGTTACCAGGACCAGCTGGGATTCACCCAAGAGTTCTGAAGGAACTCAAATATGAAATTGCAGAACTACTAACAGTGCCATGTAACCTCTTGGGGTATGTCTACACTACGAAATTAGGTCGAATTTATGGAAGCCAGTTTTATAGAAATCGGTTGTATACAGCCGATTGTGTGTCCCCACATAAAATGCTCTAAGTGCATGAAGTCAGCGGACCGCGTCCACAGTACCGAGGCTAGCGTCGACTTCCAGAGCGTTGCACTGTGGGTAGCTATCCCACAGTTCCCGCAGTCTCTGCCGCCCATTGGAATTCTGGGTTGAGATCCCAATGCCTGAATGATGCAAAACAGTGTCGCGGGGGGTTCTGGGTACATGTCGTCAGGCACCTCTCCCTCCGTCAGAGCAACAGCAGACAATCGATTCGCGCCTTTTTACCTTGGTTACTTGTGCAGACAACATACCATGCCAAGCATGGAGCCCGCTCAGCTCAGCGTCACCATATGTTCTCTGGGTGCCAGCAGACGTGGTACTGCATTGCTACACAGCAGCAGCTAATTGCCTTTTGGCAGTAGACGGTGCAGTATGACTGGTAGCCTTCATTGGCGACCTGGGTGCTGGCAGACGTGGGGCTGCATTGCACACAACAGCAGCCCCTTGCCTTTTGGTAGAAGATGGTATATTATGACTGATATCCGTCGTCATCGTACTGCAGTGGCTGTCAATCATGGGCACCTGGGCAGTCTCGACGATGATGGCTATCAGTCGTAGTATGCTATTTTCTGCCAAGCGCCCAGTATTTTCTGCCAAGCACCCAGAAGATGCCGAGGGCTATCAGTCATGCTGCACTGTCGTCTGCCAGCTTAAGATCTAAAAAATAGATTTGTTCTGTATTCATTTGCTTCCCCCTCCCTCCGTGAAATCAATGGCCTGCTAAACCCAGGGTTTTGAGTTCAATCTTTGTGGGGGGGGGGGGCATTCTGTGTGACAGTTGTTTGTGTTTCTCCCTGATGCACAGCCACCTTTGTTGATTTAAATTCCCTGTACCTGTACGCCATGTCGTCACTCGCTCCTCCCTCCCTCCCTCCGTCAGATACTAGTTTCGCGCCTTTTTTTCAGACCAGATGCCATAGCACTTGGATCATGGAGCCCGCTCAGATCACCGCGGCAATTATGAGCACTATGAACACCACGCGCATTCTCCTGGAGTATGTGCAGAGCCAGGACATGCCAAAGCAAAACCAGGACCAGCCGAGGAGGCGATTGCAGCGCGGCGACAAGAGTGATGAGGACATTGATATGGACATAGACCTCTCACAAAGTACAGGCCCCAGCAATGTGCAAATCATGGTGTTACTGGGGCAGGTTCATGCCGTGGAACGCTGATTCTGGCCCCGGGAAACAAGCACAGACTGGTGGGACCGCATCATGCTGCAGGTGTGGGACGATTCCCAGTGGCTGCGAAACTTTCGCATGCGTAAGGGCACTTTCATGGAACTTTGTGTCTTGCTTTCCCCTGCCCTGAAGCGCCAGAATACCAGGATGAGAGCAGCCCTCACAGTTGAGAAGCAAGTGGCGATAGCCCTGTGGAAGCTTGCAACGCCAGACAGCTACCGGTCAGTCAGGAATCAATTTGGAGTGGGCAAATCTACTGTGGGGGCTGCTGTGATCCAAGTTGCCAGGGCAATGAAAGACCTGCTGATATCAAGGGTAGTGACTCTGGGAAACACACAGGCCATAGTGGATGGCTTTGCTGCAATGGGATTCCCAAACTGTGATGGGGCGATAGACGGAACCCATATCCCTATCTTGGCACCAGAGCACCAATCCACCGAGTAGATAAACCGCAAGGGGTACTTTTCAATGCTGCTGCAAACCCTGGTGGATCACAAGGGACGTTTCACCAACATCAACGTGGGATGACTGGGAAAGGTACATGATGCTCGTGTCTTCAGGCACTCTGGTCTGTTTCGAAAGCTGGAGGAAGGGACTTTCTTCCCAGACCAGAAAATAACCGTTGGGGATGTTGAAATGCCGTACACAGGCAGCCTGGACAGTAGTCAGAACCTGTTCAACTACAGGCTGAGCAAGTGCTGAATGGTGGTGGAATGTACATTTGGATGTTTAAAAGCGCGCTGGCACAGCTTACTGACTCGCTCAGACCTCAGCGAAAAGAATATCCCCATTGTTATTGCTGCTTGCTGTGCGCTCCACAATATCTGTGAGAGTAAGGGGGAGACATTTATGGTGGGGTGGGAGGTTGAGGCACATCGCCTGGCCGCTGATTACACGCAGCCAGACACCAGGGCAGTTAGAAGAGCACAGCAGGGCGCGGTGCGCATCAGAGAAGCTTTGAAAACGAGTTTTGTGACTGACCAGGCTATGGTGTGAAACTTCTGTTTGTTTCTCCTTGATGAACCCTCTGCCCCCCCCCCCCCATCCGGTTCACTCTACTTTCCTGTAAATCAACCACCCTCCCCTCCCCTCCCCTCCCCCTTTAAGCACCACTTGCAGAGGCAATAAAGTCATTGTTACTTCACATTGATGCATTCTTTATTAATTCATCACACAACTAGAAGGATAATTGCCAAGGTAGCCCGGGATGGGTGGGGGAGGAGGGAAGGAAAAGGACTGCATTTTAAAACTTTAACTCTTATTGAAGGCCAGCCTTCTGATGCTCAGGCAATCATCTGGGGTGGAGTGACTGGGTGGCCGGAGGCCCCCCCACCGTGTTCTTGGGCGTCTGGGAGAGGAGGCTATGGAACTTGGGGAGGAGGGCTGTTGGTTACACAGGGGCTGTAGCGGCGGTCTCTGCTCCTACTGCTTTCCTGCAGCTCAACCATACGCTGGAGCATATCAGTTTGATGCTCCAGCAGCCAGAGCATTGACTCTTGCCTTCTGTCTGCAAGCTGATGCCACCTATTATCTTCACTTGCTCTGTTCATCCCGCGATTCAGCCCGCCACCTCTCCTCTCGTTCATACTATGCTTTTCTGTAGTCTGACATTGACTGCCTCCATGCATTCTGCTGTACTCTTTCAGCGTGGGAGGACATCTGGAGCTCTGTGAACATGTCATCCCGAGTCCGCCATTTTCTCCTTCTAATCTTCACTAGCCTCTGTGAAGGAGAAACATTTGCAGCTGGTGGAGGAGAAGGAAGAGGTGGTTAAAAAAGACACATTTTAGAGAACAATGGGTATACTCTTTCACATTAAATTTTGCTGTTCACATCACACAGCACATATGCTTTCGTTACAAGGTCGCATTTTTCCTCTTATAGTGAGGGCCTGCCCGTTTGGTGTGAGAGATCACTCACGCAGTGCCAGGCAACAGATTTCGGCTTGCAGGCAGCCATGGTAAGCCACAGTCTTTTGGCTTTTTTCTTCTTCTTAACATGTGGGAATGGTTTCAAACAGTAGCGCCCTCTTTTCCCATACCAAGCACCCATTGGGTTGGCCATTTAAAATGGGTTTGCAATGTAAAAGGAGGGGCTGCGGTTCCCAGGTTAACATGTAGCACAAACCCAACTAATCCCCCCCACACACCCAATTCTCTGGGATGATCACTTCACCCCTCCCCCCCCCACCGCATGGCTAACAGCGGGGAACATTTCTGTTCAGCTGTCAAGGCTGCTTCCCCACTTTGAACTTTAGGGTACAAATGTGGGGGCCTGCATGAAAACTTCTAAGCTTAACTACCAGCTTAGATCTGGTCCGCTGCCACCATCCCAAAGCTAATTCCCTTCCCTGGGTAGCCTTGAGAGACCTTCACCAATTCCCTGGTGAATACAGATTCAAACCACTTGGATCTTTAAAACAAGGAGAAATTAACCATCCCCCCCTCCTTTCTCCTACCAACTCCTGGTGGATCAAGCTCCAATGCCCTTGGATCTAAAAACAAGGAAACATTAACCATCCCCCCCCCTCCTTTCTCCTACCAACTCCTGGTGGATCAAGATCCAATGCCCTTGGATCTAAAAACAAGGAAACATTAACCATCCCCCCCCCCCTCCTTTCTCCTACCAACTCCTGGTGGATCAAGATCCAATGCCCTTGGATCTAAAAACAAGGATACATTAACCATCCCCCCCTCCTTTCTCCTACCAACTCCTGGTGGATCAAGATCCAATGCCCTTGGATCTAAAAACAAGGAAACATTAACCATCCCCCCCCTTTTCTCCTACCAACTCCTGGTGGATCAAGATCCAATGCCCTTGGATCTAAAAACAAGGAAACATTAACCATCCCCCCCCCCCCCCCCTTTCTCCTACCAACTCCTGGTGGATCAAGATCCAACGCCCTTGGATCTAAAAACAAGGAAAAATTAACCATCCCCCCCTCCTTTCTCCTACCAACTCCTGGTGGATCAAGATCCAACGCCCTTGGATCTAAAAACAAGGAAAAATTAACCATCCCCCCCTCCTTTCTCCTACCAACTCCTGGTGGATCAAGATCCAACGCCCTTGGATCTAAAAACAAGGAAAAATTAACCATCCCCCCCTCCTTTCTCCTACCAACTCCTGGTGGATCAAGCTCCAATGCCCTTGGATCTAAAAACAAGGAAAAATTAACCATCCCCCCCTCCTTTCTCCTACCAACTCCTGGTGGATCAAGATCCAATGCCCTTGGATCTAAAAACAAGGAAAAATCAATCAGGTTCTTAAAAAGAAGGCTTTTAATTAAAGACAAAGGTAAAAATCCTCTCTGTAAAATCAGGATGGAAAAATAACTTTACAGGGAGATCAAACTTGAAGAGCTCAGAGGACCCCCCTCTAGCCTTAGGTTAAAAGTACAGCAAACAGATAAACACTCTAGTAAAAGGTACATTTACAAGTTGAGAAAACAAAGATAAACTAACACACCTTGCCTGGCTGTTTACTTACAAGTTTGAAATATGAGAGACTTGTTCAGAAAGATTTGGAGAACCTGGATTGATGTCTGGTCCCTCTCAGTCCCAAGAGCGAACAACTTCCCAAACAAAGAGCACAAACAAAAGCCTTCCCCCCCCCACCCCAAGATTTGAAAGTATCTTGTCCCCTTATTGGTCCTCTGGGTCAGGTGTCAGCCAGGTTACCTGAGCTTCTTAACTCTTTACAGGGAAAAGGATTTTGGAGTCTCTGGCCAGGAGGGATTTTATAGTACTGTACACAAGACATCAGCCGAGCAGGAACAGGCACGTCTGAATGTCCCCTTAATAAAATCACCCCATTTCAACCAGGTGACCATGAATGATATCACTCTCCTGAGGATAACAAAGAGCGATAAGGAATGGATGTTGTCTGCATGCCAGCAAACACCAGGACCATACGCTGCCATGCTTTGTTATGCAATGATTCCAGACTACGTGCTACTGGCCTGGCGTGGTAAAGTGTCCTACCATGGCGGACGGGATAAGGCAGCCCTCCCCAGAAACCTTTTGCAAAGGCTTTGGGAGTACATGAAGGAGAGCTTTCTGGAGATGTCCCTGGAGGATTTCCGCTCCATCCCCATACACGTTAACAGACTTTTCCAGTAGCTGTACTGGCTGCGATTGCCAGGGCAAATTAATCATTAAACACGCTTGCTTTTAAACCATGTGTAATATTTACAAAGGTACACTCACCAGAGGTCCCCGTGTGCCCTCAGGGTCTGGGCGCACGCCTTGGGTGAGTTCGGGGGTTACTGGCTCCAGGTTCAGGGTGATAAACATATCCTGGCTGTTGGGGAAACCGGTTTCTCCGCTTCCTTGCTGCTGTGAGCTATCCACATTATCTTCATCCTCCTTTTCCTCGTACCCCGAACCCTCTTCCCTGTATGTTTCTCCAGTGAAGGAGTCATAGCACACGGGTGGGGTAGTGGTGGCTGCACCCCCTAGCATGGCATGCAGCTCCGTGTAGAAGCGGCATGTTTGCGGCTGTGCCCCGGACCTTCCATTTGCCTCTCTGGCTTTGTGGTAGGCTTGCCTTAGCTCCTTAATTTTCACGCGGCACTGCTGTGCGTCCCTGTTATGGCCTCTGTCCTTCATGGCCTTGGAGACCTTTTCTAATATTTTGCCATTTCTTTTACTGCTACTGAGTTCAGCTAGTACTGATTCATCTCCCCATATGGCGAGCAGATCCCGTACCTCCCGTTCGGTCCATGCTGGAGCTCTTTTGCGATCCTGGGACTCCATCACGGTTACCTGTGCTCATGAGCTCTGCGTGGTCACCTGTGCTCTCCACGCTGGGCAAACAGGAAATGAAATTCAAATGTTCGCGGGTCTTTTCCTGTCTACCTGGTCAGTGCATCTGAGTTGAGAGTGCTGTCCAGAGCGGTCATAATGAAGCACTGTGGGATAGCTCCCGGAGGCCAATAACGTCGAATTCCGTCCACACTACCCCAATTCCGACCCGCTAAGGCCGATTTTATAGCTAATCCCCTCGTCGGAGGTGGAGTAAAGAAACCAGTTTAAAGGGCCCCTTAAGTCGAAAGAAAGGGCTTCGTCGTGTGAACGTGTCCAGGCTTAATTCGATTTAATGCTGCTAAAGTCGACCTAAACTCGTAGTGTAGATCAGGCCTTGGTTAAATCAAACTCTGTACCACATAATTGGCAGAGAGCTAATGTGATGCTGATTTTTAAAGAGGCAACCGTGGCAATTACAGGCTGGTAAGACTAACTTCAGGACCAGGCAAATTGGTTGAAACTATAGTAAAGAAAAGAATTCTCCTAAATAAACAATTATTTGAGGGGGGTAACAAACACATGGATAATGGTGATTCAGTGGATGTAGTTTCCTTGGACTTTCAGAAAGCCTTTGACAGGGTTCCTCCCACACAAAAAAAGGCTCTTGAGCAAAGTAGGCAGTCATGGGATAAGAGGGAATGTCCTCTCATCAATTACTAACTGTTTCAAAGGTAGACAACAAAGGTAGGAATGAATGATCAGTTTTCACAGTGGAGAGACGTAAATAGTGGGGTCCCCCAAGGATCTGTAGTGATCTATGCTGTTTAACATATTCAAACAATTATCTGGAAAAAGGGATAAATAGTGAGCTGGGCAAATGAGGCAGATGACACAAAATTACTCACAATAGTTTAATCCAAATCTGACTGTGAAGAGCTACAAAGGGGTCTCACAAAACTGGGTGATGGGGCAACAAAATGGCTGATGAAATTCAATGTTGATAAATGCAAAGTAATGCATATTGGAAAACATAATCCCAACTATACATACAAAATGATGGGGGTCTAAATTAGCTGTTACCACTCAAGAAAGAGATCTTGAAGTTATTATGGATAATTCTCCAAAAACATCTGCTCAATGTGCAGTGACAGTCAAAAAAGCTAACAATGTTAGGAACCATTAGGAAATGAATAGAAAATAAGACAGAAAATATCATAATGCCACTATGTAAATCTGTAGTTTCCCTATACCTTGAATACCGCATGCAGTTCTGGTCACACCCATCTCAAAAAGGATATATTAGTATTGAAAAAAGTACAGAGAAGGGAAACAAAAATGACTAGGGGTATGGAACAGCTTCCATATGAGGAGAGATTAAAGACTGGCACTGGTCTACTTAGAAAATACACAATTGAGAGGGAGATGATAGATGTCTATAAATCATGATTGGTGTGTAGAAAGTGAATAAGGAAGTGTTATTTACCCCTTCACATAACAAAAGACCCACTGGTTACCCAATGACATTAATAGGCATCAGGTTTAAAACAAACATAAAGAAGTACTTCTTCACACAACATACAGTCAACCTGTGGAACTCGTTGCTGGTGATGTTGTGAAGGCCAAAAGCATAACTGAGTTAAAAAAATAATTAGATAAGTTCTTGGAGGATAGGTCCATCAATAGCTATTAGCCAAGATGGTCAGGGATGCAACCCCACCCTCTGGGTATGCCCACACCTCTGACTGCCGGAAGCTGGGAGCAGATGGCCGGGGATGGATCACTTGATAAATTGCCCTGTGGTGTTGATTCCCCTTCAAGCATATGGCACCACCTCTGTCAGAAGACAAGGATAGTGGGCTAGATGGATCATTGGTCTAACATAGTATGGCCATTATTATGTTCTGAGGAAAATTTTTCCAAGGTGACCTGAAATAATCAGTTAAATTCACTGGCTACAGTTAATCCCTCTGTTTAATAAATCATTTAGTTGTAAATGTGAAACATATTTTGATAAGGGAAGTTTATGTATCCAAAAAAATTAAGGTTGTTTTGTTTAATAAATTGTATATGCTGTTTGGTGTGTTTAATTAAATTCTAGTCACCATCCTAATGCAGCTTGACACAAATCATGAGCAAAAACTTAATTATCTAGCAAAAAAGTAATATATCACTCACTATTTTCTAACATACTAAAATTCTGCAATTAAGAATCTGAAAAATATTAAACTATATAATTGCTTAAATAAATGTATATAGTTATAGTGTACCTTTGAGGTAGCAAAAAAACCCACCAAATCTATCATAAAGGCTCTATTTAATTGTAAAGCAATGTTTTAATGGTTATATTAAAATTGATTTAAATTGAGGGTGTTCCACTTGGTTTTAAATCAATCCACTCTGTTCCCAAGTGATAGGGATTCCACTACTTTCCTTGCGATTCCATTCCATTGCCTATCACATCGCACCATAAGAGTTTTCTCCTACTATTCAGTCTTAATTTTTCCATACTTACTGTGATCTCATTACTTCTTGTAATTCACTCATGTGTCACTGTAAATAATTCCTCTCCTTCCTTAATGTTTATTTTTTTATTGTATCCCCTTAGTTATCTGTAAACCAAGCTGTTAATATTTAGCTCTTTTAATCTCTTTTCACAAATGAATCTCTCCAGTCTCCTAATATTATTTTTGATCTCAGAGCTATGGCTATATCTCCAGCTTGGGAGTTCAATCAAACCACTCCGAATTCTCATACACATTCCTTATATGGAATGTCTACAAATATTCCTTACAAAACTAGGGCTTGCTTTGGAATTTTAGGAGTAGAATTAGACAAAACATAAGAAAGTGCCTGTAGGGAAAAGTTCAGCACTGGCAGGGATATGAACTGGATGATCTCCTGCATCTTTCCATCTCTAACTTCAGTGGTTCTCCTAAATTATATTACAGGCCACTGACTCAATGTGTGACCTCAAGTAACCTCTTATTCTCTCTCTCTTTCAATTTACATTAAAGGGCTCTAATAATACCATTGCCTCACTGTGGAGTTGTGAGACTTGAATAATTAATGTTTGTCAAGTGATTTAGGTCCCCAGTTAAAAGGTACTAGAGCTGTGCAAAGTAATCTTGTAATACAGTATTATTATTCTATTCTGCTGCTAAATTATAACTTATTTTCTTGCAGGATTACACTAGGTGGCACTGTTCAAACCAAATACTGCCAAATATGATTATGATGAAGAATCCGATTAGTAACAGAGAAATGTCACCTATATAGTTTGAAGTGAACCTTGGTCCAATGTTGGATGTCATAGTGCAGCAGTAATTCCTGAGAAACCTACCTCATTAAAATCAGTTTTAAGCCAGGCCTCTTTCTTTTTTTTTCTTTTTGCTGTCAGGCTGTCTCCCTAACTGAGCTCACAACTCTCCCTGAAGGCAGCAACAGCAATAGTCAAGCTCCGGTAGCTTTGAAGAGATCTTTGTGTGATTAATAATGTCACACAGAGTTACAGCTTCATCATGGCCCTGCATGCCAATCAGATGAGAGTAAATACACTGTTGTAATCTATGGCACATTCCCTAATTTCCTCAATTTTCAGACTGGTATTGAATTAGGGACCTATTATTACCATGTTGATTTGATCTCAGAGAAACCAAAGTTGCGCTGAGGTAAAGTTTCACTTGCCCAAGGAGTTCTATTGGGTGGCTCACAGCTATACCTATCTTGACTATAGACTCAGTTCTATACAGAGACGACGGATCATTACATACAGGGGACCTATCTTAATACAAGCAATATCTTCTCAGTCCAGATTTTACACTTCCATTTTCAGGCCTCTTGCATTCAGAGAGAGTCCACTCTGCAATCAAGTTGAGGGTAGCTACTGCAATCAATAAAGTTGGCCCTGCTGGGCTCGCAGAAGTTGCCCAAAATGGACACTCATGTCAGAGTCTGGATACTCCTCCTGGTTTTATGGAGCTATCATGCTCTGTGACAATTTGAATAAAAGAGATTTGGAGTTAGGTTGTTAAATGTCACCTTGAAAGAAACAACCTCCTTTACAATAGAAGAAAACTTTAAAAACGGCCAAAACATTAATCCTAAAATGATGGCGTTGTTAGGGATGGGTGAATAAGACTAATATGTGAATTCAGGTGTATTTGGTTTTGAGGGTCCCACTGTTCTGATGATCCACTCCACAACTAGGAATATCAGAAAGGGTGACTAGAATAAAATCAGTTACACTGTACCTTGCAGGAATGGGGAGTGCTGTAACTCAAGATGGAAATTTATGGAAGAACCAAGAAACTACGCTGGAAAGATTTTAATACCTTGGAGAGAAGGGGGAAAGAGCTTCTGTCCTGCTCCTGTCTTCCCCTGCTAGAGGAATATGCTGGGGCTTGGAGACTCTTTACTAGGGAATTTCCTTAAAGTACAGGACACATGCACACTCTTCCCTATCCCCCACCAGTCTGAGAGGCAGATCGTGCCCTTAAAAACTAGTACATTCCATTGTCCTGGTGCATCTAGTCATCTATTCCCTGGGGGTTGGAAAGAGAAGCTTTGTGTGACTGCTAATATGGTCACATAATCTATGGTCAGTTTCACTAGTTTGGAAGGCCAGTGGCTTGCTCAGGTGCCCAGAGTCCATCCTAGCCACTGGGTTACAAAACTTGTTTTGTGAAAATGAGAAACAGGGGCAGCAGGCAGCGGTGCTGACAGCTCCGGGACTAGGGTGACCAGATGTCCCAATTTTATAGGGACAGTTCCGATTTTTGGGTCTTTTTCTTATATAGGCTCCTATTACCCACCACCCCCATCCCGATTTTTCACATTTGCTGACTAGTCACCCTATCTGGGACAAAGCATGCAGCCACACTGCATCAATCCCCGCCTAAGGAGCCCAGGATGGCTCCCTGCCTGGGTAACCTCTCACTGTCCAGCTGCCATGGAGATTTGTGGACCGGGCCAAGGAACTGCCTGTGGCAGTCTCCCATTGGGGCTTGGCACACTATTAGTGGGATCACCAGTGGCTCTGCAGCAGGCACAGGGGTTTCTCAGCATAGGTGGGAGAGATGGATTGAAACCCTTGGCCTGGTTCCCACCAACACTACTCTAGAGCAGGCTCCATTTCCGGTACCAGGCCAGGTCAGGTGAGGGGGGCATACGAACTCTCGCCCTCGCTCCTTCTCCCCCACCCCGATCTAGTCCGCCAGTATCCCACAATCCTCTCTGTCTTCTCTCTTGCTTTCAAGATGGCGTTGTTGGGGGCTCCGCGGAGCCTGGCGGCTCTCGCCGCCTTCCATCGGCGCAGGCTGCTGGCAGCTTCCCTGCTCCGGCAGCCGGCGGCCTGCGTCCACGGCTGGACAGCCGGCAGCGGGCTGAAGCGGAGCCAGCCCTCCCCGCGGATCTATCAGGTGCGGTGGGGACCGGGCGCTGGCGGGGAGGACACGGCGGGAGCCGGGGGAGCGCCGGGCAAAGGGAGGAGAGGGGTCTGTGCGGCGGGCAGGGCTCACGCAGGCTCGAGTGGGGGATAGTCGGCAGTGGGGAGCAAGGGGCTGGGGATGCTAGGGGCAAGGCCGATGGGGCTCGGCCTCTGGGGAACAAGGGGGCTCGCTCGTCGGCATGGGACTGCTGCTTGGCGCCCCTGTGGGGAAGGGGCGCTGGGGTCAGGATTGCAGGGGACGGGGCAAGGACGCAGGGCTGAGGGCAGCAGGGGCAGAGGAGGCTAGGGCCAAGCAGGTAGTGAGTTTCTGTATAGGGGTGTTGGGCGTTTTTAGGGGAATTTGGTGCCCTGCGTGTTTCTGCCTTTTTTTACTGATAAACCACGGCTGGTGGGAAGGTTTAGTTTGTCCTTTTCCTTCTGAGCCTCCTTTGCTCTGTTACTGCTTTCAACAGTTTTTTTTTTTTAATGCTTTTTTTTTTTTCTTGGGTCTCTTCATTCTATTGCCCTGTAGTTTGCCAGAAATTTTTTTGTAGCCGCATATTTTATGTGTGAGTGGATGAATGTACAAAGCCTAAGAACGGCCATAGTGGGTCAGATCAGAGGTCCATCTAGCCCAGGGTTTCTCAAACGGGGGGTCGGGACCCCTCAGGGGGTCATGAGGTTATTATATGGGGGGTCACAAACTGTTAGGCTCCACCCCAAACCCCGCTTTGCCTCCAGCATTTATAATGGTATTAAATATATTTTAAAGTGTTTTTAATTTATAAGGCGGGGGGGCGCACAGAACCACTGATCTAGCCCAATATCCTGTGACAGTAGCTAATGCCAAGTGCCCCAGAGGGAATGAACAGAACAGGTAATCATCAAGTGATCCACCCACCCCCTGTTGTCTATCCCCAGCTTCTCATTTCTGAGTTGATTTGTTTTCCCTATGCTCCACCCCCGACCATCATGTAATCAATAATTGTACCTCATACGGTTATTCTGGTGAAGAAAATTTAAGTGAAGTCGACAAAGTGGGGAACTTGCTGGAGCTAGAGCTAAGATCAAGTGTAAGTAGTCTCTTGGTCTACCCAAGGCCGTGATCAAGTGTTTTGATGTTTTTGGTCTTTTGGCCTCGAGGTGAAAACCTTGTCTGTGTTTCTGGGACCTTGAAGTGAAAATTTTTTCTAACTTATATCTGTTCTTATCAGTTTAATATCTGATATGTTCTTTATTTGTGAATGTAGGGAGACCTGAGTAGACAGTTGTTGCTTATTCCGTAGTGGGTAACTGAGGACCTAGTACTAATTACACTGGCTTGAACAGATTTGGGCCTTCTGACAGCCATGTAAATACTGTGTTCTCTATTATATTTATATCTGTGGCTGTTAATTTTGATGCACTTTTAGTTCTGTTTTTAAAACAAAGTTGGAAGCTTTCTGAAGTAATAATAACTGATTTTTTAATTGTGAAGTGTTTATAACTTAAATATTTAAAACAAAGTTTTGTTCAGGGTGGATTTGGTTCAATCATGGATTTCTACAAGTGCATTCTGCAATATGCTGCTCAAACAGTTTCACTTTTGTTTCTACTGTTTGTCTCTCCCTTTTCACATTTATCTCCAGATGACTTCTCCTTGTCCAGATCTATTCTTCCCCCCACCAATCTTCTATTCATTGAACTATTTGAAACTGCACTTTTAGAGAGGGGTAAGGGATTGACTCTGTGTACACAAATTTGCAGAGGGACAATAGGATTGAGGTCTGTTATTTCTCACCTCTATGTATTTATTTATTTAAAAACATTTTTGCTGTTAACAAGCATGTTATCTCTGGAGACACAAATCCATGGTGATTAACTCAAAAAATTAATCGCAATTAAAAACTGATTAATTATGATTATTTTTAATCACACTGTTAAACAATAGAATACTAATTGAAATTTATTATTAAATATTTTGGATGTTTTCTACATTTGCATATATGTTGTATTCTGTATTGTAATTGAAATCAAAGTATATATTATTTTTGATTATTTGCACTGTAAAAATGCTAAACAAAATAAATTGTATTTTTCGATTCGTTGCATACAAGTACTGAAAGTGCAACTTACAAATGTAGATTTATTTTTTTGTTCCATAACTGCACTCAAAAAGAAAACAGTGTAAAACTTCAGAGGCTACAAGTCCATTCAGTCCTACTTCTTTTTCAGTCAATTGCTAAGACAAACAAGTTTGTTTACATTTACAGGAGATAATGCTGCCCTCTTCCTATTTAAAATGTCACCAGAAACTGAGAACAGGCATTTGCATTGCACTTTTATAGCTGGCATTGCAAGGTATTTATGTGCCAGATATAAAACATTTATTAAAGCTAATGTTAAAATTATATACTATACAGGTTGAGAAAAGTGTGTCTGTACATCTGGGTATAGTGCTTAGATTATCCACAAATACAATGTTTGTTTTTAAAATCATAAGATACATATAGTGCATAATCAGCAATAACCCAAATTTAGGTGAATAGATTTAGCAATACAGTTTAGATATTAGAATCTGAATATTCGGGTACATCAGTCATGAAAAGTTATACAGAGATTTGGTTATGGAAAGTAAAGTATATCAATGAACCTCAGTAATTGAGAATTAAACATTCGTATGCCCCTTCATGCTTCGGCCACCATTCCAGAGGATGCACTTCCATGCTGATAATGCTTGTTAAAAAAAAATGCGTTAATTAAATTTGTGACTTAACTCCTTCAGGGAGAATTGTATGTCCCCTGCTCTGTTTTATCCGCATTCTGCCATATATTTCTTGTTATAGCAGTCTCGGATGATGACCCGGCACATGTTAGTTTTATGAACACGTTCACTGCAGATTTGACAAAATGCAAAGAAGCTACCAATGTGAGATTTCTAAAGACAGCACTCAACCCAAGGTTTAAGAATCAGACGTTCCTTCCGAAATCTGAGAGGGACGAAGCATGCTTTCAGAAGTCTTAAAAGAGCAACGCTCTGATACGGAAACTACAAAACCCGAACCACCAAAGAAGAAAATCAACTTCTGCTGGTTGCATCTGACTCAGATAATGAAAATGAACATGCGTCGGTCCACGCTGCTTTGTATCGTTATCGAGCAGAACCTGTCATCAGCATGGACACATGTCCCCTGGAATGGTGATTGAAGCATGAAGGGACATACGAAACTTTAGCGCATCTGGCACGTAAACATCTTGCAACGCCGGCTATAACAGTGCCATGCGAATGTCTGTTCTCCCTTTCAGGTGATGTAAACAAGAGGCGGGCAGCATTATCTCCTGCAAATGTAAACAAACTAGTTTGAGCAATTGGCTGAACAAGAAGTAGGACTGAGTGGACTTGCAGGCTCTAAAATTTTACATTGTTTTATTTTTGAATGCATTTTTTTGTACATAATTCTACATTTGTAAGTTCAACTTTCATGATAAAGAGATTGCACTATAGTACTTGTATTAGGTGAATTGAAAAGTACTATTTCTTTTGTTTTTTTACAGTGCAAATACTTGTAATCAAAGATAAATATAAAGTGAGCACTGTATACTTTGTATTCTGGGTTGTAATTGAAATAAATATATTTGAAAATGTAGAAAATACCAAAAATATTTAAATAAATGGTATTCTATTATTGTTTAACAGTGTGATTAATCATGATTTTTTTTAATTGAGCGATTAATTGTGATAAATTTTTTAAATCCCTTGACAGCCCTACTATAATTCCTTAAATTATTTGTGCCCTGATAACCTCAGAGATGGCCTCTCTCCTTATGTCCCTGTCTAAACTGTGAACTCACATTCTAACTCTCTCAGGCTTTTAAACACAAGTGTATAAAAAGTAAAAGAACTTTTAAAAAAAAAAAAAATGTAACTAGTTGTGACCAGTTCTAGGAGTCTGTATTTAAAAAAATATCAAATCCTTTCACACTGGCTAGTAGGTTACCAACCCAAACCACACTCGTACTCAAAAAGGAGTAAAACAGTCTACAGTAAAAGCTTATTTATCCAGCATGTTGGGGAAATGTGGGGTGCTGGTAAGTGAAAAATTCCGGTTAACTAAGGGGGAGGGAGTTTGGGTGCGGCAGGCAGTGCAGGGTTGGGGCATGGGAGGGGTATGGGACGCGGGCTCTGGGAGGGAGTTTGGGTGCGAGAGGGGGCTCGGGGCAGGGGGTTGCAATGAGGAAGGGGTTTCAGGGTGCCAGATCTGGGGGGCACTCACCTGGGGTGGTTCCCTGCAAGCGGCGAGCTGTCTCTGCTTTTCCTAGGCCAAGGTGTGGCTCTGTGCGCTGCCCCCGCCCCAAGTGCTGGCTCTGCAGCTTTCTTTGGCTGGGAACCACAGCCAATGGGAGCTGCGGGGGTGGCGTCTGCATGTGGAGGCAGTGCACAGAGCTGCCTAGCTGTGCCTCCGCCTGGGAGCAGCAGGGCCAGGTTGCCGCTTGTGAGGAGCTGCCCAAGGTGAGCACCACCTGGCATCCTGAAACCCCTCCCAAGTCCCAACCACCTGCCCCCAGCTCCCCGCACCTAAATTCCCTCCCAGAACCTGTGTCCCATGCCCCAGCACCCAGCCCTGCTCCCCCTTCCACACTCCGAACCCATCATGTCATTCCTCCGCCTAGGAGCAGCAGGGACATGTTGCCACTTCCGGGGAGCCACGCAGCGCCAGGTAGAGAGCCTGCTGGCCCGGTGCCTATCAGGCTATAAACTGGACTTTCTATGAAGATTAGAAATGCTGGTTTTTAGAGTGTTTTGGTTGGTAACACAGCTTTTACTATATTATAATGTCTGCTGTTGTATTTAATTATAACTACCATCTTTGTTTAATACATTTTAAAAATGTGTTGAGCTTGTTGAATAGTAGAAAAATACTTACTGAATGTATAATTTGATAGAATAGTATTTGACCAGCTGTTAAAACAGGATGATTGAGTTAATATTTACTTTGATTTTTTCACTTAATCATAGGACTGGAAGGGACCTTGAGAGGCTATCTAGTCCAGTCCCCTGCACTCATGGCAGGACTAGGTATTATTTATTAAAATAATGTTGAAATCTTGCCAAATACTGTTTTACACCTCTCTTCTTTCTTGCCATCACATGACTTTTTTTAGTATAGTTCATGGTGTATTTTCCATAGAATATTATAATTTTTACAAATTTATTATTGCTATTTATAAAATATTATAACGCCAATCATAGCAGATCTAGTTTTAATTTTTTTAAAGCAAATCATCATAAAAGCTGCTGTAATGTAGACTGGCTGAAAACCTATTTACAGTCTAATTCCCTGTTGTTAACGCTATTAAAATCAGAATTTTGCCCTTCAGTGTTAAAGATTAAATTCAGTAGCAGCCAGAGTAACTATAAAAAGGAAAAAAGGCAACCGTTAAGAGTTTCTGCTAAAAGGGCCAGGAAGCCCTGTGGTAGCTAGTTTTCTTTTACAAGCACCACTCTGTAATACAGTAATTCCAGTCAGATGCTAGCGTAACTCTGCTTATGAAACACAGTTAAGATTTAGTCTACAAATTGGAATAGTTTTTAACTGGGTTAAGGGACAATCTTGTTTAGCAAATCAGAATTTCTGCCTCAGAGGAAATTCTGATATTTCAACAATTGTGTTCTGCCCTGAATTGAAATGAAAGATCAAAATATCAACATTTTTAATGAAGCAAAAAGTCTGAAAAAATTTAACTGTAGAATTGTTGAAATAAGTTCTTGTTAATTTCAATTTTAAATAGGTTTATTTTTATGGTGGCCTATGCTAAGGCCTAAGCTTGCTATGATCCACTAAAATAATTAAAGTTAAATTAAAAAAAAAATCAAGCAATATATGTTTGCTGCCGAAGTTTTAAAAGAAACTCAAACCACTGAACTCATGGAAGTCACTGGCTAAGCCCCTGGGACCAGAGTTTGAAGTGCTAAACCAGCTTTTGACAGCTGTCACCTTTCTAGTGGGTGCAGAAAATATTTTATTCTTTTTCAGTTTATTCAGTCAGTTTAGTAAAAGGACTAGTTCATTCAAAGTTGAGAAACTGATTGGGAAAGCTTCTTTTCCTCTTTCAATCTGTAAATAAAAACAAGTATGAGTTCTAGTTCTAAAGTCTTGAAGGACATGGCAACCAGAAACAATAAATTCAACTTCTGATAATACTTCCTGATTTGATAAATCAATTAGTTTTAAATGCAGAACATGTTTTGATAAACTTATTTTTTCTCATGTATCCAGTACATTTAATCTAGCTTTATTTAACTAACTAAATAAAATTATGATTTTGTGCATTTTTAATTTAATTCCAATTTCCATCCAAATGCAGCTTGACAGAAATCACAAGTAAAAAATTAATACTCTAATAAATAAGTATCACTCACCATTTTCTAACATAATAAATATGTAAAAATAAGTTATCTGAATAAATGTATGTTAAAACTGATTAAATAAACATATATAGGTATAGTGTATCCTGCAGATTATTAAATAGTAGTTCCAAATTTAGTGTATAGGTTGAGATTGAGCTGAGTACCTGAAGTCTGTTAACTTCCGGGTAAGTCTGAATCCTTCTCATGCTATTACATATCACTTATGGCATGAACGATCCTCTATCATTCCTTCTTCACCTGCCCAGTGGTACTCCTACTGTGGCATGAGCTCTGGCTTCATTATTAACATATGTCCCAACTGTTACCATCTTTTCTAGATACTTTTAGAGATAATGGGCTGTTGCACTTTGACGAATCTCGGCATTTGTTATTCATTCCATTTAATACCTAGTATTTTTCTAAGGCATTTGCTTTCAAAGACATTTGGATATCTGTATTTTTTGGATTTCCAGCTTTCATATCCATGTGTTCAGACGGAAATAACATTTGAGTGGAAGATTCAGAATTTCATCTTTTAACTGTAGATTTTTGATGACCAAATCTTGTTTAAGGTAGTGTATGCCGCTGCTGCTTTGCCAATTCATGATACTATTTCTTTCTGGACATCCCTGTGGCTTGAACGTTACTGTCAAGGTATGCTAGTTGATTCACTTCCTGTATTCCTTTGCCTTCCAAAGTGATATTAGAATTGCGAGTTGCTGGAGTTCTCGTTGAATTTTTTTCTTCATAACTGATTATTAGCCCGGCCTTTTTGACAACGCTGGACAGTCTTTAGGTCTTTACTTGCATGTTGGTTGAGCTGTCACTGAGAAGACTTATGTCATTAGCAACATCTAGATCTTCTAATGTATTGTTGAGCCTTGTGATGCCTATGTTGTATCCAGCTACACTTTTTCTCATCAGGAAGTCAACAGCATTGCCAAGCAGTAACAGTGAGGAAAGGCTTCATTGTTTGATACCCGTTAAGTGCCTGTCTGATTTTGAAATAAACTTCCCCTTTTAAACATGGGATTAAGAGATCTGTGTTGATGATAATCTGCTGCATAGTTAACTTCTATGTGCTTCTTAAGTGCTAGAATACATATATTTTGGACATGTACTTTACCTTGGGTATTTTTAAAAGTATTTTCAGAAAGCAAATAATTTTTACTGGCTTTTTTCTAATTTGGTCAGCAGCATACTCTATTTTATCTACTTCTATTGCTGTTTTTTTGCATCTTGACATTTTCCATTCTTATCTCTATTTCCTGACATTTGTTCAGTAATTCTCTCTCCCACACTTATTTATTTATATCTTTAAAAAGTACATCATTCTATAAGTTGCATAGGCATAATGTAGAAGGTGAAATCTAAACATCAAGTCACCTTTGAAGTCCAGACAATTCTTATTCCCTTCCATTAGAATTTTGTGGCAAAGTCCTAAATGAAAGTTCAGTTCCATTGAAACAATGAACTGTAACAGGGAAGCACCCCTCC
The DNA here is from genome assembly GCF_011386835.1 of Chrysemys picta bellii. Lineage (NCBI taxonomy): Eukaryota > Metazoa > Chordata > Testudines > Emydidae > Chrysemys > Chrysemys picta. The sequence continues at coordinate 84,674,935 of NC_088799.1, read as the reverse complement.
CCCTGCTGCTGAAATGCCAGAGTGGTGCAGAAAATGCTTTGCTGTATTCTTGTGTTTATGTTGTCCAAAGACAACTGAGACAATCATTTACTCATATAGAGGTACCAGTTATATTACTAATATACAAGTCAAAATTCCTGCTCTCAGCTATGGATATCTTTGGTAATACATTCCAGTAGATGTTGCAAAGTAACTTTTCTTTTCTCTCTTTTTTTTTGGTTCCCAAATAAAATTATTGGTAGTCTGTTTCCATTTATGAGCCAATCAAAACTGTAGAAATGCAAAGCAGAATTGTAAAGTAAGAGTATTTTAAACACATCTCAAATGTTACTGCATCTAAATGTTAAAATGAATGAACGATCCTTGAAAAACTCTTGAGTAGCTATTATTTCAGTTTGATAATAATCTTAAACCTATATTTATTGCAGAAGTACATTATTTGACTAGCTTTTCATTACCATTGGTTCTGATTAAATGCCTGTGACAGACATAATTCTATCACAGACCAGAATAAAGTTCTTATTATTTGCTTAGATCGATAAAATGGCTGGACAGAAATAAATTAAATGACAAAAGACTATGTTCAGATGATGATAGGGGTCTTGTTTTTAAACTTGTGCAAGACAAGAAATTCAGAGGTAAGGCAGAAACTTGGTCCATATCCTGTCCTTTTGTAATGAGGTACTGCAGCACTATTCTAAAACCTGTGCAATATTTATGCACAATGGATTTAAAACAAAAAATAAAATGAATTCATCAACTTGAAACATTCATTGTTGGTCTATTTTGAATGATCTTGAAAAGTTACATCTTTAGAAGATTTTTAACAGGAAGATGATTTCAAAGAGTGATGCATAAGTGGGAATGTAGTATTAGGCTTTTTGCTTTGTAGTGAAGTAGGCATACATTTTTAGTTAATGAAATGAGTGTGATGTGGCATGATATCTTGCAAAAGCCTCCAGATTACCAAGTGATAAAAAACTGCCATCTATGTCAGTGGTTCTCAAACTTTTGTACTGGTGACCCCTTTCACATAGCAAGCATCTGAGTGCGCCCCCCCCCCCCAAATAAATTAAAAATACTTTTAAATATATTTAACACCATTATAAATGCAGGAGGCAAAGCAGGGTTAGGTGTGGAGGCCGACAGCTCGCAACCCCACCCCACCCCTGTAATAACCTCGTGACCCCCTGGGAGGGTCCCGACCCCCAGTTTGAGAACCCCTGGATGTATTGCATAGAGTAACCTCATCAGACTTTCATTTCTGTCATTACCTTACAGTTTGTAAGCAGTCCACAACTGTTCAAAAAAACCCCAAAACTATTATTATTCTGACCCTTGTATTGTTGAGTGAGATTGAGTTTAGGCAATCGGTGTGACGCTTGAAGAACTAGTAAAGGAAGGAATAATTAATCTAAAGCACTATTTTGTTTATTTGTCCAACTTTTTTTTTAATAATAATTTGTTATTGTAATGCCAAGGATCTGTAGTTACGGACCAGGACCTCATGGTCTAGATGCTGTAGAAACACAGAACAAAAGATGGGCATTCACCCAAAGAGTTTATAATCTAAGTATAAGACGAGAGATGGTCCCAGACAGATGGGGGAGCGTAAAGAAGCAATGAGACAATATTGTCCATCACCACAGGTAGTACATATCTGTGTGCCAGAAGCTGGAAATGGGTGATAGGGGCAGGATCGGTTGAGGATTACTATTCTGTTCATTTCCTCTTGGGCACCTGGCACTGGCCACTGTTAGAAGACAGAATACTGAGCTAGATGGTCCTATGGTCTGACCCAGTTGGGCCATTCTTATGGTCTCAGCACATTATCTGTTGTCAAGTTTTTGTAGAACTCACAGAAAAAGTGAGTTTTAAGGAGGGATTTGAAATGGCTTTCAGGATGTTTACAGGGAACTCCCCCTAAGCGTGAGGGGCAGCATAGGAGATAAGCACAAAAGTGCTTGTTTTAAAATACTGTATAACAAGTGAGCAATGGAGGCTGGCATCAGGCAGGAGTCAAACTCTTTATACTGAATGAGAGATGATAGGTAGGGTGGGTGTAGGCCTTGAAGAACCTTGAAAGTAAAGACATTAATGCATGTTTTAGCAACTTCTGCAAGAACTGTCTCTCCCCACTCACGTTACTTTAAAAATAGAAAAAGGCTAGGTTTAAATATATGGGGAAAAGGCAAGGCTAAAAATAATAAAGCAAGGTTTAAACCTTAATAACTTATCATTAGTTCCACATTATTAAAATGTTTGCCCATCACCACCCTCATTATTTTGCATTCATGTTGTATTCCATTTCCCTCAACTTGAATTTTTTTTCTTTCTTTAGTTGTAAGTTCTTTAGGGTGGAGCAGTATTTGTATCTATGTTGTGCATTGTCTAGCCCAATGGGGATCTATTTTAATTGAGACATTTGGGTGATACACGAATACAAATAATAGTGATTCATGTCTCCAGTCTCTCACCTACCTAGTTCAGTAGCTGTTCAGAGGCTTGTTGCTTCAAAACAGAGTGCAAAAAGATGTTAACTTTTGCATCCTGGAGAGAGGAATGGATTCTAAGGGGAAAACAGACATAGTACATATGTACAGCATAGTGTGGAACTGTGTCCAGACTCCAAACCTTAACATTGAGATTAATTTTGTTTCCACAAATATAACTTCTCCATTTCACCCTTCCAAGTGCTTCCTGTCAGAGCTCCTGTTTGACTTATGACATCTGCTGGATATTACTAAAGACCAAAATGTTGGCCTATGTAGTGAGCTTGAAAAATGACCCAAGTAAATGGAAATGCAGTCTTTAGGGAGTTTAGGACCATTCCCAAAGCAGTTTACCTGCATCTGAAACAAAGCCTATAATAAAAAAGATTATTCAGTCTAGAAGAAACATAAAGGGAATAAAGAAGAATATGATCAGAAAGAGCAGCAGTCCTGCGACTCAGGCAAATTGTTATATGGTTAATCTGGATGAGTCAAGTAGTATTCTTAGGGGTTCCCTTCAAAGTCCACGTTGTCAACAGTAAAAGTAAGACAACGTACGTTACTGGAAAGTAGAACTGCAAAAAGCAGAAATAGGCTAACTTCAATTTTCCTCAATTTTTCTTCTTATCTTGCTGTTCCAGGTACAATGTGGAATATGTGATAAGATCTACATTTTTTTCATTCATACAAGAGTGTTTTTTTTAAACTTGCTTTCTATAGCTCTTGGTTTCTAATAAGCAGTCACAACAAAGATTAATGGCTGAAGGTGCTATTTCAATTAAATTTGTTTGCTTTTGTCACCTGTTCTGAGACCTCGTCTACACTACAAAGTTTACTGGTAAAACTTGTCTTCTGTTGGCACAGCCTTGCATGTGTCCACACCCAGTTTTAAGACCTACTGACAAAACTGACCTGCTGATGAAGCTAATTGCCCGTGTCAGGTTCCTCAAAATCAGTCGTGTGTCCCCCCCCCAATACCATTTTCCCCCATAGCCTTGCAAATTTATGTAAAACACGACATGCAGCAGTAACAAGAACATTTGGCTCTCTGAGATCCAGGCTATTCATAAGACATTGACCCTTTAATCTGCCGAACACATGCTCCACTATGATCTTGCATATACTTAGGTGGTAATTAAATCTTTCCTTGTTCTTATCTTGGTGCCAGGTGTATGGTTTCATGAGTCAGGGAAGCAAAGGCGGGGCTGGGCATCTGAGAAACACAGTTTGTATTTTAGCCTCACCAATGTGAATATGCTAATCTGTGCTCGCATCTTTTCAAAAAGACCTGTATTCTTAAAGATGCAAGTATCATGCACCTTCCCTGACCACCCAGAATTAGAGTAATTGAAACATGACTGATGACCCACCCACACTTGCATAACCAGGGGGAAAATATTCCTTTCTCTTTATGTACTCAGAGACAAGGTTTTTGGAGTAAGGGAGAATTGCCTGCACGTTGCCCAGGATCAGTCCTGTGCAGCAGAACACACTTGGATTATCACCTGCGGATGGTTTAATGGACTGTGAAGTGATTTTTGATGGCCTCAGGCCATTTCCCAGTAGACCTGTCTCACCAAAGAAACCAAATGGTGGCTGTTGAAGTTGTGGTGGAAATGTGTGAGGGAGTTCGGTCATCTGTCCAGAGAATGAAAGTGTCATCAATGTATATCACAGGTTTTATGGTGCATTTTCCCAGAAATTCTTGCTTCATGTCCCATGAAGAGGTTGGCATATTGAGAAACCATCTCAGTACCCGGGACTGTTCCCGTGGTTTGGACAAACTGTGTGGTGTTAAATGTAAAGTAGTGTGGGTGAGAATGAAATGGATTAGTTTGGTGACGTCTTTGAGGTGCATATCTGAGTATTGTCCATTGTCTTTAGGCAGGCTGTGATGCCATCACAGTGAGGATATTGGTGTATAGGAAAGGGACATACATGGTGGGAAGGAATGTGTTCTGAGGAAAATTAATATTGTGGAGTTTCTGGAGGAAGTCGGTTGTGTCCTGGAGGAAACTGGCCCTTTATGTGGTGAGTGGTTTGAGATGGTTTGTGAGTCTTGATATTCCTCGGTAATGTGTGTTAACCCCTTATGCTTAACAACCTGTTCCACCTGTTTAGCTGTGACACGCTGGTTACATTTTCTAGATCTGAAGAAGAGCTCTGTGAAGCTCAAAAGCTTGTCTCTTCCACCAGCAGAAGTTGGTCCGATAAAAAAATATTACCTCACCCACCTTCTCTCTTAAATATACAGCATCAGCCAGCATAAGCCTTCTCTAAAAACTACAGATGAAACGAAGAGACATGCAACTACATTTTTCAGAACTGGTCTCAGATTTTCGATGTCCAGCTTGAGAAGTCTTTTTCAGAGGTCCGAACGAGCTGCAGCTCTCATTTAAGTCAGTATAAACAGCAAAATAAGGAAAATTTGTCATCTTTCTGTTGTAATGTAAACTACTTAGCTGAAGATATTTTGGTAAAATGCATATAGCTTTAATTTTTAAAAGGTTATTTTTGATGGCCCCTTCTACAATGGTGAAACAACTTTTGCCATTTTTAAGAATCAGTCAATTTAAAAACAATCTCATGAGTTTCCTAATACAGAAATCCATGTATTTTTAAGCCATTAGTGGGTTCTGGTGTTCTTCATCAACATTTGTGCATGTCTTTTTAGAAGAGCCTTTCCGAAGGGATCACATTGATAAATTCACAAGGGAGGTTGCTAGTTAATTCTTGTAATTATTGCTAAATAATAAAATTTCATCATATGAGGAAGTGAAGTTATTCTCATGCAAAATTACTAATTTTAACCAATGTTCTCTTGAGTTTTATTTTTCTGCGTACAGAGTGACTGCCTGCCTAAGCTTAATATACTGAAAAGCCCAGTCTGATCAGTTGACTTCTCCCCATTCCCAAACTCTCATGCACTGTCTTCCATTCCCACTCTCCTCTTTCCCTCTCATCTAAATTCAGTCCAACAATTATCATTCACTCTTTTTCTTTTCTCAGTGCATTTGCCACTCTTGTTTACTCCCACATATCTTCTCATTCACTGTTACAGTTGGCATTTACACTCTCTCATTCACTCAGATGCTTCTTTTAACTCTTTCCTTTCACTCTATCGCTTTCCTTCTCATTCACATTCTTCCTCCCATTTGTTCATATACACTCTTTCCTTGCTTCCTCCCTCCTATTACATTTTTTTCCTCTCTTGCTTTTAAGGACCCAGTATAACTCCCCAGGAAAGCCAGTGGTAAGATTCTCATATACTTCCTCAGTATTTGGATTCATTCCTAACATATCTTAGTTATGCAGGTAACCATTGGTCAAAAGTGGCAGCATAGCATAATGCTGTCTGGAATAGTTTGTTGGAAACTCAGCAGAAAAGTTTGTAAACATTAGATTTGACCTTGAACAAATGCTTCTTGGTAATCTTGATTGTTCTTTGCATTCAATGCTCTGATGTGTTAAACAAGATATTTATAACATTTAACAGTCATGACGCTGTAGGAATAGATAGTTTTCAAGTACAATCAATACTAAACCTATGTTTCATCACTGAAACTGTGTAGTATTGTATCCAAAAAATGGCACTAAAAGTATATTAATATTTCAAAGTCGAACATTCAGAAGTTAGGAAATGCCAGAATTAAGGTAGCCTGTGCAATTTGTGAAGTAAAAAACAAGCAGACATATTCAAAAACAAAGGGCCATCTTTGTATATCGTACAGGACCATAAAAAGGCACAGACATTTTTTCTTTGTGATATACTTCTGTTGATAGGAAGTCATGGTAGACTGAAAGCACTGGAGACTGAAGTCTGCTATCCGGGGAGCAGATACAGCATGGAAAGCAGCAATACAAACTTATGTCCTACCTCCCTAGGTTGCCTCAACACTGTCTATTCCTGACTGCTGGGCGGGCTGCCCATGCTAGTTTAATCTTTGGCCTCCATGCTGATACCGAATTTTTCAAAGAGAAGCTTGAGGGGAAAGATAGTCTATCCGTAAGACATAGGATTGGGACTCAAGAGAACTGGGATTCCCAGCTCCCTCACAGATATTTCTGTATGACCTAAGACAAATCCTGTGAGCTCTGTGCTTCCATTCCTTTATCTGTACATTGGGATCTTTCCCTAATTGCAGAGGTGTTGTATGGCTTATTTAAGTAATGTTTAATTGAAAGGTGCTATGTAAGTTTAAATTATCATTATAAGAGGGCAGTTTTTCCCACTCTACAGAGAGTGAGTAGAAAAGAAGAGCAGGGCTGGGAGGCAAAAGAAAGCGGTATAATCCTAGAGCCACCTCTTCCCCCCCCCCCCCCCCCCCCCCCCCCCCCCGCATATGTGTTTCTGCAGCAGTAGATAAAGCAACAGGTGGTTTGTTTAAAACAAAAAACAAAAAAAATGTTTTCTTCCTGTTTCCTTGGCAGCCTCTAATACATCTGGCCATGGGTCAGTTTATACATAGGGGCTGAGGGAAGGTGGGATCTGTCCTGAGACAGGACAGCAGCCCTCACATTAGTTATTTCAACGAAAATAGGTTAGAAACTCCTGTATTAAGGAAATGTAATCTAGGAGAGCTGCAATAAAAGCTTGTAAATAAACACTTCTTTACATATACTCCACAATTGAGTTTGTAAAATTTGTGTAAGAGAAAGAAAATCATTAATTTAAATGTAATTTAATGTAATTATTTTTGGGAATAGAAATGAGATTGATTTTGTCTACAAAATATCATGCACATTTACTGCACTATATAAACAATCTAGCTCTTTCTCAGAATGGTGGCTGTGAATTTTTTCCCCCCATAGGTTATTATAGCTCCACAACCCTCTACTCCCATGAACACACTATGAGCAAAAACATTCTGGATTTAATATTTAGTGTTCATATGCTTGATCACTCTGAATGTTAATTTACATGCTTCTTGCAGACCTAAACAGGAGATTATAGCATTGCTTTTGAGAGGTTGCAGTCTTAAGTATTTGAGACAACCCCATAGTGGGCAATTGTTCCTCAGCCCCAAGGGTAGCTTGGAGCCCACTGCCGTGCGACGTGGGCTAGGGGTCGGCGCCTGTGGCCAGTGCCCGGGACTGGAGCCGGGACCCAGTGCCTGCTGCCATGAAGCTGGAACCAGGGTCTGGAGGCTGAAGCCCCACAGCTGGAGGCCAGGGCTGCATGGCCAGAGGCGGGGGGTCAATACCTGCTGCCCTGCGGTCGGAGCCTGGGGCTGCATGGTCAGGTTCTTGAAGTCCTGCTGCTGGAGCCTGCCGCCCAACCCGCCCCTTCCCCAAGGTGGGTCAAGAACTCACTTTGCTCCTGCAGCGTTGTGCCCCACCTCTCTCCAGAGGCGGTGGCAGGGTGGCGCATCCAGGAGCAACAAGGAGGGAGGGGAAGGGGCCGCTGCTTTGTGCACGCCGCCCCCCCTTCCCCAATCACAGCCCAGGAGGGTGTCGTGGACACACGAAAAGCCCCTGGTGGCTACATGCAGCCACGGTGGCCACATTTGAGAAACGTTGGTTTAATCCAAACAAGAAGGCAGTGTTAACAGATTTGGGGAAGCAGTCATGAGTGCTGTCCTAACTTAATCACTGCACCTGAATTAGAGAGTTCGGCTGCCATTTGTAGCATAAATGTGCAAATTAGGGGTGGTACATCTTGGTCTGCTGCTGGATGCCCAGGTAGTGGCTGTTGCCACAAATGCTTTTTTTTTTTTTTAGGTATCTGTACTCTTATTCCAGCTTCTGCCACAGTTAGATTAGATTGCTGTAATGTCTCTATATGTGGTTATGCACAGAGACCACTTGGAAGCCAAAGCTAGTACAGAATGCCATGCATGGCCTGTTTATGAGATGGAGATCACACCACATCAGAGCAATAGGGAGGGTCTGCTCTTGCTTCTGTTGACATCAATTTATAGAGCCCTAAATGGTTTAACACCTGGTTACCATTGAAATTGTTTCTGTTCCCATGCCATGCTTCCTCAGTTGGTCTGTGGAAGTGCTTGAGCTCTTGTCGATATAAACAGAAGGTAGCTACTTGGAGGGAGTTCTCTGTGGAGGATGGCTGTCTCTGTAAAGAGTTTATTATAAATCTAAAGAAATATCAAATGTCTGCCAAGATTTGAGTTTTTTCTCCTGCTGCTGTAGCAGTAACACATTTCAGTTGCACAGTAAAAACACATCTACGGTGATAAGATCCATCTTCATTGGCAAGACCAAACAGTCTCTTAATCATATGAGGACATTACAGTGTTGCACCTGAGATGGGACCTTCCGAAGGCTTTGTTCCCAATGGGATCAGACTTATGCTATTTATGACCATGATTAAACAAAGTTGTTGGTAACAAATTTCTAGTGCTGTTTCCATGACCACCGTGGACAGGTTTTTGTGTGTGTGTGTCAGAGCATGGATTTCAAACACAGTTGTATAGGCAACCACAGGTTTGAGTATTTGACATGATTTGGCTTGTTATATGCTTATTTAAAGAGACCATGTCAACTTGCAATCTCATCAGTTTAAAACGAGAGTTAAAACTAGTTACAGATACTATTACTGCGCTGGGGGCTACCCCTGCCAACTTCTGTGATCTTGCTTCCTATTTGAAACATAAAATGAAAAATTCTCTTTGTGAATGTTGATGTCAGTGGCAGCTGCATGGGGCTTAGCACTTCTGAAAATCAGACCACTTATTTAGGAGCCTAACTTTAGGCATTCATTTTTGAAAATGTTGACCTGTATGACTGGGTGCTTAGGATTTCCAGTACCACATTAGACCACTGGCACGTCAGATTTATTAGCTTGTCTCTGTGTACTGCTTTATAAAGATTGGCTGGAGAGTGGGGTGGATTCTGCAGGGAATGCCTTGAAAAATTGACTGTTAAGACTGAAAGCTGTTCTGGGCAGGAACGTAGGCTTCTAAGTCATTGAAGCACTTTTGCAAAGTTTACCCTAAGTTCTATTGAAAGTCATTACGACTTGCATGTTTTTGAAAATTTTACATTTTTACCTTTTATCTTATTTTGACCCTTTATCTCATTTCTTATTCTCTTATATAGTGAGTGCCTTGCCCACCCATCATGCTAAGCAATAGTTGGACAATTGTTTGTTTGCAAAAACTGTTATGCTTAAAGATCAGCATGTCTTCGTGTCCTTTGGTCAAGACTCTAATGCTAGAAACATGGATGTCATGCTGACACTTTTCATAAGCACTACAGCATAAATCTGAGACAAACTCCTTGGTGTATCAACCCCATGTTCCAGTAAACTCTTGGGTTGCAAACAGGATCTTCTCATAGAGATTTAAAGAAAACCATGTTTTACTTTTCTCTGCTGAGGTGTGGTGCTGGAATGGATCACATTGGCGTATATGAATGGCATGCATAACTAGAAAGCCATTTTCTACATTAAGTGCCATAAGTGTGTGATACATCTTTAAAAGTAATTAATAAAATGTTTAATTCCAAAAATACTTCATCCCATCCTATATGCAGGTGATGCGGTGTGCGGTGCCTCCTGCTGGTCCTCTCAGGGAATTAGCTCTCCAGCCCTCGGAGCGCCCTCTGCACGCTGGTGTCCCGCTTGTTTCCAGCCCTGTGTCCCTCCCGGACTCCGGTGCCCTTTTATCTTTGGGGTGCTGCCCCCGGCAATACCCCCACAGTCTCAGGGTCTCCCCCACCCAGGGGAACCCCCAACCCTCTATCCCCACCTTGCCTCAGTCGTGGGCTACTGCCAGTCATCATCAAGCCCCCACTCCCTGGGGCAGACTGCAGTGTAAAAGCCACTCATTATAGGCAAGGGGATTCGGACCTACTGCCTTCCTCTACCTCCCAGTACCTCTGTGGGCCTAGAACCAGGCCCTACAGCCTGGGGAGTTGCCAGCCTGGAGCTCCCCTGCTCCTCTGGCCTTTCCCCAGCCCTGCTTCACTCCAGTACCCTTTAGGACTCAGGCAGGTAGGTCCATCTCCCTCCTCAGCTAGAGGGAGACTGTGCCAGCTCCTGGCTCACTGGCCTTTTTATAAGGGCCAGCTGTGGCCTGATTGGGGCGTGGCCCAGCTGCAGCTGCTTCCCCAATCAGCCATCCCCAGGCACAACCCTCTCCAGGGCTACTTTTAACCCCTTCTATTTTAGGAGCGGGGTAGCCACCCTGTTACAGCAGGATATAATACAATAAGATGTGTTAAAACGGGCAAGTATTATGTGGTGAAGAAATTAGCTTCACTTGGTTGTATTTCTTCAGCAATTTGTAATGTACTATGTGACTTAGGACAAGTGCAAAAAGAAGGTTTAAGGCAATGTGTAGAAAATATACAGAAGGCCATGCTGCTATTTGTTAAGGTTAAAAATGTTTTTCTTAAGAGTTCATTTTCTTGACGTTTGTTCTTTGCCTTGAGCCAATGACTGCTCTTTTGCTATTCTGCTGTACAGTATTGATTTATATTGTGCATGCTGTGCAGCTAGTATCGCAACAGAGCTGTAGGAGACTGGTTTATGGTGGAATACTAGCCAGGTGCTTTAGGAGTATCAGGACTGATTTCAGAAACAATCACTGGGGTAGAGAACGTATTTCCTGGCTGAAATAGACCAGTTATGTTATGGAAGCACACTGAGTGCCCCCTGTCTGCTGTTGCCTGGGAGGACATTGCTCACCATTCTTATTGAAAGGAAGAGTGTAATGAAAACAGCCATCCAGGTTTAAGACTATTAGTTACTGTTTCTGTAGCATCCAAAGGGTTCTAGGAACTTCAGAAGGGTAGGCAGACAAGATCTGTGTCCTACAGCACTTAGAATACAGCGTTCCATGTAACAGCATCTGCTAGTAACCTATGTTATGCCTATGCAGATTCCCATATTTGTGAATAAATATGGTGTATTTTATATCCCATCTGAAAAGAATTGCAACCCAGTCATGTTCAGCTTCATAGCAGTGGCAGCCGTTCCCAGGCAAAGTTGTAGCTTTTGCTAGCCTTTTGGTCCAACGTACAAGCGTAGTATATGAGGTAAGAGGGAATGAAAACAAGGAGGGCAACAAGGATAAGAATAAAACATAATGGAAAACAGAACAAAAGGGGATATTTGAAAAGAATGCAAAGGCCATCTGAGAACAAAACAGAATGAGAAGAGAAGAAGGACTTAAGGGCTTTCAAGGAACAAAGGATCGGAAGCCTAGTGAGAGCGTGGGTGGAGATGGAGGAAAGGTTTGTTGACATTTTGCATTTTTAATAGTTGAAAGCAATTTATTTTGCACCTGCTCCCCACCAGTTGTTTTCATCTTATTTTTTCTTTGGTCACTTGTCAACCACTGTCTTTGTTTAGTTCTCATGTTATGCATGTTTACATGAACTAGGTGAAATATTCTCTAAACATGAAGTATACACTCTTAATTACTCAATCCTCTCTTTTTTTCTTCTTTCCTGCAGATTCCCCAGACATTCAGACAAGCTACATGGCAGAGTTTGGGGAGTGGCTATTCAAGACAATTATTAGATGCTGCAAAGGTAGGATTAAGCAGTCTTTCCTCCTTCTACTCTCTCAGGGGGGAAAAAAATCCTATCCCTTGAGCATCTTCCAATTTATGCTGCGTATTTTACATCCTTTATATGATTTCACCTTTTTATGATTTCTAAGTACTACTAGATAAATGGCAAATTATGTTTCTGCCTCTGGAAATGGAGAGAGAATCTCTGCTGAAATCTTGATAGTCTTCCCCCTTTGAAATGTCTTTCTAAATCTCTAAAAATCAGTGCCAACATAGTAATGTTTTCAGAAAGCTTTTAGAAATGTACTTGTAGCTTGTTGACATTCAAATTTATCCTGCGGTTTTATGTCTGACAATGTATGGAAATCTGAGTTTTCTCAAATATGTAAAGCTTTATTACCCCAAAAATATGCTTAGCTTGTGGAGCATAAAGAAACTTTAAAAATTTATTGGCACCTCTGGGGGAGAGCAGTATGACAGGTTTTCATCTGTGTGAGGGTTGCTTTCTGTGTCACTAATGTAAACATAAGGGAAATGTTTTTTTGTTTTTAGTCTTCGTCTGCTAATAATGACACAGAGAAATATGTAAAATTGTAGGATGTAGTAAGACCAGGAAATTCATCTAAATTCTCACCTCTTAATGTTACAGTTAGGCCTGGTCTACACTGGGGAGGGAGGAAGGGGTGTCGATGTAAGATACACAACTTCAGCTACAGGAATAGCGTAGCTGAAGTCGACGTATCTTATTTCGACTTACTTCCAGTCCTCACGGTGCGGGATTGATGGCCGCGGCTCCCCCGTTAACTCCGCTACCGCCGCCTGCCCTGGTGGAGTTCCGGAGTCGACGGGAGCATATTCGGGGATCGATATATCGCGTCTAGACGAGACGCGATATATCGATCACTACCCGCCGATGCGGCGGGTAGTCTGAACGTACCCTTATATCCCACAATATGTCTCTTCTTTAAATACTCTTTAATTATTTTTGGTTATCATTTCAAATGCACCTAAGTGGTTTAGGAGCCTAAAACCCAGTGCTGTTCAATGGGATTTAAAAGCACTTCACTTAGGTGGTGTTTTTTTTTTTTTTTTAATTTTACCCTTTGAGTTTATAAAAGTGAGTGACAGAAATGGAATTGTGAGTCAGAGACTTCTGAATTCTAATATATTAGATCATGCTACCTCTCATATACATTATATATGAGATTCCATAATATTGCTTGGTAGCTTCCCCTTATATTTAGGTTGCCTAACTTTTTCCATTGTAAAAGATTCTTGCTACTTTTTTTTTTTTTTTTTTAAGACGCTCTACCTCCATTGTTTTCAGCAGGCCTTCAAAGTTAAGGAGAAATCACTCGGTTAGCAAAGTGACTTGTTTGTCCTATTAAATTCCATTCAGTTTAGCTGAATTATAAACCGTTAAATCATCATTTCCCGTTTCTCACTTGTATTCATCAGGAAAATTTTTCTAGTATGCTAAAATAACTGAACACGATTTAAAAAAACCAAAACCGGTTCACACTACCACTGCAGCACACAACACACTATACTGGCAATGTCTGGGAGCAGCAAGGAACTGGACCAGCCCGGACTGTCTCAACCTGCACTCCTCAGACCTGGCACGTGGCCCCTGCTTCCTATCCCCCTTTTTGGGAGCACCATATGGGCCATGTAACTGAAGTAATAGAACAGGGGTTCTCAAACTGGCGGTCACGAGGTTATTACTTGGAGGGTCATGAGCTGTCAGCCTCCACCCCAAACACCACTTTGCCTCCAGCATTTATAATGGTGTTAAACATATAAAAAAGTGTTTTTGATTTATAAGCGGGGTCGCACTCAGAGGCTTGCTATGTTAAAGGGGTCACCAATACAAAAGTTTGAGAACCACCGTGGTAGAAGTCTCTGCTGCCCTGCTGCAGGCTCAGGATTCTTGCTGATGCATGATGGGGAGATTATTACAGTGGTGTGTAACATTGTTTTGATATTTTTTTAAACATCTAGGAAATGCGTTAAAAGACCATTATTTGGGTTGCAAATTCAAGCACTCGTAGGTTAGGAAATGCCACTTGGAGTTACCCATGCAATCTTAATTATGCCCCTTTGTACATATGGATTACAATATAGTTTTTAATGATATGATCATATACTGTTTTTTCCACAGGAACCCTGCTCATTCAGTGCAGAGATTGGACACACAAAGGGACAGAATTAAGATTTCATGGACAACTTTAAATTTGGCCTGTAGTCACTTTCAAGTGCTTGATTTTGCAATCTAATTAACTGTGTTTTACTGTAGAGTTTTTTTAATAAGAAAGGTCTAGTAGAGTAGCATTCAGGAGTTATTGATCCCCAGTTCCATCTCTGTCACTGACTCTCTCTCTCTCTCTCTCTCCTTGCCCTTGTGCAGGTCATTTAATCTCTCTACTCAGTTTTCCTATCTGCAAAGTGGGGATAGTAATATTTGCCCACCTCAAAGAGGTGTTGTGGGTTAATGTTTTGCGCAGTACTTGGAAGCACTTGTGAAGCTCTAAGTGTCATTATTATGATACTTAACAAATTGATCACAGAATTCCAGTCTAATGCAGTGGTTTTAAGCACTTTATTGAAAGTGCAGTTGGGCTTGAAAAGCGGCTTTCTAAAAATGCATTTTCTTACCCATAAAGGGAAGGTATGTATAGCTTAAAAAAATAAATCAGATGACATTTGGATGACTTAATCAGATACAAGTAAATTGCAATTCATGTATTTAATTTATGATGTAATTAAACAATGACCATTGAGCTTATAACCTGTTTATGATTAAGGCTACAATTTAATCATGCGTATTTTTAGTAAAAGTCATGGACAGGTATGGGCAATAAACAAAAATTCACGGGCTGTGACCTGTCCATGACATACTAAAAATACCTGTTTAAATGGGGGGGGCGGGTGGGGCGGGGAGGACAGCGCTGGGTGTGCTGGGGTCTGCTGTTGGAGGAGGTATGGAGGGAGGGGTGGTGGGGTTGGGGCCAGCAGCTCCAGCCGCCGGGGGCCACAAACCGTGGGTCCTCCAGCGGGGCGGGGACTGCTGCCTGGACCACAGCTGCTCTGGCTGGGCAGGGCGGGAACGGCGAACCGCGGCCACTGGGAATTGCGGGCGGCTGTGCCTGCGGATGGTCAATGTAAGCAAACTCACAGCCCGCCAGCAGATTACACTGATGGGCCGCATGCAGGCCTCAGGTTGCCCACCACTGAGTTAAAGGGTCTACTTAGTTTGGTTTACACCTGCCTTTTATTAATTCACCTTATCTTGAATCAGTTGCTTACTAAACTAAATTGATATTTCGTTCTACACCTGGCTTATAAATATATCCACATAGGTTTTTGCATGGGTTTAATAAAAAAAAAAAAGTTTAAAGTAGACCTTAGTTAAACCTGACAAGCTTTATGTGTATACAAGATCTTGGCAAGATCGACAGGAATGAAAAGCATTAAAAACATACCTTTGTCTCTAAGATCAGCAGGTAGTAGGCTCCATGTGCACTGGAAGCAGGTCTGTTGAAGAAGGTGCCATTTTTACATAGTCATTTTACAGAGTGGATATGTACTTAAAGGGTTTAGAGATCTTTCTGTAACTCTTAGAGACAGTTTCTGCTCTAAAGTATTTTGACATGTAACTGTTAAAAGTCTATTGCCTTTGCATGCCAGCTTCAGGAGCAAGGTACTGTTCTTGAGGCATAATCTCCATTCCTCTGGATGCTGGCCCTGTGCTACTAGATCTTCAGTTCTATTCTGATTGTCACTGTAATTCAGAATTTATGTTTTGTTCATCATTTTTGAAGTCTGTGATTCTTGTAGTCGCTGTATAATTGATATTTATTTTTTTACACAGAATCTCCAGCGGGGGCCACTGATAGATAAGAGAACATGTTGGCATGGTCATGCAGGTGGAGGACTCCACACAGATCCAAAGCAAGGGGTAAAAGCTTGATTAAACAATATTATTCAAACTCGGTTCAGGATGCTGTATAAATCAAATGTATGTTCAGCCTTTTCAAACATTTAACAATTGAAAACAGCAAATGTTTCCCACAGATGGCTACTTAGTTTAATTTTTAGACTGTTGTCTAGTAAATACTGTTAGTTGTAAACCTTGGATTAGTAGCTTTTAAATTACCCAGCACTGGTAATGATTTTATCTGCTTATTTTCCCACAAATTCTCTGGCTTTCTATAAATAAATAGTCACCAAAGTGTCACAGATGTTGACTTGAAATTAGCCTCAGGTATTTTAGACTTTTCATGACAGATATGTTCCATTATACTTTAATATGTTCTCTTATTCCTGCTTGTCAGTGGCATTTCTAGGACTTGACATTTGGTGTAGAAGGAATATGCTTGTGGGTACAAGTCAGTGAATCACTCACTCTACCTTCACTCACTGCAGCAATAAAAAAAATCAAAAAAACTTGTTAGTTTATAAAGTCATTATCCCTTTAATTAAATGTTTCACAGGCAACCTTAATTCTGACACTTTCTAATTTTTCCATTGCAACTTGAATATTCATTTAACATTGATTCTTTGTGTATAATTTCTGTTTATTTCAGTTTGCTTTTTGAGTCAGATTGCTTCTTCCTCTATGCTGCCAGGGTGCAGAGGGGATAAGAGTAATCATTGACAGAAGAGACAGGTCCCTGCTCTTTGTTCCAGAGCACAGCCCCATCCCATCCTGGAGCAG
Organism: Chrysemys picta bellii; assembly: GCF_011386835.1. Lineage (NCBI taxonomy): Eukaryota > Metazoa > Chordata > Testudines > Emydidae > Chrysemys > Chrysemys picta. The sequence continues at coordinate 84,658,247 of NC_088799.1, read as the reverse complement.
CCATTATAGGGAAAGTGTCTTCACCCCTTTAGCCCTGGGCTAGAGCAGCCTCACTTACTGTGAGGGCTTGGCTCGTACCCAATCTGATCAGCACTAGAGGTTGTGGGAGGCTCAAGCATACTTAACCAAGATGGACTCTTAAGAAATTGTAACAGTTAAAATCTAAGAAGTCTCTATACAAAGCATGTGCAAACTGTGATTTTATTTTATTTGAGTTTTAGAGGTTTATGGCTTCACCAAATTTGGGCAGATTTTCCCAGGGACAAGCAAAAGGCACATCACAAAGGCATTCCGACCACAAGTCCCAACTCCAAAGCATGGGGATACTAGAGTTGTTCAAAAAAATAGGTTACCAGAATTTAACATGGACAAAACAATATATTTTTCCCTAGCTTCATGCTTAGAAACAGCTGAAGAGCTTTGACTGAAATTTCCCCCAAAATTTAGCCAGAGGCAGACACCAGTATGTATAATTTCAGCCCAAATGATTAAAATTCAGCAAAGTTGTAAGGAACTGAAAACAGGGTCTTATAATGGAAAGTATCAGGCAACCTTAAGAGGTGGCACTATCAGCCCCTTCCTATAACAATAAGCATGTTGACATGTCTGGTGTATATGTTTTCCCTTTGCTGGTCATCCTATGAGATTATGTACCAAAACTTGTTATACTATTAACACTGGTTTAATGGCCTAGTGATTGAATTCTACACTATCACAGAGACACAGCAGAGACTGGAAGACCATTGGAGACGATAGTAAGTTCTCCTTCCAAAAGGATGGCATGGGCAAAAATACTCAAAGAAAGCCCTTTGGTGTCAATGATATACACAATCCCTTTTTTCCTTTACTGGTCACCTTTAACAGACTTAATTTTTTAAAAATATTCCTAACCTTGTGACTTGTATATCTTCTGCAGTCACATTCATGTTTCTATACATCTATAATTATATCTATGTTAATTTTATGTTGAACTTTGATGTAATGCATATTTGGTGCCTCTTTTGATATTTTTTTTCTTGATCCTTTGCAAGGCCACTGCAAATCACTTGCTGCCTTCTCACTCTATTCTGAATAGACTGTTTTGGTTTTGTAACCATTCAAAGCCCTCAAGGAGCCAAGCTGAATTCCTTGTTTGCAGCCTTTATATTTCCTTTTAATTTTTTCTCTCTAACATCTTTCCTGTAAAAAGTCTCACTAGCCAATAGCAACATATAATTAGAACCACTCCAGTTGCTCTAGTAGGTTTCATATTAACATGGCACCAGTTTGTTCCTTCCAACCCCTTAATGGTGCTTAAAAAAAAAAAATCTTTTCAGTTTAAATACAAGGCTATTTATGCATATCCTTCGCTACAAAGGGAGGATTTATGCATATGCTGCTGCAAATATCTCCTCTCTTCTGTGTAGCTAGGGTAAGCAGAAATGTTATTTTACACCCTCTACTGATTTATGAATTGTCAATATATCCCTTGTTAAAGGCTGTATGGAGAGTACTTATATTGCTCAGGTACTGTATGTAATGTCAGCAGTTGCCAATGTATCTTGTTAACTTTTCTATTCTGATTGCCATTGAAGATGAGACTCGAAACATAAAGCAAGCTGGATTTTTCTGTTAAATTATAGGCTTAAGTTTGATATTGGTTTCTCCAGGTTGCTTCAGCAGTCTTTTCTCTTAACAAAAAAAACCCCCTACCTTTTCCCTCTGATTCAAACTTGGCTTTCACAGTGAATTTTAAATCTAACTTATGTCTTTCTCCTGAAATTGATGGAAGGGGCGGGGGGAATGCATAAAGTATGCTCCAGTGTGGGGAAATATAGAATTATATTGTAAAATCCATCTATTTTCATGGACAATCTGTTTAGTAAAAATTCATCCAGAAAAGGGCAAATAAACGTTTTCCAACAAACGTAGCCTGAAATGGAAAGATTAACCCATACAGAGGTGATGGGTAATTTAGTTTACTTGCTAGGCCGGCTTCCCTTCAGCTTTAGATAACCTTTCTGTTTTTCAAGATTACCCCGGGTGTCCAGTGCTGAAGGAGGAGGAGTTGTTGGTTGTCAGTGTAGTACTGTATGTTACATTAGAGTCTGAAGTGAGGCACACATTTTTATATGATTTTGTATAGCAGGTAGACTTCTTTGGAATTCAAGAAAAAAGCTCTCTGCTTTAGCCACTAAACCATCTCACTATAAAAACATCTTGGCTATTTTCAGAAAGATTTAGTCTCTCATCTGAATGCTGGATTTGTCCTTGGTTTAAAGAGAGGCTTCAGGGTGGGAGTGGGAGGATATAAAATAAAAGATCAGCAAAAGCTTTACAGTACTGTTTAAACTAAACTGTAGTCATGTACAGCTAAGTGACCTCATAATGCATGATTACCCAACTGCAGAGACCATTCTGTTAAATGAAGTGACATTTTACACACAATTAACCCAACTAGAACAGTTTTGGGGTTTGTTTTTGTTTGTTTTTGCTCTTAGCCATAACTTCAATGTGTACCAATTGAAAGAATCCCAATGTACACTGTAGAATATCCTTAAAGAAAATAAACACCTTTTTTAGGTAGGTAGAGCAAGAGTCCTTGTCACTATTCTGTACAGAGGGATAAGTGACATGAAGCTTGTTAAATGATTAAGTACTTGAAACATTTCAGTTTATGGTAATGCAACTAAATTACATTTGCTTAGCATTATTTTAGTTTAAAATATGAATGTTTAAAAATCTTGAACCTCTAGCAAAAATACTTAATTTCAGATGCATTTGAGTTCCTGTACGCTCAGAAACTGAATCTTTGAAACTTGCATTTATTTTTATATATCTAATGATGCACTTAGCTCTTAACTCTTAATTCTCATGTTTCCTATAGTCCATGCAGACCTCTCTCTTGCCTTGATCCCTTTTGTCTCACCGTACTCCTGATTTTGTTTTCTCTTTCATGCTGTCCCGGGTACTTGGAACCGTCTCCCAGGAAATATGTGCCAAGTCCCCACACTTCATTCAAAAGTCTTGAAAAATCCACTTGTTCCATGAAGCGTTGGAGCGATGATTAACTGTTACTGTTCTCTGTATTGTACCTGTTCGTGTAGTTACACTTTAAGCTGTTTGGCGCATGTGCAAATTCAGCACAGTTCAGCACCAGCCCCTTATAAGTTTCTGGTGCTATATAAATTAGCCCCTAGACTATGGGAAATACTTAATACTTCACGTGCTGTCATACCTGCGGACACTTTAAGTTAACATTTTTGTAGTTTTTTTTCCCATTATCAAATAAAATTAAAACTATTAATACAAATAAAATGATAGGGAATATACAGTTACACACTGGACATTTGTCACTAAGTACAAGTATTGCATTCACTTAAATTTATCAAAATTATTATATAACAATTACATAAGACAATATTCACAAAAATAGGAACATATGAATTGCCTTATTCTATCAGAAACATTGTTTGCCTAACCCATTATTCTCTGACAGTGGCCAGTACCTGATACTTTAGAGGCAGTTAAAATACCTTCCCCCTCTCCCCAGTAAACATGTGGCATAGTCTACCCCTCATATAGGTTTTGTCCTAAACCCTAATAGATTGTTTTAAATGGTGAAATGAGAGTTTAGATCCCGTCCAAAGTTTTAATTTTAGCATTAACTGTAACTCTGATTATTCTTGTTATCTATATCGGAGTCCAGTCCATCTTTGAATCTTGCAAAAGTCTTGGTCTCAACAACACATGTGGCACTGAGTTCCGTGGTCTATTCAGATAATGAGTGAAAAAGTGTTTCCCTTTGTCAGTTTTGAATTTCCCACCTTCCAATTTCATTGAATAGCCCCTTATGTTAGAGTACAGAAGCTTCTGAAAAGGAGAGCTACAAAAACAATGGCAAACCAATAAGATGCATTTTAACTCCTGTGACATACTTCTACCCAGTCATTTGCTGAGGCAACAACTCTTGTTTCCTCTGGAAAATCCAAATGTTTTCCTAAATGGCATTACATTTTTTATGTCATTCTACAGTTTAACTCTCAAATATTTGAGTATAGAAATCATTTTCCTGCTGTATCATATATACAGTATTTTTAGGTTAAGACACAATTCTGTCATGCCTTTAATAATGCTGTTTTTTAGCACTGGTATTTAAATGCATACTCTACAACTGGATGATTCATGACTGGAAGAGAATACTTTTTGGGGTTAAAATTGGGGTGTTAAACAGTAAATCATTTTAGGTGAAATAACTGGCTTGTGAACCTGTAGATTTTAATTCTTTCCTCATCTTGTTTTTATAGTTTTGTAGATTTTATTACCTTCAGGACAACTTTTAAAAGAAAAATATTTAATTTCCTAATGTCTTGAAACTCCTGAATAGTTTTTTCAGGTATTTTGCATAAAACTCGCCTTGGTTAGTGAATGTAACTTTTATTCTGGTTTATATTTTGCTTCTTTCATTCTGATGTTTATTAAATAGTGCATTTTGAAATGTATTTCTGTATCTCTTCTAATATGATGTATGGGTTTTTCTCAATAGCTGAAAGAGATAGATGCTGGGAAGATTATCAGGGCAATGTTATCTTATGTATGGCCCAAAGACAGACCAGACCTACGAGCCAGAGTTGTCATCTCTCTAGGATTTTTGGCAGGTGCAAAGGTAAGAAATGTTACTTTGCTGAATTGTGATGGCTTTGCTGTAGCTCATTGCAGTCAGGAAGCATTAATGTTGCTGTTACTTTTGCAAGTAGACCTGCAATTTAGTATTTGTCATACAACACAAAGATGTACGTAGCATACAGTACAAGTGTACTGTTTCTGTTTGTTGAGGTGCTTATAATGTATAGATAAAAAAACTCCGGGTCCTGGGGCTGGCCTGGGCGTGAGGTTGGGAGGAATTAGTTGAGATCAAATACATGATTTGGATTGATCGGGTTAGTTGATTTCACAATTTTCTCACCACTTAATCAGTTAAATTATGATAGAGCATTTGTAAGTGCGGGAAGGGGAGATGAGAAAGGAATCGCACATAGTGAAAGCAGTGAAAGAGTGCGGGGAGACAGAGGATGAAGAGAAAGGCAGAGAAGTTGAGGCAGCAAGGAGGAGAACCAAGGTGTGATATGTGATTGGTGGGTTGAAACAGATTGGTGGCGTTGGGAGAATAGAAGCTTTTGAGGGGTAGGGAGCTGGCATAGCACTTGATGGTCACAAAATGTAGAATTGAATATGGCAATTGAGTATGCAAGTGATTCCCAAACTTGTTCCGCTGCTTGTGCAGGCAAAGCCCCTGGCGGGCTGGGCTGGTTTGTGTACCTGCCACGTCCGCAGGTTCGGATGATTGCAGCTCCCAGTGGCCGCGGTTCGCTGCTCCAGGCCAATGGGAGCTGCTGGATGCGGCAGGTACACAGACCGACCCGGCTCACCAGGGGCTTTCCCTGCACAAGCGGCGGAACAAGTTTGGGAACTACTGGAATATGGAAATTGGAATTTCCCCCTAATCCTTGTAATTTTGGTCCTGGGCAAATGACATGGAAATGCAGATGGTAGGAGGATCACAATACTTCAGTCATGTGGCTGAAAGTTACAAAAGGAGAGCTTCAGGCAATGATTGCATGGTGCGGTATTTGGCAGGTGCCACTGCCACTAGAAAGTTGTTGGCTTAGCTCATCCAGGCAATAGAGAGAAGTGGTGGCATCCTGGTGTCCTGAGGCAGCTCCTCCTAAACTGGTAGGAAGGATGCTTGCAGACCCAGTTCTTCCCTGTTGTCTTGCTGTGGGTGTCAGTGGATTAGGAGAGCTCTCTGGGGCATAAAACTGCTGTAGCACCCAGAAGGTCAATACTGTTGAATTTGCTTCTCTTTGTATTAGACTATGTGTATTGCTGTATTCTTGCTGATCATAGTACTATCCCTCATAAAAATTAGTTTAAAAGTAAAAGAAAAAACATTCAGGTCTATTACAAGGCAACGGTAGTGATTTCACCTTTATTTTACTTCTGTTTTTGAGAGAATTATTTGTGTGCTAGAACACAGTAAATTTGTTTTACCTACTTCTAGGCTTTTTGAGGCTTTGAAGCATCCTCACAAATATCCACCAGATTGTTGGAGGGTACAGTCCTAAGTTGGCAGTAGTTTTGTAGGAATAAGGCAGAGGAACACATGCTAATTCTCTCCATATATAGATTCTCTTGCCATAGAAAAACACAAATCTCCTGTGACTGCTAAGTGTTGGGAAGCAAATTCTAATCTTTTCAGTGAAACTAGTGGCTCTAAGTAGCTACCTACTGTCTGTGGGCAATTATTTACCATACATAAGGCTAAAATTAGGTTGCAGCTGGGATAAGCTAAATTCTAGCAAATGGAAGTAAAGAAAGAAAAGGTTTTGCTGTGCAGAAAGTGTCTATTTCAGGGCTAGTCTACAAGAAAAATTGACCGGAATAAGCTATTCTGCAACAGCCGTTCCAAAATAAGAGTATCCATGCGGGGAGTTATTCCGATCAATTTCCCCATCGAGACAAGCTCTTACTGAGAAATGAGCTTCAGTGCTAAAACTGGCTAAACTAAGTATTGTCTTATCAGCATTCAGCAACATGAAAGGAGGGTTGAAGTAACAAACTTGAGGCATAGAGGTGATAAAAGGAGAGTATTTGGAAGAGAAATATGTTTGTTTAATTGAACTGGAGTGGAGAGGCAATATCTTGACCTGCAGCTTTGTCTTGCCAGTGATCTCGATCACTCTCTTTCTCTCAAATGGCAGCATGATGTTTTCTACAATAGATCTTCTGTTTTCCAGTTGTTGCACAGGAAGTTACTGATAACACAGCTGACAGTGTTGAGGGTGGCATACATGTATAGTTGAGACCCCTCCACCTGTTTTTTTTTATGCCAGTGCATAACATGCAACAGTATTTGAAACTGTACTTTGAACTTTGGTAAATTGTGTTCACAACCCGCTCAAAATACAGATACTAGTACCAGATGGCATGATATGCTGCAGGTGGAACAAGAGAGTAGGCCACATAGTGGTACTTACCTGGCATACATGTTCTTTGTTTTTGTTTAGGGGGTTATTCTGAATCCCCCTACACATCTGAGATGACGGCTCTTCCTGTGTCTGAGGAATGCTGGCTGTGACTTCTTTTAAAACCTGTTAATAATAGTGCTTCAGTTTTGAGCCAGAGGTGGGATGCTTGAAGGTAATCTGAAGTATTCCCAGCCCCAAGGGCAGTACATCTCAGACTAAGCCTAGACAGGATCATCATGATCATCTAGTCTGACCTCCTGCACGTTGCCTAGAACAGTGTGACACTCCTAAGTCTGATCCCCTATATGGCAGTATGGTATGCTGCTTCTGGAATGGGCTTTTCAACTTGAGGTGTTCCAGGTAGTTTCTTGGATGCAGTGAGATGAATTGATGCCCAGGGTGCTCTGCCACCAGTAGTTGAGTATTATTCACCCTTCTTGTTAAATCCACATATGCCCCGAACACAAGTGCATAAACAGCAATATGCACAGTTTACAAAAGTGCCCAGTATTTGCCTCAGCTCAACTAGGAGATCCTATTAAATTGCCAATGCCAGTGGCAAGCAACCACCTTTTCCCGGAATGAGTGGCTTCTGAGTAGAAAGAACAATCTCAAGTTAACAAATGCCTCCAAAGCTATTCTTTCATTGTGGCACCAAGGAGGCAAAATACTATCCGGTTCTCATGCTCAGTCACAGAAGTCTCATAGCAGGTTTTTTAGTGTGGAGTCACCAGTTGAGATTTGTTTTTTCCTTACTTCATGCAGACTCTTGCAATGCTTTTTGGTCACCAGTGGAGCTAATTATCTAGTTTCACTGGTTCCCAGTTCATGCTGTTTTATGAGAACAGAATATTTATTGTGGGTGGACCAGCTTAAAAACTCCATGGACAATTTCTTTCCCGTTCTTAATACTCATCCTAGTTGCCATATTCTGTCTCTACCAAAACTAGCTCCTGCATAGTCTCACTGTGATGTCTCAGGTAGTACTGGCTTTCTTAGCTTCTGCCTTTTTCCCCCCCAGCACTGTTAAATCCCTCCAGAAAATAAACCAATTTTCATTTAATTAATCTGTAACCTCCCTGAACCTTGTACGCAGGGGGAGGGGAAAAAAAAAAAAAAAAAAACATTGTGCAACCTCTGCATTAGATTGGCTTGGTCCTGTTCATTCGTGTGATCACTTACTTATATTTGTTAATCTCTGATCAAACAGATTATAGTGCATATTATTATAAAACTCTATTAGCGTAAGAACTCTGATGTATCTGAGTCCCATTATGTTAAGTGCAGACCTGATTCACTTTGTCCACTGTAAACGTGTTTGCTTCCTGTGACAGGGTTGGGACTCACTACTGTGGCGCCTCCCATTGGTTGTTCCGGGAATTAGCTCCGTCCATGGGAAGCACCGTCTGCTGGTGGTGTCCCGTCCGTCCTCTACTCCTCAGTTGTGGTCTGCTCCTGCGTTGCTCCCTGCTCGGCAGCGTCCTCTTCAGGACACTGCCCTCCAGCAGTGCCCCCTAGTCCATCCTCACCCCCTTCTGGGGGGGGTTGTTCAGCAATCCTTGCACTGGCCTCAGTGGCCAACCACTACCTCCAAAATCTAGTCCCTTGTCTCAAGGGCCAGTTGCAGTTTGTCTCAGCCACTCTACTGCATGGCCAGGTGCAGTAGAAGGGGGAAGGGGGCTGGGGGCCAGGCATGCCCACTACTCTGGGCCCTGATCCAGGGACCCCAGTGGCAGCCTCCCTGCCCTCCTTCTCTCCCCTTGTGCAGCTGTCCCTGGGCCACTTCCCCTCTGGCCCCTCGCACCCTCTAGGCCCTTTCGCTCGGGGCCCACAGTCTGGTAGTTATTGGGCTGGAGGCCTACTGTGCTCCCCCCTGAGCCTGCCCAGCACTGCTCTGTCCGAGGTGCTGGTCTCCTGCTCTGGAGACAGACCTTCCCCCATGCTCTCTCCCTGAGCAACCTTCTTATAGGGCTGAGCCTGGCCCTGATTGGCTGTCTCTAATCTGGGCCCTGATTGGCTCCCAATAAACCCTCTTCCTACTGGCTGTTCGTCTGCGCAGGCCCACTGGCCTGCTGCAGCCCCCTCTAGCATGGGGGTGTGGCAGCTGCCCCACCGCACTTCCAGAGAACTTGTATCCTTAGAATGGGTATTTTGTAAAGCCCAGTTGTTTGGGGTGGGAAGGCAGGGAGGTTTGTGGGTTTTCCCAATTTTGTTCCTTTTGAAATGTTCAAGTTCAGTGCAACTCAACCACAAAACTAAGTAGGCAAGGTTGCATTGTGGCTACTGAAGAGCCTACAGTTACAGCCTATCTCTGTCCCTATTTCAGGACTGGGTTGCTGGTCACTGGAAAAATTATCTTGTTTTTGGTTCTTTTTCCTCTTCACATTTATATATATTAAATGCTGCTATAAAAATAATTATTTGTGCAGTTCTTCATGATTGGAGGACTAAAGGGGGCTGACAGGCAAAGATCTGCTCTGAGGCTAATAAGGCCTTTTTTCAGAAGTATTGTTATGTAGACCTTTGATATGTTTTAAATTCTGAATCTTTAAAACATCTAAACTCAGAGTCTTTGGGTGCAATGGGAGGGGAGAGTTCCCTAATAAATAAAATATAAATACATTTTAGATATACTGGATAACTTGCTCAAGGTTTTATGTAGTCGGCATTAATTCCTACACATTTCCTCGCCCCGTTCTGTCTTCTGTTGCCTCGCGTGTTTATTTTGGCTCCTTCACTTTCCCTTTCCTCCTCCTTCTTCCCGCTCCATCTCAGATGCATAAAGTATCCTTAGGAGCCAGATTAAACTCATGGATTTGACAAGAATCCTGTCGCCTCTGTCAAATCTGCAATTTTTTGGCCTCTTGCTCATGGACTCAATATGCATTATTCATGAGCTGGAGAAATCTTTCACGCTATCTGTATTTCTACTGACTGTTAATTTTCCATGTTTGGGGGGAAATGGTTTGGCTAAAAGGGCAAGGAACAGGTGTTGAATGCTGATGGAACTTACAAATGTATGTTACTTATCTACCTCATAAATCAGGTTTGTATATGGTCCCCATTATAGTGGTATCTGAGCACCTGCTGTTGTTACCTGGAGTCAGATGGGCTCATTAACCCCTTTCTTCTGAGATCTTGTTTGTTTTTTGAGAAGTCTGAAGTGAAATATATTTCAACAATAATTCCCTGTCCCCTGCTGTGGAAAGGAGAAGTTTCAAAACCCTCAGTTAGCTTCAAGTAGCCCATAATTTCTGTCGTCCTTCCCTGTTTTTAAATCTATCTTGCAGCACTGTATCACCGTTCCTCTACAAGGGTTGGTGCTGTTTCTGCTCCTTGTGACCACCAGCGGAGTTGTCACTGAAATGCGGAAGTGGGGGAAAGGAGGGCCTTCAAGCTGGTCGAGAGATATGCGATCAAAGCTCACTCACCCGCACATAGCACTTTGTGCTGCCACTTGACCACTACACTTACTGTGTTCAAAATTTCCTGGGTACCAGACTTGACTGATCTCTATCTGGTGTGTTGTATCCTATGCTCTGCTTTTTATACACAAATATTACAGACCCTTTTAGTATTGCAGACCGCTCTAAAGCTAATTTATAACTAGATCAGCATTTCAAGTTAAATAACTGTTTGAACATTGTATCTAAGTTACATAGACTTGGCAGATTGGCAGAGGCACTGGAGGTCAGATTGGCAGAGGCCCTGGAGGTTTTTCGCCTTCCTCTGGAGCGTGGGGCATGGGTCACTTGCTGGAGGATTCTCTGCACCTTGAGGTCTTTAAACCCGTATTTGAGGACTTCAATAACTCAGGCATAGGTTAGGATTTGTTACAGTAGTGGGTGGGTGAGATTCTGTGGCCTGCATTGTGCAGGAGGTCAGACTAGATGATCATAGTGGTCCTTTCTGACCTTAAAGTCTATTAGTCTGAGTCCATGTGAAAAAAGAGTTAACCTTGGACTGTTTTTATCACATTACTTGGTTGATCTCAGTTGTTCTCCCATCATCATCATCTATTAAGAAAAGAACAGTGGAATGTACAAGACACAAATGTGACTGTCTCTGCCCTAAAGAGCTTACAATCTAAGATCAAAAGAGAAGACAGGATGCACTGGGGACTGGATAGAAGGAAGTAATTTGGATTTATTTATGTTAATTTGCAAAACCTCAAACTTCTGTTTTGTATGCTTTTCTGTTCTGTAGATGGTGCTGTGCTGCCTTTAAAGTAATACAATCTTATTTTAAAAACATTTAAACCTTATTTATAATTTTGTAGTTGAGTATTAACTGCTACCCTGAAACTTGTGCTTAATTGTACAATTCTTACAGGCTCAAATTAAACAGCAGTATAAAAAGGGGTGACTTTATTGAAGCAAATGAAGTTGCACCTGCTTACACCATCAGTGAATTTGGACCACAGCTTTTATTTCAAAATTTGTATGGTAAAAATATACAGAGTTCTATGAATGCTTGGGTTGAGTCCTTTAATAAGAATTATTCTCACTAGTTTTACCATTGTGTGAAAACTTGACGTGTGTACATTTGCATTATAAAAATAAAATTAACAACCAATCTCTTTAAAAAGAGATGTTTCTAAAGAGTATATTATTTGAGAGTTATGCAAGAAAATAATTATGTAGGAAGACTCTACAGTTTTTTTCCTGAGGGATCGATCCCATAGGTGGCATTGGCACTTGTAGCAATGCAAAAGTTCAGAGAACATATAAAGATTAACTCATCTGTTATAGCAGGCTTCTTTGGTACAGAATATCCAGATTCAATTAGAGCTTTTGAATTCTGTGCCAGCAAATTAAGCCTACTAAAGGGGTAGATGAGTTTGTCTAGAATTTAAGCGATTTAAATTTAGTTCCCGTTATGTGAACATGATTTCATGTTAGCTTACCACACTGAGAAAAGACCTGTTTTAATGACCAACACGCACAGACTCTCTCTCTCTCTCTCTCTCTCTCTCTCTCTCTCTCATCTTAGTGAGATTAACAAATTTCTTTATCTAAAAACAAAACAAAACAAAAAAACAAATAAGGTGATGTGAATATAGACTGAGTTGATTATGAATGAAATATAATACCGTGCTTTCTTATTGAAGTTTTACCCTCAGGGAGTCAGAACAATGGTAACCTGAGGCACACCTTTACATTTTATTAAAACAGTCTTTTGGATTGAATTACCGTATATTAGTTTGCAAGAATGCAAAATTGTATACTAATCTGTTGACAATTGCAAGTTGAGAACTGCAGTATAAGGAATAAACTGTTTTAGTTAGAAATAGAACTGCAGATACTGTTTTAAGTGTACTTTAAAACATCATACAGTGTAGCCCGTTGAAAAGTAAAATCCTTGCAGAGGGATTTGAGAGAATCTGCAGCAAATCAGGGCAATCTACATTACAATACATTTCTTTTTTACTGATTAGGGTCTTCCAGGAAAACCTGCATTTTACAGTGGTGGTCATCACTGTAACACAGATGGTATAATACTGTGCCTTATTAAAAACTAAATACTACAGAAAATTGAGTTTCAAGACAAGTAACTCCAAAGGGAGTGACTGACTATCTATCTATCTATCTATCTATCTATCTATCTATCTATCTATCTATCTATCTATCTATAATTTTTTTTTTGAAGGGTATATGTGGAAATTTGGATTCCAAAACTATATTTCTACTTTAAAGCTTAAAAAATCTTTAGCACATCCACAGTTCTTCAGGGATGGGTTTTTTGTTTTTTAGTGCATCTAAAGTTTATCTTAACTACAATGACCTGTTTATTCTTTCTCTGCCAGCTACTGGAGAGGCCAGTCACTGTAGCCATTTGGGAGATATTGTTAGCTTTTTGCATACAAGTTGAGGTTTGCATCTTTATTTTTATGAAAAATTCCACAATTGCAAACTATTGGAAAGGGAGTGAGAGTTGCTGATTTGGTGCCCAGTCCTGCACTCCTTACTAGGAGTAAGGAGCTTATCATGAGCAAGGACTTCAGGATCAGGCCTTCTGTCAGAATTTGCTATGAGCTAATCAATATAAATGCATCTAGATAGTCTCTTCTCTGGATTATCTATATCGTGCTGTATTTTGAGGGTTTTTTCACAGTTGAGTTTTAGGCAAATTATGGTTCCTTTTTTAGAAGTAAAAATAAAAACCCAAACGAAATCCCTTGAAATAATTTTCCTTGAATCCTATCAAAAACTGGCACCTTCAAAGCTCCATTTTCTTCCAGTGGACAAACTTCTATTGTCCCCTTTGCTAACAATTTTTATCGTTGTGAACTTTTGCAACGTCAGATGTTTTTAGTGTATGTTATAAAAACCTATTCTTAAACTTGTGCTGCAGTGCGATTTTTATCCATTTTCACTGAAAACTTTAGTGTTCATTGCTTGGATGTCTAGTTAGTCTGTACAGTCCCTAACACAATGGAGCCCAATCAGGATTAAGGCCTCTAGATGCTGTTATATTACTATGCATTTGGGGTGGAGAGCTGGAATTTTTGTAATTGAAGAGGGGCTGGTTTGCTTCATTTACAAATCACCTCTCCTGATACTAACTAGATAACGCACTGAAAGTTGATAGGTGATCTACCTGTAAGATTAATTTGTTTTTCATTGCCTTTTTTTTTTCTAGTTGCAAAGCATCTATGCAAAGTCAGTTCATTGTAAAGGTATCTTAACATCTGGCGTGTGTTAAAGATATTGAGTCGTAAGGCATCTGTTCAGTTGCTAAGAAACTCATATATCTTAGTTTGAAACCTTCATTGTTAAAAACAATTTAAATCCCTGAATAATTTTATCAGTTGGAGATAAAATTTAAGGCTGTTGACAGTAACGTCTTTATAGTTGCTATAAATGAATGGCATAATAATGGAACATTAACAAGATTTGGGATATTTGTTTTCTTAAGCCTTACAGAATCTTCACGTTTTAGCTTTTAATGTATGCAAGTGAAAATTCCTAAGAAATCCTTTATCAACTTAACCAGCCTTCTTCTTTCTTATATGTACAGCAAATTCCATTGTTTTCCCCCTCTTACAGAATATTCAGTAGCATACCATATATGCTATGATTTGAATATTTCATGTCAAAGTGACTTGTTAAGTAATGCATTTGTAGATCGTTAAGGGAACTATGTTACATTACTGTGGAGAATAGTTAGATTAACCTAGGTAAAAAGATTAAACTTTGAAATCACCTTGAAAATTGAGAGCACCATATAAATAAGAAGTGATAATACTGTTGGACAAGACAAAGGACCGACCTCTCAACTTTGTTTGAAGTCAGTGGGAATTTCAGGTATTTAACACCTCTCTGAAACTGGTCCAGAGTTAACCTTTTTTTTTTTTTAATGAGTAGCTCACTCCACTGATCATTTCCACTGTTTTACCTTGCAATATTTTTAGCTAAAATTCTTTCATAATTTAATGACACTGTAAATCAGAGGTGAAAGCAGGCAAGAGCCGGTGCGCCGTACTGGGGCAGATTGGCTTCCTCTGGCAGCAATTTAAAGGGCCTGGGGCACCCAGCAGCAGCTGGAGCCCGGGGCCCTTTAAATTGCCACCAGAGCCCTGCTGCCGGAGCTCTGGGGAGGCGGCGGGGGGGCTCTGGTGGTGATTTAAAGGCCCAAGGGCTCCCGGCTGCTGCTACTGCAGCCTAGCCCCAAGCCCTTTAAAGCTCCGCCAGAGACCGGGGTCCTGGGGTAGCTGCGGCAGCCGGGAGCCCCCCTCTGATGGTGATTTAAAGGGCCGGGGGCTCCGCTGTGGTAGCGGCAGCTGGGGCCCTGGGCCTTTAAATCACCCCCGGGGCTCCCAGCTGCTGCTACCACAGCGGAGCCCCCGGCCCTTTAAATCACCGGGGCTCCCAGCTGCCTCTGCAGCTGGTAGATCCGGGGGTGATTTAAAGGGCCCGGGGCCCCCAGCTGCTGCTACCCCAGCCCCAGCCCAGGGCCCTTTAAATCCTGATTTAAAGCACCTGGGATTTAAAGGCCACGCCTCCTCTGGTTGAGGCCCCACCCCCTCCTAAGGACTCCGGAGTACTGGTAAGTCTTTAAGTTACTTTCACCCCTGTTGTAAATGTACACTGTGCAGTCGTGATACTTTATCTTGATACTTTATCGTTTCTCAGTCTTGCCATTGTTTGAATGAGTCTTCATAATGAATTCAAGTTTTTTTCAGTGAACCATTTAGTTAGGACAAAAGCTGATCTTTAAAAGGAGCTAGTGGGAAGCATGAAGTAATCCTTCTATCTTGGAAGTTGAAAATTCCTAATGCAGAGAATATTGTTTTTGAAATCAGGAGAGCCATCCCACTGGCACTAAGTGGTTAATAACCAAATGCAATAATTGTAGTTATTTCAAGGGAAATATGTATACTTTATAAATAAACATTTTAGCACATCCTAGGTAATTGCTGTTTTTATGCTTTTAGGGCATGAATATAGTGGTTCCCTTCATGTTTAAATATGCAGTAGACAACCTCAACCAGATGTCTGGAAACATGCTGAACCTGAGTGATGCACCACATACAGTTGCAACCATGGCAACAGCTGTTCTGATTGGCTGTAAGTGTGATTCCTTAATCTGTCGACAGGTGTTGACTTTCTTCAGTAAGGTTTTGGAATATTAGAGCTCATGACCTTTTTAGCTGCTAAGCATTGGAGATGGTTATTCTAATATTATATTTTCCTACTTTTGTTGATATCAAGCCTTCTGTGGCCTTAGTTCTGTTACCCCAGTTCTGAAAAAAATGCTGCTTATAGAAATTATTTCCAATAATGAATCCTCCTTTGACAAGTTGACCCATCCCAGTAGATTTAGACAAACAAAAGCCAAATTAAAAATGAATAAACCCCCAAAGTACATGAAATCTTGGAGCAATAAATGCTATGATTTACCCTTTGCATAAAAGCTGTCGTATACAGGGGAGGAACAACATCTTAACTTCTGTCATATTTATTTATCCAAGGCAGTTTTGGAGTTGAGTGAAATAAGTGACTTTAAAAAATGTTCTTTTATTATCCTCCTTCAGATGGTGTGTCAAGAGCTGGGGCTGCCTTATTTAATGAAGCGAGAAATGCAGTATTTGGGAAAGTAGCCCAAAATTCTATCAGAAGGATAGCAAAGAATGTCTTTCTCCATCTGCATAACCTGGATTTGGGTTTCCACCTGGACAGACAGACAGGAGCTCTGTCAAAAGCTATTGACAGGGGAACAAGGGGCATCAGCTTTGTGCTGAGTGCTTTAGTATTTAATCTGGGACCCACCGTATTTGAAATGGCACTTGTGAGTGGAATTCTGGTAAGTGTTTCTTTTTCATGAGGCATTCTGTAAATTGGAAGGATCATGCCTCACTTTTTGGGAATAATATCGAACATTTAAGTTTTTTGCAACAAAACTTACTAAATAAACACAGCATTTGCCAGGTAGCTGTACTGAAAACTTAAAGGAGAGCACACTATCAGTTTTAAACTTAGTTATTTTAAACTTGTTTGTTTTAAACTAACTTTAGGTACAATACATGCCTCTGAATACCCTTCTAATTTGTAGTTTTTACAGTCACATTTATATGATTTTTTATGTTTTCTGTCTCTCCTGTTGTATGGAAAAACCCACGAAGTCAAAAGGGAAAAATGACTATACATAAAGTTGTGTCAAATGCGTAAAGTAAACTGGATGAATACAGGAAAAAACCTATGAGTTTTCAATTTAATTTTTAGCCCTTTGTCTTCAGTATTATTTTTTTGTATGTGTTGTCCCTTATCTTGGATTATTACATGAATATTTGATTCTACACTTTACGAACATTTTTGTTTAAATAATTTGATTAACTGTTTCAGCCTAGAAAGTTGTGAATTTCTGTCTTGCTATCATTTGATTATATCCACCCTGCCAGAGACATCAGCCTTGATACCCCATTCATCTGCTTCTCTCGCAGCCTTCTACAGCCTTTCTTTCTCAAGGTCTCCAAAAGCTATGCATACTAAGAGTGGGTTTCAGTGGAAACATCCTTCCAAGGCCGCTACTCTGTCAATCAAGACTCACCTTTTTTGCAAAGCCTTCAAGAAATTTGCAAACTAAGACACTTAATTACTTTATTCTATTAAGACAAGAAGTTTTAAAAGCCCTTCCTTACCATTTTGTGCACTAGCCCTTGCTGAGTTGTTTCATTATCTTATTGATGTTACCTCTGTCCTTCCTTTGCCAGCTCCCTTCCTGTTACCCTGGTTAGATCAAGCCTGATATTATTTTATAAGCTGTTCAGGGCAAGGGCTGTGTCTTTTAATCTGCTTTGGGAGGGACCTACCCAACTTTTGAATGCTGTGATACTTTTGAAATAATATTGGTGTATTAAGTCATACTGACGATTAGCATTTTTTCCTTCCAGTATTATAAATGCGGTGCACCATTTGCATTTGTAGCCCTGGGGACACTCGGTGCATATACAGCATTCACGATAGGAGTTACACAGTGGAGGTAAGGCATTCCTCAAAACAGGTCAGGATTCAAAGATTATTCTTCTCACTGCAACCAATACTCTTTGACTGTGAAAACCTTTATTTTACAGGACTAAATTTAGAATAGAAATGAACAAAGCAGATAATGATGCAGGTAATGCTGCAATTGACTCGCTGTTAAATTATGAAACTGTGAAGGTAAGACATTAAATCTCTTTTTACCATCTTGAACATTATGGTATACAATATAATTACCTACTAACATCTATATATTCAAAGTGAGTTTAGGGGTGTTCAGTTTGAGAGAGCAACTTTTAGTATCAATCCCTGTCCCCTATTCTCCTTCATTTTTTGGCTTACAATATCCTCCACTTTTTGGAACTGCAGCTCCATTTCCTGATAGTTGCAGTTAAAACAGTATCTAAATTATGAATGATAAAGTCTGGGGAATAACTTATTCCAGCTGTTCTCCAATTTTTCCTGTCTGTGGAGCACTTTTGTAAAAGAGAGATCCTCACATGGATTATGTGCTGTCATAATCCCCCAAAGCGTGGACCTCAAATGTGTTATGCTGCAGGAAGACTACCATGAAGGGACATGAAAACCATTGGTAGTCCATGGACCACAGTCTGAGAACTAGATGCCCAAGCTAATGTCTAAGTTGATGTGCAAGAAATGTTTCTTTGGGCATTTGTAGAAGCAGAAAGCTGGCTTGGGGGAAGTGTTGCTTTTTGGTGTTCATTTCCAGCCTAGGTGAAGTGAGGCCATATGGTCACATATTCAGACCAATAATATGTTGTAAAAACATAGTTCTCTTAAAATGGATAATGGTCTAAACTAGGTAGTGTGAAAACTGTGTGCCGGGATTGACAAATCCATTCCTCAGTGACAAGTGGGAAATTTTCCCTAGTGAGTGCTTGAGCCTAAAATGAAAATTTCTGCAAATTTTAAACGTTCGTTAAAAACAAAACAAAAATCCCCTATCCTTTATGGTTGCAAAAAACATCTTCTGAATGTAAACCATTTTGATGGTGTCTTTCTGAGTCAGCAGATGGACAATTCTAGTGCATGTGCACTGTTCCTAACACTGTACCTCAACCACAGTATCTGCATGAAAAAGAGTAAATAGCAGCAGTGAGAAGGGACCGGCACAGATTCCTGTGGGCAACCCTGAAACTGTCCAGAGTCGTATCAGTTTCATGCTTCTACTGCTTGGGAAAGCTATAAGTAGAAAGAGAGACAAGTAGCGAAGTGATCTGTGGAGAAGGACCCATCAAGGGAGATTGAATGAGGAGTAAAATCATGAGGACCGTGCCATCCTCACAGCATTAGGGAAGTTCTGGCAGATAGAGAAGATGGTTAACCAACACAAAAGATGAAGCACCCGAGCTAGGTCCCAGAACAGCAATCTGGTGTAGATGCCAGGTGGGCTCTGGTCTTCTCACCAGGTCATGGCCCTGGCCCTTGCTGGTTGGGCTTCTGTATCCCACCTTTTGGACCTGTCTCTGGGTATTAGGTTTAATCTCCCACCGAGTAGATATCTAATAAATTTTTGAAGCCCTGACTGATGTAACATGTTACAATTAATCTTCTGTTTAGCTGACTCAAGTACAATTTTGAGAATGTCACAACTTTCTACCTTTATCTATCTTGTAGTATTTCAATAATGAAAAATATGAAGCCCAGCGATATGATGGATTTTTGAAGACCTATGAAAATGCCTCACTGAAGACTACCTCTACCTTAGCTATGCTGAACTTTGGGCAAAGCGCTATATTCAGCGTTGGCTTAACAGCCATTATGGTGCTTGCTAGTCAGGGAATTGTTGCAGGTAATTGATCTGACTCCAAGTAAAATGCAAGTTCCCCTTTGCATTAATAATTGAACTGGATTAAAGTATTTTAGAAAGACTGATATTACTGCTACTGATGCTGTAATTTTAAATTCTTGTTGTTTTGGGGGTGGATGTTTGGTTCTATTTTTTGGTAACGTTTTCTTTTAGTTTTTCTCTTTTTCATGTAGCTAACATTTTAAGGCAGTGGTTCCCAAACTTTAACAACCCGCGAACCCCTTTCACTAAAATGTCAAGTCTCACGAACCCCCTCCTAAAAATGAATATTTCCAGGGATTTTCTCCCTTACCTGAGGATAAAGTATAAAAGCAGTGATCTTGGAAGTATAAAATTTGTTTTTATGACATGCTTATTACACACTATTTATTATTTATCATTATAGTATTTTATTACATGATGAAAACGGTAACACTCTTCCAAGATCTCACTTTTGTAGCTTGTATCACTTTGCTTAAGCCTCTTATAAGACAAAACTCCTAGGTTTCATCAAGGAGTATCAGATGTGAAACAGCATGAAGGTATTTAAGAAGCCAACTCAAAGAGTTCCTCATACACAACATTCAGGTCTTGAGCTGTCCAGGCAAACAACGCACGTTACAACAAAGCTTAAACTTGTTCTTCATAATAATTTTAAAAACAATACTAGTAGCCTATTTAATTTTAAAAACAGCAAAAAAATATTCATCTCGCTTTCCATTTCTTATAAGGAGTCTTGAAGTTTAAATCTCCTCAGTGTGATAGATACGCTTGCTTTGATCTGCATAGCTCTTGGAAGTCCCTGGGGCTCCGGGCTGCTGGTCCCGTGCTGCCTGGGACCCCTAGGGACAGCTCTGTCTGCAATTCGGGAATTTTTTCCTGAGAACCCCCTGTAACATTTCGTGAATCCCTAGGGGTTCATGAACCCCAGTTTAGGAACCACTGTTCTAACCCCTGGTCTACACTGGGGGGATTGACCTAAGATGCGCAACTTCAGCTATGAGAATAGTGTAGCTGAAGTCAACATATCTTAGGTCAACTTACCTTGCGTCCTCACGGCATGGGGTCGACTGCCTCTGCTTCCCTGTCGACTCCGCTTCCGCCTCCGCCTCTCGCCGCAGTGGAGTACAGGAGTCAATGGCAGAGCGATCGGGGATTGATCACTACCCGCCGATCCGCCTTCTCATCGGATACCATTATATCTTCATTCTGTCATGTATGTGTGTGGTAGTGAGAGACCTGTGCTTTAGAAACTGGTTCTTCTCTTTAAAGGAGGAGACCATATTATACTTGCAAATTCACTGACTCTAGAAGGTGAATAATCACTTGCATCTGTGACATTCTTGAAGTTAAATACAAGTATTCTGCAATTTAAAAAAAAACCCAGTCATCTGGAGTACTAACTGTATGAAAACGCTGTTCTGTTATGTTGTTTACAGGGCAACCGAAGCTTTCCATCAAATTGTCAGAATCTTGCTCCATTGAAAATTATGTCCATTAATTTAAATGTTAATTCTCTGTTAATGCAGTTCACACTTGGGGGGAGGAGGGAGAGATCTTTTCTTGGACCTCCAGTTTGAGTTTACTGAAGAATCATAGGACTGGAAGGACCTCGAGAGATCATCTAGTCCAGTCCCCTGCACTCATAGCAGGACTAAGTATTATAGACCATTCCTGACAGGTGTTTATCTAACCTGCTCTTAAAAATATCCAATGATGGAGATTCCACAACCACTCTAGGCAATTTATTCCAGTGCTTAACCACCCTGACAGTTAGGAAGTTTTCCTAGTGTCCAACATAAACCTCCCTTGCTGTAATTTAAGCCCATTGCTTCTTGTCCTAGCCTCCGAGGTTAAGAACAATTTTTCTCCCTCTTCCTTGTAACAATCTTTTATGTACTTGAAAACTGTTATGTCCCAATGTTTTCAATCTTCCCTCATAGGTCATGTTTTCTAGACCTTTAATCCTTTTTGTTGCTCTTCTCTGGACTTTCTCCAATTTGTCCACATCCTTCCTGAAATGTGGCACCCAGAATTAGTACTGAATAATACTCCAGTTGAGGCCTAATCAACACGGAGTAGAACAGAAGAATTACGTCTCATGTCTTGCTTACAACACTCCTGCTAATACATGCCAGAATGATGTTCGCTTTTTTTTTTGTAACTGTTATGCTGGTGACTTATACTTAGCTTATGGTCCACTATGACCCCCAGATCCCTTTCTGCGGTACTCCTTCCTAGGCGGTCATTTCCCCTTTTGCATGTATGCAACTGATTGTTCCTTCCTAAATGGAGTACTTTGCATTTGTCCTTATTGACTTCCGTCCTATTTACTTCAGTTCAAACCATTTCTCCAATTTGTCCAGATCATTTTGAATTTTAATTCTATCTTCCAAGGCACTTGCAACCCCTCAGAGCTTGGGATCATCTGCAAACTTTATAACTGTACTCTCTATGCCATTATCTAAATCATTAATGAAGATATTGAACAGAACCGAACCCAGAACTGATTCCTGTGGAACCCCACTCATTATGCCCTTGCAGCATGACTGTGAACCACTGATAACTATTCTCTGGGAATGGTGTTCCAACTATTTTTGCACCCACCTTATAGTAGCATTATAGGTTGCATTTCCCTAGTTTGTTTATGAGAAGGTCATGCGAGACAGTATCGAAAGCTTTACTAAAGTCAAGATATACCATGTCTACCACTTCCCCCCTAACAACAAGGCATGTTACCCTGTCAAAGAAAACTATCAGGTTGTTTTGACACGATTTGTTCTTGACAAATCCATGCTGACTGCTACTTATCACGTTATCTTTTAGATGTTTGCAAATTGATTGCTTAATTATTTGCTCCATTATCTTTCAGTGTACAGAAGTTAAGATGACTGGTCTGTAATTCTCCAGGTTGCCCTTATTTCCCTTTTTTTAGATTGGAAAAGGGCAAATATAGTGCCAGTCTTCTCTCCTGTCTTCCATGACTTTTCAAAGATAATTGCTAATGGCGCCGATATCTCCTCAATCAGCTCCTTGAGTGTTCTAGGATGCATTTCAGCTGGACCTGGTGACTTGAAGACATTTAACTTGTCTAAGTAATTTTTAATTTGTTCTTTCCCTATTTTAGCCTCTGATCCTACCTCATTTTCACTGGCATTCACTATGTTAGACATTCAATCACCACCACTCCTGTACTTGGTGAAAACTGAAACAAAGAAATCATTAAGTACTTCTGCCATTTCCACGTTTTCTGTTACTGTTTTTCCCCCCTTATTGAGTAACGGGCCTACCCTGTCCTTGGTCTTTCTCTTGCTTCTAATGTATTTGTAGAATGTTTTCTTGTTACCCTTTATGTCTCTAGCTAGTTTGATCTTGTTTTGTGCCTTGGCCTTTCTAATTTTGTCCTTATATACTTGTGTTGTTTTATATTCATCTTTTGTAATTTGACCTAAATTCCACTTTTTGTAGGACTCTTTTTTGCATTTCAAATCATTGAAGATCATCTGGTTAAGCCAGAGTGGTCTCTTGCCATACTTCCTATCTTTCCTACCTAATGGGATAGTTTGCTCTTGTGCCCATAATAATGTCTCTTTGAAAAACTGCCAACTGTCTTCAATTGTTTTTCTCCTTAGACTTGCTTTCCATGGGATCTTACCTACCAACTCCCTGAGTTTGCTAAAGTCTGCCTTCTTGAAATCCATTGTCTTTATTTTGCTGTTCTCCCTCCTACCTTTCCTTAGAATCATGAACGCTATCATTTCATGATCACTTTCACCCAAGCTGCCTTCACTTTCAAATTCTCAATCAGTTCCTCCCTATTTGTCAAAATCAAATCTAGAACAGCCTCTCCCCTAGTAGCTTTCTCTACCTTCTGAAATAAAACATTGTCTCCAATACATTCCAAGAACTTTTTGGATAATCATGCCCTGATGTGTTATTTTCCTAACAGATGTGTGAGTAGTTGAAGTCCCCCATCACCACCAAGTCCTGTGCTTTGGATGATTTTGTTAGTTGTTTAAAAAAAGCCTCATCCACCTCTTCTTTCTGGTTAGGTGGTCTGTAGTAAACCCCTACCATGACATCACCCTTGTTTTTAACCCCTTTTAGCCTTCCCCAGAGACTTTCAACTAGTCTGTCTCCTATTTCCATCTCAACCTGAGTCCAAGTGTTTACATTTTTAATATATAAGGCAACATCTCCTCCCTTTTTTCCCCATCTGTCCTTCCTGAGCAAGCTGTACCCTTCTATACCAATATTCCAGTCACGTGTATTATCCCACCAAGTTTCTGTGATGCCAACTATGTCATAGTTGTGTTTATATACCAGCATTTCGAGTTCTTTCTGCTTATTCCCCATACTTCTCACATTAGTATATAGACAAGATACTGATTTGTGCGTGTTTCTCCCCCCAGTTCTGTCTTGTCTCTCTTTTATCCCTGCTATAACATCTCATGCTCCTCCCAAATTCTGACCCTTCTCTCAGGTCTCCATGTTTTTGACTTTCCTGTGGGCTTTGGTCACCAGCCCCCTTCGAACCTAGATTAAAGCCTTCCTAATATTTGCATTAATGTTTTTTTTATAAATTGTACCAATAGTTTAAATTGAAGTGAAATATTTTATAGTGGTCAGGGAAATTTTACGCATTTCTAAGGGTGAATTAACTTATGCTAAAAACCTCCATTCATTATTACAAAATCCACAGACCAGGGCTTTGGAGCTGTCATCCGGCTCCGCTCCAGCTCCAGGCAAAAACCTGCAGCTCCGGAGCTGCTCCATGCTCCAGCTCTGGGCCCCGCTCTAAAGCCCTGCCACAGACAGTGATGGTTCTGAGATCTGTAGTTGGAAAAGTAACTCATGTTGAATGTACTGACTTTTCTAGGGATTCTGGGTTTCTCTAGAATATGTAAGTTCATGGAAAGACATGGGCATAATGGTGACCAATTACAGAAGTTTTTGCACCCATCAGTTGCTCATCTGTGCTCATTCATTCTGAGATGATACTAGGGCTATGTATACCCTACCACTTATGTCACTCAGGGGTGTGAATAGGCCACCTCCCTCAGTTTCTCCTACCAACATAACTACCCGCCTTGTTGTGGGTGGATTAATTAAGTCGATGGGAGAGCTCTCTCCCCTCAGCTTAGAGCGGCTAGGCATAGCCTAGCTCTGTGTTTGAGAAGCCCTTCTCTGGAGGTAGATCCTATACCTGATAGAACTGTCTAGAGTCAGTTAGTGTTATGACACATGCTGGTAACTATTAGTCTAAAGAATCTGACATTTAGATAGAAAAAGATTTAGTAGGAAACATAACTTAGCAGTACACTTGTAAATCTTGCCTTTCATAGTATGTACTGAAGAATTACAAAATATGACTATTATATTTATTGATGTGTGTGGCTTTTTGCTGGGCATTTTGTTTTGTTACTGAAAATATTTTTTAAAAGGGGAAAATCCTTTCTATTAGGTTGACTTGTCCATCCTCTACCCATGCAAGATTGTTTCCCTACACTATGTACTATACTTTATTACTTTGTCTTATCTAGTTTTAAATCGCCACTAGTCTCAGAAGGCTATTCCCCAATCTAATAGAATCCCAGTACGGAAATGTTTCTACATATTTTATCTTTCTTTACTCATTTCCATCCCTCACACTAAACAATACCTCTTCCATCTCAGATAAGATGGAATAACTATTAAATACTTGTAGACTAATATGGCAGCAGAATGACCCCATTTGGTCATTATTTTAGTTAAGCGGAACTAAAATATCTCAGGCATTACAAAGCACCAGAATGATGGGGTAAGCAAAGATTTCTCTTGACATGGGAATCCTTGGGTGGCAAACGCTGGCATATCTTTGTCTGTTTGCCTGCCCTTCTTCCCACACATAAGGGATATGCCAGAGGAAGGGAGGCAGTGTAGTGGAGTGCACAGCATTGTGACAGGTCCTTGGCTGGTGCAGTGTCTGGCTATTGTAACCAGTGTAATGTAGGGCAGCTCCCAGCTGGCCTAAAAACAGGGGAGTGGAAAAGTGGCTTGGAGCCCTTTCCTGCCCATTCTCCTTGGCCGAGTATAAATTCAGAACATCTGAAGATTGACCACTTCTTAGTTTTTCCTCCCAGGTCAGGCCTGTCTGTCTTTTTGGCTGTTCTTTGAATATCTTCCTGCTCAATGTATTTGGTACTGAGTTCCTCATAGTGTCACACAGTATCCGAGGTGTGGTCTCACCAGAGCCACATAGAAAATTAATGTTCCCTCTCTGGTCCATGAAATGATGTCCCTAATATCTAGGTTCCTTTGGTTGTTTCTTGTCTATATTTCTAAGGTCTTTTAGAACCCATTGAAAAGAGAGAAACAGTGGAGTTTGCAACATCTCCTGGTCTAGAATTTTCTGTGATTTTATAACTATGCTATCTGCCTCTTTTTCCAAATAATGTAATATCTTAATGAAATCAGCATAAGTGACGACTGTGACACTTGACTGGACAAACTGTGCTCCTCCAAGAATGACCTTTCTTTTGTGTTGTTAAACAGTTGTATCCTATTGTAAATGTGGTACATCTCTACCCCAATATAACACTGTCCTCGGGAACCAAAAAATCTTACCGCGTTATAGGTGAAACCGCGTTATATTGAACTTGCTTTGATCCGCCAGAGTGCGCAGCTCCGCCCCCAGGAGCACGGCTTTACCGCATTATATCTGAATTCGTGTTATATCGCGTCGCATTATATCGGGGTAGAGGTGTATAGCAGAGACTATGCTGGATTTCACACTAACAGCCCTAAAATATTTATGTGCCATGCTGGTAAAATATTTAACATAAATGCTGTCTCTCCCCTATTTTTATTTTAAGGGAACTTGACAGTTGGGGATCTGGTAATGGTGAATGGACTGCTATTCCAGCTTTCTCTACCACTTAACTTCCTGGGAACAGTGTACAGAGAGACTAGGCAAGCTCTCATAGATATGAACACCTTGTTTACACTGCTTAGCGTAGACACAAGAATTAAAGTAAGTAATTTAGAAAGTACTTTTAAAAAAGTTACCAAGTACTTCTGCATTAATAGGGTATTTTTTTCCTGGCAATGTTCTCACTTCATCCTCTGTTACCTTTCAGCGCTAATTTCTATTTTACAAGGAGAGGCTGTGTAAGAAAGCTCTGTTCATTCTGTGTGTTAAGTGCAGTTAGTAGAATAGCTTTTGCTTTTAACTTGCAGAGCCTTTTAGTAAGAGAGAATGTTATTTCACAGAGAAGCTGTCTTGGTATTGAGATTCTTTTATTTTAGTGTTTGCACCATGCTCTTAAGACTTTTAGTTGTAATTAATGATGCAGAATTTATTATGCCAAAAAGCTGCCTAGAAGCTGAATGATCAGAAGGGAAATTTTTGACCTTCAGGGAGGAGAGGAATGAAACACAATCTTCACATGTATGGCTGAAATAAATAATTTTTAACTTGTTAAAGCTAAAGCATCTGCCTTTCACTTTTTGAATTAGGAAATTGACTGTTAAGCTTGTTAAGCTGTTTGAAATACATTCTGAGCAGTGTGTAAAGTGGCACTCTTTTTTTAATAGGACAAAGAGCTGGCTCCACCGCTGCACATCACACCACAGACTGCTACCATCGCCTTTGATAACGTGTATTTTGAATACCTTGAGGGGCAGAAAGTCCTTAATGGAGTGTCTTTTGAAGTCCCTGCAGGAAAGAAAGTGGCCATTGTAGGAGGTAGTGGGTCAGGGTGGGTAAATGGACTGTGCCAAATTCTGCATCATTGATTAGAGTTTGAAAATACGATTTTATTCTGCTTTGGCGATTTTTTTTTCTGTGATACTTTTATATTGATTGAGCTTTACAAATGCTAAAGTAAAATTTAACCTTCATTTCAACCCTTCTCTCAATTTTAGAAAAAGCACAATAGTAAGATTACTATTCCGCTTCTTTGAACCCCAGAAAGGAAATATTTATGTTGCTGGTCAGAATATACAAGACATCAGCTTGGAAAGCCTGAGGAAGGCTATAGGCGTTGTACCTCAGGTATAGTGTTTTATAATATCCCAGATGTCCTTGATAGTGTAACTTTTGATATTCAGAAGCTCTGGTTCAAATGGAAGACAAGGTTTGCACAATTGTGTTGTCAGGCTTAATTTGAAAGTCTCTGTTGCTTCAGTATTTCCGGAACCCTTGTAACTTTTAATATTTGAAACATCAAGGAGATGTTACTACTGGAAATGAAGAGGTTTCTTGCACGATGTTTTACATAGTCATTAACACTTGTTGCAAGATGGTAAAACTAGAGCATGTATTATAAAGATCTTAATGATTTAACTCAAAATACATTTTATATCGGTTCAAGATATTGAAACATCCAATTGCATTTTCCCAGAAACATTTTTCCCTTAAGGGCTCAGTGGAAGAGTATAAACTAATCTGTATTGATTTTTTTTCCAACCTGCACCCATGAAGTATCAATCATATTTTCATATTTAAAATACTCTTTACAATTGTAGGATGCCGTTCTATTCCATAACACCATCTACTACAACCTCTTGTATGGTAATATTGGTGCATCAGCAGAAGAGGTGTATGCAGTAGCAAAGTTGGCAGGAATCCATGATGCTATTACCCGAATGCCCAATGGGTACAACACACAAGTTGGTGAACGAGGACTCAAGCTCTCAGGTAAATCTGTAAATCTGTACATTCTTTGCACCATTTTTGCTAGCTCCAAACTGTGTACACAGTTCACACATCGCCCCGAGATGTCATTAATTTGAAGTTCTTAGCTGGCATGTAATAAGTGTAGAGTTAAATATTAATACCAGTGGCTCAAGACCTCTGTATTCTAGAAGGTATTTAAAGGAATATATTTTCAGGGAACATTAAGTAATGTCAGAATTACATAGACTTTTTTCCTTCTAGTGTGATGTGTGAGGGTAGTAGAAGAATGTGTATGAATAGAATTGGAATGTCTGGTGTGTTTGGTTTGATGATGTGTGTTGCTGCTTATGTTGTATTGTAGGTTTACACAAGTGTGTGTAGAACTTCCAAGTTTGGATTTTTAAATATAAATGTGCAGCTACTACTTTTTTTGTGTGTGTGTGTGAGTGCTGTTATGAAGTATGTTGGTACAGTATATTGGAAATTGATCCTTTTCATAGTAAAAGGGATTTTATAATTTTATGGTAACTTGCTATTTTGAATTTGAGATAAATTAATACATAACCTTAACTGACAGATTGCAATGTGTATTGGCTATATAACACACCTAATATAAAACCTAAAAAGCAAGGAAATAAAAAGTTAACATACCCTGTGCAGCTCCACCCAGAGAGACGCATCTCACCCAGCAGCACAACCACAATACACATGCCAGAGAATGTACCACAACCTTAACTCAGTAGGGATGCCAGCTTTTCAGCATCACCCTGCCAAACTTCCACCTACCACCTCCATACCACATTCAGACCTGACTATCTCCTCTCGCTTCCCACCACTGCCCCTTCTGTACAGTTCTGTAAAATTACGCATATGCATGTTTGAGGAAAGTGGGGGTGGAAGGCTGGCATCCTTACTGGGACAGAGTTAAGTGGGTGATAGCAAGTGATAGATGACTGACTGCATGGCAGTTGGGAAATATCTGGATGCCTTACCTTGTTTATTTGTAGGACGTTTGGGGTGGGTGGATGTGGGGTTTTAAGATGTAGAATTTTGTGTTTTATTGGTGTGTTTGTGCACGCGTACATGTTTTTCATTGAGTGTTTCAACCTTAGCCATCTTTTAAACCTAAAGTTTTGTTTGGAAATAAGCTGTTAGATTTGTGCTCAAGACATTGTCCACATTATTAACCTATGAATTGTATATGTTGAATAATGCAAAACTGAAATCCATGTTTATCTTGCGGGATGAAACAATCATAACAAAAGAATAAATGTTACATTTTATGTAGTAGTCTGTATTCTTATGGTGCTTACAAATGTTTTATAATAGATAGCTGCGTGAAAGTGGAATGTGGTTGCGATTTCATGAAGTATTCCCTGCTTATTCTGCTAATGGAATTGATTTTCCTTGTTGGTGGATATTCTGGAAAGTGCAAGGTGTGGTGATGACAAAACTCATAGGTGCCTGAATCCATTTTCTGTTATAGGTTTCAAAGATGTAAGGCAACATCTGCTTCTGACCAAATCCATATGCCAATGTATGCAGCAGTGGGTGCATTGTTCTTAAGGTGCATGTTGAAAGAAAATAACTTATCTATTCATAGCCATATTATCATCTCAGTAATCGAAAAGTTCCCAAAGAAAGAAGTGCTTTTGTCCATGACTAAAAGCCACTTGATGAAGTTTAAACTTCTCATATATTTTGTTTAAACTTTAAAGTTAATATCTGAAAATTGGCATATGTGAACATTTGCCTTATTTCACAAGGAGGGTTTTGTTCCCCTTTTTTTAAAAGAACTTCATTAGAATAACGTGAAAGTGTGGGGCATTACTGGAGAGGTGGAGAGAAGTAGGTTATCAGAAAAGAGTGATTGCATGACACGGAGGCTGTGTGCATAGATGGTTGGGGAGGGCATTCTAGGTGCAGGAGAAATCACAAAAGCATTTGTGGACACTTGAAGGGAAGAAGGATATGTATAGCCCAAGGGCTGAGTGAGGGAGTAGAGGAAGATGATATAAGCGAGACAGAATGATGTAGAACCTAGCAGATAGGGATAAAAACATTTTGGCCAGTAACATTGTGTATGACTTGCAGGATGCAAGCTTGCTTTATTCTTACACTGTTTTCTCCAATACTGCTAATATCTCAAACCTTGTAACTTCAAACGATGGCCCCACGGTCAGAAATGCCTGTTGTAAAATCAAATTTTGTGTCTTGAAAGACACTTCTCCCATTAGTTATGGGGAGAAGTTCTTGCCTTTCTGACCTTGAGACTCTTGGGCAGAAGCCTTTTTGAAAGTTGAGGAAACATTTACTCCATTTTACACTTTGCACTGTCACCATGGTGATCTTGACTACACACACAACACAAGTTTTTTTGTGGAAGAAGCACTTAAATTGCGGTGAAAAAATGCAATTTTAAAATTATTATTATTTGGTCTTTGGTGTTTGAAAAATAATGTATCAGTAAAAATCAGAGTGATTTGAATTTACTAGTTGGCAAAGAAGCAGTTGAGGATGTGCCTTTGACATTGGAGTGAACAGCAGCTCCAATCATAGAATCGTAGGACTGGAAGGGACCTTGAGAGGTCATCTAGCCCAGTCTCCTGCACTCATGGCAGGACTAAGTATTATCTTGACCATCCTTGACAAGTGTTTGTGTAACCTGCGCTTAAAAATCTCCAATGATGGAGATTCCACAACCTCCAATTTATTCCAGTGCTTAACCACCCTGACAGTTAAGAAGTTTTTCCTAATGTCCAACCTAAACCCCTTGCTTCTTATCCTATCCTCAGAGGTTAAGAACAATAATTTTTCTCCCTCCTCCTTGTAACAGCTTTTTATCATGTCCCCTCTGTCATCTCTTCTCCAGACTAAACAAACCCAATTTTTTCACTCTTCCCTCATAGGTCATATTTTTCTCGACCTTTAATCATTTTGTTGCTCTTCTCTGGACTTTCTCCAATTTGTCCACATCTTTCCTGAAATGTGGTGCCCAGAACTGGACACAGTACTCCAGTTGAAGCCTAATCAGCGCAGAGTAGAGCAGAAGAATTACTTCTCGTGTCTTGCTTACAACACTCCCGCTAATACAGCCCAGAATGATGTTCACTGTTTTTGCAAGTGTTACACTGTTGACTTATATTTAGCTTGTGATTCACTGATCCCCAGATTCCTTTCCGCAGTGCTCCTTCCTAGGCAGTCATTTCCCATTTTGTATGTGTGCAACTGATGGTTCCTTCCTAAGTGGAGTACTTTGCATTTGTCCTTATTGACTTCCATCCTATTTACTTCAGTTCAAACCATTTCTCCAGTTTGTCCAGATCATTTTGAATTTTAATTCTATCCTCCAAAGCACTTGCAACTCTCAGAGCCTGTGCAAACTTTATAACTGTACTCTCTATGCCATTATCTAAATCATTGATGAAGATATTGAACAGAACCGAACCCAGAACTGATCCCTGTCGGACCCCTCTCAATATCCCTTTCCATCTTGACTGTGAACCACTGATGATTACTCTCTGGGAACGGTTTTCCAACCAGTTATGCACCCCACCTTATGGTAGCTCCATCTAGGTTGTATTTCCCTAGTTCTGTTTCCCTACTCATTTACTTCTGACACTAAATTAGGTGAGTATTAGAATGTGGACAGTAGTTGTTAACATGTATCATAACTTTTACATATGATCAAGGTGCCAGGGAGGCTTAAGCCAATACTTCCAGAAATACCCACTAATTTTGGGTGCTTCAAATGGCACATTGAATTGAACTCTATTGAAGTTGTGTGTGTTCAGCACCTTTCGGTACCCAACCTCTCTCAAATTGGAATCCTTAAAGAGAGGCATTTGAAAATTAGTTGACAATTTTGGGCTTTAGTGTTTCAAACTCTCTCTTTCATCTGGATTCTGATAGAACATGTTTTACTAGTTAGAGCTACATTTTCAGTGTTAATGAAAGTTGTGAAGCTAAACTCCATCTATTGTGCTGCAAACCCCTTGTTTGTTTAATGGACTTGATACACCTTGTCACTAGTTCACTTTTATAGATAAACCTCTGACTTTACGAAGTAGCTCCATTTGAGTACTATCAATGTGATAATGACTTTGAAGTTTCATATTTTTCTGGAATTGTGAAATGGAACCAGACCCGCTTCCCCAAATGCTTATGTGCTTTAGTTCATTAGAGCTTAAAACAATAAGTTCAGCCTCACATTTCCTGAGGGAAAATACTCAATCCTTTCCCAGGAGGTTTTTTCCCCCAAAGCATTCTAGTAAAGGGAGCAAGGGAAAACTAGGGGGAAGACAGTGAGTACACTCTGTACTTTAAGTGGGCTGCATTGAAATCCACATATTTCATTTTAACAACGGGAGAAGCTGAGTTTGAGGGGCCACTGTTCATAAACAAAGGATGTTCCAGTAAAAGAAAGGTAGGCTACCCTACTGGTGATATTAAAAATTAAGCTTCGGTGGAGGGGAGAGAGAAATAATGGACTTCCAGATGGAAAATGCGTGGCAGCATTTTTCATTAGAAATCTGGGGAAATGTAATTATGAGCCCTCATTCTCATAGATGTTCATCCTGTGGAGTGGAGCGCACGGTTAGAATTCTGTATGCAAATGGCTTACTTGCTGTAGTAAAAGATCCTTTTGTTCAAGTAATCCAGTGGTGATCATTGTAAAATTGTGGGATGTAAATTGTAGCAAGTCAACAGCGCACTTAGAGAGTTTAAAACTTTTTTAAAATGGGTAACTAAGTAGCCTGTGCTTAATGTGGGCAACATTCAGTCAAGTCAGTGAATTGACATCTCTCAAAGTCAGCAAATTAGCTTTAACAAGAAGAAATATCTATCTGTTGTATGTATGTGTCTATAGATTTTAATGTGATGAAGGAAACATTACAAATATTGCATGATGATTCTCCTCACTTGTGTAATGCTGAAATAAAAGGTGCAGTGGGGAAGAGTGTTTGTTAAAATGGAAACTTCTATATTCATTAAATGCAATTAATGCACAGTAAACTTTGTAAACTAACTGTTTACATAGAGAGTGAACAACAAATATCAAAACAGCTTTAGCCTATGCAGGCAATATAAATTTAAATTTGAAACATTGATATAAACCTGGCTTTTATTTGTCTACAGTATTAAGCATTGCAAATACAAAAGCATTTTAAAAATATTCACTGAACACTGCTTTGTTGGATTGTGCATAAAGAAAAACATGAAGCAACTGAATATGCTGCAAACCAGCTGCATAAGAGAAGGCCACCAATTATGGGATCACTGCATGCTTTTCAATCATGGGTTCTAGCAAACAGTGATATTCTTCATACTAGATATTTCTTAAAAGAGAGAAGTAAAAATAACATCTTGGGAAAATAGTGCAACTTCAGTTTATTGCTCAGTTTAACCACATTCTTATATACACAGATTACACAATAAATAAGGGTTATATCAAGACGAGATGGTGGGTCTGATGGGATCCCTGGGGTGCAGCCTGGGACTGTGGGACCACTGTTCCCCCTTAACTCTCTCCAGCCTGGGCTGTCCCTCACAATGCCTTGCTAGTGACGAGCAGCAAGCCCCTCCAGGAGCTGTGATCGCTCAGCACACCAGCATGTGGAGCCCCACACACCTAGCTAGATTTCATGAATGCTCCCAGAGCCACTCATAAATCACACAGAGAGAGGCACCAGAGCCAAATCCTCCCAGCACTGTACCCCAGGAATATACCGTCTTGCACTGCTCAAAACGAGCAGTGCAAATTTATTAATTGGTTCATCACTTTATCAATGGAAAGTGGATCTACACCAGCCTGAGCAGATTTGCCACACACTTCATACAAACGCACCGGTGAAGATGTACAATAAAACAAATGTATTGATTACAAAAAACAGATTTTAAGTGATAGTTACCATAAGAAATAAAATATAAGCACGCAGCCTAAACTCTCAACCTTATTAGACTGGGTAACAACTAGACAAAGCAGTTTTTCTCACCCCACTGGATATTGCAGTCCTTAATATACAGATTTCACCTTTGAAATCTGGGCAAGTTCCCTCAGTTGGAGTCTTCAGAGTATCCTTGTTGCTTGCAGCATAGGTGGGTGAAGGAGAAAAGGTCCAGTATGAGCCCCCTGTGTTTGGTTTTATACCCTCAGTCCATGTGCTTGGAAAACACAAGGCCAGGCATGTCTGGGTGACATTGCTGAGTCTCCAGGCAAGGCTGAGCAATTCCCCTAGTGTGGGCCCCATGCAGGTGAGTCATTGCATTGTAGCTCCCTTGCTGGACAATGGTTGTTGATGGGTTGATTGACATCCTGCCTGGGTGTTGGTTACTTTCCTTGCTGTTGCCTCTGGGGAGCTAATATCTGGCTGATTCCCCAACTTACAGCATGTTTTAGTGACCACCATACAACACAATTCTCATAACTTCACATGCACCAATGATACACATATATGGATAGAGAAATGACTTTCAGCAGATCATAACCTTCCCCCTGATACCTTACAAGGCATGCTTTATATGTAAGATCATGATTATATAAAAATGGAGGATATGGGGGTTCCAGGACACTCCCCCAAGATATAGAATGTCACAGTGGGGATTGGTGAACAACAGAACCACAAGGTAGAAAAAGAGGGTGCTTAGGGGATCATCTATTGGGGGGTGTTAGGTGTTGTGTATGCAAGAACTTGAGGCTGCTGCAGGCAGTTTAAGAATCGTGTTTACATAACCATATTGGATTTTTAGGGAGCACCTGAGTAAAGGCAAATAGTGGAAGGCTAGCCGGAAGTGAGTTGTGAGAGAGATTTGGTGGCAGCATGTAATGTTGCATGGCTCATGTGACGATGGAGGCTATTTTAGGCATGGAATATTGTATATGAGCGTATAGTCCTGAGTCAGAAGCAGCATGAAACCAATTCAGTATCCTGCAAACTGGAATCAAAAGATTGAGGTCTATTCCTGGCTCTGCTACTGACCTGTCTGATCTTGCACTAGTCACTTTGCCTCTCTGTATCTGTTTCCCCATCTGAAAAAATGGGAATAATGATTCTTAGCTTCCTTTTTAATACTCTTTGAAGATCTGTACATGAAATAAAAAGAGCAATGTAAGAGCTAAGTATTATTTCAAAGTACCGCTGGGCAATCTTTTTACACTTGAGCACTTTGTTGCCCCCACTAAATTGTGTTTGGAAGGTTACTTTCTGTCCAGCTTTAACACTGATTTCAAAATTGAAATCAGTTTACATTTGACTAATACTTCTGGTGTCACTATTCAGAAAATGGCTGCTGGTGGCAGCCAGAAATGTAATAATTCCAATTGTCATTTCAACCTCAAATGGACTTTAGTCCCATGTGAAAATTATCAGGTAAGCTTCAAGATTCTGCTGAGCAAAATGGGTGGAGGTTTCTTGTAATGTGGCTGTAATCCCTCTCTTTTTATATGAAATGTTTGCATGGCAAAGACTAATGAAAAAGGACTTCAGATGTATCCTATTTGTAGGTCTCTCTCTTTATCACAGGTGTTAGAATACCATGCCATGGTGATCAAGGCAAAAATAACCTTTTTTTCCTTCTCTGTTGCTCAGGAGGGGAAAAGCAAAGAGTTGCTATTGCCAGAGCCATCTTAAAGAATCCTCCTATTATTCTCTACGATGAAGCCACATCATCTTTAGATTCAATTACAGAAGAGGTAAATTAGGATAAAGAATCTAAAGCCTTTTCAGCTGCATTCTGTCCAACTTTGCTGGCCCTCCAACCTCCTCCCAGAAGAGTTTTTGTCATGTTTGCTTTTTGTCTAGCTATTCAAATGCCATTCTTTAGCCTTCTCAATGAGAAGAGTAAAGAATCTTTCCCCATAGGTCAAAAGTTGAGACACTAAGGGTATGTCTACACTGAGATTAAAAAACCCATGGCACTGCTCTGAGCCCAGGTCAGCTGACTCTGGCCTGGGCTCGCGGGGCTATAAAATTGCAGTGTAGACATTTGGCCTGGGGCTGAAGCCTGGTCTCTGAGACCCTCCCCCATCTCACGGTCTGAGAGCCTGGGCTCCACCCCAAGCCCAAACTCTGCACTGCAATTTTATAGCCTCATGAGCCTGTGCCCTGCAGAACCCAAGTCAGCTGACCCAGCCAGCCGTAGCCATGCCACAGGTCTCTTATTGCAGCATAGATGTACCTTGAGATTCCCAACCTACACTGAGCCAGAGCCAGCAATGTCAGGTCCACATCTGAACTACTGTCCTGTTTTACAGCGTGACATCCTGTTGCAGCAGTAAGCCCACATCATTTGAAAGTGTTGCAGTTGCTAATGTACTCATGGTGTATGAAGCCTACAGTCCACTTTAAATAGAGGAATTTGGGTGTTATTTAATATTCATTACAATAGAAGTAATTTAAATGATTGTGACATAACGCAAAATAGAAAACCTTTCGTTCATTGTGGAGCATCATACTGAGATGCAAGTCAGGTATGCATAACCTACACTGCTGGTATTAATTTATATTCATTTCATAGGAAGGGCTGTGAAATATGAGACTGTTGTGACACAGATGTCATGACACTACCACAGCAACTGCATCAGACTTCATAACCACATCTTTGTACTAAATACAAAAATCTCAGCAGTAACAGTAATTTCATGAACTAATCGCATTTTCTAAAACTAGAGCTAAAAGAATGCTGTTTGCAAATTGTTTCCACTTGTGTAGATTATTTGGCATACTTTGACCGCCGATCACTAGATTGCGCTTATTTTACAGACATAGGGAAGTCATTTAATGTACACTTGGTACATGCTTATGGTGTATAATATAAATAATCCCCCTGTCTGAAGTAAACCACTTCCCTGGACTTGTGTTTTTATCATTTGTGACAAAGATTTCTGAAGAGTACTACTTTTTTCCCTCTCATTTTGCTATATTTATTGCAAGGTTGCCAAACAAAGCGGAATGTTTGCACAACACAGCT
This sequence comes from Chrysemys picta bellii, assembly GCF_011386835.1. Classification (NCBI taxonomy): domain Eukaryota; kingdom Metazoa; phylum Chordata; order Testudines; family Emydidae; genus Chrysemys; species Chrysemys picta. The sequence goes on along the minus strand of NC_088799.1, from coordinate 84,621,320 downwards.
GCACTTTAAAGGCAGCAAATAAAAATGAGTTCTTTCCAGAAATGTATATCTTGTAATCACAATGTTTTCTGACAGAGGCTAACTTTATTTAAAGAAAACAAAATGCATATCCCAGCTTGTGTAGCAGTTACCCTAAGCCAACTTGTGTATGTCTACACTGTGGTAAAACGCCCAGGGCACCTACTCTCAAACCCATAGTCAGCTGACCTGGGCTATCTGTGGTCATGCTGCAGGTCTTTTATTACATTGTAGACATAGCTTTAAATCACACTTCTGCATCTGAGGTATTGCAGCTCATGAAGGTGGAAAAGGAAACACTGCTTCTGACTTGATGGGGATGGCTGTAGATAGTAAATATTTCCTTGGGCTATTGTGGTTTTGGGGATTTTTGTGTTCCTTGTTGACACAGGCCAGGGTTTACATTTAAAATTTAGGTCATTGTAGCTACTTCAGCCATGGTGTGAAAAATCCACACCCCGGATCGACGTAGCTATGTTGACCTAACCCCCGTAGACGCAGCTATGTCAATTAAGAATATTTCTGTCAACCTAATACTTCTGTCAACCTAAGTACCATTATTTGGGGAGATGGTGTTCCTACACCAATGGAAAATCCCCTTTCATCAGCACAGGCTACAAATATGTGGCAGAAAGTATCACGGGGTAGCCTGGGCATAAGCTTTCGTGGGTAAAAAAACCTCACTTCTTCAGATGTAAGCAGGTTATGCGAACATGGCTCCCATGGCATAGTTATACCGGTATAATCTCCTTAGTGTAGACATACCCACAGTCTTGGCTGTTCTTTAATTTTTGTTGATTTGGAAAGTAAAACACTATACCTGCACATGCCACAGCGATCAGCACTGTTTCTTGTACAGTCAAACTACAAACGTTTTTTTCTGAAGGTGAGCAAACAGTTCCCTTCCTCTACCCCCTTGAGATGTTTAAATTTCATAGAGAAATGTAACCTCCCTTGGCTTTCCTTCACACTGCGAAGCTCCACTTTGAGGACTTTCACAGAGCTACTAATGTCTTATTCTAGGCGTTGTGTTGCTTCTTCCATAAATAGTTCCAGCTATTTTTCAATTTGGGGCTTTGAAGACATTCTTCAGCATTCATTAAAACTTCGTTTGACATGTTACACAATCTGATTTTATTTCCTCTTAAATGTGTGTGTGTGTGTATATATATATAGATGTACATTTTTAATTTGCAGAACATTCTCAGTGCCATGAGGGACCTGGTAAAGCACAGAACAACTGTTTTCATTGCACACAGATTGTCAACAGTAGTTGATGCAGATGAAATCCTTGTCCTGGATCAGGTGAGAGACTATATCACCCTCTGTAATTCAACTTTGACATGATGTGAATGTTTTAGTGACTCTGTGTGTGTGTGTGTGTGTGTGTGTGTGTGTGTGTGTGTGTGTGTGTGTGTTTGAAATCTACAAATTATTTCTGAGTATACAGAACTGAACTGCCTTTGTCGGAAATTAACCATGTCTGAAAAATCTACCCCAAGTTTCTCTTACGTAGTCATTTTTCTTGCAACAAATACAACTTATTAATGGCAGAAATTTAGTGTATCTGTACATATGAATGCCTAGGTTTTATATGTTGTAGTGCGCTTGTATAATACTTTTAACTACATGTAGTTACTAGTGTTTTAAGTGGATTACTGTAAATCCGATTCACTGGGCAATGTGGTGTTGGTTTAAGGTGGTGTACAATTTACCTCTATTATGGATTCCTGTCATGTTGGATTCCTAATGTGTTCCCCCAATTTATGTTTCATTTTCATCGCCCAATAAGAGTGGCCATTTTTCAGATACATCCCTGGTTTCTCATTTTCAATAGAAAAGAGAGCAGTGTGTGCTGTGTTTCTGCAGATAAAATTGTTGCAGGATTGTTCAATCTAATTATGGTAGAAATCTGAGCACCACTCTATTGTGGCTCGTAGCTCTAGAAAATTGTAATTATTCCCTCTGTCTTTCTCTCCACCCCCAAAAAGAGACCCTTTCAATATCTGATTAATATCGCTGTTCAGCTGCCACCTCATACTCTTACTGTTCTTTGTTGTTCACCTTCCTCTCTGTTACAATCTGAGTAACAAAGTTAAAATGAGTGCCCCTAAAAATCACTTAATAGCTTTTTAAAATTGATATCTCAGTAGATATTAGTGATTTAGGTTTAGTCTGCCAATTATGGATCTTCTTAAGTTTGCTGTTCATCTATTTTATTTGCTATTCATATGCTTGAATTCATTGATATCTTCAGTGTCTAAAATATTAAAATGTATATATCTAGAAGAAAACAGACAGATATTTCTTTGGTATGTTAAATGATTGTGTTGGAATTTCTTAAACAAGAAACTTTTGAAGTGAGTTAATGGTATTTCTCAATATCATTGAGATTCAGATGGCAGGGACAAAATTAGATAATGGAGTAAACTCACTTCCCACCTGTCTGCTGTTTGCTGCTTTTGCTAAACATTTAAATAGTATACATTCATGTGGCTCTGCTTTTCTATAAAAAGTCTTACCTAGTGCAACATTTAGTGTGGTTTATAACCATATGTAATGAGCCAATCTGTGAATTATATAATGTATCACAACACAGTAAGAGTGTGTTTTGTATTATAGTATAATTGTTGGATTTAAAAAGAAACACAATTAAACTAGTTCATTAGTGTTAGCTGAGCAGCTGAGATGCTTAGGTTCATCAGTTGTCTTGCTTTTCCAAGCTCCTGCTTCAGTAGAGACTGAGTGATGTGCTCAGTCAGCCAACATGATGCATCACTCCCTGCTGGCAGACTGGTTCATGAAACATAGTTGACACTTGTGTGCAGGGTACAATAATGGCAGCCAATTAAATAAGGATCAGGAAAGGAGAAGGAGCTGGAAAATTGTATAACCGTTTTGCTGCATGATGTAAATATTACATCACAGGGTTGAGTATTTTCTCCTTATATTAATCAGTAAAAGCTACAAACATGTTATTTTGATTATTATGCAGTCTAATAAGTGAGCTTAGTTTTTGGACCCACAGAGAGCACACGCATACTTAGTTGCCAATATAATTTTAGTGACTGAACTTTCTAACATAGGAACAACTGAGGCCTTAGCAAAACACAGAGTTTGCACCAATTTAACTTAAATCTGGTTTTAAATCAATTTGGTTTAATTGTGCAAATCCTTGTGTGGACGTTCTTATTTTTGGTTTAATAATGGCTTAATTCAGTTTAGCATAAATTTATTCCTAGTCAATTTAAACTAAGTCAAGATAAGGCAAATTTGGCATAGGCACTAGTTTAATAATTATAATAAATCCTAACTCTTTTATATATAGTGCTAAACCTATTTTAAGTTGTATCTCTAGTTTAAACTGGTAGTTTTTCATGTAATCAAGCCGTGAACTTTGCCCAACTGAGACCTGAGGTCTACACCTATTTTTTATAACCCGGAGAAGATTGCAGTTCTTCGTCTTTAACATGGAGTGTGGCCTGAGTCTGTACATACAGTGCTCCCTCTATCTGAACCTGTCTCTGGGGGTTTCACCTCCTTATTAAAGTGGAGGATTTCTGTGATCTACACTGTGAAAGTGTCTGGCCCATGCTTTCGTCACCTTCATACTCTAGAGCAGCGGGTCTCAAACTGGGGCTCGGGACTCCAAAGTGGGTCACAACCCCATTTTAATGGGGTCGCCAGGGCTGGTGTTAACTTGTTTGGGCTTGAGCCGAAGCTCAAGCCCCGCCACCCGGGGCCAAAACCCAGGGGCTTCAGTCCTGGGCGGCGGGGATCAGGCTTTGGCTTCAGTCCTGGGCGGCGGGGATCAGGCTTTGGCTTCAGTCCTGGGCGGCGGGGATCAGGCTTTGGCTTCAGTCCTGGGCGGCGGGGATCAGGCTTTGGCTTCAGTCCTGGGCGGCGGGGATCAGGCTTTGGCTTCAGCTCTGGCTCCCCTGCCTGGGGCGGCGGGGCTCAGGCATAGGCTTTGCCACCCCCCCCACCCAGAGCGGACTCAGGCTCTTCTCTCTCTCCCCTTCTCTCTCTGTTGTCAGAATGGGGTTGCGGTGCAATGACGTTTGAGAACCCCTGATCTAAAGGTCTGATAGCGTTCAATCACTAACTTTATTTATATATATTTTACAGGGTAAAGTTGCTGAGCGTGGTAGCCATTTAGATCTTCTTGCCAGTCCCAGCAGTCTCTACTATGAGATGTGGCACACACAGAGCAGCAGAATACTAAATAGTAATATCAACCAGAAATGGGAAGAGAGAAATAACCATATGTCCAAAGAAGAGGAAAGGAAGAAACTACAAGAGGAAATTATCAACAGTGTGAAGGGCTGTGGAAACTGTTCCTGCTAAATGTGCGATGCAGGATTAAATTTCTGCTGCCGGTTAAAGGGTGATACAAGACTGCACTGAAGCACAGCTGTGATTTGAAAACATAAGCAATTCAGACACTTCCTGGTTGGTTTTGGTTTTTTACGGTATCTCAACGCAGCATAACTTCTCTAACCAAAGGATTTATTTCTACATTGTCAGAATCTCTAATATTTAATGAGGTGCGTGAGAGCTTTTGAAAAACTCAATTTATTGCTAATTAACAAGGCATATTTTTATGGACGTTTCAGACATTTATACATTTTACTGGCAATCACTTGTCAAGTGACCTAGATCATTCAGCTGGGAAAGATGGAATTATTTGAACTGTATCATTAAGTGGTAAACAGACTTGTTCTTCGTTTATTTTCCACCATTGATGGCTGGCAAAGGTGTTTTATATTTTTAATGTGATTCAGTTAACTTGAATGTGTATGCTAAAAAATAAGATGTACTTAGTTCTATTAAATGACTCTCTGGCTTGACATAACGCGTTTCCTTTTTAAGAACAACAAAGCAAAAAACCTCTAGTAGCAAACTCAAATTTGGAACAACCCGTTTCAGTTATTCCTCCAGAAGTAACGTTGCATTTTCCTCTCTGGAAAACTTCATAGTTGTCCCATTAAAGAGGAAGTAATATGTATTTTTAAGAACTATTTAAAATCCCTAATTAAAGAATATAATTTGACATAACATAAATGTTGTAATCCAAAACATAAAATATAGTTTACCCTTTACTTACTTGCCAAGATGAGAGTTCAAGGTTCTGTGTCTTTGAAATATGTTGTAAGACCATTGCATCCTGTTTTATTTCAGTCATAGTCCTAGGGAGCAATTAAAGCTCAGTGAGGCTAGTTTGTGAAAGATTGGTGTATTTCTATCGTTTTGCATGATTGTATGAGAAATCAACCAAAATATCGTTAGGGCTATTGTCCTAATAACCATATAGGTTTCTGTACCCAAGGCCCAAACCTACCACATTCTGAGAAACCTTAAATCTCTCTAAAGCTTGCAAGATCTCCCATGGCTGGGCCCTAAGATTGTATTTATTTGGGCTTATCTGCATGGGGAAATGTATCAGCATAACTCCACCTTGATATTCTAATTCCAGCCTCCTATAACTCCCTGCATGGACGCTGCTATTCCAGAATAGGAGTACTTTTTTTCTGGTTTAGCTTCTGTCACTAGCAGAATCAATGTGTCCACAAAGGGGCATTGTACCAGTTTATAGTATAATTATGCTGGTACATTTCCCTATATAGATAATTAATAACTAAGGCAGGGCGGGCAAATTTTTTGGCCTAAGGACCGCATCGGGTTTCCAAAATTGTATGGAGGGCCGGTTAGGGGACGCTGTGCCTCCCCAAACAGCCAGGCATGGCCCGGTCCCCGCCACTATCTGACACATGCACACACACCCCCGGGACTCCTGCCCCATCCAACCCCCCCTGTTCCCTGTCCCCCGGATCCCATGCTGCCCCATTCAACCTCTTCTCTTCTTCCTGATTGCCCCCTCCCCCAGGACCTCTGACCGCCCTGACCCCTATCCACCACCCCGAACTCCCCTGCCCTCTATCCAACCCCTCCTGCTCCCTGCCCCCTTACTGCGCTGCCTGGAGCACCGGTGGCTGGCAGCGCTACAGCCACGCCGCACAGAGCACCAGGACAGTCAGTTGTGCCGCCTGGCTGGAGCCAGCCACGCCACTGCAGCACAGAGCACCAGGTCAGGCTGCGGCTCTGCAGCTGCGCTGCCCCAGGAGCTCACTGCCCCGCCACCCAGAGCATTGCGCCGGCAGCAGGGTGAGCTGAGGCTGCGTGGGACAGGGAACAGCAGGGGAGGGGCCGGAGGCGAGCCTCCCAGGGCAGGAGCTCAGGGGCCGAGCAGGAGAGTCCCGCGGGCCGTAGTTTGCCCACCTCTGAACTAAGGGCTTAACTGTTGGAGGAGAGTCTTGGATGTTGAACTCAAGTCTTGGCAGCAGAATATTTCAGGTTACCTTAAAGATTTGTTAAGGAATTCACTTCCTAATAAAACTGGAAATTAACTTCTTCCAAATGAGTAAAATAAGGTAAAGAACAAGACCAAAGCCAGAATTTTCAGTTTTCACTAATTTGGGTGCCCAACTTGTGCTTGATTTTTTTTGACGTTAATGGGAGCTGCAGGTCCTTTTTACCTCTGAAAATTGAGCATGTAGGTGCCTCCAGGTGGATGCCCAGAAAGTGAAGAACCCAAAGTTACTGAACGCTTATTAAAATGTGGCTGCAAATGTAAATTTACTGTTTTTGATGCTGTAACGTTCATTTTAGCTGAACCTGTCATCAAGCTAGCTACAAAAAACTTGTCAAAGTAAAGGAGGCTGAGCTTTTGATGTCTTCCTTTTTGGCTAGTCTCATTCTCTCTGTTAAAATTTATGTAAGAGAAAAATAATCTGTGCCAATACGTAACATATGCTCAATTAAAAATTACTGTAAAGAGAGTGTCAAAATACAAAGATGAATGACCTTCAGCCTTGGTGTGCAGAATCAAGGTAAAATCATGGTGATCTGTGGTGACAGTTCAGAATTATTTCTATTTAGGGGCTCTCTTTTATTTTCCCTAATGGAACGTCTCCTTTTAAAATTTGTTTTAGCAGTACAAGGACGACAAACAATATAATAATCTCAACTGCCAGAAACGGTTAGCAAAGGGTTAATAAAAGTCCCTTTTGAGACTTTCTCCCTTTCATATATGATGTGACTTCAAATAACTCAACTAGATTTTTCAAATTAAATAACTTATGCAGTATCTACTGCTGTATGTACTGAATGATGTACAAAAGCTGTATTTAATAACGTTTCAATATTTTCTTAAACACCTTCGTTGCTTTGACACATTACTTGACGTTTACATGTTTTAGTGATTGTGATGTGAATTCAATTGTGGTTACAAGTTTTTCTGAATGGACAATTGCCCACATATTACCAGGTTTATATAGTCTGTTCATTGCCTAAAAATAGATCTAACACTAGCATTATCTTGAAAGTATCTGAAACGAACCAATAATTCCTTTGCTAGAATATATGATACAGGAAACCTGCTTTGGCAGCTAAGTATGTGCTGTAATGAAGCTGACGCGTCTTAATCAGTTGCAAAAAGTTTTGTGTGTCCGTGTACTCCAGAACTTTGTGTGTTATTGCCGTTGTAGGAAAGGGTGATCTTTTTAGCCAGCAAATACCATGAAGGTTATTTTGTTAATTTTGTAAAGGGTTTGGAGCAGAGGTGTGGCTATTGCTAAACTGCACATCACCACCATCAGTTTGGAGAAGGCGGGGAATGTAGGAGATTGGGAAGGCCTCTAAACTGATCTTAGTGATAAGTGAGATTTTTTCCCCATGTCCTATATATTCTCCTGTACCTAAAAGAGAAGAGAATTTACTTAGAAACAGATAATTGTTGGAAAGCTGGAGGGTTACAAATTGACTTGGTTTTGCCACTGCTCCAGCTCTGCGTTACTCCATCGAACAGATGTGAGACCAAAATGAGTATTATGTCTTGCCTTGTGAGCAGGAATGTCAAAGGAGTAGTAGCATTTCACTTATTAATCTTCGTGTTTATTAGAGATGCAAAACTTTGGTTCTGAATTTGTTAGGATTGGATTTGTGTGTTCATGTGTCATGCATTTACATTGGTTATTCTAAACAGGCCTTTTAGAGTACTTGCTGACCTGAAGAATCACAGCTTAGGAGGACTTGAACAAATACAGAGAGGTGTGCCAAGTTTTGGGGCAGAGGATGTCCTGTTAAAATCTCTAATTTACAGTCTCTGATGGGAAAATTGGTTCATTTTGAAACCTTCTCATAGCTGCTGTGAACAGCTGTAGGTGCTGTTAACATCGGGGGTAGCAAAACTGATACATCACTGTTCTAAAACAGCATCTTTACATAATGTTTGGAAGTCTTGTGGACTGGGCACAGGTCACTGGTAAAAATTAAATCAGTCCGCAACAGTTATAAAACCAAAGCTTGCCATGTTGGCATGAAAAAGTCTGGACTAAATAATGCTACTTAAATTCATTTTTTGTTTCTAGAAGAACTTGCACCTCTTCAATTGTGTTAATTATTTCTAGATATGTATACTTGTTTGAGATGCATATCCTAATTGTTTAAAATGACTGCTTCTCAAAGCAAGTATCAGCCTAGCAGCTCTAAACATCTTGACTTTAGATTTATTTTTTGTTCCCAAGCAAAAGCTGTCTGAACAGAGAATATAAAGATAAATACATAAATGTCTCTAGTTACTGTTATAATTTGCTACGGTTAGCAAATTTGGGGTCTTTACAAATGTGAATTTATAATTCTCCAGTGCAGGTGGTTTCACAGTTTTATGCCTGGCTATTCTGTCACTACTAATCCATAACAGCATTTAAATATGTTTGAAATTCAGATGTGAAATTGTCAGTTTTCTTTACAGTTTGGGAAAATAAAATGTTAATCGTACATTACAGATAAGATACTCAATGTCCATCAAAAGCTAGTTAAAACCATGTTGTATAAACTTTCAGCTGGAAAACTCCTTACCGTAACTCCATTGTTAATCTGTGCATAGATAATTATTACTAATTAAATGATTTATCTTGTGAATAGAAATGTGTGTCCTGTTGAAACGATGCTTACAGCTTTACAGCAGTTCCCGGGAGAAACCAATAGTTTGTCAGTAACATGCTCAGAATAAGAACAGATATGATTTTAATAGAAGCTATGGGAGTGTTGCCCTGCATCCACTCAGAAGAGAGCTTCAAATTGTTTCTTAGTAAAAGTAATTGTTTGCCGTGCTCAGTAACATCAGTGACGTTGATAGCCAATTATATTGCTTTAGGATAGTATTAGGTAATCAGAAATTTTGGATGATCAGTCAGAGAAAGGTAAGTTGATATTGTGCACCCAAATTTTCCTCTATCACCCCACCATACACACTTATTTATTGTTAGAAGAAAAACAAAAACAATTGTTTGACTCCATAAAGAGCTTCTGTATTAGCTAGGTCATACTGAAGAATATCCATGTTCTCTTAGTAAAAGCTTTTTTTTTTTTTAGTTTAAAATCATGCATCATTCGTATATTTCTTACATACATTTACAGCTAAATACTCCCACCCCCTCCCCATCAACTCCTCCAGCACTTATTGTTTACAATAGTTGTTGAGCCATACTCTCTTGAGACTAAAAGCTCTCTACTCACTGTTTCTCTGTGCATCTGTAGTTCTAGCTTTCCCGTTGGAAATGGAAGTATGAAATATACTTACTGCAACCCAATTTATCATGTAGTTGTGCTGATGCATTATGTTGAACACACTTGAGTTGCACTAGCCACATGCCATGGTATCACTTCATTATATAGTTAGTGTGTTTGAGCTCTGCATTGTCTTGCAGAGAGTGCTGTATTACGGGAATGAAGGAGAGTGATTCTGAAATGGATTGGTTGAGTTTGAATATAGCGTCCTTCAGCTGTTATTTCTAAAGTTTCATTTACCACATCTTTTAATAATAGTATGCAGAAATGTTCTACAAATGTTGACTGACAAAAAAGTGTAGACATTAATTTGTAGAGGATAAGTTTAAAATAAGTATATTTTTTTCTTTCTGTGTATCCGCGTAACTTCCATTAATGCTAATTTGAGTTACATGTGTATATCAAAGAAAACAGTAATTTAAGATTATAAACTGCTGGATTGTTACATAAATTAGGAATGGTTTTGAGATTACCATGCTTCTCATTTAGAATCTCATTTCTGTTTAAACAGTGGTCTCAGAGATGGCTGCTCAATGTTTTGTTGATTCTTCTATTCCACAGTGGAGAATTTCCTGTGTCTTTCATCTTACATTTATCAGATGGTAGTTTGGTCCATTGGAACATTTGAAAAGTTTAAGGATTTTTTTTTTAATCTGTTTTGCTAGGAGTTATGGCTCAAGCCAACACAGGATGCTAGAAGTTTTGACACTGTGTCTGTATCTTTACTGCCTTCTAATAGGGAGATCAGATTTCTTGAGAAGGAGAGTGGGATCTTTATTTTCAAAAGCCACAAAATGAAGCCTAAATTGGTGGATTCAGCAGTAGTATCGTGTATAGGTGCACCACAAAGTGTGATGGTGATGGCAAAATACTACAATTACTAAAGTATTATAAAACTACAATTACAGTCATCAGAGTTGTTGGCTCTATTCACTGTACGCTCAATTTTTGAAATATCTGAAGTGCCCTGTGAGACAAGGTGGGTGAGGTAATATCTTTTATTGGACCATCTTCTGTTGCTGAGAGAGACACGCGCTCACGTTTACACCGAGCTCTTCTTCAGGTCTGGAAAATGTGCTTCGAGTGTCACAGCTAAATACAAGGTGGAACAGATTGTTTAGCATAAAGTAGTCAGGACATATTTCAAGGGATCATTCAAGGTGAAGTGGCTTGTTAACACCTCTCCAGTCATGGGAAGGGGCAGGGTTTAGTGGGTTTTAGATTGGATTTATGGTTTATTACAAGAGTCTGTCTATTCAGTCCATGATTTTTCGAGTCTAGCAAAGTTGAGATTAAGCCCTGTAACAGTTGAAGCCCTGAAAGATATTAAGCCATCTTACATAACTTGTTGGCCAATGTCAACATGGGAAGAGTATCCACTAAACTGTATACTTACTACACGTTCTGGCGAAAGCCTGAGAAAGCGGCTGAGCCTTACGCTGATGTGAAAGTGAATAGACTGCATTTGTTCCAGAGATGAGGATCTTCCCACTCAGAGTGCCCAGGCCTCAGCTTCCTGTTTAACAGCAGGGTCTGATAGCTTAAGAGCTCCAGCAGACCATACCACCTATGATGGCACATAGGGAGAGAGACAGACTCCTCTATAGCCAGGACCCAAGCTATGGAGTACTGCATAGATCAGCACCTTAAATTGCTACTGAAAGCAAATAGAGAACCAGTGCAGTTTGAGCCACTTATGCTACCAATCATGCAGACAGCTGCATTCTGCTCTAGTTGAACTTCCAAATGGTCTTCCAGGCAAGCACTTTTGTGAGTGACTTGATAACTTATAAAAGTAAGGGATTCGTACAACTTGCTGAAGCCACGGAGAGTGCACAGAGGTGCTGTACAGTTTCCCTACAAACAGCTCTCCAATTTAATCTTGACCTCTGATACCCCAATATTGTTCCAACGCTAGGTCTGTCTTAAGTAGTGACAGCCAATTGTACCAAATTGCATGGTGGTTTTGATGTGAGGGAAGAGGAAGAAAAACAAAAATCTTCAATTGTGACCTAAGGCAGGATTTAAAGTTGATCTCAGGAGTTGAAAGACTAATGTGCCATCCTCAGTCATTCCTGGTTTTCAGTGTTCTGTAGCCATTAATAAAATTGTCAAGTAAAACACTTATGTCACACCAGCCTAAAATGTGTTCTGCAAAGCTTTCAACGTGGTCATCTAGGGAGCGGGGGTGGAGATTTTACTTGAAGTATGAAAAGAAAAATAAGTTTGTGGATGCTGTACATCAGCTTGTTACATCATTTGAATGTATTCTAAAGTACTCTGGTAATTTTAGTGGCCTTGTTTTATGGTGATTTTACTGGCCTTGTTGGAAAACTAATACATATTTTGAAAAGTATGGTGTGAAAACAGGAAAAGCTTTCCTTTTCAAGTAATTATGGAAAATGGAGTATGAAGGTCCGTCTCAACCATAATTGTATTTGAAAAAAACCCATTGCAAATCCAATGCATAGTTTATTTATGAATTCAAAGAGCTAGCTTTTTTTTAAAAAAAGGAAATGTATGTTCATCTGCTTACATGCATTAGTCTAAGAATGCTTAGATTACCTTTATTTCTTCAATTATTTGAAAAGTTATTTCTCAAGCTAAGAAGAAATGAGACGAGAATGTTTTCATCATAAGTCAAATTCTATAATGTCATGTTGATAACTTCAGTGTTTGCTGGCCATTTAAAAGGTAACTAATGGCATGGTTTATTGACACCATTAACTCCATGTACTTCGGGAATGTTACTATTTTGGGGGGACAAAGGTATTTCAGACCTGAGTTACTATTGTTATACCCCATGCAAACTTTTAATTGATTTTTCTAGGCCCACACTGAGCTTCTACGTTGGTAGCAAGATTTTTGTGGGTGTCTGGACACAGGATTGCACCATCTCACCTAAAATGTAAGCAAAATTCCATTTTAAATTATAATTGTATAGCGATTACTTAAAAACCCGTTAGAAGCTTAGTGTTCTGTCAAGAGTACTAACATCTAGGCTGCTAAAATCTCAAGCTGTTGTATGTGTAAACTATGTATGTACTTGCTAAATTGCATTGATGTAACTCTGCCTATATGGAAAGGTGGCATCAGAAGTATGTGGATGCATGTACCTCTCCCACAATAGATGCTCCTAATTCAGTAGTTTTCACAAATATATCCCTAATATCAACCCATTCAAATTAACAGAGTTAGACCAGGATGATTTTGGCTCACTATGACATAGTGTCAGACACTAGCTGGCTCAGCAGAGGATGTAATGCAGAGCCAAAGAAAAGAAGGAAGCCTGTGTTAAACCCTTTCTTAAATATGCCAGGGTCTGGACTATATTTATATAATCTTTAACTTTCATGTGGGTAACAGGAGCAGCTTCAGCCAAATTTTACGTTTCATGTGGCCAGTCACTCCATTTAATCCAAAGGAGCGTGAGAATCTGCTACATTGTGCTGCTTGTAAATCAGAGTAAATCCAGTGACTGAAGTTGGCCCTAACTGTTACAAAGTTTCAAACAATAATGTGATGTCCTGACACATTTGAAAAATACCCAAAGTGAGGCTTAGGAGGATTCACAACTACCAACATCCTTAAAACGGTATCCCTGAATGCACACAAAAAAACCACTTATTTTGAAAATGGTTACCTGTGTAACTGTGTGTGGATTTATAGAGGACTATACCTGAAAAATATTAATGAAATTTTCCCTCAGTTTTACTTGTGTGTACTTTGACAGCACTTTGTGTATAGTCAGTTTCACTGGCCTAGTCTACACTACAAAGTTAGGTCAACATATGCCACGTTAGGTCTAATTAATAATATATATCTCTGCGCTACTGAGTCCCTTCCACCGACCTATAGGGCTTGTAAAGTCGACTTCTATACTACACCTCAGCAAGAGGCGTAGCGCTTTAGTCGACATTCATGCGTCAATATGGGAATAGTGTAGACACTGCGCTGTGTAATTAGAATTAATTGGCCTCCAGGAGGTGTCCCACAGTGCTCTGCTGTGACTGCTCTGAAGAGCACTTTCAACTCCACTGCCATTCAGCCAAGTACACAGGAAACAGCTGCTCCGCCCCCCGTTAAAGCCCCAGGAACTTCTGAATTTTCATTTCCTGTTTGATTGGCGTGGAGAGCTCGTCAGCACAGCTGATGATGGATGTGCAAGGCTGCAAACGCGCTCCAGCATGGAGCACACAGGAGGTGATGGATCTTACTGCTGTGTGGGAAGAAGAGTCTGTGCAGGCAGAGCTCCGAACCAGTAGAAGAAACGCTGACATCTATGCCAAAATTGTGCAAGGCACAGGGGAGAAGGGCTACACCAGGGACACACAGCAGTGTCACATGACAATAAAGGAGCTTTGGCAAGTGTACCAGAAGACAAGGGAGGTGCACAGTCGCTCTGGTTCTGAGCCACAGACGCTGCTTCTATGAGGCGCTGCATGCCATTCTAGGTGGCAACCCCACCACTACCCCCAAAACGCTCTGTGGATACCTCCCAGGAGCCCCGGGTGACCTTGGGCAACAACAAGGAGGACTTTGTTGAGGAGGAGGAGAAGAATGCGCAACAGGCAAGCGGAGGATCCATTCTTCCCGACAGCCAAGAACTTTTTTTAACTCTGGAGCCCATCCCCTCACAGGACCAATTGCACTGCTCTACAGCCAAAATGCTTCTGAAATAAATGTAGTCAAACTTTACTAATTCTGGGTCACTGAGAACAAAAATGATGCTTAAAATTGTTGATTGGCTCTAGTTTTCAAGATATGCTAATGGATCAGTATATACGACCCTTGACTTGGGAATGGCGGAGGATAAGTGAGTTATAAAGGGAAGGGATCTCAATTTAAACCAGAAATGACTAAAATACATCTTTGACTGGATCTATGAATAAATCTATGACTGGGTTTGGACAGTACTTGCTTTTTAGGCAAAACAATGAACGATGCAATCTGAAGCTGGTATTGCGTCATACATTATATGAATTGCATAATGTTATTCCTAGAAGTCATGGATGATGCAGTCATAATGAAGCTTACATCACTCTGCTGAACAAATTGCCCTATATCCGCTCTAGAAATCATACAGTGTCGTGCTCTCTTATTTGTCAGTGTTTGATTTTGCAAAGGGACACATTTCTGTTTAGCCAAAGTGAGCAGAGATGGCTCGTACTTGTGTGAACAGTGCAGATAACTTCTGCTATGTTTGTGGTGAAGTGACTTTTGCATCACAAAAGCGCAGTATAACCACTATGGTTAAGAAAGCCTATCACCTTTATTTTGGCTGCAAAATTGGAGGTCAGGACAAGAGATGGGCCCCACACATATGCTGCAACACTTGTGCAGCAAATCTTCGCCAGTGGTTGAACAGGGAAAGGAAATCTATGCCTTTTGCAGTGCCAATGATTTGGAGAGAGCCAACAGATAGTTCCAGCAATTGTTACTTCTGCATGGTGCCTCCAGTTGGGAACGGTGTGTCAAAGAAGAAAAAGTGGACTGTGCATTATCCAAACATTCCATCAGCTATACGCCCAGTACCCCACGGAGAAGGACTGCCGGTTCCTGATGCACCAGAATCATTCTCACTTGAGTCAGACGAGGAATAGGAAGAGGATGAAACTTCTGGTCCTGAACCATCAATGTCACAGGACCCACATTTTCTCCCATCATCCTCCTCTGAACCAAACCTCATAACACAAGGTGAACTGAATGACCTTGTCAGGGATTTGGAACTACCCAAGAGTAAGGCAGAGCTGTTGGGCTCCAGACTACAGCAGTGGAATCTCCTGGCAGGTGATGTTAGGGTTTCCATGTTCCATGACTGTCAAAAGGATCTTGTCCCATTCTTCTTCATGGAAGGTGATCTTGTAGCCTGCAACAACATCGATGGTGTGATGGCAGCCCTCAACATCGTTCACGATCCAGATGAGTGGAGACTGTTCATTGATTCATCGAAGACGAGCCTTAAAGCTGTTTTACTGCATAATGGCAATGTTTTGCCATCAATTCCAGTTGGTCATGCAGTCCATATGAAGGAAACCTATGAGAATATGAAACAACTTTTGAGGTGCATAAACTATGACCAACATCAGTGGCAGCTTTGTGGCGATTTGAAGGTTGTTGCTCTCTTGCTTGGTCTGCCGACTGGATACACAAAGTACTGCTGTTTTCTCTGCGAATGGGATAGTCGTGCAAGAGATTCCCACTACATCAAGAAAGATTGGCCACTCCGACAGTTATTGGAGCCTGGGAGGAAAAGTGTTCAGCATCCACCACTTGTTGAATCAAGGAAGATTTTGTTACTACCCTTACACATCAAGCTGGGTCTGATAAAGAACTTTGTCAAGGCCATTGACAAAACACAAGCAGTTTTCAAGTACCTCCGTGGAAAATTTCCAAGGTTAAGTGAAGCTAAGATAAAGGAAGGTGTCTTTGTTGGTCCTCAGATTCGTGAACTTCTTCGGGATGATGCATTTGACCATGCACTGCGTGGCAAGGAAAAGACGGCATGGAAAGCCTTCCAGTTAGTGGCAATAAATTTTCTCGGAAACAACAAAGCAGACAACTACAGGTTGTTGGTGGAAAACCTCCTCAAGGCATACAAAAGCCTTGGTTGCAACATGTCACTAAAGATACATTTTTTGCACTCTCATCTAGATTTTTTTCCACCGAACTGCGGAGCAGTGAGTGACGAGCACAGCGAGCGATTTCACCAGGACATTGCAACAACGGAGAAACGCTATCAGGGCAAATGGAGTCCATCAATGCTTGCAGACTATTGCTGGACAGTGACAAGAGGTGCTCCATTTAATGAATACAAGAGACAAGCCAAGAAGCGCCGAGTAGACACTGAATAGGACTAAACTATGTACATAATAGTTTTTTGCCTTTTGTTTCATAATAAATGTTATTTATATAACCCTTTTGCTGATTTTTAAAGTGTTACATAAACAGGACAGGTGAAATATTATCATGTAAAGCAACCATAAACACATGAAATGACCTAGGTTTACAATTTATGATTAAAACTCTATCTACACAATATACATAGACATAAAATGTAAAAACTTAAAGATCTTAGAAACAGTAGCCAATCAGTTGTTTTAATTGTCATATTTGAATTCAGCACATCAAAATACATAATAAATAGCACATTTTATCTCTGAAGCAGACGACTTCTCAAAAATTGTAGACCAGTGTTGTCGGCGGAGCATGATGCTGGGGAAGGCACTCTGGTGAGTACACATTTTCAATCAGACTGTAGGGGTTACATGCTATTATTTTTAAATCTGAATTTAAAAATTGGGATAGAAGTTATCGGCGGCCACTCCAGCTACACAGAGGGTGCTCTCCAGAAAAGACTGTTTATGTGCCCAGGGATGGCCCAGGAATGATCCTTGGAGATCTCTAGGAAGCTTTCATGGAGGTACTCTGCAATCCTTTGCAGAAGCTTTCTGGGAAGAGCTGCCTTATGTCGTCCACCACATAGGAAACTTTCCCGCACCACTCCAGTAGTAACTCTTCTGGCAGTGTTGCAGCATAAGGACCAGGTCTGTACCCAGATGCTTGCAGCATCTGCTCCCTCTCCACCTCTGTTACCCTCAGGAGAGTGATATCGCATATGGTCACCTAGGGGAAACAGGAGAAGGTTTTAAATGCTAGTCCTTGAACCACAAGCAATTTGATAAGTAATCTGCCCCTGTTGGGTCACACAACCACACTTTCCCAAGTGTGCCCTGGCTGTGGTTGGAATGGATCACCGCGTATTGCAGCCAGCATTTAAAAGGGGGGCAGGGCACGCTTCCTGTTAGTCTCCCTTCCACCCCAGCCAGTGCTGCTTTTGTAACAATCAAACTATTTGTGGGTCTTTACGCTGGTGCCTGTCCGCAAGCACCATCCAGGTTGCTATGGGAAAAGGGGTTGTGCTGAGATTGCAACCATTGATCCCAAGCATGTCTTAACAAAAGCTGCAGCACAAGACCTCTCGCCCATGCCTCATGGCCTTACTCATCATGGCCGGAGCAGCAAACTGACTCTTGCAGTAGTCAGCGGTTCTGGTTAAGTTGTGGCTTGCACGGAAGTGCATTGAGGGGTTTCTTTTATAAAAAGTTTCTGGTGCAAGGTTAAATCTATGTATGCACTGTCAATGCTACCCTCATGCTTTGTGTTCTTTGCAGGTGAAACCTTGTCCGTAAGCACATCCTCTACGCTGGGACAGAGACTTTCCCAGATTAGAAGGCGGAAAAAGAAGACTCGGGAGGACATATTTAATGAGTTAATGTGTGCCTCCAAGAGTGACAAGACAAAGCTCAGCGCATGGAGGATTGCATTGTCAGAGAGCCTACACAATGACCGTGAGGACAGAAGAGCATACGGGGAACACGAGTGTGACACGCAGCATGAGATGGTGTGGGTGATGAGGGAGCAATCAGACATGTTGAGGTTCAAGAAAGGCAGCTGGACGCTAGAATCCCGCTGCAGCCTATGGTGAACCTGCTGCCATCGTCACCAAGTTCCACATCCTTCTGCGCTTGTTTTTCCCGTCCCTCCCCCGCCCCCCCCAGTGTTATCAGCCCTTTTCCCCCAGGTTATCTTCCTTTTCTTTGCTGTCTCTGTGTTTGTGAGCATAATAAAAATGAATGGATTGAGGAGAAAAGGCTCTTTATTCATTCAGCACACAGCAGCTAGCAGGGCTGTAGTTTACAGGGGAGTACATGCAATGAAGGGGACAGCTAGGTAAGGAACAACACACAAGTGTCATGTTACTGTGGGTCATTGATCAAACTAGTTTTCAAAGCCTCACCGAGATGCAGCACACCTCAGTATGCTCTTATTGACCTGGTGTCTGGCTGCTCAAAATTGGCTGCCATGCAATCTGCCTCCCCCACCCCCACCCCCTGTCAGAAATTTGTCTCCCTTTGTTTCGCAGATATTATGGAGCACTCAGCAACGACAATGGGGATATTGCTTTCACTGAAGTCTAACCTAGTAATCAAACTACGTCAGCGGACTTTTAAACATCCAAAGGCACATTCCACCACCATCTGCACTTGCTCAGCCTATGGTTGAACTGCTCCTTACTGCTGTCCAGGCTGCATCTGTACAGCTTCCTGAGCCATGGGAGCAAGGGGTGGGCTGGATCTCCGAGGATCATTACTGGCATTTCAACATCACCAATGGTTATTTTGCACTCTGGAAAGAAAGTTCCTGCTTGCAGCTTTCTAAACAGACCAGAGTTCCTAAAGATGTGCGCATCATACACCTTTCCCGACCACCCCACATTGATGTAGGTGAAACAGCCCTTGTGATCCACCAGCACTTGCAACACTATTGAGAAGTACCCCTTTCGATTTATGTACAGACACTCCCTGGGTTACGCAAGACCCGACTTACGCAAATTCGACCTTACGCAAAAAGTTCCATAAGGCATAAATAAAATTTTTGAGTTGCGGAAAATATTGCGTAGCGTACAGAAATGCAAAGTACTGCAGTGCAGTGTGCAGAGGAATACAGCAGTAGCATCTCCTACAAGGGAAGGCTTTGCGCTCTCACAGCCTCTCAGTCTCGTGTTATTTCAGTGATACTGTATTTCTGTTATTTCACCCTATTATTTCATTCAAATCATGCTTGGAAAGCGCCAAGTGATAGCAAGAGTGCAGGACCAGTTCGTAAGCGAAAAGACTGATTTAGAGCAGAAAATGAAAATAGTGAAAAAGTATGAAGGCGGACAAAACCTGTTATCAATTGCTCGTGAACTCGATTTGGCTACCTCAACAGTGAAAAGTATTTTGAATGATACTGCACGCATAAAAGAGCATGTGAAAGGCTCTGCTCCTTTAAAATCAACAGTCATAATGAAGCAGGACCCCAATTCCTCATGATTCTTGAAAGTGAACAGAGGCATTGACAAAACGCTGGCCTGTTATAGACAGATCTATGAAGAGAAGAAAAAGGCCACTATCTAGTCCTCTCTCAATAAGTTTGTAAGGAAGGTTGAAAGGCCTGCAATGTCCACATCTCCACAGCCTTCTACCTCTAAAGCCCTCTCTGACGACCCCGATGATGTAATCATAGAATATCAGCGTTGGAAGGGACCTCAGGAGGTCATCTAGTCCAATCTCCTGCTCAAAGCAGGACCAATCCCCAGACAGATTTTTTGCCCCAGATCCCTAAATGGCCCCCTCCAGGATTGAACTCACAACCCTGGGTTTAGCAGGCCAATGCTCATAACCACTGAGCTATTCCTCTCTCCCGCCATAATGCCGGTCTCCTCCTCTCCTTTCTCATGTACAAATTAAGCTCATTGTCCTCCACCACCAAAGTGCAGCCTTCAGTGTGCCAGGATAACAATAGGATTAAAGTAAATGCAATATTTTTGTTGTAATCGTTTGTTTTTTATGGTTGCACAATGTACATTTCTGACTTACGTAAAATTCGGGTTACACAAGGCTTTCTGGAACGGAACGATTGTGTAAGTCGTCCTTGGGCAAGGTGGTCTGGTGCCAAGATAGGGATATGCGTTCCATCTGTTGCCCCACTGCAGTTAGGGAACCTCATCGCAGCAAAACCACCCACTATGTCCTGCACGTTTCCCAGAGTCACTACCCTTCTTAGCAGAAGTCTATTGATTGCCCTGGCAACTTGGATCACAGCAGACTCCACAGTAGATTTACCCACTCCAAATTGATTCCCCACTGACCGGTAGCAGTCTAGCGTTGCAAGTTTCCACAGAGCTATTGCCACTCGCTTCAACTGTCAGAGCAGCTTTGATTTTAGTATTGCTGCACTTCAGGGCTGGTGAAAACTCTTGCACATTCGAAAGTTCTGCAGCCACTGCTTGTCATCCCATAGCCGCATAACTATGCGGCCCCACCAATCAGTGCTTTGTTTCCTGGCCCCAGAAGCGGCGCTCCACCGTGTCAAGGTGATACATAACTATCACCCACATCTGCGAATTGCTGTGCTGCATGGCTTCCAGGAGGGCTGCTTGCATGGCATCACATTGTTCCGTGCGGCGGCTCCTGTTTCAACTGAGCAAATACTACAGGATAAGGCGTGAGGTGTTTGTAGTGCTCACAACAACAGTGTACAGCTGAGCGGGATCCATGATTGCCATATTATGGCGTCTGCATGGGTAACCCAGGCTTAGGAAAAAGTCGCAAAAAAGACTTGGTTTGTTTGCTGTTGATTTCAGGGAAGGAAGGAAGGAGGTAAGTGCATCATGGAAGGCTAATGCTCTGTTCCCATAGCCACCTGTGCAAATGTTTTGGTCCCATGAGGCATTGCAAGCCCAACCCAACATTGCACTGAGCTCCATGCCTGTGGGATAGCTACCCAGAGTGCAGCGCTCCATGAGTCGATGCAAGCCCTGCTAGTGAGGATGTGCTCTGCCAATACAATGTGCATAGTGGGGGACATGCAGAATAGACTTGCTTAAATCAGAGGCTCAATGTCAACTTAAATAAAATCGACCTAATTTTGTAGTGTAGACATACCCACTGTTAATGACTTATGCCCCGCCTATAAGGCTTCCTACCAGTAACAGCAGCAAAGCTGAAATTGAGGAGGCTGCAGGCTGGAGTGTGAACAGAGCAGTGAAGCTCTAGCAAAGATGGTGTGTATGTACTACTCAAGCTCAGCAAAAAGACTAATTGAAACAAAAACCAGGAGTCTTTTCCCCTCCGTCCTATTCCTCATTTGAAAGGAAATAGTTTTTCATGACAGACTCTTAAGTTTCATAGAATCCTAGAAATGTAGAGCTGGAAGGGACATTGAGAGGTCATCTAATTCAGCTCCCCTGCATTGAGGCAGGATCAAATATATCTAGACCATTCCCTGACGGATGTTTGTCTGACTTCTTCTTAAAAACCTCCAAACACTGGTATTCCATAACCTCTCTTGGAAGCATATTCAAGTGCTTAACTACACTTATGGCTAGAAAGCTTTTCCTAATATCTAACCTAAATCTCCCTTGCTGCAAATTAAGCCCATATCTTCTTGTGCTACCTTCAGTGGACATGGAGAGCAATTGATCACTGTCCTAAGTGTAGTACTTTGGACTTGCCTTTGTTGAATTTCATCTTGTTGATTTCAGACCAATTCTCCAATTTGTCAGGGTTGTTTTGAATTCTAAGCCCATCCTCCAAAGTTTGGCATCATCCGCAAATTTTAGAAGTGTACTTTCCACTCCATTATTCAAGTCATTAATTAAAGTATTGAATAGTACCAGACCCAAGACAAACCCTCATGGGACCCGATTAGATACAGACTCCCAGTTTGAGAGCAAACCATTGATAAGTACTTCTTGAACATGCATAACTGATTGGAAAAAAAATCCACCTTATAGTAATTTAATCTAAACCACATTCCTCTAGTTTGCGTATGAGGATAGCATGAGGGACTGTCAGCAAAAGCCTTACAGAAAAATAAAACATGTCTACAGCTTCCTCGAATCCACTAAAACAGTAATCCTGTCAAAAAAGGAAAGTAGGTTGGTTTGGCATGCTTTGTTCTTGACAAATCCATGTTGGCTATTATTTGTAACCCTATTATCTTCTAGGTTCTTGCAAATTGATTGATTATGTTCCAGTATCTTTCCAGGTATTGAAATTAAGCTGACTGGTCTCAGGCCTCTTTGTTCCCCTTTTTAAAGATAGGTACTGTTTGCCCTTCTCCAGTTGCCTGGGACCTGACCTATCCTTGAGTTTGCGAAGATAATTGCTAATGGTTTTGAGATTGCTTCAGCTAGTTACTTAAGTACCCTTGGGTGAATTTCATCAGGCCCTGCTGACTTGAATACGTCTAACTTATCTTAGTTTGTTCTATCAGCAAATGGAAATATTTAAATTAGCCAGTTTCAAAATTCAAGCCCCTTTAATTTGCTACTTCTAAATCCTGCAGATAGTGTTGTGTGGGGAAGTGATGAAAGTGCCTTACACAAACACCTATTTCATAAACCTCGGCAGAGATATACTATACACCTCTACCCCAATATAACCCGACCCGATATAACACGAATTCGGATATAACGCGGTATAACTGCAGAGATGTAATGCTGCTTAATTTAAGGTTCATCTCTCAGAATGTAGCGAAACCTTTTATAGTTCTTTTAACCTTGAAACTTACAACTTTAAATCAAACAAAGAGAAATCTCCCATATTTGGGTATAGTTCTGTCTGTTTGTCTTACACGCATACCAGCCATGGTTTGCAGGTCTCTTCCTTGAAACTACTGCCTATGGTGAGATGGTTGCTCCTTACTCATATTATCTACCCCTGCTCTGCCTCTTCTTTTTCTTTCCTAGCTAGACAGTAATATAATCCTCCCCAAAAGGTTTCCTGTCAAACTTGGAGAAACGTTACCAGCTTCTCTCCCAGGGCTGATTCTTCCTAGCATTCTACAAAGGAGTGCTGTCTTTCAAAGTAATCTTCTATAAGGTGACCTGGCTAGGTAGGGATGTTGGACAATGGGACCCTGTGTTAGGTTTGTGCTTCTCATGTAGCAGACTCTGCATTCATGTGGGGAGAGGTTTATTTTATAAAATACTGCTCAGTGAGCTATGACATGCGGTCTGCTTTCTCCATTTCAGGCAGGCAGACACTGAAATACGAGGCAGCTAATTACTGCAGCCTTTTCAGTGCTGTCTTTTGTATGGTAAATTTTATGCATTGTTAGGGCCATATAGGTTCCTAATTTTCTACATATGGGATCATGTTACTACATATCACTTCCAGACTGGCCAAACATAGCTTTGTTAAAAGTGGCACCAAACAATCTTATGAAAAGAATCATTTTGGCAGAGTTATGCCCCATTGAAAACTAGTTTCCTATCAAAACACCAGATGTTGGCTTAGTCTTGATACTGTGAATATCTACCCACCCAAATATATATGTGGAAGCTCTATCTATATGCAAAGGTGCAAAGTCGCGTTATAAGTAAATTTAAATATGCACCTTTGACCACCTCACCAACTCATTGCTATCCATCCCCCTGGAATTTATTCTGACATTTCAACTCCTGAACAATACTAAACAGCTGTTATTTTAACCTGCCAGAGAAATCTTTCTTTATCAAACAGGAATTTTACCCCAAAATTACACCAGCTTGAGGTTCAGGATAGGCAAGATTTAGTTCTGGGTCATTAGTAGGTTTTATAGCTATAGCTTTAATGTAGGAATTTTCAAACGCACCCAGCAGTGGCCTAACTTTGCTCTTGAAGAAATCAATGGTAAAACTTCTCCAAGATACTGGACTCCAGTGCCATTAAATATTTTGTACTAAAAAGTGATTGTAGATCACTTGAGACATTTTTAAACCTTTCTTTGTATGCCCTGTGCCATTTGGTAATTAAAGCACCTATCCATCTGAGGTACTCAGTGGTCCCCATGAGCATATATCTGAGCACCTCACAGTTTTTATACTCCAAACACCTTGTAATATATGACTTGTATAGAATACTCCATGGAAGAGTGATGTGGTATCAAGGTTTTATCAAAACTCGTGAGTGAACTATGTAGATTATCTTGTGAGTAATGCACCCAATCCCAAACTCATGTGGCTAAAACATTATTACCCCACCATCATGTATTTTGAGTATGTTTGTGTACACTAAATATAGTACACACACACCATAGTTAATCAATGCAAACAACAGGAAAATAGTTTACAGTAAATCACATGCATCATAAAAACAAAAGATAAATAGAGAGTTGGGAATTAAAACAACTATGTAAGAACTGCTCAACTCAGGAGGCTAATGACAAGATAATGAGCCATTATTTTGAGGATTGTGATTCAAATCCATACCAGAGCAGTAGTGACCAAAAGTTTATTCGCTGTTGGTTGGCCTATTTTAAATTAATCCCGCTTTGAGTAAATAAGTGTCCACATGACCCATTAGGTGTCTGCAAAACCCATCAGCAGGGGCTATAATTTGTATATTTGTTGGTAGTCTCAAGTAGAGATGCCAAAGGCTGAAGGGACATTTAGACCTCAAGTGCCCTCTGACCCTACTGGTGGTTCTTCCAAATGCAGAAGAAAGAGGAGACAATGAAGTGAGATGTCTTAAGATGTGTCACCTAGTAAAAGTGTTGGGAAAATAAAGAAAGCAAATCTAACCTAGCAGCTGGCATAGCTCACCTGAGATGTTAGCTCTGTAGCTTACTTGGGAAACTCAGCTAATGTCCAGGTGACAGTTTAAATAGGGACCAGGTTTGTAAGATTGTGGGACAACTGAGATGTAACTGGGTTCAGTGACAGGACTGTGATTTCAATGCACTCAGGGCCTAAAACCTAACCTATGCAAAGCACTGGAGAATACTCCAAAGGAAACAAACTGCACTGTCAGGACAGATTTATGACCAAATAGGTCTTTTCCATCTTTCTGACTCATCTAATTGTTTAGATAACAGAGAAAAATAATCATGCTAGTGTTGCATTCACTAGAGGGAGTGCAATCATTATAATGAAGGCATCTGAGTGGCCTTTTCTGATATAGCCTGAGATGGGTTAGTAGCAAGGTACCTTAGCATCTGCAGAAGGTCAGATGTACTCCTCAGTAATTTGGTGGCCTCCTAATAGGCTATGAATTGTGCAGAAAAATCTTTTTCTTCTAGTATGGATCATTCCCCACAAAGATTCTTTAATTCTGATTTTAGCCTGTTTTTAAGGGGCTGGCGAGGGGAGCGGAGCACACCTAATCTGTACTCTACTATTATCTCCCTAGTGTTTCTTTTGTTTTCAAGGCTTTCAACAGTGAGCATTTCTTTTTAAGTAAGACACTAAATTGATTTGTATGAGTGCAAAGCTTTTCTTGTATTTGATATTAAACTAAATTGGGGATTGTCAGTGAAGTGTGTGGGTTTTTTTTTAAAACCAGTCTTTGATGGATTGCACAGCATTTAGTTAGTTAGAAGGCCATAAGAGGATTTATCATCCTTTAATAATAATAATAAAATAAAAAACTGTGAAAATGCTGAAACTAGGTGGAGTATTTCCAGAAAAATCAAGCATTATGGTGAATTATTTTACGTGTGTGTAAAATAATCCTGTCTTCCAAAAAGACACTTAAAATTGTTTGGATAGAGTTGGCATCTGCCACAGCAGAGTCACACTTAAGATAACATGATTGACCATTTTTGGCATATGTTGGTCTAAATTGGCTCATCTATTGGCTGTCAGTCTCTTCTGAATTACATCCAACTCTTTGTAGGCACGTTTCCATCTGGTTAAGTTTAGAACTCAAGCTGTTTATACATTTAAAAAAAAGTAGCTTTTACCAATAACAATCTCTGCAAAAAGGTTTTTGCTTCTGTTCCTAATGCATTTTAAAACAATTCAGCTTTCTTCACTTGGGGCTAAAAGGCAGAATAACCTTCCAAAGAGTGAAAGAATATTTGCTCCTCTGTTATGCCAAGACCTTAGAAACATACAAATAATGTTTGAAATAAATTTGAATTCATAAATAATTTCCACAATATGCTATTCCACTTCTAAAGTGGAAAACCAGATTTTAAGTCTAATGTTTTAACTACGTGCATTAGGGAAGCAGGATGAATACATGCTGTTATAGTCTCGCTGAGCCTTTCTCGTATGGGCCTTGCATTATTTTTATGCTGAATACAAGCCATCTGGCACTGTGCACTGTAGTATTTAGTGCCACAAATAATAATGAAAAATGTGGTAATATCAGATATTTTAACATAAAAATCTAAGGCTGAGGGCATAAACTCTAATGCATCAGGCCTGTAATCTTAACTCAACCAAAAATAAACAACCATGTTGTTCACTCTGCCCTTGTTTCCAATAAATGATCCCTATGTTATAGACTATAGTGAGAATTATAATGGGAAGGTTATTGGTTAACATCCATCTGTGGAACCACAGCTTCTGTAGTGAATAAACTGGGATCTTGGAGAAAAATGTGTAGGAAGAACCAGCAAGGTTTGTGCCACTCTTCTCAGTTAGACAGGAGTGCTGGCATGGCATGTAACTGGGTTCTTCATCTTCAAATATGTATGGGAGACATTTTGAGCTGCTTCTTCAAGTTCTTGTCCTTGTGGGTGCTCCATGTGAGGATATGCACATGCCCATACACTGTCAGATTTTTTTGCTAGCAGTGACTGTGCCATATGCCTACTCATGCTCCAGTGTGAGGGTGTATAGAGAGGAGCAGACCCGCACCACTCCAGTTCCCTCTCAACTACTTTAGACTCAGGATGGAGTTCTGTGGCATCCACTATCTAGTTGACACAGTAATTCCTCTGCCCTTTTTTACACTTGATTTTTGTTTTATAGTTTTCTTTTAGTTATTTTGTTGTTAATTTGCCTTTTCTAGCACAGTTTGTGCTTTGGGTGGGGTCCCTCTTCTCATCTTTCTTCTTTGAAAACCAGGCCCATTGTTTTCTTGGGCCTTCTCAACTGGCAGATTCCTCTCTTATGAGGACCTTTGTGTTATGGAGGAGTTAGAGCCTTCCTCCTGCCCCCTAGAAGAAGCACCAGGAGAATCTTCCTGCCAGTACCTGTCTCATACCTTGACCCAGCAACTCATAGGTATCACTGCTGCCTCAAGTAAAGATCCTCCTATCAGTACCATCACATGGCTGGACCTTCCTTGTCATTTGATACCAATACAATGCACAGACTCATTTAGCTCCCCCCTAGACATGAGAGAGGGTGAGTTTGTGGAACAGCCTCCCAGTAGGAGTTGTGGAGAGGAAAGAACTGGATTAGTTTTAAAAGAGAAATGGATAAATTTATGAGTGCAATTGTATGATGAGGTTGCTTGTGATGGTAAGGGACAAGGCCTACATCCCTGGGGCTTACTTGCAGTTTGTCTTATGTTCACAATGCTCTTGCTTCAGGGCTTCAGCTGGTCATGGCTGGGGTCAGGAAGGGATTCTCCCCTCCTGCCCCCTCTCCCCCCCGTGTATTCTGGGTGGGGTTTTATCTCCTTCCTCTGAAGCATCAGGGATAGTCATGGCTGGCAATGAGAGATTGGGTGGGGAGGGCCAGGGCTCTGAGGTGGCACTGAGCATATTTTCTCTCTCTCTCAGGTGATTGGCTGGATGGTTCTTGCTCACATACTCAGGGTCTAACTGATCTCCATATATGAGATTGTCAGATTGGCAGTAACCTTGGAGGTTTTCACCTTCCTCTGCAGCATGTGGGTATACATCACTTGCCAGGCTAGTTCTCTCTAACCATTTCTTTACCATTGCAGGGGCCTGGGGTACTGGTCCCTTCAGTTCTCTTCCTGTGACACATAATAGTCTCTCCTGTGGGCTGTAATATTTTGGTCACATTGCAGTTGTTGGGTTTGGTCTGTGGGCGCAGGGTGGGGTTGATGGCCAGTGACATACAGGAGGTCAGACTAGATCTAGGGGTCCCTTCTGCCCTTAAACTCTGATACTTTCTCTGGCTCTGAGGTCGCTATTCAGTCCCCTACCACCCATCTGTTCCACCCTCCTCTCCTCAAGGTCTTCCCTGAGGAGCAGACCCCAGAAGCTAACGAACACTGACCTGAAAGCCCTAGCGAGAGCACCCATGAGATCTGGCTTTTTTCTCCTGGGCGTCTTATGGGGGCCATGTCTACAGAGTGAAGCAGTCCTACCAGGAGACTCATCCACCAACTCAGGATCCTCCTCACTGTACTCAAGAGGAGCAACTAGAGGAACAAGAGTTGAGAACTGAGGAGACACCTCATCTTCTTCCACCCTAGGGGAGGCAGCTAGGCCACCTCCATCATCCTACATGGATGACTTCAAGGCCTTTCGGACTTGATGAAATCCACAGAGGAGGCTTTACAGATTCCTTTGAAGGAAATCCAGAAACAGCAGCACTCCTTGGCAGTGCCGTAACAAGGGTGAGGCGAGCGAGGCACTTGCCGCGGGCGCACAAAAATGGTGGAGGGGAAAAAAAAAAGCTGCTGGCAGGCATAGAGATATTTGTAACCGGGGTGATCTCCCCCCGGCCCCACCTGCCCCCCCCCACTCCTCTCCGAGTGTCCGCCGGCCCTGACTTGCTTCTCCCCCCTCCCTCCCGGACCCAGAGCAGAGCAGCTCCATCCTACTTCCCTGCAGCAACTGCTGCCACAGGGTCCTAGTGCCTCCCCATCTCACTGCCAGGGCAGACTCACTCTGAGCCTGCCCTTCCCCCTCAGACCCTTTTATTTTTCAATGGGACCCTCCAGCAGCACAGGGTGCCCCCCGCCCACCGCTCCTGCCCCACGCTGGGCAGGGGGCAGCCCCATCCCTCAACCCCAGGGAGGCTACAGTCAGGGGCAACAGCAAGGGAGGAGGCGCAGGCAGCACTCCCTGACACCCACCATGGGGGAGACGAGGGAGATTCCTGGACCTGAGAGAGGTCCTAGGAGCACATGCAGTGACAGTGGTGGGGGTGAGTGTGCTGCTGGGGGGGCGGGAAAGGGGGGCTCCTTCCCCAGAGCTCGCTGCTGCCAGCAGGGAAAGGGCTGGGAGGAGTCCTCCTCTCTGGCCCCCGTCCCGGAGCAGCCTGCCTGCCTGCACCCCAAACTCATCTCCAGCCCTGTCCCACCCCAGAGCCCACACCCCCAGTCAGAGCTTTCACCCCCCCACTGCACCCTCTATCTTAGCCCTGAGCCCCTCCAGCACCCCAAACACCTTATCCCCAGTCCCAGCCAGAGCCCCTCCAGCACCCCAAACACCTTATCCCCAGTCCCAGCCAGAGCTCTCACCCCCTGCACCCCAACCCTCTGCCCCAGCCCTGAGCCCCCTCCACCACGCCAGAGCCCTCATCCCTCTGCACCCTGAGCCTTGGCCCCAGCCCTGAGCCCCTCCCACACCCCAAACCTCCCATTCCCAGCCCCAGACAGAGCTCTCGCCCTGAGCCCCTCCCACACTCCAAACCCTTCATCTGCAGCCACAGCCCTCACCCCTGCACCCCTCCCATCCCCAAACTCCCTCCCAGAACCTGCACCCCCTCCCTCCGCACTCCCTCCCAGAGCCTGCACTCCAATCCCCTACCCCAGCCTAGGGCCTGCACCCCAAACCTTCTCCCTCACCCAAACTCCCTCCCAGAGCCACTGCTTCCAGGAGCTGCACAGACCGGCCTCCGACCCTGCTCCCCGGCTAGAGTGCCAGAGCGGGGCAAGCCCCAGACCCTGCTCCCCAGCGGGAGCTTGAGGGTCGGATGAAAACAGCTGGTGGCCGGATGCAGCCCGCGGACCGTAGTTTGCCAACCTCTGCTCTAGAAGCATATTATGTTTTTTTTTATATGTAACCATGTGACTCCAATATTCTTACTCACTATTACTTGAGTCTCTGTCTCTTTGATGATAGATATATTTATAGTGAAAACAAGAATAAGTTTAAGTGGTGTGGTATTAAGTGAAGTGCTGGTCCTCAGTAGAATCTTACATGCTGGTGCGTACTGTTCCTTTGAGGACAGCGGACCTGGTTATTCTGTGAGTGTTCAATGGATAAGGGCCTGGACGCTGCAGGGAATACTCTGAGGACTCACAGGTTGGTATGTAGCTATCACTACCTGTCAGAGGTGGATTAGGGTGCGTTGGGGCCCTTCACCAGAGCAAGTGGGGGCCCCTCCCTATCCCTTCCACCTGCAGTTCCAGCCCCACACCCCAGCGCTCATACCAGGGAGCGGGAGCTTCCCCTCACCAGCCCAGCACACAGGGGCTTCCCCCCACTGCCTGCCCAGCGCTCCTGGCAAGCCCCCATGCCCTGACCCTGCTGCCCGGCAGGAGTGCCGAGTAGAGGGGGGCAAGCCCCTGTGCCCTGACCCTGGCTGGAGTGCCAGGCAGGTGGAGGAAGTGGGGCACCCATTTTTCCAGGGCCCCCCAATTGGCTGGGGGCATGGGCCCCGTTGGCCCAGTGGCTAATCTGCCACTGTTACCTGTACAGAGAGAGCGAGGCATGCGGAGGCCTGGATGGTCGTGGTTGTGCTGCTAGAGGCTGGTGGTTTCAGGGAGCTGATCTACATCAGACAGAGACAAGACTGCTTCTCACTAAGAGCAGGTGGCAGTGATGAGGTGCCTCACAACCCTAAGTAACTTTAGGGAGCATCACATCTCACTCTTGGCTTTCTCCCTCTCCTTGTCCTGCTCCTCCTTTCTGGGGGAATTCTATGCCAAAAAATTAAAAATTCTGTGCACAATATTTTCAAATTCAGTAAAAGTCTGCATATTTTATTTGTCAAAATAACAATATAATCACACCAGTTCCAATTATTTGTGGTAATTTATTTCAAAATACCTGTCAGCAAGTATGTCTGTAGCACTACGGACAACAAAAAAGATTCAGGAAATGATTTTTTGACAAATAGATTCCTTACTAGGCATATTAATACAGAACTCTCAGAAGCAGTGCAAAGGTTTGGAGGAGTCAGGGGTAACGGAGGATCTGAGGGAGAGGGAAGTAAATTTCTGGAAAGGAGCCTGGGTAGGAAGGTGGAGGGTTGTTGGGTATGGGTGGGAAAAGTATGGAACAGGGTTTTTTGGGGGTGGGGAGGGATTGTTAGGGAGCTTCCCCCATGCAGACACTGGCTGACCCCTAGCCTGTCCCATTCAGTCAGGCACATCTGCCCCAATCCCCATGTGTCCCTGCACCCCCTGTCCTCATGTGTTCCTCCACCCCCACCAAAACACTTACTCCCCCTGTCATCATGGATTGAGAACTGGTTAAAAGACTGGGAACAAAGGGTAGGAATAAATGGTAACTTTTCCGCATGGAGAGGGGTAACTAGTGGTGTTCCCCAAGGGTCAGTCCTAGGACCAATCCTATTCAACTTATTCATAAATGATCTGGAGAAAGGGGTAAACAGTGAGGTGGCAAAGTTTGCAGATGATACTAAACTGCTCAAGATAGTTAAGACCAAAGCAGACTGTGAAGAACTTCAAAAAGATCTCACAAAACTAAGTGATTGGGCAACAAAATAGCAAATGAAATGTAATGTGGATAAATGTAAAGTAATGCACATTTGGAAAAAATAACCCCAACTATACATACAATATGATGGGGCTAATTTAGCTACAACTAATCAGGAAAGAGATCTTGGAGTCATTGTGGATAGTTCGCTGAAGACGTCCACGCAGTGTGCAGCGGCAGTCAAAAAAGCAAACAGGATGTTAGGAATCATTCAAAAAGGAATAGAGAATAAAAGGGAGAATATCTTATTGCCCTTATATAAATCCATAGTACGCCCACATCTTGAATACTGCGTACAGATGTGGTGGTCTCATCTCAAAAAAGATATACTGGCATTAGAAAAGGTTCAGAGATGGGCAACTAAAATGATTAGGGTTTGGAACAGGTCCCATATGAAGAGAGATTAAAGAGGCTAGGACTTTTCAGTTTGGAAAAGAGTAAACTAAAGGGGGATATGGTAGAGGTATATAAAATCATGAGTGGTGTGGAGAAAGTGAATAAGGAAATGTTATTTACTTGTTCTCATAATATAAGAACTAGAGGCCACCAAATAAAATTAATGGGCAGCAGGTTTAAAACAAATAAAAGGAAGTTCTTCATACAGAGCACAGTCAACCTGTGGAACTCCTTGCCTGAGGAGGTTGTGAAGGATAGGACTATAACAGGGTTTAAAAGAGAACTAGATAAATTAATGGTTATTAGCTAGGATGGGTAAGGAATGGTGTCCCTAGCCTCTGTTTGTCAGAGTGTGGAGATGGATGGCAGGAGAGAGATCACTTGATCATTACCTGTTAGGTTCACTCCTTCTGGGGCACCTGGCATTGGTCACTGTTGGTAGACAGGATACTGGGCTGGATGGACCTTTGGTCTGACCCAGTATGGCCATTCTTATGTTCTTATGTGGCCCTGCACCCCCTCCTCCATGTGTCTATGCCCCCACTCAGCCACCCTGTCACCACGTGGACTGCACCTCCACCCCGATTCAGCCCCTGCCCCAGTCTGTCCTCCTCCACTAGCCCTTATGAGCTCTCTGTCTCCCTATAGCCACTATCTCCTGACCTGGCCCGACAGGCAGTGTAAAGAAGGCAGGCTCTTTCTCTTCCCTAGCTGGCTGGGAGCTGCTGCTCTGTTCTAGCACTATAGTGCCATCTGGTGGGCAAAAGGTGGAACTGCAGCAACTTTCTGGTAGAAGCTGTTTTCTGTGCAAAAAATTAAAAATATGCATGGCTTATTAATTATGTGCACACACAGTGGCACAGAATTCCCCTAGAAGTAATGTTCATCTGACCTGTGCCCAAAGTCACTATGCATTTGATGTTGCAGGTTAGCCCCATTGGTTCAGGGTCCTCTCCCCAAGAGGCCTGGATGGCTGCCTGAGTCCAGCAGAGCTGGAAGATCCTGCCAAAAACAAACAAAAGCATGTTGTTTGTACATGGAAAGAAAGAAAATAATCCCCCCTTTACATTCTGCATCATGGCAAGGCCACTGGTCGATACTTTTATCAACTTTGTATGCCTTCATTTTATCTCTATACACTGGCTTGTTCAGAAGTTGCTGCTAGTCAGGTTACCAGCACCTAAGCACACTATGGTAATGATTTCAGACTTAATGCATTTACAAAAAAAATTGGTTTTGGGACCTAGTTGTGTTCAGCATGTGGCTGTGGTGTTACCAGTATTGGTTTTAACATTATTTCAGGCTGGAGAACCCTTAGAGGATGTGAGGTCCCAGACTGAGAGAGGGGAGGGAGCAACTTTTGCAGGTTGGTAGTCTAATCCCATCCAGGGCCGGCTCCAGGCACCAGCCCACCAAGCGTGTGCTTGGGGCGGCGCCTGGAGGGGGGTGGCGGGGCGCTCCGGCCCGAGAGCGGGGCCGAGACTGGGCTCGCCACCCTCCCCGCGGTGCTCCGGCCGCCGGGGGCTCTCCGCCCTGCTCCTGGCGCTCTGGCCGCCAGGGAGAGCGGAGCCACGGCGGGCTCGCCACCCTCCCCCCGGCGCTCCGGCCGGTCGGGGATTGCGGGCCTGCGGCCGGGCTCAGCGCCCTCCCCTGCCATGCTGGGGGGGGGGCGCGGCGGGTGGCTTTTTTGCCTAGGGCGGCAAAAAAGCCAGAGCCGGTCCTGATCCCATCTATCTATGCGAAAGAGATTTTTTTATCTTCTGCTGACTGAACAGCATATCAAGGAATAGAGAGGGCACTCTGAGCTTTTAGTTTAACCCCTTTGGGGACAACATGGAAGGAAGCAAGGAACAGAGACTTAGCAAAGCAATTTCTTAACCACAGTGACTTTATACTTGAGAGTTACAAATCTTTCACAAGAAAATAACAGTGCAGAGGCCCTCCCGCCTCTGACCTGATCTCACCCCTTCTGTGAATCTGAGATTTATCAGCTGGGTGGAGTTCCTCCTGCAAGTCTCTTGGGGTTGCTTGTGTGTCTGTGTTGGGGGAAATGGTTAATCACCCTTTCAAACAGCAGAACCCTGCTCTTAAGTCGGGTGTCTCCTCCATGACATGTGCCTAATTAGTCCTGCTTCAGCCCCTGCTTGTCATGCTGTCCCCACCACAGCAAGCTCTCCCCCCCCTCCCCCCCGTGTAGAAAAATCATTATTCCTTGGGGGTAGGCCAGCAGTTGAGACAGTCGAAGTTGAATGTCCCAGATTGCAGTCTTGATGGTCAGTAACAGTTCTTCAATTAGGTGTGAGCAGGGCTGGCTCTAGGATTTTTGCCGCCCAAAGCAAACACAATTTTGGCCACCTCCCCCCCCGTGTTCTTTAATTACCCCACCCCTGGCCCCGCCTCAACTCCGCCCCTTCCCCAAATCCCCAGCCCTACCTCCTCCCCCCAGGCTCCTCCCCCCAAGCCTAGGAGGGAGGGAGGGGGAGAAGCGGCGCCCGCGCCGCGGCCACTCGGAGTCTCCCCCTGGGAGACGCGCGAAACGGCCGCTTGGGATCTCCCCCTCCCTCCCAGGTTTGAGAGCCTGGGACGGGGGGCGAGTAGCGGCACGCGAATCAGCTGTTTCGCGCGCCGTGGCAGCAGCAGCAGAAGTGAGATAGGGCGGCCGGGGCACATTTTTAGGGGCGGCATTCTGGCGCCGGCCATGCCGCCCCTAAAAATGTGCCGCCCCAAGCACCAGCTTGTTTTGCTGGTGCCTAGAGCCGGCCCTGGGTGTGAGCACCTATCCTGGTCAAGCCCGCAATCTGTAAGACATTACAATAGGCTGCCCTAAGGTAAATTTAGATGTGTGTTCAACGCAGACTACAGAATGGAGCCATAATCTGATGCAGCCATATTCTGCTCTGTCACAACTGGTTGGGGGAAATGTACTAGCAGTAACCACGGCTATTGTTAGCCTGATTTCAGAGGTAGTGTAGAGAAGGCCTAAAAGGTTGTAAAATAAAGAGTCTGCTTTGTTTCAAACTGGTGATATGAAAATTGTCAATGATTCTCAAAGTCTAGGGATTACAAACTGTATGCAGGAGGACACATCAGAAGAAAATGGATTATTTGAGGGGAAAGTTGGACTTTTGGGGAATTTCAATCATCATCTATACAATTTAGAAGAACAACTTAGGGAGAATTCTTGAAAGGTAAATTGATTCCACTATCAACCTCACTGCCTTTTTCAGTGAGCATAGAAGTTAAGGGGCTTAATTCCTTCGTATCATACATTTAAATCAGCATGAGTAGGGACATTACTTATTTTAAAATTGCATGGTATTGTTAACTATTCAAAGACTGATGTAAAAGTCTGATTTGTAGCTACTGGCTACAACAATGCATGTTGCAGCTGCATGGTACTGGCAAGGTCAGGAGAGCAGAGTGAAGCAGTGAATGGCACTGATACCTTTCCTAGCTCTGAGTTTTGTTGGTCTTTTCCTGCCAAGAAAAGTGTTCTCAGAATCCTGCTCTCACACCTGAGTCTCTTATTTGACAGTCTGGAAAATTAATATCCAGCTACGGCATGTAGCTGTGCTTCCAGCAAAACTCTGCACTTTTTACATCCGTTTATGGCAGTACATAAAAGATCACCGTCCACAGATTGTTAATTTTGAAGATTGCTCAGACTGCTGTGTGGAATTAGATGCTGCTGGTTTGCTAATACTACAGTAACATTGTAAATGAAGTATCTTAAATTATTAGCTTGTGGCTGAATGAAACCCAAGATGCTACACTGAATCCACAGCCCGAGGATAATCACTGAGCCTTGCATTTGTGTTCTTGGTAAATACCTGAATACTTAAATAATACCTGAGTCATCATTTTCTAAACTGGATCCAGGCAGAATGTTTATTTAATGGAACATAGCTCTTCAACTGCAAGAAAGCTCTTCCCATGCCTCTAACCTCATCTAGCTGGTTATACTCTGCTAATCACCATGGTACCTGCCTTCCCCTGCATAACATCATCTCTCTCTCTCATTCTTAAAGGCAACAGAAGTTGTTCAATAACTGCCAAATTTGATATTGGTTACCCAGTGTTGCTGTTTGCAAATGTTCCATGCTTGGTGAGGTGCACCACCCCAGCATTCAATGTGCCTTTGCAGCGCATGTGAAATTGCTGGCAGAATGACCTAGCAGAGAAGCTGCCAGATTTGCTTGTCTCTTTCCAATGCCACTTTGAAGTTAGCGGCATGTATGTGACTGTGCTGGGAAGGGAAATGAAGGAGTTATGCAGGGCAGGGAATGATAGAGGGTGAAAACCCCCCAGAACACATTTTTGAAATGAGTGAGAGATCTAATGAACAAATTCAAACCTATTTATTTTACTGAGCACTGCCAGAGGCACTGTCACTTTTTTTCTCTTGTGACCCTGCAGTGCTCCTGATTTATTACTCATATTTATATTTCTTTAACTCTTTCTATCAATGAAATTAAATGGGGAGAAAATAACAAGTTTATGGGTGAGATTTCAAATGTTCATAATGTAGAGGACTAGAAGTTATGATTCCCACAGCATCTGTATCTTGATCCTGGTGCACAATAATAATACTTGAGAGAGGTATAACTGAGCACAGGAGTGGGAGTTAGGACTTCCTGTGCGCCTAATCCCAGCTCCGATCATGACTTCCTCTGTGGCCTTGGTCAAATCACTTAACACCCCTGCCTCCATTTCTACAAATGGAGATAACATTTTTAGAGTGTGAGCTTGTTGTGGTGGGGACAGAGTCATTTATGGATGTACAACAACTAGCACGTCCTCGATGCTTCCAGAAATGAGTACAAAATTATCATGAAAATGGCTTGCAATATAAAAGTGTTGAAGGCTAGTTGATTTGTAAAGTGTTATGATGACAGAGCACTACACAAAGGGGCTAAGCGGTATTGTTTTTTTTATTCTACAGATACACAAGGGTCCCCAGCTGCAAATGCCAGGAGAACCACAATTTTGAGGGCCTGACGTCTGTGTTTTAAAAACACAACCATAATGTTGTTTTGTTTGGATTTAATATATTGCATTGTCCATTGTGGGAAGATGGCAGTAGAATCTTGTGAAAACTAAAAGTAGAAATAAGGAAACTGAGAATCTTCTGTAAGTAAGGAACAGGTTGGTAATAACATACTTTCAAATGTAATAAAAGATTTAATTAAACCTGGAGAATATCTTAATATTTTATTAATTACATTTATAATGCTTATTTCCAGCCCTATTTTCTACCTATTAAAACTTCCCAGTGGGTCAGAAGTTGTAATAGTAATCTATGCTTCAATTCCCAGTGCATTAGTTACAGGATATGCTGTGTGTCTGACTCTATCAGTGCTGCAGATGCCTGTCTGTGCCACATACTCTCAGTGCTAATAGTGCTGAAGCTATTTACATGGTCCTGTGAAAACAGATGCATCTATTTTAAATTAACTAAATATATAGGGCCATGTTCTGATTCTCAGTGGTTCTCAACTTTTTCCATACTGTGATACCTCCTTCAATTTGCAATATGAAAAGGGGCAGGGTGGTCATGATCTCCCAAAAACACTTGTCTGTGACCTCCCCCGGTTGAGAACCTATACCCTTACTCCGATTGAGTTGAACCTTACTCCACAGAGGGTCCCCCTGAAGTCAATGGGACCACTTGTAGAATAACCTTACTCATGCTCGATAGCACCTTCTTAGAAATCTGTCCCCTAGTGACAAAGTGAGGTAGAGGGTCTCATAACTGAACACTTACAGTGATAAACAATATTGAAAAATAAAGCAGCCTCTTAATTTAAATGAACGTGTGAAGGTAAAATGTCATATTTTAGATGTTTTTATGTATTAATAATTGGATAATTAAAAAAACAACATAACACTTCTATTCCTAATAGATAACCATCTCTTGTCCACATATAAACGTTTGTAGTGCTTAAATGTTCAATGCAAACTACCTGACAGTTTTCAGTAAATTTGTTAGTCTCTAAGGTGCCACAAGGACTCCTCGTTGTTTTTACCTGACAGTGTGTCATGTAATTCCTCCTGCAAAAGAACTACTGCAGAATAAAAGTTGACTTGTACAAACGAAATATTGACCTCCCTATCTATTTTTATATAATGCTTGTCTTTCATTTTTGCAGTGAGTGATTTTCTCTCTCCACCTTCCCACCCCTTTCAAGAAGTACTATAATAATTATATCATCAATTTGCTGTTCCTGCGTTTCAAGAGGTCCCTAATTTAGTTTCAAATCTATCTTCATGAACATGTTGTCCCTCCTGATTTTGGCAGGTAGACTAATGGATTTTCATTTCCAGAACCCTTTTTATCCAAATTACCTTACTGGAAGACCCACCGCTGTGGTTACTGCAGAGTATATATATATTTTTTTAATTTAAACCTTGATTTACCCTCTTTATGCATTTTTTCTGGATTCCTTTCTTTCCATATGCAATGATACTCTGCATAGGTCACATGCAATATGAGGCTGACATCAATAACTCTATGGAATCAAGATGTTGCAATATGTGAAGGACAGGGCTAAGTCAATTCCGGTAAGCTTCTCTGTATCTTTAACAACAACAGGAGCTAGGGGCCTTGCTGTAGGAACACTGATAGATGTAATAGGTCTCTTTCTTAGGTTCTGGCTCCACAGTTCTTACCTGCACTGATCTGAAGCAGTATATGTGGATCATACCATTGAGCTAAAATCCCACACCCTACCCCAGTGAACAGGTGTCCATATCACAAAACCCATCATGACAGTTGGCTCCTTTGCCAACCTCAGCACTGAGGTCAATTCTTGGAGAATGAAAGGCTTTCCCATCCCTAAAGGGGGTCCTGCAAGGCCAGAGTTGAGGCAGGTGGGGCCGTTAAGAAGCTTTTGTGCTGATAAATAAGACTTCATTCACTCTCAAGGTCTGCACCTTTTCCTCAACTAAGTGTGATGCCAGAACTGATCATCTGCAACACAGCAAAACAAAGAGATAGCTCAGTAGTTTGAGCATTGGCCTGCTAAACCCAGGGTTGTGAGTTCAATCCTTGAGGGGGCCACTTGGGGATCTGGAGCAGAATCAGTACTTGGTCCTGCTAGTGAAGGCAGGGGGCTGGACTCGATGACCTTTCAAGGTCCCTTCCAGTTCTAGGAGATGGGATATCTCCATTAATTATTATTTAATTAAAGGTACAGAGCACATACAGCGTTCATATTTGCGAACAAACACTTTGCTTTTTGCTCTGTTGGCATCTTTCACTTCTCCATTTGAAAATTCAGGGTGGAATTTTATTTTGCCTAAAATCCACTTTCTTACAGTTATAGGGTTTTCTTTAAAAAGTTCCTTCTTATTCTGACGTCATGTAGCTAATTTTGATTCCTGAATCTTCCAGCTTTGCTTCGGAGTTTTGCATCAAAAATACTGAGATGCAATAATGCATTCATATCAGCTTTCTCCTGTGGAAAAACAATTCACGAAGTACCCCTGCAATCTGGCATAATTTACACCTGTAGCACTCTTGGTTCATGGGGGAACAATGTAACTGGAAAAACAATAGGGGTGTTCAAAGCAGAGTTCAGGTGCGCTGGAAGAGCTGTGGGTGAGAATCCAGGGCTGGAATAGGAGAGGGTGCTGCAAATTAGGATTGAGAGATGCATTGACAGAGCTGTATCAGGGACAGAAATGGAATGGGCAGAAAGGCGGGTGGGTGGGAATTGGAGTGGAGGTTGAAGGTGAGGTACATTGGTAAAGCAGTGTGGGAGCTCAGGCGTGGAATAGGATACTACAAATCAGAATGAGAAGCATTGGCAGCACAGCTGATTTAGAGCCCAGATAGGGTGACCAGATGTCCTGATTTTATAGGGACAGTCCTGATATTTGGGGCTTATTCTTATATAGGCATCTATTACCCCCCACCCTCTGTCCCGATTTTTCACACTTGTATCTGGTCACCCTAAGGCCAGAACTGGAGTAGCAGCTGTCTTTAGCCTTTTGGGGTGCAGTCACAGAGCATATAAGGGCCTAGACGTGGTATAACAAGGGGTGCTGCAGGGGCGGACTGAGGGGCTTTGACCTAGGAGTGAGGGAACTCTAGATGGGACAGGAGAGGGTGATGCAAATTGGCACCAAGTCCCATTGAGAGGAAGAAGCCGTGCACTCCACCTGCCTGCCTTACACCTTTCTCTAGCCCCTCAGGTGGCCACACTTCCCAAGAGGGGTGGGAGGGCCCCTGCTCTGTCCTGCACCTTCCAAGAGGCGGCCAGCCCTTCTCAAAGTATGGTAGCTACCCTTATGGAACGGGGGCGGGGGGAGCCTTCTGGGAGAAGGTCCCTCACCCTCCAGCCCTGCGGCAATGGGCGCACACTGTCCAGTACGCAGGGGCTTTGGAGAGGGCAGCAAGGGAAAATCCCATGGCATGTGGGGCCTGATGCCCCCATCCTCTCATGTGCGGCAAAGCCTCCCCTCCATCGTTCCCACGGGGGCTTAGATCCACTGTGTTCCTGAGGCTCCCCCCCACTCTGGGTGTGAGTCACTGATTTCTACGCGCCCTCCCCGCTCGCTGCCCCAGGGGACAGCCCTGCTGCACACTCACTGCTCACGCAACCAGACGGGGTAGCCTCGCAGCGCGCGCGCGCGCTCCCTCCGGCTCCGCTGCCGTGCACCAGCACTCGGGCGCGCTCCGCAGCGCCGGGGGTGCGCGCCCTTTATGACAGGTGGCCGCGCGTTGCGCGCTCCCGGGGAAAGCAAGGTGGTGGTGGGAGGGGGGAGGGGGAGAGAGTCGGTCCAGCGGCAGAGGAGACAATGGCAGCGGCGACAGCAGCGCTGTAGGCACCTTCTGAATGGGAAAAAGCAACCTGGGTGGGGGCGGAGGAGGAGGAGAGGAAGAAACAGCCGCGGCGGAGGAGGAGGAGGCGGAGGGGAGGAGGGAGCCACCCGCCCCCCCCGCAGCAAAGCAGGGGGCAGCCGGCAAGCGCCGGGTGACTGCAAGCGGGAGCGGGCGGGGGGGCTCGGCGGCCAGGGTCCCCGGCATGGCTGCGGGGCCATGGGGGCTGCCGTGAGCCGCGCCGGGCGCTGAGAGGCGCGGGGAAGCGCTGGCTCCATCACCCCCCGGAGGAGGGAGGCAGGCGCGTCCACCTGCACGCACGGGAGAGCCGGGCTCATGGAGCGGCGGTGACTGCAGCAGCCGCCGCCGCAATCCCCAGCCTTGCCTGCTGGAGGCAGGGGGGGTGGCCCCCAGCCAGCCAGCCCCACGCTCCCCGGCCCCCCTCGCGGGCTCGCCGCCAAGGTAAGTCTCTGCACCCAGCAGCCGTGCGGGCTTCGCTTGCTGGAGTTTCTCTTTGGGGGGCGGGGGGGAGGAGATCCAGCGCTCTCCGGGAGCCCCCACTCAGCCCTGCCAGCCTGAAAAGGCCTTTTCCTATTCGGGGAGAATAGCGCAAGCACACGCAGCCCCCAGCCGGCTGCTTGCACGGCTCCGATAGGGTGTGTGTGTGTGTGTGTGTGTGTGTGTGGTGATGATGATGATGATTAGAAATTGCATGTTTGAGAAAAGGTCTGTCTTGTTGCCGTCTCTTGCCAGGAGGGAAACATAAATTGTGTCAATCAAATTCCTCCAACCTTTGCTGTGTATCTAGTGAGCAGTGGGAAAGCGGAGAAGGTTTCAAGGCGACTTGGGGGGTGGCGGGGCATGAGTTAAGTTTAACCCTCCCCATTCCAATCAATCCAGGGTGAATTTTCCAGAGAGGAAAATATTTAGTCTCCATTCTTTTGCTCCTGACTTATGTCTCTTTTCTTAAAATATTGAAAGTGGAATTTAGGGCAAAGACTTACAATAATTAATTAGTTGCTTTAATACATGTTCTGAGGGGAAAGAAAAGAGAGACCTGGATCAAATTGTCAAAGGCTCGGGGGTCATCGAAAGTGTGTGAATATCACAAATGAATAGATTTTCTGCTGTGGAAACTACTAGTTTAGGAATGAAATTAGACTTGTGTTTTTTTCAGCCCCAAATTTGTCCTTTGAATTTTTGAATACTTCTAGAAGTTTTTATTTTAAAAATTACACGACAGTGTACTAGTTGTAAGTCTTTCTGTCTTTGGGCATCTATTATTATTTGTTTAGTACATTTATTGTTTGTGTTTACAGGGAACTGTTTAGCAAATATATTTGCTATTGGGTATTCTAGTATTTAATTTGTCTCTGAATCTCTGGTAAACTAAATTTTGGTAAAAATATGGTTTTAAAGCACTTTGAAAAAGATTGGATGTAAGCTACTTTATTTTCATGCATTTCAACACTGATGAGAATTCTGGTAGGAACTAAAATATTCCACAGTGGGAGGAAAAAGGTTCTACAAATCAGTATCATCCGAACTACTGTAGGCCATTTGTATTTTCTGTGTCTTCCTTACACTACTTACACACTGGTTAACATATGACCAGGTTTTTATTTACAGCAATGAGGTTTTGAATGGTGGAAGAATTTACACAGAAACCTTATTTTTAGCAAGGAACAAAAAAGCACTAAAGAAACTGTCATTTCACATATTAAACTAGAAAACTGGCTAATCAAATAAAACTGGCTCATTGTCTGAAACTCTATCCCAGTGAAAAATGCGGCTGTGAATATAATTAACCATCTGTCTAGTGAGCAATTGAAAATTGGGCTCATATATTTTTATTTCAGTGTCTTCAGTTCTGAACTGCTTGTGCATTTGTGCAAGAGTGACAACAGTAATGTATTTTGCTTACTAAGTGTACTATATGAGGTGTCTGTTTTTAATATCTGATTTAAAAAAAAATTAAACCATGATGTTCAAAATTAATTGTGCAATTTGAAAATGGCACGTTTGCAATATAGTAACCCAAACCAGTTCTAATGGACTAGTGACTAAAGCAAAGGCTGTATATTTTGTCTCTAAATGTTATCCAGTATTTTACCCCCTGCTGAAAATATGTAGAGTACACATTCACCAGGTGAAAGGATTTTGTGTGTGTGTATCGGGCTGAGGAAGAGGAAAGACGTGTAAGTGTGAGAGGGCAATCTTAAAATTATTTGGCCTTGGGAATCTATTCTGAGCCTTCCCCCATCCGTACTTGGTGGTCTGTTCATCCTTTTTGCCCCTTCCTGGACTCTCTGGTCAGCTTGCTTGCAATCTATTCACATCCATCAACATCCTGGTATTCAGATTTGTGTTCGCTGTGTTTTTAGGTACCTGCTGTTATCAGTGGAACAGTATGGTAATGCAGTAACCACTGTGCCAACAGCAAAATATCTCTGCTAGAAAGTGTGTGTGGTTGTGTATGCACCTGCACGCGCGCACACTCACACACACTTTTTTTTGTTTGTTTG
Organism: Chrysemys picta bellii; assembly: GCF_011386835.1. Lineage (NCBI taxonomy): Eukaryota > Metazoa > Chordata > Testudines > Emydidae > Chrysemys > Chrysemys picta. The sequence continues at coordinate 84,578,012 of NC_088799.1, read as the reverse complement.
TTTAGGTATGGGGTGAGGGGGAAATGACAGCACTCAAGCAGGGAGGATGCAATTAAGTTACTTCAGCTGATACCTAATACAAGAATACATTTGTTAAAATATGTGAACTGTGCACACGGCAGCAATCTTCAGTGAACCACTTTTTAAACAAATATTTGACAAAAGAACAGACCTGTTAAATGGATAACAATTATGTAAGCACATGGTGGGGTTTGACGTATGTCAAGTCTGTTAAATAAATCAACCTGTTCAATGAATAAATCTGCTATGCACCAATGCTTTATTTTTAAAAAAAAGGCAATAAACCTAGTAGTGCATTTAAGATCTCTCCTGCTGTTTATATGAATCTTATGCCCAAACCCCTGATAAAAGGGAGGTCTTGAAGGTGCATGTATGTGTGTGTTTCGAAGTGGGGGGAGGAGAGATCAGCAAGTGATAAGATAGATATTAAAAATACACGAAGATGTGCTTAAGGATTCCCGGTGATATAATTCTCACTGATCCATGTCTTGATTGAGTATTTGCTTTGCAGTGGCAATGGTCCATACACAGCTACATTGATTTTTGGTTTCTCTGTTTATGATGGCAGTTTTTGTGAATAATTATTTCCCCCAAAGTGCTACTAAGGAAGAATGGCAGACCCTAGTTGGCCTACACAGCAGTACAATATCTTTCAAATTGTGTATCCGGCTGAAAATAAAGAGTGCCAGTTCAAGTGTTTCTACACACAACAGAAATGTAAAAGGAAGACAAAAAAGGAGAACAGCTTCACCATTCACGTTTCCCCCGCAACCTAAGAAGCTTCCATCTCTGTACCTTACCAAGTTGCTTATAACAGTGGCTTAGCTAACCTTCCTAATTGTTAAGTATCAGAGGGGTAGCCGTGTTAGTCTGGATCTGTAAAAAGCGACAAAGAGTCCTGTGGCACCTTATAGACTATCAGAGGTATTGGAGCATAAGCTTTCGTGGGTGAATACCCACTTCGTCAGATGCATGTGGGTATTGTTCTGGATTGGGAGGTGTCTTTTCAGTGAAAAAGGTCTTGACGGATAGACGTGAACTTTTCAAGCTGGTGCAAAGCAGGTAGTAGTAAGTATATATGTGAAATGTAAGGCAGACAGTACTTTTATGGAATACTCCCTTCCTGAGATGATGACTCCTGATGGATATTTGTGTATGAACCACAAACAAATATCTCTCTGTGTGTGTAATCTTTCTGTTTTTATCCGTCCAAAATATGTCTGGAAAGAAAATAAAAGAGTGAGTATGTGTCACACGCATGCAAAGCCAAGGATGAAGCACACAAGAATGGGGACAAAGAATTCTCAGTTCAGGGGATCAGCCTATGGAATGACTTTCCAGACGAGATTAGACAGATCAAGAATCCAACCATTTTTAGGAAATGCTGAAAAACCTTCTACTCTGAGAGAGCCTTTGTGAGAATGACATTCACACCACCAACACTCCCGCCAGTAGTCCCCTACAGTCAAAACAAAAACCCAAACTAGAAAAGAATAACCAGTCTCTTACCTCCCCACCCATCAAAAAGAACAACCAACCAACCAGAAACAGACAAATGAACCAACCAAAAATCTATCCCCAAAAGGGAGAGGAGCCAGGGATCCCATGAAGTCAGCTAATACCTTGCTATTCCCAATCTGTTTTATGTGGTGTGTACTCAGATACTACAGTGGTGGGCTGAAGTTTAAAACCCTAAGGTAGGTAGGTAGTCTGTGTGGAAAAAAAACAAAATAAAATTTCCACTGCTGCTTAGTAATGACCGTTTTCAGGGATTATCAAAATATATTAAGAATCAGGAGTAAGGGGTTAATAACTCTGAAATAGTTAACTTATTACAAGGTTTTATACGCTCAACTGGAGAAGAGTGTATATTTAGTCTGTTGTAGATCTGGAGTAGTTTATCCCAGTTTGGGATTGGTTTTACAATCGGTACCCATGCATATACAGTAAGATGGAGGAGTTTCTTGATTTTGTGGAACCATCCAGTAGTGAATAAATGAGCCATATTGCATAAAACCAGGTGAACCATGTTTCACTGATACCTTGTCAGACCTCCCACTCCCCCCATTCTTGCTATTAACTCATGATATACCAAGATTGCAAGCTGTTTGTGGTAGGAGCTTGTCTTATTTATTATATGTACTGTGTGTCTTGCACAACGGGGTCTTCATCTTATGCAGGGCCGGCTCTAGGATTTTTGCCGCCCCAAGCAGAAACAATTTTGGCAACCCCCCCCCCCCATTTTTTCTTACCCCACCCCCGGCCCCGCCTCAGCTCCGCCCCTTCCCCAAATCCCCAGCCCTGCCTCCTCCCCCCAGGCTCTCAAGCCTAGGAGGGAGGGGGAGAAGCGGCGCGCAAATCAGCTGTTTCGCGTGCCGCGGCCGCTCGGAATCTCCCCCTCCCTCCCAGGTTTGAGAGCCTGGGAGGGAGGGGGAGCAGCGGCGTGCAAATCAGCTGTTTCGCGCGCCGTGGCAGCAGCGGAGGTGAGCTAGGGTGGCCGGGGCACATCTTTAGGGGCGGCATTCTGGTGCCGGCCATGCTGCCCCTAAAAATGTGCCGCCCCAAGCACCAGCTTGTTTTGCTGGTGCCTAGAGCCGGCCCTGATCTTATGGCTGCTAGATAATGCTGCAATACAATATTAAATAATGAGTTGTGTTGTCCTGTAGCGAGTGGCTAAGCTTAGCAAGTTTAAGGTAATTAATTAGTTCTGGTTTCCAGATGTCATACATGGATTTTGCATAAGATATCCATAAATTGAGGGCAAGCTGTTTTGCTATCAGTGTAAATGTGTTGATAACGTCAGTTTCACACCCAGTGACTTTACTAGCTTTGCTGATCCCTAACAAACATAGAGTTGGCGTGAAAGTTATTGAAGTACCCATCATTTCTATAAAACAGTTTTGAACGTGCACCCATAAATTATACATAATGGGGCATTCCCACAAATAACAAAATAGAGTTGCCTTTGATGAGTAACATTTTGGACAGTTAGATAGTAGTGCTAGATATATTTTGTTAGCAATTCCAGGGGAATAATACAGTCTAGGTAAGACTGCATTTGTGTGACTCTGTTGCAAATGGATGTCTCCTGAGTGACAGATAGCAAGGGCTAGACCAGTCAGTCTCTAATATTTCTGTAGCAATGTCTTCATTCAGCATATGTAGCAAAGGATATCTTTCATCCAGCGTATTTGTCAGATCATGTTAAAACTTTTAATTTAATCTTTAGGCCTGCTTGCATATTGAAGGTGTTTCTGTATGTATTTTACATGAGATGATTATAGAGATCTGGAGGGTTGTAAAATCGCTTAATTCTAGGTATATGAAAAATTGTTCTGTTTCTATATTGTGATTTTGCTGCAGCTGTTTGAATGATATAAATATAACCAATTGCCATACCATGCCTATGGTCCATCTGTTCAGTCCATTATCTGTCACTGAGAGTGGCCAGAACCAGCTTCCTCATAAGAAGCTGAAAGAAACCATGCAATAGGCATTTATAGGGTAACCTGCCCTCAGAGAAAGTTTCCTTCTAACCCTAAATAGTTAGAAGTTGGCTTCTGCCCTGAAGCATGGAGGTTTATACCTTTAGCTCTTGTTTTGTTACTGAAGTCCTCAAATCTTGATTTAAAGACTTCAGTTACAGAAAATCCACTATTTACTCTAGTTCAAAGCAGGAAGTGACCCACGCACCACACTGCAGATGAAAACAAAAATTTCCCCAGTCTCTGTTAATCTGACCTGGGGGAAAATTCCCTCCTGACTCCAAAGATGATCATGAGCATGTGGGTGAAATCTACGAACAAGACCACCTGGAAAAGAATTCTTTGGAGTAACTCAGCCCGCTCCATCTAGTGTCCCAACTCTGACTGTTGAAGATATTTGCTAATAGCAGTCATGGTTGGGCGATATGCCTTTGTAGGCAACCTCATAGTATCATCTCCTCCACAAACTTATCAAGCTAAGTCTTGAAACAAATTAGTTTTTTGCCCCCACTGCTCCCCTTGGAAGGCTGTTCCAGAACTTCACTCCTCTGATGATTAGAAACCTTCGCCTAATTTCAAGTCTAAACTTGTTGATGGCCTGTTTATATCCATCTGTTCTTGTACCAAAATTGGCCCTAAATTAAATAACTCCTTTCCCTCCCTGTTTATCCCTCTGATGTATTTATAGAGGACAATCGTATCTCCCCACAGCCTTTGTTTTGTTAGCTTCAATGAGCCGCGCTCTGTAAGTTTCCTCTCATAAGGCAGGTTTTCCATTCCTCTAGTCATCTTAGTACCTCTTCTCTATACCTGTTCCAGTTTGAATTAATCTTTTTTAAGCATGGGAGACCAGAACTGCACACAGTATTCCAGATGAGGTCTCACCAGTGCCTTGTACAGTGGTAATAACACTTTATTATCTCTAAGTGAAGTTTGAATTCAGATGTGAACTTCCTCAGAAGGTGGAAGAGTTTGTTTTCCAGTTTGGCTTGTTACACAGTGGCCTGAATTGCAAAGCTTAGTTCATAGATGGATCTGGACTTCCCATTGGCAGAATGGTGAGGTTATGTATCAGGTGTTCTGGTTCAGCCCTATCTATAATTACAAACATTGTTACCCTTTCTGTACAGAATATTTTCATGTTCCCTTCATCCCATGTGGGATTTCCTTAATGGTGGAGTTACTGTTTAATTTTATGAAAGTGGTATTTACTGTTTTGTGGGATTTTTTTATGGTTGAGCTTTGAAATTATTCTATAGTTCCTAGTGCAGGAGGGGAGCAATGGGGTTTTTGGAAATATGATTAGTATTTGGAGACATTTCCAGTCTTTCTCTCCTTTATAGGGTTCCCAGTTTGGGTTGGACGTATTCCTGGAGGCTTCATCACATGACATCATCTTTAATTAAAGATTCATCTTTAATTCCTGGAGACCCCAGGACGATCCTGGAGATTTGGCAACCCTACTCTTTTAGAAGTTCTATACATATGTGGGTTTTACCATCATGATGCAATTATTTCTGGAGTGTACAGAGAGGAGGTGGTGCTGTAAGTGTACAGAGAGGAGGTGGTCTGCACTTCTCATGCAAGAGCTGCAGTTGTGAGGACATGCACACATTTAGAGAGAGATTTTCAATAGAATTTGGCTCACGTGCAACCCTGTAAATGACTAGATTTTCAAAGGTATCCAGTACCCAGCAGCTTCCATGTGGAACACTGGGAGCTGCTGAATGTTGAGTTCTTTTGAAAATCTGTATATTTACTTGCCTAAGTGAGACCTGAGCTCTTTTGAAAATGTGGTCCGTAAAATCCCCAGTATTATAGAATTCTCTTGTTTGTTATGCCATACAGTGTTTCAGAGCTGCATTTGGAGCCACAAACTTGGAAAAGGCCAAATTCTCTTTCCCACCCTTCAAAGTTTTCTCCCAGAGGCACTTGCACATGAAAGTCACAGTGCAAAACAGCCAAGAGTAGAAACTAGAAAGTCCACAGATTTTGTTTCCTGTACAATGCACAAGTGACTAACTGGAGTCTGTGATGGGGAAGAAGAGCTGAGGCCTTATGAAAAGCCTATTTATTGGTATTAATTATTTTTTTATTAGTTACAGCATCAATAGTCAATTGGCAGTAGAAGAACCCAAAGTAAAAATATTAAATCTTCAGAAGTTTTTTCAAAGCTTGCATTTTTCATAAGAAGCTTGTGAGGCTTCAAATCTAAAGCTTCCAAAGCTTTATTTTTTTTCTTCAGAAGTGTTATTGAAGCTCTTTTTTAATGTTTTAATTTTTAGCATTTTAACAGAAACTACTAGTTTTGCATATCAAGACTGGTTCTTTCCCATCTGCTGGAATAGCCAGGTCTTCTGGTCTGGTCAGTTAGATTCCTTCCAAATCTCTGTTTTAACTGCCATTTCCCCCTGTGACCTAAGTTGGTAGCTTCAAACAAGCAGAAACACATGCAGCCTTGGGGGTGGAGGGACTTTTCCAGTCAGGATGATATCTGACCTTCATAGTTGTTGAATAACTACAACAAATTCTTTAACTGCTTCACTGAAACAAGGGTGTATGTTTGGTAGGGTTACCATATTTCAGCGAGCAAAAAAGAGGACGGGAGGAGCCCCGCCCTAGCCCCGCCCCTGCCCCTCCCACTTCCCGCCCCCCCCTGACCTCCCAACCCTCCCCCCGTTCCTTGTCCCCTGACTACCCCCTCCTGGGACCCCTGCCCCTAACTGCCCCCCAGGACTATCTAAGCCTCCCTGCCTCTTGTCCCCTGACTGCCCCAACCTTTATCCACACCCCCACCCCCAGACAGACCCCTGGGACTCCCACGCCCCATCCAACCACTCCCCACCCACTGACAGCCCCCCCCCAGAACTCCCAACCCATCTAAACCCCTCTGCTCCCTGTCCCCTGACTGCTCCGATCCCTCTCCGCACTCCTGCCCCCTGACAGCCCCCCCCCAGAACTCCCAACCCATCTAAACCCCTCTGCTCCCTGTCCCCTGACTGCTCCGATCCCTCTCCGCACTCCTGCCCCCTGACAGCCCCCCCCAGAACTCCCAACCCATCTAAACCCCTCTGCTCCCTGTCCCCTGACTGCTCCGATCCCTCTCTCCACTCCTGCCCCCTGACAGCTCCCCCCCAGAACTCCCAGCCCCCTACCCCCCCCCGCTCCTTGTCCCCTAACTGCCCCCTCCTAAGACCCCCCCCAACTGCCCCCCAGGACCCTACCCCCTACCTGTACCCTGACTGCCCAAAACTTTCTCCACTGCCCCCAAAAAGCCCCCCCTGTTTCTTGACCTCCACCTCCAGAACCTTCCTGCCCCCTGACCTCCTTACCCTGCTGCTCAGAATAGAGTGTTGGGCTCTGTGCAGCCGAGCCGGACACGTGGCTGAGCTCCCGAGCACAACAAAACCCGGTCTGGCCCTGCACAACAAAACCCGGTCTGGCCCTGCACAGTGTTGCCGGACTGGGCTGCAAGGCAGCTGCTGGCTCAGAATGCAGGGCGGATCCGGCTCCTCTACAGCTGCTCCCGAGTCCAGCCCGGGACTTCCCTGCAGCCCTCCCAGCCACTCTCTGCTAATCCCGGACATTGTGAGAGCTTTGCAAATTCCCCCCGGACGCTATTTTTAGCACACAAAAGGAGGACATGTCCGGGGAAATCCGGACGTATGGTAACCCTAATGTTTGGGGAATTAGCAAAGATGAAAGGAATGAAGTGTCAGTATGGCTTTGTTGGTAGCATGGTTTTCTACAGGCCACAAGGTCATGGCTTAAAGTCCTAAATCCAGATTTAAGGCTCATGCTGACATTTTGGTGCAATACCGATGGCTGACTGGTGGTGTCCTGCAGATGAGATATTAAACAGAAGTCCCTCTTGGCTGTCTCTGATAGCTGAGCAAGTAAAAATTAAGAGTTTGATTTTTAAGAAGTGTGTCAGATTTGTTAATGCAAATAATAGAGTAGGGGTGGAATTTTTTGACAAATAATTGTGGGTGTATTTGATAGCATAGTCACAGCTAGCTAGTTAATTAAACCTGAATATTGGGTGGACAGATATCTATAATTGGTATTTAATATGCCTTTAGTGATTTAGAGAGGGCAGTGTCAGAATTTTCTGAGTCCAAAAGATGCTGTGGCACTTAACTTTTTTGTTTATTTTGTTTTTAAACGTGAGGGGGTATTTCTGGTGTCCTGACCACTTATCCCTCTGTTTACATATATTTTAAAAAATTTGTTGCTGACCACACTGTTTTTGTTGGACCAATGTGCAGTGACTTCATAGTGTCTAGTTGGATACTTTTACTTTAAAATGGCCCCATATAACATCAAGGTCTTCTGTCTTTTTAAAATAAATCCATTGTGTAGTAGTGTGTTGTAAATTTTTGCGATATAATTAGATAATGTTGAGATGCAACATCTAGTTGACACTACTGATGTGGGCAAAAATATAGCAGACTCTGTGATGATTCCAACAGAACAGTTAATGTATAATATTGAAACATGTGACTATTAATAACCTAAAACATCTAAAGATTAACGGAAGTAAAGGAAAAAGAGTCCAACCAGCTATGACAAGATGCATTAAAACTCATCAGCTGCAACTACTGTATAAGTCGGTGAGTTTTTAATTGCAACAAAATCTTAGTCTTCTTCATGCATAAAATGGAGTTCAAAGAGTTTCTTTGATCAGCTGCTCTGTAGAAAAAAATAACTTCTCCTATCCCAGTAATCTTTACCTACCTAATTGTCTTATTCCTCTGGTCAGGTCATTTGACTGAGATCTAGTAATAAGATTTCAATAAGATGATTCTTATTTATTGTGCCTCTATCTCTTTAATTTATTCCCTTGCCTAACTTTTTTATATTTGAACCCTGGCCTTTCCTATTTTGTTTATTATAAACACTAGCCTTATTGAGTTTAAATTAGTTTCTAGATAATCCATTGTATTGCAGAAAGTATCTGTTTTGAAAAGATCAGTAAAAGGGTAAGTTTTTAGATCAGTTTGATTAATTCCTCTCAGCTCCATGATGTCTAACATAGCGGCGAGTTCCATGGTCCAAGTCTACAATCAATGTAGAGATTGTATTTTATACAGTGTCACATTTATATAAATTTGCTACTTGTGTACAGTCTTACTCGTGCTTTATAGATTGATTAGGAAATAGTGCCGACTAGCCAGTAGAATGTGATGTGAGATTTGCTCTTTAGGGGCTCTGGCAGGTAGATTGCTATTAGTAGTGATGAAGAGTTACAAATAGCATTAGCTTGTGATTGACATGGTGACTGGTCTGTGGAATTATTGACTTCAGATTAATGTATTAAGCAAACTCTGTGGCATCCCAATCTTCCTTGCAATAACGACTGGCAGAAGTTTTATTACTGTTAACCAAAAAGACCCACATAGTCTTTTTAGGATGTTGGGGGGTGCTACTGTAGTAAATTTTTCAGCTCCCCCTCTTCAGCTACAGATAGCTCAGAATTTCAAAGGCTAGTCCAGGACAGATTTTGGAAGGCCATGATTTAAACCTTCAACCATAGCAATCAGTTTAGATTTTGGAGGTTATCATTGCCACAAAAAGTCTAGAGATTTTGAACAAAAAAATCTGTGATCAGCTTTTTATCTTCATATGCACCCAAGACCAACCCTGACCTTTTGCCATCCATTTTCTGAAACTATAGGAAGAGGAGAGACACAAGAATGGGGTGGAGAAAGCTACTGAAAAGGAATAGGTAGAGGGGTTTCAAGGAGGTAGCAGGTCAGAAATTTCAGTGTTGGTGACAGGGCAGGAGAAGGAAATACTGCATCGTTATACTTCAGCACTGACTGTACAATACAGTACTGAAAGTCTTCATCTGTGCACTGATCAATAAGCTTGTGCATGGTGGAGCGCACAAATCATATTCCAAATGCTTACTGATTGTGTAATTCTTAAATTTTATATGAAACCTTTGGGTTGCCTTTCCCCGTTTCAACATGTAATAAACCACAAAATTAATTCTGCCGATGGCAGTTTGCCTCACGTGAGTTCTGGTGCCAATATTCTTTCTACTCAGTGACATTCAAACAAAAGGGGATATTACAGTGTGTGCAGTATGTTCAACTGTGTTAAGCTTGTGCATGTGGTGAATGCAACTGGTACAGTCGCACTTAAATCTCAAGTACAAGTAAATAAAAAGTCGAGGTGGTAACTCTCAATACTTGAGTAACCCATTAGTCTCTGAAGTACTACTATACTTCTGAACTTCATTAGTAACTTGAAAGACCCTTTTGCCATGTTTAGGGGCTATTAGCTCTTAAATTTGGAGCATTAAAGACTGGAGAAGTCTTATAGCTAGAACACTGTGTACTGCTTAAAACATTTGGAGGGTACTGGAACCAGAGGAATACTCTCCTTCGGATCCCAGGATAGTTGTGTTGGGTATCCCTCTAGAAGATAACTCTGTTACCCCTCACCCACAAAAATTTCAGCATATTTTTTTTTCTTGCACAAAATAACACTCCTCCCATAACTTGGAATTCTTGGCTATATACATAATAGTATGAAATCAACCATTTCTTTAATTTTATTCCCCGAGAGACAAATTCTACCAAAGCAAACTTCATAGCAGATTCTGAAATCATATTGAAAAGTAAGTTACATTAGGATGATAAATTACTGCCTCTGTGCAGTAGTGAACTTTAAGCATGCACAGTTCTGTCATTAAAAACAAAGTACATAAATGATTTCAAAGGGCCTCTTACCTATTGTGGATTTGACTTAAGAAATACAGCTTTTAAAAATTGACCGAAACTCAGTGTGGGTTCAAAATTACATGCAGTTTTGCAATTGCCAGACGGAACAGATTTGAAAACAGAAAGCCCTTTCTTTTAGGTGTTCTCAATAGCATTAAAAGTTTATAAGATTAAAAAAAAATCTAAAATGTGTGAAAATGGTAAATGTTTGTTTGTTTTTTAAAAACTAAATACTTGGTATTTCCAGCTCAGTACCTTTCAGTGGAGGTTTTCAAATTCTAAACACAAATTAAGTAAGCCTTACCACCCACCCCAACCTAATTTGTTAGTGAGAGAACTGAGCCACAGAAAAGTTAAATGATTTACTCAGAATCGCACAGTCATGAATTGGACCCAGAAGTCCTGATTTGCCCCAGTCCTGGACTCTGTTGGGTATACTGCCTATCCTAAATTGTTTGTGATAAATTGATGGCAAAAATAAACCTTCATTCATTAGACATCCTTTTGCACTCTTGATACGCTGCAGGTAATTGAAAGGATTTATTTAAAAATACTTACAAAGCAAAACAACCAGTGATAAAAACAACAAAAGCCCTCCTTTGAGCAGGAATTATTTTTGCCTAGCTTTTACCTGGAGCAAACTGCCTTAGTTTTCCCCAGCCAAATTATCGCCCCTGAAAACAAGAAATGAAGCAATGTAAACTTTAATTTATAGCAGTACTAGCAGGCTGGAAAGAAGCACCTGCAGACTGTGCAGCCGCCAAGGGGGGGCATGGGAGGGATGGGTAGGCATTAGGTTCCCAATGGACTTTCTATTATATAACCAGGGTTTGGACTGGGTCAGGGTGTCAACTTTATGATCTTGTGTGTGGTACAGGGCACCCTAGCTGGCTGCTTGTATCATTGTGATAAAGGCAAGGCTTCTGTTTTGGTAGCTAGGTGAAGCTACAGTTTGACAGTCTTTTACTCAGAGTCTTAAAAAGACTCTGAGTAAATACTTTTTCTATTGTAACCTTATGCCCAGCTCCCCAGTAAGTAGCGAACTACAGCACAGTGTGAAGTGGATGGGGTGGAGCAAAAATTCCATCTCCTGGATAAAAAGAAATAGCTGAAAAATATTTGTCTAAAATGGAAGGTTCATGCTGATGTGAAGCTGTGTTTACTTTTTGAAAATTCAGTTTATTAAACTCAAGGCTGCAGAACTCCAGGGATCAGAGATGCTGTCTGAACACCACCTTGCACACTGCACAAGCAATTTTCAAAATTACTTTTTTAATTAAAGTTGTATCAGTTTAAATGTGTGTTAAAGGAAAGTTCACAGTCTCTTTAACAGCTGAAACTGTGCTACAAATGTGGGGAAACTGTTCTCTCCTATCTAAATCTATCTAAAACAGTTCAGTGTTGTATGATGAAATAAATTTATATATGAAGACAGAGCGCCCACATCTTGCCAGAGGTGTCTTTTTATGGGCCAAACTCTGCTGGACTTATCCTCATAAATAGTTCCACTGACTTCAGTGGGACTACCCTACATGTATGAGCAAGGCATGGTTTGGTGCAAGGTAGAGCAAAGGAACAATCTACTCAGAACTCATTTAAATGGCAGTTGCCTAACAGGGTTCTCCTGGGGAGCTATATGATGGGATTAGGTGTAAAATCTAATGTCTGGGTACATGTGGAAGGGAGAGAAAATTGCTGAGCCAGTCAGGTACTGTAGGGAATACACGTGAATGGAATATATTAAGGGGAGGGGGAACCCTGCTAGCTGAAAATTACATTTAACAATTGCAGTTTTTTTAAACAATTAATTGAAGAGGATCTTGGCTTTTGGACATGGGAAGATTGTGATTGTAGTTGGTGGGTGATCTTATCCATTTTAATAGCATTATTCCTGAGTGTATAATCAGCTGATTAGGGCTGGTAACACTTCTGACAAATCTATTTACTATCTGTGTTATATTTCAGTTTTCGTTGTGTATTATACATATGTCTTATATGTATATAGCCAATTGTTTGGCTAAATGCAAGTGGTGGGCCAAATTCATTCCTGTGTGGCATCACTGACTTCAGTGGAGTTACGTTAAGGATCGATGTAACACAATAACTGTAGATTTGATTGACTATTGTTAGAGATTGACCGAAATCTTAGTTTGAGGTTCATGGCTAGGTTTTTGCTCCTTTTGTTTAAATGTTGTTTTATTATTCATTTAACTTGTATATTGCAGTAGCACCTAAAGACCACAGGTAGGTTGAACCCCATTGTGGGAGGCATATTACGAACACCAGTCTCTGCCTCTAAGGTTGAAGCTGAACGCAGGCGAGATGGATGTTATGCTGTGGGGCAGAGGAAAACATTCTGAAGCATTTTAAGCCATGATGCAGTCTCCTTTGGTTGAAGGTACACAACCACAATTGGTCAATTCAGTCCATAGCTTGAGAGTGCTCCTGGATTCCGTTCCTTTCCTAAGCTCTCATGTAGCAGCATCCAAAAAATAATGCTTCCTCCTATCTCCATTATTCATCCTGCTGAATAAAGACCTGGCTTCAGTTATCCATGCCTTTGTCACCTCTCCTCTGGACTGCAGCAATGCGATATACCCGAATGAAGACATCAGCAGTTAAAAAACTCCATCTGGTACAGAATGTTGCAGTGCATCTCTTCAAGAACACAGTCTACTCTGTGCACATCAGACCTGTTCTCTGCTCCCTACACTAGCTTATCATAGAACATTGAATCAAGTTCAAGGTCTCTATCCTTCTCTTCAAGGCACTCAGTAGCCTATGCCCAGGGAATCTAAAAGATCAACCAGAGCTCCATGCTGAAGACTGTGGTCAACAACTTTGCTCCTCTGGAATAGTGGAACTTTCTACAATAAAGGTAAAGCTAGTTTGTGCAGGAGACAGAGTTTTCTTGTGGGCTAGCCTAAAACTGTGGAATGAACCTCACCACCTTCTGTTCTAAGAGCAAAACTCAGTTAGACAAACACCTGTCAGGGGTCTAGGTCAGGGGTCGGCAACGTTTGGCACGCAGCTCGCCAGGGTAAGCACATCCCTCGCCCGTGCCGCTTCCCGCCGCCCCCATTGGCCCGAGACAGCGAACCGCAGCCAGTGGGGGCCGTGATCGGCCGAACCTGCTGCATCAGCAGGTAAATAAACTGGCCCGGCCCGCCAGGGTGCTTACCCTGGCAAGCTGCGTGCCGAACGTTGCCGACCCCTGACCTACGTAATACTTAGTCCTGCCATTAATGCAAGGGACTTGACTAGATGACTTCTTGAGGTCCCTTCCAGGTCTATGAGTCTATGATTATATGATCTCTTTTACCTTGCCTTCTCTAATAAATACATAGCAATGTATTTATATAAAATCCGCCATTGCACACACTTCTCCCCCGGGGAGAGGATGAGAGAATTAACATGTGACAGATATTAGTCTCATTACTTAATACACTGCTGGAAGGCACTCAGATACTACAGCAATGAGTGCACAATATAAGAACCCATATAGAATAGAAAAGAGCTTATAGTCCAAAAACACAGGACAGAACAGGTAGATTAGGTGGATAAGCAGGCTGAGTGGGAGAGGAGAGACAGATTAATGAATAATGTAATAGAAAGTGCACAGTTCTTAGCTATCGGTAGCAGTGATCACAGCTCTCCACCTGCCTAGCTGTTATCAGATTGCAGTTTCCAGTATGCATTACAGAAGAGGTGAGTTTTGAGGTGGGCAAGAAGGTGGTGGCTTATGGATTCTCACTGGGAGCTTTTCCCACCTGTGAGTGGCGGCAAGTGAGAAAGCGATAATCGTTTGCTGGAGAAGTAGATGATCGAGGCTGGGGCCATTGGTGGAACAAAGGCTGGAGTTGGCATTGTGATAGTGTATTGGACAGGCAGGGTGGGGATAAACTGACGAGGGCTGTGGGAGGAGGTATAAATCTAATACTTAGAGACATCACTCAGTGGTCTGAGCATAAGAGCCAGAAATCCCTGAATTCCAATCCTAGCCCTTTCATTGACTTCGTCTGTGGCTTTAGGCAAGTATCATAACTGCTCTGCCCCAGTAACCCCATTTGTAAAACGAAATTAGTAATACTTACGTACCAACTTCCCACAGGTATTGTGAAGACTGGTTAAAGTTTGTAAAGTGCTTTGAAGATGAAAAGTGCTTTAAGTGCCAAGTATTATAACTAATATATCTATTACCTCAAAATATACAGTTTTCAATTTCTCCTTTTGAAAAAAAGGTTTCTTCTCATGCTAGTGTTGATTCCTCGCCTTTTCTTGTTACTTCTGTGTTGCATCCTTTGGCTCTTTCCATATACAGTATGCAGTATGAATTTGTAATAAGTCTGTGCTCGAAAATCAAAACATTCAGTAATATGTCATTACTACAGAAGTCTATGAACCACAATTGAAAGGTGAGTGGGATGTGAAAAACCCTGTGCTGCTGCTACTTCTGTAGTTACTTATTCCCTAACTGGGTGCTATCCATGGCTCATTTATGCAGTGAGATTCACTTAAGTGAATATGTGATAGATATTACAGTAAGCCTATTTAAAGAATGCATTTACATTGTGTGACGCCTTAAAGATCTTACAGTGATAGCAGAACCTTTTGGAAAAGTTGAGAAATAAATGTGCTAAGAGGCATGTAAATGTAATGGCCTTGTGGCTATCGCACCGGAGTGCCTGCCAGGAGGTCTGCATTCTAACTCTTACTCTGCCACAGACTTTCAGTGTGACTTTAGGCATCTCTCTTAAAGGTCATCATTTTCCAAAGTAATGTCAGATGTTGGGTGCCCTAATTTTTGTGAGCCCAACTAGACACACTTTGTATACGACTTTTATCTGTGGTCACAACATGCAACTCCAGGTGAAGTCAATGAGAGCTCCAAGTGCTCTGCACCTCTGAAAACCAGACCCAAGGCATCTCAACTTGGGCATCTGAACACTGAAAAAATCAAAGGCTTCTTGAAAACCTTGGCCTGTAAAACTTTCTGACCTTCTATTTTCCTATTTGTAAAATGGAAATGTTTCCTTTCTCACAAGGGGTTGTCTGGCTTAATTCCAAGATGCTGATGAAGTACTTTAACCACAAGCTCTCTCTTCCCGTTAAAGGTGCAGAGGTCTTTTTAATAACCACTGTTGGTCAGGGCCACTTTCATGTGAGAAAAATGGCACTTCCAGCAGTGGTACCTGAAAATAATCTGGGGAGGAGCCAGTTCTCAGCCTAAGATGAGAGAGGAGCACTTTTTGTAGCATTCAGGCTGGGTGGTGGATTCCCATTTAAGTACTGATCAAGCCTGATCCTACTCAGATTGTAAAGTTCTAAAGTGGGGAGGTAGGGGTAGGATAAAATATAAGGATTGGGAAAACAAGAACAAAATTAGGGATGAGAGAGTAATTTATTCACCCTGAAGGGGAGAAAAAAGTATCATGTATCCCTTTATCTAACAAATATATATAAAGTATACTTTTTCATTTTCCTTGTGTGCTCACTTCTCTGACTCCCCCCTCACCCCCGAACCTTTATCCACTTTTCTTTTTTTCTCCACTGTTAAAAGCTCCAGATGATTTGATAAAGGTTTTCTCTCTCCCTGGTATCTGAGTTCATATCAGAGAATTAGAGGAAACAAGACAAACTTTGATTCTAATAGCTCTCTCTCTAATTCTACCACATAATGGTGAGTAGCAGTACTTATATAATAGTATCTTGAATGTTAATAGATTTAATAACCCAATCAAGGGGGGCTAGAGGTGGGGAAGAGATATCAAATTACCTTTAAAAAGTTGCATCTAGATATTGAAGGTGAGAAACTCATCTCTGAAGAAGAGTCAGCTATTGGAAATGTATCTTCTGCAGTTTGTAAGAGAAAACAGAGGGATTGGCTAACCTAATCAGAATAAATCTCCCATTACAAATAGGACTGGATTTGCCCTGTGTTACACCAATTTTACACTGGTTTAGTGAAAGTTATACTAGTGCAAGACTACAGTAATGCAGTGTTGAATCAGGCTTGTAATACTTTTTAAAAAATCAAATGAGGTCTGTATTAGATATATACTTGTCTTTGGAATTATAAATGGATGAGAAATTACCTTTATATAAATCTGTATGCTCCCAATGAAAAAAATCAGTTCAATAATAATTTCTAGTTAGGTCTTGCTCCTCACATTATTTGTGATAGGGGACTTTAATTGGGTCCCAGAACTAAAGATAGACAGGGTGATTTAAAAAAAAAACAGAAGTGTAGGGGAGGAAAAATGACTGAAATATTGTTAGCAGATCTATGCAGAAAGAGTCAGTATTCTCTCCAATCTGGGTTATCTCTCACAATGCTTTGCTAGTGACAAGCAGAAAACCCCTCCGGGTGCTGTTATCACTCAGCATGACAGCACGTGGAGCCCCACACCCAGCTAGATTGCATGAATGTTCCTAGAGCCACTCAGGAATCACAGAGAGAGAGGCACCAGCCAAATCGCCCCCAACTCCCAGCCTCGTACCCTAGGAATATACTGTCTTGCACTGGTCAAGACTCTTTCTTGAGCAATGCAAGTTTATTAATTGGTGCCCACTTCATCAGTGGAAAGTGGATATACACCAGCCTTTGTAAACCTAAACAGATTTACTGAACACTTCATGTAAACTCACTGGTAAAGATAAACAGTAAAATAAGTTTATTGATTAGAAAAGATAGATTGTAGATTATTATAAGTGATAGGTAAAAGGTCAGAGTTAGTTACCAAAATAAAATATAAGCATGTAGTCTAACCTCTCAACCCTATTAGACTGGGCAATATCTAGATTAAGCAGTTTTTCTCACCCCACTGGATATTGCAGTTCATAGTACACAGGTTTCACCCTTGAAACCTGGGCCAGTCTCCTCTGTCAGAGTCTTCAGTCTTCTAAGTGTCCTTGTTGCTTGCAGCATAGGTGGGGTGAGGAGAAAAGGCGAAGCATGGGGCCCCTGTGTTCTGTTTTATACCCTTAGTCCATGTGCTTGGAGAACACAAGTCCAGGCATGTCTGGTGGGCATTGCTGAGTCACCAGACAAGGTTGAGCAATTCCCCTGGTGTGGCCTTGTGCAAGTGAGTCATTGCATTGTAGCTCCCTTGCTGGACAATGGCTGTTGATGGTTGTTCGACACCCGCCCAGGCATTGGTTATCCCCCTGGTTATTGTCTTTGGGGAGCTAGTATCCGGGGCTTCCCAAACCCACAGCATATTTTAGTGACAACCATACAACAAAATCTCATAACTGCTTGTGTGTTGATGATATACATATTTAGATGGAACAGTGGGTTTCAGCTGATCATAACCTTTCCCATGATACCTTGCAAGGCATACTCTATATGCAATATCACAATTATATATAGATGCGGAATATGGGGGTTACAGGGGGCTCCCCCGAGGTATAGAGTGTCACATACAGAAAATCAGAATCAATACATAGCACATACAGATGAAAGGGGAGAAGTTACTATACTATGCTGGGATTGGGCAGAGTGGCAAATAACGTTAGCTATGTCAAGGGCAACAAAGCTCATAAAATACCGGCATATCTCCTTGGGAAGGAAAGTTCATAAGAAAGCAAATGGCAGTATTGCCAAACCCAAGCGTTTAAAAAGCAGAAATTTTTAAAAATTAATGGTTGGTAGTGATTAGGGCACTTACTTGGCATGTGGAAGTTCCAAATTCACGGGGTGGAGATCTCTGTCTCTCCTGTGGAACTTTCCATAAATAAATACATATTCATTGGGCCAGAGAAACAGATTGACTCTATTGCCCAGTGATTTGGGCACCACATCAGGAACTTGAACTTGGTTTTCCCATATCGCAGCTGAGCATTGTAACCATCAGGCTATTGGCTGTTCTAAAGCAGTTCTCTCTCAATCTCTCCTGTTGGAGTTGTTCCACTTGGAATAAGAGAGGCTGAGTCTATAGTCTAGTGCAGGGGGTCTCAAACTATGGTATGTATAGCCCTAAGGGTGCACGAGACATCTCTGGGGGGGTATGTGGGAGAAATTGTGTAATGATGGATTTTATTTATTAATTATTTTATTTATTGCATTTTTATAGTAGGCTACTCAGATGAAGCTTTAAAACTCTGTGGGAATTTATTATATAAAATACAGTAGTTAATTTACTTCAAGATGTACCAATGAGAAATCAGGTTCACGGAGACACTGACATATAGAGCCTTCACCGCCAATCACTGTACAGCTTGGGTTCAGTTGCTCAGCGCCTGTCCAGTTTAACTGAGCTCAGATCTTAGGGGCTTTTTTGGTTGTATATGTTGCACTATAACTATATTTGTACGTAACAGTGAAATATGGACAGATGGCTAAAGACAGGTAGTGTTAAGAAGAACACATGAAGTATTGGTGATGAGAAGGGTAGGGCTATGTAGGTAGCTGGCAGATCTGGAAGGGGGTACATGGGCATTTGGTAGATCTGGAAGGAAGGAGGTATGCAATAAGAAAAGTTTGGGAACCTCTGGTCTAGTGAATAGGACATATCATCCTGCTCTGAATTGGGCAGAGCCTGGGTCTCCCATATCCCAGGTGAGTGCCCTAACCACTGGACTATTGGCTATTCTGGGATGGATCTCTCTGTTTTTTGTCCCAATGGAGAAAGTAACTTAAGATCGAAACTTAAATTTTTTTCATGAAATGGAATTCCAGTTTATTGGCTGATCTTGTGTTGGGATCATGGGCAGCCGGTGAACTGGCTCTTGGGGAGGCTAGCCCCCCTCCCCCCCCGTTCCTTCTGCCCCCCAGGACCCTACCCCAAAATACCTCAAAATATACAGTTTTCAATTTCTCCTTTTGAAAAAAAGGTTTCTTCTCATGCTAGTGTTGATTCCTCGCCTTTTCTTGTTACTTCTGTGTTGCATCCTTTGGCTCTTTCCATATACAGTATGCAGTATGAATTTGTAATAAGTCTGTGCTCGAAAATCAAAACATTCAGTAATATGTCATTACTACAGAAGTCTATGAACCACAATTGAAAGGTGAGTGGGATGTGAAAAACCCTGTGCTGCTGCTACTTCTGTAGTTACTTATTCCCTAACTGGGTGCTATCCATGGCTCATTTATGCAGTGAGATTCACTTAAGTGAATATGTGATAGATATTACAGTAAGCCTATTTAAAGAATGCATTTACATTGTGTGACGCCTTAAAGATCTTACAGTGATAGCAGAACCTTTTGGAAAAGTTGAGAAATAAATGTGCTAAGAGGCATGTAAATGTAATGGCCTTGTGGCTATCGCACCGGAGTGCCTGCCAGGAGGTCTGCATTCTAACTCTTACTCTGCCACAGACTTTCAGTGTGACTTTAGGCATCTCTCTTAAAGGTCATCATTTTCCAAAGTAATGTCAGATGTTGGGTGCCCTAATTTTTGTGAGCCCAACTAGACACACTTTGTATACGACTTTTATCTGTGGTCACAACATGCAACTCCAGGTGAAGTCAATGAGAGCTCCAAGTGCTCTGCACCTCTGAAAACCAGACCCAAGGCATCTCAACTTGGGCATCTGAACACTGAAAAAATCAAAGGCTTCTTGAAAACCTTGGCCTGTAAAACTTTCTGACCTTCTATTTTCCTATTTGTAAAATGGAAATGTTTCCTTTCTCACAAGGGGTTGTCTGGCTTAATTCCAAGATGCTGATGAAGTACTTTAACCACAAGCTCTCTCTTCCCGTTAAAGGTGCAGAGGTCTTTTTAATAACCACTGTTGGTCAGGGCCACTTTCATGTGAGAAAAATGGCACTTCCAGCAGTGGTACCTGAAAATAATCTGGGGAGGAGCCAGTTCTCAGCCTAAGATGAGAGAGGAGCACTTTTTGTAGCATTCAGGCTGGGTGGTGGATTCCCATTTAAGTACTGATCAAGCCTGATCCTACTCAGATTGTAAAGTTCTAAAGTGGGGAGGTAGGGGTAGGATAAAATATAAGGATTGGGAAAACAAGAACAAAATTAGGGATGAGAGAGTAATTTATTCACCCTGAAGGGGAGAAAAAAGTATCATGTATCCCTTTATCTAACAAATATATATAAAGTATACTTTTTCATTTTCCTTGTGTGCTCACTTCTCTGACTCCCCCCTCACCCCCGAACCTTTATCCACTTTTCTTTTTTTCTCCACTGTTAAAAGCTCCAGATGATTTGATAAAGGTTTTCTCTCTCCCTGGTATCTGAGTTCATATCAGAGAATTAGAGGAAACAAGACAAACTTTGATTCTAATAGCTCTCTCTCTAATTCTACCACATAATGGTGAGTAGCAGTACTTATATAATAGTATCTTGAATGTTAATAGATTTAATAACCCAATCAAGGGGGGCTAGAGGTGGGGAAGAGATATCAAATTACCTTTAAAAAGTTGCATCTAGATATTGAAGGTGAGAAACTCATCTCTGAAGAAGAGTCAGCTATTGGAAATGTATCTTCTGCAGTTTGTAAGAGAAAACAGAGGGATTGGCTAACCTAATCAGAATAAATCTCCCATTACAAATAGGACTGGATTTGCCCTGTGTTACACCAATTTTACACTGGTTTAGTGAAAGTTATACTAGTGCAAGACTACAGTAATGCAGTGTTGAATCAGGCTTGTAATACTTTTTAAAAAATCAAATGAGGTCTGTATTAGATATATACTTGTCTTTGGAATTATAAATGGATGAGAAATTACCTTTATATAAATCTGTATGCTCCCAATGAAAAAAATCAGTTCAATAATAATTTCTAGTTAGGTCTTGCTCCTCACATTATTTGTGATAGGGGACTTTAATTGGGTCCCAGAACTAAAGATAGACAGGGTGATTTAAAAAAAAAACAGAAGTGTAGGGGAGGAAAAATGACTGAAATATTGTTAGCAGATCTATGCAGAAAGAGTCAGTATTCTCTCCAATCTGGGTTATCTCTCACAATGCTTTGCTAGTGACAAGCAGAAAACCCCTCCGGGTGCTGTTATCACTCAGCATGACAGCACGTGGAGCCCCACACCCAGCTAGATTGCATGAATGTTCCTAGAGCCACTCAGGAATCACAGAGAGAGAGGCACCAGCCAAATCGCCCCCAACTCCCAGCCTCGTACCCTAGGAATATACTGTCTTGCACTGGTCAAGACTCTTTCTTGAGCAATGCAAGTTTATTAATTGGTGCCCACTTCATCAGTGGAAAGTGGATATACACCAGCCTTTGTAAACCTAAACAGATTTACTGAACACTTCATGTAAACTCACTGGTAAAGATAAACAGTAAAATAAGTTTATTGATTAGAAAAGATAGATTGTAGATTATTATAAGTGATAGGTAAAAGGTCAGAGTTAGTTACCAAAATAAAATATAAGCATGTAGTCTAACCTCTCAACCCTATTAGACTGGGCAATATCTAGATTAAGCAGTTTTTCTCACCCCACTGGATATTGCAGTTCATAGTACACAGGTTTCACCCTTGAAACCTGGGCCAGTCTCCTCTGTCAGAGTCTTCAGTCTTCTAAGTGTCCTTGTTGCTTGCAGCATAGGTGGGGTGAGGAGAAAAGGCGAAGCATGGGGCCCCTGTGTTCTGTTTTATACCCTTAGTCCATGTGCTTGGAGAACACAAGTCCAGGCATGTCTGGTGGGCATTGCTGAGTCACCAGACAAGGTTGAGCAATTCCCCTGGTGTGGCCTTGTGCAAGTGAGTCATTGCATTGTAGCTCCCTTGCTGGACAATGGCTGTTGATGGTTGTTCGACACCCGCCCAGGCATTGGTTATCCCCCTGGTTATTGTCTTTGGGGAGCTAGTATCCGGGGCTTCCCAAACCCACAGCATATTTTAGTGACAACCATACAACAAAATCTCATAACTGCTTGTGTGTTGATGATATACATATTTAGATGGAACAGTGGGTTTCAGCTGATCATAACCTTTCCCATGATACCTTGCAAGGCATACTCTATATGCAATATCACAATTATATATAGATGCGGAATATGGGGGTTACAGGGGGCTCCCCCGAGGTATAGAGTGTCACATACAGAAAATCAGAATCAATACATAGCACATACAGATGAAAGGGGAGAAGTTACTATACTATGCTGGGATTGGGCAGAGTGGCAAATAACGTTAGCTATGTCAAGGGCAACAAAGCTCATAAAATACCGGCATATCTCCTTGGGAAGGAAAGTTCATAAGAAAGCAAATGGCAGTATTGCCAAACCCAAGCGTTTAAAAAGCAGAAATTTTTAAAAATTAATGGTTGGTAGTGATTAGGGCACTTACTTGGCATGTGGAAGTTCCAAATTCACGGGGTGGAGATCTCTGTCTCTCCTGTGGAACTTTCCATAAATAAATACATATTCATTGGGCCAGAGAAACAGATTGACTCTATTGCCCAGTGATTTGGGCACCACATCAGGAACTTGAACTTGGTTTTCCCATATCGCAGCTGAGCATTGTAACCATCAGGCTATTGGCTGTTCTAAAGCAGTTCTCTCTCAATCTCTCCTGTTGGAGTTGTTCCACTTGGAATAAGAGAGGCTGAGTCTATAGTCTAGTGCAGGGGGTCTCAAACTATGGTATGTATAGCCCTAAGGGTGCACGAGACATCTCTGGGGGGGTATGTGGGAGAAATTGTGTAATGATGGATTTTATTTATTAATTATTTTATTTATTGCATTTTTATAGTAGGCTACTCAGATGAAGCTTTAAAACTCTGTGGGAATTTATTATATAAAATACAGTAGTTAATTTACTTCAAGATGTACCAATGAGAAATCAGGTTCACGGAGACACTGACATATAGAGCCTTCACCGCCAATCACTGTACAGCTTGGGTTCAGTTGCTCAGCGCCTGTCCAGTTTAACTGAGCTCAGATCTTAGGGGCTTTTTTGGTTGTATATGTTGCACTATAACTATATTTGTACGTAACAGTGAAATATGGACAGATGGCTAAAGACAGGTAGTGTTAAGAAGAACACATGAAGTATTGGTGATGAGAAGGGTAGGGCTATGTAGGTAGCTGGCAGATCTGGAAGGGGGTACATGGGCATTTGGTAGATCTGGAAGGAAGGAGGTATGCAATAAGAAAAGTTTGGGAACCTCTGGTCTAGTGAATAGGACATATCATCCTGCTCTGAATTGGGCAGAGCCTGGGTCTCCCATATCCCAGGTGAGTGCCCTAACCACTGGACTATTGGCTATTCTGGGATGGATCTCTCTGTTTTTTGTCCCAATGGAGAAAGTAACTTAAGATCGAAACTTAAATTTTTTTCATGAAATGGAATTCCAGTTTATTGGCTGATCTTGTGTTGGGATCATGGGCAGCCGGTGAACTGGCTCTTGGGGAGGCTAGCCCCCCTCCCCCCCCGTTCCTTCTGCCCCTTCCCCCACAGGAGCCCAGAGGACCTTCCCGCACCCCAGCCATGGGCCGTCCAAGTGCCCTCAACCCCGGAGCTCCAGGTGGCCAGGTGGCACGGCCACCCCCAGCTCCTGAGCTGCGGACGAGCCCTCAACTGGCACAGGCCCTGAGCGCCAGGTGGGTGGCGTGGCCCTGGCCCCAGCGCCAGGCGCCCCAAGTCCTGGTAGCATGCCCTAGCCAGCCTGGGCTACAGAAGATCAGGAACTGGGAAGGAACTGCAGGAATGGTTCTAGGGATGGAGCAGAGGCGGGGCTATGCCAGGCTGTTTGGGGCGGCCCAGCCTCCCCCAGCCTATGATACCTGCCACCCATGGTTGATTTCTTTTTATTTGCCTTCTAGTTTTTTAGTCTTTAAGGTCCACTGGGTTCACATTTCTAAGGTTTTCTCCACAAATATCACTGCTAGAAACTTACTTTGGCAGGAGGGGGAGAGAAGCTGATATTTTCACCTAATCATATTCCTCCAGGAGTTGGAGCATTAATAAATACATAAAAAGTCAGGGGACTAGTGATAAAATCACAAGAGTTGGCAACACTGATAGTTGTCAGAAACTGAAAGGGATAAGGTAAGAAATTCTAGGTTAATGGATTTTTTTAAGGCTGAAAGGAACCGTTATGATCATCTAATCTGATTTGTATAACACAGGACATAGAACTTCACCGCTGATTCTTGCATCTGTCCTAATAACTTTTGGTTGAATGTGAATATATGTTTTAGAAAGAGATCCAATCTTGACTTCAAGCGATGGAGAAATTACTACATCACTTGGTAATCTGTTCCAGTGGTTAACTATCTTCACTGTTTTTTTTTTTTTTTTAAAGTGTCTTATTTCTAGTTTGAACTTTTCTGTCTTCAACTTCCAGCTATTGGGTCTTGTTATGCCTTTGTTTGCTAGATTAAAGAGATTTCTGCTCTCAGAAATCTTTTGCCTCTATAGGTAACAGTAGACCATGATCAAGTCCTCTTAGTCTTCCCTTCAATAAGCCAAATAAATTGAGTTTCTTTAAACGCTCATAGTAAGGTGTGTTTTCCAGATCATAAACCATTCTTGTAGCTTTTCTCTAAGATCCTAGATCTATCAAATCTGCCTTTCTGGATTTCCATGCCAATTTGTATATATCACAGGATGCAAATACAGAGCAGATATAGCAGAGTTTAAAGTAAAATTGCTATTTTTAAAAAGACAAAGCAATTTTGGTGCATTAGAGGTGCCAGTATCGGAAGCAGACGACAAAAGGGCTATCAACAATTTTAAACCCAAGAGCAGATGTCTATACACCCAAATTCTTTAAAAATGTTATGCAAGAACTGAACATATGTCCATATTAAGTAGAGTCCTACTGAAATCTAGAAAAGGATAGTCTCCTGGAAAGTATGCAGCCAGCTACCATCACAGTGATACACAGGGAACATACACCTATGAATAATTGTGGATCCTATGAACTCATTTCTCTTCTAAATTTACAATAGATATTAACATTTATGCTAAAATTTGATAATTAGAATGGAGACTATAATCAAACAAGTGATAAATATCAGTCAGACTTCATATGCACAGAAGACATTCTTCACATAATCTATAACGTATATTGAATTCTATTCATTCAACAAAGTAAAATAAACTTGCCTTGTTATTTATTGATGCAGGGAAGGCCTTTGACTGGGTTGAGTGGCTGTTTTTAACAGAATGTCTTGAACAATATACTTCTCACATTTAGAAGACAAGTGAATGCCTTTTACTTAATCCCAAGAGCAAATTGTCAGGTAAATGTTTTCTTCATTAAAGGGAAACCCTAGAAGGGAAATGAAACCAAAATACTCATTACTACCCTTTTAGTTCTTCTAACAGTAGAGCAACTAATTGGAAATATTAGAACTAATACAAACATTATTGAATCTAAAGTAGAAAACAGAACAATAAACAATAGTTATTTTTTCAATCTACTGTACCAATACTACGGTTACTGTGATATGGGAATATGATTTATTTTATTTTATTGAAATATACTTCGTTATGTGATATTCTGATTATTTTTTTTAATTTCATCTGTATTTGACAAACATGGAGCAGAGTTGTAATGCTAAAAGAAATTCAGAAGTCCAAGATTAGTATACAAGTTGAGTGCACCTGGAAACATGTACTACTAGCGTCATTTGTATACAAAATATGGGTATGACTTAAAAAACCCCCAACCAAATCCATTCATCTGACAGAGGATGAGGAGCTTCATGGCACACTGAGGACTTTTGTTGCAAGGATCTTTGCTGTATTTCATCATGACTTGCATTATTTTACAAAATACATAGTTCAACTTTTCTAAAATAATTCAGCCTATCCACTTGGGCAATTAGTTGTATAATTCCTAATGGCATACTAACTGCACATTCTGATGATTGGAATGCATAAGGCAGATGTGAAGAATTCAGTGGCAGACTTTGGTCTGAGGTGCTTTGGATTGCATGCAGGATCTCCTCAGGATAGGAAACACATGTGCAAGTGATTAAATAAGTGTAATTAAATGAGATACAAGCTTTACTGTTCAGTCCTGGAACAGAGTGAATGTTTTATCATTTAAAAAATAAGCGCTCCTTGGTCCTATCATTTTTAAAGGTTTTCATCTATGATATCTCAATGTTTGGCTTTTGGAAGTAAAATTTTGCTTATTGTGGGAGATGTTTTTAAAAACATTCAGGTAATTAAAATTCAGATTCCATTAAAACCCTCTAATTCTCTCACCAACGGACATTTTGTTATTTGGTGAACAAACATGATGATATAAAGGATTCTGTGACACAAAATACACTAGTTCATTTAGTATGACAAGTGCATTTTCGTTTTAGGCCTTGTCAGCATGCAAAAGGTGCAATGGCTTAACTAAAATTATACAGTTTTTAAATGGAATTACTCAAACTGGTGCAAACCCTTGTGTGGATGCACTTAAATCTGTTTACACTTATCACCTAGATAAGGAATCTACTTAAGCGAAGAGTGTGTAGACTAGCCCTTACATGGAGATTGTACCACACGCTATCCAAGTATATATACTTCAGTATATTTAGTGGAAGCAGCAAAGGCTTAGTAAGGGCCTAATTTTGTAAGGTGCTGAGCACTCTCATTTCCCAGTCTGTTAGCAGCCTCCACTGTAGCACTCTGAGAAGTAGAGTGAGACTGATGGTTTATTTATTTGGGTGAAAATAAGTGGTTTTGTAGATTAGCAAAGTGAG
The DNA here is from genome assembly GCF_011386835.1 of Chrysemys picta bellii. NCBI lineage: Eukaryota > Metazoa > Chordata > Testudines > Emydidae > Chrysemys > Chrysemys picta. Next base: position 84,551,147 of record NC_088799.1, on the reverse strand, counting down.
AATGAGGTCAAGTCTACACAGCCCTGCAGTTCGGTCTGCTGGGTTGTGAATTGCAGCATACACTAGCGTTCTGCACTGTAACAATGCCATTTGGATGCTGCTGGCACAAATGAAAAGGTACCTACTTCAGGTTAATTTAGTCCTCTCTTTGACACAACACCAGCAGCGTCCACGAGGGTTCCTTACAGCACAGCATGAAGTGGGGGCTGCAGTTCACACTCGCGTACTCCAATATGTGGGACCATGTAGACAAGCCTTTCTTGAAGCTTGTCCATACTTTTATAAATAAATAAATAAATGGAGATATCCTATCTCCTAGAACTAGAAGGGACCTTGAAAGGTCATTGAGTCCAGCCCCCTGCCTTCACTAGCAGGACCAAGTACTGATTTTGCCCCAGATCCCTAAGTGGCCCCTTCAAGGATTGAACTCACAACCCTGGGTTTAGCAGGCCAATGCTCAAACGACTGAGCTATCCCTCCCCCCATTTATTTGGCTCAAAGCAGGTTTTGGTCTTCTCTACTGCAAATGTTTAGGCCAGGTCTCCACACCGGTATAGGGGTGTGATTTTTGTTTTTATCTAAATAGTTATACTGGTACAATCCCTAGTGTGGACCCAGTTAAAGCAGTAAGTATTAAAAGTGCCTTACTCTGGTACAGCTTATTCCCCTTCCCATACAGGAATAAGATATACTTGTATAATAGCCATCAAAACAGTATAACTGAATCTTTACTAGGGGGTTATACTGGTATAGTTAAAGCGATATAACTTTTGTATATAAACAAGCCCTTAGTGGCATGACATCTGATATTACATAAAAACAACAACAACGAGGAGTCCTTGTGGCACTTTAGAGACTAACAAATTTATTTGGGCATAAGCTTTCGTGGGCTAGAACCCACTTCATCAGATGCAGCTTTTGAAGTGGTAATGAGAGTGGCCCATTTCAGACAGTTGACAAGAAGGTGTGAGTAACTGCAGGGAGAAATTAGTATTGGGGAAATTAGGTTTAGGTTTTGTAATGACCCAACGACTCCCAGTCTTTATTCAGGCCAAATCTGATGGTGTCCAGTTTGCAAATTAATTCCAGTTCTGAAGTGTCACGTTGGAGTCTGTTTTTGAAGGTTTTTTGTTGTTGAAGAATTGCCACTTCTAGGTCTGTTGTTGAGTGACCAGAGAGATTGAAGTGTTCTCCTACTGGTTTTTGAATGTTATAATTCCTGATGTCAGATTTGTGTCCATTTATTCTTTTGCGTAGAGACTGTCCGGTTTGGCCAATGTACATGGCAGACGGGTATTGCTGGCACATGATGGCATAGATCACATTGATAGATGTGCAGGTGAACAAGCCCCTGATGGTGTGGCTGATGTGGTTAGGTCCTATGATGGTGTCCCTTGAATATATATGTGGACAGAGTTGGCACCGGGGTTTGTTGCAGGGTTTGGTTCCTGGGTTGGTGTTTTTGTTGTGTGGTGAGTAGTTGCTGGTGAGTATTTGCTTCAGGTTGAGGGGCTGTCCGTAAGCAAGCACTGGCCTGTCTCCCAAGGTCTGTGAGAGTGAGGGATCGTCCTTCAGGATAGATTGTAGATTCTTGATGATGCACTGGAGAGGTTTTAGTATGGGCTGTAGGTGATGGCTAGTGGCGTTCTGTTGCTTTCTTTGTTGGGCCTGTCTTGTAGAAGATGACTTCTGGGTACCCTTCTGGCTCTGTCAATCTATTTCTTCACTTCACCAGGTGGGTATTGTAGTTTTAAGAATGCTTGATAGAATCCTGTAGGTGTTTGTCTCTGTCTGAGGGATTGGAGCAAATGCGGTTGTATCTTAGAGCTTGGCTGTAGACAATGGATCTTGTGATGTGGTCTGGATGAAAGCTGGAGGCATGTCGGTAAGTATAGCAGTCAGCAGGTTTCTGGTATAGGGTGGTGTTTATGTGACCATCGCTTATTAGCACTGTAGTGTCTAGGAAGTGGACCTCTTGTGTGGACTGGTCCAGGCTGAGGTTGATGGTGGGGTGGAAATTGTTGAAATCTTGGTGGAATTCCTCAAGGGTCCAGATGATGATGTCATCAATGTAGCACAAGTAGAGTGAGGGCGAAAGGGGCTGAGAGCTGAGGAAGTGTTGTTCTAAGTCAGCCATAAAAATGTTGGCATACTGTGTGGCCATGCAGGTACCCATAGCAATGCCGCTAGCTTGAAGGTATAAGTTGTCCTCAAATCTGAAATAGTTGTGGGTGAGGACAAAGTCACAAGGTTCAGCCACCAGGTTTGCCGTGATGGTATCAGGGATGCTATTCCTGATGGCTTGTAGTCCATCTTTTTGTGGAATGTTCGTGTAGATGCATCCGATGAAGTGGGTTCTAGCCCACGAAAGCTTATGCCCAAATAAATTTGTTAGTCTCTAAGGTGCCACAAGGACTCCTCGTTGTTTTTCTGATACAGACTAACACGGCTACCATTCTGAAACCGGATATTACATGTTTTTCCTAAAATGATTATTGGTGACATACATTAAAAATAACAACCTAATTAAGGATTAAGTGGATTGACCAGCATGTTTTCAGTGAGAACGGTAGAGTCCTGAGTCGTTCTAGCTCAGATGCGTTCTCTTGAGGGAATCTCTGAATGGATCATAAATGTGTCTGAGAACGGGACTTTTACCAAACGAGACTAGAACCTAAGTTCATTTTACACTATCAACAATAGTCATTTTAATTAAGGGTTAGAAATGATTTGACAGGGTAGCCAGGCATCAGAATGGTTTAGCGCATAAGCTTTTTGTTTCTAGGCTGCCAGTATTGCTCTTCAGTGGAAGTGAAGCTAGCAGTTTTGGGTGTCTGTATCAAAAGCTCACTACTTAATTTGGTAAGAGCAAGTATGGTTTGGTTATATGTTCCATTACTGAAAGAGCAAGGATGTCCAAGCTCAAGGACGGATGAGCACATTGGCACAGCATCATGACAGGGAAACTTGCCCGTTGCTTGCCTGTAAGTGTTTGTTGCTCTGGCATCCTGTGCCTAGTAGTCTCTGCACTTGCACTAAGAACAAAACAGCAGACAGGCAAAGGACAAGCTTCCCTGTTGTGATCCTACACCATTAAAATCAATGGGAGTTTTGCCATTGATTTAAATTAGAGTAGGACCAAGCCATAAATGCACAGAAATGTACAAGAAATCAGAAAGTCAGCATAATTCAAAAGTGATCATTTTACTGTTTTACGTGGAGGAGGAGGAAGGAATCAAAAAGTAGGTCTGTTTAAAAACCTGATTGTAAACTGATTGTGAGCTATTTGGGGCATGAGCTTTTCTTCATCTTACCTGCAAGGAACCTCACATGCTTTTGGGTTTTGTATAACTAACAAAGAATAATCCATCTTTCAAACCAGCTATGAACAAATTCCATTTACTACCCTTCATAAAAAAAATAATCCTTTTTTGTGACTTTTAGAATCATAAGAGAGAAACAGCAAATGTCTACGTAATTACATGTAGGTGTTTAAAAGGTCTTGGTGCCTATTTTGCCTTGTTGTCGATTTTAGCTGAATTTGTTATAATAATAACAACAGTTCTTATAGCACTTTTTAGATACTAACAAATCTCCACAAATGAGTATTTTGTTCCCATGTTACGGATGGGGGAACTGAGGTAGGGAAGTTAATGGCTGATTTTTCAAAAGTGCTGAGCATACACATCTCCCATTGACATCGGGCCATGTGTAGTCATAGAGAGAGTTAGTATGAGTCTGGAGAAAAGTTCAGGAACTCCTAGTTCCCAATCACGTGCTTAGACTAATCTCTCTCTAGCCCAGTTAGAAACTCATCCATTATTGATGATGGTGTTCAGCAGCTGTTCATTCCTGAACCAGAATTGAAAGTGGTGTAGACCAGACAAAACCATCTCCATGCTGCTTGAGAAATCCTGAACCAGTGTTGGCTGAAAGGCTATTGAAAACAGGTTTGTCCAGTCTACGCTAACACTTAAAGCTGCATCTACACTAGCAAGTGTCTTAAAATTTTCCACCATTGCATTTATGTCCAGTTCAGCTTCACTGACTGAGATAATGATGCAGTGGCTATAGCAGAGTGGCTGTTAGCAACTTTGCCACTGTGTCATCTAATGATGCTCTGAGCATGACTAGATGACATGGTGATTTAAAATTGCTTGTGCCCAGTCTATACCAGTACATCCATGACTGCAAGCACTGGTGAAACAATGGTAGGAGAATTTCAGAAAAAAATCAATGTAAACAAGGCTCAAATGTGGTCACGGTTGGCAAGAGTAAAGTTGTATCTGTACTGGCAAGACTAGGGCACATCATCTCTGGTGGTAGCAACTTTAGAAGCTAGAGCATAGTCTGGAACCAAACGCTACACTGTGTCAAAATGCCTGAACCTATCTAAGGTCTGTCTATCCTACAGCCTGCACTGTTGCAACCTTTGTAGAGCAGTACTGGTAGAGAATTACGGGTTCCACTTTTGCCATTGTTGATGCAGCCTAGGGTCATTTCAGATTCAACTTGGGTCATTACATTCTGCCTCCCTACATTTTCCTTTATAGTTTCAGTTGGATTTGGAATTCTTCTTAATTTTCTGACCGAAAACTGCACAGTGCCGCTGTACAATGTGAAATATTTGTTGCTATTTACCCAGAAGTGGTTGCACTGCAAAGTCTGGTGAAGTGATTCCTGTGTGCATGTATGGTCTGTTGAATATGCATAATACTTTGAGATTAAGGGGGGATTTTAAAAAGCACCTATGTGATATAGGAGCACAGGTCCCAGAAAAGATCAATGGGACCTGTGTTCCTAAGTCACTTGAAGTGGTTTTGGAAAAACCCACCTTAAATGTCATATTAAAAACAAGATATTCTTATTTTAATGTTTTTAAAGCATATATATATATATATATATAGTATAAATGGTCATTAAGCAATAAAATGTTGGTTGCTTTAAGAGATGATTTAGGAGGAAAAATATTGCTAATACATAATTGTCCAAAACATCTTTGATTTGTGGAGAAGGTGACTTGTCTGGACTGTAGTTCAGTATGTTGATATTCATATGGCTCTAGAGAGAACTTACAGGACTAAGATTTCAGGGCAGAATCCTTTCATTCAATTGTTAGTTGAGAAGAAATTTCTATATATTCCTACTGAGACAGGAAAATATCCACAGTTTCCAAGAAACGTTCTAGTACACTGATCGTTAAATGTAAATGAGACCCTGTCATTAAAATCCATAGATTCACAGCGCTAAATGACAAATTGCATTTACCACATCACTTAATACACCATTCTTTTATTTTAATATCTTGAAGGTTTTTTATTGCTCTGCAGTGTCTCTGAAGTTTCTCTATGGTTTGAGCCCCAGGCTTTTGTGTCTCCAGTGAAAACTAGTTTGCCACTGACCATTGAACTTTCTGAAAGAAGGAGATTGGTTATTACTGTGGAAATAGATTGTTCTTCCCTTTCTTCTGCATGGTGCCAAAAAGCTGCCACATGTTTCAAAATGTACCCTTACTGCTCACCTTCCTTATCAGAACCTGATTGAACTTTGATATTATATCCCCATTAACTAGAAATTCTTTTCTGAAGTTTTTCCTTAAAGAGATGCTTATTCCTTCAGGAATTATCTTTAGCTTTCTGTCTGCATCTAGGCTGCTAGTCTACGGAATCCCTTCATATTTGTGGCGCTAGGCTCTTCTATTAGTAATTGTAGTTACATACTTAAACAATTTCACATAAGTAATTATGTTTTATGGCCTGTAGCCAAGTTTACTAATTCTGCTTCCTAGAAGCTCCAGAGAAAAATACATATTTAGAACTTGGCTGAAACTTCCCTTCAGCTACTTAATGAGGTTTCCCTAAGGTCAAGACATTCTAACTGAGCAAATAAAGGTGTTTCAGTATGAACAAATTTTGTACCAGATTTTTTTCTACCTGGCTTTCCAAATCTTCTCTTCTGCACCACTGTCTTTCCAGTGGCAACTCTCACAACATCTTCCCTCCAAACAAAGAAGGGAGTAAATGGCCAATTTGATGTGGTAGTGCTATCCTTTATGAGCCTGGTACATATTGTATGGTTGGTGTCTCTTTGAGAGGATGAAGGCCATAGTGAAAACTGCTCAGGCCCCTTTTGTGTTGTCCCCTACTACAAGAACGAGGTGTCCATTGACTACATTAATGGCAGGTTTAAATAGATAAAAATACGGGAAAGCCACAATGTGTGATCAGACTCTGGAATTCACTGCCACAAAGAGGTCAATGAGTCAAACACTGTGACTGGATACTTCTGCAACCAGTCATATTTGTAGTAACGCCAGCTCTATATGGGTAATTATATCTCAGGTTTTGGGGTATTAGCGGATCACCACAAGAGGTCAGGAAGGAATTTCCCCCAATTTACGGCATTGCACAATTTCCTTGTTGCATTCTAGGGGCTTTCCATCTTCTGCTGAAACATCCCTTATTGGTGGCTCTCAGAGGTGTGGGATACTGCATCAGTGGGATTAATGATTAGATCCAGTATGGCAACTCTGCTGGCTACCGAATAACACTTCTGCCCAATGCACAAGTGCCAACAAATCTAACTCCATTCTTGGGCCCAGGCCTCCCATTTAGCAGCCAAAGTGGTGTTCTGCCTCTGCACCAATTGCTCAGAGTTCCCTGGATTTCAGTTCATGGTGTTTATGTTCAGCTACCTTTCCTTTGTCACAGATAGTCTTAGCAAATACAAAGACTGGGATTTGGTGGTGGTGGTGGTGGTGTGTGTGTGTGTGTGTGTGTGGCTTAAGTTAAGCTAAAATGTGAAGCCATTAAACAATACAAGCAACACACATGCCTGCAGAGGTCAATTTAACTGGTATAGCAGCACAAAAATACACAAAGGACCTATGTAACAAAACCTAATCGGCTCTAGCTTGAGGGTTACCAGAACCCATATCATTCAGAATGTTGCTATCACTACATTTCTCCAGTTCAGCATGATTTATTTATTGCAATTGAAGCACAATATTTGTACCCATTAAGCCTTTATGTTTCTTTTTTAGCTTCCTCCATATAAAGTGAGCTGCAGCATTATTATTAAACTGTTCTTGGGGCTAAATGTTCTGAATGTTATTCATGTCTGTGTTTATAACAAAGCAGGGGAGGGAGAAGGTTTAGCTGTGTCTGGTTTGGTTGTCTTGCTTCAAGAAAAACTTTGCAAAAGGAAAAGCTTTCAATGAACACTTGAAATTGCATAATGAAAAGGATCTGGAAATAATTATAAAATCGGAATTAAATCATTTTGAGGATTGTTGTTTATTTTTTTTTTTTACATTTTAAGTTGGCAATGAAGTATAATGACAGTCAGAAATAACCCCGGACGCCTACGCAGGGTATATATAGAGATTGTATTTACTCTGCTGTGCAGGCATCTACTGCAAGATGGCACATTAAAATGTGAGCAGAACAGCAGCACATCTACTCTACTGGATGCCGCAGTGCTGCTACAATCTGATAAACAGTGTTTGAGTGTGGCGTGCATGCTGTGTGCATGTATTATCTCCTCTTTGTAATATTCTGTATTCCAGCCCTTAGTGTCCACTATCTTTGTCTTTATGAAACACTGAAACCGCTAAAGGCTGTGGTTAGACTTGAAGATTGGAAATGTACAGGCTACGCTGGCAAAATTCCTGCAGGGATTAACACAGTTTAGCAAATAACAACTGGTTTGCTTCATAATGTCCCAACTTACAAACTTTTATATGTCTAAACTTTGCTTTGCCATTTTTCATGTGTGTAAGCAGAATGTTTATAGCAGTGATATTTGGCTATATGGAGCTGAGAAGCTACTTTGTCCTGCAGCATTGCTGCTAGGAGTTGTGATGTTTGTATCATGGCATTGCATCAGCAGGACTTTCTATCATCATATATTGATTCATTACAATGACCAAGGGTTATCTGAAGCAGCTATTTTGTGGTTCTCCATATAAGCAATTTTCCAGTGACCCTGTCAGTTTCTTCAGGATTTAATATTTATTTTAAAGTAGAATTAAATTTATAGCCCTTATGGCTGTGAATATAACCTTCAAAACGTGAAATAAATTGTTAATCCATTTTGCAGTGTTGTCTGAAGCTGCAGATAGATTGTGACAGTAGCTTTGAGAGGTTCTTGTCAATTGTGTGTTAACTCTGAAACCTAGTTATGACAGTTTATGGTCCAAACTTTTAAACAGGAGAAGAGAAGCCACTTGCAATATGCATTTTCTCTTTTGCTTGTGAAACTTGCCTATTTTTGCATGCCCAACTACAATGATTTAACAATAATTTAGCATACAAAGCAGCTCTCTTAAATGGATGTTTTGACAACAAAGTGGCCACTTGTCTTCACAATCACCTGATTTCCGTGTGCATGCATGGTAACTGAGAGAAAATGTGGTGCACAGTTGTGCAATACATGCATGCTTAAGCTTCTTTTTAAAAATTTGGTCTTAAAAGTCAATTTTGTTAACTAATTCTCTGATGATAATTTTAGCAGAAACATCCATCTGGGATTATGAGGGAGTTTGGGATTATTTGTGGAACTGGAATGTAGTTACCTTAGCTTTTTCACACCCACACCTACCCACCCTGAAGCAATGCAATATGAAGGCAACATACTTTCTCATTTCTGTTGCTGTGATGACTCCATTTGACACACTTTTCTCCCCTAGCCTCTTCTCTGCATGCCAGGCAAAAATGGTGGTGTTTCCTATTAGAATGAAAGAATCAGTCCTGTGGGCTGCAAAAGAGCTGCATGCAGCCACAGTTCTGGTGGCCTTTAGGAGACAGTGCCATGCCCACCACTTTAATCTATTTTGTACTAATCTGAGTGAGTATTTATTGTACACTGAGGCAAGGGTGTGGTAGTGGATGGAAAATATGTTATGTTCAGTTGTTAGCAACAAATACTGTTTTTAAAGGGACAATTATCTTCAAAATTGCACTTCTGTGTGAACTATTTTTACTTACCCTTACCAGTGTTAATATGTAACATCTAAAATGGGGGAGGGGAATCTTTCTCTTCAGGGTATTTTTGTGCATTTGAAAATACCTGTACAGTTAATTTCCATGTTTCCTATGTATAGTCAGTTTCTCCTGTTTTGTGTAGGTTTTTCACACAACAGTAGAGAAAAAACACTTTTAAACTGCGGAAAATGTGATCTGTAAAACCACATAAATTCTGAGGATGTTGGGGCAGATGTACTGTCTGAAACTCATTTTTTAAACTGACTAGATTTCAAGTTGGGTACAGTCCTTTTATTTTGAAAACTTGCCCAGATGTTGTTATGATGAATGAGATACAAACTATTAAAAATGTATCTGAGTTTTATTGTATTTTAAGTCAACAGTGAATTTCTATAGTGAAAATCCTCAGAATGGTAACTTTCAAATGTTCAGGTGCTCAGTAACGTGGAGTTAGATGGGGCATGAGTATTTATTGGTTTGTATTGATTTTAAACTGTGCTTTTTTTCTTTCTGCTATTTCAGTATATTTTTATTGCTTTATTAGACCACTAATCTTACTAGTAGTGAGCATTTTTGTTTCATTTTTGTTTATTGGCCTTATTTAATGTTGACTGAATTCTACTTTGAATAAAAACAGAGAAGCCAAGAAATAAATTATAGCATTCTTGATACCTAGAGGTTTTGGCTGCAAATTTAAAATGGCTATTGGATATTGCCAGTCACATTTGACCGATGCATATAATGACCCCAACCACTAAGCGTGTGTTAAATCACCAATTACAGTAACAATAACAATGTCCACTAAAGGTATGTCCACAGAGGAGAGAAAAGGGTGTTTTCTCACTATATGTTCACTAGAGTTAGTTGTTGTGTGGAAAAATCCTGCTGAAGGTAAGGCAATTTGTGGGTATCACACATGTTAGCAGGTAGAGGTAAACACTAAGGGAGGAAGCTTTGGGATTACCTCAACCTACTAATATGTTAAAACTACAAACTGCCTTGTCTTTACTAGGATTTTACCTCCTGTTAGATACCACATGCTAGGTAACTTGGTGAAAACATTTTTCCTGATGAACACGAGTCTAATCTTATTCCCATTGAATTTGACGGGAGCTTTTATTTTGGGGAGGAGAATCAAGCCCTTACATAACACCTCTTATTCCTAGATCTTAAAAACTCTTTAAAAACTCTACTGCTACTTCATGACACCACTGTGAGATAGAGAAATTGAGACTTAGGAGCTAGGAGACTTCATTAAATTGACTAAAAGTTAAATGGACAGATCTAGGAGTAAAATTCAGGAGTCTCAACAGCCAGACACCTGCTCGGTCCACTTGACTCTACTTTCTTTTAAAATTCAGACTCTGTCTATGCAGAGACGGAAGGAAGTTCAGCAATGAAGATGGAATTCCATCCTCTGCTCACCCTCTCTGTGTTGTTATGAGCAATTACAGAACATATGGTATGTAAGAATTACCCGCTCTTCAGTGAGATCCCAGCAAAATCTCAGCATAACAGGGTGAGTTACGTTCAGAGATTAACTGTTGTATTGCTGAGTTTCCATCTCTTAAGATTACTTGAATGCATATGGTTCTATTCTCCTCCCCCCCCCTCCCGATAGCATATTTTTTTTGAGAGAGAGCGATAGAGATACAGAGAGAGAGAGAGAGAGAGAGAACTCTTTGGGAGCCATATCGTTTCAAGAGCTTTTACACACATTTTAAATGACTGATAGAGGAACCAAAGCTTCATATACTGGATTTTGTGCATGCCAAGCTGACCTTCAGCATGCATTGAGGGTCACCAGCCCCCTTGACAGGAATATATAAAAGTGAGCTTTTGAAGACAAGAGCCTTGCTGGCTATCCCGTATCTTCACAATGCTTTTCCAAAGTGAGGCCTGTTAACCCATTTCTGACTTTTGTGTTTTTGGAGCTGTTATGCTGATCTTGGGTGTTACATTTATTTCTATGTATTCCTTAGCATGGGCTTGGTTTATACTTAAAAGATAGAAAGAGGGAACAAAAATATTTGCTGTACATGCATGCCTGGTCTCAAATATTAATGACTAATCTAAAACCAAAAAGGGCTTTCCAATAGAGCCTTACAGTGGGGCTGGGATCTGCAGGTCCCACAAGATCCACTGCCATAATAGCAGAGTGGGTAAAATTTTATTGCAGGTGGGATTGGGTGGGCAAAAAAACCAAGAGACTTTGTGGGAAAACTCTAAATCTCTGTGAGTTTCATAAATAGAATTTCAGCGATGTAAATCAAGTTTTTCTTTTCTTTTAAATAAAGGTTTTAATACTTAAATTTAAGTGAGGGATAGAAAGATATTTAATATTTATTATAGCAGGAGTTAAAGTATTTTTACATGGTTTAAGCAAGATTTGTTTTATTCTTTTAGTGATAAAAATTGTGTCTGAATTCTGTTTATATAATATATTATCTGACAGGTGGTTTTTTTTTTGGTAGCATGGGGGAATCGCTCTCTTGCGGGATCTAAGGTTTTTGTCAGTGGGAGCAGTATAAAAAGCAAGAAACAACGTTGGAGCGGGTGGGAGTGAATATTGCAGGGTGGGACAGAAGCAGGATTAAAAAAATAGTCCTGCACAGGGTGCTACTTTCCAACTCTACCTTCTGTGAAAAGGAGACCAATTCAGAATAATGTGTAGGTCACATTATTAATAAAATGAAAAATGATAAAACTAAGCCATCTGTTATGGGCACAATAAAAGTATATAATCTACCCAACAAAGGCGTTTTCAAATATTCCTGTTACTTAAAAATTGATCACATTCATTATGAATGTTTGTTTTATAATTTTCTCTCCTATTCAAGCTCTTTCCCCACCCAATAAACCCTAAACCAACAAACATACACTCAGAGGACCTATACCATATTCTTGACTAATCACTGCAAGACGAGACACATTTAGGGGTTATAAATACACAAAAACCTGCTTGGAACTACAGTCTGGATTTTTTTTTTTTTTTTTTTTTTGCAGTTGCAATTTAATTCCTGCTTAGAAATTTTTTGTAATCCCAACATATAGTCCAGGGTTTTGAATTTCTATGCCACATTTCAGTCCCAAGCAAATGTTCACAGCAGATTTATAACCCCCGTGAAAATAGGGTTTTATAGAGAAATGCTATGACAGACTTATAATACGAATGCCCATTAACGTTTGTTATAAATTAGAGACAGTACACAGTGATTTATTTTTTAATTCTGTCCCCTCTTTAAAAAAAATCCAGCTATCTGATTCTGAATGTTGATTTTTTAACTTCCTGTGGGTAAAATGTGCCTCTCCTCTTCCGTATCCTTTTTTTGATTTGTATTTTCATTTGCTGTTGCAAAATACTAGTTTCCTCCCTCTGCAATTTTGAAACCTTTTCCCTGTCTAGGATTTTCACATCTGAATCACTGGTGATTAATACAAATCTGCCACTGGTGTAAGTAGGCACAATGCTTTTGTCTGTAATGGAATTGTGTCTGTATCTGCAAGCAGCGAATTTGGTCCCTTTTCTGTAACTACAAAATGGTTAATGATGCAGTAAGACATTCAGGAACTGGAACTAACTACTATCTGCCAACATTCTAGTTTTCAGGAGTTTTTGAGTAAAGTTACAATGGGTATATTAACTAAAAGTATAACAATTCTCACATTCCATTAGTATTTTTTTTAAATAGCAATTGAGTGCTACTATACAAACACTAGGGTGCCAAAAATGTTAGCAGAAGATGATATACTTGTAATGTTTTCTCTGCCTAAAAAAACCTTTCAAACTCAAACTGAGAAGCAGACAATACCTAGGAATCAGTCCACGCCTGAAATGCAGCCACCTCTGAAGTGAATCAAATCAGCTGTTTAACTGTGCACAGTAATTCAGCTCAACAGTTTAGGACACAAAGTGAAGAATATGGTATCCAACGGAAACTGTAGGGTGCATTGAGGCCTTGTCTCCACTTGCAGTGGCATGTAGGCAGAGCCTTCTGTGGTGTTTAGATGTTGCTTGTAATTATTAGAACTGGGAGCACTGGCTGTTGGGAGTCTGAAAGGACAGGAAACAGGAAGGAGGAGGGAGGAGTTGAGGAGGCTGAGTGAGAGCTACCGAAGGTGCAGCAGCAGCTTGGTAAAGAGGCTTCCACTTTAAAAATAAAAGTCCTGTTGAAGTTTGTTAGTACCTTGCCTGGTTACTACAACACCTTCCTAGGTAGGGTTACCATTCGTCCGGATTTACCCGGACATGTCCTCCTTTTTGTGCTAAAAATAGCGTCCGGGGGGAATTTGTAAAGCACTCACAATGTCCGGGATTTCCCCCCTCCCCCGGCAGAGCAGAGCGAGCAGCTGGGAGGGCTGCAGGAAAGTCCCGGGCTGGACTCAGGAGCAGCTGGAGAGGAGCTCCGCCCTGCATTCTGAGCAAGTGTATCAGCACAAAGTGCAGCCCTCCCCTTTTGCAACTGGGAGCGGTTTCTGCCATGCAGCGTAGCAAAACGGGAGCGAGAGCACTTTGTGCTGATACAAGTGCAGCTCTCCCCTGCAGCCCGGTCCGGCAGCACTGTGCAGGGCCAGGGACCGGGTTTTGTTGTGCTGGGGAGCTTAGCCACGTGTCCGGCTTGCACAGAGCCCAACACCCTGTTCTGAGCAGCAGGGTAAGGGGGGGCAGGAGAAGGGGCAGGGAGGTTCTGGAGGGGGCAGTCAAGAAACGGGGGGGGGCTTTTTGGGGGGAGTGGAGAAAGTTTTGGGCAGTCAGGGTACAGGTAGGGGGTAGGGTCCTGGTGGGCAGTTGGGGGGGGTCTTAGGAGGGGGCAGTTAGGGGACAAGGAACAGGGAGTCTTAGGTAGGGGGTGGGGTTCTGGAGGGCAGTTAGGAGCAGGGGTCCCAGGAGGGGGCAGTCAGGGGACAAGGAGCGGGGGGGTGGGGGGCTGGGAGTTCTGGGGGGGGAGCTGTCAGGGGGCAGGAGTGCGGAGAGGGATTGGAGCAGTCAGGGGACAGGGAGCAGAGGGGTTTAGATGGGTTGGGAGTTCTGGGGGGGCTGTCAGGGGGTGGGGAGTGGTTGGATGGGGCGTGGGAGTCCCAGGGGTCTGTCTGGGGGTGGGGGTGTGGATAAAGTTTGGGGCAGTCAGGGGACAAGAGGCAGGGAGGCTTAGATAGGGAGTGGAGTCCTGGGGGGCAGTTAGGGGTAGGGGTCCCAGGAGGGGGTAGTCAGGGGACAAGGAACGGGGGGAGGGTTGGGAGGTCAGGGGGGGGCGGGAAGTGGGAGGGGCAGGGGCGGGGCTAGGGCGGGGCTCCTCCCGTCCTCTTTTTTGCTCGCTGAAATATGGTAACCCTATTCCTAGGGGATGGCGAACCGGGGCGACTGCTCTGGGCCCCGTGCTTTGGGGTGGGCCCTGCGGGCGGGCGCAATTGCCTGGTACCACATGGGCGGCAGGTGAAGCACTGGCTGAGGAAGGCTACCCCCAGCCCTTCCCCTTCCACGTGAGGGAGAGCGCGCCAGGAGGGAAAGCGCATGGCAGCACTGCTGCAGCCTCCCCAGTCCCAGAGCGCCGGGAGGGAGAGCGCGTGGTGCTGCCACAGCCTCCCCAGCCCCGGGAAGGTGGGTGGTGTGGCCCCAGTGTGGTCCTGGGGGGGGGCAGAGTGTGGGCAGGGGAGTTGCTGGAGTCTTTCCCCATTGCCTTCAGTCTAGCAATGGATTACTTCCAGAGCCTTTCACTGGGGTGTGGAAAGGCTTCAGCAGCGGGACATTACACTGCTAAAAATATCAGTGTAGACATGGGAGGCACTGCTTGGGTGTATAGAAAGCCATGTAGACAATACCCTGTGGTTCTGATGTGTCTGTACTAGGGTTGCCAGGTATCCAGTTTTCACACGGCTGACTGGACTGTTAAAAGTCTGGTCAGTGGCGCAGGCAGGATCCCTACCCAGCTCCGTGCGACTCCAGGGAAGCTGCTGGCATCTCCATCTGGCTCCTAGGCAGAGGGACAGCCATGGGGGCTCTGAGCGCTGCCCCTGCCCCCAGCGCCAGCTCAGCTGCTCCCATTGGCCAGGAACTGCAGCCAATGGGAACTGAGGGGGCAGTGCCTGCAGGCACAGGCAGCGCAGAGAGCCATGTGGTTGCACCTCTGCTTAGGAGCCAGAAGGAGATGCTGGCAGCTTCCCGAGAGTCGCCTGAGGTAAGCGCTGCCCTGAGACCGCACCCCCTCCTGTACCCCAATCCAGAGCTCCCTCCTGCACCCTAAACCTTCATCTCTGGCCCCACCCCAGGGGCCCAAACCCCACCCCATCCCAGATCCCCCTCCTGCATCCTGAACCCCTCATTTCTGGCCCTTCACTGGAGCCCGCACCCCCTCCCCAGAGCCCATACCTCCTCCTGCACCCCAACCCCCGCCTCAGTCCAGAGCCCCCTCCCACACCCTAACCCCTTGCCCCAGCCAGGAGCCCTCTCCTGCACCCCATGCCCCTCATCTCTGGCCCCACCCCAGAGCCCATACCCGCAGCAGGAGCCCTCACCGCCACTTCGTCCAGCCCAACCCAACCCAATCCAATCCAGCCCAACCCCCTGCCCCACACTGGTGAAAATGAGCACATGAGCGAGGGTGGGGGAGAGCGAGCGATGGAGGGAGGGGGTGGAGTGAGTGGGGGGCATGGTCTCGGAAAAGGGACGGGGCAGGGGGCGGGGCAAGAGTGTTTGGTTTTCTGCAAATAGAAAGCTGGCAACCCTAGTCTGTACTCTACTTGCCTAAGCAGTGCCTCACCATCTATTTATACCCATGCTAGCTGAGTGTGACGTATCTGTACTTTACATGCTGCCAGAAGTGTAGACCTACCTTTAGTCCTGGGGAATGTAACTGCTCAGTTATGAATTGGAATTGAGCCAGGACACAAGGATTTACACCCATATACATCATTAAAGTTGCATGCGATGTTTAATGAGTGCAAGTTGTCTGGATCTGTGTTTCATGTTTCATCTAAAAGATGGCATACTTCGCATAGGGCCCCTTAGCATCGTTCAGTGACATAGGTTCCGGGCAGACCAGGGATACTACCTTTTAAAAATAAATATATAGCGTGCTTTTCCGTATAGTCTTCACTTCATGGAGACAGTTGACATTCTCTAATTTTTCTATAGAATGATGATTGGGTTGCAAGTGTATTCAATTACAAAAGTGAGGAACACTGTTTAAGGACATAATGCTTGGATGGAATACATACTGCCATCTGGTGAATGTGAATGGTGCCCGATTGTGTCTAATTTTTCTTTTTAGACTCTGAACCCTGTGTCGTCTTCAGTATTCAAGTGATAATCTCTGACTCTCCTAATTTTCACTGACTAATAATGGTGATTAACCTTTTCAATTTTGACATTATAGATAATAAATCAAGCTTATTGCTATCCTATATGCAATGGTACGAGTTTTTAAATTATAACAAAACAAGGGCTAAAAATACAGCACTGATGATATCCAGTGGTCGTCTTGAAATATCTTGTAAATCAGCACTAATTACTATGCAGTTAAGAGAATTTTAAAAGGTATTGATGTAAGCCTCCGGATATCATCTCAGTGCAAACATGGATCTTGTACCTAGACATTAGAAGTGATTTTAACAATCTGTTTATAGTATTGGATCTTTTGCTGTTGCATTGATATTTTCAGGTTCCTTTCTCACTGTTTTCTTTTTTTGCTGAAGAAACAAATCCCTTTAGAATGGAAGTTTCAAAAGGTTAAGGGAGGGGGGAGGGTGTGGTGGTGGAAAGAACAGAAAAATCCACACTCCTGTCTTCTCTCCTCCATTGCTATGCCAGATGGAACTTCCAGAGCTGCACATTGTGGTTTTCTATTTCTGGCATCATTTAGTCATGATGGTGCAGTGCCTCTCCTGAGGGACACACGAGTTCCCATTTACATAGCCATCCCTGTATATTCAAGAGCAAAGGGCTCATATTTGCAATTTCTGTTGTTTCTAAAATATAATTTTTATGAAGATCTACTGGAATCATGGGTTGTTAAGTATTTGCTTTCTGGCAGAGCCATCTGATCACAGCTAAAAATGTGTAACCATCAGAAATGGCACATAGGAAAACAACTTGTCACTACCAGGCTAAGATGCAGGCATCTCTTTATCCTTTTATGTGTGTGTGTGCGGGTGCGCATTTCTCTTTACATTCCACCCCTCTCCCCAAAGACTCTATCCAGACGATAATGCACAGGCTACCCAACATACGACAGGTATCATTTGCTTAGGTTTAATTTGTCACACTGCATCAGAGTGCCGGGAGTCACATGATAGCTGGAGACCTAACTGTGGTTTCGTTCTTGGAGATATTGTTAATTAAATTTTTTATGAAGGAGCTGAGGCACACTAGCAGTGATCTCCTTTCAAGCAGAAATGTAGCAGGCAGTTCCCAAAGAGACCTCATCTGCTCTCTTCCCTATGAAAATCAATTAGTGTTATGAATGTGTTATAGCTTAAAAAAAAATCTGTCATGATGGAGAAGTTGTTACACCTTATAACAGTAAAGGGAAACATATCTTCCTGCTTCCTCTTCCCCAGTCTTCTCTCCTGCTTTGGAGGCTACTCATTCATGAGGGTGCCCATTTGAACTTAATTCTTGGTCAGATTATTTTTCCACCTACAGGAAAAAAAAGAACCCACATGTGCCTTTAGCTTTGTGGTGACAGTCTGGTAAATGCATTGGAGGGTACTGCTCAGATTCTTAATGTTCTGGAAACACCCCCATGTGTGGGCATGGGAGTCACTAAGGTTCCAGTTTCTTTTGTGTACCAAATAACTCTCATGGTTCAGTGAGCAACCCAAGGTTCACACCTAGAGGTGGTGTTTTAATAGATTTTATAATGGGGTAGCAGTTTGTGCTTTTGCTTAAATGTTTTTTTATCTGTCTCTTTCATCTCTGCACTGTAAACACTATCTC
This sequence comes from Chrysemys picta bellii, assembly GCF_011386835.1. Classification (NCBI taxonomy): domain Eukaryota; kingdom Metazoa; phylum Chordata; order Testudines; family Emydidae; genus Chrysemys; species Chrysemys picta. The sequence goes on along the minus strand of NC_088799.1, from coordinate 84,533,228 downwards.
ATGGTTAACAATTGTTTTCTGAATGCATCTTTGTGGGGATGGGAGGGAAATAATATTTGAGCCTTCCATACAAGCATAAATGCTGATTTCTTCCTGCGTTTTTGGCTAAGCAGAGCAGTGCACCGGGGAGACCTTAAATATTCTACTTTTGCACTACGTATGTTTGATAGTTCTATATTGCTTACAGACAAAATATCATTTTCACAGCATGACAGCATTACTAGAGTAAATTACTTCAACCAATCAAAAATGGTGACAATTTTAGTATATATTTTTGCTTAAGCCTTTATTCTGTGTTGTCACTGATACAGTATGTGTCAACTTGAATCTGCCTGGGGTACCTTTCTGAAAAAGGTGTATTTTTAGATATTTATTAGTTATTAATCTGTAATCATGTAAAAAGTTGCTTCAGATACAAACCAAAACTCGTAACTTAAAGGGTGTGCTGATTTTGCCTCTTTGCATTTGGTACTGGAATTTTACTACATATATTGTTGTACATTCTAGTCACTTCTTCCACTGTTTACCATGTCACAGGAATCACTTTCTCCCATGCAAAATGTATGATTGCACAGCCAGTGACCTTTTAAAAAATGCAACATTGCTTTCCTCCAATCAGTACTTTTTAAATTAATGCAGGTATTTATCCATTTATTGTTTCCCACATTCAGATCTTGAAAGCAAGACCGCCATTCCCACTGCATCAACAACAAAAAAATTAACCTCCTTGGGTTGTCAGTCACCTGACAGAGGCCTTTATAGGTGGAGATGAAGAAAGAAACTAGCTTTGAACTCATGATTCACAAAGTCAATTCATCACAAGTGTCTAGCATGCAGGATGAGGCTGGCTGCTCCATGGCAGGTAGACAGCTTTACAAATTGAAGACTGAAACTTATAAGTACATAGGCTCTGAAATCGTCCCTGTCTTGACCAGAAATAAAGCACTGAACAGAACAGGAATGGGATCTTTATTCAGTTCTAGTAGTTCACAGTTAGATGGATTTAAAAGAAAAAAGCAGTATTCCAGGCAGTATACAAAGCTCTTTCTGCACTGTACTGCAGCTGGCAGTAAAGCCAGGAGGGAGGAGGAAGGCATGTTAAATAGAGAAATTGACCACCAGATGCCTTTGCTTCAGAAATATCCAGTGTTTGGCATGCATTTGGTAGTTGCAGTTGCCAAACTCATGTTAGTTGGGTAAGATACAGGAAGAGGATATAGTTCAGGGCTGGGTCCTTAACTCTTAGTTTCTCTTCTGTAAAATGGAGTTAATAATTCTTAGCAGTCTTAAAGGAGTATTGTGAGGATAAGTTAATGTTTGGGAAGTGCTTTGAGAAGTGCTACTGTGTGAAAGAGCTTTTCATTAAGTATAGTAGAACTTCTCTTTTTCACTGTCATAACTGGAAGACACATTCCAAATGTGTGTATTTTGCAAATTAGTGAGTAAGGCCATTAGGCATGTGTTTAAGTGCTGTGCTGAACCAGGGCCTAACGGAGCAAGCAAAAGATGAATTGTATTTTCCTTTTTGTGGGATTCCTCTGTGTTTTGTATGGTATGGAGCACCTTGTTGGCTCTTAATTAATCAAGAGGAGCCATGAGTGTTGCACCATGAAGGAAAAAACACACAAATATAAGCAGATACATTAAAAGGGAACAGTCATATGGAAGAAACCTGTTCCTTAAAAGGTTGTTGTTTTTATTTTAAATTTTTTGTTAAATTAGGGTTACCATACGTCCGGATTTCCCCGGACATGTCTGGCTTTTTGGTGCTCAAATCCCCATCCGGGGGAACAGGGGAATGGGGGGGGGGCCCCTCGGGCTTCCCTTGTGGGCGGGGACCCCCCCCGGCCACTGGGGGACCCTTCCTGTGGCCCCGTTGCCCCGTGCAGCTTGGAACCGGGGAACGTGCTCGGCGGCAGGAAGGAAGCTGCGGCCGGGGCTGCAGGGACCCGCGCTGCCGAGCGTCTGAAGCCCCCAGCAGGCAGAGGCTGCCGGGTGAGCGGGGAAACAGGGCAGGTGGGGGCATAGAGGCTGCAGGGGCAGGGCAGGTGGGGGGGTGCAGGGGCTGCAGGGCGAGTGGGGAACAGGGGTCTCAGAGGCTGTAGGGGCGGGGGGGTGTGCAGAGGCTGCAGGGGCAAGGGGTGCAGGGCAAGTGAGGAGCAGGGGTCACAGAGGCTGCAGGGGCAGGGGGTGCAGGGGCAGGGCAGGCGGGGGGCGCAGAGGCTGCAGGGCGAGTGGGGAGCACGGAAGCACTTAGCAACCCCCAACCAAGATCAGAGGGGGAGGGAGGAGGGGGAATGCAGGAGGCAGAGTTGGGGCAGGGGCTTTGGGGCTGGGGCGGGGGTGGGGAAGGGGCGGAGTTGGGGCAGGGCCAGGCCCCCGTGGAGTGTCCTCTTTTTTCAGTGTTGAAATATGGTAACCCTAGTTAAATCATCTGACGTTTGAAAAATGTTAGTCTTCTGAATTTCACTCTCTAGCATACATTGTGTCCTGTAGTTTTTCTAATTCAACAAAAGGCGACATGCCTACTTTTTCCTGTTTGTTTCACGGTCTGGGCATAAACTCCATTGAAACTGTTAGCAGGAAGATACATGTACCCCAGTGTATTGTAGCTGCTGGTGGCTCTTCTTGCAAAACAGTTTGAAGAGCTTATTGCCCATGTCCAACACCAAAATGACAGTGACTGTTCTTGTCGTCAGTTCTTTGGTGGATTTTAAACATTTACATTAAAAAAGAAATAGAATATTGAGGATCCAGAAGTAGTTCCAAACCAGATTATAATAAATTTCAGTGACTACAGACCACTGAATTTTGCTTGTCAGCGGTTGAGCATGTCTTTAATTGAGCTGGTAAGAAGAAATGGGGGAATGGTGTAGCTTGCAGCTTTCAGAGGATATTATCCTGCATGGTTGCTCTGTACTGGATGGAATTACAGTGACCATCCTAATCTATCCAGTATTAAAGTTATTACACAGGAAGCAATTGAGGAGCTACATCAAGTAGTGGGCAAAATATGATATTTCTATTTACTACAAATGGCTATGCAGACTCACAAGGTTTTTGTGTGAGAGAATAAATAGGGCCAAAATGTACAAAATGTGACCATATATATAAATATGCTGCAAAAGTGGCATTACGTGGTATGCTCTGATATCCTCTCTGAGAATAGTTCTATGCAAGTGTTCTCACATATGCCGTTTCTGCTAAGAGTAGGAATCATTTGTGCATAGGTTCCCATCATGGTTTTTGAGCCCTGTCTACCTATGAAATCAATCTCTCTCTCTCTCCTTATGCACAGTTGTTTCATTTGAGATTGTATGGGTTATTCTTGCTCTCAGTCATCATACTGGATGTTCTGGGAATGGGAAGCTGGGTGTTCAGTGGCATCATGTTCTGCTTTAACATCCATTTTTTCTCACTGTCCTGTGCCAGAGTCTGTTGACTTTCCCAAGTAAGTGGGGGTGATGGAGAGGAATATGTGTGCCTTGCCTGGGAGATGGCTCTATGGGGCTGATATTGTTCAGCATGTTGTATATTTTGTTCTTAAATTGTTGAAATGTGACTCTATCCACAGAATATTATTTGGTTGCTTTCTGTATTTTTAATGATACATTCCATTTTCAAAAACCAGACCAAAACAACAAAACACGTTCAGAGCATTTAGGTTGCTTACCCCATTAAGCTGGCTTCTCATTACAATATAACCTTTAACTGACTGATCACAAACTATTTGGACAGTGTTCAAATTTATTTCTATCCTTGCTGTTCAAGGGGTACTGGACTCCAGCCTCATTCGTTGCAAACTATCCAAACTGCAAACTGAATGAGACGGGTCCCCTGGATCCCTGCCTAATTTACAACACATCATCCATCCTGTCCACTGAGGACCCAAACAATGTCTCTGTAACACCCGTGTGAATTCAGAATTTGCCATATCATCATTGAAAATAGAATTAAGTACCAAGTAAGGCACAGATGAGTAAATCTTTCTCATTCGTTATGTGTCCCTGCTTCACTCCATGCTCGCCATCCAACCTGCATACTGAAGGAGGCAGTGATCCTGTAGAAAAGGTAATATATGATCACATAAAGACTGTATTGTAATGCATGTAAAGAAGCGGTCAGAATTAAGATTACACAGCTGGCCTTAATTTTGACAGCTTCAGATTCTGAGTGCTATACAGTCTTAATGTTATTTAAACATAGATTTTCTTTGTGTATGGAATTTTGTAGGGTTTTAAAAAAGAAAATTGGGATATAAAGTCCATCCTGTGAAATGGTTTGCTAGGCTGCAGTATTAAACTGTGTTTTCACAAGCATCTATTCCCTCTCTCTACTGCCAAGGACTTCTATGCAGCCTTGCCTCATTGAGGTGGGCACTGGGTGTGTTGAATGAGATAGGGCTCTCTTCTGCATCTTCGCTGTGCAATCCCGTTTCACAGGAATTATTTTGTGAGTCCTGTCTTTACCCTGCAACCACTCACCTTTGTCTATAGTTCATAGCTTGGTGAATATTGCCTGTCCCCGGGGCAGATTGGCCTGGGTCACATGCTAGTTTATGAGCACAGGACTCAATCGACATGCAAGAGTATAATCCAATGTATGGGATTGATTTTTAATGAACCCTCAAAGTTATTGTATTACAACATGGAAAGTCACAATTCCCTGTTTTTCGATGGCATACTGCATGAGTTTCCGGGCATAAAGGTTCATGAGGTACCAGGCCTTGAAATGGGTATCCATCAAAAATACAGGCTATTGGAGGCTGTTTATCAGCATCCCCAGGATCTTTGGCCATTTGGCCTCAGCCTTTAATGTATACAAAGTACTTTAAGTGAAGGGGGAATGAATCAATGAATTATTTTTCTAGTTAAGTTAAACCCTATTCTATTGCATAGCTATGTGGATGCCTATGAGAATGAATTGGAAAACAATATTTAAAAGTGCGGGTGAGAATTCTTGTAGCATGACGGAGCTGCTCATTTTGCTGACATAATATGCATTTAAAAACAAAGACTGGTACCCCTAAATTGCAAGAATTGCTGTATAATCTTTTCATCATTGACTTTAATTACTCCTGTGGACTCTAATGGGAGTTGTGTGGCTGAATCCCCTGCGCAAGTCTTAAATGAACACGTAGGGGTTAATGTTAAAGCAGAGCACACAGCTTTTACGGGGGAAAAGTAGATGCAAATTACTGTGAATGCTAATTGTTTCTATTTGAAAATTCTTGTAGTGTTTTTCTGAAAACACTTCCATTAAGTAAGCATTAGGTGGATAGCTAAACTGTTTGCAGAAAATCTCCTCAGTCATGTGTGCAGAAAGGCACAGTTGCATAAGAAAATGAATATGGAGCCTTCTGTTCTATTATATACTTCTTCTTTGGGAGCTAATAATTGTATGTGCTGTACAGAGAGAGAGAGAGAGAGAGAGAGAGAGAAATTTCAATGGACTTCAGGGGAGTTTGTAACCAGTGGGTTTAGAGCCTTAGCTCAGGAGAGTTGCCTGAAAGGGAGAAAACCTTAGTGTGGAGAGTGTTGCAATTTGAATGATGTTTTATGTGGGGAGGTGGTGCTTGAATTCCCACTCTTCTTGGGGAAGTAGCCCTCTGAAATTCTTTCTTTATCTGAGAGGCTGCAATGTACCTTCCTCTGAGGCCTGCCTTCACATGGCTACCCTACCAGTCTTGAAGGCATCCTTTAGGTTCTTTGTGCAGTGAGGGCCTGATGCAATACCCATTAAGTCTTTTCACAGACTTTAGCAGGCAGTGGTTCAGACCCTAAGAGACAGACATCGGACATGCAGCTGTGGACTTTTAGTAATGGTTGGATGGATATTTAATGTGAGCAGCAATGAAAATCATCTCTTTGGGTTCACAGAGCTGCATTTACACCGGACCTGAAGCATGGTTCCCATTGAATTAAGTGGGAGCTGCAAACAGTTTCTCCGCCCTTCTGGGTCCCCCTTTCTCTCTGTGCACTCAAATGAATCCAGCAATTAGATTGAAACTGAAGTGAAGTCAGTGTTATTGTATCAAGCTTGAAGTTTTTCATCTTGATTCAGTCTTGGCAACCTTATTGAACCCACAAAAAGGTAAAGGAGGTGCTGGCAAGTGCGTCTGTGAAACAGTATAAAACCATACATTCCTTTTCCCCTTCCCTCCATTCACCCAGGTGTGTTGTGTGCATCCGAGTGTGTGGGAAATGGGGAGAATGGGATCTCTGTGAACATTTCAGATCTCTTTCTCTGTAAAATGTAAGTACTGGACATTTTCAATGTAAAGATACAATAAAACTCTCACTAATATTGTTACATTTAAGATATAGAACTTTATTTTCAAATGGATTGTAGGAACAGCAGAGATAATTGAAAGATAATCAATCACTCTGTTTTAACATTCCTTCTTCTAATGCAGTAGAAGTTCTCTGTGTACTGCAGTACTTATAAGTACGCCCCATATGTTGCAAGAAGTGTTGGCATCCGAAATCTCAAATTCTCTGGAAGGGCATTCCCATTTTGGCCTTGTCCATAGTACTAAAGTTGGCAATAACTGTTTTTAAATATTGCTGTTGTTAGCATGGCTTCAGCTGTAATCTGAACTATTTCTTATTGTCATGCTGAGCCAGACCCAGGCAGGAGTTGACCTGTCTTTCAATGTTAGGGGTTGGCATCTGTGATCCTTTCGCTGAGGGTTTCTGCAAATATCATGAATGTGCTTAGTGAAATCAAATAGTTGTAATGGTTGTGAGAGTGTGTAAGGTGAGCTTTAGCCTTCAGTCACTTCCCCCTAGCAATGCCTCCGATGCTCCCCCACCCACACCGGGCCAACTGATGTGAAGGGGGAAAGTACAATTTCTCAGCAGCTCTGGTCTACTACTGCAGTACGTTTCAGGTGTGATCTTAAACATGTATTTTGTTTTAAAGTAAAAATTTGACAATCAATAACTTTTTGTTTGATCCTGAGACTTTTTAATCTCCTTGCCATAGTCTGATTTTTAAATACACAAGAATTATAGTTCAGGGACTGATGGTTTTGCTTGTATTTATCCTTTTGTTTGTGTTGGCAGATAATCCCATTACTGCTCTTCTTAATAGTTTGTTGATTGTGATAGCTTTTATTACAGATGTCTGGCTTTAAAACTCTTAAACCCATCTGAGCACTTGATTATCTGTTTGGTGCTGAACACCAATCCTGTTAGAGGAGGACAGAATTATGATTCATAGATTACAAGGCCAGAAGGGACCATTTTGATCATCTAGTCTGATATTCTTGATTTATACTTTTCTTTTTTGGCAGAGTTTTGCTTTTGCATCCGTACACCTTATCAGTTAAAACTGACATGACGTAAAATGGTCTTTGTCACAGGCAATAGTGTGTAGATTAATAACTATACTTGGTTTTGAAGGCTAAGGTTGGTAGTGTGGACTAGAGTATAGGGCACTGGACTGGGATTCAGGAGACCTGTTCTTGGCTCTGCAAATGGTCTGCTGAGTGACTGGGCAAGTCAGTTCAGCTCTCTATCTCAGTTTCCCAATCTGTAAAATGGTGATAATGATACTTGCCTCCTTTGTAAAGTGCTTTGAAAACTATTGATGAAAAGCACTGCCTAAGAGCTATGTATTATTAATAACCAATGGCTTGTTCCTGTAAATATGGCTTGTATTGAGCTCTAAAGATTGCCAAACCGTGGCTGCGATGTGCTTGACAGGCAGGAGCTTTCCATTGAGAATGCCCTGCCTTTCGTTTTGAACAATGACACCCCAAGGACTGTCAACAAGAGCAGCCCAGCAGATTTTAACCCCCATGATGGGGTACGGAGAGAGATGCAGTCTCTCGAATAACTGGGTCATTCTCACTTAATTTTTTTCCCTCTATAGTGGATGCTTTGTTGGTTTAGTCCTTTTTTGATGTTAGTTACATGCATGTGCCTAGAGGTCTAAAAAGCCCAATTTATTAATTGTAAATGAATACATCAAACCCTTGAATTGCCCCTGAAAGGGAATTGTTTGCATGGGGCACCAGTGTAAAGTCGTCACCAGGGCTGAGTTAAGGAGATGGAGCCCTGCCGTTATACCGTGGCTCTGCCAGTGTTTGGGGAGGTGATGGCATGAGCTGCTCCCATAAAAACCATCTGCTGGGATGGTGGGGGAGCTTGTCATCGCAGCTCTATAATCTCTGGTCAGGCTAAGGCCTCTCTTCAGGTGGGTTAGGGTCCATTCAGAAAGAGAGAGAGATCTCATTCCCCATCCACTTGATCAGAGGAGTGTGTGTGTGTCCTTTGCTGTCACTCAAGCAGGGTGCTCTCTGGCTGTCCTAGGAGGGCCCCGCTCCTGGGGGAGGTGTTGGGGCCCACTCGTAGATACTAGAAGAACATCTGGGGCCCCTATCCCTGGCAGCTGAAAAACTGGTGGCAGCTGACTCCCCATCTCTAGCTACTGACAGACAGACCATTGGAGGTGACCAGGAAAGCAGCAGTGACAGGAGACACTCCCGTGGTGTAGGGGAGTGTATAAACAGCCACTCTGGTGAGTGGCGGCATGGCAGCAAACCAAATCAGGCGCTTGCATTTAATTCAGTCAGTAACAAAAAAAAAGTACTCCGCATAAGTTTACAAACATTTGTCAGCAAAAATGAAAATTACCTAATTCATAACTAAACCTTCGATATGGTCAAAAATTGAATTTATTTAATTCCGCTGAGCCAAAACAGAATATATTGAAATGTATGTCTGAAGTATCTCAGAATATTCCTGTAAGTGAAGGGTGGATTCTGTGGTGGATATTTTATTTTGGTGTATAAAATAGTCAACTATCCTCATGTTTTAATAGGCCTTTTACATGTGTGGTGTATAAAGTTTGGTCTGCGCTGTGATAGACCTCTTCATGTTCTATTGGGTGTATGAAAAGCTACAGACCTAAACAATGGAACTACAGCTAAAAGGAATTGTAGATAATTGGGAGTTGAGGCTCTTTAGGATGTGACCAAAGGAAAAAGAAAAACCCTTAGTCTTGTCTTAGGTATGTTGGGTATGTGCATTGTGCTGCTCTCAGTGCTGCTTTTTTCCTGGAGATTTTCACCATTGAAACAGTGGGGAACGTGGAGGGAGGAAGGGAGGATGTGTGTGAAATGTTTAAACACTAAAACTTCATTTGGATGGTATAATAGGATGAAATGCCTGAGAGAACTTTGAGAATAAGTAGGTTGTGTTTCATTATATCCTGCCCTCTTGGGAACTTAAAAAATAAAATCAACAAAACCCCAAACTTAACTTGGTGAAGCACATACAACAGAAAAGCTTTTTGTCACATCAAGGCTTTTCACCATGTTAATTGTAGCAATTTTTGTTTCTCCAGCCTGATTTACCTTTGTTCTGGAAACCAAAGCTTGTGACGGAGAGAGTTTAATTGCAGTTACTGTTAGCTTGTGCTCAGGTTTAAACTTTATTTTGCAGGGGAGGCAAAGAGTGCAAGGAAACTGCTGCAGGATAATTCAGTATTTGAAGTTTCTATAATCACGAAATTGTCTTAAGTGGTTTCCCCCCTAGCCTTCCGAAAGTCTTTATTGGGCTCCCTAGCTTGTTATTATGTAGCCTCAATACTTGCACTTCTTTTGGAATCTCTTCTCTTTGGCTTGTTTTTCTCTCTCTAATTCACTACCAAGTCTTTACTTAATGGTGAACTGCAAAGCTGAAAGCAAACATTTTATTTTGCTTTTGCCCTTTGCTGCTCCTTCATGCTGCATCTAGGTGGCTACACACTTTTCTTCAACAATTTTTTCCCCCTCTGCCTGTTTCTTCCTGGTCTCCACAGAAAAGTTAGGTTGACCCAACTATGTCACTTACAGGTGGGTGTGAAAAATCCATACCCCCGAGCAACATAGTTAAACCAACCTAACTCTTGGTGTAGACAGCAATGTGTCGATCTAGGATGAACTACCACGACAAGAGAATCCCTCCTGTTGCTGTAGTGAGTGTCTACGTGAAACGCTACAGCGGTGCAGCTGCAGCCCTCCAACTGTGCCGCTGTAGCGTTTTGAGTGTAGTCTTATATTTGTAAGATTTTAGGTCTTTGCTTTCTAAAGAGTGGGAGGAAGGGCATGCAGAATCTCTCATTGCAGGAGGGATTGCTGCAGCTTAGGGTGTGTCTGCACTGCAACGGGGAGTGTGCCTCCCAGCCAGGCTAGACAGACACATGCTAGCTCTGTTTAAGCTAGTGAGCTAAAAGAGAGCATGGATGTTGCGACCTGGGCTAGCCGCTGGAGTATAGGTCTGCCCACAGGCGCTGACTTTCCAAAGTGCCAGGGGGTTCTTCATCTCTGGCTCTGGCCTAGGCCCCGCCTCCACTCCACTCCTTCCCCCAAGCTCCGCTCCCACCCTGACTCTTCCTGCCTCAGCCCTGCCCCGCCTCTTCCTGCCCAGTTCTGCCCCCTCCCCTGAGTGCGCCACATCCTTGCTCCTCCCCTCTCCCACCGAGAGCCTCCTGTGTGCCATGAAACAGCTGATTGCGGTGAGCGGGAGGCGTGGGGAGGGAGGGGGAGGCACTAATCCGTGGGGCCCACCGGCGGGCGGGAAGCGCTGGGGAGGGTGTGGCTGAGCTGATAATGGGGTTCCACCATTTTTTCCCCTTGAGTGCTCCGGCCCCGGAGCACCCACAGAGTCGGCGCCTATTGGCCTGCCTGACCCCTTGGGTCTAAACGGGGGTGGATAGTCCATGCCACTGCCTGTGCTGTTAAGTCCACGCTGCTATTTTTAGCACACAACTTGAGCAGACAATAGGACATCTGTCTACCTGGGGTGGGAGGCCTGCTCCCAGCTGCAGTGTAGACCTACTTTGGGTTACAGCTTGATGTTGACATCTTTATTCAAGTCCTCCAGGATCTTTTAGCAAAGAGAGGAAAAACAAGGGCCTGATATTCCAATGTAAGAGCAAAAGGAAAAAATGTTTTGTTTTTAAGAGAGAAGAAACAAGAAGTTTGAGTTGGTCTTGATACTACATAAAGAGCTAGCAAAGGTCAAAACTCACTTTTTTTTTTGCTTTGCATTCCATCTTTAAAGCAATATTTCCAAGGACTTTCATAAAGGTATTAGCTCATGATAAATATGCATAAAGGCACCCTATCTCTCAGCATGAGACTTCTCGTTCATCTTCCTCCGTTTCCACTAACTGGGGGTTAAAGAGACATCAACATGCAAATCACTTTTTGCCTGAAAGTTTTGTAGGTACTATGGTTACTTCCAACACCCGAAGTTATTGTGATAGAAAGAAATTAGCAATTTTTTTTAGTCTACTTTTAATCTGTGCTTTTGACGGTTCTTTGTGTATGGACAGTTTCACTGTTTTCCTGTATTATCAGTCATTTTCTCCCTTCTGAAAGGACTCTTATAAACATCAAAAGAAGAGTGGAAAATCCCTTATACACATTTTTTAAGGATTTATGCAAAAATTCAGGATTTACTACTTAGAGGAGTTCTCAACAGCAGCTGGATTTTTTTAATGTTGGGACTTCAGAGGAGCCTAATGGAGCTACATACCATTTGGATGCCAACTGCCTTCTGAAAATCCCAGCCAAAATTAGTCATTTAAAAAAGAGGAAAAAAACCCACCACATTGATAGTGTCCCCCTACATGTAACAATGCTTCAGAATTTATTATTTCATTGTTGTGTATTATTTGTACTGCAGTAGCACCCACAAACCCCATTCAAGATTGGAGGTATCAATATGCGAGGTGTAGATAGATGTGGTTCCTTCTCCAAAGAGTTTGTCTTTTCATCTGAGATAAGACACAAGTGAGTGTGTGTAAGAAGGGCAATGAAAGTGTTGTTGTAGCGTTGTTGGTCCCAGGATATGAGAGAGACCTGAAGAAGAGCTCTGTGGTGCTCAAAAGCTCTTTCACCAACAGAAGTTGGTCCAATAAAAAGATACCTCACCCTCCTTGTCTCTAAGAGTAATGTAAATAAGATCACGGAGTTGCATAGGAGCTGATGGACAACTGAATGGTCCCCGGTCAGTTCACTTTTAAAAATAATAAATCAGTCCTCCCTAACTGATGGACAATTCAGTCATCTATGGTTGGTTGCTTTTGTATAGACATTAGAGAGACAAGGTGGGTGAGGTAATATCTTTTAGGCCGTGGCTGCATTCGAAACTCCAAAGCGCTGCCGCGGGAGTGCTCCCGCAGCAGCGCTTTGAAGTGCGAGTGTGGTCGCACACCAGTGCTGGGAGAGAGCTCTCCCAGCGCTGCAGGTACTCCACCTCCAGCGCTGTAACTTGCTGCGCTCAGGGGGGTGTTTTGTCACACCCCTGAGCAAGAAAGTTGCAGCGCTGTAAAGCGCCAGTGTAGCCATAGCCTTACTGGACCAGATCTGTTGGTGAAAGAGACAAACTTTGGCGCTTACACACGGCTCTTCTTCAGACCTGGGAATGCTACTCAGTGTCATAGCTCAATAGGAAGTGGAACAGATAAGGAGTTAACAACTGTTGCAAAAGATCATTCAAGGTGAGTCGGAGAGTTAACACCTCTACAGTCGGAGGACAAAGAAGTGTTCGTGGGTTACAGATTGTTGTAATGAGCCATAAATCCGGTGTCTGTATTGAGTCCATGATTTTTGGTATCTAACAGAGTTAGGAATTTAAGTCCCCTCGCTCGTCTTTTGAAGGTGTGGAGGTCTCCTTTGAGGACGAGGACTGAGTGATCATTTTGTGAAAAGTGTTTGCCTATGGGTGACGTGGAGTTTTTGTGTTTTATCATTTTTCTGTGCGAGATCATTTGAGAGTGATTATTTTGTTTCATTCACATAGTTATTGGATCATTTAGTGCACTGGATGAGGTACACCACATGTTGTGATAGGCATATGTAGAACCCATAGATCTTGACAAGTGTGTTGTTGGGGGTATTAATCATTGTAGCAGTGGAGATATTACTGCAGGTTTTGCATTTGTTATGGTAGGTTCTGGTGCTACTTTTTGAGTTGGTGTGTACTGGTCTGTGGGGAGCTTGCTTTTGACAATGAGCTTGGAGAGGTTGGGGGTTGTTTGAAGGCCAGATGATCAATCCCCCCTCCCCCCGCCCCCCGGGTCAATAAGATCATGTGATGGCAAGGTTTTTTTTTGATGATATGAGAACATGTATAAATGCGCTTCCCTTCCTGGTAAAAGAGAATACTATATTTGTTTATCTATGGGGTTTGTGTACATTGCAAAAATGTAACATGTTTGAAACAGGATTGTGAACAACTGACTTAGAGGACACAATGCTGACCATCAGTTGTTCACAATTATGCTCAAACACAAAATATTTTTGTAAAGAGGTCAAACCTAGTCTTGTGTTACATAGCAGAGCCTGCTCATGATAAACATTGCTTTAGTGAAATGGTGAAAAGGAGTTCGCCTGTGCTAAATCCTTGGGGTGTGGTTTTTATCTTGATTAGCTAAAAGGAGGTAAAAACTTTAAACCCCAAGTGTGAGTACAGGGTTGAACCCTAATAATTTACTGAGATAAAAGCTACCTGTTTCCACTAGAATTTTACATTGAGATAGTTATCTGTAGCTCCACATTCACTTTTTGCAGTGAAGATGCAGCCTTGGAATGCGAAGAATGTCAGCTATTTATTAGGTGTTAACCTCCTTGGAATTCAGCATTTATCACCTTCCTCCTCCTGCTCTAGGGTACCAATTTTGGGAAGCACTTCATGCATTTGAGTAATCCCATCCCTGTTCAGTAAAGTATTTTGAGCATGTGCATAAATCCCATTGCCTTCAATGGATTTACACATGTGCTTAAAGGCTTGCTGAAGAAGGAGGGTGTTCAACATCTGCTTAAAATTAAACGTGTGCTTAAAAATTCTTTGCTAAACTGGGGCCTTGCTCAGCAGAGGAGAAAGGGTGAAAGTTTCTCCAGGTGGAATGAAGAGGAGACATGCCAGTCATCTAATAGCTGTCTCCCATTGTGAGTAAACATGGCCTTAGAGGTGCCCTTGCAAATGAAGCTCAATACCCGCTTGCAGTTGCATGGAGTAGAGAGAGAAGCCCTATTACCATTCCCTAAGTTGACAAGGAGTGGAATAATTTGCCAGATTCCTCTAGTGCAGTGGTCTCCAACCTTTTTACGCACAAGATCACTTTGAATTTAAGTATAACCCAGGCTCTACCCCTTCCCTTCCCTGAAGCCCCGCCCCTGGCCCTAAGCCCTGCCCCACTCACTCCATCCCTCCCTCGCTCTCCCCCACCCATACTCACTTTCACAGGGCTGGGGCAGTGGAACTGTCTTCTCTTGAAGAGACATAAATGAGTCCAAGGTGCTGTATTTTGATTTTACACGATCTCCCTACACTTGAACAGAATATGATTATCTAGCCATGTGAAACCAATGTACTGCCTAGCTAATGAAACAAGACAGTTTGTTTAGAAGAACAACGATGAATTCTACACTCTTCACTAAACTCTCTGCCTAAATCACTGATGTGTACAATTTCCAGGTTTTTTTTCCTTTGCGATAAGTCTATAGTGGGACCCTTTTAGCATTTAAAAAAAAAACACAATTGTGTTAAAGAGAGGAGCTAGTGAATAGGAGCCGCAAACAGGGGAGTTTAGCGAGGGAGCATTGAGAGCCAGATACACCTAATAAACATTCTGTAAGGTAGGCCAATAACACCGCACCCTTCCCCCCCAAAAAACCATTCACATAATATTTTTACTGTATTTGTCTCTATTCTCTCTTTCACATACAGTGAAAAAGAAACCACACACAAAGAACAAAGAAACAAACAAAAGCCCCTGCAAGAGTAAAAATCCTTCAGGCAGAAGTCCAGCAGCAGAGTGGGGGCTGTCCAGTTCATTGCACTGAATGCAGTCTGTATGATTATCTATCTTGTGCACACCTGCCATGTGTGCATTTGGTGCAAGGGGCTCATGGCCTTCAAAAACAGAGTATGGGCTCTTGAGATCAGAGTGGCTGAACTGGAGGAACTAAGGGAGACAGAGAGGAGAGGTATGTAGATGAGACTTTCTGGGATACAGTAAAGCAATTCCATCCCCAGTTTGATGGCCTCTGTGCTGTTGGTGAGGATGAAAGTCTCAGGGAAGGAGAGCATCAAGTGGGAGCGGAGGGAAACTATCCCATATGCATCCGAAGAAGTGGGCTGTAGTCCACGAAAGCTTATGCTCTAATAAATTTGTTAGTCTCTAAGGTGCCACAAGTACTCCTGTTCTTCTTTATCCCATAGTTGGGGCTCTCCTTCCAGATGGTATTATGGTATCATCTTGCACTAATAACCCCAGTTATTAGGAAGAAACAAGTAATAGAATAGTAATGGGGGATTCGATTATTAGAAATAGAGATTGTTGAGTTTGTGATGTCTGGGAGAACTGCTTGGTGAATTGCCTGCTGGGTGCAAAGGCTGCAGACCTCTTGAGACATCTAGGCGAGGGGTAGGCAACCTATGGCACGTTTGCCGAAGGCGGCAAGTGAGCTGATTTTCAATGGCACTCACACTGCCTGGGTCCTGGCCACCGATCCGGGGGGCTCTGCATTTTAATTTAATTTTAAATGAAGCTTCTTAAAAAATTTAAAACCCTTATTTACTTTACATACAACAATAGTTTAGTTATATATTATAGACTTATAGAAAGAGACCTTCTAAAAACGTTAAAATGTATTACTGGCACACGAAACCTCAAATTAGAGTGAATAAATGAAGACTCGGCACACCACTTCTGAAAGGTTACCGACCCCTGATCTAGGCAGACTTATGTGCAGTGCTGGGGAGGAGCCAGTGGTCGTGAAACATGTAGCAGAGAGGCCTGGAGGCCAAATTTAGCCTGCTGGTGAGAGATTAAAGCCCAGGATCTCTCTGAAATGCTTCCTGTTCCAGGTGCAGGGCCAGTTAGACAGATAAAACGGTCTCAATGCATGGATGAGACAGTGGTGTTCAGAAAGAGGGATTTAGGTTTATTAGGAACTGGGGACCCTTTTAGGAAAGGAGGAGCCTGTACGGGAAGGATGGGCTTCTCCTACACCAAAATGGAACCAGATTGCTGGCATGTAAAATTGAAAAGGTTGTGGATTTACTTTTTAAACTAAGGGCTGGGGGAAAGGCGACTGGTGTGGTGGAGCCCATGGTTTGACAGACATATCCCTTGGGGAGGATTTACTAAAGGGACACTCTATCAATTTCTAGCCTCTCCTCTTTACTAGGATATAAAGTACAGACAGGAGCTGAAGAGAAACAGTCAAAAGAAAAAGCGTCCTATTCAGTTACATCACATGAAGGCAGACAACTAAAAAGTGACAAATTTTATAAGTGATTTACACAAATGCAAAAAGTCTAAATACGAAAATGGGCGAACTTGAGTGCCTGGTATTAAGTGAGGATATTGATATAATAGGCATCACAGAAACTCAATGGAACAATGATGATCAAAGGGACATGGTAATACCAGGGTACAAAATATATAGGAAAGACAGAGTAGGTCACGTTGGAGGGAGAGTGGCATTGTATGACTGCTTCTTGGAGCAAGTAGTCTTGGAACCCTCTTGAGGGGGGAGAGAATTCTTAATTTTGTTCCAAGTGATGCACAGGGTATGGTCCAAGAGGTGAATATAGCTGAACTGGTTGGTAATAGCAACCATAATGTAATTAGATTGACATCCTTGTAAGGGGGGGGGGGGAAGGGGAACTACACAAAAATGAGGCTAGTTAGACAGTTAAAAGGAACAGTTACAAGTGAAATGTCTGCAAGCTGCATGGAAACATTTTAAAAACACCATAACAGAGGCTCAAACTATATATATTTTGTCTCTAACCACCTCTTCTACTCTTTAGTCAGGGTGGCATTTTTTTGGTCCTCTTACTGTTTTGCTTTTTAATCTGGCGTAAGAGTAACTGTAAGAGGACCCAAAAAAATGCCACCCTGGCTAAAAAGCAGAGTAGAAGAGGTTGTTAGAGACAAAATGACATCTTTTAAAATTGGAAGTAAAATCCTCCTGAGGAAAATAGAAAGGAACATAAACTCTGGCAAGTAAGGTGTAAAAGTATAATTAGGCAGGTCAAGAAAGAATTTGAAGAGCAACTAGCAAAAGACACAAAATCTAACAGCAACAATTTGTTTAAAGTACATCAGAAGCAGGAAGCCTGCCAAACAAGCAGTGGGGCCACTGGACAATCGATGTGCCACAGGAGCACTCAAGGAAGACGAGGCCGTTACAGATAAGCTGCTAATTGAATTCTTTGCATCAGTCTTTACTGCAGAGGGTGTGAGGGAGATTCCCATACCCGAGCCATTCTTTTTAGGTGACAAATCTGAGGAACTGCCCCAGATTGAGGTGTCATTAGAGGAGGATTTGGAACAAATTGGTAAATTAAACAGTAATAAGTGACCAGGACCAGATGGTATTCACTCAAGCATTCTGAATATTCAACTTCAAATATGAAATTGAAGAACTACTAACTGTGGTATGTAATCTATCACTTAAATCAGTCTCTGTACCAGATAACAGACGGATAGCTATTGTAGCACTGATTATTAAAAAAGGCTCCAGAGGCAATCCTGGCAATTATAGGCCAGTAAGCTTAACTTCATTATCAGGCAAATTAGTTGAAACCAAAGTAAAGAATAGAATGATCAGACACATAGATGAAAATGGTATGTTGGGGAAGAGTCAACACAGCTTTTGTAAAGGGAAATCATGCTTCACCAATCTAGTAGAATTCTTTGAGGGGGTCAACAAACATGTGGACAAGGTTGATCCAGTGGATAGAGTGTACTCAGATACCCTTTGCCAAGGTCCATCTCCAAAGGCTCTTAATCAAAGTAAGCAGTTATGGGGTAAGAAGGAAGACCTTCTCATGGATCAGTACCTAGTTAAAAGATAGGAAAGAAAGACCATTTTCACAGTGGAGAGAGGTAAATAGTGGAGTCCCCCAAGGATCTGTACTAGGTCCAGTGCTGTTCAGAATATTCATAACTGATTTGGGGTAACGGTGAGTTGGCAATTTGCAGATGATACAAAATTACTCAAGATAGTTAAGTCCAAAGCTGACTGCGAAGAATTCTGAAGGGATCTCACAAAACTGGGTGACTGGGCAAGAAAATGGCAGATGAAATTTAATGTTGTGAAATGCAAAGTAATGCACATTGGCAAATATAATCCCAACTATATGAACAAAATGACTGGTTCTAAATTAGCTGTTGCCACTCAAAAAAGAGATCTTGGAGTCAGGGTGGATAGTTCTTTGAAAACTTCAACTCGATGTGCAGTAGCAGTGAAGAAAGCTTATAGAACGTTAGGAACCATTAAGGGATAGATAATAAGACAGAAAATATTATAATGCCACTATATAAATCCATGATACACTCCCATCTTGTATATTGTGTGCAGTTCTGGTCACCACCTCTCAATAAGATATATTGAAACTGGAAATAGTATAGAGAAGGGCAATAGAAATGATTAAGGGTATGTAACAGCTTCCATAAGAGATTAAAAAGACTGGGGCTGTTCAGTTTAGAAAAGAGACAAATGTTAGAAATAGAAAAGAAAATCACGAATGGTATGAAGAAAATGAACAAGGAAGTGTTCTTTACCCCTTCACACAGCACAAGAACGAGGGGGTCATCCAATGAAATTTAGAGGCAGCAGGTTTACAACAAATGTAAGGAAGTCCTTCTTTACAGAATGCACAGTCAACCTGTGGAACTTGTTGATAGGGGATGTTGTGAAGGCCAAAAGTATAACTGTGTTTAAAAAAATTAGAATAAGTTCTTGGAGGAACTCCCTATCAATGGCTATTAGTCAAGATGGCCAGGGATGCAACCGCTGAATGACAGGGGATTGATCTCTCAATGAATTGCCCTGTTCTGTTCATTCCCTCTGAAGCATCTGGCACCAGCTACTGTTTGAAGATAGGATGCTGGGCTAGATGGACTATTGGTTTGACCCAGTATGGCCGTTCTCCTGTTTTTATATTCTAAAAATATTGGGTGAGGGGAGCATAGTGCCATATGTGGTTTAAATAAAATCTCAGATTTCATATATTTTGCTAAATACAAATAAAGGAATGAATAGGTTTTAGACTGGCATACAAGCAAAACAAAAAACTGGTAAATCCTTGACCTTCCTCTGAACAGCTCAGACTTTGCGGGGGAAGGTAGATCACAATCCAAACTTCGTGGCTCAGGACCGTCTTCACAAAAAATATTCAGAGACAACATGGTTATCATGTCCTTAGGGTCCGCTCCTTTTCAGCCTGCTGTAAACCCTCACAGGTATAATGACACCTTTCATTTTGCTGGGTGGTGTGTGGGTTTGAGAGCCTTAGAAAACCATTTTAAAGAATCAGCTATCTAGAGTTAAAAGACGACAAAATCACAAAACAAAACAAAAATCCTGACCTCTAATTTTCTTCTCTTCCTCGTTTCTGTACCTGGGAATATAATTTACAATACCATTTCCCGTTCAGTTATAAATGCATACTGTGTATTTGGGCCTTGCCTGACGGAACTGTACAATTACTTTACAGGGATCAGTCAACTTAAAAATCACAATTTCTTTTTGACTTTTTTTGTTTGTTTGTTTACATACTGTTGCAAGTAAGACCTGCAGTTACTGTAACTGAAAGTGCTCAGAGGGTAAAAAATCTTTTTTTCTAATTTATTTTGTGCGTTTGTATACTGTCAGTTTCGCAGCTTCCAACCTGGTATAATAATAAGTTTCCCCCTTTATTTCTGTGGGTCATTCACATACAACAGGGAAAGAGAAACATTTTAAAAAATAGAAAAGGTGTTTCTGAAAGCACAAAACTTGGTAAAGTGACTTGAGGCCGATGTAACATCTGAAACTATGTTTAACTCTTTAAAAAAAAAAATTGACTAGATTTCAAGTTCATGATGTCCCATTATCTTAAATGTTTCATAAATTGTAATGCTTTGTATGGAATTTGAGCATGTACAGCATTCTTGGTTGTACTCTATGCCGGGTAAAAGGACCCAGCTGAAGGAGAATTCTCCTGGTGCAGGAACTGAGGGAAACTATTACAGGCTATCTTCTGAAGCTGGGTCCCCGTGGCAAGCCCTGCCATAGGGACTATCCTGGAGAGGGGAGAGGCCTGTTGTGGGTGGGGCTACAGCATGCAAATCTGCAGAAATTCTGAGTTTAGGGCAGGGTAGGGAGGCTATTACAATGTAGACATCCTTACAGGACTGTCTAAATCATAATGCGTGCTGCCCTGGCCCCAGATAGCTAAGGACTGGGAGGCTGAAAACACAAGACACTGCTTAGTGCCACCTTAGCCGCCCCTTCCTCCTGGGTTGAGAGACACAAGACAGACGCTAACCCTTGGAATTTATAGTTGGTGAGATACAAACTGGTCCTGCATCGTAAGGAGTTGATATACCTTTGTTATTTTGCCTGTATTTGCACATTTCCCTTAGATTTGACCTATCTTCTGTTGTGTTATTAATGATCTTTATACAGGTGATATCTAAACAAATAGACATCTTTGTTGGAACTGTATTAATTTTCAAGGACAAACTCAATTAGAACTTGTTCATGTCTAAATTTTAAATCGACTACAGTGAATATAGGTTAGTAAGCTATGTATGCTGAAAATGCACCTGTTCTTAAGACAGGAAATAGTAATAATCTTTTTTGTATAAATCTGTCTTATCTTTGAGACAAGTCATTTAATAAAATGTGACTAATATAAAAATAAAATGACAACTTGAGCACGTTAAACCACCAAAACTTTCTTAATCATTGTATATTATCCTTTACTTTCTCAAACTGAGGGAAAGCTAAAATCTTTTTTTTCTTTCATGCAAACTACATATTTTTTCAAGTTTTGATGAATGGTAGGATTAAGGATTAAATATTGAGATTTTATTTTGAAGTCTTGATTAAGATACTCACTGTGTAGGTCTGAATGGTGCTGCTCGAAAGGATCAGACTTTCAAAGGTGAGTGTTTAACTTCAGCTTTAACCCAGTTTTTGTGTTGTCTGGAAGTTTGGTTTGAATAATAAAAATAACCTTTTGTGTCTTAGAAGTTAAAGATAGCATTACCCTATTAGGTCAGAGTGCATTCACCTCCAAGGAAAGAATATAGTTTCCCTTGCTGACCAGACCAATATTGGGCATTTTGGATGATGACCTAGTATTATTTTAAATAAATAATAGCAGTGTGCTGTAAAGATGGTCCTTGCCACAAGGCGCACAATCTATAAGGCATTCATTGCTATGACAGTTTGCACTGGAAAGTCCAGAGGGGGGAATTCTTGATGGTGATTTTAAATTTTGAAATGTTTGATGGTCTTTTTTGCAGGCAGTGGAAGAAAACAGTATTAGATGCTCAGCTGATGTAAATTTTCATAGTTACATTGAGTTCAGTGACAATTTACACCAGCTGAGTATCTGCCCCATAGTCTTTAGGGAGACTTTAGAACAAGGAGAGAGGATGTTGGTTTAGTGAACCTGGATGGGGAAGGAATGCCATGCATTTTGGGTAGAGTGGAAAAAGTTACAGAGATGGGTATGGGAGCTATGTTTGATCTTAATCAAAAAGCCAAGAAGAAGTGACTGAATAGGTAGAAGTAGAGGAAAACATGGGCTAGGATTAGTGTACCAGTATGCAGGCGCTAACAGAGATGATCTCAAATCATGAAGTTTGGATTGGGAGGTCAAGGTAGAATCTGAACTTCCCCAGGAATTCAGTCAGGTTTGGACTTAGTGTTTGGGCTCATCTTTGATCATAAAAGATGCTTTGGAGAAGCGGATACTTAGAATGAATGTTGTGGATTTTTATCTTTTGTATTGAAATATACAAGGTCTGGAGTAAGAGCAGAAAACAGATTCAGGAGGCAGAAGGACCAATTGACTTAACAGTCACTTATGAAAAGTGATTGTATTTTACTTTTGGTACTATACATATTTCCCACCCATAATGGCTTTTCAATTTGTTATAGGAATTAAGCACTGTGAGTTAAAATAGCAAAGTCAGGTTCATGTTTGTTAACTTTTAAAACAATGTTGTTTTTTTGTGAGACCATAATCTTTCCTTTTATATAGTTTGATGCTCGCCACCTCTTACTTTCTGAGACAGACCCATTAGATATCTAAAACTGCTTTCTATAGGGCTGCTTTTTGGTAGTCCATCCCTTTAACATTTTGAGGCTGCATAACTTTTTTCTTTATGTAAAATATTCTATTCTGTTCTTTTGTAGAGTTGTCTCCTAGACTCTGTAGATAACAATTCACTGCTTTGCTGGATAGTGTTATATGGAGAAGTGGATCTTCCAGGTTAGGGTTTGTTAATTAATATTTAGCTCCAAATCAGATAGTCTAAGTGGGAACTGTTTTGGATGAAACAGAGATTAGAAATGGCCAATCTGATATTTGCTAGTATACAGTAATTTTTGGAATACACAGATGCTGAAATATACCGTACTGTTCCATTCTTGCTTCCACACCTAAATGCTCTGAAGTATATTCTGTATATGTGCAGGTGTTTTGAGTCATGGGTGTCTGTAATTTTAGATGCACAATAATAAT
Organism: Chrysemys picta bellii; assembly: GCF_011386835.1. NCBI lineage: Eukaryota > Metazoa > Chordata > Testudines > Emydidae > Chrysemys > Chrysemys picta. The sequence goes on along the minus strand of NC_088799.1, from coordinate 84,510,687 downwards.
AATAAAACCAAAACACTGTACAGTACCTTTTTATTGCTCAAATATTTACAGAGCCACTGAAGAGAACGATGAGAAAGTGGAAGGATTTGAGACGGTTTAGGTGACCAGTGACTGCTACTTTTTTTTTTTTTGAAGGTTAGAACTATAAAATCCTAAATATATCAACATTTCCTTCAGTAATATGACTCTGCTTTTTTTATTCTGCTGGAATTGAGAGCGTCTGTTTCCATGGAGAACTGTATTTCTTAAAAGGACCAGCTATTTTTGCAGATTATTTTCTAACATATTTGAACCTGCAGTTTTGGACCATTTTTATTCTCCTCGCCCTGGTCCCCAAGTGACACAGCAGTGCAGTGAAATACTGCCATACCTGGAGAGAGAGAGCAGGCTGGAGGCCCAGACTGCATCCTTGACATTTTGGAGAGTCGGGGAAACAGGCTTTGTGAAGTCCTCTAGTTTTATCTCTGTTCCATGGAGAATCAACCACACAGAGGTGAGGTTTCTCCTGACTTGTGCTTTATACTACCAAAGGGATACATTTGAGATCATGTGAAGCTTTGCCTAAAAAAAAAAAAAAGCTAATTTGATTGCTGCTATAAAATCTAATGAGTTACACTGAATGTTATGTATGCAGTGTTGTTGTAAGTAGGTTGGTCCCAGGATCTGAAGAAGAGCTCTGTGTAAGCGTGTTTGTCTCTCTCACCAACAGAAGTTGGTCCAATAAAAGATATTCCTTCACCCACCTTGTCTCACTGAAACTTTATGTGGACTGAATTTAAACTATATTTTGTTAATTGATGGCTGAGCATTCTATGCTGGTGGCTAAGCTTTTTCTAATTTTATAATAATATATAAAGCTTTGTCTGACAAAAACACCATTTCTTTTCCCCTAATTGTCTAATTAGAATTTAAATTGCACTCTTGTTGCACATCTCCTGCGCTCTTCTTGTCATGGCTGCAAAAACAGAAACCTCAGTAAGACGTGACTAGACAATATATTCTTTTTGGAGTTCTCTCTCATTGCTGCAGTATTGTCCACTACAAGTTTAATTACTGTGTGAGATACTTTTTTCTAGTTGAGCCAAAAGCTAGGATTTTAGCCAAAATAAATTAACAGTTCTCAGAAAACCTGGATTTCTAAAGCCAAGAATTTCAAAGCTTTTAGGCATCTCTGTGTTATTGGCAGGCATCTTGTGATGTCATGTGGTAGAACAAATGGGCACCAAAAAGCTTTATTCAACTCTATGCCAGTTTAGCAGGGAATATTAGAAACGATTAACTGAGAGAGAGGTCAAACTGGAAATAATTAATGTGATCAAAAGCTATGGAGATATCACTTACGATAAGCTATTATATGCTTTCTTTTTTATTAGTGATAGGGTTCCAACCTTCATTCTCAATTGTTTAAATATGTATTCTAGTTTTTATTTTGGGGCTGTAGGAGTTAATTATTTCATTTGTAAAGTTGTATATGTTGAACTGTGTTTCAAACGGCAATAAAATCATAATATTGGAAGGGACCTTGAAAGGTCTTCTAGTCCAGTCTCCTGCACTCAAGGCAGGACTAAGTATTATCTTGTAGACCAGAGGTGGTCCATTATTTTTTGGCAAGGTCCACATTTCTTGGTCAAGGTATAGTCAAGGTCCAGACTTGAGAGAAAATAATAAAAAAACCCAATGATAATAAATACAAAGATTTCGTGGTCAGTTCAAAAGTATCTGGCGGTCCGGATTTGGCCTGCGATCCACCTATTCACTACCCCTGTTTTAGACCATCTCTGACAGGTGTTTGTTAGGTGTTTGTCTAACCTGCTCTTAAAAATCTGCAGTGACAGAGATTCCACAACCTGTCTAGGCAATTTATTCCAGTGTATAACTACCCTGGCAGTTAGGAAGTTTTTCCTAATGTTCAACCTAAACCACTCTTGCTGCAATTTAAGCCCCACGTTGTTTCATGTCCTATCCTCAGAGGTAAAAGAAAACATTTTTTTCTCCCTCCTCCTTATAACAACCTTTTATGTACAGTAGAACCTCAGAGTTACAAACACCTTGGGAATGGAGGTTGTTTGTAACTCTGAAATGTTCATAACTCTGAACAAAACTTTATGGTTCTTTCAAAAGTTTACAACTGAACATTTGACTTAATACAACTTTGAAACATGACTACACAGAAGAAATATGCTGCTTTTCCCCCTTTTTTTAGTAGTTAACATTTAACACAGTACTGTACTGTATTTGCTTTTTTTTTTTTTTTTGGTCTCTGCTGCTGCCTGATTGCATACTTCTGGTTCCAAATGAGGTGTGTGGTTGACCGGTCAGTTCATAACTTTGGTGTTCATAACGCTGAGGTTCTATTGCACTTAAAAACTGCTATCATGTTCCCCCATAGTCTTCCCTTTTCCAGACTAAACAAAATCAATTTTTTCAGTCCTCTTTCATCGGTAAGGCTAAGATTTTGTCAGGGATATTTTTAGTGAAAGTCAGGGACAGGTCATGGGCAATAAAGAAAAATTCACGGAAGCCCATGACCTGTCCCTGACTTTCACTAAAAATATCCCAGACAAAATGAGGAGCTCAGCTGCCGGGTCCCACATTGCCTGCAGAGTTGGGCAGCTGCGGGGCAGCTCCGAGCTCTGCCTGTGGGGGCTCAGAGCTCCAGGGTCCCCCGGCTTGAAGCTCCAGGGTACCCCTACCACTCATGGCAGCCGGGAGCTTTGAAGGATTCCCGCTGCCCTCGGCAGCTCAGAGCTCTGGGGGCCCCCACCATCCGCATTTGCCCGGAGCTCCAGGGGCCCTTGCTGCCCACAGCGACCGGGAGCTGTGGCACCGCCGCCTGTGGCAGCTCAGAGCTGTGGGAGGCCCCCACCGTCTGCAGTGATCAGGAGATGCGGGGTGGGGAGCCTCCACTGCCCATGGCAGCTCAGAGCTGTGTGTGGGGGCCCTGATGCCCACGGTGGCCAGGAGATGCGGGGGAGGGTCCCCGTTACCTGCGGCGGCCTGGAGCTACGGCACCAGCGGCTGCTGGGAGCTCCGGGGGGGCCCCACCACCTGCGTCGTCCGGGACCTGCATGGGGGCCCCCCACTGCCCATGGTGGCCAGAAGCTTCAGGATCTCCCCCCACCTGCGGTGGCTGGGAGCTTCAGGGTCCCCTGCTCCCCACAATGGCCGGGAGCTCTGGTGGTCTTCTGCTGCCTGTGGCAGCCAGGAGGTATGGCCCCACAGCAACTTGGAGCTGCGGGGGACCCCTTTAATTATTTTTGTTGCTCTTTTCTGGACTTTCTCCAATTTGTCCTTATCTTTCCTAAAATGTGGCACCCAGAACTGGACACAATACTCCTGTTGAGGCCTAATGAGTGTGGAGTAGAGTGAAAGAATTACTTCTTGTGTCATGCTTACAAAACTGCTAATACATTCCATAATGCTGTTTGCTTTTTTTTTTTTTGCAACAGTGTAACACTGTTGACTCATATGTAGCTTGTGATTCACTATGATCCCCCAGATCCTTTTCTGCAGTACTCCTTCCTAGGGAGTCATTTTCCATTTTGTATGTGTGCAACTGATTGTTCCTTCCTAAGTGGAGTACTTTGCATTTGTCCTTATTGAATTTAATCCTATTTACTTCAGACCATTTCTCCAGTTTGTCCAGATCATTTTGAATTTTAATCCTATCCTCCAGAACACTCACAACCCCTCCCAGCTTGTTATCATTCACAAACTTTATAAGTGTACTCTCCATGCCATTATCTAAATCATTGATGAAGGTATTGAACAGAACCAGATCTAGAACGGATCCCTTCAGGACCCCACTTGATATAACCACTGATAACTACTCTCTGGGAATGGTTTGTGATTATTATTATTTTTTTTATAACCTGCCATACCTCTCAGCTTAAACACTGAATTTAGCATTAAATAATTGGCATTCAACTATTAAATCGTGAAATTCTACCAAGCAACAATTTAGAGCAGACATACAAATTTCCCTGTTGATAAAAATTATAACTATGCTTAAAAATGCTGTGCATGTGCAACTGAGAAAATTGTGCATGTGTAAAACACCAGTGAGTATATGTTAGAAGTCCCCCTATGTACCTGATCTGCAAATGATATGAGTTGTTACAGCTGCACTTAGAGAGCCCTAGCTCTAGCTCAAACTGTAGCAGCTCCTGCTTTTAGCTTTGTAGGTCTCCTGTTCAATTCCCAGTATATTGGCCAAGATGGTGTCTGATGCACATGTGCAGTGAGTAAGGCAGGGTTAGTTGCTAGTTACTTAGGGTATCCCTGAAATCCAGCAGGACATGTGGGCATCTTCTGTGGTTTTATAAAAATCCATGCCCAGTTTTAATCACCTGAAGGAGCCATCGGCCAGCTGAACTAGTAAAATTGCCAGCAGGTCTGGCGGACACATGTATGTGACTCAAGACCCTCCACCACCAGGTTTGTCATAGGCTGGACTCTTGCCCTTCTTTCCACTCCTTCCATGGGGCTGCTCAGGTGCAGTGATATTTGAACTAGCATCTCCTACTCACGTGGAGTGTGACCCACCATGTTTCAGTGAAGGAGAGAGGGGACTAGTGCACCCTTCTCACTCTTTCTGTCCCCAGCATCCACCAAAACTGTCCCCTGTGTGTCACCTTGTAGAACTTTGCTATTTAATACTCACATGTACTCTATGCTAAAGTCACTGTCTGAATGTAAAGTTGTAGCAAGTTATACACAACCACTATACTTAGTGGTTACTGAACAGTAAAGAAGATAGGGCTGTCTAATGCACTGTACAGTTAACATCACATGCTGTAAAGAGGGAAGGGAACTTTTTATGTGAAGTGGTGGGTATGTGGTTTTTTGTTTGTTTATTTATTTTTATGAGGAACCAATCCAATTTTGCTTCTGAAATTGTGGGATTGTCTAGCAAAGCTGTCTAGGCCAATAGTAAATGTCCTTTTTAGGATTTTTTTTCTTTAAAAAAAATATAGGAAATGTTATACAATAATTTTACAAGAAAATCTTAAACTAACAAAGTTAAGGGCTCAAGTCAGGAAACACCAAAGTTAAGGTTAGAATACAATCTCAACTCTGCCCCTTTGTAAATGTGATTGTGCTACAGTTTGTAATTACACAGTCACATATGTTGTTTCTGCAAGACCTTTGCCTCATTTGGTGGGCAGATTGGATGGTGTGAAATGAACCAAAAGAGGATGTAACATTTGTTTTGAATAACTTATTAGAACAGCAGTGAAGACTATATAATATAATAATACAATCTAATAGCTATTTGACAATGTTTAAAAATAACTTTTCTCAATAAATTTAAATAAAATATGTATTTTTAAATCAAGTTTTCAATTATTTGTTACTGATATATGTACACACATGCACACATTACAGTGTAGTACATACACGTCTACCTCGATAACGCTGTCCTCGGGAGCCAAAAAATCTTACCGTTTTATAGGTGAAACCGCGTTATATCGAACTTGCTTTGATCCGCCAGAGTGCGCATCCCCGCCCCCCCGGAGCACTGCTTTACCGTGTTGTATCAGAATTCATGTTATATTGGGTTGCGTTATATCTGGGTAGAGGTGTAATCTAGTAATGGAAAGTGAGAAACTGAGAAGTCAGTATAAAATGTGTATGTATGTATTTGCGTATATATAACAATATGAAAGATGGCACTAAGGGAATTTACTAGTAGAATTTATGATAACCTCACTTCTCTCTGTAAATTCTATGTATTACAACAAATGTTACTGACTGGATTTCTTGTTTTGATGTTTACACTGGGTGTCAAGGATGTATAAACATGAACAGCATATTCATGAATTATTTCCAGTTGCTAGTAGGTTTCTAAAGAAAATCATTTGTAATGAACTTTATTTGTGCACTAGAAATAAAGATGGGATTAGGAGAATATTGAACTGTAAATGCTCTGGTGATTTTGGCTTTTGTATATAGCACAGCAAATCTCATCATTTATCCCTATGCTAATCTTGGATATGTGGAGTTTTGTGCTTTATGCAGCGGTCATTTTAGTTTGCAGTAGTCTAGCTTTGAGTCTGTAATGCATTCCTTCAAAGAAGGAATATCTCCTAAGGCTTGTCCTGTGATCCTGGAACCTTAGCATGATGCAACATTAGTAGCCAAGGCTATGCCCTCTCTGGCCTAGTTATTGATGCTCAGCTTTCCATACAGATGTCCTACTTTTGTGGTCTGTGTTTCATGTATTCCCACTAACTCACAAAGTATGTGACTTTATTTTCCAGCTTCTGTGGCACAGCACTCCTTCAGGCAGAAGAGACAACCTGGCCAATTTTAAGCACTTCCATAAAGGAATTGGGCTAGATATTCCTAAGACCTCCCAAATGTACAGAGTCTTGCTGCAGGAGAGGGGGGTATCATGCTTTGAGACATCCATTAACAGATCCACTGGAGTTGGGGAGTAGTGGGAGGATCCAACTGCTACTGAGACTGTTTTGGGGCTGACAATTTTATTTTAAGGCCAAAGCTGTTAGGCAAACTGGTCTTTGAGGGAATGATGTAGCAAATGAACTCTGGAACCATCTTAGTTGAAGGTCTAGTTGCAATTTTTCATTTTAATGGGACCATTGACCACCCCCCAGTGCTTAATATATTTGTTATTGTCTCTTGCTGTAGATGTGTAGGCATGGCATTTAAGAGCAGTTGCACTCTCCATTTCAGGTTTCACATAAGTGTAGGCTGCAGCTATGTCTTGCCTTAGCTCTTTTAGGTTTCATACATTTTAGACTAATATCCACGTGTTTTTGTGTACACTTGTGTGTATATATCTCCCTTACTTTTGGCAACAATGTGATCTGTGATATGACTGATCTTTGTGTTTCCTGCTGTTGATAAAATTGGTGCTGACCTACTGCATCTCTCAGCAACATCTTCACACTATTGTGCTAATGTCACCATCACTTTTTCTTTTGGGCAAATTTCACTGAAATGGTTTCATTATATTGACAGAGCTCAAGAAGTAGCTTCTTGAATGTTATTTGTAATCTCACTCTTGAAATATTTTGTCAGAATGAATGTGATTCAGGCAGCTGTTTTTTCTTTCTTTCTTCTCATGGCTGGCTAGTGTAGTCTTTCCACCTCCAATATTTCCAATCACATTCTGTTGTGGCATGATTATTTTTTAAGCTAACTCTTTAGCTTGAAGGTTTGCTTCCTCTTATTTAGCCTTTTAGATTTTGCAAAACAACCTTCCCCCCCCTTGTAGGGTTTGTGGGAATTAGACTTTCACTTTAATTTAGTCACCTTGAAAGAAGACTGCCAAAAACAAAGGCAGAATTCAGTGATACGGATCAGCTTACACCAAATCAGCATTGTTGCCTGAGAATATCTCTCTCAGAGAGAAAAGCTTGAAACCTGCAGGGTGTCTTTTTATGAAAAAAGCAAACTATATACTTATTTATATGCATAGACCACCTAAGGGGGTGTTTCTGTTGAATTGTGCACTGTTTTAAACACTCATTGCTGTGAGTGCTTATTCCAGAAGCAAGGACAAATAAGATGTACAGTAGCTGAAGGGCCATTTTTGTCTGGAGGTGCACACAACTGGCGTAAACAAGGTTCATTAGAATAAGAGCAAGTAGGAATAACTGTGAAGATGTACCCATTGGTATAATGGCGCAACACTCCATAAATAAGATCTGTGTTATTTTATTGCTTCTCATTGAAGACACTTCTGTTCCCATAAGCTAGTTTCTCCCTTTGTAGTCTGTTGAGGGGTTTTTTTTGTAAGTTTGAGCATTATTTATATTATTAAATAAAAAGTCTGTGAGTCTCCTAATTTTTTCTTTGTCCAGGTTCTAATCTAATCTGCTGAGCCCTGCAAAGGAACCCAATCAAAATTCCCTCTAGATGGTAAAAAGAGAGATTCTTGATTTAACCCTGTTGGTATCAGGCCTTTTCTTCAGGGTGTAGGTGTATGTGTGACTCAATTGTAGTCACTGCTAACATTCTCCTCTGATCAACTTATTTTTTGCTGTGAATTCTGCTGTTCTATATTATGTTTACAAAATGAAAACACAATTTTAACAAATGAGAGTATTTAAATCTGGAGCTGGATGCATTTTATTCCAGGGTGAAATGTTTGCTTTCTAGCTTTCCATTTAAAGTTTTATACTTCAAGTTGCTCATAAAACCACAATCATTTTACTGAAATGTGTCACTGACAAAGCAAGCTGGAATAATTTCTGGAGCAGAACTACAGGGTATAACCATAGAAATGAGGAGAGAAGACTGTATGGTACTTTTACGAAAGCTTTCTTCCTTTTCAGTGTTAGTATAGTAATATCTTACACGTATATAGTGCTTTTTATCTGAAAGTCTCACAAAGTACTTCACAGGCTATGTATAGATAGTTTACCCAGAACTCTGAAATGCAGCCTCCTCTGGGGTGGATTTCAACAACCTTTTAAGATTACACAGCAGCACAAAAACAGTTTGCTGTATCCAATTGCAACAGCAGGAAATGTTAGCTAAACAAATTATGATCACTAACACTGTGTGAAACGCTTGCTTAGAATCTTTTACCCACCCAAATCTAATCATAGATGATAAATAGTACTTAAAAGATACTACCAAGGAAGGTTGAAAGTAATGGCCAAATTTAGGAATGGCCTCTGCAAAAATCCAACTATATAAATTAAGGAAGGAATAATGCTGTATTCCTAGGAGTCCCAGGTAACCAGAAAGCCTTACCTTGGACTTTAGTGTTAGAGAATTTTATCATCTCCTGTTATGCATTTCTGCCAACCAGCCTAAGGGCATCTGGTCATCAAAAACTGACCGTTCAAAGTCTCAGAATTGAAATACTTAGACCCTTTTTGTGACTATAGAAATGGTGGGTTGGGACAAGTTTCTCTTGGGTAGCTTTTACATACAGGAAAGGTCTGTAGGTTGGTATTTTTGCTTAACTACTTCAGCTTCTAGCCATGTCCTCTTTCTTGCTCACCGAAGTACCTTCTCACCCCTCCAAACCTGTACTTGCAGAATTGGTATCGCCAATTAGCTAGCATAGTGAGATGTCATTTCTAGTGGTACAGCTGCCCAACGACAGCCGCACTTCCAGGAGTGATGCAGAAGTATGGCAGCAGCAGACATTGCTTCAGAGTGCCCATGGGTACATGACAGGTTGGGCATTGGTGTAAGGTGATACCAAATTTGCTTTAGCACAAAATATCTGCTGCTGTGGTTTTGAAACTTTTTAGACCCCAAGGGTTATTTTACTGAGTTTAGTAGGTTTTTTTTTTTTTTTACTAAGTCAATCATCGCAGCGTGTAAAGAAAAAAAAATTAATTCCTTCTCTTTTTTTCCCAGAAGGTACCATTACACTTGAATGGACATTTCAAACACAGCTCCATTGAAAATAATGGAATTAGTCTGTGCACTTCGTGTTAAGGAAATCAATCTCTCTTTGAATGCCTCCATGCTTTTCAGGGCAGCAGAGCTTGATAGAAGGAACTACCTGTCTGTGGTATAAAATTTCACTGGAGGCCCTGAATCTGGGTAGGGGGGGTCCCTGAAGTGCATGGATTTCAGTATGGTGTTGGAGAGAGATTTGCTGGGATTTTTAAGGTGGCTTTGAGAAATGCATTTCTTTGAGTAGCTCCATGGTGCTGCTGTTTGCTTTCAATGTTTTTGTCTTCCTACTCTCACTGTATGCCATTTTTAATGAGCTATGCTTTCCCCGCTTAGTGTGTGTTGCCTGCTTCCTAGGTTGTGAACACCAGGTCAAGGACAGGTAGTTATGTACTCCCAGCTTTATCTCTGCTGGTGCACTTCTGGAGGCTGCTTAGCTTAACCAACAGCTTGTGTGTCTCAAAAACAGCTCTCTTCACTACGTTTCCACTGTCAGGAAAGGTAGCCAGTTGTCTTTATTCATTCCAGATAGTGCTGCTGCTACTGTTGCCTCTTAGGTTGATTAGTAACAGAATTCTGTGGACCTGTTCATTCTCTGTTTTTTCTCATTGGATACTGAGTTACCTTGACATACCATATGCTCCACTGACTAGAAGCCAGGGATTTTCTGTTGATACTCCTAAGTAGCAGTATATTGTGCTGGCTGCATTCTCTCTCTCTCTCTCTCCTCCCCCCCTTCTCTTTTCCTGTCCTCTTTTTATACGTTTTCATGTTATTAACAGGTAAGTTTCTTCAGAAAATAAACCATTGTTGAATGAGGGGAAGTGAGACTGAACTGGCAGCTTTACAAAAGGTCTGATGACTTTGATGGATTAGTTGTCAAAGAAATGTGATATACCAAACATCATGAAGATTAAAGATGCTAAGATGGTTAAAAATCAATTTTCATAAATGTTTGTTGGGAAGATTAAAGCAGCCACCAGCATTTTAATTTTGAAAATACAAAGGATCGTCTTTATTATTATTATTATTTATTATTTTGTTTAGGATCCAAGATCAAATGTTACTTTGGAATTTTTTTAATTTTGAATCAGTTTTGAATATATTTAGATTTAATTCATAAACTATGAATGCCAGGCAAGTTACAATATATCTAATATTCAATAAATAATAGTATATTTTTCAATAAATGATTGTTTAGGAATTTAGATAGACGTACAGCAGGGGAAAGGATTACTTGAAACAAACAATTGCTTTTGTTAGGGCTAGAATTTTTCCCACCTCCCCACCCCCACATGTACTTCACTTTGTATCCACACCCACGTCTCGGGTATGCTTTTCTTTTAATCTAGAAGTCAAAGGTTAATGGGGGCGGGGAGGTGGAAGTGGCCTTTTCCTCTGCCCCCTCCGAAAGCTACAAATGTGACCGCTATGGATCTGTGACATACATCCAGTCTCTTCTGATTCAGTTTCTCACCAGACACCCAGCCAAATTAAAAGTGCAGATAGTTCACCATGCTCCAAATTAAGGGTCTGCCCCTGCATGTGCTTAGCACATGGAACGCCTATTTGAAGCCTCCTCTTTGTTTTGCATGACTAATCTTTCCCTTCAATCCCTTCGCTGACTCTTACTTCTATGCCTTCTCTTCTGCTGCCCCACTCCACTGGAACCTGCTCCCTGATCTGCTCCTTCCACCCTCTCTACTGTCCCTTTGTAAGTAGAAGATTAGGGTTTACTGGCCTTTGGGAAGAGTTGTCTTTTAAAGAAAGATTAACAAAGCAGACAAACAAAAAACTCTAAACATAATTGAAACTATCAGAACTCTTGCTCAGTGTCACTCAGTCACTTTGACATCCCGGTCTTTTTGTGATGTGCACTTAGACTATAAGGGTCTGTCTTCACTAGCAAACACGTGGAACCTTGATTACGGCAATATTCTGCTCTCTGGCAAATGCTTCTCTCTTGACAAATGCAATCTTGCCCCTTCATTTAGAATGCTGATGCAAATATTATTTTCCTATTCCGTTGCATTGATCATGTCATCTCTCCACAGCCTCTCCTTCCCTGTTGCATCAAACATAAGCTACTTGTCTTCACTTACAAGGCTCTTCACGGCCTATTCCCACCCTTCCTATCATCTCTCATTCATCTGTTCCAGCCTCCGATTACTCCATGATATCAGACTCCATCATCTGTTTGTTAAATGTTCAAACAAGCAGCTTGGTGCTTTCTCACAGGCTGTCCCTCATGTCTGGGAGGAGTTCCCTGTAGACACCTGCAAAGTGACCTCATTATTCATCTTCACATCCCTCCTCAAAACTCTCCCTTGCAGTGATGCCTCCAAAAAATTTGACAACGGTTAGGCTGCTGGTGTGCTGACACCACAGTGTGTCATGCTGACTAATACTGTCTCATTGTTTCCTTGGACTCCCCGATCTGTCCTAGTCCATCTGTTGTCTCTTGTCTTACACTTGGATTGTAAGGCAAGGGACTACAGGCATGGACTCCACCCCCAATCTACCCCAAGGCCCTGCCCTCCCTCCACCTCTTCCCAGAGGCCCCACCCCTGCTCTGCCCTTCCCTCAAGGCCCTACCCTCACTCCGCCTCTTCCTGGACCTGCTGCTCCCCCTCAAGGCTCCGTCTGCCTGCCACTCCTTCTTCTCCACCCGCCCTTCCCCAAGTGCCTCCCGCCGCCAAAAAGTTGATCATCGTCGTTGAGACCCAGGGCCCTGCTAAACAGCTAGTTGGTGACGACGGCCCCATCAAACAGCTGATTGATGGCAGTGAGCCCGGGGCCCTGCTGAACAGCTGATCAGCAGTGGTGAGCTCTGGGGCGAGAACCAGTGTGGCTGCTGTGCACCTCCTATTTTTTTTCCGTGGGTGTTTGAGCCCCTGAACGCCCACGGATTTGGCGCCTATGCAAGGGACTGTCTTTTTGTTCTGTGTATACAATGCCTAGCACAGTGGGGTCCTGGGCCATGATTGGGACTTCTACTATTAATAATAACCAACATGAGATAAAATCTTAGTGAAGACAAAGGAATTTGTAGTTTTAACACTTGTTAGCGGGTTGTCTGTCTTGTCTGTTTAGATGATGCGCTCTTTGGGGCAGTGATCATCTCTCACTACGGCGTGGGCTACAGTGAAAAGTTGTATCGGCATAGCTATGTCAGTGAGGAGTGTGAAAAAAACATATCCCTCACCAATGGAGCAACATGACGTAACATGACATAATCACAAGTGTGGACACAGCTATGTCCATGGAAGAAAGCTTCCATCAACATAGCTGGCTTTATTCTGGGAGGTGGTATTCCTCCACTAATAGAAAAAACCCTTCTGTTGGTGTGGGCTGCATCTACACTACAGGGCTATGCCAACGTGGTTATAGTCTTCTTAGTGTGGTCACATCCTATATGCAGTGCCTAGCACAATGGAGCCCCAGCTGAGATTGGAGCCTCTAGGCACTACGTTATGAATAATGATACCTTCTTACTCATCAGATGTGCTCCCTGAATGTAATGAGTCATATCCATGTGCTTTACTGACAAAAACAGCTTGTTACTCCTATTAGCCCTGTGGAAGACAAAAAGATTGCTTTAAACTGTTAAAGTGGAGAGGTTTGGGCTGAGGTGGATGCAACAGGGCACCAGGGTGCAACCACTCAAGAATCATTGAGGTCAGAGGGCAGAGCTTCCTCATTGTTCATTAACTACTGTCTTCTGAATCTCCCTTAATAAACAATCTCATGGGTGAAATGGTTCTGATGATTTATTCCTCCCCACAAATGCTTACAGACCTTGCATCTACTCTGTAAACAAAAGTGGCTGGAGAGTTCTACAACTGATGTATTGAAAAAAAGGTGCTTGAGTGCTAGTCAGAAGCAATTTGTTCTAAAATGGTTAATTATTGGGTAAAACACCCGTCCTTGGCAACTTGTCAGTGCAGATCATTATGTAGCTACCATTTTTAAAAAAAACCTCAACAATGGGGTGGTTTGGGAATGTAATGGCTCTGGAAGGTCAAGAAAATCAGGCTCCTTATGGTCAGTTTCTCTGAAAGGTCTATCATGGGCCCCCACTAGGTGTAATATTATACAGGTGTTTTATAATTAAAAGTAAAATCAGAAATTGGTTGCAGATTGTGTATATTAATCATGCTTAGCACTAGTAGAACACTTTTAGTTTCCAAGTGCTTTTCAAACAATCCTCTCTAAAGCCTAGCAAGGCTCTGTAGATAAGTATGTATCGCCGATAAAGGTAGTCTGAGAATTCAAGGTTGATGAAGATCTAATTTCCATTTAAGAAAAATAATAATGAAGCCAGTCTGAGGAATTAAAAACAAACCAGTAAGGACATTATATTAAAGAATGTGTTCTAGGCAGTGGTTCTCAACCAGGGGCCTGGGGCAGGTTTCAGGGGGGCCACCAAGCAGGGCCAGCGTTAGACTCGCTGGGGCCCAGGGCAGAAAGCTGAAGTCCCAGTGCATGGGGCTGAAGTCCAGGGCCCTGAGCCCTGCCACCCAGGGCTAAAGCCAAAGCCTGTGCAATCTAGCTTTGTGGGGGCCCCTGTAGCATGGGGCCCCAGGCAGTTGCCCTACTTGCTACTCCCTAATGCCAGCCCTGGCTTTTTTTATGCAGAAAACCAGTTATTGTGGCACAGGTTGGCTGTGGAGTTTTTATAGCATGTTGGGGGGGAGGTCATAAAGAAAAAGTTTGAGAACCCCTGTTCTAGGCAGTGTGGTTGGTATCTCTCACTGAAGTCTTCCAGGCATTCAGTTGGAGGGGCTCTCTTGCCATCTAATCAAAGGATGGCACAAACAGATCTCTTTTATTTTATTGCCATTTTCACCTACAGCTCTCCTTCCTTTCCATTAGATGTCTGCTGTTGTAACTTTTTCTGATTGGTGACCTACTTTTGCATTCAAGCAAAGAAAGATTAGGCAGCCATACTCTTTTCACCCCTATTCTGGAGTCCAGATAACTAACCATGGCACCAAAGTTCCACAACAACAACCATCCTGAGGTTGCTTCTGAACTCATATCTCCCATGACTGTCCTGGGCATAGCCATGTAAGTATCTGGTTTAATAAATACCTGTTTTCTAATAGCAGCACTCAGGCCGGAAGTCACTCACTTAAGTTATATGCTTAAGGTTTCTCCATCTAAGATGTCACAGAAGTATTGTGAATATTAGCTAGTGGTTGTAAAACACTTTGAAGATTCAATATTCTATATATGCACCACTTTCTTCTTTTCTTATGTTGAGCTCCGATACCAGCATGATGAACATAGTATAAATGCCTAGAGAGATAAGTGCTGAGTATAGTTATAACTATTGATCTTAAAAGCATTGGCCAGGCCAGCTGACAGACCATTTATAAAACTGCCTGTGAATCTCTTATCATTTTTTTCTTGTTTGTTTGGCATAAGATTGCCTATTTACTTACATGAAATATTGGACTTTCTGTTGATCATTATTTTTGTCAGCGGAAGAGTTGGAAGGAAGAGGGGTTAGCATTTCAGTATAACAGAATATAATCCATGAAAGCAGAGTTAATTGCCTCTGACTCGTAGGTTTAAGATGAAAACAAATGGTGGTTTGTGTTGGGTGGGATTAACGCATTGAATATGTTTTGAGTGTCACATGGCTGTATTGGAACAGTGGTTTACATACTAATACTTGGTTTTATTTATAGTAAACCTCTACTTGAAAGACTTCTTAAAATTCCTTAAATCTGACTTTATTAAAAATGAAAATAAACCAAAAAGGGCTTTTGTCCGTGAGACAATCATTCTATAGCTGCGATTTTTTTGTCTAGAAAAAAATCCTAATGACAAAGGATTGCATTTTCTGGTGGTGCTGGTATGATTTAATTTGCAACTAGCAATCATTATGTGAGTCATTTCTTAACCCAATATTTATATTTTAAAAGGCTGCAGCAAGACTGATATTCTTCTGTTGCAATATAGTAGTAACATATTGCAGACTGTGTTACGGGTATATTAAGAAATGCCTTACTTCAATGTGTAAAAGCAATAGTTTTTGCCACCCTTCTAATTATTTTCCAAGAGTGAACCATTTTTTACAAATATATTTTGAAATGGTTACATCAAATGCTCTTTCCCTTTTAAAACACATTTTTGTTTAGTGTTTGTAAAGGTATTCCCACACCTCCTCAAGAAATGTTGAAGAATAGGAGTAATAATTCCCTAGAATAGTGTGTTAATGTAACCCCATGGGTGGAAAATGCACACTTATTAAGGAGGTTCCCATTAAATATCGTATAAACACTGATTAATAGTTAGATGCTACTCATACAGACATTTTGTCTTGTGCTGCAACAGTAATTGTTGAGCAGCTGTGCTTGAATTCTTTTCAACACAGTTGTTTCTCGGTTCTGCCTGAGGCAAACGGATGATGCTCCAGTGCTTGACAAGGCCCTGTCCCAGAGGGACAGAACCATATAAGTGCACTGATAGAGGTTCACAAAATGGACTGGAATTATTAATTTTATGATAGTGTGAAATACAAAACTCCTGACTGCCACATGCAAGGAGGGGCACTTAGCTGAGCAGGCACAGTCCATTCAGAACTGGATCCAAAAGAAGTAATGCGTTTTCTTTATTTATACTTCAAATATGTAAAGGCAAAATGTTACACATGAAAAATAAATCACAATTAAAACATTAATTATTAGCTCTGAGAGTGTTTTGAGTCATTTTTGTATTCAGTCTGCTGTAATTAAATACTCAGTGAACACAAAATTAGGTCATACATTATGTAAATAGGATGAGACGTCCACTAATTCTAGCCACAAATGCTTTAAACTCCTTAAGGGTATAATTGAAGATTGGACTCTCAGAACCTAATTGGTTCTGTCTGACCCTGATTTCTTACTGTGCCACATGTTTACCTGAATACAAAGTAAATATGAAGGACAACATTGGATGAGACCATTGATAGGTTGTATGCTGCCTCCAGCAATGGGTAGTATCTTATGCTTCAGACACTACGGGAAGAAACCTTCCCCTCACCTAATGCACTTGTCCAATTTTGCAATGCTGTATGTGTGTGGGAATTTCTTTCCTGACTCCTGTGGAACTCTGTTTGGGCTTGAGCCTACAGATTGCTTAGCTGTTTGTCCCAGAACCAGCCTATGACTTAAGCACATGCTTAACTTTAAGCACCAAGTATATCCCATTTGAAATCAATGAGACTACTTACATGCTTTAAAAGTAAGTACGTGCTTGAGTGCTTTGCTGAATCAGGGCAAGAATTGCCAGCACTTTGCAGGATAGAGCCCTGGACTCTCTATGCATGAGATTTGATTACTTGCTTCTGCCTTAGTGTGCACAACTACAAATGCTGAGCCCAATTTTACTCCCATTGAGGGCAAGGGGAGCAGTAACAGGTAATTACCTAACCCATTAAAAAAAATATCAGGCTCTGACTCTGCCTTTTTGTGTTTCACGCTCAGTGTGAGTACTTCATGGAGTATTATTTCCTTGTATTTGGTCTACATTTTGTCCGCCATTAATTTCTTCAAGGATCTTATGGGACAGTGCTAGAAACAAGGGTCTGATCAGTATGGACAGTGCCCTTCAGAATGGTGAATACCCATGCCTGAGGGCTGGTCCACACTAACCCCCCCAGTTCGAACTAAGATACGCAACTTCAGCTACGTGAATAACGTAGCCGAAGTCGAAGTATCTTAGTTCAGACTACAAGGTACTTACCACGGGTCCACACACGGCAGGCAGGCTCCCCTGTCGTACTCCTCTTGCGGAGCAGGAGTACCGGTGTTGACGGCGAGCACTTCCGGGATCGATTTATTGCGTCTAGACAAGACGTGATAAATCGATCCCAGAAGATGGATTGCTTACCGCCGAACCCGGAGGTAAGTATAGACGTACCCTTAGTCCCTTTTAGCTCTTCTATTTCCAGGCCCAATAATAATTTTAAAAATCTTTCTGTCAGGAGCTAATTGGAACATTAAAGGTGGAGTAGAATTTTCAGAAGTGTCTAAGTGACTCAGGAGCACAAGTCCCTTTGAAAGAGAATGGGACTCTTTCTCCTCAGGCTGAAGATCACTTCAGCATAGTGTTCCATTTTCTAGAAGTGGCTCTTAAAGAGCTTGCTCCTTCCCCCGTTTTCCTTTCCCCAACCCCAGTATTTATTTTCAAATCTGTTCACTGTCTTGTTCTCCCACAGGCATTTTTGGAGGTGCAAGAACATTTGGGGATAGCAGGAAGAAGCTTTAAGAGAACCAAGGTGGTTAAGTTTCCAGCTTCTTCCCTCCCCACCAGACATTCTCTTCCCACCTCAACCTTTTGTTTTGCTGTTAGCAGGGACAATGATTTAGAACCCTGCTAGTTCTGTCGGCAGACGATGGATAGGATGTGGTATTTTTATCTCTCCTTAAATACGCACTGAGGTTTTCCAGAGCATATGTGATTTCTGTCTGACTTGTATTCTGAAGTTAATGGAAGAAACATATTTTACTCAAAAATAATTTTAATTTTTAAAAGACACAACATGTTTTCTGTTTTACCCTCCCCCCCTGTAAAACAAACAAACAAACAAACAAAACACCCTACCTCCCTTTTAAGGATGATACCATTTAATTCCAGAGACAAAACTGGTTGATTTCTGACAGTTCACTGACAAATGACGGTGTAGCTTTAAAACAATAAAAGAGATCAACACTACTACTGGGACTGAGGATAATATGTGGAGAGAAATGTCAAAAAAAACCCATGTATTCCACTGAGATGTCACCATTCCTGCACCCAAGGGTGGTGGGAAAGAGTTTTTCATTAAAAAGGAAACCAGTGAACATATAACCATGAGGAAAATAGCGTGTGTGTTTTTATATTCAGGCATTTATTTTCTAATTTAACATGATTTATGAAGACATCTGCTGGTATGAAATATATATATTATATACTTTGAATCTACATGACTGAAGGCAGAGAAGTGATGGTAATAGTTTGGTTCTTTAAACAATTGAAAGCACAGCAGGAAACAGTCCTGTATCATCAAACTCTTTCCTGACCTCTGATAGCTCTGAAAGCCAAAGAGATTATATTGTGCTCTCAGTTTGTCTTGCTACATTACATCTGGAATGGGAATATAATATTTGGCACTTGCACTCCATAACTAGAGAACCCAAAAGCTCAATCTGGCTTGACTGCAACTAAATTATGTATCTTAAAGAAGGTTGGTTGGAGGGGTCATGATGGTGGACAACTTTTAGTGGTGTGCAGTTCTTAGTGCTCACTCTTATCCTGGTAATTTGAGGTTTTAGTTCCTGCTTGTTTTCAGTTATAATAATAGCAGCTGCTGATGGAAAAAAACAGAGTAAAACTGGAGGCACTGTAGATTTGATATTTCACTTTCAAGCTTCCCCTCACTGGGAGGGTCAGGCCTGACTGCTTTCAGTTTCAAACCATCAGGAGGCATGGATTTGGCTTATCAAGCATTCCTGGACTTGCTAAGAACTTGGCAGACATTACAGAAAACCAAGATGCTATTCTTGCTGCAGTGGATAAGAAGTTGGAAAGCATTGGTTTAAGATTGCAAGAGGCTCAGAGGAAAATTGAAGTCACAGAGATAACAATCAGTGGGCCCAATGCTATTCTTGCTCAGAATGCCAAAAACCTGGGATGTAAACCATGCAGAAATTCAAATGATGATCTGGGATATAAATTCAGACTGAGATTTATCATGTTGGTGGGGAACTTTGGGACCGTAGAGTTAGGAAAACCAGAGAGATTCACTCACCAGTTGTGAAGTGCTGGTGGGGCTGGATAAACTCTGGGATAAAAGACTTTACGAGAGAGACAACTTCAGTGTCTCACAGTGCATCGTGTTCCTCTGTTATCCTATCTAGTTATGCCTTCATGGTACCTATACATTGTTTGTATCTTGGCATATATGACATTTTTTTGAAACAGGTCCATGTTATTGAGGTACTGGTTGTTGCTCCATAATAGTTAAGGTTGTGTTCTGAAATGGGCTTAAAAAGGGGAATACATTTCTGCTTTTTCTCTAAATGTATGTGGAGTTTCAGTCTGGAATCTCACAGATAGTTTTCATGCCCTTTGAATTTTCTCTGTCGTTTTGGCTTAATTTCTGTTAATAAAATTTCATAAGGAAACGCTGAAATTGGGCCATGGATTAAATTTGTCCCCGGTAATCTGAGATGGTTTTTTTTTTTAATTTATTTAATTTTTATCAACTGATATCTTTTATTTAATCATTTTCTATTTATGGAAAAATTGGCAGAGAAATGAGTCTTGAGTAGATCTAGTGTAATGAGTAGGTTTTTTTAAAGAAAGAAGGAAAATCGATTTAAGTTTACTTTTAGCCTACTTGTTGCAACTGAAAGTTTTATGTGCCAATAGGTAGCTGATGGATAAAATCTTCTCCATTGTACACACTCAGTCTAGTCTCTGTCAGGAGCTGCACATTTATGTCACATTTTGTCCTACAGCAACAAAGGTTTTATGTGCAGCTATTGACAGAAGCTTTTATTTGCCTGACAAAAGCAGCTGCTGATGGATAAAATATTTTCTAATCAACAGCTGCACTTCTATGGAAGAGCTCCAGAACCACTCCCCCATATGGGGCCACCACCCTTTCCCAACTCCTCCTGATACTTAAATAGTGAAACCACCCCTGGGAAATTTCTGTCGTCCTCCCAGACCCAGGGATGCCAGAATTTCCATTGCCTCCTTTACCAAACGTCTTCCTCCCCACACACCCAATTATAGCAAACATCCACAGCTAGAAAGTCCTGTGGCACCTTATAGACCAGGAGTCGGCAACGTTTGGCACACGGCTCGCCAGGGTAAGCATCCGGGCGGGCCGGGCCAGTTTATTTACCTGCTGACGCGGCAGGTTCAGCCGATTGCGGCCCCCACTGGCCGCGGTTCGCCGTCCTGGGCCAATGGGGCGGCGGGAAGCCGCGGCCAACACATCGCTCGCCGCCCCCATTGGCCCGGTACGGCGAACCGTGGCCAGTGGGGGCCGCGATCGGCCGAACCTGCCGCGTCAGCAGGTAAATAAACTGGCCCGGCCCGCCAAGGTGCTTACCCTGGCGAGCCGCGTGCCAAACTTTGCGGACCCTGTTATAGACTAACAGACATATTGGAGCATAAGCTTTCATGGGTGAATACCCACTTCGTCAGACGCCAGACTAACAAGGCTACCCCTCTGATACCATCTACAGCTAGCAGTCTTAGGAAGGAATATCTCAAAGGTTGAGAGGGCAGAGTTAAGGTTGTACTGAGTGGTCTGTGGGGATAGTAAGTTGTTGGTCTGTGGTGGATGGGGTATATGCTGTAAGTGGTTTAATTTTTCATTTTCTTGTATTTGTGCTTTTTGTGCCAAGTATGTTATGTGTTGAGCAGTCTTGACTGTCTCACAACGGAGTTTTTTGTGTATTGATACTGTAGAGTTCTTAAACGTCCAAATTGTAGTCCTGGAATTTGGAAAGGAAAGGGGTGAATTGTTTGATTTTTGTTTCCCTTTGCTGTTCAGCTGATATAGGTCTCATACAGTGGCAATAATGCATTGTAAGCAGATTGTATTAATCAGTCCCATCTACTGGGATTGTCTAGGGTCTTTGAGCCTTACTTTTTCGTAGTAGGGTGTGGGCCAGTTGTTAGCAGTTGGGCCTTTATTTTTCTTTAGTCTGCTGCTACCTGTGTTGGCGGACTATATGACAGACTGCATTGTACTCAAGCAAAAGAATAACTCAACTCAGAGTTTGCATATTTAAGAGAGTCCATCTTTTCTTACATTAATTATATTTTTTTAAATTTACCTAAAAGTTACAGTAAGTGAAATGAATGAAGTTTATATGGGGTCAGCGGGATAATCACCGCGATGCTCCTGTTTGATTAATTTGTCTTGGTAGAAAGTTTTATATGAGTATAACTCCATTTTACTATCTCTGACACAGGGTAATGCTCCTCTTTTTACTTGTGCTACTAGAAATGATTGCCAGTGTCACAGTATTATTGTTTACTATTTGTATTAAGATTGCAGGTAGAGGCCCATACCAGGATCTGGACCCCATTGTACTAGACACTGTACAAACACAAAGTGAAAAACATGGTGCAAGAGAGGAAGAGAGGCAAATTACTTTTAGCTGTACCTTGCTGTACTGATCTCATTAGACTTTGCAAGTTAAACAGGGTTTGAACTGAAATTAGATTGTAAGCTCTTTGGCGCAATGACTATGTGTATCACTTGTGCTCTACGGCCTCTCACACGCTTTCAGGCACTGTAAGATACTAATGCTAACATTGGAGGTGCCATGCTTTGAGGGAGATGTAAAACAGAGGTCATGGGACCACTTTATGGTCATTAAAGACTCCATGGCATTTTTCATAAGTTACTGAGTGGGATCTTGGATCCCAGTGTGCTGTCTACATTCTAATATGCTTGATTCCTTTTTGCTGACTTAAATATCCCCTGCGATTTCAGTTGCATGTGGCACAGGTGTGTGCAGGAAGCTGACTTGTCACATGGTGCTGACTCTCCTCCTCGCTCACAGTGGAGAGAAACAGAACAGAGGGGAGGGGGAGATGAAATGAGGAGCAAAAGGAGACAGCATGATTGACTTTTTTTCCAAAACGGAGAAAACGCTTATCACCCTGAAAATGCATAAAAACTTTTCTGATAGTACGGTTCATGTGAGTGATGCCACAGGACTGCGAATGGGAAGGGAGGTGCATGTGCTGTGTTAGGATGTGGTCCATAGATGTGGTTCGAGAAATCCAGGCGTATGGTGGTACTCAGTTCCTGCCCTAATCTGCCATACAATTACTGGGCACTGCTGAACAGTTGCCATCTTCTATCCTAGAGGTCCCTACCTTTCAGTGGTAGATACAGCATAAACATTTTTAAAGCACTTATAACCTCAAAATGAAAAGACTATAGTAAAAGTTGAACATCAGCCCAAGATCAGTGGGATGTCATTTAATTCCTGGTTAGATTTCTGCTCAGAGCCTGACAGGTTAGAAGAGGAACATGCTGTGTACAGAGGCTGCTCACCTGGCTCCATGGTCCATCTGCAGCATGCCTCCTTCCAACTTGCAGAGCCCCGACTACGGCAGTATGGCTGCAGAGTAGCTCCTGTGGGCTCAGGGCGAGAGGGAAGCATGCAGTGTAGCTACTGCTCTCCCTCTCTGTGCCTCACCACGTGGTTCAGCCAGCTTTATCTCTCCTCAACCAGCAAAAAGCAGAGGGGAGCATCGAACCCTATGTCTTTCCTGCTGTATGTGACTGTCAGTGAACTCCTTTGATTTTGTGTGGTGTGCCAGCAAGTGTGTAAATATGTTTATACTTGCCTTTTAAAATGGAGAAGGTCTCTTTGATTACCAGTGAGATTGCTTTGGAATTCTATATGATTGTTGTGTTGTACATGCTTGCAGTACATTTACAAACAAGCCACTTACTGTGACAAAACTAGGTCACTGTTCAGACACTTTCCTGGACAGATGTTTAATTTTCCTAGCCTACCTTTCTTATTTTTTCTCTCTCTCTTCATTAAACTGCATCAAGTCGTGAAATGGTAGGTAGCTGAACTCCCCTTCCTTGCAGTAGCTAATTTTTATTGTGGTTCAGTCAGATCATTAAATTTTGGGGACACAAAATGTGTGGTAGTTGTAAATGTGAGAAAAAGGGATATTTTGTCTTTGACTCTCAGTGGGAGGTCAGAGTCTTTTTTGTTCGCAGCTCTGAAACCAGCACAAACTGGGGTGATTAGCTCCCTTTTCTAATGAGTACACAAAGCTGATTGTGTATAAGCCAGTGGGCTCATTGTGAAACCTTGGCCTTCATTTAATCCTTTATGTGAGACCCCTTTTTATACAGAGATAGCAATTTGAATCCAATTTACGCTAGCCTGGGCATTAAATCTCTTTACACCGGTGATATTACTAATCAATGAAATTGAAATTCAATTGCAGTTAGGAGTCTCTTCCTTTCACTTGCGCCACTCAGCTTCTGCTACATTGCACATTTAAAGAGAGACTAAATCTTTAAGTGGGAAACACTTTGTCTTCTTAATACAAGAATAAACAAGGTTTCATTTCTTGGCAAAACACACGATTCAAAGCACTGTATAACAAACAGGAGATAACTTAAAAGTCCATCAAGAGACATTATGGTAATTTTGCCAAAACGACCGCCTTGCTTTTAATGAGAATTATCTAAATCTGAAGATAAAAGAAAAAAGAGAGAGAGCCTGACATGTAGAGAGACACATGAAACAGTTTCTGCACAGGCTTCCTTTGCTACACAGATCTATTAACAGTTGAGTTTTCTGGCAAGCGACCTAATAGCAGGGTTGCTTCCTGTCAAGATTTTACCTTGATAGTCGGGACATCTTAAAATGACATTGGGGTGCAGGTAGGGCCAACGACTGACTGATGTTTAAATAGCTTGGTAGGTTTTATATACAGAACTTTTCCACTTCAGAGGACTTAGCAAACATTAACTAATCAACCATCTGTGCACTACAGAACTGTAGTTAAGGAAACATTCCTATTTTACAGAAGGGGACCCGTGGCACAGAAAGATAAAGACCCAGATTTTTCAAAAGTAACTAGTGATTCTGGCTATCTGTTTTTGAGAATTCAGATTGAGATAGGAGGGGCTTGATTTCATAAAAAGCTGAACGTCCATTCTCTAGAAATCAGGTGGTTGAGGTCTCATGTTGCGTACCTAAATAGTGAGGCATCCAGAATCACTCATAACTTTTGAAAAAATTAGCCCAAAGTGATTTGCCAAAGACCAAGCATACTGTGCCACTCTGAGCTGGGATTAGTATCCAGGAATTCCTGGCCTGTTCAGGCCACTAATCATATTACCTGGAAGCTCTTTTGTCCTACCTCTTATCCCTTTAATGCTACTACATTTCTAAGGTGTAAGAATGGTCTGGAATGTCTGTATCTTACCACTGATTGGTTATCCAGAAATTTGATACTGGGCTACAAACTGAAATTTTGTATATTTTCCCAGTGTAACCAATATTGACATGCTTTCAAAAATCATGAGTCAGACCCCCAAACTCATGAAATTTTTACAAAATTAATAAAAGTTGGTTGCTTTTTACTTAGTGAACTTGGGTCTCGTTTTCAAGATTTTTCTCTGCAACCAAGAGGCTTAGAAAGTTACTATTTAAAAAAAAAAAAACAGAAAACTCTGTTTCCCACTTATTCACACATCTGGGAACTGAGGCTTTAAGAAAAACAACAAATATCATGAGACTCCCAAAAGAAACACGAGAACTGTTGATACTGTGTAGTACAAAACTGAACAGCATTTGCAACTATCTTTACTCCCTCAGTGTCGTCATCTTGGATTTGTTGTTAAGAACATAAGAATGGCCATACTGGGTCAGACCAAAGGTCCATCCAGCCCAGTATCCTGTCTGCTGACAGTGGCCAATGCCAGGTGCCCCAGAGGGAGTGAACCTAACAGGTAACGATCAAGTGATCTCTCTACTGCCATCCATCTCCACACTCTGACAAACAGAGGCTAGGGATACCATTCCTTACCCATCCTGGCTAATAGCCATTAATGGACTTAACCTCCATGAATTTATCTAGTTCTAATGGCAATGCTATGAGTAATGCTGAAGATCTTATGTTCATATAGAGCATTCTATTCTGAAGAACGTTAACGCTGAATTGAGCAGAGGTGCAAACTCTACATAGGGCGCACTTCAGGCCCTCAAAGAGAAATCCTTTAAAACAGGGTAGAGTGTGAGAACAGTTTAACCAAATGCTTTAGCACTATGCCACCATTTAGAACAGGAAGTGAAGGAGGACAAGGATGTGGGAATTTCGGAAGCAGAATGTAACCCACTTGGGAATTTGGCCAGGAGACTGGAATTAACAAGATGAACTGATCCTTAGAACTCCCACCAAACCTACTAGAGGGGTGTGTTTGTGTCCAAAAGATTCACAATTTTGGAGGGCTTTTGGACCCCCATCTGTCTTTGAGCCACTAGCTGGCATTGGTGGCCCAAAGTGCCACTTTTGCCTGATTAGCCATTGGTGACCTTTCCTTTTGGGGTCAGGCCTTGATGCTGTAATTGCCAGGGCAATTATGGATGGCCAGTTTGAAGCTACAGCTGGTAGAGAATGTAGCTGCCTGCTTGTTCAATGGTGCTAGTTGCAGGGAACAAAAATTAGACTTGTTCTTCAACAGCTTACTTTTCATTTCTGGGTGCAGTTCAAGGTGTTGACTTTGAGCTGAAGTTTGCATCCTGGCCCTAAAACACCACCCTTCCCACCCTGAGCCACTGCAGCAGATGAGATTAGCGAGGCTGCTCAAGATAACAGCCACTAGGTTTACAGTCACTGGGTGCTGGGAGCAAGTCATTCTTATGGGAGAGCCCTTGACTTTGGAATTGACTGCCAGATCTGGTTTGTTGACCTTTAGGGTATGGTGCAAGGTCCATTTGTTAGGCTTTCATCTGGGGGTGGGATTTGTGTTAGTTTTAATTGGGGATTTTCTTGTCTTTTTTTTTTTTTGGTACAAATATTGGAGATTTAAATTAAATACAAGTGTCCTGAGAGATGCAACTGAGCCAATTTTACAATAGAAACACTGTTTGTGTGCTATGGTGCTGTTTGATTTTGCGACCTGTTCTGCTGTATATAAGTTGAACTTGAACACTTTGCAGGGAGCATTCTTTTGTGGAGAGAGGACATTGATCTAATTTGGCAGGAAATAAATGGATGTTTGTGTTATGACACCTACTCAGCTATTTTCTTATGCGTGTCTGCAGGATACATTCTGCCTTGAAATCAGATATCGTGTAACAACGATACATTTTAAACAGGGGATAGTTCTGACCCTTTCGCAACTTTCAAGTGTGAATGTGTTAATATTTCACCCAGCACAGTAGTTCTGATAGGATGAACTTTCACTGTGTTTTTGTTGTTTGGCTTTATGTTTAACTTGAGGGTTTATTAGTTATTTAATCCTTTGTAATTCTGCTGCATGCTATCCTTACAACGGCCCCAAGACTGCAGAAAAAAACCGCAAACCATTCCTCTGGTTTTATTTTCTGAAAGATCTTTCTTCCTCTCCCCAACCCTCCCTGCACCCAAATCTGGGCCCCAGAGGGAAACAGGAAGTTGCTTCCTCAGACCTGTCAGCTCTTATGCTTTCAAAATGAGCCTAATGATGTTGAGCCCTATATGATTCTTTCACACTTGTCTACTTCAATCTCACACCATGAGACAAGTAGGAGCTGTGAGGAGGAAGGGATGAAAGTCATGCTATGGTAGAAATCTGTAAAACATACACATTTGGTGCAAAGGAAATTTCAGTTCGAAACATAAGTCTGTATGTGTCTTAGCGCTGTGACTGGTTGGTGCTTTCTCCGCACATTAATATATTTTTGGCTTGATGCACAGTAAATTTTGGGGCATAAGGGGGGGAAAAAGGGAAGAATTAGGCTAAGTGCTTCTCTCCCACCTCATAATATGCAACTGGAAGTACATAGTGGGGCCTTTGCCTGCGTTTGGTCATAGATGGAGAACTACCACCATGATAGTCCTTATGCAAAGGTTGGTGGAACATTGGTGGCTCTAAGCCTAAATTTTCAAAGAAGTCCACAGATTTCCCTTTGTGAACAGTTCCATTCCCCTCCGACATTGAAGACCATTCTATGTGAATGAAAGAGCCCCGCATCAGGGGTGTAGCAAGACGCTCTGCCCAGCAGTCAGATGCAACCAGCTATATGCCTTATGTCCCATCACATTAAAAATGGAAGAAGAGCTTAACCAGTGTAAATAGTAGGGGTCACTGGTGCAGCACTACCTTGCCACCCATGCATGGTATCACATGGTCTTCTCTTGCTCCTTTATGTTGGTTTTACAGCTTATTTGTAAACAACCCTTCCCCCATGTCTACCTTCAAGTGAGCTATGGGGGAATTGGGGGGAAAAAAGCCACGCCCAGGCAGAAACTACAGTACAATGGATGAAAAATAGAACTCTCGTAGAGAAGGAAAGAAGGAAAGGAAGGGTTTGAGGTCAAGGCATAGGATTGAATTACCATGGCTATGCCACATTCTCATCGTGTGACCTTGAGATTGTGTGATCTCTTGATGCCTCAGTTTACCCTAGTGAAAAATGGGGAAAATAATGCTTAATAGACTTGATGCTATAGAAATGCAAACTGTTGTGGTTATGGCAGAATAAGGACAGCTCTAATTTATACTTGTTTTAGTGTGTGTATATGAGTGTATAATATGGCTACTTTGGCTTCTTCTCCTCCTCATACCTCCTACGTTTAGATAATTATAATTTGGGATGAAATGAAGGCGATGTCTTCCAAACATGGGGGCAGAAGAGAGAAATACATTGCAAAAGCATGGGCATGACTTAAAAAATACCTTGTACTTTTCACATTCAAAAGAATAAAACACAGATCCCGTCCAGAAGACTGGTATGAACTTCTTAAAAAATAAATCAGATCTCCAATAATTAGAGCAGACTGTTGGTCGAGCCTTGCTAACTTTCCCACCCCCAACACTTTATGTACAGAAAAATGGATGGTGCCTTCCTACGTCTCAACAAATATTTAGTAAGAGAGGCAGAAATGAGCTCTCATATTATTCAAATATGATCTATAGATAGAGGTATATGATGAGCTAGCTTGCAGGTATGTGCATCACTGCTCCCTAGCAGATGGAATTAGAACTGCTCAATTGTGTGCCACAGAGACTTCACCACCAAGAGAGACTCCTTTGGCTCAGACATACTTGTAGAATGGGAGGATTTGAGTTCTAGCCCAGATGTAACTGTGAACTGGGGGGCCATGGCATGTAGCATAATGAGAGCCATGCTGTTTCTAACTGGTCATTGGTTTGTTAACCAAACTGCAGTGCATTTGCTGGCACATCATGAAATTTTAACATAAACTATTAAAATGAAACTATTGTTATTATACACAGTTTTAAAGAGCCAATCACTGCAGTGTGTAGATACCTTTACATACATTTGCTTATCATGTTTGGTCCTCTAATTGAAACGTAGCCCTCCGTGCTTTCCTTCTCCTGCATTGTCCCTAATCAGAAGGAGCTAACTCTAAGTGGACTCAGAAGAACCAGCCCAGCCACTAGGGAAGCACCAACCTCAAATAATAATGCTTGCATCATTAAACAATGATCAAGGTAAACTATTGGTTTTTAACATTTAAATTGTAGTAGCAACCAGGTTGGACCCAGTCATGCTCACAGCATATTTAATAGGCAGCAGGTTTAAAACAAACAAAAGGAAGTATTTTTTCACACAACACACCATTAACCCGTGGAACTCCTTGCCAGAGGATGTTGTGAAGGCCAAGACTATAATAGGGTTCAAAAAAGAACTAGATAAATTCCTGGAGGATAGGTTCATCAATGACTATTAGCCAGGATGATGCCCCTAACCTATGTTTGCAAGAAGCTGGGAATAGGTGATGATTGATGATTACCTGTTCTGTTCATTCCTTCTGAAGCACCTGGCATTGGCCACTGTCACAAGATAGGATACTGGGCTAGATGGACCTTTGGTCTGACCCAGTATGGCCGTTCTTATGTTCTTACACTAGGTGCTGTATAAGCATACAGTAAATCATGGTCCCTGCTCCGAAGAGCTTGCTGTATAAATGACAGGATGTAACAGGCAGATGAAACAAGAGCGTCAGAGGCGATGGAGTAAGAAAAATAATTGGTCATGCACGATACTTAATCAGTGCTGTGGTGCGGCATCCTTGCTTTTTTATTTTTAAATAAATCCAGGGCTTGTTCTCTTACTAGCTAATTCATATAATTCAGTCACTCACAATGGCTCTCCCAGTCAAAGTTTGAATCCTCAATGTTCCACTGAATTTAAACCTCTCCAGATATGTGTGCAGCTGCAACACTCCAGGTACTCAGATATTCTCAGTGAATATTTTGCCAGCAAGCGCTGACGTCAAAGCTCTGTTCGGTTAAAAAGCAAACTGAAGCAACGCTTTGTGAATAATTTGAAAAAGTGTCGCCTCTAGCCAGGTTCCCAGTGAATGCTGGCACTTGCTCAGTGGTCAAATGGTTGATTTACTATGTGTTTTTTCCCATTGCTATGCAGCAGGCCTGAGTTGTTGTGGTTTTTTTATCTCCTTCATTGGATTTGTGAGCTCTCTTTGTGGTTTGCCAAATGAGCGGCATTAAAAATGACATTCTTTGGCTGTAGGTCTAAAGGTTGTGATGGCAAATCAGAATTTCAGCATCGGAAATTGGGCCTTGTAAGAAGCAGACATATAAATCAAGGCTGTGCTGATTAAATGTGCTCTTTCATGAAGCTTTGTTGAGGGGCTAAATGCATTCCACATCTCAACAAAAGTTCCTGAGGGGTCAGAAAACAGTCTGCAGGGAGGGAGGAAAGTGTGTACTTAGAAATGGTGTTAAAATGTGATCTGTCACTTGTGTGGTGAAATTGTATGATACCAACTGAAAAATCCAGTAAGGATAATACCAGTGACCCTGCTGAACCCCCTAATAAGATGACAAGTCTCCTAGCTGTAATCAGGACTGGTAGGTACTTAAGTCAGAGGCAATCAGAGTACTTTATTGTGTTTTAGAACTGGCCTCCAAAGATATTTTACATTTGTATTACAAGTACGTACCACTGCCATTTACAATATGTACACAATTATAACTTGCACTTGAGAAGATCTCATTGTAGGAAGCACTCATTTATGCAGCATAGTGGGTCCATCTGAGTTATGCCTGTCCCCTTATGTTAGCCAGACTGTAAATACATGTGTATAAGCCTTGGACACTGCTATGTCCAACCAGCATACAAAGGGCTTGTTTGGAACCTCAATTCTCACCTGCCAGTGTAGCTTGGCAAGGCTGTGAACCTGTTATTCAAGATTGTTTTCTCTCTCACCAGTCCCCTAACTGTGTTTTTCTTCACAATTATAGACAGTCTGCCTGGGTCTACCTATCTCAGTGGCTGCTCTCAATGGCTCTATGGCAGAGGTGGGCAAACTACAGCCCGCAGTTCACATCCAGCTAGGGTTACCATTCGTCCGGATTTACCCGGACATGTCCTCCTTTTTGTGCTAAAAATAGCGTCCGGGGGGAATTTGTAAATAACTCAAAATGTCCGGGATTTCCCCCCTCCCCCGGCAGAGCAGAGCGAGCAGCTGGGAGGGCTGCAGGAAAGTCCCGGGCTGGACTCCGGAGCAGCTGTAGAGGAGCTCCGCCCTGCATTCTGAGCCGGCAGCTCTCCCCTGCAGCCCGGCTCCGGCAGCACTGTGCAGGGCCAGGGACCGGGTTTTGTTGTGCTGGGGAGCGCAGCCACGTGTCCGGCTCACACAGAGCCCAACACCCTGTTCTGAGCAGCAGGGTAAGGGGGCCAGGGGGCAGGAGAAGGGGCAGGGTGGTTCTGGAGGGGGCAGTCAAGAAACGGGGGGGGGGGTCGGGAGTTCAGGGGGGGGCTTTTTGGGGGGAGTGGAGAAAGTTTTGGGCAGTCAGGGTACAGGTAGGGGGTAGGGTCCTGGGGGGCAGTTGGGGGGGTCTTAGGAGGGGGCAGTTAGGGGACAGGGAGTCTTAGGTAGGGGGTGGGGTTCTGGAGGGCAGTTAGGAGCAGGGGTTCCAGGAGGGGGCAGTCAGGGGACAAGGAGCGGGGGGGTGGGGGGCTGGGAGTTCTGGGGGGGAGCTGTCAGGGGGCAGGGGTGAGGAGAGGGATCGGAGCAGTCAGGGGACAGGGAGCAGAGGGGTTTAGATGGGTTGGGAGTTCTGGGGGGGGGCTGTCAGGGGGTGGGGAGTGGTTGGATGGGGCGTGGGAGTCCCAGGGGTCTGTCTGGGGGTGGGGGTGTGGATAAGGGTTGGGGCAGTCAGGGGACAAGAGGCAGGGAGGCTTAGGTAGGGAGTGGAGTCCTGAGGGGCAGTTAGGGGCAGGGGTCCCAGGAGGGGGCAGTCAGGGGACAAGGAACGGGGGGAGGGTTGGGGGTTCTGGGGGGGCGAGAAGTGGGAGGGGCAGGGGCGGGGCTAGGGCGGGGCTCCTCCCGTCCTCTTTTTTGCTTGCTGAAATATGGTAACCCTACATCCAGCCCACAGGACTGTTCTGCCTGGCCCCTGAGCTCCCGGCTGGGGAGGCTAGCCCCCGGCCCCTCCCTTGCTGCCCCCCCTCACCCACAGCCTCAGCTCGCCATGCCGCCAGTGTGGTGGCGTGGCTGGCTCCGGCTGGGCGGCGCGGCTCAGGGGCAGATGAACACAGGGTGCCCTGCACGGGCTCCCCAACAACAGGGGGCCCCAGGGCCGGGCACTCGGGCAGCTCAGCATCAACGCACCCCCTGTGGGGGGAAGGGCTGCACTGCGGGGGCAGGGGAGCAGGCAGGAGGTGCAGATGGCGGGAGCGCGGGGAACACGACTGGAGGACTCAGGAGGCACACCGGGCAGCCGCGCAGCCGGCCGGAGAGAAGCAGCACTTTGAAGGGGAAACCACCACTTCTCTCCGGCTGCGCGGCTGCCCCTGCTCCTCCTGAGTCCTCCGCCCATGTTCGTAGGGCCACATTCCAAAAGGGGCTGGGAGGGAGGGGTTGGATAGGGGGTGGGGTCCCGGGGGGGCGGTTAGGGGTAGCGGGTCCTGGGAGGGGACAGGGACGGGGGGGTTAGATGGGGTGGGGTCCCAAGGGGCAGTTAGGGACGGTCAGGGGACAAGGAGTGTGGGGGGGTGTTGGATGGTTTGGGAGTTCTGAGGGGGGCAGTCAGGGGGTGGGCAGTGGGAGAGGGCAGATGGGGACAGGGGCCAGGCTGTTTGGGGAGGCACAGCCTTCCCTACCCAGCCCTCCATACCGATTCACAACCCTGATGTGGCCCTCAGGCCAAAACGTCTGCCCACCCCTGCTCTATGGTAACAAGTATGACTTTAGAATTTCTAACTAAAATTAAAATTGCTTTACTGCCAGTAATGAATTTAGCCATATTGTTGAGTATAGTATAAAAATGCTAGACCGTCATTCCTCCCTGGTAACTGCAAATAATATTACACTGTAGTTGAGTCCAAGGTTATTGTAACTCTTTAAATCAAGGCAGGTCATAATGACAAGCTTTATTGATCGCATGTATACACACATATATATATACTACCTGATTAGTATGCACAGTATTGGGCTTAAAACCTAGAATGTAGTCTCTGGTGGCAGCCTCTTTTTTGACTATTCCAAAGCCCTGTTCAGAAATTGGGATGTGATATCCCAAGCGATTACAATGGGTCATCCAGCAGCTGCTTATTTTTCATGTTCATCAGCACGCATTCAGAAGCAAACTTTTAAGATAGCCTTTGCCATTACTTCCCCTAAATATGTAGCATTATATAGGGAATAGGAAAGGCTGCTTGTTTCGAGCCTTCCTTCCATCCTGTTAAGTGTTATCCATTGCCTTTAACAAAACACTCAGCTTTTCCGATAATACAATAGACAGCAAAATGTAGACACCTCTTACTAATTGACATGTGTGGTGTGACCTTGACCTGTGGCCCATTTATCCTCCACATGCTCACAGTTCACAGTTGTCTGTGAACCCTGATAAGTTGGTTCATTATTGATTTTTTTCCCCCTTTTTGTATGGTTGGTGAAAATCTGATTCATAGCTTGGTGGGACTGGGGAAGGGGTGGGATTGTAAAAGAGAGCACTGTATGTAAGCAGCTAGTGAGATGCAAGGAGTTGCAGTGAAACTGAATGCTGGGAAGAGAGACCTTGATGTCAGCTACCCTGAGGAGCATGTTTCATTAGATTCTGTGTAGCAGCCATGATAAAGCAACCGACTCTGTCATTATGATCATAGTTTACTCTTTCTGCTACAGCTGCATTCTTTGTGTTCTTTCCGAGAATTCAGTTTAAGTTGCAGGCCTCCTTGCTTCATTAAAACTGTTGTCCCTATTTGCCCTGGTTAGTCACTATAAATGAGCTGGTGCCTTTGATAATAACATTGTGCTGATCTATTGTTTGTGATAACAATAATAATAAAGCAAGAGCTGATAAAATATTTGCTCTTATAAATCTCCCCCTGCACATTTTTATCTTTTCTTTATAGTTATTTGTGGCTTTCCCCCCTTCTTCTCCACCCCCAATGCGTACCCATTAAAAGTTGGGGGAGGGGGAAGGTTTTTCACTATTGTACATTTGGTGGATTGTAGTATAAAGCATGAAAAAGCTGAACAGGTTAGGCAGAGAAGAACATATGGCATCACTCCTTTGCACGGTGATACCTCCCTCCTCATGTGCTTGTTTATTGACTAAGGATGAGTCTGAAACAAAACCGCTGATGGGACACCTCCAGACTGTGGGAAGGCTGGGAGCCAAAGCCAAATTGTGTAGCCTTTCTCTTTTTTGCTTCGTAACCAGCCTGAGCTTCATAGTAATGAATTCAGAGTGCTCAATACCTACCACATTCTACTTAACTTTTAAAATAATTTTTGGTGAAATCAGTTCTGACCAAAGGTACCAGTCTGGCAGCCAGGAAGAAGACAAACCCCTCTGTTCATAAACGAAGCGCAGCATGGTCCACAGAGGAGTAAGTTTCCGCCCATTCCATCAATATGGCTAAGTCCTGACTTTGAAGGACCCACTCTTGGGAGTGAGAGGCGTGTTCAGTCTCCATGGCTTTTTCAGTCCTCTGCTGAGCCTGCCAACCAGTCAATGGAGGATGCACTTTCCCTGTGTTTCTGTCCTATATTGGATCTTGTACTGTGCTTATCAGCATGGCTGGCTGGCAGAGGTGAAAGTGGGCCGGTACAGTGAGTGTACCAGTAAGAAGTGGCCAGTACTGGCCCATACACAGCCCACATTAAAGCACACCATGGCAGTGCTTTAATGTCACTGCCCCTTTTGCCACCTCCCCCCCACCCCCGGGCCGCTGATGGTGTGTGTGTGGGGGGAGAGGGAGGCAGCTGCCCTGTGGCCAGAAATTTAAAAGGGACCGGGGCTCCTGGCTGCCACTATGGTGGCAGTGGCTGGAGCCCCGGGCCATTTAAATCGCTGCTGAAGCCCTGGGCGGCGTGGACTGGACAACATGGAAGGGCTGGCTGGGGGAGGCTGACCTCCCCGCCCCTTCCGCCCAAGGCTAATTTCAAGCCTAAACTTGTTGATGACCAGTTTATATCCATTTATTCTTGTGTCAACATTGGTGCTTAACTTAAATAACTCCTTTCCTTCCCTGGTATTTATTCCTCTGATGTATTTATAGAGAGCAATTATATCTTCCCTCAGCCTTTGTTTGGTTGGGCTAAACAGTCCAAGCTCTCTGAGTATCCTCTTATAAGGTGGGTTTTCCATTCCTTGGATCATTCTAGTAGCCCTTCTCTGCATCTGTTCCAATTTTAATTAATTTTTCTTAAACATGGGAGACCAGAATTGCACACAGTAGTCCAGATGAGGTCTCACCAGTGCCTGTCATGTGTGTGTTCTCTCATCCGCTCTCCAGGAGGAGACATGTGTGAAGTTAAGTGGCTTCTTTGGGTTGGAGTTTGAGGGGTTTTTAAATATAGATGTTGCCGTGTGTTTGCATTAGGGAAGGTTGTCAAGCTGTCTGTAGTGGCTCAGGAGTATGAATGCCAACCTCAGGGCAGAAGCAGGGAACAAACCCCAAACCGGTTGTGAGTTCTATACTTCGATTTCACCAATCAAGTGTCAAGTGTGAACTCCTCAAGTACTATAACAGCATTAACATGGAGTCACAGACAGTTCCCTTGAGTACTCCAGTCTATCTTGCCACCAGGTGAGCTTGCCTTTGTGATAGATGGTCCCTTATACCAAAAATCACAACAATATTCAGGTTACTCCCAGTTCCAAAGGGCCAGTGACTTACCCCAGGTCGGTTGCGCCTTAGGTCCTATACCAAAGACAGCGCTTGTAGTCAATCCTGTAATCAACTAAGTAAAGATTTATTAAGCCCAAAAAATAAATAAGAGCATTATTTACCAGCTTAAAGTAGGTAGACGTACACAACTGAGTTACAGACTTAGGTCCCAAAGGGTGGTAGAAGCTTCTATAATAATCAAACTCTGTAGGTCCTTTAGGGCTAACCGAGGACAAGGAGCTGGGGATCCCTAGCTTTGTCTAGGGCTTGTCTACACTGGCAAGTTTCTGCGCAGTAAAGCAGCTTTTTGCAGTCAAACTGCAGACGTGTGTACACGCTGTCAAGCCACTTTGTGCGCTGAAACTCCTCAGTTGCAGCACTGCAAAAAAACCCACCTTGACGAGAGTCACAAGGGTATTTGCGCAGAGGCTCCAGCTCTCTATTGCCAGTGTAGACACTTGATTGCTTTCTGCGCTGTAATTGGCCTCCGGAGCTGTCCCATAATGCCTCAAGTGACTGTTCTGCTCATTGTTTTGAACTCGGCTGCCCTGGAGACATGCGCCCCTCCCCTTTCAAAGCACTGTTTCTGACAGCCCATGTGTGCTATGCTGATCTGCTCCGGGATACAAAGCAAACCATTAATGTGGCATGCTCGTGCTGTTGAACACAGAGGCTGTGTGTGTGTGTGTGAGAGAGAGAGAGAGAGAGCCCAGGGAGGGAGGCAGGGGCTGATGTTGGGGTTTCCCCCTTCCCATGCCTCAGGACTGGTTGCTTCCTGCCCATGTCTGAACTTACAAGACAGCATGCTGACACACTCTCTGTCCCCCAAAACACACTGTCTCTCTCCCCCCCCCCCCTCCACACACACACTCTCTCTCTCTCCCTCCCCTCCCCACTTCAGTTGAAAAGTAGCTGGCAATGTAGTAGGATGCCCCTGGAACAATGAGATTGGGAAACCTGCATCATGTGACACTGTGCCTGCCTCATGAGGTATTGCCAACCCTTCCCAAAGCACCCTGTGGGATAGCTACCACAATGCACTGCTGTCTTTGCCGTTGCAAGAGCCGCTAATGTGGATGCTCTCCAATGTCACAAGGATCGCAGTGTGGACACGCAACAGCAGTTTAATTCCAGCGTTTTAATAAAAGTGGTATAACTTGTAGGGTGACCAGACAGCAAGTGTGAAAAATCGGGACGGGGGTGGGGGGTAATAGGATCCTATATAAGAAAAAGATCCAAAAATCGGGACTGTCCCTATAAAATCGGGACATCTGGTCACCCTAATAACTTGAGACGCAGAAACTTGCTAGTGTAAACATACCCTTAGAAATCTTGTCCTCCCAAAGTCCAAGGAGCATAGAGATCCAGTTTCTTCTTCCTGACACGAATTTTTATTCCTTCCCCCAGAGTTCAAGTTGATGAGGGGAGTCCTCATGCATGTCTGCTCTTCAAGGGTGTGTGTGTAGGAACAATTAACAAAGTCCCTGTTCTTTGATGCATCCGAAGAAGTGGGCTGTAGCCCACGAAAGCTTATGCTGAAATAAATTTGTTAGTCTCTAAGGTGCCACAAGTACTCCTGTTCTTTTTGTGGATACAGACTAACATGGCTGCTATTCTGAAACCTGTTCTTTGATGGTTCATACTGGCTCATTTGGTTCAATAGGCCTTCTTGTGTGCAGGACCTCATGCATTCTGTAGGAAGCCTGCCTTTACATTAATTAATGCTTCTTTCTGTTTGGTGAGTTACACAGTTACAGAGGTTTGCAATGAAAACACTTAGGCTTTGTCTACACACCCCGAAAGACAAAAAGTTTTGCCGAGGAAAAGCACCGGTGTGAACAGCACTTTGGCGGCAGGAGCGCTCTCCTGCCAACAAAGATACCACCACTCGTTGGGGGTGGATGTTTTTCTCGCCGACAAACAGCAGCCACACTGCGCGCCTTTTAGCGGCGTGGCTGTAGCGGCACAGCCGTCTCACTGAGAGCTGCATAGTGTAGACAAAGCCTTAATATAACTATATTTATAGCATGGGGTACAGATTATATGAGTGAGATTAATACATGCAAGGCCCTACATGTATTTCATTATCACAAAACACATTTTTGTAAATCTAATACCTACTTTAATAATGCTAACCCAAAAGTATCAGAGGGGTAGTCGTGTTAGTCTGAATCTGTAAAAAGCAACAGAGGGTCCTGTGGCACGTTTAAGACTAACGGATGTATTGGGAGCATAAGCTTTTGTGGGTAAGAACCTCACTTCTTGCATCTGAAGAAGTGAGGTTCTTACCCACGAAAGCTTATGCTCCCAATACTTCTGTTAGTCTTAAAGGTGCCACAGGACCCTCTGTTGCTAACCCAAAAGTGAGCCATATGCTTTCACTAACAGATTTTAGTTTCTTATAGATTAAACGGTGTGCAACAGGAGATTTCATATAGGTTGGCACCAGCTTCAGGTGCTCAAATGAGACTGTAGAAATGAACAGTGTCTAAATTCTGTACACACATGCACGCGCACACACAGCAGGCATACAATTAGATACAATTTTAAATTAATACAAATAAACACATTAAAAGAAATTAGCTTAAAACACACTGGGTTGTTTTGGGCTCTACCATTGCTGATGTAGTTCAGAAAGTCTTTTCAAGTTGCGACTCCATCACAATCACAGACAAAATGACAGCTTAATATTTCAGTCCTGTGCTAGGCCTGACTGAGCCGCAGGCCTCAGCAAATATTCTGAGAAATTAACGGGTTGATGTGCAGAGCTGTGGGAGATCAGTGCTGAGGAAGGCCACGCGTACGCTTCCATTTCTAAGTAGCATTTTTTTCTCTCAGGTGTAGGGCCCTATTGTCTGCTTAATTCCCTTTTCTCTTGAGTAACAAATGGTTCCTTGTTGTGTTTTCTAAATGAAAATGGAATTATATTAATGCTTAGCACTTCATATTTTCACGTTCAAAGCACTTTACAAACATTGTCACGATTAATCCTCACAATTCCTCTGTGGGGTTCTCTCTCTCTCTCTCTCTCTCTCTCTCTCTCTCTCTCTCGTGCCTCTTTATTCTATGTGGAACGTAGGGCCTTCATCACTGCCTTCCATCTTTGCTGGTCTTCTGTTGCACTATTAGCTTCTTTCAGTGTCATTTTGATAGCTTTCAATTTATTTTTGCTGTGAATTTGTTATACTTGGTGTGCCTCATTGCCTCTTGGCCTGGAGTGGTCCAGTTCAACGCCTGTGTCGTGTTATTTGGGTCTTTCCTCCATGTATGCGTTAGCCATCTCCATTTTTGTTCCATAATTTCCTGTCCTATCAGTTTCTATTTTGTCCTATTCCAGAATTCTTCATTTGAGTTTTTATTCTGGCCATCTGATACTGAGGATTTGTCTAAGGCAGCTGCTTATGAAAATGGAGTTTAGATAAGTAAGGTCTTAATAAGTCTCCAAGTTTCAGTGCCATATAATACGACTGACTATTACAGTGGTGTCAAATATTCAAAGTTTAGTCTGAAGGGCAAAATTTCTGTGTCTCCAGATTGGCTTTAGAGTTACAAAGACATATCTGGCTTTCACTATTCTGGCATCAATGTCTTCATCTGTTCCACCTAATGTACTTACAGTGCTGCCAGGATATATGAAATATCAGACCTCTTCTGTGTCAGACCAGAAAGTGTTGTTGGTGTTTTTTTTGTTATGTGTTGATTCTCATGGTTTTAATTTTCTCTGATTTTCAGTTTTACTAATTGTGCATAGGCCTGGAGATCCTTTGTTTTGGGTTGAATGTCTCTATGGGTATGGGATAGCAAGTTGATGTCATCTGCAAAGTCAAGGTCCTCTGACTTTTGTGTTAATCCATTGTGTGCCCCTTGGTTGTTCTGTGGTCTTTCTCATTACTAGTATAAAGATCATGGGTGACACAAGACATCCCTGTCTGATGCCCGTAGTAACCTCAAATAGCTTAGTCAGTTTGCTGTTATGTATTAGTTGGCACATCATGTTTTCTTAGAAGGTTTGAATGATGTGCACTTTTTATTATCCCTGCTTTACAGATAAGGAAACTGAGGCAGAGAGGTGAAGCGTCAGAAGCAGGTTTAGAACTCTGAAAAAATTGATGCTCCAATCATGTGATCCAATCATTAGACCAAGCCTCTCTTTAATTGAACTGCTAACCAAGCTTTCTGGAGGAAAGAGAGGGTGGGGAAATGCCAAAAATCTAACACAATAAGGTAAAAGGAATTAAAAAGTATACTATATAGATTAATAGATATGTTTTAAAACGTATCCTGAATGATGTCAAGGCTGCTTCCCCACTTTGAACTTTAGGGTACAAATGTGGGGGCCTGCATGAAAACTTCTAAGCTTAACTACCAGCTTAGATCTGGTCCGCTGCCACCATCCCAAAGCTAATTCCCTTCCCTGGGTAGCTTTGAGAGACTCTTCACCAATTCCCTGGTGAATACAGATCCAAACCCCTTGGATCTTAAAACAAGGAGAAATTAACCATCCCCCCTCCTTCCTCCCACCAACTCCTGGTGGATCAAGATCCAACCCTCTTGGATCTAAAAACAAGGAAAAATCAATCAGGTTCTTAAAAAGAAGGCTTTTAATTAAAGAAAAAGGTAAAAATCCTCTCTGTAAAATCAGGATGGACAAATAACTTTACAGGGTAATCAAACTTAAAGAGCTCAGAGGACCCCCCCCTCTAGCCTTAGGTTCAAAGTACAGCAAACAGAGATAAACACTCTAGCAAAAGGTACATTTACAAGTTGAGAAAACAAAGATAAACTAACACGCCTTGCCTGGCTGTTTACTTACAAGTTTGAAATATGAGAGACTTGTTCAGAAAGATTTGGAGGACCTGGATTGATGTCTGGTCCCTCTCAGTCCCAAGAGCGAACAACTTCCCAAACAAAGAGCACAAACAAAAGCCTCCCCCCCACCCCCCGCCCCAAGATTTGAAAGTATCTTGTCCCCTTAGTGGTCCTTTGGGTCAGGTGTCAGCCAGGTTACCTGAGCTTCTTAACCCTTTACGGGGAAAAGGATTTTGGAGTCTCTGGCCAGGAGGGATTTTATAGTACTGTACACTGGAGAGCTGTTTTAATTGAACTGCTAACCAAGCTTTTTGGAGGAAAGAGAGGGTGGGGAAATGCCAAAAATCTAACACAATAAGGTAAAAGGAATTAAAAAGTATACTCTATAGATTAATAGAGATGTTTTAAAACGTATCCTGATTATGGTGACACACAGTTATCCCCAGGAATTATTTTATGTGGAATATTAAATAAATAAACATGATGGTTACTTTTTAAGGCCAATTTTATAATCCCAATCAAATCTTTTGGATATTGCCTTTGTGCTGAATAGCCTCATGACGCTCCTGAAGTTTGTGTTAATCGGCACTCCACAGTCAGTGTATTGTTGCTTCATTAACCTACTTGTTTTTAAGTATCTCTAAATCACAAAGAAGAGAAGTCATGCTGGTAACTGAAAAAGAAACCCTGTTTGTAGCATCTCCCTCCTCTGAATCACATTTCAGGTTAGCAGCTAGTCTCTCTTACCTGTAAAATGTGCAGCGTAACCCAGAAGGAGATTTTAAACATGTACATCTGAAATTGAAGCATTTAGCAGGAAAGGTCCTTCGGGACATTTGGTGATGGAAAACATCTATTCTCTGTGTTATTTCACTGCTTGCAACGCACCCATTTATGGTCTACTGTTCAAAGGTAGATTTCATTTGTAATTATCTGATATCCTCCTAATTAGCCAAAGAATTACAAGTCAAAAAATTTTTATTAGAGAATTGTTATTGGTATTCTTACAGTATACTATTAAATAATTAATAAGAACTTTTTAACAAGATATAGAAGAGGAGGATAAATTGGAGGGGATCAGACCTGCTTCACAGTGTGCAGTAAGGGACCGTAAAAGCCTAATATTCCTACATCAAATAGAGATTCTCCTTTAGTTCCAATTGAGCTGTGGTGCTCTTTTAGACCAGAAGGGGATGAGTTTTATCTCTGCTTTCAACCACTTCAATGAAGGTATCCATGATGGGTGATACAGTGAGGACTGTGATGGGTGGTACAAGGAACCTGCTAGCCTTTTAAAAATATCTATTATTTATTATTTAATAGTGCTTAACTGGGTTACTTCTCTGGAACATCAGTGTCAAGAAAAACCACTGTCAGGAGACAGCTGTGTGTACTACAGAAATCTGTATCGCACACACCATCTTTTGGAGTTAGAAGTAAGCAGCTCATTGGCTTTTATTGTTTTTCATTAGCTCTTGGAATTCCAGTGTCAAGATACAGGGAGAAGCGAAAGTTTTCTGTCCTACAGTTTTTATCAAATATTATTTTGGTGCTTTGTTGGTGGTTTTTTTCTAAGCCACTGATGAAAAGTGTATTGTTGAAACTTTGGCATGTCACATTTAGGGCATTAAAGCACCTACACACAATCAAAACCAAAACATGATTCATGTTGGTAATTTCTAATTACAGACGCTGAGTGTACAACATGATTTCTCTTTGAAGCACAGTTTACTGTGCATAAACATAAACTGACAGGTACATTTTTGAATATTTTCTTTGTTTGGTTCTGAAAATTTGGAGGGCTTTTTTCGTTGAGGGATTCTCTCCAGGAAAATCAGACCGGCATTAATAAAGTTCTTTTTTTTTTTATCATACAACAAAATAAATGGCCTTGAACAATACCTGATTACATTCAGTATGTTTGAGTACTAAAATTAATTCCTTTGACTGTTTATATCTGGACCCACTTGCAAGCATGATTAAGCCAAGAAGCTTTGCAGCTTCAACTTACAAAGTTGCTGACCACATTTTTAAAATTGTGAAGGGCACAACATGCTCCTTTTAACCTCAAAGTTTGGCTTAGGGATGAAATAATTTTAAACATCCAGAAAAAATAAGGACGATTTTTGGAAGCCGAGAGATAAATATTTTTGTTCTTTCTTGTCACTACTTACCAGCCATAGTACCGAGAAAGAGAGTGAGTAAGTTTGTAGATAATGTACTGTGGGTGTCAGGATACAAAATTATTCATATGCAGACTCCTAACGCATGCGACAACTCTCCTAAACCAGAACTACTCATTTGTGTCAAGGTTCTAGTAAATGAGCAAGATCCTTGAGGCGTTGGGGTTCGGGGTTTATTTCTCCTTGATTTATTAATCTTTAGCTCTCGTTTAAGGGTCCAATTCTGCTAAAGAATCAACATACAAAGGTCCTCCTGAATAGGGTTGGTCCCTGATACAGAAGAAAATTC
This sequence comes from Chrysemys picta bellii, assembly GCF_011386835.1. Taxonomy (NCBI): domain Eukaryota; kingdom Metazoa; phylum Chordata; order Testudines; family Emydidae; genus Chrysemys; species Chrysemys picta. Next base: position 84,468,148 of record NC_088799.1, on the reverse strand, counting down.
TCCATTTGTGTGAGTGAATGAATTTGTCATCTTACTTTTACTTCATTCTTAGTGTTTATATAGTGTGATACTTAATGGTGCTTTTCATCTATAGATCTCAAAGTACTTTCCACAAATAAGTATCATTAGCCCTCTTTTACAGCCCCTGTGGCCTGCCGCCTCCTTCAACTCCCATTGGCCGGGAACTGCGAACCGCGGCCACTGGGAGCTGCAGGGGGCCATGCCTGCGGACGGTCAACATCCGCAAAATGTCTCACAGCCCTCAATCAGCTTACCCTGATGGGCCACAGGTTGCCCACCACTGGTGTATATGCTTGGAGCAGTGCTCCATTCTTCTTTTAAAAAGGAATGGGACCTATGATTGTGGAGGGAGCTGTTACTCCATAGTGAGTCTGCTCCTGACTGCAGAGGAGATCCAGCACAGTGCCGCGTGCCTTCATCTCCCCTGCAGCTCAAAGTGCATATTTCTGGATCATAAAGAAACCCACATAATGGCTTTTTCATTGTATATTAGCAAGCAACTGATTATCATAACCCGTGTTGTATTTGTTACTCTGTGACAGCTGTGACAATCTATATGTCGCCTTTTGCTGCTAAAACAACAAAATCCACCACCACCAGATTAGGGGAAAATAACATTTAACACATTATAGGCTGTTTAGCTCATTGTTTATCTGCAGCAAGAAACTACTGAACCCTCTATTCTGCACCAGTCCTTCTGAGGCTCGCAGAAAAACCCTGCATTGTATTTGTGTGTGTAAGGCATCGGGGCTTCTCTCGATAGATCTGCTTTCAGAAGGCATATGCACTGATTTGTCAAAAAGGTGACAGCTCATCATTAGCCAGTTTGGTCACATATGTTATGTTGGTGAATGTTGTTTGATCAAGTGAAGCCCAAGGTAAGACTTAAAGAAATACATTGTAAAGCATGCTTTGTTAGTACAAAACATAGAGGTGGCTCCCTGGAATCTAATGCAAACATCTAATAGCTCCTGTTTTATCCTCATCTAGTGAAATGTGCTGAGCTTAAGTGGAAGCAGCTGCCTCCCGTACAGAGAGAAAGAGACAGAATCCCCCTCCCTCCCCTTCCCTGCATTCAATTAGCTGCTGTTTCGCCTCAGAGTGCTGCATTACGACCACTCCTACTGTCGGAGACATTAGTAAATATGCAGTGCAATAATGAATTTGTAAATAGAGTGTGGGGCTAACGAGTGTCCTCAGCTCAGGAATGCAGTGGGTATTTATTAAGCCAGGTGTGTGTGGGGGGGGGGGGGGAGGGGGGCGAAGCATCTCCAGGCTGGATTTTATAATTAGGGCACATGGTGTAACTCTTTTGTTTTGCAGAAGCCAGCTTTATTAATTGATGTAGAAGGTTGCTGTGTGCTATTCATTGTTTGATTAAAATGCCTGTATAAATAATTAGGCCTCTTCTGTTTGTTTTATTTTTTTTTACCCAATTTACATTTTCATACAGAATAGAAATGAATTAGCAAATGCATTTATATCCCAATTTTTTTTTTGACCCATAACTGTTCTCTTCTGCTCACACAATGCTGTTGTCTCTCTATGGCCTTTGGGCTAAACTGTTTCAGACCTGAGGATCCAATGGCTGGAAGTTGAAGCTAGTAACATTCAGACAGGGCAAAAAGGAGTAAATTTTTACCAGCGAGGGTAATTAAGTATTGGAACAATTTACCAACAGTTATTTTTGATTCTTCATCACTGGCAATTTTAAAATCAAGATTGGATATTTTTCTAAAAAACACACTCTCGGAATTATTTTGGAGAACTTCTATGGCCTGTGTTATCCAGGGTGATTGCAATGGTCCTTTCTGGTCTTGGAATCTATGATTCTATAGCCACATGCTCTCTTTGGAGTGGTCTTCTTATTCCTCCTCTTTGTGTGGTTTTGTGAGTATTTGGCCATCTTATCACAGTATTGCTCCGGAAAAATATATACATTTACTCAGTCACGTTTAGAAACATCAGGCCAAATCTATCCCTAGTGTTAAGGAAGGGGGCTTACACCAGACAGGAATTTGCTCCTGTCTGTATTAAAGGCAATATGAACTGGTGAAAATGATGCTGTGTCGTGCAGCAGGTGGAGAGAGCTTCATGCTGCTGGAATTATGATCTTAAAAGACCCTCTTGAAACTGTATTATTTATTATACGAGGGTCCACCTCCTAGCATTGATGTATTAAAGGTCTGCCTATTTTCAGTAAGTTTGGAGCAGGCTGTAACTCACCTTGACATTTTACTCTGGACTGAAACTACTTTGGGTTGCAACCTAGAACAACTACTTTTTTTCTTTATAGTATTTCCTTTTTAAAAATACACCTCTACCTCGATATAACGCTGTCTTTGGGAGCCAAAAAATCTTACTGCGTTATAGGTGAAACTGCGTTATATCGAACTTGCTTTGATCCACCGGAGTGCGCAGCCCCGCCCCCCTGGAGCACTGCTTTACCGTGTTATATCCGAATTCGTGTTATATCGGGTCGCGTTATATCGGGGTAGAGGTGTAATTAGTTGAGAGGTAAAACTTCTATATTTTCTAACTACAAAGAAAATGTTCCATTTTGTATGGTTGTCTATTGTAAATCCGCTGCCTTTCCCCTAAATTTACTTTTCCTCCTCACTTTCTCTCCTCAGTCTAAATGAGGACTTGCCTATTGGTTGTGGCGCTTAGCTCAACCTCTGTGTATGTGTGTACAGGAGAATACTTGTAAATCATTATTGATGTGTCTGTACATCCCTAGAGGGAATGGCTTAGTGTCCAAAGCAGCAGGTTTGAAATATCTAGACTCAAGAATGGCAGGTTCAAATCCTGGCAAGATTGTTACATCCCTTTGTTCTTCCAAATGACATAATCTAAGGCCTTGTTTACAATACATAATTAAGTTAACCTATGTTAGGTAATTACTGCGTTTTTTCACGTCCACATTACCCTCCTTCTGCCGGTGGTGCGTGTCCTCACCAGGAGTGCTTGCACTGACTTAAGAGGGCAGTGTGGGGCGCTGGGAGCCCGGCTGCCCAGCACTGAGAGCCCCAGGCTCCCAGCTCCCCATGGAGCTCATAGCGTTGGGCAGTGAGGCTCCCAGGTGTGAGCTCCACGCAGAGCCCACAGCCCGGGTTCTCAGCCATGGCAGGATTGCAGGACTCACAGCTGGAACACCGCCCCTGCCGTGGGGGCTCAATTTCTAAACAGGGAACCTACCAGCAGTGAAATTGACCATTCTTGTCAATTTCATGCCTCCCGCTGTCAGGATATGTAAGTAATGCAGTCTCTGTATGTCGCCCAAACTACATCAAACTAAGCCTTACGCCTTTCACTGAGGTGGATTTATTTGGTCGGCGTAGCAGGCGAGTTACAGCGGTGGGAGAAATGCTGTAGTGTGTACGCTTACGCAGTTAGGTGGACGTAAGCTCCCTTACATCGCTCTAACTCTGTAGTGTAGACCTGGCCTTAGTATCCTGCATTTTACTGTGTGTGGGTCTTTTGGCAAAGTTTAATAGGAACTGCATGTACTCAGTATCTCTGAAAATTGTTCACAAGGTCCTTTCTGGTCTGGATAGACATTATAAATCCTGTGTTTGCAGAGTTGTTTTAGCCTTGTTGGTCCAAGGATATAAGAGAGACAAGGTGGGTGAGTTACTGGACCAACATTTGTTGGTGAAGAGACAAGCGTTCGAGCTACACAGAGCTGCCCCTCAAGTTACATGATATAGAATCTGTTATTTTTGATGAAGGTAATGATTGGCCATAATTTTTCCTTCTCATGCAGCTGTGCAGTGACCAGTGTAGCAGTATATTGCCTGTGCTACCTCCACCCCAGGGTGCTTGCATTTCATTTTCCCTAGATGAAGATATAGTTTAATGTAATATGGGAATGTAAAATATTATCATCAACATTTGGTGATCTGGACATTACTCTTGCCTCATGGGAAATCCAATGGTCTCCTAATCATTGAGTGAGTTAGCAAGGTTCTTCTGTATACTTTCCATTCAGTAATGTTAGTAAAATGGTTTGGGAATGGCTCAGTCTGTATGAAAGGTCAAGATCGTAATATAGAAATCAATTCATTTTAATGTCTGTCACATTTCAAATGCACCAGCAACCCTAGTATCTGAGAACTAATGTTCTGTATTGATGACATTCTCCTTTTCTCCGTGTGTAAACATAAGTAGCATCAAACAAGGAGAGGAAATAAAACTTGTATTGCCTCATTACTCAGCTCTCAAGAAGGCCAAGTCAGGCATCCATCTCCTGTGCTGATTGTCCAGAATCCTCCTTGATTCAGGAGCAATATTTTTAGAGAAGGAGGGAACCTTAATTTTTTACTGTTTTCGTCATGCCTTCTTGGCACACAAGGTGCATAATCTGGTTCCGTGCTGGGAGTACTTCATATAGAATGTTTCAAAATAATTCTCCCCTTAGGAAGACTGTGAAAGATTCCTCTCCAGAAACAGGAGTATGCACCTGTTGAAGTTTTTTTCAGACATAAATCAATAAATGAGCACGGTTTAACACCACCACCTGCCACCACCAACCACAATGATAACAGAAATCTCACTCTGTGCAGTCAATCTCTGAGGAGAACTGGAGAACTATCATTGAAATATAGGAGCCTCAGTTAAGAATAGGTTTCTATCCCTAGGAAACTGTGGACCAGGGGTTGGGTAGGTAGCGTAGCAATATAAAGAAGCACTGTTCACTTTTAATTTCCCAGGTAAGCTTTGCTTCAACCTGCATTGTTACCTCTTCATTTCATTGGTAATGTTGGTAATATTGCTAGGATTGCACTCACTGTCAAAATATCCTGGCGTAAAGAAAGCCACTCTGAGTCAGAGCCTAATGCCATTAGGTCTGTAACAGCTGCAGCAGTGACACCATACTTGACATACTAATTACTCAGGGTGAACCAATTTATTTGTTGGTTGGTGGTCCATGGGGTTAGCAAAATGCAAATTCTGGTGACCTGTGTAGTGAGATCTGTGCAGAGATCTGTCACTGTTGTCTCTCACCCATTCTCATTCTTCTGTCTTTCCTCCTACGTTTCCCCCCTCACTCCCCACACACCTGTCCTTCTGTCTATTTCCTTCTCTCATATTTACCCTGGGGATTATACCATATTAGCCAATTATCTGATTTGAAACTGCTTTGCGCTAACATAGTCTGCCTGACACTTCATAATTTTAAAACCTTGTTGTAGACTAGTTGTACCTCTAGGGCCTGATACTGGAAGCCTTCCACATGCTGAACACCCATTGACTATACTGGGAGTTCTGAGCATGGAGAGTATGCAGAATTGGGCCTCTAATCTAGAACACTATTTCAGAATGGCTGCACACTACACTGCTGGCCAGGCAAGCTGTTTTAGTCAGGTAAAACAGCTGAATCTCCAGTGTAGTTGGAGTCTGAGAGTCAGACTCCTGCAGCTATCGAAACGATCGAGCACTGCTGTGCTCTTGTACTCGAATACTTTCCTTGGAACTGGCTGCAGAAAGGGAATTGTGTGATCCAGCTAGGTTTCAGTCTGCAGCTGGCACCTCTGCTATTAATGTGCCTCTGTTCCTGAACATAGTGATGATTCAATTTTTGCTGCCAGAGCTGGTTGTAAGGTAGATGATGATTAAGCTGGAAAAAGGGAATCTTGTCTCCTGGTCAAGGTATGTCCCTGCTCACTGCTGGTTTGTTCACTCGTGTTGTAGAATTATAGTATACAGCATATTATAAATCAGAGAGAACAAGAGAGGTGCACCTTGTGTGGACTGAATACCAGATGGCTCCTATTCCTTATTTTAGGAATGTTGGCTTTGCTTATGAGTTAGAGATGGATCACAATATCTGTTGTCTTCCCAAGTGTTTTAAACTTACATCTTTTGGGTCAGATTTCCTTGTAGATTGAGGTGGAGTCTGACTGAGAATTCCATAGAGGAGTTCATTAGACAGGGAGGGAAGGGAAAGCAGGGGAGGCAGCAGCAAAAAATGCTGTTGTGGATGTGTCCATTTTTTGGGGGGGGGTATAAATTGCACAGGATATTGTCTAGAAAAGGATAGCAGAATGATTCTGCCACTGACTCACTGTGTGACCGTAGGCAAGTCACTTAACTTCTATTGCTTGGTACCTCCATTTGCAAAACAAAGCAAGTAATACTTAATTCACTTGGGAATGGAAGGTTTAATTAACGCATGTTTGCAGTGAATTTTGAGATGCCCAGTTTGAAAAATGCCAGAGACATACAGTGTTATCTAACAAATACATTTCACCTTTCATAAGATAGACTTTTCTAGAAGAATCTGGAGTAAAATCTATACAGCTGTTCCACATAAGCTGAATTGGGTGAGGGAACAATATATGTTTCCAGTTACAAAGATCACGACATTTTGCACATATCTTGAAAATGACTAAAATGTAAAACTTCAAACTGTACATATAGTTAGTGCTCACTGAGGAATATTTTAAAAGTAATTTATGCTTTAATCCTGTAGTGAGCGCCGTGTGGATGAATAGGGTCATCTGCATGTGCTCATTGCAGGATTGAAGTCCATGTTATAAGCAATTAAAATTTTGCTTTAGCACATGCACGGGGGGAAATGTTCCATTAGATCTTTAGCCAGGGCATTGTATGTGGTATTAAGGAATGGCACAGCTCCTTAATGCCTCAGTGACACTTTTCCTGTCTTTTTACTGCAGCATAATTTAAAACTAATGGAGTTGCAGGAGTGATGCAACCTATTGTACTGGAGGCAGGGGTATATCTAGTCACAGGTTACGAAGTTGTGTAAAATACAATTTCTCACAGTAACTTATTGTTCAGAGTTTTTTGATTGAAAAAAACCACAAGAACATTTAAATGAAAAAATTACTTGAATGGAATAAGGGCTGCAAATTTAAGGTTCTCAAAGCAATGCTGACTCCTCAAGATTGCCCCTATATAGTATTTCAGATAATCAGTTAGGCTTGTAAATAGTAAGTGGATACCATGGGGATGATACAGCATTGCTACGAGAATCTTTATGCTTGCATTTCCTTAATACTCTGTGTTTTAAATATATGGTTTCAGAGCCTGGTCCTTCCAGGTGCTGTGTGGAGACATCTCAGTACCTCACAAAGGCCCTGATTAAGGTAAAGTCCATTGGACTTGAGCATGTACGTAAGTGCTGTCCTAAATTGGCTCCAGAATCCTCAAATGCTCCCTTAACATTGGTGATGTGTTGCCTCCCCATCTAACCTAATACATTCATATTAGAGACGGGCTTGGACCAAAACGCTAGGTTTGAACAAACCCTGGAAGATTATAGATCCATAGCTAAACTTTGCAGCTTGGGGTTATCTCTAATATAAACAGGATGTATTTAAATAGGTAAAAATCTCCATGCAGGGTGCATGTGATGCAGCTCAGCAGAATACAGCAGGAGTAAAGAGGTGATGCGAGTGAGTTGGGAAGGATGCATGTTAATTTTATTCCTTGTACTTTCAGACATGATCTTTAGCCATGCGTTAATCTTGGCACTTCTAAGTTTCACACCATTGCTCTTCTGCTATTACAGTGCAAGGTTACCTGTGCATTCCAGTTGAAAATAAATCTTTTTATTACACATTTTTTGACCTTGGCACGTTTGTAACCCCTGCAATTAGAGAGAAAAGGAGGAATTCTGGGAATAATTACCTTGTTTGTTCTTTATCTCTGAAGCATTGATACCTGCAGTTCTATGCTGAGATAATTAAGTCTTAAAGAATCACAATCACTGCAAGAAAATCTCTCTATTCCTACAAGCAACATTTTATTTTTTTGTGGGTGTAAAAATGCATTTTAGATTGCAAATTATCTGCAATCTAAATAAATGCACAAATGGCCTTTAAAAGTGAAAACGTGTGCAAATAAGTAGTTAAGTACTGATGCCTCTTGGTACCCATAGCGAAAGAAATCTACTTAAGAAGCCATTTCTCTCATTTTGGGATGTGGCGTCTTCTTTCTCCATTACTTTATGTATTTGCATGAAAACAGCTTTCCTTAAAAAAATAATTTTTCTCTGCTGACCCTTCCCAAATGGTGATATGATTGGTTGTAACTAGAGCCGGTGCAAAAGCTATATATTTTTCATGAAAAATTAGAACAAAATTAAGAATTCTTTTTATTAAAAATTTTCAAAGAATCATTTCTTTTCTTTTGACTAAACAAAAAGTTTTTTTTCAGTTTGGAGTTTTTCATCCTTCACCCTTTTTTTCCTCCCATTTCCCGCCTTTAAAAGGATATCAAAAAATTAATTTGCGGTGTGTGTGTGTGTGTCCAAAAACAGTCACCTTTTCATTTTTCATTTAGTTGAAAATACAGAAAAAGTTGATGAAAACAAACAAAAACTGCAAAAATTTTCATGTTGTCAAAAAGCTATTTTTCATTTGGAGAAAAATTGTTTCGATGAACAAGATTTGATCAGTTCTCATAATAATAATCTATCAGCTTTGTGATGCCTTTGCTGCATGCCACAGACACTCTCAAACTTAGCTATCCCTTTCCTAATGGTTCCTGACATTCTGTTAGCTTTTTTACTGCAACTGCACATCGAACGGATGTTTTCAGAGAACTATCCACAATAGCTCTTTCTTGAGTGGTAACAGCTAAGTCAGACCACCATCATTTTGTATGTATAGTTGGGATTATATTTTTCAATGTGCGTTATTTTGTATTTATTAATATTGAATTTCATCTGCCATTGTCTTACCCAGGCACTCGGTTTAGTGAGATCCCTTTGGAACTCTTCACAGTCATCTTTGGACTTAACTATCTTGAGTAATTTTGTATCATCTGCAAACTTTGCCACCTCATTGCTTACCCTTTTTAACAGATCATTTATGAATGTATTGAACAGCCCTGGTCCCAATATAGATCCTTGGGGGATCCTACTATTTACCTCTCTCAACTGTGAGACCTGACCATTTATTCCTAGCCTTTGTTTCATATCTCTTAACCAGTTACTGATCCATGAGAGGACCTTCCTTTTTATCCCATGACAGCCCACTTTGTTTAAGAGCATTTGGTGAGGGACCTTGTCAAAGGTAATCTGAAAGTCCAAGTACACCATATAAGAACATAAGAATGGCCATACCGGGTCAGACCAAAGGTCCATCTAGCCCATTATCCTATCTACCGACAGTGGCCAATGCCAGGTGCCCCAGAGGGAGTGAACCTAACAGGCAATGATCAAGTGATCTCTCTCCTGACATCCATCTCCATCCTCTGACAAACAGAGGCTAGGGACACCATTCCTTACCCATCCTGGCTAATAGCCATTAATGGACTCAACCACCATGAATTTATCCTGTTCTCTTTTAAATGCTGTTATAGCCCTAGCCTTCACAACCTCCTCAGGTAAGGAGTTCCACAAGTTGACTGTGCGCTGCGTGAAGAAGAACTTCCTTTTATTTGTTTTAAACCTGCTGCCTATTAATTTCATTTCGTGACCCCCTAGTTCTTGTATTATGGGAATAAGTAAATAACTTTTCCTTATCCACTTTCTCCACATCACTCATGATTTTATATACCTCTATCATATTCCCACTTAGTTTCCTCTTTTCCAATCTGAAGAATCCTAGCCTCTTTAATCTCTCCTCATATGGGACCCGTTCCAAACCCCTAATCATTTTAGTTGCCCTTTTCTGAACCTTTTCTAGTGCCAGTATATCTTTTTTGACATGAGGAGACCACATCTGTACGCAGTATTTGAGATGTGGGCGTACCATTGATTTATATAAGGGCAATAATATATTCTCAGTCTTATTCTCTATCCCCTTTTTAATGATTCCTAACATCCTGTTTGCTTTTTTGACCGCCTCTGCACATGGTGTGGACATCTTTAAAGAACTATCCACGATGACTCCAAGATCTTTTTTCTGAGTCGTTGTAGCTAAATTAGCCCCCATCATATTGTATGTATAGTTGGGGTTATTTTTTCCAATGTGCATTACTTTACATTTATCTACATTACATTTCATTTGCCATTTTGTTGCCCAATCACTTAGTTTTGTGAGATTTTTTTGAAGTTCTTCACGGTCTGCTTTGGTCTTAACTATCTTGAGCAGTTTAGTATCATCTGCAAACTTTGCCACCTCACTGTTTACCCCTTTCTCCAGATCATTTATGAATAAGTTGAATAGGATTGGTCCTAGGACTGACCCTTGGGGAACACCACTAGTTACCCCTCTCCATTCTCAGAATTTACCATTAATTCCTACCCTTTGTTCCCTGTCTTTTAACCAGTTCTCCATACATGAAAGGACCTTCCCTTTTATCCCATGACAGCTTAATTTACGTAAGAGCCTTTGGTGAGGGACCTTGTCAAAGGCTTTCTGGAAATCTAAGTACACTATGTCCACTGGATCCCCCTTGTCCACATGTTTGTTGACCCCTTCAAAGAACTCTAATAGATTAGTAAGACACGATTTCCCTTTACAGAAACCATGTTGACTATTGCTCAACAGTTTGATTTCTATGTGTCTGACAGTTTTATTCTTTACTATTGTTTGGACTAATTTTCCCAGTACCAACGTTAGACTTACCGGTCTGTAATTGCTGGGATGACCTCTAGAGCCGTTTTTAAATATTGGTGTTACATTAGCTAACTTCCAGTCATTGGGTACAGAAGCCGATTTAAAGGACAGGTTACAAACCTCAGTTAATAGTTCCGCAACTTCACATTTGAGTTCTTTCAGAACTCTTGGGTGAATGCCATCTGGTCCTGGTGACTTGTTAATGTTGAGTTTATCAATTAATTCCAAAACCTCCTCTAGTGACACTTCAATCTGTGACAGTTCCTCAGATTTGTCACCTACAAAGAATGGCTCAGGTTTGGGAATCTCCCTAACATCCTCAGCCGTGAAGACTGAAGCAAAAAATCCATTTAGTTTCTCCACAATGAGTTTCTTCTCTATGCACTGGATCATCCATGTCCACATGTTTATTGACTCCCTTAAAGAATTCCAGTAGGTTGGTGAGGCATGATTTCCCTTTACAAAAGCCAGGCTGACTCTTCCCCCACCATATTTGTTTTCATCTACGTGCTGCTCATAGTGCAAGAAAGGTGGGGAAAAGATCCCATTGAGTCTTATCAAAGTACATAGCAGAAGAGTGTCAGGCTCATTTCTTTAAAGGCATGGCCACTTTATGGGCAAAAGGAGAGTCTGTTTCTAAGGAGGAGAATTGCCAGACAGTAACCTAGTGGTCAATCCACTCCTTAACTTGACAACATAGAATCAATGTCAGTATGCCAGCAGATTCGGCTTGTGGGATGTTGCGTTCTGGGGAATATGTTCCAAAGCAAGTTTCCTTGTCTCTCAACTTAATAACTCCTTCAGATGTCACCTGAGTACTATTAAGCACAGCTCAGGTTCCAGACTAGCGGGCTGCTTGTAGAGGGGCAATTTTCAAGGTAAAACTAAAATTTCCCTTTTTACAGATAGTCTTTTTGTAATATTCCAAACCTGAAATAATGCTGTAAAGGGAAGTCTATTTGAGGATAACTGCACATGATCAGTGATAGTTATATTAGGGTGACTATGAACAGATACAGCATCTGTTATTATCTCCATAATGACATTGGCACAACCATGGTCATTTGAAATTGTTTTATTGAGGGAGGGACTGCTGGCTGAGGAACTGAATCTATCCGAAAGTGCCAGGAGATCCACCTGGGCATCCACTCTAGAGGGGAAGAAGTGTTTTTGGATTAAAGAAACTGTACCTCTAAGAATGTAGCAACCCTCTCTCAGTACTGCACTGTAGTGTCATCAGTGGGTGTGATGCCAGGGTCTGCTGTGAGACTGAAACCACAACCCTTCTCTTTTGGAGGCAGAATGCTACCAGCAGCACCTCCTGACTGCCTGGACAGGTAGAGGAATACATCAGCATCAGACAAGCCAATGAGTTTAGTTCTTAGAATAGCACATAAGGAATTTAGAGCCTTATGGTAGTGACCGATTTGTCTAATATTAAACCTATAGCAGAAAGCACGAGTGTGCAGAATACCCCTTAGAAAAGAAATCAGAGAGACTAGGCTGGGCAAAAATACCAAATATGGTTTTGGCTCACTATCCTTGACTGTGCTGGACCCTCGTCCTCTCATGTATTTCTAAACCTTCCATCCCCTTCACCTCTTCCCCCATGTCATTTGAATGAGTTGTAGAGGAGGTGTTTCGCTGGGTTTCTCTCTCTGACACATTCCGTGATTCTTTCTGGCCACGTCTTTGATCTGGGCAATTCTTTAGTTGAATTGCAATGTTCTGTACATTGGTTTCTAGTCTTAGCTGCTTGGAGATAGGGATCCTACAAATGGGCTAAATAACTTAAGATTCTTCCTATGTTCCTGTTCTTCTTTCCATAATACTTATTTCTTGTATTGTTCTTTCTAAAGTTATCGACTTGCCAATGATGTTTTTCATTGATTGCATGAAGGGGTAACTTCTAGAGACAAGGGCATCCTTCTGAGTGGTGTCTATAGAGAAGTGCTCAGTATAAGGTAGTAAATATTACCCTTTCATGGCATCAGATCAGCAGTGATTGACATCTCTGTGTCTACTTTATTGAAATTTCTGTGGCCACATTTTCCAAAAGCAGCTTCTAAAACTGCATCCCTCAAACCTGCAGGTGCAAAACTAGATGCTGGGTCGAGATAAACTGAAAATGTGTCTTCTGGAGGCATGAATCATTGGTATCTTTGTGCTGTAGAATATTTCCCTCATTCCCAGTGGCATTTTGGGGAGGGAGCATAACTAAAAGTTGCTGTCCTTAGCAAGGTCTGCAAAGGGACCAGCTGCGTTCCATCTACTGGAGATGGACAGGGTGCAGTGCTTGGAAGTTTGCAAGGGGCCCAAAAACTTGAGGGGCGGAGGGGAAATTAACTGAGCTGGGTCAATGAGGGATGCACTTTAAGCACTGTCTTAACAAAGATGCTGCTCCCAGAGTATGATAGACACCTCCCACCCCCAATACACACACGCTTTTTTTTCAGACCACTTTAAACATTGAGGTGGGGGTGTGTGGTTGGTGGGAGGCAGGGAGGATTCCGATAAGTATTGATGAAAGAGCTCCAAGTCCATTTCATGCTATTCTCCTGACTCTGAGTAAACAGGTTATCAGGCGCCTGAGACATTTATTGCCAAATTTTCAAACAGATGCTAGAAGGGAGCCATCATGTTTGCTGAAAGATGTTCAAACCTTCCTTTGTCATGATAATGAGTCAGTGCCTGGGCAGCACATAAGCTGCCAGCTAACTGCAGTGTTTTTCCTTGGTCTAATTCAGACTGTTTTGAAAGAGAAAGGGGACCACTGAATGTACAGCTGACCCAGTCTAAAGCACATCAATAAGCTATATTATGATATGTAAGCATGACAGTATTGCTTTGGGTATATAGCCATGTGGCATGCATTCTCTTTAGTATTAACTGACCTCTCTTGCAATTTCTTGTATTGTAGTTTTCAGATAGTCATGCAGTCGGAAATGTCATATAAGGAAGCTGTTTAGCTGTGGACCTTGCGAAGGGCTACGAGTCCAGAAACATGGACTTTGTCCCTGGCAATGGCCTGGATTAGAACTCAGGAATTACTGACACCTAGGTTTGTATTCAGACCACTAGACCATGGATCTCTCTTTACACCTTCCTCCCCCTTAACATTGCTTTAATCTCAAAGGTCCTTCTTTAAGAAGAACAAAACTGTATCATATTTTATCCACTGAGCTTATTGGAGCGGGAATTAGAAGAGCACACAATCAAGGCAGACTTGCTGTGCCACTTCCTGAAGACAAACTGGTGCTGAAATGAGATTGCTTGTCATAGCACAGGGACACAGGGTACAGTGGTTTGTTGCAGTGAATCTCTTGGCATGTTTATTTTTCTGTTTGCCACCTTAAAGATGCGTTGAAGAAGGAAATTGCATTTTTCAGTCCTTAAGGTAAGACCTACAACATGGGACAGCTGGCAAAAGGTAGGTCAGATTTTTATGATGGCGTCCCTTGAAAGATGCTCTGGGTTTGTCTTGGGTTTAATATAATTTGTAATTATCTTCCTTTAATATAGTGTTGATTTAAGGTAGTAGCAGTCACTGTGTTAGCTACCATGGTCGTGATGTATCTGGCAACATATTTATTTTCTCCCAAACAGGGAGCCTGAACCTGACCCATACAGGCCTTGCTCAGGCAAAACTCCCCATTGACTTTGGAAAAATGTTCTCTTGGTAAGGACTGCAGGATTATTCCCAAATGCTTTGCTAAATTCTGAGAAGCGTGTCTATGATTTAGTTCAGGGGTCGGCAACCTTTCAGAAGTGGTGTGCCGAGTCTTCATTTATTCACTCTAATTTAGGGTTTTGCGTGCCAGTAATACATTTTAACGTTTTTAGAAGGTCTCTTTCTCTAAATCTATAATATATAACTAAACTATTGTTGTATGTAAAGTAAATAAGGTTTTTAAAATGTTTAAGAAGCTTCATTTAAAATTAAATTAAAATGCAGAGCCCCCCGGACCGGTGGCCAGGACCCAGGCAGTGTGAGTGCCACTGAAAATTCGCTCGCGTGCCGCCTTCGGCACGCGTGCCATAGGTTGCCTACCCCTGGTTTAGTTGATTAGAAGAAGCATCTCCCATGCTTAGTGGTAGATATTTTGGGAGTAGCAGCCTCCTTTAAATGGTCATATTCATGCTCTCAGTGGCCTTGCACTTTAGACTGCTTTTGCAACACTTCTAAGGCCTTTTGCTTTCAGTTTTTATTTTGTTTAAAATTTTCTAGGAATTTATCAGTATTTATTACAAAAATTAAAAAATGGGTGGAAATCTGTGCAAAAAATTAACTCCGCTGTTTTCTGGATAAACATTAGGGTAAATATTACTCTGGGTTTTTGTTTTTTTTTAAACGTTCACAAACCCCTTATGATCCGAAATGTAGTCAGATACAGTTTTTCATTTTCAACCCATTTTAGCAAGAAAAGTGGTTCACTAATTTTTGTTTGCTTTGAATGCCGATAACTATCCATGCTAGCTGTAAAGCTGGTAATGTGTATGTAGCGGACCTGTGATTGACAACAATACATACGTCAGTGTTTGAGTTGTTCCAGAGGGTTGAATAGCTTCTGACTCAGCTTCCCTCTCTGGAAGGAGAAATGGTGGTTCCGTAACCTGGGCTGCCATCTCTCCTCCCGGAGTGGGCCCGGAAGCAGAAAAGGTGGCGGGGAGATAAAGGCACCATCTCCTCACACTGCCTTCTCCACCTCTTCCACTCCTAGGCCCGCTCCAGAAGGAGAGATGGCGAGTCAGTGTCATGGGCAGCCCAGGTTCTGAGCTACCATCTCTCTTTCTAGAGTGGGGAGGTGGGGGCTGGGAGTTTTCGCACTTCCAAAATTTGAGTGAAAATCAGTAAAAACTGAAGATGAAAGATCTTAAATACTTCTTAACATTAGAGACTGGCTGGAGTTTGTGGTGGAAATGAGGGCAGAATTTGGTCCTTTTGCTTTAAAGTTGTTTAGCCATAGTGTGGGTGCCTTTCATGCATAGCATTACTGTTTTAAAATCAGTGGGCCTGATTCTCCTCTGGTACAAAGCTGGAATATTTCCATTGAAATCAGTGGGGTTACACAGGTAACCCCACTCTCAATGTGAGAAGAGAATCAGGCCCGCAGAAGCTGGAACAGGAAAAGAACTACTATGTTATCAGCTCCATTTCCTAGCCCAGGCAGGATTGTTCCTTATTGTTCATTTATTGGTGTTTTGTCAAGTCTGTTTTAACTCTCTCAAGCAATGGATGAATTTGCATCCACCACTTCCCTTGAGTCTGGCATGCCTCCTAATAAATCAAGATGATTTCCTTGATATTTATCTTAAATTTTTTCTTACTTAATTTCATCCTGCTTCTACTCATTGTATCCCCTTCTACTATTCTAAATAATCTGGGGTTTGTTTTTTTTTGCTTGATGTTTACACCTTTCAAATATATGTTGATTGCTTTCATGTTTCCCCCCACCCTATGCTGTTGCTTTTACAACTCGGACATATTTAATCCTTTTGATCTTTCCTTATGACTCCTTCCTTTCAAATCTCCAATCATTTTTGTTGTTGTCTGAACTCCTTTCAATTTGTCAATATATTTCTGGTCACAGAGTGACCAGAAATAAACACATTATTCCATGCATGGTCTAATTACATCTAGAGAGAGGAACTATAGCTTTCTGTTGTGTGATATGCAGTCTGTGCTTATTCAGCCTAAAATTACACTTTTTTACTATCATATCATATTGCAAATTCATGTCTGATTTCCTGCCTACTATCTCTCCAAAGTTCCTCTCTGGATTACTGCTTTCCAGGTATCTGCCTCTTGTAAAATATCTGTGTTTTGGATGATATTGAAGGGAATATATTCATTTGCATTTTTCCAAGTGAAATCTCACTTCGTTATTTTCTGTCTGTGTTTCTAATCTGGGAGAGTTGGAAACTTTCTTTAAACAGGCAGGGATATCGCTCCTGAAATTGACCAGCTGGCACTTAGAGAAGAGATGCCATTTTTATTATTATTATTATTTAAGATTTATAAAGTGTACCTATCATCCTCTCAATGTCCCTTCATTGGTCCTCGGCAGTATTCACAGCTCTGTCTACTTTATTATAATCAGTGAATTTTAATTAACCATGGTGTTAATATCTTTCCTAATAATACAGAAGAGTAAACACTGAACCTAACACAGATCCCTATGATACATATACAGCTTTCTCCAAGTCAGTACTTGTTTTTTTTTTTTAACCCTTTGTTTGAAATCGTCTGAAAGTGATAAGATTCAAGCCGACTATTTCAGGTCTGATCCAGAGCCCACTAAAGTCAATGGAAAGGGTCCCAGTGTCTTCAGCGGGTTTTGGTTCAGGCCCTTTAAGAACAATGTTTTGTTGATTAGGTCTGGTTCTTTGAGATATTAAGCAACTTAATTCCCACCAAAGGCACTGGGAGTTAAGGGGGCTCAGAAACTTGCAGGACGTGCTCTGGGTCTCAGAAACTATACTATAATCCAAGTATATAATAGCCACTGCTTTGCCTTCATCCATTAATTCTCTAGCTCTAACAAAACAAACTGCAATTATGTTTGCACGATAAGAGCTATTTTCTATAAACCAGTGCTGTTTACAGCTCATGGTTCTATAACCCTTTAGAAATATTTTTTCTTAATATTAGCTCAGTTATTTTATTAGGGATAGAAGTTAGATATATGGGCCAGTAGTTCCCAAGAATCACTCTGATTTCATGTTTTGAGGATGTGCACTAAATTTGCTTTTCTCCAATTTTCTGGTATTTGTTCAAGAATAGTTATATGGAACATTTCTTTTGCTAATTGCACAGACTGGCTGATTTTATATATGTTTACATTTTCAAAATATTTCCCCTACCTCCTCTTTTAACAATAGCTATTTTTATCGTCTTTTTGACTTCCTAATTTTGCAAACAACTTCTATTTATTTTTCTAGTTGAAGACAAATTTAATAAAGGAATTCAGCATCTCAGCCATGTCATTTCAGTAATTAATTTCATTGCTCTCCTCATTTATTAATGGGTCTATTTTCTCCTTTTCCCTCGATATATTTATAAAAATCTTTCTTAGTCCTTTAATTCTTTTGGCTAGCATTTACTCATACTGTATTTTGTTGTTCACATTATCTTTTTCTCTGTGAGATGTAAATGACTGTATGTTCTCTTGTTTGGTTTCTTTCCCCTTTATCCGTGGTGCAAGGGCTCCCCCCCCCCCAACTCCAGATTTTTGAGCCACATTGGTTTCTGACTTGGGAAGCCACATTGACTACCTCTCATTTCCTCCACTCTTCCTTTTTAGAGAGTGTCACATTAATTATGGTTTCTTTATGATTCCTCAATATCTTCCACACAGATGGCATTTAATATTTTTTTTCCAGTGGCCTTCCCCTAGAGGTGCTTGATTGTGA